>NW_026622708.1:0-1200000 GCF_028826965.1 Penicillium alfredii | reverse complement strand
TGGATAAATGGGCTGGAAGCCTTTGGGGAGGATGTGCAGGAGTGGGGATGATGACGGAGGGATTTTTGTTGACGTGAAGTCTGCCACCTGAATTATTAATACCTACCGCCCTGGGGTACCCATTTCCACGGGTGCTTTTTTCTTGTAGCGCTAAACAATAGAGAGAGAGAGAGAGAGACAGAGAGAGAGACAGCTTCAAGGATCAGACCTACTCGCGAATGATGTCATTCCTCAACCGCCCAAAACTTGTCGTTAGCCATTGGATTGACTCAACAACGACTCAAACTGTGCCCAGTTTGGATAATTTGGATCCTCGAGTTCTCCCAGGATGAACGGGTCAAATAGTCCAGATGATATTGCATTGCTCTCAAATGCGAGTGGCATCTGCAGTGGGGAGAGAAACCGAGGGTGATCCCCGGGTGACGCCCTTGGCTCATTCAAAATGATCAGGATTGCGCGCGAGACATGCTGCACGTCTCGGCAGGCATGAGACTTCTCCACGCAAATCGCCTGCGCTTGTTTCAACAGCGGCAGGGTCTCATTTTCCGTATCGAGATCGACAGCGGCATGCTCCCTTTTACGGGTGTGGACCGCTAGACAGAGGACCATCACTCCCAGAAGGAAGTCGTTCATCGTGAAGTTGGTCAACATCCAGCCCTCCCGATGAAGCCGGCCACTGGCCCCGAACTCGTTGTATACATCGGTGAACTGGCTTGGCTGACCAGTCTTTTCCCGGCTTTGACGCAAGACGCAGCGCTGAAGACGCTACCTCGCGTCATATATTTACGGTGCAGCACACAGCGGCTTTTGAGATAGATCTTGTCAGTATTAGAAAAGGCGCACCGGCAATCGAATCGGACAGAGGCCGGGCTTGCAGCACCGCGGGAATAGCAGTGTGCATTTGTCGAATCTCGTGGTCCAGCTGCAGAATTTCAGCCTCTGGTTTCCCACGGAAGGACAGGGCATCTCTACAGACCCTGCTGAAACTACTCATCTGCCGGTCCTTGGCAATAAACCAGAGGACCCCCGTCGCCTCAGTTTCCGAACGAGGCGCGGTGAGTACTTGGGTGTCGACATCAAAATCCGAGTCGGTCAAGTTGCTGGGGGATTTGGTATCGCAGTGCTTCAAACAGATGTTGCTTGGTAGTCCCAGTTGAAACGAGACCATCAAGTCGACTTGCTTGCGCATAGCCCAAAATCGTCGACGCATCTCATCCTCAAACACAGTGAACCTCCCCACGAGTCGGGGTCTCGGTGATAGCCCATCTCGTATGCCATCCGAACGATGACCCCAAAGATGGTTCCCGCTTCCCGAGAAGGGTCCAGGCTTCGCATGGTTTTACACTGGGCATATAGGGTGAATGCCTCGGGTACGAATGGCTGGGGGCGATGATATTGAACTGCTCTACTGTAGATGTGATCAGCTGGAGAATCCAACTTTCTGGCTCCACCTTTTCTTCCAACTTCTCCACCACGTCCTTGAATCATCCAAGATGACTGGCCCCTTTGCCTCGATTCCATCTCTCTTGTATGAGCAGACGATCATCGTCACATCGTGGACCCACCGCTTCGCCCGGTCAACTTTCCGTATGGGGAAATTCCCGGGTTTGCTTCTATGGAGATTATCTGGAGTTCTTTTCTTTTTATCGTCGAACACCACAGGTATATAAAGGCGCTCAGATGGCTCAATTCTGCTATTCATCCCATCTTACATTTTGTGAACCATGACTAAAAATTCCATTGTCTTCATCACCGGCGCCAACACAGGGCTCGGACTAGAAACAGTCAAAGCCCTGTTTCGATCTTCTCGGCCGTACACGACATACCTTGGGGGTCGCCCCTTGGAGAAGGTTGACGCGGCTGCCAGAACAGTTCGTGCGGAGTTTCCCGAGAACGCGAGTGTCGCCGCGACCGTGCAGGTGGACATTGAGGATGATGAATCCATTCACAGCGCATTCGAGCATGTGGCCAGCCAGTATGGTCGAGTGGATGTGTTGATCAACAACGCAGGTATCCACACCACCCTGAAATAAATCACACCAGAGTCCCAGCAGCTGATGTTTTCAACAGGAGGCCAGTTCGATCAACAACTGTTCCGGGGCACGATGACGATGCGCGAGATGTGGAACAAGTCGTGGAATGTCAACACGACCGGCACCCACATCCTGACCCATAAATTTGCGCACCTCCTCTTGAAATCTTCGGATCCCCGACTCCTCTTTATCACAAGTGGCACCTCCACCCTGACCGAGAGGGACAACCTTGCCCTGAAGATGAATCACTCGCCGCCGAAGGGCTGGCCTAAGCAGAGCCCCTCTGTTCCGGCGTATCGAGCCAGCAAGACAGGTGTGAACATGATGATAAGGGAGTGGGCTCGGGTGTTGAAGACGGTGTGAAAACGTGGAGTGTGTCACCGGGTTTTCTGGCCACGGGCCTGGGCGGGGTTAAGAGATGAACAAGCGGATGGGCGCGATTAATCCAGAGTGTGGTGCGAATTTTGTACGCGAAGTGGTGGAAGGGGTGCGCAATCACGACGATGGAAAAGCGATTCGACGCACCGATATCCAGCCATGGTGAATTCGGGAATGTTTCCGTAGGCACCGAAATACTGTAGAGATCCCAAGACCTCTCGACGTCATCGCCAGAGGCAGCAGTAATGACTCGGTAATTATGTTGTTCGAGGACCGAGTGTCCCCTAAAAATATCTTACAGATACCTGGTAGGTACCTCTGTGACAGCTTTAGTTTCATAACCTGAAAAAGTATCTTTGTGGTAGCCCGCAGACGTAAAGGGCCACGTATTGTGACGCCTTGATACACGGTGGCTCATCCCACCCCCCCACTCCCCCTCTGTGTATACCTGGCGCTCTCGCTCTCTCTCTTCCCAGCGCCCTGCCCACAACAGAACACCTCTGGTGCCCAATTCTCCCTCTTTTGGTTTACGTTAGGTTGTCTGTTTACTTCTTTTTCTTTTCTACAACATTGTCCTCTTCTAGGGAGCCCCCTGATAGCTTCTCCTCTCTGTCGATTCTTGGGCTTGCCTGAACCGCCTATTGCCTCCCGAATTCTTCTCTTCCTCAGGACTTCAGACGCGATTTTCCTTCGGTGTTTACGATGAATGCCCTCAGGCTTCAAAAGTGCGTTGGTTTTCAATGTTCTGTGTGCTAAAACTGGTGCTGACCGCGCGAACTCTTCCGCAGGCGGTTCCCGCAGCTTGACCAGGGCGATATCTTCTCTCTCCAGGATGCATTCAATCGGCTAGATGTTGATGACCGTGGCTACCTGGACGAGGCTGCTGTGATCAAGGCCACCCAACAATCGGAGCGCCAGCCGTATGACGTGGTCCGCCAAGCGTTGAAGGATGTCGAGCTCGATAGCTCCCGACGCGTGGAGCTTGAAGATTACATTGATGTAGGTGCCCAGCATTCTCTGGGTTGGATGTAAAGGAGAAACTAAAATCGTGGCAGCTGGTCTCAAAGCTTCGTTCGGCACCAGCACCCGGTGCTCGTGGTGCACCCAGTCCCGCGGCTGTGATTCAAAGTGCTGGTGCTGGCGCTGGCGCCGGCCAATCCCGACATGTCTCGAAAGGCAGTCTTGGAGGCAAAATCCATGTCCAAGGCTCGTCTTCAAACGTCACGCATACAATCAACGAAGATGAACGAACCGAATTTACGAGACACATCAATGCTATCCTAGCTGGCGATCCTGACGTTGGCCATCTCCTGCCCTTCCCCACCGATACTTTCGAGATGTTTGACAAGTGCAAGGATGGCTTGGTTCTGGCAAAGTTAATCAATGACAGTGTTCCCGACACTATTGATGAGCGGGTCCTGAACAAGGCCGGGAGGAAGATCAAGGAGCTGAACGCTTTCCACATGACTGAGAATAACAACATCGTCATCAACTCTGCCAAGGGCATTGGCTGCTCGGTCGTGAACATTGGAAGCGGGGATATCATCGAAGTTCGCGAGCATCTGATTCTGGGCCTCATCTGGCAGATCATTCGTCGGGGTCTTCTTGGAAAGATCGATATCAAGCTTCACCCTGAACTTTACCGCCTTCTGGAGGAGGATGAGACCCTGGAGCAATTCTTGCGCTTGCCTCCGGAACAAATTCTCCTTCGTTGGTTCAACTACCATCTCAAGAACGCTAAATGGGACCGAAGGTACTGTGCTTTCCCTGCTCTTCTTGATAGTTTGTCAGTACGGAGCCAAATGTTGCTGATGACTCTAATTTTAGGGTGACGAATTTCTCCACCGATGTGAAGGATGGTGAAAACTATACTGTTCTCCTCAATCAACTGGCTTCCGATGTCTGCTCACGTGGCCCTCTCCAGACTCAAGACTTGCTTCAGCGCGCCGAGCAGGTTCTCACCAATGCAGAAAAACTGGATTGTCGCAAGTTCCTGACCCCAACTTCTTTGGTCGCTGGAAACCCTAAGCTCAACCTTGCTTTCGTGGCCAACTTGTTCAACACGCATCCCGGACTTGACCCCATCACCGAAGAGGAGAAGCTCGAAGTTGAAGACTTTGATGCCGAAGGCGAACGTGAGGCTCGAGTTTTTACCCTCTGGCTGAACTCACTCGACGTACAGCCAGCGGTCAACTCGCTGTTTGATGATCTGCGGGATGGGTCTGTCCTGCTTCAAGCTTATGACAAGGTCATCCCTGGAACTGTCAACTGGAGGCATGTCAATAAGCCTCCTGCATCTGGTGGAGAGATGATGCGGTTCAAGGCGGTCGAGAATACGAACTATTCCATCGAGCTCGGAAAGCACAATGGCTTCTCTCTTGTTGGGGTGCAGGGTGCCGATATCACCGATGGCCAGCGGACTTTGACCCTTGGCTTGGTGTGGCAATTGATGCGCAGGGATATCACCAACACACTCTCGGCGCTTGCACAGCGCCTGGGTAAACGCGAAATGACGGATGCAGAGATGATTCGATGGGCGAATGACATGTCTCGCAGCGGCGACAAGTCTTCCACGATACGCAGTTTCAAAGACCAGTCGATCGGGTCCGGCCTCTTCCTCCTGGATGTACTCAATGGGATGAAGAGCAGCTATGTGGACTACGACCTGGTGACCGCCGGCCGGACCGATGAAGAGTCCTATGCCAATGCCAAACTGAGTATCAGTATTGCCAGAAAGATGGGAGCCACCATCTGGCTGGTGCCAGAGGATATCTCTCAAGTGCGCTCTCGTCTGATCACCACGTTCATCGGTAAGTTTTGTTCTTGGAATCTTGAATGCATGACAGTTTCTCACAATTCGCCCAGGCTCTCTCATGGCTACTTACGAGAAAATGTAAAGGCTTTCGCCTTGCTGCGGTCTTCCACTCGGGGTCTCCCGAAGCTTGGCAGACATTGACCTCCATTGTGTCTTTGCTATTTGACTCTTTCTGTTTGTTGTTTCTGTATGTTTTTTCCCCATGCATGTACATCTTTTGCTTTATTCCATCCAAGCGAACGAGTGTGCCTCGTACCCTGAAAAAAGAAAACAAATGGTCAAGCCTTGTTTTACCGTGGCTGTAACAATTAGCACACATTAGTGTTATTGAATAAACAAAATGACTACATTAAGATCTACAAAGCTACCAAGCTTCGAAAGATGGTCGGGGTTGGTAGAATCGAGAATCGCAACCAGGCATATAGTCTCAATTTTCATGTAACTACATTTTCTTCTCTAAATTTTTCGAGATGATTGGCGAAAGAGTATTTGACATTTAAGAGTAATTCAACTTTCCTATTCTATACTACCTCGGCAATTTAAACCCATTGAGTTTGGTGGAATGGGGGGCGGTCATGAAGGTTTTTGACCCGGTGGACATTCACTCGACCCTACTTAGAGGTACTGATTGAACCATGCCACTGCCTGGAGGAATGCAGATTCTTTGGCGAATCGGTTTGTGGGCTTGGAAATGTCTGCACGGACCGCGAAGCCATGCTCTACGCCGCTGAAGAGATTGATCTGATACGGTTGACCTATTTTGGCAAGGATTTCTTCAGACTCGTGGCGTTTTGGAGCGGGAAAAATCGAATCGATCTCTATGAGTCCGTATGTGTTAGTTGCTAGTGAGAGGTGTATATTCATTTCCGGATTGTGCGACTCACCGGCTGCCGCAATGGACAGCGGACCCTTGATTGCCTCTAGTTCCTCGGCCTCGACAAAACTAGGATGAGCCACGTAGGCGGCATCGAAGAAACCGGGCTGAAGTAGTCGGATAGCGTATTTAGCCTGTCAAGGGGGCATTATGGCGTGTGAGCATACTATAGCCTGGGGGAAGTCTGGCGGAGGATCAAGCCTACCCCAAAGCAATATCCAGCGGCGCCCACTCGTTCGCAGCCCATGTTGGTTCTCATTTCTTTCAGCACGGCCTGCACCACGGGTTCAACGCGGTTAGGCAGGTGTCCCGGGGGTCCTTTCTTCCAGGCCATCAGATCGAACCCGGCTGGGCGGTTCAGCGGCACCGGATCGCCGTGGAAAAGATCTGGCATGACGACGAAGTAGCCATTGGCCGCCAGTTGGTCCGCAATCAGTTGGGGGTTGATGAAGCGGTGACCGATCACATCGGTCAGGAAGAGAATGGCACGCTTAGTGGAGCGGTCCGCGGGATGGGAAACATAGGCCTCCACTGCGAAGAAGCGTTAGCAATCACCGCTGATCCGTGGTTCGAGGTGATTCCGGATACCATCGCCGATCTGCTGGAACTGGCCCTTGGCCTCGCCCTCGTGTTTCACTCCGACGGTGCAGCAAGCGCTTGGTGCGTTGGATGCCATGGTGGGAAGCGAGACGTGGTAGAAATTGAAGTTCAGAGAAATGAGAGAAAGAGGAGAAGAAAAGAAAAAACACTCGACACCTCACGTTGGGGCAGATGATATCAGTCGAGTGGGGGGATGACAGCTATGCCTATTGAGGCAGGCACGTCCGACGACCTGTGTTATCAATCTACAAAGTCCGAATATCACTCTCTTTTTTATGTATATACTCGCGGTATTAATATTAGCGTAAAACCCCCTATTTGCCGAGGTCATTTGCAGCAACCCGCTAGGCAACAACACCAAGTCAAATGATCAGGTACAGACTGCACAGCAGGCTCGGTCCAGTGAATATTCCTAGCCAGAAAACCACATTGCCCACTAGTCGCCGCCCGCGCATCAGACGGGTCCGGCTCAGAGCCACCAGCGGCAGTTGGGACATTTGGAGAACCAACAAATAGCCCCGCAGCCGCCGGAAGATACACAGCATGATCAGCTCATGCACACACGCAGATAGGAAGAAGGTGGCCAGGTTGGCCGACAGCCGCGAGAGATGAAATGTGCTGATGGAGCTGTGGTAGACGTGTCGCAGCAGGAAGTTGTGTACCGGACGGTTCCAGTCGCGCGCAAACTGGTCCCACGAGACCGAATTCCACCAGTCGGCATAGAAGCCACGGTCTGCAAACCTGGTGATCTCGGCGAGGGCATTAAGCTGCAGATGTTAGTCTCTCCCATGATTCAGCTCACTCGAGGCGACTTACTACACATTCCCAGATCACATAGAATGCCAACAGGTACTCCATCATAAATGGGAAAAGCAAGTCACTGAGGACCCAAGGAAACTCCTGTAGTCTTTGCTGTGCAGTCAAGCCTTCCTCTTTCATACGCACCGTCGACATCACCACCGGGTAGATCCACGATTGAGAGACGGCAATCATCACCACGATGATGCCAAACGTGGCCGCTGTCTTCTCTGCAACATAAACCCAATCCACCGTCTCTGTCCGTGGGTATTCAAGCTCATAAACCAGTGTGGGAAGGGTGACAAAGTCGCAGAAATTCCTCAACGTCAGGTTGTGGGGGTAAAAATTGGCGGTTGATGAACATCGACCTTTGAGCCCCTCGGAGAGGAGATCACTTTCCCGCTCCAGCAGCCCTTGGAGAGAGTTGACTTGGCTTGCCTCCAGAGGTGCACCATCCTCGACCTTTTTGACGAGGCAAAGAAGGTAGTCTGTGTCTCGAGATCCCCGGAAACCTTTGGTCTCGGAATCACGGCGGTTCTTAAATCTCAGATCGGTGATTCCCTGTGTGCCTGGTGGGGATACAGCGGACGCCTTTCCCTTGAATGCAAGATCCTCTTCGTTCTGATTCTTCAACTGGTGGAGTCTAGTCCTCAACAACTCTCGCTTTTTGTACAACTCGGACACTGTGTTGGTCAATTCCAACCCCCGGTTTCTCCAGCCATTTGATCACTTACAATATCCATTGTAGGATGCATAACTATGCTGTTTCATCAACATGGTCAAACAGTGCAGAACGATAAACACGGTGTGCGTCCAGGGCCAATCACGGTGGTAGGTCCACCAGATGGCAACACCCAAGTATGTGGTTTGCCAACCCTGCAAAATATATACATCTTCATTAGCAAGTAGACCGGCCGAGGAGGCGATGTTCCCCTACATTCTGAACCAACCAGCCAAGGCCATTCCAGTTTAGATAGCCTCGGAACACCACTCGCTGCAAAGCGAGACAGAATGCCGTAGACCAACACAGGACGAGGTCTGTTAGCCCGAGAACGAGGACATCCTTCCGGAACATGAGGCGGAGAATCTCATTTTTGCCCCAGATCGTGCCATAGGACCTCCAGTTATTAGCAGCAAACTTGACCAGCAGCAGGGCGACGCCCAGCCAGAAAAGAGTGAAGAAGCCGTGGAATTCCGAAGAGCTGAACGTCGGGTTCTGGCGATCAAAGGTACTCAGCTGCCGCGTAAACTCCAGATCTCGAAATCGAAAGCGACGCTTCTCCGGCAAACCGGATCTTTCCAGGTGCAGATTATGTCGCAGGATTTCCTGGAGCACCTCGGCATCCTCAGCGGTCAACAGATACTGACCAGTTTGGCCGGTTTCTTGGAGTTTCACTGGAATACTGCGTCTTCTCCCGTAGACCTGAGGGTCGTCGGATGGGGTAGACGCAAGCTGAAGATCAGAATCTGATTGTTCGGAGCTGCTCATAATTGTTCCTGGCATTCACAGGTGCGACCCGCGGTGGATTTATAGTTCGATCGGTTGGGATCGGCTCTTTGGGTGGCAAAGTAAACAGATGACGTTGGTGACCGAGGTCCAATTTTGACACGATTCTGGGTCGAGCCATGCATTTCTGACGATCTCAGCCCTATGTCTGAGGGCCCATACCAAGTGTCTCTATGACGAGTCAAATAAGCTGAAGAAGGCCGAGCGTTGGCGTGACTTCTCCGTTGGAGCTTTCGCCCCTTGGCCCACTTTTGCGCAGTTAACGGTTCCTCACGAAATCCCCCCAATTCAACCTTCTGTGCCATTGATTTTCTTTACTTTCTTGTTCATTCTTTCTCCTATCATGAACACGCCTCAAGTACATGTGCCTAGCTCCGACAACCCCGAGTCGACCAATGCGCCCCCGAATGAGAATGTGCAATCAACAACCGAGGTAGAGATGGGAGGCACGCAAGACGAGAATCAGAGTCAAGCAAACCAAGACAGTACATTGCCTGATGCGCAGCCAGAGCCTGAACCCCTGACATCGACCAAGAAGAACTCTGGCTTCAAGTTTCTCGAGTAGGGAGCTACCTTGACCCTATCCCATCCCCCAACCATGGCGCAAGTGCCGTCGCAATTCCTTCAGCTCAACCGGCTGATGTCTTCTTCCAGCTTTTTGGCTTCCCCCATTGTGGAAATATTGGTTGGCCAGGGCGAACATGAGACCACCTTGACCGCACACCAAACCCTCTTACTGGAGTCGCCATTCCTCTCCGAGTTTGTCGACAAATTCGAGGGATCTGGTCCTGTGAGTCGCTCAATCGAACCGCCTGATCCCTGATGCTCATATACTTTGGTGATCACTAGCGGCGGATCAGCCTCCCCGACGAGCATGTCGAAGCCTTCGGCTGCTACCTCCAGTTTCAATACACGCGCGATTACTCCGTGAACCAAACCGAGAATCCCTCCGGGTCACTTGAGCCAGAGGCAGCAGACGACAGTGGGGATCAATTACTTCGTCATGCGCGCATCTACACGTTAGCAGAGAAGCTGGGATTGCCGGCCCTCAAGAGCTTGGCCCATACCAAAATCCACCGTGTCAACGGCACGCCTCGCGGAGAGCTGGCGTACGCACGCTACGTCTATACCCACACCCCAGCGGACGATATTACAATTCGGAAGCCTGTGGCTTCCTACTGGGCGTCTCGGAGCCATGTCTTGAGGCACGAGGTCGATGGAGACTTCAAGAAGCTTTGCCTGGAGGTGCCCGAATTCGCTTTTGACGTCCTAACCCTTGTTCTGGACCGGAAAGAGAAGAGCAGCCAGTCCGAAGTGGATTCGAGCGCCAAGGGTAGCGCAAGGAAGCGGCTTCGAAGTGGTGTTTGAGTGTACAAACCGTTATTCATCTTATCAGATGTCATAGGCGCAAAATGTATTTTCTTTCCATCACAAACCGAAGGTCAATGATTTTTTTTTAAAAAAAGAATATATGTATGGGTTCATTTTAATGGATGATTCAATGTCCCCTGGAGAATGTATAGTAACTGGCCCATCCCGTTGGGGGTTGGGGGATTATAGAGCCAAGCTCTCCACTTCCTCAATTGCTTTCGGGGCCGTCGTCAGGTTTTCATACCCATCCTTCGTGATGTGGATGTTGTCCTCGATGCGCACTCCTCCTACGCTCCAGTATCGTTTCAGGACATCCGCGTCAATATACTTCGCCCGTTCCGGAGACTTCAAGACGGGATCAATGATGAAGTGACAGAAGTAGATCTATGCAGATATTAGTTGAATGACCTTCTCTTGGTAGGAAATACTAGAATAAGCTTACCCCAGGCTCGACAGTGATCACCGATCCTGCCGGCAGGTGGCCCCGTACGCGCAGGTACCGGAACATGGTATCTTGGTCCTCATAGTTCGGGCGGCCACCGGTGTCGTGAGTGTCCATCCCCAGGTAGTGACCAAGGCCATGCGGGAAGAAAGCCACACTGACACGGTTCTCGAACAATTCGTCCTCGGAGCCGCGCAGGATGCCCAGCTTCAACAGGCCTCGAATGGCAATGCGATGGGCCAGTGCGTGGACGTCGTCCCATCGTACACCTTCCTTCAACATGGCGATGCATTCCTTTTGCATCTGTAGGACAATCTCGTAGATCTGGCGTGTCTCGGGGGCAAACTTTCCGTCCAGAGGAATCACACGGGTGATATCGGCGCAGTACGTCTGGTACTCACCCCCGGCATCGATCAGCACATTTTTCTTGCGCTGCTGGGTTCCCGGGTTGACTAGGTCCTCGTCATTTTTGACGTAGTGGAGGGTCGCACCATTCTCGCCGCCGGCAACGACCGGGTGATAGGACTGCTCGCGGCAGCCATTGGCAATGGCAGTGCCGATGAATGCCGCCTCAATCTCCCGCTCGTTGGTGGCGGTCTTGGAAGCCTGAATGGCAGTAATGTGCGCCTTGGCAGAAATGTCGTTTGCTTTCCGCAGGAGCGCGATCTCGTACGCGTCCTTGACCACGCGGCTATCTTCAATTACACCCTTGAGAACGGATGTATTCGTGTTCGCAAAACCATGGAATATCGTCCCTTCCGATACCTGCTCGCCAATGACAAACGCTATGGTCTTCCCACCATGGGCTGAGGCGATTGCCGCGAGAGTGGAATTCAAGTCGGTCGTGTAGCGGACATGGTCCACATCGTAGAGCTTTGCGGCTGCCTCGGGAGAAAGAGGGAGACCCGACCAAATGACGGATCCAGGATCGATGGGTGGGATGAAGAGGGTGAGCTCGTCCGCGTTGATGTCGTATGTCACGTACGAATCGGGCAGCAGACATCCGGTGAGATAGAAGAAAGGCCGACGTTGCCTACAATTTTGTCAGCGGGCTCGGTCTGAGAAAGAGAAATTGCTCAGTCCTGACCTGAATGGCATTGTCTCGTCATTGTCTTCGATGAGCCGATCTTTTTGCGACTCCAAGTAGATGACACCGGCTCCGTGCTGGGCCTTGAGCGTCTCGGCGACTCGGCGAGCATGAGCTTTGGCCGGGTACTTGGCGGCAAGGATGTTGTCGACAGTAGTCATGGTGGAATGAATGGAGAGGGAAGAAGTTGAAGAAAAGAAAGAAGAGGTTCGAGTTGGAGGGGTTTACAGCGTTGCAGTGCGGGGTCCCGAGAAGTATTGCCGGGATTATGGTATCTCACAGCTCGTTACACATCAAAACTTATCCACTTAGTTTTCCGACACAGAAACATCCTCAAATTCCATTTCCCACCGGTCGACCTCCGCAAACTTCTTGGCCTGAGCTCGTAGCTCCGCGCTCGTGTAGCGCGGGGTTGATCTCGTCTCGGCAACATCCGAATCGTCCGCGTCTGATTCTGGAGGCGAAGACAACGGCGATGATGACGACAAGGCGAGCTGTTCGTTTTCCTTATCGACTCCTCTTCGGGAACGCGAATATGTGGCCGGTTGTCTTGGCTCTGGGGGCTGCGAAGGCCTCGATTTTGCTTTGGCCTTCTGTTTTTCTTGGTTGAGCTTGGACTTATCGCGCGCGTTGGCTAATGGCTTGGGTTTGCTTGCCCCTCCCCGCCGTGAGGGCTTCCTGGTTGGTAGGTAGCTTAACTCATCGTCGTCGCCCGATGCAGCATCATGTGGTTCACTGTCACTTTCGTCGCCACCCGAGCATTGTTTGCGCTGACGCTGATGTCGAGACAGAAGCTTGTTTTGCAGAGCTGCCGTCGTTAGATGAGCTGTTTCGCTCGATTTGTTCTTTCCGGGGACCTGACGGCCAGGGATCTGAGGCGAACGCCCGACCCCCGCGGAGCTTTGAGGGCTCCATACCGGACTGCTAGCCGGCAGTGCCATGGTCTGGCTGAAATTCTCCGGGGCATGTGAAGGTCGTGGTGTGTCCTCCGAAACATGGGACGGCTGTTCATCGCGCACGACCGGGGTGGCGGTTGGGCTGTCCTGCACCACTCCTGAGGGCGACTCGGGCACCTGGACTTCTTCGGTGCGTTTGCGTCGTTTGCGCGATCCGCTGGATGAGGGTGCCGAGGGTGACGAGGGCTCTGATGGTGATTGTTCATGCGGCTTGATCAGAAGAGATTTCCCTCGGGAAAGATTCAGCGGCGTAGATTCATCCTGCGGACTGAGCCCACCGAGAAAGTCGTCGTCGTCGAGTTCGGATGAGCCATCTTCAGCCTGCATCATCTGCAGAATACTTTCCTGTCGCGGCCGCCGTCGAAAATTGCTCAAGACGGAACTCTCAAATCCAGGCGTTCCGGGAATGCGCGAGCCCATGTCGCCTTTGCGACCGGCGAAGGATAAAGTAGATGAGTAGCCACGCGATCTCGTCGGAGGACGACTGCCGGTGCCCGGTCGGCTACCGGTACCTGGCCGCTCGCCAGTGGGCGACGACTCGATTGCTTGTTCATAACTTTTGGTCATAGGGGTCTGATTTCGGAGAGCTTGTCGAGGATCCAGTGTTGACCCCTGCCCAGGGGACTTGGGAGGATCATTCTGGCGCGCAGTCTCCGTCGCATTCGCAGGTTTATTCAAGGGGCGCGTTCGTTTTGGGGCAGGGCGCGGCATGGTGATGGTGAGAGTAGGTGTGTTTTGGGTTATCAGCAAGAGAAGCAACGGGAAGAAGCGCGTTGTTTTGAGACGCGAAAAGAGTGCCCCACTTTTGGGGAAGTTGGCCCAGGTACCGGTACCAGTCCCTTTGAGAGAGAGATGCTGCTAGGGCTGGGTACTGGTACCTAGCAAAGAACCTGATCATTAGCTGTGATCCTATATATAAACAACCAGCCGCTGGCCCTCGCTTCATAAAGAGTAAACGTAGGATTTCAAAGACTTACTCTTTTATATAAGCTCACTATGATTACAACGTTGGAATTTTTTTGCACCTCTTTTTGGACCTCTTTTTGCATCTTCTTTGTTACTCTTACTTAGTATATATATATTTTTTTCTATATTTTTTTGTCATCTCTGTCTCTATTTTATTCTATCCAGCTGGCAGGTAGCTTAGAGTAGTGGAGGAGAGGACTAAATCAAGAGAATGTTTACTTCTCTAAAGCAACCCTATCCTTAGAATCTTATATTATAAATACATACGTCCCCAGATATACATACATCCATGCCTATATTTACCCATATATCTATTTCCATAGCATATTTGGAGCAATTTCTGCGCCAATGGAGCGGTATGCCAACCTGGTGCCAAGTCTGAGATTATCTGCAATGAGAACGGGTAAGAATAAACATCTTGTATCAATTATGTTCTTCAATCATCAAATATTTCACGGGGGCTGAATCATGGTATCTCAAGTATAGGGAAAAAGGGGGGGGGCTGATCAATATCGACGTAAAATAAACAAAAAGTATGGGCAAAATGAACAAAAGAGGCTCAGTAATTTCCCAAGGCCCTAATAAAAAAAGAAAATTAAGTATCTCGTGATAGCTTCATATACTCCCTAGACCAATACCCACTCGCTGCCTCGTTTAATGAACTTGTCGAGCATCATGCCTACATCCGCCAATGCGAAACGGCACACGTAAAAGCCAAAGAACTCGGCTGCGTGGCGTGTGCTGAGCTCTAGGCCAACGTGAGTAGGAGACGAATGTTTAAGGCCCGGGTCTTCAACCTGCTGGGCGATTTGATCTGGGATCGGTAAGCACGAGGAATGAAAGATAAATGCGAGCAACACTACTTACCCAAGACCTGAGCAGCGTCGAATACACGCGCCAATGCTCCCATGTAGTGGGAATTGGGGCCTGAAAATTCAAGCTGGGTGACATTGCGCTTGACATGGGTGGTGGGCACCGAAGTCATCGGGACGGATTGAAGTGTCAGGTTGTCCTTGTTGCTTTCTCGCGCGCCCGGGGGTAGCGTAGCAGTACCAATCCCTGAGGTCTTCGCTCGCAGTCTTTTCCAGGTCGGTCGGTAGGACTTGTTTTGCGAGCTAGAGTTCTTCGAAGAAAAACTATCGGCATGAGAGGCCTCATCGGGTGTTGAGCCCGGTTTGAACAGCGGCATGGCTGTCTGTACCCCGACGTCATGGCCCAGTTTCTTCGACAATGAGCCTTGGACCTGGTCGAGAACAGTCTCTAGTGCCTGCATTTCTTCGAGCACTGCGTCCGCATCATAGGTGTCGACCTGGGCTAATTTGAGCAATGCGGCAGTCAGGAGGTCGCAATTAGATATTTTGTCCTCGACTGCTTTGAGCTTAACGTTCTTCACGCGCCAAACATCGCGGGGAATGAATAGCTTAGCTGATAAATAGCCGCCATGGGGGTGGGCGATTGTTTGATACAGGCATCGCATCAACCAAAATGGGCGGAAGAGGAATGACTCTGGACATGGTTCCAGTGGGAGTGGCGCATTAGCTACCAGGGAATTCGGGCAGCCAAGCGCTGTGGGGGAATGTATGTCACAGTCGAAAAGATTCAGACCGCTGGTTGGTAATCCATTTTGCGTAAAGCTTGCCGCTGTTGGGGTGGGTAAAACGGGCACGCTACCAGCCAATGCGCCCTTTTGGGTATCCAGGGCTGGGAATGCGCCGTTCCACGGGGTACTTGGCGACCCAGGCGCGGTCTCCGGATTGGGGACAGAGACGTTGCGAGATCGGAAAGCCTTAGAACTGGAGGCGCTTCTGTCCAACCCGTCTGGAGCGGAGGGTATCTTGCCCATAGGCCGGGCGGCTGATGGCAATGGCGGAAGTTCAGGCTCGTCATCTTCCCGTGTCCGAGCTTTGGCGAGATTGGATTCCAGAACAGATCCCACGGATGGATTACGCTTTGTAGGGTGCAAGTTGGTTCGGAGTCCCGGGGTGGAAGGCTTGGATGGATCCGAGAGAGGTTCATCCTTCGGCAGCGGCGGCGGCGGTCGGCTTGTGAGGGGGGTGGAGAAGCTTTCCAGGCCCGAGGTATTGGAATCGGCTCGAGAGTGAGTGTTAGTTTCGATTTTCAGTTCACCTGGATTTTGGCCAGACAGCCGCCGTGCCCGTACTCCTGGTACAGGGGGCCGGCCCATCTGGGCAGGCGGTTGTGACAAGGACGCGCGTGGCGGCAAGGCGGGAAAATCGGAGGAGATCGGGGGCGAAAAGGGTCGCGAGCTGGCGTCTCCCCTCTGGTCACCGGCGGGCACTGTGTCATCTTCTGCGAGAGTAGACAGCCCCCCCGTGCTGGTGATGTTGGATGCTGCGGAGCTTTCCCATGTTCGCCCAGACACGTTGCTGGAGTCCGATTCCCGCGGAAGCGCGGACTTGGATTGAATACCAAATTCGAAGTCATCCATCACGTACCCCTTGGTCATCTCCTCCAAGAGACGTTCTTCCTCCTCTGCTTCCTCGTCAAGGTAGTCTGAATCACGACCGGTAGGGTTGCCGAATTCCGTCCGTTCCTGGATTCGTCGTATCTCACGGCCACGGTTCATCGCGACCTCTGCCTCTCGTTCTGCCTCTCGCACCCTTTGCTTCGCCAACTCGATGTTTCTGCGGGCGTTGGCCACAATGTCATCGCTTTCTTCCTCCTTGAACTCTAGCACCGGCTCCAGACCGTCATCGTATGCAGCCTCCACAGCTGCATCTAGAGCAGCATCGAACTCGGCCTCGGTGTCATTGCTAAGGCGCCGGCTTGTTCGGTGGCGTAGATACACAGATGATGCTTTTGAATTCGCAGAGGACGGCGATGAAGCACCTGACTCGTCGATGGTGTCCAGCCAAGAGGTGGATTCATGGGTTTCCTGCAAAGAATTCTCTGGATGCCGATTCTTGGTTGTTGCAATCCGGGGTTGACCATCAAAGTCTGAAGGTCTCAGCGATTGCCGTCGAGGGGGAATTGCCTCGAAAGGCAATGTTTTGTTGTGTTCCGGTGAGATGTGCTGAAAACCGAAAGTGGAGCTGTCGGCGCTCTGGTGGCTCCCAAAACCGAGGCCCTTCTCTGACAACTGGAGTAGTTCACTGTAGGACTCTTGGCTGAGAGGACGATTTGGTAGAGCTTTATCGTCGCTCTCCGGAAGAGGAAGTTCCATGCGCTGAAGTTCGGTGATTCGGATCATGTAAGTGTCACGCTGTGGTAGGGGTTAGCCTTAACACAAGATTCTGGATGGCAGTAGAGCTTTGCCAGTCTGAAACCTACGATTTCCTGGAGCTTGAGTTTCTCTTCATCGCCTCCATTGCTACGGAACATGACAAGCTGCAGTAGTTGGCAGGCATCATTATAAGCTTCCATAGCACCTTCGAAGTTGGCCGCATTGTCAAGAAGCACGGCTGTATTCGCCTTTTGAAGCGCTTTGGACAACATGGCTTTTTGGGTTTGGCCGTGCTGTCGGTTTTCTGGGTCCCCTTCACCATCCCCCAAGGAGGTTGACCCGTCACTGATTCGAGCAACACTGTCCTGAGGGGGGTTTTGATAATGCGGCACTGCCTGCGGTGCGGTTTCCATCTCTGCTCTTGGTTCATTTGCCTGGGAACTTTGAAAGATATGACTGGAGGCCGTGAATGAGAGATCAAGTGGTGGAGATGTGGGATCGGGAGAAAAGATGGAAGATTGGTCCAGTTCTGGCAGACTTAATTTGGGGAGTTCTGCCATTCCCGCCGCACGCTGCGGACTATGACTCCCATGGCCCCGACTGGATCCTGACATGGACATCTTGGAGCTCCCTCGGCGATGGCCAGCATACTCCGACGGGCCCTTGCTGGAGGTAGTGGACTGAGACCAACGATTCAAGCTTCCCAGACCCTCTTTGATGGGACTGGTACTTCCCAGGTTGTCAGGAGGCAAGTTCGGAATGTTCTCTGTGAGCACTCCCAGTCCGTTGGGCGTGACAGCGCCTGTTGGCTTCACCATTCGAGTTCGAGATCCGGGGCGCGACGAACGAGAGGTAGGCCTAGGGGGCGGTGCCGATGTGGGTTCTGGCGGTGCCGAGGGATGTTTGGGGTAGAACGCCTTGGTTTCATCGTCAAAGGCGGAGCGGTGTAGCATTTTCGAGACGGAGGGAAACGATTCAAATCACAAATTGCGGATGGTTCAAATATCGAGGCCTGGCATTGAGAGTTCGAGACCAGGAGTGGTGGTGTGCCGGTTGACCGGTTGACACGTTTGGGCGAGTACAGATAGCACGGTCAAAGAGGATTCGCAACCACGACTTGAATGTCTTCGGTCATTCTCTGACAATGAATCTTCCTTGTAATAAGAGCTCGGCAGCAGGGAGATAGCTCCCGAGAGCCGCGTTGGCGCTATTTCTTGAAGATTCCCCTGATTTATATTCCCGCGCTTTCTCGGCGCATCGCTTCGTGTTCGGGGAGTTCGAAGATCTATCGCAATACACTCAGGTGGTCTACACGCATCGCCTCGTACAATTGACCTGGGAACGAGAACTTATCAGCGTCCAGGTCAGCCTCGGGGAACAAATGGGCAAGGAAACAAACTTACCAATCGGCGGGGTACGCTATCGGATGTGCGCAATTGACCTTGGTCGGCGGCACAATCACTCTTGGGGTTGCCAGGAAAAATCCAGCAGCTTCGGCGTCTGGTCTAGATTTCGCAACAGCGCAATGAGGTAAGGTTGAAGAGGCCAGGGGCCGCGGTGCTTCCGATGGTCAGGGGTGGACCGTGGTGCCGGGCGGTGGGAGAACGGGAAGAGAATGCGGGGATCACTTCCGCTTGAAGAATCAGTTGAGGATTGATTGAAGATGAGTGAGATCTGGAGGGGAGGAAAGGGGGTTGTGTGACAAGTGCCACTCGATGATCCCTAGGGGGGAGAGAGAGAGAGAGAGAGAGACAAACGCCATCTTATACATCGCACAGGGATGGGCTCTATTTTATTTTATTTATTGTTATTATTATTTCCTTGGTATTCTCTTTTATTCTCTTTTTATGCGTGATTATTACCAGTATATCGATATCGATATAGATATTTCAGTCTTTGGTGTTTTATTTACTTTCAAGTCCCTTCGCTGTTAACGTTGCAATGGACGGGAGCCTGAGGCGATTGATCCAAAAAGACTCCGCTTAGATACGGCCCAACATCAACCCCCATGGATCCCCCTCAATGAATCATTTCTCTCGCTTCCCCCTTGGACGCGTCTTCTGTCTTTTTTCAGGACCTGTCCACATTGTTCCCTCTAGTCGATTCATGCGCAACATGGCCACCGCTACGATCAACCCGCCGCGTGATCCCAACACGCTGAGCAACTACAACAATTGGCGCTCCACCCACATCACCGCCAATTTTGACATTCTGTTTGACCAGAAGAAGCTGGTGGGCAATGTAGTCCATCAGTTCAAGTCCATTACCGATGGCGAGTCCCGGGAAATCATCTTGGACACCAGCCATCTCGACATTGGTGTGATCAAGGTGGATGGCCAGCCATCCAAGTGGGAGCTTTTGGCCCCTCTGGAGCCCTTTGGCACTCCGTTGAAGATTACCCTTGGCCAAGGCGTGAAGCTGAACGGGACGGTCGAGGTGGATGTAGGTGCTCCTCCCGAGGATGCCTCCCCCCGCTGTGTCTGATCCCTCTTGTAGATTGCCGTCAAGACGACCAAGAAATGCACGGCACTCCAGTGGTTGACGCCTGCGCAAACATCAAATAAGAAACACCCATACATGTGTCAGTAATGTACCTCATTGGGTTCCGAGGGCTCCGCCGTCGCTGATAACGCCGTATTCCAGTCTCCCAGTGCCAGGCGATCCACGCGCGGTCGATTTTCCCATGTCAGGATACACCGGATGTCAAGAGCACCTTTGACTTCAATATTAACTCTTCGCTCCCGGTCATGACCAGTGGATTGCCTATCCGGCAATCCTCGCTGACCTCCCATTCAGGGAGCCAACTGTATCGTTTCCATCAGTCGGTCCCGATCCCCAGCTATCTATTTGCCATCGCAAGCGGGTAAGAACCCATTCAACCTGTCCCTTTCTCTTTCGAGACTGAATAATTCATTTCTTGCCAAACAGAGACGTTTCGGAGGCCCCCATTGGACCCCGGAGTGTGGTTGCCACTAGCCCTGACAGGTTGGATGAGTGCAGATGGGAATTGGAAGCGGACACGGAGAACTTCATCAACACTATTGAGGTGTGCTGCCCGTTCTCCACATGGCCATGATTTTTGATGCTAATTGAGATCCAGAAAATCGTTTATCCCTACGTCTGGGGAGAGTACAACGTCTTGATTCTGCCGCCAAGTTTCCCGTATGGTGGGATGGAAAACCCGATCTTCACCTTCGCGACTCCCAGTATCATCTCCAAAGTATGTCAGTACATGTTCTCCACAAGGTATGGGGGCTGACATCATTTCCAGGACCGCGAAAATGTCGATGTCATCGCACACGAATTGGCCCATAGCTGGAGTGGCAACTTGGTCACTAATGCCTCGTGGGAACATTTCTGGCTGAACGAGGGCTGGACTGTTTATCTTGAAAGACGGGTATGTGTAACGTTGGACAGCATTTCTCGTCAAGCCACAATAACTGACTGAGACGCAGATCTTGGCTGCCATGTATGTGTTGGAAGCTGCTTTCCTGGTAGCGACAGTATTAACATTTGACCTTACGCAGTCATGGAGAGCCGTACCGTCACTTCTCAGCCATCATCGGGTGGAAGTCTCTGACAGATTCCGTCACACATTTTGGCCCCGATCATGAATTCACCAAGCTAGTGACCGACTTGAAAGGCAAGGACCCTGATGACGCATTCTCGAGCGTTCCTTACGAGAAGGGCTTCAATTTCCTGTTTCACCTCGAGAATCTTGTGGGCAAGCAGAAGTTCGACAAGTTTATGCCTCACGTATGTCAACCCATCCGGCATTCTGAGAATTTGTGTTGACCTTTATCTCTAGTACTTCACCACTTTTAAGGGCAAATCCCTTGACTCGTATGAGTTCAAAGCTACGATTTTGGACTTCTTCAAGTCGGATGCGGAGGCATCTCAACTTTTGAATGAACTGGACTGGGACGCATGGTTCTACTCTCCTGGTCTGCCACCCAAGCCGCGCTTTGACACGTCGCTGGTGGATGTGGTCTATGAACTTGCGCGGAAATGGCAGTCTCTCCCGGACCCATCTTTCAAACCACAGGCGAGCGATATCGACGGCTTAACTGCGAACCAGCTAGTTGTTTTCTTGGAGCAGATTCTCCTCCTGGAGCGGCCGCTCAGCCCTGAACTGTCAAAGCTCATGGGCGATGTCTATGGACTCTCCAAGAGCGAGAATATCGAGGTGTCGAACCTCTATTTCCAAGTTGGCATGAAGGCTGGTGATGAAACTGTGATTGAGCCCACAACGGAGTTGCTGGGCCGAATTGGAAGGATGAAGTTTGTGCGGCCTCTGTAAGATGTCCTGTCTCCCTGGAGGTTGGAAGTGAATAAGAGCTGACTCGACTTGACCAGTTACCGTAATCTTCAGAAGATCAATCGGCCCATCGCTCTCGAGACTTTCGAAAAGTACAAGGACTTCTACCATCCGATCTGTCGAGGCATGGTGGAGAAGGACCTCTTTGCCAAAAAGGACTAAGACGCTTGTCGGGTTTCATTGACAACAGGGAATGGGAACGATTCCAGTTCAGTATAAGCGAAGAGCACAATGAATCAAGCTGAAAGTGTCGATTATTATACATGTTTTAACCTATCTACCTTGTCCTGGTAGAGAAGATGGCATACTATATGAGTACATGGTAAATGAGAAATCCGGCAATGTAAGAGCTCGCCAATCCGAGACTTTTTCGGTCCCTGCCCGAGCCCATTCATCCGCTTGCCTGGGCCAGCTTCTTGTCCACTTCAGAGTACCCAAAGATGCCAGAGTCCTTTGCGCCTCCTTGGCCAAGAGCGAACACCAAGTCGGCTTCGTTCATTTTCGAGAGCTCCGACAGCACTCGCCGCATATAGGCAACCACCCACGCAACCTTGGTCCAGTCGATTTCCTGGCCATCTGGCCCGGTGGGACTCGCCTTCCACAGATTCCTCCAGACTGCAGCGCCCAGCACCGCGTCGCCCTTGACCAAGCCCTCGTCGTATGCAGCCAGGATACCTCGCCATTGAATAAAGAGATCTTTCAGATACTTGTTTCGAATAGCACGGCTGCCCAGGTCATGGAGAACATCCATTCGATGTTCCGCATTGTGTGAGAAGTGATCAATCAGGTGGCGCGAGTATGTCTGGACGCTGTCCCTGGACGGAAGGGCACGGAGACGAACGGTCAAGAGGTACATGTGGAGGAAGGTCACTTGCGACCAGGTGGAGAAGGTTGGTCGGAGCCCAAGCTCTACAATAAAAAACATGCGCATTAGTCCTTGCCCTGAATTTCCCAGGGCCACGGAGACATCAAACCTTGGTACCACCAGCTCTCTCCAACGCCCAGATGTTCACCCGCTTCGGTGGTGGGGACTGGTACTTTCTGAGCTATTTGGGGGACTTTGTAATCAGCCTGGCTAGAGCAGGCCTCGAAAAGCTTTTGTGTCATGCCATACGCGACGTAGGTTTCTGCTGCTGTTCCCGGCCGTGGCGAAACATTTCGGGCTAGGCGGGAGACCGGAGAACCCTGCGAATACAATCGAGTCGGGCCGAATGAGCTCGATAAAGAATTTCGACACGCTGGCGGCATGCGGCTATTGTTTCGAGAGGGACACGAGACAGGCGATTGTAATGTTGATGACAGGACTCTCTGGGGCTTTGACTGTTGCGCTTGGTCAGGACGAAATCATCGGCTGAGAGACAGCGACATGTATACCTGGAGCCATGAGGTCTGGGACCCACGGGCTTCTTGCGACCACAATGTCGTCAATGGTCTGGACATTCTCATTTTGGCCAACTGATGAGTACGACTTTTGGGATTGGAATGAGACCGATCGAAGTCATCCAGAGCGTGTTTGTACTGTTTGCACGTTGGCTCTTGGTACTACGGTATTCTGGCTATTCTCACTGAAATGTTCTTTCATTTGGACTGAGTCATCGAGATCTTGAATTCATCACAACATCTTTGTCTTCCCAGGTCGAAAATCATCGCATCGTGTCTGGACTGCGGTCCAATCCCCCCAGCGCGGTATCATCGCTCTGAAGGACTCATCATTCACACCGAAACTCTGCGAGAATTTCGAGAGACCATGCAAGTAGTCTCAGGAATAAGATGCGATGCTCATGTCAATCATGACCCTTTTTTTAGGCCGGTAGATTTCAACCATCGAGGACCACTCGCTCAGAGTGTTTCCCTACCACAGGGAGTACTTCTGAGAGCTGATTGGGATCTCTCATAAAAGCAGGTATGTCGTCTCGGGTGGCCGCTAGTGTCTGTAGAGGGTCAGTCCTAAATCCATTGATGCCAGTGGGATGAGATCAATATTATGTACCTGTCGGACTTTCTCATATTCACACTCCCTGGACTGGTATTCCCGAATCACCTCACGTGTCTCAAAGTCCACATACACTCTGGTATCTCGGAGTCGGACCAAAACGTTGTCTAGTCTCATGAAGAATCGAGAGAGTAGTAGGAGTCTTCCTGGCATCACGCGGATCTTGCAAGATAGCATTGCGATTCCGTTATCAGCCAGTTCATCTTCGTAAAGGACCACTTCGTCGAAAAAGAGAATTGGGTCAGGACGTTTCAACAATTCAACAGGGATCGGTTTTGTTGTTTTCTCGAATGGGGGCGCATTGGGATGCAGGGTGCCTTTGTAGTCGGTGCTGTAGGACCAATCGAACGGTTTCACGACTTCTTTGATGCCTTCGTGGGTCTTTTCTCTGCGAGGTAGGTTAGTGTTAGGATAGTCTTGTGGAAGGTTGCCCGATGACAGGGCTTTGAGTACCTGCTTTGTTGCCACTCGCGCGAATATGCGACTTGAAGCATTGACTCGCCGGTCTTGTCCACAAGGTCCAATGCGTCCAATGCGTTGAACTGGATTGCCCAGTCACTCTTCTCATGCTCGATTGCAACAAAATTATCGCCGAAAATCATCTCGGGTGGTGCAATGCCCAGCTTGTTCGTCATTTCCTCGATGGGCTCCGCTTTGAGAATGGGTAATTTCTGCGTGGATATGCGAAACCCGTTGATTGAGATCGAGCGAGGCGCCTTCGCCTCTGGGGAGACAGTCGCATGGCCGACAGGCACAACGTTTGCCGGGAGGGAAGTCATGATGGGATGAGGAAATAGTTAAGCAGAGGAGAGAGGGCAACGTTATCGGCGCACGATCTATGCGATCGCCGATAGCGATCGCCCCGCGGACGGAGAAAGAGGCGGACCGAGGCGTTGCCGGGGCGACGTCCTGGGGAACGGCACCCAAACACCCTGCGATTCATCCTCTTCTTCTTTTTCCAGACTGTCGACAACACAACCTTCTTGCCCATTTCCCTGGGCTAACCCCATCTCAATCCTAACCCTCTTCCTAACCCGACTTTTCCATCCTTTTATCCTCTACTTCCCCCTCCTTCTCCCCACACCATGACGTCCAAGACACTTGAAGCTCGTTTCGAGCACCTGTCGGTCAAAGATGAGAAGGAGAATGGCGCCAATGATCGAACCTACGGCAAGCATAAGGTACTCGTTTAATGCGCTGTCTTAGTCAAACCCCCCGTGCTCATCTGGTCTCAGGGTTCTCTCTCTACTGCCGTCGCTTTGTCCGGGCTTGGCGCGTCAGCCCAGGTGAACAACCCCAACCGGGCTCATCTACTGAAGCTTGCTCTCCAAAACACCAATGACAACAAAGCCAATGCCATGAATGTGGTCGCTTCCCCGGGCAAAGGTTCACAAGGGCCCATAGCAACCCGAAACACGGATGAAAATGGGGAGAAGCGCATCTCCACTCCACTGTACGAGCAGCCTTCTGTACCAAAAGAACTGCACCTCAGCATGTTCGAGATCGGCAAGCCATTAGGCAAGGGCAAGTTTGGGCGAGTCTACCTGGCCAAAGAACGGTCTTCCGGCTTCGTCTGTGCACTCAAGGTCTTGCACAAATCCGAACTTCAGCAAGGTGGTGTCCAGAAGCAGGTCCGTCGCGAGATTGAGATTCAAAGTAATCTGCGGCACCCGAACGTCCTCCAGCTCTATGGCCACTTCCATGACAGCAAGCGCATTTTCCTGATCTTGGAATTCGCTGGTCGTGGAGAACTCTACAAGCACCTTCGGAAGAGAACCGGTTCCCGGAATGGAAGGCCGCGCAGTATATTGCCCAAATGGCCGCAGCATTGAAGTATCTGCACAAGAAGCATGTTATACATCGCGACATCAAACCCGAAAACATCCTTGTTGGAATCCACGGGGAGATCAAAATAAGTGACTTTGGATGGAGTGTACACGCTCCCAACAACAGACGGCAGACAATGTGTGGAACACTTGACTACCTGCCGCCCGAGATGCTTCATACCGGCCCGAATGAAAATTTCTACGGTGAAAAGGTGGACTTGTGGAGTCTGGGCGTGTTGACCTACGAGTTTCTGGTGGGCGAGGCACCATTCGAAGACACGCCTGTCATGACTCAAAGACGCATTAAACGAGGCGATATGTCGGTCCCTTCCTTTGTGAGTCCAGAGGCAAAGGATCTTATTAAGAAGGTGAGTCTTTTTACCCCGTGATCATCTAAAGTACAGCGAGTGCAGTGACTGACTCTTTGCAGCTGCTTATCTTGGATCCCGAGAAGCGAATCCCGCTTGACGATATCCACCGGCACCCCTGGATTGTCAAGCACTGCATGAAGGATGACCGGAGTGTGAAACGGAGTTCTGGTTCTTCCAAGAGTGGCCAAGCATAATAGCTATTGCATTTCAGATTTTTGGGGGGTGTTTACGGTGTTGTGTTTTCTTTTGATGGAGTTTCGGGTGTCGAGCACTGCACAAAGCATTTCAACTAGGGAGTTTGCGTTTTCGGGAGTATAACTGGAGAAGGGATTTGTGATCTGGCGATATGTCAATTTAATGTTGGTTTTCCTTCGCCAGCGCCAATGAAATATGGTACATTCAGAAAAAGGGAGCAGGTCTATGGTACACGAGAGGGAGATTTGGTATATGGGCTGAATGGTATGGGTCGAGCACAATAGCAAGGGGTGTGGTATCATCGGTAGATCTCATCAAATGGTCGCGTGTCTCGGAAGCAGCTATCCCAGACCTCATTGACAACGCGCTGGGCATGGGCCTCATCCTTGCAATTCGGTCTTGCCCGGACAGACAAAACTGCGCGTCTTCGGACACATTCCTGATGTTGCTGAGTGAGCTTCCACTGTCCTCTCCGGAAGAACTCGCGTGCCCATCTGCACTCGCCGCTCAGCGAACTGGCTCGAATCTAGAATTGGTCAGCTCAAGATCCTTATCGGATATCAACGAAGCAGTGAATACCTCAGTGCAGGCCGCATGTCGCAAATTGTCCGTCCAGTCGACTTTAAACCTCAGGTGATCGTAGGCATGAACCATCTCATGGGCCATTGTGTCCTCCAAATGTCCCTGATCTTTCATCTCATTTGCACATAGTAGAATCCCATACTCTGGATCAAACCCGCCGGCCTTACGATTCGTGCATCGACGGCAGTAGATGTTGTGGCCGTAGAGATCGCCTCCCAGCTGACGAATGTTATCGCTGAGGAAGCGGATGACTGGACCTATCCACCGAAAACGATTAGTCTTTCGGCCGGCTTGACATGCTAGTAGGAAAAGTGGTAGAGACTCACTGTACTGGAGTAAATAGTCCCGCTGGTCCTCGCAGCGCTTGCAATCGGCAGCTTCATTCCGGACGTCTCGCGCAACCCGGAACTGCTCGATTCCCTCGTTGGACATCTTTCCCATGAGGATCGAGTAAATGTTGCGGAATTGTGTCCACATATCGTCCCCAGGGGCGTACTCCGTTTCCGGCTTGCCATTTGATGGTGCATTTGCACCTGGCGACTGTGGGTCGGTCATTATGAGCGTGTGCTTGGGCAGATCTCGCGCGGCGTTGACGAAGCCGAAGACTCTCCGCAGAAGCGGTGGTGAGTGGCAGAACGGGCGATGCTCCGATGGCGGGGACAAAAAAGTGACTTCGACCAGGACGGCATTGCGGGGACAAGGGTGCTTCAATCTAACGAGCGGTTTCGGGCGCTCATTGGCATTGGACTGTCTTCATCATGACAGCTTCTTCGGGTCTCACGATTGTGATCAAGTTAGGTGCGGTGGTTATATATATCTAACTATGAGTCACTCGATATGACGGCACACTAACCAGGAGACTTTAGGAACAAGCTCGATTGTGGACGAAAAAACCCACGAACCGATCCTATCAATTTTGACATTAATTGTGGAAACAGTGACTCGGTTGCACCGAGATGGCCACCGAGTCGTCCTGGTGTCATCCGGCGCGGTGGGGGTCGGTCTGCGCAGGATGGACGTGACTGAGCGTCCCAAACATCTGCCTCGAATACAGGTATGAGCGCCATTGGATTACATAGCACCAGCGATATATGCGTAATGCCTATGGAAAGAGGCTGACTGGTGGAACTTTAGGCACTTGCTGCTGTTGGTCAATGCCGACTAATGAGTCTGTGGGATAACCTATTCTCGCATCTCCGAGTCGCAGTGGCCCAGATTCTTTTGACGAGAAACGATATTGCAGATGTAGGCCCCCTTCCCTATATGACTCGTGCCCGCCGCCGATTCACATCTGACACCCAAGTCCAACTCAGAGAACCCAATACGTCAATGCCCAAAATACATTCGAGCAATTATTCGATATGGGTGTAGTACCCATTGTGAACGAAAATGATACCCTGGCTGTTTCTGTAGGGACCCCTTTTCCTTGTTGAATACGGCCCACGGCTCTGACGCGCTCCCGGTATCCAGGAAATTAAATTTGGCGACAACGATACCCTTTCAGCAATTACCGCGGCGATGGTCAAGGCCGACTACCTCTTTTTGATGACCGACGTCGATTGTCTCTACACTGCCAACCCGCGTACCAACCCCGACGCAGAACCGATCGAGGTGGTTTCCGATATTTCCTCGCTCGAGGCTGATGTCTCGTCCGCAGGCTCAGCTTTGGGAACTGGCGGCATGGGCACAAAGATTGTGGCTGCAAAACTGGGGACCAGTGCTGGCGTGACAACTATTATCACCAAGAGTTCCAAACCAGGCAATGTTCACGAGATTGTAAAGTACTTGCAACGACTCCAGGAGAACTCCACAGCGGCCGCCAGTGGTGCGGATACCTCAACGCTGGAGGTTCCAACAGCACCTCTCCATACTCGATTCCTCCCCTCAGATACCCCGATCCAGTCTCGAACATTCTGGTTGCTCCACGGACTCAATCCACACGGGACTCTCTACATCGACCACGGGGCCTACCATGCACTGATGAACAAGGCCAATCTTCTCCCTGCTGGGGTGATCGGGGTGGAAGGCCACTTTGGACAACAGGAAGCAGTGCGCTTGGTGGTGGTTGAGCGACCCTCTGCAGATGCACTGAATGGAGATTTCCTTCACCACGCGCACGAGCCCAAGGAAGTGGGGCGCGCTCTGGTCAACTATGGGAGCATTGAAATTGCTCATATCATGGGTCATCGAAGCACACAAATCGAGTCGTTGCTAGGCTACGCCGACAGTGACTATGTGGCTGTCCGAGAGAACATCTCCTTCCACCCAGAAGACCGGCACAGTCATCCGGTCACTCCAGCCTTGACACCTGCGCTCGAGGAATGGAAGTCTGGGTAACATTTGAAGTGATGATCACCTATTTTTCGCAGGAGTTCTATCCTAGTTTCTAGGAGGGGCTTTTTGAAATCTGCTGCATTGCATAGAGACACAACTGGGGCCCATGGTCACATTAAGATTGAGTTGGGTCAGATTTGATATATAGCGCAGCATTGTCCGACACAAAGCATTTTAAAAAAAAAAATTCCAAGACAGAAAGTCATGAGAATGGCAGACAACAAAAAGTCAATTGAGGCCCAACCATGACCTCCGACGCAGCGCAAACCCAACAATTCCATGCCGGTTCCAATTCCAATCAGCACCAAGTAAAGATTCCGCAGGACTATGATGGAGTTAATCCTTCCAACGTTCCAGCCATCGCTGCATTCGCTTGTCCAGCGTGGGTGCAGCCGCAGGGGCAGCCTTGACAACAAGAGAGGTTAGCAGTCTCCATACAGAGCGAAAATGATTCCTCCAATGTCTGACTCACCGTGTTTTCGATGCTGTGCGTTGTCCAGGTCAAATAAGCCATCTCCGTTGTTGAGACGGTCGGGGCAGGAAGATACTCGGTTGCCACGGAGAACGGGAACGGCGGATATTGAGGCGTGGCTGATCTGTCTGCGATGGTGGTGCCGGCTCTCTTGGGCACCGGAGCATACCGCGTTGGGCCAGTCTGCTCACCATAAGGAATGGTGTGTGCACCGATGGCCTGTCGTTTGCGCAGTTCATTGCGCTCAATCTCAGATTCGACAATGGGGGTGGGAAATTGCAAGACTGATTCGGTCACTTCTTCACGAAGAAAGCCCTCAGCGGCCGATGCATTGTGACTAGTGGGTACCTCGGCCTCGAGCAGATGGTCACCGCCGAAAGAGGACCAAGGAAGACCAATGGCGGGCTTCATAGTCTTGATGGCCTCCAACACTTTGGCCGAGAACGAGCCCTTCATGTTCGTCAGGGTGAAATGGGAGGTGATGCCAGACCAGGATCCGTTGGATCCCGAAGAAACAATCTTCAAGAAACTGTTGCGCAGGGCCATCGGTTAACGGGAGGAACTTGAGTCAATTCGGGATATGGGGTGATGTATACTATGCATTCGGCTCATTCCCGCCGATATTCTGGTCCGCTCGGAATGACACCAGGTCCCCCGACGCGAAGGTGCCATCCTTGATGACTCGTGCCAGTGATTCCTACAGGAACTGTGGTTAGTATTGCGTCGGGAAGCGGGAATGATATGATCTAAATATGAAAAAGACTCACATATGAATTGGTTGTCTCGTCGCCGGCACAGAGGTAGAAATCATATTTCGTAGAGCCGTCGCCCTCCAAAGCCCAAGCAAGAGTCACTACATCGCCGCCATCGAAGGTCAAACCACTCGAGGTGATTTGGGCGTAGACGGCCGTCAAAAGAACGACAAGGACAAGGAATATTTGATGGAGTTTCATGCTGAGGGCGAATGGGCGAGAGGATGAAGAGACTCAAATCCCCCGGCGATTCGAGGTGAGAAGGGGGGAGTTTATCCCTTGGCAGCCCTTTGGCATGCCTCATTCCATCTACAACAACCTTGGGAGGTATCCATGACAGCCCCGATGATACGCGCGATAAGGGCTTGATGGTCCGTGCTATCGCACATCCACACCTCTCCCTTGACCTGATCTTTCTCTCTCTTCCTCCGTTCTCCGTGGAATCCAATACAACACCATGTCGAGTCAAGCGGGTTGGAATTCGGTGACTGGCATCGCCACGCTGCTTCTCGGGGGTAGTCCGCTTGCCATCGCCATCGCCATCCTCATCACCTTCGGTATCCCGGTAGTTCTGCACCTCATCTTCTTCCGAAGTGTAGCATCTCCACCTTCGAGCAATTTCCTGCTTCTGGGTCCCAGTACAGCGGGGAAAACTGCTTTCACGACTTTGGTATCGCTGACCTGGTGCCGACCATTCCATGCCATGGACTCCTTGTTAACCCAGCTTTGTAGCTCGAAGCCAAGTCCTCGTCCGCATCCAAGAAGTCGCACCTTACCCACACCTCGCAGACCTCGACACTGGCAACCGTCACTCTACCGCCGACCGTCCCCACCGCTTCCAACCGGTTCCGATCTGCCAATGACCCGTCCTTGAAAGAGGCCTCGCGGAACCCAATCAAGTATCGCTTGTGGGACACTCCCGGCCATGGCAAGCTCCGCGCCTCCCAGGGCATCTCCCAGCTTCAATCCATGTCCCATTCGAAGGATGCGAAATCGAAGCTGCGGGGAGTGATGTTCATGGTCGACACTGCTGCTCTGGTGGATGAAGCGACACTACGGGACACCGCTACCTATCTACACGATGTGCTGTTGATCCTCCAAAAGCGGGCCCTGAGCAAGGGTAAATCTTCCGACATAGCCGCCGCGGAGGTCCCCGTGCTCGTCGCCGCGAACAAACAAGATTTGTTTACGGCTCTGCCACCCGGTTCGGTGCGAGAGAAGTTGGAGGCCGAGATTGACCGGATCCGCAAGTCCAAGACCAAGGGGCTCTTGGACGCCAGTGCGGATACTGGAGCGGAGGAAGAAGATGAGGTTCTGGGGAATGATGATGCACAGGGGCAATTCAGCTTCAAGCTTCTCGAGGAAGAAGTCGGCATCAAGGTTGACGTCGCTGGCGGTGCCGTCAAAGGGGATCAACAAGAGGAATTCGGATCGGGGGTGCGCCGGTGGGAAGAGTGGGTGGGCATGTGTCTATGAATCCGTGCTCTATCTCGTAAATAGTGGTGACTGCATGCATAAATCAATTTGACGTGTACATGTATTCTGTCTACTGCCAACCCACCCCCAAAGTCTCAGTCGCCTGGGCATCAATCCAGTCCTGCAACCTCAGATCAGCCAACCATCTAGCATGATTCGAATGTGTATTTACCCATAAGTCCCGGGCCAGCTTCAGATCCTGGCCCATCGCACTCGGTTCGCACGCCGTTGCAATGGGAACAAAATACTGGCCTCGGTGGTTCTTGTCGCGCACCTCGTCACTTGTAGCGAGAAACAAAGCCGTCGCAGCACCATCCTCTAGGCTCTGACCCCAATAAGTGCCAGCCAGCCTGACGAGCGAGCCAACTAATCGGCCAACATAGGCACTCCAGCCCAGCCACTGGTCGGTGACCACATTCCCTGGGAAGAAAGCATTGACATAGATATGCTTGGTGGCCGGATCCCGATCTTGCAGGAGCCGACGGCTCAGCTCCTTCACAAACAGGATATTGCCCAATTTCGATCGACCGTACCGCCAGACGCCATCATACAGGGCGGGCCACTTGATGCGAGATGGCGATATCAGTTGGTCCAGGTCCAGTCGTCGACATACGAGATGCAACGACGAGCTGGTTACGACGACGCGGACATCGCCATTGCTGCTCGTCAGCAGTGCCTTTTTCAGAAGAGGCAACAGAAGTGTGACAAGCACTTGGTGTCCCACACAGTTGGTCGCAAAGACCCATTCGATGTTCTGCGGCGAGCGCTTGTATTCTTTCGGAACCCCGAGTCCTGCATCTCGACAGTGTGAATACTCCCAGGATTCGGATGATAGACCTCCAAGAAAAAGAAAACCAACCGGCGTTACAGATCAGGATGTGAACTTGATCCGTCTTGTGCTTGATCTTCTCGGCTGCAGCCTTCACGTCGCTGATATTTCCCAGATCACACTTGACAAACTCGACTCGGGCATCGTTTTCGCCGAGTGAAATGCCTTCACGCTGCCTCCATTCTTCTCGGGCAATCTGGAATTTGTCTGCGCTGCGGGCGACAATGAAGATTTTTGCTATACCATGGAGCAGGAGTTGCGCCGTGATCTCTACATTTGATGCAATGGCCTGGTTAGATATCCGATCGATGTACTTATAAGATGTGAAGAAACAGGAATCGAGAGGGAGAATATAGAAAAGGAGAGCTGAGCTTGCCTTGACCGATACCTGCTTGACCACCCTGAAATCAATGGCAAGCTGGGGTTAGCAGCCTGACGGCACGACACGACGAACACACATACTGTCACCACCGCCACTCGTCCATCCAACGCTGGAGTATCCCGCAAGTCAAAGTTTCGATACGTGAAGAGTCCCGTCATATTAGAGCGATTGGGATATTTGCATGGGCGAACATCCAAGATCAGCTGGACGTGGTTAACTTCCAGGTGATCCAGACCGACGTCATCGTCTTACAAAAGCTTCACGCAATTCGATCTCGGGTGTTCCCATACCGAATGCTTTGTATGGAGGTAATATTAGGGTATGTATAAATGCTACAAGCTCTCTCATCCACATAGCTAGATCTATCTCCGATTTCGGATTGAGTGTTGAAACCAAGATCCCCCGAATTTGCGCCCGTCCAACAAAGATCAAAGAATGCAAAAGCCATGTGTTGACAACCCATTCCCGGGGCTATCTGCGCCTCCAAGAAGACATGCCAAACATGCCTGCACCGCTTACGAGCTCTTCTTGCCGTGATGCAGCATCCAAGTAAGCAGATCGACCTTGGTGGCAATTGCCACCGGCTTTATCACTCCAGCCTCATCTTTCTCAGTCACAACTGCGGCGCTGTTCCACTCAAAGAAGCGGTTCAACACGCTGAGAGGAGTGTCCATGGTGATCTCGATGAAGCGGCGACCCTTGGCCGGGGCCCGCAGGGTATCTCTTGTCTGAGACGGGTCGAGAGGCTGGGCACTGGTGATCCCCATGTCACGGGGGTCCGTTACGACTTCGGGGATCTTGGAGAAGTCAAACATGACCTCGGAGACTGGGCTCTTCCCAGTAACACGCCCATGAGTCAGCCGGCTGAGGACATTACCCAGCGTGACGAGGCCCACGAGCCTCCTGCCAGAAGGCGCCAGGACTGGAAGCTGATCAAATCCCTTCTCGCGCATAATTTCGATGGCAGCATCGCACGGGAAGTTCGCCGCCACGGTGGTGATCGGCTTCAATCGAAGGGCGTTCACCTTTGCGCCAGCAAGGGATCCTCCTGTGGTTTCTGCGGCTGCGGCTGGGCCTCGGTGGGGAGCGACGGGAGCAGATCGTTGGCTGCCAGCCAGTCATCATCGGCAAACTTGGTAAGATAGCTTCTGATACTGTCGGGAAGAATCACCACTACCACATCGCCCTTGGTGAATTTGTGCTCCTGGTTGGCCTTTACCAGAGCCGCGATGGCGCTGCCACTACTACCACCGACCAGCAGACCCTCCTCGGCAATCAAACGGCGTGAGTACTGGAAAGACTCTTTGTCTCCCGTCTTGTACCACTGGTTCACGACCTTCTGGTCGAGCACCTCGGGAATGAAGTCGTAGCCAATGCCTTCTACCTTGTAGGGCTCATTGACATGCGCCTCGTTGAGGGAGGCAGGCTGAGCTAGAATGGAGCCGAAGGGGTCGGCTGCAATAACATTGACATTAGGATTGTGTTTCTTGAGGCCACGAGCGAGACCGGTGATCGTGCCGCCGGTACCTGCACCGGCCACGACAGCCTTGATTTGACCTTTAGTCTGGACCCAAATCTCTTCGGCGGTACCGAACTCATGGGCCAATGGGTTGTTGTCGTTGCCGTACTGGTCCAAGATGTGCGCATTGGGCAATTCCTTCTGGAGGCGCTTGGCTACGCCGATGTGGGATTCGGGGGAATCGTAGGCGGCTTCGTTGGGGGTTCGGATGATAGTCGCATTTAAAGCACGCAGGACAGACACCTTCTCTGCCGACATTTTCTCGGGAAGTGTGATGATAGTCTTGTAGCCTGAGTAGGGCGAAAGAAGTATGAGCACAAATCCCAAGACAATCTCGATCTATAGATCCATGGGATATAACTCACCTTTGACCGCACCAACCAGTGCCAGCCCAATACCACTAAATGAGATTAATTAGCACCCATCATGGACCCTCTCTATACAATAACAGAAGAAAACTCACGTGTTGCCGCTCGTGGGCTCAATCAGCGTGTCCCCCGGCTTGATGCGGCCGGACCGCTCGGCCTCCTCGATCATGCGCAAGGCGATGCGATCCTTGACACTGCCACCAGCATTGAAATACTCCAATTTGGCGTAGACAGTGGCATCGATTCCCAGGCTGCGAGGCAGCCGATTCAGTCGGACCAGAGGCGTATTGCCGATGTGCTGGGTGATGGTATCCAGCGCCACCGGAGGGATGGCAGGACTGGTGATGGAAGCCATGGATGCCGAGATCAAGACAGACAGCAGAATTGAAGGAAAATTGAAGAAAATCAAGCGCAAGTTGCAAGGAAGATTTCGCCATTCTGACTGATCGCCCCGCCCGACGATAGCCGTTCGGGGTGGACCCAGGCATCACCGTCACATTCTTTTCCATAGGAAATCACATCCTCTCTTCGTTTCCTTCTGATCTTACCATGTCAATCTGCTTGACATCACCTCGGGACTGTCGATCACAGAATATTCGACAATCAACCCCCCCAGAGGCGATTGAATTGCATTGCTCACTCACAGCTCCTTTCCTGTCGCGTCTGGCCTCGGCTCTCAGGCACGCGAGTCGTGAGCCATGATGATTCCAGTGTATATGCAAGCTCCTCTCCAGTCGATCTTTTCCTTCAAGGCCCAACATCATTTCTCGATGATTGACTCAGACCCACCCCGAGTGAGCTTCGAAATCCTGCAAAGCCAAGCCCGTGGCTGTGCATCATCTAAATGAGCATTGCTCCACCGCCCAGAGTGTTTCATTCCTGGGCTTTGACGGGTACAATCATCGGATGGGATGTTGAATCGCTGCCCCTGCTCCTTGGGAGCCATACGGACTGGGTAGTCATCATGGTCGAGTTGGTGTGAAAAAGGAGACGCGGGCCGATAGTCCTGCAAGCCATCGCATCGACATCGTGGCTGGGATACGCCAAGTCCTCCTGGATGCCCCGTCAGACTGATTGGCCGCTTGGGGGCGGCCAGCGCATCCCACGGTTTTTCTAGTGCCTCCTTTTGTGTATAGACTTTCGCGCACCCCAGCCTCGATTTGCTTTTTCTTCCTTTCTTTATTTTTCTTTTCCCATGCCCCATTGAAGCTTGCTTTTGTTTTTTCTGTTTTTGTTTTTCTCTTTCCTCTTTTCTTTCCTGAACATTGGTTGGGCTTGGGAGTTTGCGCCTTTTTCTTTTTTGTCATTTGTTGACCTCGGTCCCCTTTTTGCATCTCATGGGTTCAATCAGATCCGCTGCATCTCAGAATGCGGACTCTCGCCCACATGGCCACGAATCGAGGCCATCTGCAGAGATGCAAGCACCAGAGAAATCCACCTCTCTCTTGCCCACTCATGAGAGAACCCCCACTCGCCTTCATGGGCTTTTCCGTGTGGACACTGCAGGAGAAAGTGGACGGTCTGGTATCCATCCGCTCCATCTGCTGGTAGTGTGTTTTAGGAGCGTCTGCACTCTATCGATGATCGTCAATGTCCTCTGGCCCTTTGTCCCAGCTGCTATCGTCATGCACTTTGCCCGGCCAGACCTCCATGTCTGGATCTTCATTCTCAACTACATCGCGATGGTGCCATCAGCCAACCTTCTTGGCTTTGCAGGTGGGGAGCTGGCCAAAAAGTTGCCCAAGATGCTAGGGGTTCTCTTGGAGACAACTCTCAGCTCGGTAGTGGAAATCGTGCTGTTTATGGTCCTCCTTCACAACGACGGCGAGCGTGGAGTTGACCTGATCCCGGTCATTCAGGCTGCCATCCTTGGCTCCGTCCTGGCTAACCTGCTCCTGTGCTTGGGCATGTGCTTTTTCGTCGGAGGCCTTCGGCGTGAGGAGCAGGTGTTCCACGAGGCAGTTAGCGAAGTGGGCACAGGACTCCTCCTGGTGGCAGGCTTTGGCCTTTTGATCCCTACCGCTTTCTTTTCAGCTTGGAGAAACAATACCAACCAGCACTATACCCTGGAGAAGCTGTCGCAGGATGTCTTGATGATCAGCCGTGCCACTTCAGTAATCCTCCTGATCGCCTTCGTCGCGTAAGTATCTTCCCGGTTGAACATTGATCGAGATTGCTGACCTCGTTCTAGCTACCTTGTTTTCAACCTGCACAGCCATAATTCGATTTACGACGAGGTACTGGAGAAGGATGAAGCGCAGGATGAAGATCGAGATGAGGAGATGAGGAGGGCGAAACTCACAATGACCGAATGTCTGGTGATAATTGCGGTCTCTCTGACTTGTGTCTGCATGTCAGCAGTGTTTCTGGTCCAAGAGATCGAACACATCGTGGAACTGGGCATTTCCGACAACTTTATGGGGTTGATTTTGGTCCCTCTGGTCGAGAAGGCCGCCGAGCACCTGACGGCCGTCGACGAAGCCTGGGACAACCAGATCAACTTTGCTCTTTTCCATTGTTTGGGTCCCTCGATTCAGACAACACTGTTGAACGCTCCCCTCGCCGTCCTTGTGGGATGGGGTATGGGCAAGGGGATGAGCCTGAATTTTGAGATCTTCATGATCGTGCTCTTGGTACTGTCGATCTTGGTCGTGGGCAATTTCCTGCGGGATGGCAAGTCCAACTGGCTCGAGGGAGCGCTGTGTGTGATGGTCTATGTGATTATCGCGGTCACCAGCTACTATTATCCCCCCGTGCACATGGCATCGACCAACCTGGCCTAGCAGGAATTGCATGGCTTCGCTGGGAATATATCTCTTAATACCCATACTTCAATATATAGCGAATGCCATCTTTCATTAATACTATTTTCTGTGCTTCTCCCGCAGTACTAGCTCATCAATTTCAGCTCTAAGCTAGAGAGTTAGGTTAAATTGGATATCTGTTTACTTGTGCATTTTATTGCTTGAAGTATCCATGGATATCGGTCCCATGCAAATGCAAGTTTTGGTGCGAATCCAAGTGGAACTAGGCAAGTCGTCCCCGGGGCTCCGCCTCTCCGACTATTTGGCTTCCGCACCACCCAAAACCCGCCAGACCGGGATGGACTCCTCAGAGGTAGTCGACGAAGTGATCTCCGCTTTCAAGGATCGCAATCTCTTGATCAAACGGGATGCGATCGAATCCGCTCTCACAGAGGCCGCGCACGTGGAATGGGTATCGAAACATCTTCGCCCGGACACTTTGCTGTCACGAGAAGAGCTGAACTTGCATGTCTCCCAGCATTGGATTGATATGAAAGGATCTGCCGCTAACATTATCTACCAGATACACCAAGTTAGAAAGCTCCGGTGCCCTTCAATCCGTGATCCATAACCTAGACCTGGATGCGACCCGACCTCTCCTGGAAGACGACCTCCGAACTGCGATTGAATCCCTCGAAGCATCGACAGCTACAATACAGAAACAGGCCGAGACGCTAGAGCTACAATGCGAGATACTTCAGAAGCAATTGGGCCAGGAAAACAGTTTGGACCAAGATCGAACTCGGGACATTGCCCGACTGCGCAAGAAGCACGAAGCGGGGAGACAAAGCACTACAGTCGCGGTACGGATATCACTTGTGTTCTCAGATGAGGGAATATGTGACTGAATTATTGCAGGCAAATGGGCTTTCTGATGAGCTTGAGGCCAGCTTCAGGAACGCATCGGACCAGACGGGTGCGGAGAGCAAGAGAATTCTAGCGTCCCTGTCCACCCGGCTCAAGCAGGATGACAAGACACTGGTGGGTCTAGAAGCACTCATATCTGGCATCAAGTCTCATGGCAATGGTGCATCGACGGCCAAGCAAACCGGCCATCTGGCGGCGATGCTCGCGGACTACGTTGCGGAAGAAATCCATTACCGCCTCGACCGATTATATTTGGAAGCCATTCAGAGCAAGTCAGAGCCCCATCCGGACGCGACCGTTGAAGATGAGACGATCACAGCACTCGAGGACGAACTTGAGTCTCTCTACACAGAAATCGAGATTCTCGCCGAAATGTCCACCAAACAGCAGTTCAACGAGCCAATTCTACGCGAAATCCAAAACGAGCACGCTCAGCTACGGGAAGTATCTCAACAGAAGCTCGAACAGGTTCTCGATATCTTGATTGAAATGACTTTGTCGAAACAAGCACTCAAGAAAAGGCTAGAGGACCGGGAATCCTCGTGTGAACTGCTCGAGCAATTAGCCACGCTCTATCAATCGCAAGCAGGCAGCCAGATGGCTCCCCAGCAATCTTCCCGGCGGGAGTCCTTGAGACGACGATCGATACAACCGGGAGTCTTGTTTGCCAATACCCGCAACCCCGCCACTCCGGCGATCGAGCAGCCGGCACTGGAGAATCTTCTACGGCGCATTGGGGTGTCGCCTGAATCAGCTCTACGCCCACAGGTAGAGGATGGCGGTGCCCGAGGGCTCCACGAGAAGCGAATTCACATGTCCGAGACGCTCCAGCATCTCAAGGTCGGGGTGGACGTTCCCTTGGTGGCTCATCTGGCTCCGTTGGACAACGCATCCCAGCTTCTGACATCTTCATTACATGCCAACTCCCACTTTGAAACGTCATTACCAGACCCTGACCAGGAAAACGCGCTCTTGGGCCTCGAGGCAGAGTTGGCGAGCCTTCAGCGAGGGGTCCAGAGGCTCAACTTGGATGTACTCCACCAACGAGACAAGACGCAGGACACATTCCTCGAGCGATGGGCCTAGAGTCCTTGCAGCCTAGCAAGTGCAGCCTGGTTTATCTTGTACAGTTGGACCATTAACTCGGGAGATCCGGGGGGGGGGGGGGGGGGGGTTGGCATCGTAAATCTTGGAGAAAGCTATCGTAAATCCTCAGCCTGTCATTCCACTGGATCTGCAGCAAGCTCAAACCACCAACACCCCACAGGGCTGTTGATTCGCCGAATGCTGTGGCTGGTGAACCACAATCCTCCCAGCGATCGAACTGCCGCAGTCACTTTGCAGTCGCTCTGCGCTTCGCGTGTCATAGAGGGGGGTTCAGCCATGCGCAGTTTCAGCCAGTCAGAGGTCCAGGTGCGGGGCCTTAGGCGATGCGAGAGCCTCACTCATGAGATGTCAAGGCGGCACTCGGAGAATTCCCTCATCGAAACTCGATGAATTTCAGGTTGCAAGGGAGTGAAGAGCGAAGATTCAAGTGCATCAAGGCCAAAAATGCCAGAAAATGAAGGCGTCACCTGCTCGCCTCCTGCTGACTCGGACTGCGCCCCGATGACCGAGTATCAGCCACACCCTCCAAAACTCCATCGCAAGTTTTAGAACGATGCCTCTTTTGTTTCTTTTCTCTTCTTCTCTTTTCTGACGAGGTTGTTGCCTGCTTTGGGTACAAGATGGCTTGCATATTTAATGCCTCGTCGCCTCGATGGTTCTTTGTGATGAATATGGACACAATCATCCGGTTGGCTTTGTCCCTGGAACAATGCCCGTTCTCTCTTGAGGAATCAGCTGCTTTGTGCCTATGACAGTTTCCACATGCCTGGCCTTCATGACATTGTCTTTATATGTCCTTTGCAAGAACTGCAAAACACGCCATCCCGAGTTTCATCTTTGAATCATGACTTTGTTTTCTCGAATCCCTTGTCCGAGTGTCTCTTTGTCCATAGAGGCGTTGTCCATGTCGAGTGTGTCCTATAAATCAGCGTCTGATCTGCTATGTTGGCTGGGACACCATCCGAGATCGATACCCACCCACGAGCGCAAGAGCGTGCAAGGCAAAGAATGTACTTCAATCACTCTGTTAACAAATCTACTCGAAAAACCCGCAAACATCATCGACTCCCAGAGTATCTCTCCCGCAGTCGTCCAAGAGCACGGCATACACCTACTACCGACTACGAGTTCTTCCGCTCCCAGTTCTTTGGGACGAGAGATCTAGAATTATCGGATACTATACCAATCTATACCAGAGCATCCGACCAGCGGATCCGCAACACAAGGGCCCACGAGGTGAAAACAATGAGAAAGGAATTGTCTCGGCCTCGAGCTTGGTTATCCTCGTTGCTTCACTTGGACTTTCTCAAAAGGAAGAGAACAGCCCCCCAGTGCAAAAGGGCCCAAAGCCCGTCCCGTGAACGATCGCCTCGGCCATTTGTGGTCGATTTCCTAGAGAACCCCCGGCCAGCAGATCGATCTTCTCGACGGTCTGTTGGTAGGACTCGGGCTCGTTTGACCCGAACGATGGATTCTTCGTCTGAATCGCGTGGGCGATACCGGGTCCGGTTTCAAGAGCCATTGGCGCGTCCGTCTCGACCTCCTCGAGAACGGTCACCGGTTATTGAGCGGGAACCTCCCCGGCCGGGACGACGGATCTCGCCGATACGCCGAGTGCTAGTCCCCAACCCCAATCCTCAAGATCGAGAACATGACCTCGAGAGAAGAAATGCATCCCGATATGCTACCCGGTCAGGAAGCCAGGACCGTGCAAGAACCACGCCGAGAGTCTCGCCAACGAGGAGACGAGAGACACAAAGACCCTCACACCTTCCAGGACCAGCACATAGAAGCCGTTCATCATCAAGAGATGCCCCTAGCCCCCGCGTCATCATGCGTCAGCCACAAGGGGAAGCGGCTCGACCATCTCAAACCGCAACCCCGCGACCCTTTAGACCCAGCAACATCAGGTTCCAGGAAAGACGGCCTCGTGTTATCCAGGATGGGAATCGCCAGCTGTCGTCCTCGGCTGATCGGGTTCTCGGTGATGCACGGTCTCGACCTGCTCAGACCGCTCGCCCAATCGAGATTTATACCATCCAGCCACCTACACCTGTATCTGTTCGATATTATCGACGAGTACGCCCGACAGAAAGGAGGGAGCGGGTTGTGTATGATGACCAGCGGTACTCTGGTCGGTGGCTCTGATGGCGTGTACAATATACCCACGGATAGAGGTCTATATTTTCTCCGTTTTTGGCGTCAGACAGGATGGTTCTAGGGATATAGACTTGCTTTGCATCTTTCCAATATCATGTTTTCTTGGATCTTCGAATATCCCTGGATGTCTCTTAGAATCTTTGTAAAGATATCGCCAGTGAAGAAGGGAAAAGAGTGGGGACGGCACTGACAAACCCAAGTGGACCCTCTCGCCTTATCTTTCGCGCCCCTGGGTCTTTTGTTCTTCAGTGCTGCGTAGCTTGTTGGGTTTCTGATTGTTGACGAAGAGGTTCCTTGGGGAATCGTGTTTTTGCTCGAGTGCTGATGACTTTCGAGGTGAGTCTTGCGTCTTGGGCTTGTCTTTTGCCGTGGCTTGTTGGGCATGCGACGTTGACAGTTTCAGGCCGTCAGGGACCGTTGCACGAATCCATCGATCGCATCTTTGTTGAAAAATCCTTTCATCTCGTCTTCAGCTTGACTTGAAGTGCGCGTCGTTTTAATTCCCTCGAAATCCTTCTCATTCGTCTCCCTGCGATCGCTTGGAAAGTCTCGCCTCCCAGCATCGGAGCTCTGGTCATAAGATGACATGTTCAGTTGGGGAGCGGCTGTCTACCTGTAGGTCCAGGTGTACTCTTCCGATCTCAACTGCCGATCCGGCGCCTTCCTGTGCGTTGCAATGAGCCACAGCATGGTCGCTGTCATGACACAGATTGAAGGCAGCTTGCCGGGTGCGAGGTCACCGCACGCCCCGCTGAAGTTGGGATCTCCCGACCGTGAAACAGACCAGACGGGGGTCTCTTCGCTATTCAAGGAGGCCGCGGAGGTCTTTGACATAACCCCGGAAATCGCCCTGCAGATGCTATGCAGCAACGTGGAGAACTTGAATGCGCAGTTCGCAAACCTCGACGAATCCAGTTCGCATAGCTCTACCCCAGTGGGAAGCGAGGTCCAGCCAGAAGGAGGGCTCTCAATCAACCCTGTGGGCCTGCATTGCCGGGACCCCGATGACTCGGGCCAGACAAGAGAAGATGCGTTCCAGCTCGCACTCTTGTCGCGCAAGTTCCTCTCGAAGAAAGTGCCACCCATCCCGTTAAAGGATTATCTGCAGCGCCTTCACCGATACTGTCCTATGTCTACGGGCGTGTTTCTGGCTACAAGTCTCTATATAACCAAGATGGTGCTGGTTGAAAAGGTCCTCCATGTGACGCCCAAGAATATGCACCGGCTTGTCCTTTCGGGTCTTCTCGTTGCGACAAAGGCCTTGGAAGACATCAGCTATCCACATAGTCGCATCGCGAAGGTCGGTGGGGTTAGTGAGCTGGAGCTGTCGAAGCTAGAGATCAGCTTCTGCTTTTTGGCGAATTTCGAGTTGCGGGTGGATGTGCAGATGCTGGCGGACGAAGCCAAGCTCCAGTCCAGGGCTGATTCTGCGCCAGAAAACCAGAGCCATTGACTGAGTATATTTTGGGTGTTTTTGTGTGTACTATAGAGAGTAAGGTCTGCAGAAGATCGGCAGGGCCAAAATGCAGCTGCCTATGAATGGCTGAGTAATCCCTTCCAGTGTGTCCCAAGGTTGGCGAGAGAAAAAAAAAAAATAAAAAAAGCGAAGAAAAACGAAGTCAAAAAATAATAGAGAGATCATCATTTGATCAAGAGGACTCTGAATAGATTCTCCTGAGGTTCTGTTCCGTGGAGTGTACACTTCACAGTTGAAGCGCAAGCGTCTGGTGGACTTTGTTAGCGTCGCGGCCAGTTTTCCCCGGCTCAGAGAAAAGTCCACCCTTTCGGCATCGACCCTGTCCCCCAACTCCCTCCCGAACACTCTACTTTCCTTTTCCCATTCTTTTGCTTGGTATTCAGGTGGCTACCAAGAACTCTGGACACGCTTGTAACTGTATTCGCGATGTCCCCTTAGTTCACCGTGTCCCAACAGTTTCAAAAATCGAGTCCCTCCCCTTGCACGCCCGTCACTCGTTACTACAAACAAACTATACACCATGTCCTCCAAACCTTCTACGGAAACCCAGGGCAATAGTCCTGGCCAGAATTCAGGTTCGAATTCTCTCTCGAACGGCAAAGACACGCCCGCACCGAATACCGAAGTTGAGATGAAAGGCTTGCGACCCGATGGAACAAAGGGCTCAGTTCCCCTGGCGGAAGATATCATGCAGCTGGCTCGTATGGGGGAGATTGGTGCGATGCAGAGCCTGTTCACAGCCAAGAAATTCACCGCGAACCATCGGGATGAGGAAGGGATTACTCCGTTGCATGTTCGTCTCCCTATAATGATTGGTTGATGTCGTGTTTGTTTTTACTGACCATATGGTGTCTTTTTTTGACAGTGGGCCGCGATCAACAATCAATATGCTATGTGCAGGTTTCTCGTGGACTCGGGAGCCGACGTAAACGCCAAGGGAGGAGAGTCGGTAGCCACGCCGGCGATGTGGGCTGCTCAACGGTGCCACTACTATATCGTCCATCTCCTACTCCAGCGCGGTGCGGATCCGCTCCTGACCGATGTGCAAGGATACAACATCCTCCACCTCGCGACGATCGATGGCAATGCATTCCTTCTCACCCTACTGCTGCACCAGGAGATCCCGGTGGATACGGTTGACCAGCAAGGCCACACGGGTCTGATGTGGGCAGCCTATAAGGGATATCCGGTCTGTGTGGACCTGTTTCTGCGCTGGGGTGCCAATGCAAATGCGGTGGACGAAGGTGGGTTGTCGCCGCTTCATTGGGCGCTTGTCAAGGGGTCATTGCCATGTGTCTTGAAATTGCTCGAGTATGGCGCGGACCGGTTTACAAAGACGAGGGACGGCAAGTCCCCGACGATGGTGGCGCAGGAAATGAACACGCTACGGATTTGGTATCGCGCGCTCAATGAGCGTGGGTATGAACCAGACGGTAGCCAGAAGGTCATGTCCTACGGTCTGTCGGCATACGTGCGCAACAAGAGTGTCATGGCCAAGTTCTTCTTCCTCTGGCCTTTCCTGACAGTTCTGCTTGCTATCTGGATCTTGAGCAACACGGTCATCTTCTTCGGTATTCCATTGGTGCTCGTGGCGCTGTTCGGTATGCAGTGGACTGCACAGCAGTTTGCCAACCGTGGGCCATCTGAATATCGAATTCTTCAAAAGACGGTACGTGTTAACTCCAAAGTTGTGAGACTTGTGGACTGACGTCGAGTAGCCGTATTTGGCCGGTGTGTTTGCAGGGTCCTTGTTCTGGGTTGGCGTTCGTTATGCCTTCAATGTGCTGCCAGGTCGGTGTAAGAGCTATCCAAGAATAGACACTGAAGCTGACGCATTCTTAGGGACCTATAACTCGTCACCGGTCCTCAACATCTTGTTTGCGGTCTTCTTTTGCCTGACGACGTATTTCTACATCTATGCCATGGTTGAAGATCCCGGGTACGTTCCGAAACTCAGCAGTCGGAACCAGCAGAGAGAAGTCGTCAACCAGCTTTTCGAGCAGTGGAGATTCGATGAAGAGAATTTCTGCATCCCCTGCATGACAAGGAAGCCACTCCGGAGCAAGCACTGCCGGCGTTGCGGCCGTTGTGTTGCAAAACACGACCAGTATGTTCTCTCCATGCCTGCGCGAAGCTGAACTTTCTAACTTTCCGCTCTAGCCATTGTCCCTGGATTGACAACTGTGTCGGGGCGAACAACATCCGCCACTTTGTGCTCTATATTCTGTGTCTCGAAGTTGGCATCATCTTGTTTGTGCAGTTAACCATCCGCTGTAAGTATATCCAACCCTGCTGCGGCTCATGATACTTCGGCTAACCGAGCATCTAGATATCAATAACCTCCCAGCACTCAAGAATGCTCAGTGCAACATCATCAATGACACGCTGTGTGACTATGTGTCTCGCGACACTTTCACCTTGACCCTTAACATTTGGATTACGCTGCAGTTAGTCTGGGTGACGATGCTTTGCGCGGTTCAGCTGGTCCAGATTTCCCGCAACCAGACGACGTACGAGAATATGCGCGGCCATTCGATCGACCGATCATACCCGAGCACTCAAGCCTTCGCATCGGCCATGACCGCGGGGACAACTTCGATGGATGCTGCCGGTCTTTCGGCTGCCGGGCAGGGACCCAACCCAGCCGCTGCGCGCCCAGATGCCCCTCGGCGGAGACATGGATGTCTTCAACAGTGGTCATCACTTCTGGGTATCGATACTTTCTTCGCCACCGCCCGGGACGGACTCCGCGATGGGCCGCGTGCCGTGCGGTCCCGAAACGTCTTCTCTCGTGGTGTGATGAGCAATTGTCGTGACTTCTGGTGCGATCCGGCCCCGTACTTTGGAAAACGTGAGACTGGCTCTGCCATGCTCGGGGGCGAAGTGGTGAACTATCATGACATGTACGAGATTCCGCTGCGCATGCGTACTGGGGGCGGTCGCTCTGGCGACGGGCCGGCTTACCGAAGTGTTGCGGGCGAAGATCCCGAACACATGGTTTGAGCCTTGTATAGGGGCCTTGCTTGTTCTTTTGCTTGTTTGATTCTCCTGCCGCCTTGCATTGATATCCTTATACCGTGGCTGGTCTTTTGTTTCTTGCGACTCAGCGGCGTATTCTCGGGCACGTGGCATGACTGAACTGGGTTGCATCTAAATGTACAGTGGACTACTAGATCTTCGATCATTCATTTCCCTCATTTCTCTTGCTTAACGAGACAATCTACCTGGCCTGTAGCAACCAGGCTGACACGGTACCTCGACTACCCCGCGACGATCTAACATGCCTGCAGCTAACCTCGACTCACTGCATGGGGATCACTGCACGGGCGATCCCCCTGGGGCGTTTCTTGGGTACTTCTGGAATGAAGCCTAGTTATCGGTGCCAGCTCCGAGAGTCGGATTGAGACAGCCGGGCATTGTTCCAAACGCCAGCCCCTGTGCATCGCTCATTTCTCCACAAGATGAATTGTTCCATCCGATGTCGCCGAACTGTCATCCCAGGATGTCACCGGTCTAGGTCAAGCCCATCCCGTTCTTGGCTGACGGGACCCGCAAAACCAAAAGAGCAAATTAAAACATGAATCGCATTAGAGGCGGTGCAAGTTCCAGCTGCCAGGGGAGAGAGAGAGGGGTGGGCTCCGTTCCTTTAGCGAGAGACCGAGTAGGCAAGTGATTGACAACCGGAGCTCTCGGGGGGGGGGCTACTACCATTCCCACACATCCCGATGGGACCGGTCAGACGTACATAACATACAAAGAAGATACTGTATGTACTCCAAAAACCAAGGATATGTGTCACGAGAAAGAGGGTCCATCGGTGTCATTTCGCACCCGACTTCGGCCGCGTGTTTCTGATCAGATAAAATTTTTTTCGCGTTATCTGATGGCACCATGCATGGAGATGGACCCACTCTTGGCCTTGGTGCATCTTGGCCAGGGTTTCCGCACAGTGGCTTTTTTTTTCCTTTTCTTTTCTTTCTTGCCAAGAGCCAAATTACACTGGTACTCAGTGTTTTACGGTGTACGATCGGCACGATCAGCATCGCTTACGGGGGTTTACTGGTCTGGGTTGGAAAGGGAAAAAAAAAGAAGAAGAGAAGAGAACAGAAGCGTATTTTGCGCGGTTTCCGATGCGTTTCGGGTCCACTTGACACGAAAAGAAGAAAGAAAAAGACCGCATGGGGCTCGACACGGTCTCTGCGTGTTGAGATCCATTCGATTGCCACGCCACGGTCTTCAGCAGACTTTACTCTGTCTGGAGACCCCGAGGGCTGATCGTAGTGACACATCGATATTGCTCATTACATGTATGTAGCAGAAGCCATGATGAAATGTGGAGGAGACAAGAAAGGAAAAGTCTCCAGTTCCGTTGGAGAACCGACATTAGCTTAGTCCCAAATAGACCATCTAAACGAACACTCTCTAAGGTTGTGTTTCACAGGGAATCCATCCACAGCCTCCGTTGATTTTCTTTTCTTTGGAATTTGATTTGACGTGTACCCAAATCTCAAGGAATCTTGACCGCCGAACCTTCACAGCATGGCGCGCAACCGGGTGTCCTGCACCGAGAGCTGATCGCCAAACATCGAGTTGACAATCTCGCCGCCCCGCACCGAAAGTACCGACAGCAGGCTGTCACTCAGCCCGTGGGTCTGCTCGTTGCAACCCTGCAGCCAGATGCCTGCTTGTGCGCTGACCTTCCTGGGGTCCAGCGTGACGCGGTAATCTCGGCCGGGGCTCCAAGCTGCCTGACCCGCCGGTCGCAGTGCACGTACCTGGTCTAGCATTGCCTCGTGCGCATCGCGGTGGTACCCCGTGGCCACCATCATCGCGTCGACCTCCAGCACCTCGTTGCCCTCGGTCTCATCTTGGACTGACTTGACGTGGACGCGCATGCGGCTCGACGGCTGGTGGTGCTCGACGCGGGCCACTTTGCGTTCTGGCAGGATGCGGTGCTGCCACTGTGTTTCGTCGGGGTTCTGCACCCGCTGCAGGTACATGTCGTGGTAGATTTGTTCAATGAGTTCCAGCCGCACCACACTGTAGTTGGTTGCCTTGTCTGTCACAATGCGTTGCTTTCGCTCTTCGGGGGACAGGTGGAAGAAGCTGTCGACGCGTTCTGGGTTGAAGATTTCGTTCACACTAATGAGATGACCTAGGTTAGTTGTAATGCACTTTGTTTTCCTCTTCGCTTGAAAGATACGTACAATGGGGAATCGTCGCTGGGCCGTAGGGCCGAATCACGGAGAATCAGTGTTGTTCGCGAATTGGGATACCGTCGGTGCAGGTCGTTGAAGATTTCCGCGGCGCTCTGGCCGCTACCCACAACGGCAATGTTGTAGGCCTCGGACTCGTTCTTCAGCATGGCCGGCAGCGTGGTGCAGTACTTGGACGAGTGAATGATGCGCGGGTCTTGCGGGAACCCGGGGGCATCTTGGCCCGACCACCAATGGCTAGGACCACCTTGCGCGCTCTCCGGGCCGAGGTCTGGCCCGTCGCAACATTGCGCGAGTGCACGGTAAAGTAGTCGACCTCCCCACGGGCATCCGTCTGACCAGGAACCACCTCCACTACCTCCTCGCCGTATCCCACCACATTCTCAAAGCGTTGAGCACACCACCGCATATAATCCTCAAACTCCATTCGGGCCGGAAGGAAGGTGCCCAGGTTGGTGAAGTGGATCAGGCGGTCCTTGTGGTGCAGGTAGTTGAGGAAGGTGAAGCTGCTGCGCGGATCCCGGAGCGTGGCCAGGTCCTTGATGAAGGAGATTTGCATGCGCGAGCCCGGTACTAGCATCCCCGAGTGCCAGGCAAACTGCTTCTGGCGCTCGAGGAAGCATACCTTGGGTGTCCAGCTGGGCCCGGATGCACCGCGGCCCAGTGCGGGATCCATGGCATCATGCAGCGCAATGCCGATGGCCAGAGATGCCGGGCCAAATCCCACACAAAGCAAGTCGTGCATCTCGTCGGCTGGCGTTGATCGCAGCAGCGATTGATCGGCTGGGGCTTGTGCGCGGGTTGCCATCTCATCCGGCGAGGCCAGCTCGGGTCTCCGAGAAATCGGTTCCATGGGCGCGCAAAGGAAAAAGGCAACAAAAATTATGAAGGAAAAAGAAAAAAGGAGTGAAGAAAAGAGAGACGATCCCAGGAAATTAAATCATAGGAGAATTTCAAAAAAAAAGGAGGAATAAAAATAACAGGCGAGCGGACCTCCCCCGTTATTTACACGGACTCCAAAGCCGATCAGCCAGGAAAGTTGTCGGATCGAGGCGACTTCTTGACAAGTGCGTTTTCGGTTCCAAATGCCGTGAATAAATCAGATAATCGTAGTGGAGCCCTGTATAATATCGCGGTATTATTGCGGTTTCCCGGTTATCAATCAGTATCCACATGGAAATTATCTCGGGAGTTTTTTTGGTGTAAAATCCATGGACTTACATCCATGGGCCGAGTATATTTTCATATTAAATCCACTAGACAGCATTTCATCTTCTCTTCAGACCCCATATAATCCGCTCAGGCCCGATGTCGGCACAAAGTGTGCAGGAATACTGAACGCACGTACAGTGGGGGCCTGCACCTCGTGCCCCACGCCTTGGGGGGAGAAAGATGGTTTCAAAAACCTATTTTTTGCATTTTCCGTGCATCAACGCATTAACTTTGCTGGGTATGGGTATGGTATTGGTCATATTCTCCTATTGCACATCTTGACACACTTGACGGGTAAATGCGATGGCTATAGAATCATGGACCCCTCTAAATATAAAAGTAGATAGAAATTAGAATAGATGATAATAGATGACAATATAAGGAATATATGATACAAAACAAAAAGGAAGCAAATATAAAAATCACATGAAATGGAAGAAAAAAAAAATTGAAAAAAAAAAAATTACACTGGATACCTGAACCAGGCACCACATCGAAACCCACTTTCCTCTAACTCTCTCTCTCTCCAACCTCCAATTTCCGCGCTTGTCTCGGTCGATGGATGCCACTCTCCCCTCGGCCGTATTTCATTTTTACTCGCTAACCACCCTCCCTTTTGTGACCACGAGCCCTCTCTGCTGCCGCGAAAGCAAAGACCTCTCGCTCCCACGCGCCTACCACTTGCAGAAGACCCTGGTTGCTTAGTAGCCACTCATATTTCCCCTAATAAGCGACCTCATCCCCTCCTAACTATAAGCATCGCTGGATCATGCAAGACTGAGTTTCTTAAGAAAGCTCGTCATGGATCGTTTCACCCCATTTCCTGCCGTCACAAGGGAAGACGGCGATGTGCTGGCTCCCGCAGTCATTCCATGGCAGGTGGATGCTGTTCCGATTCCCTCGGAATGTCTTGCTCTGTCATGGGCTATTATATTGCGCGCATTTACTACCGATGAAACCCCGGTCTTCCTGCTAAATGGAGCTCCGGTCAAGGCAGATCCATCGGCTGAAACCATCCAGCAGGCAACGTTGGATGAAGTGTCCGCTCGATCCGCAAAGTACACTGCAGTGGTGACCGAGGCCCATTTGTCTTCGTCCGTTGAGCCCTTGCCTACGTTGCTGTGGACCCTGGATTTTGCAACGCAGTCGGGTGCGTTGCATTCGGCTGGGGGTATGGACGATTCGTTCTTGCACCAACTGGGAAGGCAGCTCAGGCAGATTGTGAACCAGCAAGTGTCGCGAGCTGGTATTCATCTAGAGTTACCTGTTTCTGAACTTCCTGCCCTGTCGATTGCAAACCCCTCGCCCCGTACGTTACCGGGGCCTCCACTTCTCCATGAGCTGGCCCTCGGCCAGTCCCAGAGCGCGGGTCACGCCATTGAATTTCTTGCCGCGGATGGAAACATCCGCTGCCTGTCGTACCATGCCTTGGACCGGCTTTCGTCGAAGCTAGCGGCTGAAATCGTCGCGGCTTCCGCAGCCGTGGCGAACGACGCGAAGAAAAAGGTGGTCCCCGTGCTGCTTCCCCAGTCTGTGGAATTGTACATTTCATGGCTGGGGATTCTCAAGTCTGGAGCAGCATTCTGTCCATTGAACATCGATGCGCCACTGGACCGGATCGAGTTCATCTTGCAAGATGTAGCGGCATCGGTTGTGATCACACAAGATGCCCTTGCAGCCAAAATACCACAGGATGAACGCCTGGCGGTTCTTACAGTGGATGAACTTGCAATCAAAGATGGCAAGACAATAGAGCCCCGTGTGGAACAGGGTACTTCTTCAGATTTGGCCTATGTGATGTACACCTCCGGATCGACCGGCCGGCCCAAAGGTGTTGGAGTTTCACATCTGGCTGCCACCCAGTCGCTGCTTGCCCATAATGACTTGATACCCCCGTTTGAACGATTTTTGCAGTTTGCATCGCCGACGTTTGACGTCTCCGTCTTTGAAGTCTTCTTTCCTTTCATGCGGGGCGCGACCCTCATTGGAGCTGAACGAGAGCACATGCTGCTCGATATCTCCCATGTCATGACCGAAATGCGAGTGGACGCCGCCGAGTTGACCCCTACCGTCGCAGGAGAATTGCTGCGCACACGAGCCGCAGCACCCTCTCTCCGAGTCCTGCTGACGATTGGCGAAATGCTCACGCAGCATGTGGTGGACGAGTTTGGTCAGTCGCACAGTGCAGATAGCCTTCTTCATGGGATGTACGGTCCTACTGAGGCGGCGATTCATTGCACTGCAGCCACCCACTTCCAGGCCCAATCCCGCGTCAACCTTATTGGAAAGCCATTCCAAACGGTTTCCGCATATATCATGTCACTTGAATCCGAAGAAGGATCACCCACCGGAGAGCCCCAGGCCCTTCCACTGGGGCAGATTGGAGAGCTCGTGGTGGGCGGACCCCAGCTGGCAGACGGGTACATCAACCGACCTGAAGAAAATGCCAAAGCCTTTATCCAAAGTACTTCACATGGCCGGCTCTACCGGACTGGCGACAAAGCTCGTATGCTACCTACCGGGGAGATCGAATGCTTTGGACGAATTTCCAGTGGTCAAGTGAAGCTCAGAGGTCAGCGGATCGAGCTTGGAGAGATTGAGCATGTTATTTGTAGAGCACCAGATGTTCGAGCTGCTGTCGCCATCGTGAGTGGCGGGAGCTTGATTGCATTCGTGCTAGTCAACGACAAAGGAACCACTGACAGTAAGCTCCGAGACGCATGTCGCCAATTACTCCCTCGGTTTATGGTCCCGGGTGAATTTGTGCTTGTCAACCAGTTTCCACAGCTTCCATCCGGAAAAATCGACCGTAAGGGATTGGAGGCCGACTTTCTCCGTCACCGGGCCGCTGCACCAGCTGTCGACCAAGAACCGTTTCGGGATGAACTCGAAGAGACGATTGTGTCTTGTGCAGCGGATGTAATAGGCCGGCAACCCTCGTCCACTGAAAGTCTAGTTGCCGCTGGCCTTGACTCTTTGGCTGCCATTCGCCTTGCTTCCCATCTGCTAGACGCTGGAATTTGCCTGGATGTGGGAAAGCTGTTAGCGGCTGACTGTGTGGAAGAAATATGGCACGTTGCAAAGGATCTGGAGACTTCGCAAGTGGCCGAGGACAAGTATGAAGGCCTTCAAACAATCCGCCAACTGGTGGCGGATGCTGGTAGCACGAGGGTCGAATCGCTTGGGTTGGGCTCAGAGGTCACGGCGGTTGAACCATGTAGCCATATTCAGCAGGCCATGATACTGGAGACAGCCCGAGATCAGAAGGCATATTGCAATTGGGTTGAGTTGCAATTCGAGCCCTCGATCAACCTAGCCGCCGCGAAGAATGCGTTCATGAAAGTGGTGGATCGCTACGACATTTTGCGGTCTGGGTTTGTGGAAATTGGGCTCAAGGATCACGCATATGGCCGCTTTACCTGGAATCTCTCAAGTGACAATGTCTTCCATGAGTGCGAGGAGTTTGACTACGACGTGAGTTTGAGTGCAGATCAAGATCTCCTCAATCCTGTCAGGGTCCAATTTCGGACAGGAAGAGAGAAGCTTCACGTGCTTGTGCATATCCACCATTCCATCTATGATGGTTGGTCCTGGCAGTTGATTCTGAAGGAGCTTCATGGTATCCTGCTAGGAGAAGAGCTCGTTCAAAGACCTGCATACCATATCGTGACGGACTTCTTCATCGAATACAAAATGGGCGAATCAGCCAAGGAGGCTTCGACCTTCTGGCGGGATCAACTCCAAGGGTCATCTCCTGCAAACTTCCCAAATTTCCATGGAAGGCTGGATGTTTTGCCCGGGACGGAGGAGACGACTCGCATGCTTGAAGTCCCGATGTCAAAACTCAACGAAGTTTCGCACGTCCTTCGAGTGAGCAGGCAGACTATATTTCAGGCTGCATTCTGCTATGTTTTAGCATCTTACCTCGGGACTGGTGACGTGGTTTTCGGCACCGTTTTTTCAGGCCGCACGTTACCAGTCAAAGGAATTGAGACGGTCCTTGGGCCCTGCATCAGGACACTGCCAACACGTATGGATCTTGACAAGATGCAGGATGTCACAGATCTGTTTTTGGCAATCCAGAATCTGAACCACAAGTCTCTCGAGCACGGCAGTCTTCCTCTTCAAGATATCAAAAAGGCTTCCGGTATCGGACTAGATCAGAGCCTTTTTGACAGTGCTCTGGTGTGGCAGGAGAGCATCTGGTCCAACGAAAACCACAGCAATTTGTTCCACGAAGTTGGGGCTGCAGAATTCTTGGAATTCGCGTTGTTGCTAGAGTTTGAGCCTCAGGAGATTGGTATTCACGCAAAGGCCACATACCAGAGATCAGTTTTGTCTCAGGAACAGGCGAATATTTTGTTGGAGCAGGTTGATTGCGTGGCGTCGATTCTCCTCAACTCCCCGGATCTTTCAATCCCTCAAATTCCTTGTCATCTCCCGCCATCGACATTGTCACTCCACAGAGCGACATTTGAAAAACAGACCAATCCTCCTCGTCTTTCCTCTAGTGTCGATGCGATTGCCTCTGTTGATCCCGGCCGTACAGCCGTGGAATTTATGCTTCCCCAAGAGCCGGGATCCAATGTCTCGAAATCTGAAAGAGTCACCTATGGTCAATTGCAAGCGCGGGCGAATCGCCTCGCCCATCATCTGCTAGATATGGGAGTCGCCAAATCTGATTTGGTTGCAATTATTTTGGACAAGTCCCTGGAATTCTACGTCTGCATGCTCGCTGTTGTGAAGGTTGGAGCTGGCCTTGTGCCCTTGACCCTTCAGGATTCTTTCCAGACGCTTCAAAGCACTCTGACAGCGGCAAGACCCAAGTTTTGCATCGTCAGTCCGCTCACAGAGTCCATGTTTACTTTGGATTCTTTGGAATTTATGCATGTAATTGGCTTGCCTGATTTTGAAGTCGACTCTTATCACAGCAATCCTACTACCACCAACGAGGGATCCGATGTTGCTTATACCGAAACCAGGCCTACAGGCAATGGCTTTACGGAGCATCAGTTCATTTCATACCACAATCTGCAAACCAACATCGATGTGCTTATGGACCTATTTCCAACATTTCCAGAGTCAAAGATTCTGCAGGCGGCTCCTCAGGCATCGGGTGGTCAGTGTTTGAATGAATTTATTGCCTTCGTTGATCGATCACTAACAGCTATGTAGCCTCAATTTTTGAAACCTTCTTCGCATGGCAGAAAGGAATGACATTGTGCTCAACCCCAGACAACTTCCTGACTCAAAACGCACGGCAGGCTATCGCAGCCATGGGCGTGACTCACCTCCATATTACCCCGACAATGGCCTCACATCTAGAGCCACAAGACGTGCCTACAGTGCAACATTTGCTTGCATCGGGCGAGGCATTGACTGCAAAGGTTCATCGGGACTGGGCTGGAAGGGGGCTCCATCAAGGTATTTAAAGAGCTGGCTACGTCCTCTTTTTTACTTCTACTAATTCCCTTGACAAAGGTTACCTCAATCGTGGCTTAACCAATGTCTGCACTTTCTACAAAGGCGTTGAAGCTTCAACTTTGACAGCCAATGTCGGCAGACCATTAAATAATACATCTGCCATGATTGCAGCAGACCAAGAACCATTCCATCCGCTTCCGCGAGGTGCGGTTGGAGAGATATGCTTTGGTGGGGATCAAGTTGTAAGTTTTCGAGAATATTGCTTCCCCGACTCAGACTAACATTTTAATCTAAGGGGCATGCATCCTTGGACAAGGAAAGTTCCACCGCAGGGAGATTCGTGGATCACCCTGAGCTAGGTAAAGTATATAGGACCGGTCAATTTGGCAGAATTCTTCCCAATGGGTCCCTTATCCTCCAGAGACGCGACCAGGTAAAGCTGAATGGCCAACACATCGTTCTCGAAGAGGTTGATCGTGCCCTTATCTCTTCAGAACTGGTTCAAAACTCCGTGAGCATGGTTCTTAACAACCCAATTTCGAGCCAACAGTGCCTGGTTGCGTTCTGGATTCCCTCTGCTCATGCTCGCCAGTCTACGGGCTCCCTCCGGTTTGACTCGGTGGTCAATGATTTATCTAAAAAGCTTAGCTCAAGGCTTTCTTCACATATGGTTCCCTCACTCCTGGTTCCAATGGAAGAGATACCTATGACCGAGACTTACAGAACCGATTATTCGGAGTTGCAGCGAAAGATCGAGCAAATGACACCAGAGCAACTTCGGCTGTTTTCACCCGCGGTGGAGGCTCATGAGAATGACGAGAATCTTTCTGATCTTGAGAAGACTATTGCAGTTGCTCTTTCAGAAGTCACTGGTGTCGATCAACGCAATATACGCAGGCAGACATCGTTCTACAAGCTGGGACTGGATTCTTTGTCTGCCATATCTTTCTCACGCAGGTTACAAGAACTTGGTTGCGAAAGGCTTGCTGTGTCTACCATACTGCGCTATAGCTCTGTTGCTCAACTTGCGGAGGTTGTTCCTTCGATGGCCACCAGGAACCAGCCCAAAGAGTATATGCAACAGCTCCCGGGTGCGTTCGACAAGAGTTGGATCCTTCAAGTCGAGAATGAGCTCAGAACCTCAGGCAAAGAGGCCCGAAATGTGTACCCCTGTACGCCATTGCAGGAGGCTATGCTTGCGGCTGAATCCGATAGCCACTCGGCCTACTTCAACCATCTATTATTGCGTGTGCACGTCGATATCAAGACTTTGAAGACTGCATGGATTCAAATGTTGCAGCGACATGACATTCTCCGAACCTGCTTCCGGCCAACCACTGACCAACATTTCGCCTATGCCCAGGTTGTCCTGGATAGTGCAAATTTGCCCTGGACGCATGCCGAAACATCCACTTTTGAGCTGGACCAGGATGTCAACAGGAGCAAGTCGAAATTCGAGGGTCAATCTCCAGTCAATGGAGAGCTGCCTTACTCGTTGGTTCTATTCACGGACTCCGCGGCACAAAAGGCACATCTTCTTTTGTCTATCCACCACGCACTCTATGATGGAGAAGGCATAATGCAATTATTGCACGAACTTGAGCTCTTTATTTCTGGGAATAATCTGCCAGAAATAACGCCATTTTACCGGTTTATCGGGTACATGCTTTCTGCCAACTCAGAAACATCGGATGAATATTGGGATCGGTATTTGTCTGGGGTGTCACCGAGTCTGCTATCCATGCCAAAGGAGGCCAAGAATCTTGCGAACGAATCAGTGTCGCAGCAAATCCACATCCAAGTGAGCGGTCCTTTCGATTCATTCAAACAGCGATGCAAAGACCTCTCAGTGGCGCCTTTGAACGTTTTTCATGCGGCGTGGGCCAGATTGCTCTCATTGTATGCCAATACCTCTGATGTCTGCTTCGGCAATGTGTTCGGTTGTCGAACTATTCCTTTGGATGGGGCGGATCAAATAGTTGGACCTTGTTTCAACACGCTGCCAGTACGAGTCAAGTTCTCTTCCACTGCAACGAACAGAGACATCATGGGGAGCTCACAGAGGTCCAATAATGAAATCTTGCCCCATCAGCTCAGCCCGTTGCGGCGCATTCAAAGGCGTACATTCAATGATGGGTCTCATCTCTTCGACACTCTGGTTGTCCTCCAGAATCGGAGCACCCAGCTTGACTCGAGCGTATGGGAGCTTCTTCGCGACGAGGGAAACATGGGATTCCCGCTCGTCTGCGAGATTGTTCCCGATGACACAGAAAACAACATCCATATCTGCCTCCACTTCCAAACATCATACATTGCCCATGATGTGGCCAAGAAAATTGCGCATGACTTTGTGGCTCTTGTTGACCACACCACCCAATATCCCTCGGCCCAGGCCTCCGATCAACGACCATTGGGGGCCGATATTCCTCGAATCTTTAAAGGAAGAGATCCACGTAAATCCAACGCCGTCAATTATGTGTCAACCACGACCCAGATATCACGTCCCTGGTCTCACCAAGAAGAGGCAGTGCGGGACATTCTTTGCAAGTTCTCAGAATTCAACCCCGAGGCCGTGTCGCAGGAAACCACGATTTTCCAGCTTGGGCTGGACAGCATCAATGCCGTTCAAATATCTGCCACACTGCGGGATTTGGGCTACAAAGTCTCGGCTGGGGACCTTCTTGAGGTAAGGAAAATGTGCGGGTATTCGTTCATGTAGCTCGGGACTAACCTTTGCTAGGCTGCTTCTATTGAGAGTATTGCATCGCTTCTAACTTCCAGTGAAAAAAGCGTCAAGGAAGACGAATTCGACTTCTCTGCTTTCGAAAATGAGTATCTGCAATCCACCTCTGAGCAGCTTGGTATTTCACGAAAGGCAGTGCAGTCTTTGCGGCCGTGCACGCCAATTCAGAACGGCATGCTGGCGATGTTCACCCATTCCCATGGTGATATTTACTTCAACCGAATGACATTGAAGTTCTCAGTGCCACTTAACAAAGGTCTACTGAAGGAAGCTTGGTCTCGAGTGATGGCCCAGCACGAGATGCTCCGCACTGGTTTTGTCCAGCTGCGCAATCAACAATACCCATTTGCCATGGTTACGTACCATGAAGGCATTGAACTCCCCTGGTATGAAGCTAGGGACACTGCCGCAGATGCTGTCAATCTTCAAGAAAAGCATGTATTGGAAAACCTCCACCAGCCTCCTTGGAAAATCGATGTTGAGTCCTGCGAGACCGTTAAGGAGATCCATTTCTCTGCGCTTCACGCCATTTATGATGCCCAATCTTTGACTTCAATCTTTTCCGATGTTTCGGCAGTATACGAAGGAAAAACTCTAGCAAAGCCTCCTTCAATTACTGCAACTCTTGGGCCCATCTTAATTGAGAGTCGAGCGCAGAATGATGAGGCCCAGGCCTTTTGGCAGGGACTAGCTACAGAGGTGCATTCTTGCAAATTCCCTGACTTGCATCCTATTCGGACCGAAAAGAAGAAATTGCTCGTTGGCTCAATCCGCTGTTCACAGTCTCGAAGGGCTCTCGAAGATGCTTGTCGAGACATCGGTGTGACACTGCAAGCGGCCGGCCAAGCAGCCTGGGCTCGATTACTCGCTGCATACACCGGTGAATTGAATGTTGTCTTTGGAACGGTTCTTTCTGGCCGCAATTTGTCGGCCGCTGCCCAGGAAGCTGTTTTCCCATGCTTGGTGACCGTGCCCTCTCCTCTGCACATCGAAGGAACCAACCGTGATCTTCTGAGCCGCACATTGAAGATGAATGCATCCTTGTTGAATAATCAATTTACCCCACTGTCCCAGATCCAACGCTGGATGGGCAGCGATGAACCTCTCTTCGACACTTTGTTCGTCTACCAGAAATTCACATCCAAAAAGGAAGACTCCCAACACTGGGAGGTATTTGATGAAGAGACAAAGATTGATGTATGCATTCATATACTTTGCAACCATATGAGCCTTTCGATATACTCGATATGGGACTAACCTTTTGTATAGTATCCGGTGTCTTTGGAGCTGATCCCGCACTCGACTGATCTTGAGGTCAGAATCAACTACAAGAGCGACGTTCTTCCAGAAGAGCAGGCAAAGATTCTGTTGGAGCAGTACGAAAGATTCTTGGAGAATACTGTCTTCTCGGCGGACTCGAGCTCCGAGGATTACTCTTCCGTGGGAAGCAGGTTGCTGTCTGTCAGTCAGGCCAAGGACGAGACCATTCCATCCTCCGTCTCTCTGTTGCACCAATTTGTCGAAAACAACGCCCAAAACCTCCCAGGCAAGACCGCATTCGAATTTGCGTTTGGAAGTTCAGCAGAGAATTTGCAGAAGAAGACATGGACCTACCGGGAGCTGAATGAGAATGGCAATCGAATTGCCCATTTTCTACAGACCAAAGGAACCCTTCCCGGTGGAATGGTCGCCATATGCTTCGACAAGTGTCCCGAAGCTTCGATGGCAATTCTGGGTATCTTAAAAGCTGGCTGTGCGTACGTGGCTATTGATCCCACGGCTCCCATCTCTCGCAAGCAGTTTATCTTGGAGGATTCTGGGACTCAACTTCTCCTCTCCCATCTACCAAAGAAAGCGGAACTGGAGGGCCTCTCGGGTGTTGAAATTCAAACCCTCGATGAGCCGGGCCTGCTTGATGGCCTCTCAGTCGCGCGGCCTCTGCTTTCTCGGGCAATCGAGCCGAACGATACATGCTACTGTCTGTACACATCCGGCACAACTGGAACTCCCAAGGGCTGTGAGATCACACATGGAAACGCCGTACAAGCGATGTTGGCATTCCAAAGATTGTTCTCAGGCCACTGGAATGAAGACTCTCGATGGCTCCAGTTTGCGTCCTTCCACTTCGATGTCAGTGTTCTCGAACAGTATTGGAGTTGGAGTGTTGGAATTTGCGTTACCTCATGCCCTCGAGATCTCCTGTTCGAGGATCTGCCAGGCACCATTCAAAAGCTTCAAATCACACACATCGATCTGACGCCGAGTCTGGCAAGATTGGTTCACCCCGATGAGGTTCCTTCGCTGTGCCAAGGTGTGTTTATCACTGGTGGTGAGCAGCTGAAACAAGAAATTCTTGACGCATGGGGCCGACATGGGGTCATTTACAATGGTTATGGACCGACAGAGGTCACTATCGGGTGCACTATGCTTCCGAGAATGTCCGCCAAGGACAAACCTTCTAACATTGGACCGCAGTTCGATAACGTGGGCTCATATGTTTTCCGTCCGGGCTCATCGACACCTGTTTTGCGAGGCGGCATCGGTGAGCTCTGTGTTTCAGGACCTCTTGTTGGGAAGGGCTATCTGAACCGGGCAGAGCTTACCAAAGAGAGATTCCAAAGCCTTCCTGGATCTGGAGATCGCATCTACCGAACTGGTGACCTTGTCAGGATCCTTCATGATGGCAGTTTCCAGTTCCTTGGCCGCATTGATGACCAAGTCAAGCTCCGTGGCCAGCGACTTGAGATCGGGGAGATCAACGAAGTCATGAAGCAAGCAACTCCTGAGCTTAACGAAGTGGCCACCTTGGTGATCAAGCATCCAAAACAATCCAAGGATCAGCTTGTCTCCTTCGTTACTCGAGTCACTGACGACAAGACACTTCGGGGCGTGAAAGTCCATTCCTCTGAAGAGGATCGAAAGTTGCTCTCGACAATCAAGACTGCTTGCCATGCACATCTTCCAGGGTACATGGTGCCCACTCACATTATTCCTATGAGCCTCTTCCCTCTGTCAGCCAACAACAAGGCTGATATGAAGGTCTTAAAAAGCATATATCAAGATCTTTCTCTCGAAGACATTCAGAAACTGACTTCCATGAGTGTCAACCGGACCACGGATAGTGCACAAGAACAGTCAATAATATCTATCTTGGCAAAATTCGTGGGATCCACTGACCAGACAATTTCGTCGTGGTCGAGCATCTACGAACTGGGCCTCGACTCTATCTCCGTGATAGCATTCTCCAGGAGTCTCAGAGAAGCCGGGTTCCCTCAGGCCCAGCCATCTTTGATTATGAAACGTGAGTTTTGGCCCTTATTTAATACTGTATTTCGTCTAATTGGTTATATTGTCTAGATCCCACCATCACAGGAATGGCCTCCGCTTTACAGATGTCTACGACTGCCTCTGATTCACTCGAAACACTTCACAAGAATTCGAAACAAGCCATCGAGGCCTTTGAACACAAGCACTTTGCTTCTCTCGTTGAGAATATTGGGATCTCCGACGAGGACATCGAGAGAATTGCCCCTTGCACTCCACTCCAGGAAGGTATTATATATCATTTCCTGTCGAGTGACACGCCTTTGTACTGCTCTTCCTTCACCTTTGAGCTTCGTTCTTCAGTCAATCTTGAGGCTTTGCAGGCAGCCTGGATCCAGACTCAAAAAGAGGTTCAGATGTTGCGGGCTCGATTCTCTCCTTCCCCTGATGGCTATGCTCAAGTCATCCTGAAAAAGGACAGACTGCCTTGGTTTTCCACCACGGTAGACTCCGAAGAGAGCATTGAAACTGCGCGACAACAACAAACCCAGCAATGGATTTCAAACCTCGATGGTCTCTCTACAATATCGTGGGAGATCGGAGTGATAATTTGCCCTGGAAAATCGTTGATGTTCCTGAACATCTTCCACGCTCTCTATGATGGCAACAGTCTGGTTCTTCTTCTTGAATTGGCTGCTCGAAACTACTTGAACCAAGAACAAACCTCTCCCCAAGCCCCCAATTTCCTGGATGTGTTGCACTTAGGCCCACTTTGCAAAGACCCCTCCGCAAAGGCCTTTTGGACAGAACACCTTGCAGGTTGTCAAAATCGGGCCTTGGCCGGGATGCATCATGAGAGCACTTCTTCAATTCTTCAAAAGACCCAAATTAATGTGACAGAACATTTGGACCATCTAAGGAAGTCCCTCAACGTCACCGAGCAAGCGGTTCTCCATGCCTGTTGGCTGCTCACCCTCCAGCAGCATTACTCGTTTGTGCCTCCGCTTGGGATCATCGCTTCAGGTCGTACAATTGATGTACCCGGCATTGGAGATACTATCGGACCTCTTTTCAACACCATCCCGAGCAATGTTCAATTCCGTGGTTTGGAAACTTGGTCGGATGTTGCTCGCCGGTGTCATGAATACCATGTTTCCACGATTCCGTTCCAGTACTCTGCACTTCGAGACATTGTGAAATGGCTGGGCAAGAACTCTGACGAAAGACTCTTTGACTCTCTGTTTGTCTTCCAGAGGGAAACCACTGATATCGAATCTGTGACTGAAGCATTGTGGCACCCACTCGATTCAGAAGCACAACACGAATACCCATTGGCGTTTGAAATTGTGAGAAACGGCACTAAATCGTTGACAGTCACCGTTGCCGCAAAGAGCCATGTACTTTCCTCGGACGCGGCGCAGCAGATCCTTTCCAGCTTCGAGCGACATTTGTCTGAGTTCGCGCAAAACCCCGACAGGGAACTGCCCCAGACCAACGGAATATTGCCGCGAGAGGAAGTTCAAACAAACGGTGAAATCGTTGAGCCACAACAGCATTTGAACTCTTCGGCAAAGAGCGAGGACTCTGGATTCCAGTGGACAACTCAAGCTTATACAATCCGCGATGTCATTGCAACCCTTGCTGGGGTAGAGCCACAAACTGTCAGCGAGCAAACATCCATTTTCGAAGTTGGACTCGACAGTATCGATGCAATTAAGTTGTCCTCCCGACTGGGCAAATCTGGAATCAAGATTCCAGTGAGTGCTATAATGCGTCATCGAACAGTTAAAGCCATGACCGAGCAGCTGGGGACGGCAACTCATCATGAACAAAATGGGACAACCGCTTTACTGGATCAAACTGAGAAGTCTCTCAGTCAGTTCCTGGCGAGTGAATGTCTTGTCCCTGAAGATGCCAATCGAATCCTCCCAGCTACACCGATCCAGGAAGCAATGGTTGCCGAAATGGTTGCTTCAGGTTACCAGCACTACTACAACCATGAGATCCTCCAACTTGAACCAGACGCAAGTATTGAAAAGCTTCAAGAGGCATGGAGAGCGGTTGTTAAGGCCAACCCCATACTTCGTACTTCGTTTGTTGAAGTCTCGGATCCGAAGATATCTGCTTCTTACGCCCAGATCGTCCACAGCGAAGATCATTTCGACTTCCAGTCGGTTACCCTACATGGTGCATCTGTGGATACGATTATAGAAAAGCAACGGGCGAGGATACTCACGGATCTCGCTGGCCGCCCACCAATGACTGTCACAGTTGTTGTGGACGGAGATGCTCGGTATCTGGTTTTGTCAATTTCGCATGCTCTCTATGATGGGTGGTCGATTCATCTGCTCCATGAGGATGTTGCCAAATTTTACGCCGGCCAGACTTGCCATCGTCCGTCGCCAGATGCCGTTCTTGAACAGATCATAGCATCATCCGGTGATCGAGCGCTTAGGTTCTGGAGAGCAACGCTATCCAACTTTGTTCCGAAATCTTTCCCAGCCGGAGAACACTCCGTCAAAGATTCGGATCTTGTTCATCGTACAGAGAGACTACTGTCTGTTCCTCTTCGTAAAGCCGAAGCATTTTGCAAGCAGCATGGCGTTACTGTCCAGTCACTCCTGGTCAGCTGCTGGTCCCTTGTACTGGCAGGCTATACCATGACGCTGGATGTGGCTTTCGGACTCGTCCTATCTGGCCGGCAAATGGCCGATTCTGAACATGTGATGTTCCCAACAATGAACACAGTAGCCATGCGTGTCATTTTGCATGGAAGCCGTTCGGAATTGGTGAAATACGTGCACGAATCTTTGGTCGAAATTTCGGAACACCAGCATTTCCCACTGCGACGGGCGAGACCGGATGCAAAGTCACGACAATTGTTCGACACGCTTTTCATATACCAGAGGAGACCGACAGAGGATCTTCAAACAGGACAGAGTCTGTACAAGCCGATGGGCGGTGCATCGAAGGTCGAATACCCAGTCTGTGCCGAGATCGAAGGTGTTGGAGAAACTCTTGTTGGCCGCGTAGCTTGCCGTGGGAGTGCCTTGGGAGAAAAGGACACCACAGAGCTTTTGGAGCGGATGTCGCATGTCTTAACATTAATCATTGACCAACCAGGCCAAAAGACGGTGGATTTCACTGAAGATGGCATGGGAATTTGCGGAAGCCCAGTTTTCCAAGAAGCCAAACCTCAAACGCCTGCAATTGATGCAAAGCCCAAGGTATCTAGCAAAACAAAATGGTCGTCGATCGAGTGCAAGATTCGCAATGTTCTTTCTGCTGTTTCTGGGGTGTCTGAGACATCAATCGACAAGGATTCAACTATCTTCCAGCTTGGGCTAGACAGCATCAGCGCCATCAAGGTGACGGCCCTTCTGAAGAAACAATGTGTCAAGCTCGCCGTCAGTGACATGCTCAGAGCTGGTACAATCGAGAACATGGCCCGAGTGGCGAACAGAAACAGCGTGGAAATCACACCCGCGGATTTATCCAACGCCCTCAGTGCTTCGCTTGATGGTATCGACATGACCGCACTGCTCCAGTCTGCCGGTGTTGATCCAGAGCGGGTTCAAAAGGCATTCCCGGCAACTGCAGGGCAAGCTTATTTCCTCTCTATGCACGCCTTGAATCCAATGATGTTCTATCCAGAGTTCTACTACACAGCATCTACGAAGCTGAGCGAAGCGTTGCTTGAAAGAGCTTGGGCTTGCCTCGTCGATCAAACTCCCATGTTGCGGACTGCCTTCCTCCCTACCAGCCATCCACGATTGCCGTATGCCCAAATCGTGCTGGATTCAGTGCAGACCCCTGTCGTCTGGCATAGCCCGTCAGATCATCAAGTTGCCTCGATGAAATCTAGGCGAGAGCCCCGCTCGGTGCCGGTGACTCTGCATGCATGTCAAACCAACGATGGTACGGCGCTAATTCTCCAGATTCATCATGCGCTCTATGATGCTGTGAGCCTGCCGTATATTATAGACCGGTTGTCTCAGCTGTGCAGCCAAGAAAAGCCATCCGAGACACCATCTGGCATTGATGACCTCTCACAGCTTGTGGCATTCCAGCACGTTCATTCGCCCGTGGAGATTCGGCGGCAATTCTGGCAACAATATCTGGACTCCGCTACAATCGATGAGTCCCCTGCAAAACCGGTGGGTGGTTTTGGTGCCGTTCAGCACTATTATCGACCAGGGCTTGTCTCAAAGATGTCCCGTATTGAAATAGCCGCCAACCACCAGGGCCTCAGTATCCAAGCTATCTTCTTGGCCGTCTATGCCCGAGTGCATGCCCAGAACTTCGCAGCAGTGAACAAATCCCACGAGAAACTTCACAAACAGTTTGTGGTTGGACTGTATCTGGCAAATCGGTCTTATGCTACGGAGGGGTTGTCTGAGCTTGTTGCTCCCACTGTCAATATTGTACCGCTACGCCTCGACAACAAACTCCACGGGACTGATGACACCCTCTTTGCCGCTGCTCGGCGAATCCAAGATGACATCAACGAGATCAGTAGGGTGGAGCACGCCGGGGTGTCTCTCATGGAAATTGCCAAGTGGACTGGCGTGCGAATCGACACCTGCATCAACTTCCTGCGACTGCCCGAGCTGAACGAGTCCCACGACGCCAATGAGAGTGGGCGAGTGACTCTCCAAGCTGTTTCGCGCGAGACATTTGAGAAGATGAGAGGATTCATTCGCTGCGACGACGGCCAGGCTCAAACTAACGGTGAGACTGCAACACCGTCGGGTTTCACCGCTTCAACGGCGGCTATCGCAGATGTCTTCCGCGTAAGTGACCAACCACACCCTGACCTTACACACTGCGAGAACTTCGCACTAACCAAATTTCTCCGGGTGCAACAGCCAACGATTGACGTGGAGGCTGCCATTCGCGAAGGACGACTGGATTTCGGGCTCTTCGCGCCCGACAGTCGACTTGATCGTAAAACTGCTGAGCGGGTGATGGAAGATATGCGGCAAGAGATGAGCGTGTTGGCAGAAGCGCCAGACTCGACATAGACTTCCCACAGCCAAGGAAGTATGCGACTGTTTGTTTTGGTTTCCTTTGGGTGCTACGCAACGAGATCTCCTTTTCTGTGCATATATTGGAGTTGGGTATTTTTGGTCTTGAATATTTTTTTTGTTCTTCTTGTTCTTGTTCTTCTTTTTGTTTATTTATTTTCTTTTTCAATAGATCAAATTTCCCGGGGATCTTTCCATGTGATGTGTTTGACAAGTTGACGGGAGACCCACGCGACGGGCACAGGCCGATCAACCGAAGTTGCACGACGGGGATGAGCTGCAGGTACCGTCGAGATTTTCGCATCCTTCGTCCTACCTCTGCAGAAGCATTGGAGCTACTCTCAAGCCGGATGTTGTTTCCTAGCAAAGAACCGCGATCAATCAGATGGGCCAGGCATCCATGGCAGAGCAGCCGGGAGGAGATGCACAGAAGCAAGGGGAAAGTCGCGTGGTGGGGCCTATCGAACACTCGATTGGGACAATGCGATTATCAATGAGAGATCAGAATAAGAAAACAGAATTATGAGGGGCCATTGGAAGCATGCTAAGTTTACACGCGCATCCGGTGGCTGTCTCCGGCGCGAGGGCGGGTGTCCCACCCAGAAAACATAGAATGATGTGTCAAGACCAAGAAGAACAGGAGGAGCTGAGCAGGTTATAGCTAGAGAGCCTAATCCCTTTTCATCCTTAGAAGACCGACATTCATTTATTGGTGTAGTGTGGACGAGCTACATACTCCCGAGTCAGACAAATCGCGGAGTATACGCATGACTAAGCATATTTGTTTATGTCACGGGCACGCGTCACGCTAGTCCATATCAGGCATCGAGGATCAACAACGCGACGGCGCGTTAATCGATTGACAGCCCGCCTTCGATCCTCAACATTCCTCATCTCATCCCCCCCCTCTCTGTCAAAATCCACTCCCTCGGTTTGCGATCCCTCGATCCCTCGAAATCTATCCCCCTTCGACATACCTGCTCTCATCCAACTTGCCCGCGTGAGCTGACCTCGACCTCTTTGGTGGGAAAGAGGGGGATCTGCCCCTTACGCTTCCGTTCTTGCGTGAAACCCTCTGCTCTGTGACAAGAAAGAAATCTCACGATATTTGATATCTTTGCCTACCCTTCCGCCCAGGGTCAACAATACCTGCGTCGTGCCTGCCGATTGTCACTGTGCTCGACCAGAAACATTCCTGGAAGTCGCATCGACCTGTAAAGCCCAATCACCCTGTGCACGCGCCTATCTCTGGGTGTTGATGCGCTCGCGTTTCCCCTCCACGGACGCGCGCATGGAGGGAAGGCACTGAATTCCTCGACCTCGCAATGAGTAGCGTGTGACTCGGTCGCTATAGCCGATTCATCTTTGAACTTTGCCACTTGTGACTGCGCCTTCCTGCTCAGCATTCCAGTGCCTGCGTGCCTTCTCTGACTGGTCGAGACAGCGACCAGCATTGTCCTTGACTCATCCTTGATCAGCCACCCGTCTGACCGCCCCTCCCAAAAGAGCTCGCGTTGTTGACCCTCTGTCGCGTCGCAGAATTGGGCCTCGGGGAGGTTGAGACCCCTCTATCCCAGAGTTGCACTTGCAACAATATCCCAATCCTTTCTGTTTTTTTTTTCTAGTGCGCTGCATCTTAGAATTCAACACGCACTCGGTTGGTTAGGTGATCCTCTCCATTGTTACCTAACTCTCATTCTGGTCTTGTTGCGCGGCACGTTGTGGGCACATTCCTGTGATCATGGTTGCAACCTTCTCGCCGCACCGGGACTCGGGTGGCACTCTCCATCTGCCATCGCCCTCGGGCATCCATCACGTTGATGCCAGTTCTGCCATCCGCCAGCTGCGTCGCTCGTTGTCACGTTCGCCTTCCAAGAGCTCCCACTTCTTCCTGAACTCGCGCAACCAGTCACCCTCGAAAGCTGCCTACATCTCATCGCCTCTGTCGCCCTCGAGGCGCTCCTCGCAAAATAACTTTGTGCTTTTCCCCTCTTCCCAACAACAGTCTCCTCTTGCCGTTCCTTATCCTCCCAGCGCGAAGATCAGCCGACCAGCCATGCGACGACGCACGTCGCCACGCAGTCCGGCAAAACGCGCTCTGAATGTCTCCGCCGACGGTGGTAATGCGACTCCAACCCAACCGATTGCAGCACCACCAGGTGAAGAGAATGCCTTGTCGGTCGACAACCTTGTGCCGGGTGAGAGTACCACTCCAGGCAGTCCCTGTGTGGTGAATGGGCCATCTGTCCCCCAAATCGACACGACATTTGCGCCTCGGTCGACCCTGTCACGCATCGAGAAGCGACGAAGTGGAACATTTGGAACCTACGCTACAGTCAGTCCCCTGAAGCGCAGCGACGGCATCATGAATTTGGACCAGGCGTCTCGGGGCAGCCCCTCCGCGAAGCGGCGGAGTGTGCATGGAGCAAATCTTTCAGCGGACTTTAACATCTTCGACAACGATGGTGAAAGTGCAACTGGGAACAGTCCGCCAAACAACGACATTCCCTCTTTTCCCACGCCTGTCCAGCCCTTCAGTCCGTTCGCCACCATCCCCAAGCGTTCATCGTCCCTGCGGCGCTCGACGCTCCAGCAGCGCCAGGGTGAGCGACCTCTCTTCGGTCGATCCAGGCCGGCGAATGAGTCCCCTGAGGCACCGCCTTCTACCACTCCGTTGACGGTCCGGCCACGCATGTCTTTTGATAGCGGCCTTTTCCAGGCGGGCCAGGAAAACATTTTCTCGCCCCGTCCTCCCCCTGCCAATCCTCTCTTCTCCGCCAACCCTAACCCTCCCCAGCCCGCTCGTCCTGCGGCTCATCCTCTCTCGCGCACCATCACTCAGTCTTCATCTGGGTCGAGTCTGGACGATTCGCCCACTCATGAACCAACTCAAAAGCCGGAGCGACCACGGCCGCTTTTCAACTTCTCCAAGTCTCTCCCTGCGGGCGCTACCCGGCCTGCCCCCGTGCGTCGTTTGACCCGGGAGGATTCGAACTCGTCCGAGACATTCGCTACTCCGGAGAACTACAAGCTTGTCAAGCCTTTGCCAGCAGCCTTCATGTCAACTGGACTCATCTCGAAGAAAAACCGCAACGCCGAGGAGCCACACGGGGCTAGTTTCAACAAGAATATGCCTGACACCCCGTGCAAGCGACCCGTCAACTTGTTCGCTGCCGGGTCAAATGTCCCATCTGAGCGACTGTTCGTGAAGTCTCGCCTGGGCCAACAGTCTGATGCTGTGCCTCCTTCACCTTTCAACCCTCCCTCTACCACGCGCCCGAAGCCGGGACCCTTCGCTCGAGGTATGGGCATTTTCGGAAGTGCTTTTAACCGTCCGGAGCCCTCGCGCCGTGGAAGCTTCGCCAGTATCGATGGCGATGAACCGTCGCAGGCCCAATCCCCATCCTCGAGGAATGACAGTCAGACGCTGGCTGAAACCGACTTTCCCCCTACTCCCACGAAACAGTCATTCCTCTCTTCTCGCACTTATCCACCCACCGCCTCCCAAATTGCCCCGCTCGAGCGCTTGTCTGAGTCAAGACCAAGCAGTTGTAAGTGCCTCTCACTTCCCGCGCGGGATCAACAGCTGACATTGTTCGCAGCGAGTCCATTGCGTGACAAGTTTCTGCAGTCAACGCCTCGCACCCCTCGCGATCAGTTCTTCCCGCCTGACCCAAGTGGCCTGTCGATTTCGGTTCCGAATGAGCACCATCAGTCTATTCAGACCGACTTCGGCAGCAGCAACCTTCCGGCTACCCCGACTGGGCCTCGTGACTCTTTGCTGTCAGGAAAACGTCCCAGTCTGTCACTCAGTGGCTACCATGCCCCCGACGTGGATCCAAGCTTGACATCACGCTTCGAGAAAGTCGAGCTCATCGGCACTGGGGAGTTTTCCCAGGTTTACCGAGTTTCGCAGCCGCACGAATCCTCGCTCCTATCTGTCTTCTCTCTCCCTCCGAGTGCAACAAAATCACCTACGGCCTTGCCGCACCAGGTGTGGGCTGTGAAGAAGAGCAAGCAGCCCTATTCGGGCCTGAAGGATCGTGAACGCCGTATTCGCGAGGTGGACGTTCTGAAGACTTTGATCAACTCTGACCACATTGTCTCCTTCATGAACAGCTGGGAAGATAATGGTCACTTGTACATCCAAACCGAATTCTGCGAGGAGGGCAGCCTGGATGTTTTCCTGGCCCAAGCCGGTCTTAAAGCCCGGCTAGATGATTTCCGCATCTGGAAGATTTTGCTGGAATTGTCCCTGGTATGCATCATCTCCGCTGATATCCTCCTTGTGACGAAGTCAAGCTAACCTTCTTATCAACAGGGACTTAAGCACATTCATGACCAGGGATTCATCCACTTGGACCTCAAACCTGCCAACATCCTCGTCACCTTTGAAGGTGTCTTGAAAATCGGTGACTTTGGCATGGCAACGCGCTGGCCGGCTGAAGATGGCATTGAGGGTGAGGGCGATCGAGAGTACATCGGACCAGAGATTCTCATGGGCCGTTTTGATAAACCGGCCGATGTATTCTCTCTTGGTCTGGTCATCTTTGAAATCGCAGGAAACGTGGAGCTTCCAGACAATGGCCTCTCCTGGCAGAAACTCCGCAATGGCGATATGAGCGATGTCCCTAGCCTCACTTGGAGCTCCGAGACCAGTATCTTCCGCGACGCGTCCGGAAATCCTGTGTCGGAAGAACCTTCTTTTGAGGAGCTCTGTGCATCCGATCTGGGCGATGATGACTTTGGTGGCGACTTCTTGACGACCCGCAAGTTGAATCAGCCTCAGCCGTCTCGACTCGCTCGCAGTGGTGAGCTGGTTGACCCTCCTAGCTTTATGGTCGATGCAACCCATCCCCAGGCCTTGGATAAGATCGTCCGATGGATGATCTCCCCCGAGCCATTGGACCGCCCCACTGCTGACCAGATTCTGGAGACTTATGGCTTGCAGTTTGTGAGTCACCGTCGTCGCGCCGGGGCCACTGTCTTCGAAGGCAACTGGGGACCGGCGGACGAGATCTTGGCCGAAGATGCCGAGATGATCGATGTGTAATCTATGTCGCCTTTGATTGTTGTGCATATGGATGGTGTTCCGAGCTTGTCTGATTTTCTTTTCTTTTTCCTTTGTTCTCCTTTCCGGCGTTGACCAGATTTGGTCTCTTCTTCCTATCCTTCTTTCGTTTGATGCCCCTCTTTCTTCCACGTCACGACCTTTCCCTCTCCTCTACTCTCCTCTATCCCAAGCTTCCAAAAGGGAAGCTGGGACTTGTCCCCCTCTTCGCCCCCCTTTGATCACTTGTCAACTGGGATGCTTTCAAACCTGGTTGGGTTTTATGGCGTCTGCCGGTTGCGTGAATGTCTTGCCATCTCTCATGACCCGGTGGAGTTTGATTTGGCTGTGGGAGGGTCTATGGGCCCTGGCGTTCAGCATGGAGTTTCGTTCGTTTGCGGTTATGAATTTCCTTTGTACCATTGACTAGCATTACAAGGTGCCATACCAATGTACCAACAGCGCTACGTGGATAGGTACTTACTTTCCGGAGATGGCCTGGGCCATTAGGGTGTTCTCCCTTCCTTGAGCTTTTTCTTTCGGGTTGCTGTCAAACAGCCATGGCTATTCTTAGTGGGATCCGATCTGCTTGTGTCTGATGTCTTTGGTTGACCACCTTGGGTTTGATGTATGTGTATAGCATGAACCAGTACTTGAACGATATCCTGGCTATCTTTTGGTTTCCATTTCTCTGGAGTCTTTGCTTTGAAGTATAAGTATTCCTCAATTTGAAAGTCCGGCCGCTGTAGTTGGCTTTCCAAGCCTGAGCGAACTAGATTATATAGAACTGGCGGTTTGACCACGGTCGAACTATTGTCTCGTTTCTTTTTAATTGGTTTCACTGGTTGCAAGTGTAATATTAAATGCAATGATCTTCTTGATCCTTTATATAATCGTCAATCAAACTTGTTTTAAGCCTTCCCATAATAGAGAGCTGTCCAGTGTATATCTCTTCAATGGTGGCCGATCGCCACTTTTCTTGGCGCGAGCTTCCCTTCAGACTTCTCCGACTTCTCCCCGATCCCTCCAGTCTCCCACGCCAAATTCGCCATTTACCTGCTCTTATCGCCCTGGAGCCTTGGGGAAATATATTGCGCAAATCTACCGCATTCCTTGGTTTCTCTCAGCAATATGCACCATTGCACTTGAAACAGAGTATCGATCATTGCGCGTCTCTTGTCCATTCCGTTCTCAAGTCGAAACACTACCTCACCTTTTCTCCCCTACTCTGCTCGAGGGCCCATAAAACAACATGGACAATAAAACCTTCGTGTCTGATTCTCTCATCCGCCTGACGGGCGCGTCAGACCCGACTGTCATTGATTTCGTTCTCGCGACCGCCAGCTCAGCCCGGTCTGCTTCTTCCCTGCAAGACAAACTCCTCTCCTTCCTCGACGGCACAGATGGAATGAACCCTAGCGATCTTGGGGCGTTTTGTGGGGAGTTATATTCTCGGGCGGGCAAAGGCGCACAGCCCAGCGCGCCTGCCCCGAAAAGCTCGGCGAAAGAATCTACGAAGAAGAAATACCGCCTACTGGACATGGAGGATGATCTACCGGATCCAGCTACATCACTGGGCCCCGCAAATGTCGAGGCAGACCGAGAGAGACGGAGACGGCGAGACAAGGAAAGGGACAGTGACAAAGACAGAAGCAGAGGGAAACGTGATTCTGAAGCTCGGAGTCGCTGGGAAAAGGATGATACTCGCAAGCGAGATCGTAGTCGGGACGCAGAGAGCCGAGATCGTCCACGATCGAAGAAGCTTCGGAGAAGAGACTCACAGGATTTTGAGGACCGATGGGGCGACGAAGAAATCCCAGACGACGAGATGTACGCCGATGACGATCCTGAGGAATTCGAAGAATCGGCCCCAAAGCGCACGCGACTCGAGGATGGATCCGCCTCACCACGGCCCGCATCGCCGGCCGAGGATATCGACCCGCAGACCAAACAAGAGATTGACCGTCAACGAGACCTTCGCGAAAGAGACGAGTTTGCGAAGCGACTGGCCAATAAGGATGACAGCAGATCCAGGAAGATTGTCGAAGACCGCACCCGAGATGGAGAAGCTGCCCGGCGGCGCGCGTTGGCTGATGACGCCGATGCCCGCGCAGCGATGATGCCGGATCTGCGACTCCGATCGCGACAGGAGTATCTGAAGAAACGTGAAACAGAGCGGCTGGCATTGCTGCGGCGGCAGGTCGCGGAGGAGACAGCTGAGCTGCGGGAAAATCCGAGTCTAACGCGCCGGGAGAAAGAGGAGTTTGCGCGAAACCGAGAGGTTCTCCGCATCGCTGAAGAGCGGCTCCGAATCGATGACCACCGCGATGGGTATATGATGCCAGACGACTATATCACGGAGAAGGGGAAGATCGATCGGAAAAAGAAAGAGGATGCTCTGTACAAGCGATATGTCGATCGTGACGAGACGGGCCAAGAGCGGTTTGTCACCGAGCACGAAGAGTGGGAGATGGAGCAGACGGCCAAGGCCAAGGCCCAGATCAAGAAGGCTGAATTTGTCGACGAGGGAGACTACGAATATGTGTTCGATGATTCCCAGCAGATCAACTTTGTCATGGACGCCAAGCTTGAAGGCACGCAGAAACCCATGACGCAGGAGCAAAGACGCTTGAAAGAGCAGATAGATGCTGAGGAAAAGAAGGCTGCGTCAATGGAAGAAACCCGGAAGAACCTGCCAATTTACCAATTCCGAGACGAGATCATCCAGGCCGTTCATCAACATCAGGTTCTGATCATTGTGGGTGAAACGGGATCGGGAAAAACAACGCAGATCCCGCAATACCTCCATGAGGCCGGATACACGAAGGATGGATTGAAGATTGGGTGCACGCAACCACGACGAGTAGCTGCCATGAGTGTGGCAGCGCGTGTAGCAGACGAGATGGGCGTGAAGATTGGAAATGAGGTTGGCTATGCTATCCGCTTTGAGGATAACACCACCGACAAGACCATTGTCAAATACATGACCGATGGCATGCTGTTGCGAGAACTCTTGACGGAACCAGACTTGGGCCAGTACTCCGCCTTGATGATCGACGAGGCTCACGAACGGACGGTGCCCACCGACATTGCGTGTGGCCTCCTCAAAGATATCGCTAAGGCTCGGCCTGATTTGAAGCTTCTTATATCGTCGGCGACGATGGATGCGCAGAAGTTCCAGGAGTACTTTGACGATGCGCCCATTTTCAATATCCCTGGCCGGCGGTACCCTGTGGATGTGCACTATACATCGCAGCCCGAGGCCAACTACTTGGCCGCGGCTATTACCACGGTCTTCCAGATTCACGTCACGCAGGGCCCCGGGGATATCTTGGTGTTCCTCACTGGTCAGGAAGAGATCGAGGCAGCCGACCAAAGCTTACAGGAAACGGCACGAAAATTGGGCAGTAAAATACCGGAAATGATTATCTGTCCTATCTACGCCAATCTGCCGTCGGAGCTGCAGACCAAGATTTTCGAGCCTACGCCACCCAAGGCTCGCAAGGTGGTGTTGGCCACCAATATCGCCGAGACCAGCCTGACGATCGACGGCATTGTCTACGTGATTGACCCCGGGTTTGTAAAGGAGAATGTGTTCAATCCTCGCACGGGCATGGAGAGCCTGGTGGTAACACCGTGCTCGCGGGCATCGGCTAACCAGCGAGCTGGTCGCGCTGGGCGAGTTGGGCCTGGCAAATGTTTCCGTCTCTACACCAAATGGGCGTATTACAACGAACTCGAGGAGAACACCACCCCAGAGATCCAGCGTACAAACCTGAACGGCGTGATCCTGATGCTCAAGTCGCTGGGTATCGACCAACTGCTCGATTTTGACTTCATGGACCCGCCGCCGGCGGAAACTATCATTCGGGCCTTGGAGCAGCTGTACGCTCTGGGGGCACTGAACGACCGTGGCGAGCTGACCAAGGTCGGTCGGCAGATGGCAGAGTTCCCCACGGACCCGATGCTTGCCAAAGCGATCTTGGCTGCGGACCAGTACGGGTGTGTGGAGGAGGTCCTATCGATCGTGTCGATGCTGGGAGAGGCAAGTGCGCTCTTTTTCCGGCCCAAGGACAAGAAGATCCACGCGGATAGTGCCCGCAACCGATTTACCGTAAAGGACGGAGGTGACCACCTCACGTTGCTTAACATCTGGAACCAGTGGGTGGACTCGGACTTCAGCTACGTGTGGGCGCGAGAGAACTTCTTGCAACAGCGCAGCTTGACGCGGGCACGCGATGTGCGCGACCAGCTGGCCAAGCTGTGCGACCGAGTCGAGGTCTCGGTTAGCACTTGCGGGGCCACCAATATGATGCCGATCCAGAAGGCGATTACGGCCGGGTTCTTCCCCAACGCGGCGCGACTGCAGCGCGGGGGTGACAGCTACCGCACAATCAAGAATGGACAGTCGGTATACCTGCACCCGTCGAGTACTCTGTTCGAGGTCAACCCACGGTGGGTGATCTACTTTGAGCTGGTTTTGACCAGCAAGGAGTACATGCGCAGTAACTTGCCGCTGCAGGCGGAGTGGTTAGTGGAAGTGGCACCGCATTACTACAAGAAGAAGGATTTGGAGTCGCTGGGAGTGGATCGCAAGATGCCCAAGCAGAAGCGGTAGAAGATTGATTGTCCGGCAGGAAATGTGGTGATTGGGGCCGATCTCGTGAATATACCAAGTTACCAAGATCACACACTTTGGAGCTGTACTTTTCTACGCATTTAACAAGAATATTCTTTATATGTCAAGACATCTCCAAATATAGTCATAATCTCCAACATTCAACGTATTTATAGAAGAGAGGATACCGCCATAACCGTAGTCTATTCATGCGAGTCCACGAACCAATCAGACGCAATGTATTTCATCCGCGGCCCAAACGATGGACCTCGGCTTCTCCGCCTCACCCCGGACTCTTTTCTTCCTATACGTCACTCGCTATTCTTCCTCTGTTTCTCTGTTTCCCTGTTTCCCTTTCATATCCTCTCATCTTTTATCCTCATTCCAACCATGTCTCAATCCTTCACCCCCGCCGACGTCGCCTCCCACAACAGCCCCGACAAGGGCCTCTACATCATCGTCGACAGCACCGTCTACGACGTAACCAATTTCATCGACGAGCACCCGGGCGGCGCCAAGATCCTGAAGCGCGTCGCCGGGAAGGATGCCTCGAAGCAGTTCTGGAAGGTTAGTTGCCTTTGCCCGATATACACCTGCGTTTGGTCGACTGTCGCGGAGAGGGTGCTTTGATTTACCGAGGCTCACGACCATAAGTTGCTGACATGTCTCCCCTCTTTTTTGATCTAGTACCACAACGAGACCGTGTTGAAGAAATATGCCGATAAACTCAAGATTGGCGAGGTGAAGGAGGCCGCCAAGCTGTGATCTTCTTCTTTTTTCTTTTCTTGTTTTGTCCATGTTTTTCCCGTCTCAAAATCTCGAATGTCGGGGGAAAGAGTCTTCGGTTTGGGTGGGAATTGCATTGCAGTTCGGAGATATCGCTGTCAGCCCACCCCGGCATAATGGCTGTCCGTGCGACTTGATTCCACCCAATGTATCTTGGAATTCTACCTTGTGTTTCCATATTCGCGCTACAGTCTACCACCCCATGTGAACGATGCTATACCCGATCTCTTTCTTTCTCTTTCTTTCTCTTTTCTAGAAGAGCCTAGATCAATTACGAACACCTATACCTGGACACAGTTTCAATTAAGAGGATCAATAGAGAATGTGATTTAATAGTCGGGGACTCGGACACAACGTCCTGTCCCACTCCAGTGGTATCTGCTGCAGTTTTGATCAAGAAAAAAGGATGAAGCACAAAAAGTGGTATCAACACGGAGAAAAAAAGACTGATCGACAGATCACTATGTCACAGAAAGGGAAGAGAAAGATAAATATGTCCAGGGATTGTACAGCATGTAAAAGAAGAAAAGGCGGTCGACCGGCGCCAAATACCAGAACCAACAGACACACATGAATCACCAATCGAGAAGTGAAGGGAGAAGGAGGAAAGAAGGTCAATCGATATCAATAAATACTAGAAGCCCCGGAATGGGTCATCGGGTCGGAAGGAGAGCTCGCTATCGTCCAAGGAAGGCGCATCGAAGTCGTAGCGGCCGTGACTCCACTGGCTCGAGCTTTTGCGGACATGTCGGCGCGGAGGTGGGCCGCGGGGCCGGTTGATTTGCTCGGCGTGGTGATCGATGAAGGCCTCCATGCGGACGGTGCCAACATCGAACATGGCCCCAGTGCCGCTGGAGGCGCGGCCACTCGCCTCGGAGGTACGGCTGAAACTGCTACGACCGCTAGCGATACCGGGACGTCGGCCCGGAGGCGCCATAGGCGGCGGGTAATACGCATCGGAGCCTGCGGTGGTTCCGCTGTGGGACGATGGCATGGTTCCCTGACTAGAGAAGCTGCGGATTGCGTGCAGCGCCGGTGCCGGCCGGGGTGCGGTGTTGCTGCGCTTGCGGTTGTGAGTCGAGAAGCGTGGTACGTGCGGCGCGTCCGCAGCCATTGTGTCCAAACCGCCAGCCGGCAATTCAGGCACGGGCGTCGGCACGGGCGCACTGCCGAAGGAGCGCTTGCCCTTGGGCATGGGTCGGGGCCGGCCCTTGGCCACCCGGATCGAGTCACGGATTGGATTCCGCCGCAAAGTGGCCTGCGGCGGTGCGGGAGACCCAGCCTCCTCTTGAGGCACGGGTGGAAGTGCAGCCAGGTCGTGGAGGCCCATAGAAGAATGGCTTAGGAATGATAGCGCCGTCAACCAGACATAGTGGCGCTCAATAGTTAGCGCGGTGAATTTGAGCGCACGCTGCGGCGTCAGCACCAAGATCGAACGATTGAACACATTCGGCGAACCCTTGGGCAATGGGTTGTCATCCTTGACATCCAGAACTGATTGGATCGTAACTAGAAACCGAATGTTAGCGCGAAAAGAAAAGGAAGAAAAAGCCTAAGGCTGAGCTAGACTTACACTTGCGGCCACTCTTCCCCAGTAAGGCGGGTCCGCTTGTCGGCTGCTTGCTACTCCACATGATGGAGCCCTCATAGGGCGCGAGCCAGACCCATCGCTTATGCCGCACGCCACTGTTGGTAATGTTCGCTGACACCTCGTCGGGGTTGCGCCCTTCCCAGTTATCCTTGGATTCGCCCATTCCAAATGATTTGCGCCGACGAACATACTTGAACATCCACTCGCCAACCATGGTTTGGGCGATGGCATCCACGACACTCGTCGGTTGCACCCCGCCGGTGGAGTCCTGCCGCTCATGGTTCAGATGCTGAGACGCTGTTGTGCGTATCGAGGCCCGTTTCGGGACTCCGCGACGTGCACGAGGCGCCGTGATATCATCAGCCGGCAGAGGGGGCGGACGGTATGAAGGACTGTCCGGAGCAAACGACGAGTTCGAGCGCGCAGGAGAGGATCGGATCTCTGGACGCTCGGTGGCATCCGTTTGCGACATGGCCGCCGCAGATCGAACTCGCCGCAAAGTGGGCCGTCGCATGAGCTGGGGGCGACCGCGGTCAGAGAATTGCCTACCGGAGACGGAGGACCGAGTCGGGCTCGAAGATCCATCGCTACCGCCAAGCGGGATCTTGCGTGAGCTAAGGCGGATCGGAACAGGGAATGGAGGGGCAATACTAGAGCCCGCACTGCCACTATCCAGGCTAGGCTCGCTGGGGCTCCGGGCACGAGTCTTTTGATGTGCTACAGCACCGCTAGAGATCATGGCCATTTTGCGCATTCCCGATTGTCGACTGCTGGATGCGGTCGTGCCAGACCGTTGCGTCATTCGAGATCCACGGCCCACGTCAGATTGCTTTGACTCTGGATCGGACAGATGCTCGTCGATCTCGGGGAGAGTCATTTCATCCAAGCTGGGCCTGGACTTCGCATTTACCAACTTTCCGCGTCGAACAGAATAGGATGCAAACGGCCGGTTGAGGAGTTCGTCATCGGTGAAGATATCGCGTTCCGCATCGGGGCTCTCGTCATCGCTCAGCTGCTCAAATCCAGCAAAGAGGCTGCTGGACCGCAGAGGTCGCCGAAGGCCCGACATCACATCTTCTGAGAGCGGACCGTTGTCATTGTTGCCGGGGTAGGCTTGAACAGGCTCTGCCACCGGTGCTCTGGGTGGCTTGACGGGACGTTCGGAGGGTTGAGGTCTCTGGTCTCTCTTGGCTGATCGTGGCGGTGGTGCGCGATAAGGTTGTATACCAGAATTTCGAGCTTCTGAGCGAGGCGGCATATCCGGAATGGCAGAAGGTAGAAGGCTTGCTGGTAGTTTCACAGGGCGTTGGTCGATGCGGATCTCCTCGGTTTGGATGGCAATAGAGCGCTTATCAACAACAGGGAGGAAATTGGCCTGACAAGACACATTCTTCGTTTGTGGGGGTAGAACGACACTATTTCGAGGCGAGGGAGGTTCTGAGCCAGGGGGATGAATGGCAATCATTGGAATATCCATCTGTGTTGGGATGGAAGTTGGCGACAGACTAGATTGCTTGTCGACATCGACCGGCGCGAAATCTGCCATAGGTTCGGTTTGAGTAGATATTGATGTCAATTGAACCGGCTCCGGCTCATCCTCGACAGGTTTCGGTGGCTCTTCCGTCACCTTGGGCGTCCATGGAGGACTGGGGAGCTCACCCACCGTCTGACACGAGGCAGACACCATCTCGGTTGCGATAGTAAGCGTTGCAGAGTCCTTCATTTCAGGCTGACCCTTGACCTCGTCTTGTAAATCAAGTTTCACGGGAAGTTCTGTGGATGGAGGAACGAATTCCTTCTCACTCACGGCCGGTATCTCGGGGGAGGGAGGAGGCGAGTATTGGATGCCTCGGTCGTGATATTCGACCGGAGGAATCATCGTCTTCAATGGACTAGTCGGTTCGGGAGGTCGGTAATCCACGGTCGTGGTTGATCCCGTGCTCTGAAGCGAAAGACCCAAGATCTTTCTTGCTTTCGACGCCACAGTGTGCGACGCTTGCGAGTGGACCGACATTGGGCGCTCCTCGGGAAGCGCCTCGGGTGAATCGGGAGTCTCGTCTTCGTCTTCGTCAGATGGAACGAACTCGTCCTCCTCGTCGAAGGCCAATTCCTGGGCCAAATTCAAGCCGGAGTCGACCTTGGCCCCAGCCATGCTCATCACCGAGTAGCGGACGTTGTGGAAATCAGGTTCGCCGTCATCCTCTTCTGTACTCACACTGGTGACACTTGTTCGCCGGCGGCCCTGGCTGCTGGAAGCCACGCTGGCCGTGTCGCTTTCCTTGGCCTTGTCTTTGGCGATTTCCCCGGTTTCGCTGAGTTGCGAATGGAGGGTTCCGGCTTCCTGGGCAGCGGCGACCTCGTTCAACACTGTTTTCAAGCGACCTTCCACCACGTGGACCTTGCGCTCCCAACCTCGTCGCTCGCCATCCCAGGCCTCGCGATCGCGATCCCATAGCGTCTGTGTTCGCTCGACTTCTTCTTCCCGACTCCGGGCCTTCTTCTGTGCCTGATCGAGTTTCTTGCGAACATCGGTGATATTTTCCACAGCCTCGTCTCGCTCCCGAGCGAGCTCTGTCATCGCAGATGACGTTCCACCCTCCAGAAGCTGGATTTGGTGCTTCAACGACCGGGCCTCTTGGCTGGTCTGGGAGACATTCATGTGTAATGTTTCATTTTCCGTCCTCGATTCATCTAGACTCAGTTCCAATGAATCAATTGCCTTGGTTTTGTTTTCCACCTCGCGCCGCAGGGCGAGGATTTCGAAACCAGCGACGCATGAAGGGTGGGCGTGATTCTGCGGGGGTCGAACGGGGATAATGTATCCTCGATGATATCTTCGCCATCGCTCTGTCCATCCGGGGAGAACGCGGGGGTTGGCAAGCCAGGCGGGGAGGAGGATGGTGCAGGAGATGAGTCTCGTCGGCACAGAGAGGGCCGCGATCTCGATCCCGCCTTTTCCAGAGGGCGCGAGGTAGATGGTGCCGGAGACGGTTGGGCCGTAGAGGCTACAGGGGACTGCAAGTCCGTGGCCATCTCTCGTTGCGCATGTACCGGATGGAAATCTCAAACCATCCCGCAAGCTTACCCAATCTCAACGGCAGTTTACTGTAGTTCGATCATCCGTCGAGAGCGCGTCGATTCCGTGTCGTGTGCTTTCCAGGGGTGGCTGTCGGCAGTCTCGAGAGGATATCCAACAAGCAACTTTGTGGGACAAACCGTCAGCCACGGGGTACAGCGCGGGATGCGGGATGCACGCGACGCGCCATTTGAATCTGCACGGGGGAGCTCTACCTTTACTTACCGTCTGACAAGCGAGTACAATGCCACCAGGGATGGAATCAGTCTGAGGAATCTCAAGACAATTTGGATCAATCCACACACACGGGGCTCGATCACGGAGGGGAAGGGGGTACGTCCAAGATCTTCGAGAAATACGAACGAGGCAAAGATCGGAGACGAGTCCAGCTGCCCGTTAACGATGGATTACCTTAGCCTCAAGATCAGCCTTGCGCGCCATATGTCGGAAGCGCGCCGGGTGCGAGGAGAAAAAGGCAAGCTGCGTGACGGGGCCTTTTCGTATGCATAAAAAAATAAGAAAAATAAAAAGGCTGTCCCAGGGGTGTTCGTTAGGGGCCATGGGGAAAGCAAGAAACCCACCCGATTAGCCCACACGCCGCATGCTGCTCCACCAGGAGCTGCCACCCAAGACGCTAAGCATGGGATGCTGGCCCGAGCAACTCCCAGTCGAGGTCGGGGACATTCAATGTAGATAATCCTCGGTCTGGATGCACTTGCAATGAGATGGCCATGTTTCTCATCTCCGCATGCACCATGGGTAGGCAAGCCAGGGTGAGCGGACCTGGCAGAGACTGGCACAAAGGGAGTGGAACACAAGGGTTCAAATCAAGCGCGGGAGTAATCTCGGGCAGGTCGGGAACACAAGTCGAACGCTGGAAGCGGAAAAGGAGTCGAAATTCTCGAGGATCGTCGAACACAAGCGTTCCAATGTCAGGCTCCTGGGGGAAGGTGTTCGTCTGTGACGAAACACGCCTGAATCAAAGCTCCACCACGCGTTGTATGGGTCCAAACAGCGGAAGCTCCAGCTCCTCCAAGCTGTGTAGGATGGCTGTGCATCAGGGAAGATCTCCCCCTTTTTTTTCTGTCTCCTTCGGTGACTTGCGATGCGATGATGCGTCCACCAAAGGGGGTCCCATCTTGCCGGGATCCCCAAAAGGACCCATGTCCAATTGAGACGGGGTGAGTCGAATAAATTGGGGACGATGCTCGATAGGGAAAAGGAGGGCCCGGCTTAGCGTGTTTGAGAGGGTCAGTTCACCCTAGCGTGAGGTTCGCGCGACATGATCGTCGTAGGCAATTTCAGAGCCATCACGATGTTTCAGGATCCCTAGGTTGCACTGGAGGCAATTGGCTCTGATGTTTCCATGGCTTTGTGATCGCCATTTTGTTGAGTTTGTCCTGCAGCAACAGGGGATCCCTCGAACCACCGTCGATGTAGAGGAAAGATGGAGGTTGGCGCAGATGAGGTCTCCACCGCGTGGGAACAGAAACCCACATCGAACCAAAATTTGCTGCGAAGAGAATCCGGGACGTGTCGAGCCCCTTTCCACGCGTCGACGTTGTTGATTACGCGCGAATCCATGCCAGTGGAATATGGGAGTATTGGAATATTGGCAATTCCCTGGAGAAGAGAATTGACAGGTCAATTGGTATATCTAAATGCTCTGGGAGGCACCATTGACAGGTTATATACCAATATTCCTCCACTAGTACCGCTGCTATTAGGATAATTATTCTTGTCGACACTAGCCACAATAATTCTACGGCTATTTAATGTACTTTTGACCGTTGGGCCCGTTGACAGATGCAGGGTTCATCCGCCTTTGAAGACGCGGGAATCCGTGCGCAGTCTCGAAGGTGCCCCTTTTCTTATTTTTATTTTTATCTTTAATAGATCTAAAACAAATTTATATTTGGGTGCTCTCCTCTTACTGGACTCTGCCTGAAACTAGGGCGAGGTACTCCGTAGTCTGTGTAGATATATAGATTGCACGTGGGAGGGAGTCAAGTGCAAGAAAACCTCCCAAGATGGATATGGATATAGATACATAGGCCCGGGTATCTAGAGACTTGGAAATATTCTATATATCTCTATCTATACCATACTACATGTGTACAGAATATCACACGCCCAGTCCATAGCGGCAGAACTATCAGGCGGTTGGATCCCCCGTCACGCCATACTTGAACCTCGGGTCTCGCAATGAAGTCCCTTGCGATTGCACCCGGCGAAAATTGAAAGAATTGACATTTTGCCCGGTTGAAATCTCAATTTCACATTCGACCAACTCGTGAAGAATCCCCATCGCGACCGTCACGTTGCGGGACATCGCAGATCACACCCACCATGCCGACCGGACACCCCCGGACTTTGTTCTTCGATACATTCGGGACCGTCGTGGAATGGCGCTCGTGTATCACCAAGGCGTTGAGCGCCGCAGCCCAGCAAGCCTTAAACAATCCCCACAAGGAACTCGCCATTGATGTGCGAGACCGCGCGGCTGCTATGATCTCGGTAGACTGGCTCGCCTTGGCCGAAGACTGGCGACGGACCTACGGTGTGTTTACGAGTACATTTGATCCCAGCAAGGATTTTGTGTCGGTCGACCAGCACCACTATGCCGCTCTCCAAGACCTCTTGGAGCAGCGAGGCCTCCACGGCCTATTCACCGACGAGGAGCGATGGGCCCTCGCTCTAAGCTGGCATCGGCTCGACCCGTGGCCCGACAGCGCCGCCGGACTTGAGCGGCTGAACCAGCGCTTCACGACCGCCACATTGTCGAACGGCAATGTGTCTCTGCTCCAGGATCTCCAGCGCCATGGGTCCCTGCCCTTCACGCATCTGGTCAGTGCCGAGAATTTCGGCGCATACAAACCATCACCTCGAGTGTATCATGGAGCCGCGGACAAGTTCGGCCTGGAGCCGGGTCAATGTGCCCTGGTGGCTGCACATCTCAAGGACCTGAAGGCAGCCAAGAGCTGCGGATTCCAGACCGTCTATGTGGAGCGGGAGTTGGAAGAGACGCTTCCTGCAGACCAGGTTGCGCAGGCCAGGATAGATGGCTCGGTTGATATGTGGGTTGGATTGAACGAAGGGGGGTTCCCCGAGGTGGCTAGGCGGTTTGGAATTGGACCACACTCTTAAGCTGCAATGTTTATGATGTTTATTTGCATGTAGTTCAATGCTTTCATTGTTGATTCGGCCCCGACGGGCGATGCGATGGATGACGACACCGATTTGTCAGCCCAACCGAGCTTCCAACAACCTTCGGCTTGTATTTATAAGACCTCGGGGATGTTTCTCCCTTCTGACAAAGTGGAAAAGACCGCGGGGGCATCTAGTTACGGGTCTATTTAATCTGCGTAGGCCTACGTCCAAAGTGATCAATTGCTATCCCCAGAGCTCACGAGTACTCTGAAGACAACCACATCTCAACCATGAGTGGACAAGTCTGAGCTCCATATTGACAATATACCTTTGCGAGATAATGGCTAACTTGCACAGAACACCAACATCTACAAACACGCCGACTCAGACGGCCACTTCCGCCGAAAGGAGTCCGCCTTCCGGTCGTTTATCTCCCGGGATGCATCCTCGGAGTTCCCAGCTGAGAAAGACCGTTACGTGCTCTACATCAACTATGGCTGCCCGTGGGCACACCGAGCCAATCTAGTCCGGACCCTGAAGGGACTACAAGACATCATCCCGATGGTGGTGCTGGACCCGGAGCTGGGGCCCGATGGGTGGTTTTTCTCTGGCCGATGGGGATCCGCGGAGAAGGACCCACTGTATGGCTTCAAGTACCTAAAGGAGCTCTATTTCAAGGCGGACCCGCAGTACGAAGGACGATACACGGTGCCGACGCTGTGGGATAAAAAGAAAGAGACGATCGTGAGCAACGAAAGCAGCGAGATCATTCGCATGCTGTACACCGAATTTGACCATCTGTTGTCCCCGAAACTGCGCGAAGCAAACCGCCCTGGAGGCGGGTTCTATCCCGATCATCTGAGAGGCGAGATCGATGCCATGAATGCGTGGGTGTATCCACAGATCAACAACGGCGTGTACAAAACGGGGTTTGCGACCACGCAGACTGCCTACGAGGAAAACATCTACCCACTCTTCGAGGCTCTTGACCGTATCGAGGCGCACTTGGCTCAGCCGGGTCATCGACCGTTTCTGTTTGGAAAGCATATCACCGAGGCTGACATCCGCCTGTATACAACCATTGCGCGCTTCGACGTGGCCTACTACCTGATCTTTCGATGTAATCTCAAAATGATCAGACACGACTACCCGCGGATTGATCAATGGTACCGGCGACTCTACTATGATAAATCCGACGAGACTCATGGTGCCTTTAGGCAAACCACCTTTTTTGACATTGTGAGTGCTTGTTACTCTGAAAATACAGGAAAAGAGGAACCTCCAGATTGCTGATACCGACACTATCTAGTATAAATTCGGGTATTGCAACGCTATCGGCAGAAAGACTGGCAATAACCAGCTGGTAATTCCAGTCGGACCTGTTCCTGATATCCTACCCCAAGAGAAGCAGTAAGGGAAATGGTGGAGCTGTGTTTGAAACGGAATAGCAGCTTTCTGCCTTGATTTTTATGGGTTTAGTTCCTAGCACAAATTCATTTCTCATATACAGAGGAGAAAAAAAAGAAAACACCACCTCGTCATCCATCATCGTAAGATCCCCGTCATCTACATTACCGAAACCGACAATGTCGACCTGACTCTTTATACATTATCTTCCTCAAAACATGCATTCTAGCCCACTAGAAGAGCATGCCCTTGACCTGTTGAATCTTCTTCACGTTCAGGTCACGAATCATCATCATAAAGACCAGCGCCAAAGCCATGACGGCAGTGCCGGCAATCAACATGCGCTTTTGGGTGGCCGCGTAGGCATCCATGATAGCCTCACGGATCTCCGAACCATATTTATACTTCAGCTGCTCATCGAGGCTACCAACAATCTTTTCCAAATCGCCCTGGGCGCTCTCAGGAAGCGTCTGTCTCAGCATCTCCGGCAGGGTATTGGTCCAAATACCACCAGAGATACTCCCACCGACGGAGCCACCGATGTACCCAAAGAGACCCAGCAGGGCCAGGACAGCAGCGACATCATTGTGGTGTGAGGCCGCCAGCATGGCGACCTGCTCGCCGATGATGATGACACCCCCACCCAGCGCGATGAAGACCTGGCACATGATGATGTAGCCCAGGCCTATATGCGGCTGGCGGAAGTAGATCATCAGGCCTACGCCCAGCATGTACAGTGGCACACCCCACATCAGCACCCACTTGTAGTGGCCGGTCCAGCGGATCAAGAATCCGACGACGAACAGCTCGACGCCCGAGACAATGTCGAAGATACTTGAGATGTACCCGGCCGAGGCAAGCGAGGTGTTGTAGACCACCTGCAGGTACGAGGTGAAATAGTCGAACCAGCAGTAGTAGGCCACCTGATAGGTAAAGTCCAGCAGACAAGCACCCATGACGGTGCGCGACTTGAGCAGGGTCCAGGGCACGAAGGGCTTGATAGCGCCGAACTTCTCCCAGAACCCAAAGACCACGAGCAGGAAAGCACCAACCACCAGCATGGCAATGATATAGTCGGTGCGCCAGGCGTCGCGGGACGAGGCGGCAATCGTGAAGGGCAGCAGAAAGAGGACGAAGCCGGCACAGAGGAGGAAGACACCAACAACTAGGAATTCAAGTCAGTTATAAATCCCCAAAAGGGAAGTTTTCCCGATCTTACAGTCAAATTCAACCAGGTAGTGCCGGAGACTCTGGTACCAAGTCCGGTTACTCGGAGGTCTCTGGACCAGGCCCTTCTTCTTCGCCTTGAACTTGGCCATCTGCAACACCACTATCATGGGCGTGGCGACGACCGGGAGGATAATCGCCCAGGAACCATATCCCCAGCGCCAGTTCTTAGCGTAAAAGCTCTCGGCAGCCTTGGGACCTCCGAACGCGGTGATAATGTACGGGGACGAGGTGAAGGCATAAGCAAGCCCCCTGTTTCGCATGGTCGAGGTATCGGCCGTCAGAACATCGATGCAGAAAATCATGCCTGTGAAGCCAACCGAGTAGAAGATCTATATTTTGGATTTCATGAGCCTCGAAGAACACAGGAGAGAGAGAGAGAGAGAGAGAGCTTGACTTACATTGGCTGCGGCATACAGCTCAAAGCTGTTACAAGACGCCATGAGCACCATGCCCAGGGTCGCAATTGCCAGCATCAAGCCAAAGCCCACAGTTCGATCCCATAAGTTCAAGATCTTCGCGACTGGCATGTACGTGGCACCGGCCATGACATTCGACACGACCGTGATGACCGGCAGCAACGAGTGATCCTGAAAGGCACTCGACACATAGGGATCCAGATTGGTGGAGAGGGACGCTTCAAAGGCGTTGCTGAAGTAGAGTAGCCACATACTATACCGACCGATTAGTTCTCCAATGATTCCCAATGATTCCAAGGTTTTTGTCGCAAGATCGTCCACCATCAAAGATCACCCCTTACCTGATATAGACTAAGATCAGCGAGGACCGCGACCATGACAGAGTCATGGCCTCCATAATTCGCACACCATCCTGAGTATTTTCGTCGGGGACTTCAGCGTTGCCTTTGTGGTCGCCGGCCTCGTAGGCTGGAAGGGCTTCCTCTTTCTGGCCTTCGACGTTGACCTTCATGTCAATCTTTGTTGCATCAGACTCCTGAATGCCAGCGTCTGCCATCTTGACTACAGTCCGAAGAAAATTAGGATCGAGACTGGCAAGGGGCAGGAAGACGGAATGCGCTCAAATAAATGAGAACGACTCCGAGATTGATAAAAAAAAGAGCAGCAAAGAGACTAAGAAAAAGTCGATCCATTATAATTAATATATTAATGCGAATATGCGTCACTACTGCAAATTCTTGGGCCCAGTCAGCACCACACATTTCCCGATCACGGAGGATGGGAATAAGAAAGAAAAAAGAAACAAAAGGCTGGATCACTCAATCTAATCTGATTACAGGGCTACACGCGTGGGATGACCCACATCGGTCTCGCCGAGTAAAGAGGGATCCGGTAAGATGAAGAGCCGTATTGGACGCTGATTTGGCCACAACTCGTCAGGACTAGCCAAGTTCTTCCATCGCACCGACGCTAAACGTGGACGATGTGGGTATTCTCCATTCTTTATCCGATCTGATAACTGCAAGGTGCTGTGCCTTTGGCCCCGGGGGCGCTGGCCCCGATCTCATTAGGTAAAATCCGAGTCAATCTCCATAAAAAAGAAAGACAATCACTCGCTTAAGTCGGAAGAACGCGACTGCTGCGCCAAGATGGCATGACTGACAGGGAGTTTTTGCAGCTAAACGAAAAATCCTGCACCATGCGAGACCAAGGCCTTTGATGGAGCTTGTATGAGCTTGTATGCGGCGTGTTGCGGACATTTCCGAGTATTGACGGTATTCGCCATGTTGTATTTCTTGTATTTCGGTTCTTATAGTACGTGGCATCTCATCCATGCGCCCACTCTGCATCTGATTATTCGCGGCCAATTCTCGGAGCAGGCCACGCTACAGTCCTGCGATATATTGGTCCCGATGGAGCTGGAACTTTTCTAACCGGCAGATGCGTCTGCATGGAGGCCCACCAAGCCCGCTGTGATGCGGGTTTTTCGGCCCCCGGGTGTGGCAGGTGCTCGTGCTGCGAAGATCGGCACAGCACGAGGATTATGACTGGTATTTGCCTGAGGGGAAGTTTTGCTGTGTAGAAGAATTCAATGCAGGTAGGGCTTGAAGTGCTTTCATCCTTTGAAAGGACTAACCCGTCAGTCTGAACCTGGAGAAGCATTGTCTAACAAGCCTTTTTCAGCAATGCAACCCGCTGATGAGTACAGGACAGATGAATAACAAAGATGAACGGGCTGGGCATTGAAGTGGACCCATTCGACACTGGAATGTTCGACTTTTCCATTGCCACCGATCCGTGGAAGGTTGATGGAGGACATAGGAACGTCCGATGGCGCGTGAGCACTTCCACTGTGTCATCTCATACATACAGGAATTCTTGACGCGTCGAAGAAACAGCTTGAGATGTTCAGGACAGGGTATAACGGAGGACTCTTGATATTGTTATCTCTTACAACTTGCTGTCAACCCATCGCGGTGCTCTCTTCTCAGCAAAGGCCTTCACGCCCTCTTGTAGATTCGTGCCTTCATTCAATGCGGACTCCCATGTCTCACTCAGCAGACGACTCGCATTCTCCACACTCCCATCCTCCCAGCCGGCCAGAATCCCCGCCCGACTAATCACCACACTGTCAGGGCTATTGCCGACGATTTTAGTCGCATACTCCAGTGCTTTCTTGACGACCGGCCGTTCCAGCACAGCACAGTCACTCGTGGCATCTTCTGTCACTGCATTGATCAACCCCCACTCCCGAGCTTCTGTCGCAGTGATGCTTTGGCCTGTAAGAGCGAGCTCCGTTGCTCGAGGCCGTCCAATAGTTCTGGCGAGTCGTGGGAGGGAGCCGGCCATAGCAACAACTCCTCGCTGAGCCTCTGGGAGGGCAAAGCGAGCACTTTTTGCGGCGACGACGAGATCCATATTGGCCACAATCTCCATTCCACCGCCAAAGGCCAGCCCGTTGACCGCGGCGATGACAGGCTTTTTGCCATGGCGCCGGGAGAGCCCTCCAAAACCGGACCGTGGCATCATTAGTTGTCCGTCGTGCTCTCCGTTGGCACGGCGAGCGTTGGATATGTCCCATTGTTTCAGATCCATCCCGGCACAGAATGCACGCCCTGCGCCTGTGACGATCGCACAGCGGAGCGATGCTTCGCTGTCGAACCAGGAGAAGAGAGACTCGAGTTCATATTGTGCAGCTCTGGTCATGGAATTGAGTGCCTCGGGTCGGTTGAAAACGACTAACACAACATGCGGAGCCGGAAAAGACATCACGCCATATGTCTGGGGCGGTGGTCGCCGTTTGAATTCCCTCACGTCCATAGTCCTGGAGCAAGCTATGCAAGGATAGATCACAAAAGAGAGGCACGATTGGGGGATATTTTGTTAGAAACAGCTTGGCACCTTGGACCGATGTCTATTTGCTTCGGAGTCATAGAGTTCCGGCTAACATGTCTACAACAGATGGACAAGACCCATTTTCCGAAATCATTCCTCATATGGCTGGAATAATTCTAGGACTGTATCTGGATAAGTTATGCTTCGAGACGGCTGTTTCTCCGGTGGATACCGACAGAACCCTCGGCTTAGATCCGCAAGACATTGTGCTGAAATGGCTAAGAAAAGGGAGCATGCTCGTTACCAGGATACGGTTGTCGTTCTAAGACATTACATTTTGAACCATTGGAACCGGTTGCAATGGAGCCCACTACTATATGTAGTACTACTGTATATCCCCAGCTAGTGGGCCCTGAATAACATTAAAGGTTTCTCGTCGGCTCAGGCCAGTATCCAATGCTGCCCATGTCACGCGACCTCTAGTCTAATCGAGCTTCAAACAGCGGACTAGACCGTGGAGCTTGCGTGGGCTGGTGGAACACAGTCAAGGCCGTAGATCGTTACATACAAGTCGGGATGTTAGGGCTTGCAGAATTACAGCCGCGTAAGATTGGATACGCCTCCACCGGGTGGACCACCGGGACCTAAACCAGTTGGGTCCTCGTTCTGAGCATGTCGTCGAGTCACCCTTTCATGGATCGTCCGATCTTATCAGATCTTTTTTCTGCACGGTGTGGCAGCGCGTGGATGGGGAATCCGGTATCGGATGAAAGATGCCGTAGTCTGAATCGAAGAGTGGCTTTGGACCTGGTCTGCCAATGCTTCAATGCTTCAATGTTTCAATGCTTCAGACAGTGCAAAACACTGAGCACTGATTGTTGAATGACAGAGTCTCTATCGGTCACTTTGGAAGCGCTGCAACTGCAAAGGGCAGCGCAAGTGAACATGGCAGACTCGGCATCCGTGAAAGGAAGCGCACGAATTGCCCAGAAGGTATGACTGTCGCGCTAGTATTGAATATGGCTGACCGAGCTGACTCCCTTTTGATATATAGCCCAAGAATTTCTTTGGCTACTTCGTGATTTATGCCCAAGCTACTCCAACCAAGTTCGACATCGCGCTGCTCATTACCGGCTTGATCTTTGCCATTGCCTCTGGTGTCCCATTTCCTCTGCTGGGCATTATATTCGGCCAGCTCATCGATGACTTCAACTCAGAGACATGCAATGCCTCAGCCACGACACCGGCAAGCCCTGCCGTATAGGCCGCGTATCAGAACGATGTGAATAGCAAGATTCTCTATGTCTTGTATCTCGCCATCGCGCAGTTTAGCTTCATGTACATCCAACTAGCCTGCTGGTCACTTGGGGGTGCGCGATTGGCTTAGCGGTTGCGCGAACAGTACTTTCGAAGCCTCTTACGCTAGGAGGCCGCGTTCTTTGACGACCTTCCATCCGGCGAAGTCTTATCGCGACTGAACGGCGATATCCAGACCATCCGCTCGGGCACCTCGGAAAAAGTAGGCATCTGTATCTCCAGTGTCTCGTTCTTCGTGACTTCGTATGTGGTGGCTTTCATAAAGGATGCAAAACTGGCGGGCATCTTGGTCTCCCTGGTTCCAGCATATTTTATCATGTCCCTCGTGGGAGGCTGGTTTATTGAGAAATACTCGCGACACATGTCGAACTGTTTCGCAGCTGCTTCATCGATTGCCTCGGAGGGTTTGTCGAACGTTGTAGTCGTGCATGCCTTCAACGCCAATGATCGACTGGAGAATAAGTTCACGGCTCATCTGCGCAGAGCGAGAAACGAATGCCTGAAAAAGGCCTTGGCTACCGGTGTGCAGGCCGGCCTGATGTATTTCATCGCCTATGCGGCCAATGCTCTGGCCTTCTGGCAGGGCAGTCGCACAATTGCCGATACCGTGGCAAATAACAGTCATGGAACCTCGGTTGGATCAATTTTCACGGTTATCTTCATTTTGGTTGATGGTAAGAGGAACCTTCTGCTTTGATGGTGCAATAGAGGCTGACAGTTGGTGATAGCAACACTTGTTCTCAGCCAGGTCGCACCTTTTCTGCAGATATTTGGCGCAGCATCTGCGGCATTCACCAAATTGAAGCAAGACATGGATCGCCAGTCTGTAATTGACGGTACATCAAATTCGGGGATCCCACTTCCTCCTTCCACTGCGGGCCACTTCGAGCTGCGAAATGTCTCGTTTACATATCCTTCGCGCCCAGAACGACTAGCTCTCCGTAACGTCTCTCTAGAATGCCCAGCCGGAAAGCAAACTGCTATTATCGGTCTTTCCGGCAGTGGAAAATCAACGATCGCAAGCTTGATGCTTCGGTTGTACGATGCCACCGAAGGATCGATGCTGCTGGACGGTCAGGATGTGCGAGACCTCAACACGCGCCAACTGCGGAGCTGTATTGCAATAGTGCAACAGGAGGCAACGCTACTTGATCGGTCAATCTTGGAGAATATCGCCCATGGCCTCGTCAACTCGGCCTCTCCCGCACACGATCATCTTCATGCCACATTAGTAGGCCCTCGGCTTGCTGCAGTGGCTGCTGCAATTCGCAATGGCCAACAGGCTTCCGACGCTGCCCAGGCCCATGGATCCGAGGTGGTGGAGATTGTCGAGATGGTTCAGCATGCGGCAACGCTCGCAGACGCTGCGCGCTTTATTGATAACCTGTCGGAAGGCCTCGGTACTATAGTAGGATCCAACGGCACCTTGCTAAGCGGTGGCCAGAAACAGCGAATTGCCGTTGCGCGAGCACTGGTGAAGGACCCCAAAGTTTTGATCCTGGACGAAGCCACAGCCTCTCTTGATTCCAAAAGTGAAAAGGAGATCCTGGCAGCTGTGAGCCGCTGCTCCGAGGGAAGGACAATGATCTCTATTGCGCACCGTCTCTCGACAATTCAAAAGGCAGACAAGATTATTGCCATGCGGGATGGAGAGGTAGTGGAAGAAGGAAACCACTCCGAGCTCATGGCCAAGCAGGGTGCTTATGCCGGTCTTGTCCAGATGCAGAATCTCAACACTCAACCGTCTGAAGGTACTAATTCCAGTTCGATTGATATCAATCAGTCCGAGCAATCCAGGAATGAAAGTCCCATGGAGCTCGCCAAGAGCAAGAGTAAGGAGCTCGTCTCTATTGACGCCAGCGAGAAACCACCAACATCACCGTCTTCAGAAGATCGCTCCCAAAAGCCAAAAAAGGAGTCTGTCTGGAGCCTTGCCAGTGGCATGTTTCCCATTATGCGCCCCCATCTGCTCATCGCATTCCTGGCCCTCATCGGCGCAAGTATCGTTGGCGCTGCCTTTTTAGCCGAGGCAGTGATCTTTGGCAACACAGTCGGCAGCCTGACCCCATGTGAAACGCCTGAATATATTCGTTCCCGTGGGAACTTTTTCGGCTTGATGTTCTTCGTGCTGGCTATTATCGAATTCTTCGCCAATATCGTTATCTGGGTGGGCTTTGGGTTGGTGGCTGAAAAGTCTATCTACACAATCCGCGTGCTGTTGTTCCGTTCGTTGTTCGAGCAAGACTTGCAGTGGCATTAGTCGGAGAGTCGTACGCCAACCGGACTACTGGGATACATCACGAACGATGGCAATCAGATTGCGGGCCTCAGCGGCTCGGTCATCGGCATCATATTCTCGATCTGTATCAACCTTGTCGTGGCTGTGATCATGACACTGATTATTGCCTGGAAAATAGCCCTGGTCTGTATCGCTGTCGTACCTCTTCTTCTCGGCGTGGGTGTGATGCAGCTCCACGTCCTGGCTCAGTTTGAAGAGCGCCACAAAAACGCATTCAACCAATCCGTCAGTATTAGTGTGGAAGCAATCAACTCCATCCAGACAATTGCTTCTCTGTCACTTGAGAATGAAACCCTGGCCGTTTATCGTCGCACGCTTCACGGCCCCCGACGAGAAACCACCGCGATCAGTCTGCACGCCAACCTCTGGCTAGGATTGGCATATTTCCTCGGAAATCTGTCTTACGCACTGGCCTTTTGGTGGGGCTCAAAGCAGATCTTTAACGGGACGTATAGCCAGACTCAATTTATTATTGTGATGTTTGCGCTGCTGGTGAGCGCCCAGCTCTGGAGCCAGATGTTTGCGCTGGCCCCTGAGGTATCTAATGCTCGAGCTGCGGTGGCAAGAGTTCTCGGCATCCTGGAGATTGGATCCTCTGGTGCAACCGGAGCCTCAATGCATGAAGCCACGACCGCAAAGGATATTGAGGCTTTCGGGACGACTAGATCAGTCGCCGCAAATGCGCAAGGCGGTATGGACGTCGAGCTCCGCGATGTCAACTTCTCCTACCCAGCGCGCCCCCGCGCACCTGTGCTGCGAGGACTGAATGTCCATGTCCGCCCCGACCAATTCTGCGCGTTGGTTGGACCCTCAGGGGCCGGGAAATCAACCATCATCTCCTTGGTGGAACGCATGTACCTCCCGATCTCGGGGGCAATTCTTATCGATGGAACAGACATCACGCACCGCAGCGATATCTCTTTCCGAGACAACATCGCTTTGGTCCCGCAAGAGGGGGTGCTTTTCGAGGGCAGCGTGCGGTTCAATGTGTCACTAGGCGCCCGTCCCGGTACCGAAGTGTCCGACGAAGAGATTGTGCAAGCCTGCAAGCTGGCCAACATTCATGACACTATTGCCAGTCTCCCACAGGGCTACGATACCCCGTGTGGTGCCAATGGTAGTATGCTTTCTGGTGGCCAGAAGCAGCGTCTGGCTATTGCGCGTGCGCTGGTACGCAAGCCCGGACTGCTGATCTTAGATGAACCTACTAGCGCCCTGGATGCTGAGTCGGAGAAACTCCTGCAGGAGGGACTGGAGGTGGCGTCGCGAGGTATCAGTGTCTTGGCCATTGCGCACCGACTGCACACTATTCGCAAGGCTGATACCATCTATCTGATTGAAGGGGGTGTTTGTGTTGATGCGGGCACTCATGATGAGTTGTTTACCCACTCTGAAAGCTATCGCACCAATGTGCTCAGTCAGACATTTGGAGGATGATGGCATGTACTATAGAGTTATTTCGCTTTAACCTGTACGCATACTTTTAGACCAGATTTATAATATACAGTAGCTTTTACTTCTTAGATTTATGGAATTCAAAATATAATAAAGTGAAGATGGTATAATTTCGTACATAAACATATAAATAGAACTTGCCACCAATGATCCCAAATAAACAAAACATACATTCACAGTTCATTCATGCCCTTGCGATTTCACATTCTACACCCGCGACTGGAATCCCAATCCGGTCCCCGCAATATGCGGAGTGCCCTGGTTAAACGGACACAGCTGGAAGAAGCGCTCCCGGGTACACTTTACAAGACTGGCCCGTTTATGGGGTAGGTCAATGACTTGATCCTGGTGCAGACCAAACGTGTAATCATAAGTTAAGACTTTGTCGTTGGTGGCAAGGGGTTCTCCAACCACATTCTCCGTGCGATGGTCATCTAGGAAGAGGTAATGGATCATACTCGGCCACCAAGCCATGACCCGATGCGGCCCTCTAAATGAGGCATCACCAACAAGAGTGTGGCGGCCGCGATCAAAGTCCTGCGCGGCATAGCGCGCGCCAATTGTATCTTCGCGGGCCCAGAAGATCTCAAAGTAGGAGAACGGGGTCTCGTTGAAGCGGCTCAAAACAGTGAGGGTATGTGGGTCTTCATGTTTTCGGCGCAGGTACTCACGATGTTCGTCCAGCGTGCCGGTCTCTTTCCAGCCCCTGGCTACGCGGGGGTCGTTCTGCCAGGTGTGGAAGAGATTTAGGTGGACGGAGTCTTGGTAGTCGAGGGCGACGAGTGAGAAGTGCTCATCGAGGAAGGGGATATAACGACTATAGACGACGGAGCCTGGTGTTGGTTTCGGGTGTCGTCGTGTCGTCGCGGATGACGATGGTGCGCGACCTCGGTTGAGGTCATGGTATACTCGAGGTGGGGGACGGCTGTGTTCCAGGTGGGTAGCCAGATAGGCTGGAATCCCAGAGGCGAGGCACAGCCTTGCCAGAAAGCGCTGCACAGAACAAGCAGCTCGTTGGGAGTGGGTTGGAACTTGGTTGTAGGGCTGACAGGCCGGGGGTGGTCAATGGCCACCATTGACAGACGCAGCGCCTGCGCAACAGTGTCGGCATTTGGTCCTTGCAGTTGAAGACGGAAAGTCTCGAGTTCTTCTTGCACGGTAAAGATCGAATACAAAAACAGCCAGAATTGGCCGACTGTTGGGGCAGGCTCGCTTTCCCAGCTGCAAGTATATGACGGGCTTCGCTGCGCGCGTGCCCATGCCGTGTTGTTGGAAGGTGGCACGGCCATCTCGGAGATCACCGGCTGAAGCGCATTGAAATATAGTTGCTCATTGTGCAAGGCCTGAGGGAACGGCTGAGCTTCATCCGCGTTGTCGGCCTTGCGCAGTTGGAACGACCGGGTTCCTTCAAAGATCTTGGACGAGGCCACTAGGTGGTAGGTGGTCAGATAAGGATGGGGCAAGCGGATTTTGGCTGGTTCCAACGGCTGTAAGCTTGTAGCCATTGTGTTTGCTGATGGCGCAGAAAGTTAAGAATAGCCAAATACAAGAAGTAAGCTGGTCGCGCAGAGCCTATACCACGGAGATCAAGAAGCTTCGTGCTCGGCTTTTCCTCCTTGCAACATTCCCCCGTGGGTCAATCCGATTTCGCAGGCTCGTTTCAGTCGCAGCTTCATCAACTCTCGATGGATAACCCGGATGTTGCTTGAGTGGGGACTGCATAGCTGGCGCCGAGGGCAGTGGAGTGATCAGATACGCGAATATCGTCCACATCGGGCTGGACCGACGTACGCAGACGAGGACCCATTCGGTAAGTCCATAGCATCTGATAAGATTGCAAGTCGGAAACTGGCCGAGGTCATCCATGGGAAGTGAAGATGGATCTCTCCATTGCCAAGCGGGGCCAGCGCTATTCGGCTATGACTCGTCAAGCCCTAATGAGCTGTATCGTCACAGACTCCGCGTTTGCTGTTTGCTTCTTTGATTCTTTTCTTTGTTTATGCTCGATGGTTTTGATATGAGAAACAGACAACAGTTAGTACAATCAGTTTCAACCCCCAACCTTCATGATTTCCTCGCCCTATCGACGATCGGTGGAGCCTCTTCACAATCGAGAACCATACAATACAAACTGGCGCGGTATTACAGAATTACGGACAGCCGGTTATTACCGCACAACCAAGCCTCCATACACCGGCAGACCTTGGGTGTCATCTATGATTGTGGAGTGTGTGCTCTACAGGTTTATCCAGTCCACCGACAAGGTGGGCCCCAAGAAAGCACCTGAAGCACCGGTCTTCTGGCCAGCAGGGGAAAGAAACGGAGACGCGATTTCCGAGTGCGCAGAGCATGGCAGAAGCGAGGGCCGTGGGGAGCAGTGGATGCAGGCATGGCAAAAGTCGCAACAAGGGTGGAAAGGACCGTCGGTTTCTGTTTCTAGTCCATATCTTGTTGATAGGCTTGCCTTTTTGTCCTCTGTACTGTACCCGGACACGTCAGGATTCCACCGGTCATGGCTTCTGGTGCTATTCTGTCCTCTGAGAGAGAGGCACCGAGGAAACGCCTGGCCACGTTCGTCCGCTTTGATGCTCCTATCTTGAGAGCTAGGAAACGACATCTTCACTTGCCACAGGCCTTGAACTGGGTGAACTCGACCGATCCGAGATCTGGCGCTGGAACAAGGATCTTCCTCCCACCACCCACACCTGCATGCAAGACTTAATATCGGATCAAGTGCGACGACAACCCACGGCGCAGGCCATCTGCTCGTGGGATGGCGAATTGTCTTACGAGGATATCGAGAAGTATTCAACGCTACTCGCATATCATTTACTTGAGCTTGGATTAAAAATTGGTCAAATCGTGCCTCTTTGTTTTGAGAAATCTCGATGGACAGTCGTCGCCGTCCTGGGTGTCATGAAGGCCGGTGGAGCGTTCGTTCTCATGGACCCAAGTCAACCCTTTGAAAGACGCCAGACAATTGCAGAACAAGTAAATGCAACCTTGATCATCACCTCCCAACCCCACGGTTCCTTGGGTATAACAATCGCGCCTGGTGCCCAGGCGGTCATTGTTAGGCAAGACACGCTTCTTACACTCGCCAAACAAACCTCTTCATCGCTTCGACCTGAGCTACCGGTGGTTCCCACAGATTCAAGTCTTTATCTTATATTCACTTCTGGGAGTACCGGGAAGCCCAAGGGAGTCATCATCGACCATGCCACCTACACTACAAGCGCCATCACCAGAAGTACGGCGGTAGGGTACACGGCCGAATCGCGAGTCCTCGATTTCGCATCATACGCCTTTGACGTCAGTGTGGATAGTATGCTCTGCACGCTTCTGCGAGGCGGGTGCCTATGTATCCCGTCCGACGAGGACCGCCTGAATGACCTGAGCGGCGTAATCCGTCGCATGAAGATCACCATGTCCAACATGACCCCATCTGTGGCTCGCATCCTTGATCCTGACATCGTTCCCTCGTTGCATAGTCTCGGTCTGGGTGGAGAATCATGCTCCGTTGGTGACGTCTCCCATTGGGGCCGGTTCACGCGAATCGTCGTGGGGTATGGCCCGTCGGAATGTACCGTGGGATGTACCATCAACTCAAGTGCAGCAGGCAAGCCGTATGTCAGTATTGGTCCTGGCGTGGGAGCGGTAATATGGTTAGTTGACCCCGAAAACCACAACCGATTGATGCCAGTGGGAGCAATCGGGGAGTTGCTGGTGGAGGGCCCGATCGTGGGACAAGGGTATCTGGGGGATCCCGAGAAGACCGCAGCGGCATTCATTGAAGACCCGCCATGGCTTCTCGCAGGTGGTGGTGATGTACCTGGGCGTAGAGGTCGTTTATACAAGACGGGGGATTTGGTCCGCTACGACCCAGATGGAGAACGCGGGTTCGTCTTTGTTGGACGCAAGGACACGCAGGTCAAGTTGCGTGGTCAGCGCGTTGAACTGGGCGAGATCGAGCATCATCTGCGAAGACTGCTCCCTGGAACAGACGTGATGGCCGAGGTCATTGCGCCCCAGGGCCGGAGCAAAGAGTCTATGCTGCTGGCCTTTGTTGCTGATCCAAATGCTGAGAAAAAACCCGATTCCCATAATGACGAACCCCAACAAGCAGAACTCTCGATCGGAACTCGAGAAAAAATAGCAAATGTCAACGAAGAGCTGTCCAAGGTACTGCCGGTGTACATGGTCCCATCGATGTACGTTGGGATAAACCGCATGCCCATGCTGGTTTCTGGGAAGACCGACCGAAAGTCGTTGCGAACATTTGGGTCACAGCTGTCTCTGCAAACAAGCTCGGAGGGTGGATTGACATCCCAGAGCCAGGAGCCCGTCTCGGATGCAGAGATCTGCTTGCAGAGTATATGGTGTCGCCTGCTCGGGCTTCGCGCGGAGGAGGTCAGCACCGCCCAAAACTTCTTCATTCTTGGTGGGGACTCTGTTATGGCGATGAAGCTTGTATCAGCAGTGCGTGTGCAAGGCTTTTTGCTGACTGTGACGGATATTTTCAACTTTCCTGTTCTGTCAGACATGGCAAGATCGATGTAACAAGAAGAGGCAGACTCGCAAGTGGAGGTGCCAGCTTTCTCTTTGATTGACCCAACATGGACCCGTGACTCTGCTTGCACGGAGACTGCAGAGAAATGTGGGATTGACAAAGCCACTATCGAAGACATCTACCCCTGCACTCCTTTACAGGAGATTTTGATGGCCTTTTCAGCCCGTTCAGCCAAGAGCTATGTTGCTCAGCGCATTGCGGAGATTCCCAGTATGGATGTAGCCGGAAGGCTTCAAGTCGCATGGAACACTGTGTTTATGGAAAGTCCAATTCTGCGAACTCGCGTCGTCGAGTTCAAAGACCATGGCTTCCTGCAGGTTGTCGTTAACGAATCTCCGAGATGGGAGTCAAGGAACACCAGTTTGAGCAGTTTCTTGGAAGAAGATCAGAAAGCCTCCATGTCAGTCAACATGCCATTGAGCCGGTACGCGCTCGTCCATGACCAATCGCATGACAAAATCTACTTTGTGTGGACTGTCCACCATGCAATCTACGACGGCTGGTCCACGGATCTCATTGTTGAACACGCGGTGAATGCGTACAAAGGTCTACCACTCTCTCGACCAGCTGAGTTCAAGCATTTCATTCGCTACCTGATCGACTCTGCGAGAGAATTCTCAAAGGATTACTGGCGTGTACAACTTCAAGATGCAACAGGACCCCAGTTTCCCTCTCTACCGTCACGGATGTACATTCCCGAATCAAATGCACTAGCCGAGCGATTTGTTTTTGTTGAACGGTCTACAAGATCTGGCATCACCACCGCAACCCTCATTCGAGCGGCTTGGGCTCTAGTCGCTTCGCAGTATACAATGAGCGACGATGTGGTGTTTGGGGAGACATTCGCAGGACGCACACTCCGGATTCCCGGCGTCGAGCAGATCGAAGGTCCCATGATTGCCACTGTCCCGGTCAGAGTGAGAATCGATCATTCCGCGCCTGTGCAGGAGTTCCTGCAGGCGATCCAAGAACAGGGTCTTGTAAGAGCTGCACACGAGCACCTCGGCATGCAGAATATTCGTCGGGTGAGCCCCGATGCCCAGCTTGCGTGTGAAGGAAGTCAAAATTGGTCTGGTTATCCAGCCGCGTCGGCCAAAAACATCAGAGCCATCCGACGATGAACTTCCCTCTTTCCGTGCTGAAGACGCAGCTCACGAGGCCCTTCGATTCAACTCGTACCCGTTAATGTTGGCATGCTCTTTGCATGATCAAGGGTTCCAAGTAACCGCGAGCTTCGACTCTGTTCTCATCAGCGAGCCACAGATGAACCGAGTTCTGGCTCAGTTGGAGTGCGCTGTGTCGCAGCTCTGCAGCGAGGACATTGCTCAAATTAGCAGTATTACCTGTCTGAGTGACCAAGAGTGCGCAGGAATATGGCAGTCCAACACATCCGCAGTTTCTTCTGCTCCCGATACTTCACTTCTTTCAGAAGAGGATAATAGCCGCATGATTGGGGACAAATACCTAACAAACTCCGTTTCATGGATTGTGCATCCTGCGAATACCAATCTTCTCATGCCAATTGGCACAGTGGGCGAGCTTCTGCTCGAAGGAGTCGGAGAAGCCGCGAACATCGAGACTCCGGAGTGGCTCAAGCAGGGATTCGGCGACATTCCCGGCCGTCACCACAGGCTCTACCAGACTGGAGATCTAGTCAAATATGACGAAGACGGGTCTTTGATCTTTATGGGGCGAAAAAGGAGCTTGAAAAAGGTTGACGGCCATGTGATGGATCTTGCTGCCATTGATATCCAGCTTCGCTCTTTTCTTCCCTCGACAACCGACGTCGTCAGTCAGCTCATTACCCCGAAGAGCGACAGCAGTCAATCCCCTGTACTGGTTGCATTCGTCAGTGAACCTCCACCAAAGGACAGTCAAGTAGTCAACCTCGGGCTCGAGACACAGAACGCGGCGCTCCCCTTGACGGATGTGCTCTCAACGGAGCTTGCTGACTCTATTTCTGGTCTCAGCAAGGACCTTGCTGATATTCTGCCACCATATATGATTCCGTCTACTTATATCCCACTCCAACAGGTTCCTTCCCTCGGGGACCAGGTCGATGTCGAGTCTCTCAAAGTTATGACGGAACACGCCGGCCACGACTTGAGGATATCCCAGCAGAGAATCAACGCCCGGTCAAGATCTACACTGCTTTCTCGTTGCTGGGCATCGCCGATGTGGAGGTCTTCCTGTCCCACAAGGTGCAGCCGGCTCTGGCAGATGCAAATTGGAGCATTCAAGATGTTTTACCTGTGACGGACCCTCAGGCGCGAGATGTGGAGGCGACGGTTTCTGCACCGCGAAGTGCTTTGCAGTACAACATGCTGTACCTGGACAAGACCGTTGACATAGCACGGCTATTGGTTTGTTTTGATCAGCTTTTTTCTACTCATCCTATTCTGCGAACTGTCTTTATCAGAGTCAGGCCGCATTCTGCAAGTGGTATTGGAGAGTCTCAAGGTGCCAGTATCAGAGCACAGTATTGATGAACCTGTGGATGAATACTGTACCAAACTTGCCAGAGAAGATGTGGAACAGGATGCTTGCTTTGTCTTTGGAAAAAGCTTCCTGCATATCTTCGTCGTTCATGGCATTGACGAGACGGGATTTATGATCCGGATATCGCACGCCCAGTACGATGGAATTTCATTCCCTGAAATTCTTCGGCAGCTCGATGAGCAATATCAAAACAAACCATTATCCCCGTCTCCTCCCTTTTCAACCTTTGTCCAACACCAAGCCGACTCTCGCATCGAAAAGATTAACTACTGGCGCAACATGCTCCAAGTGTCTCGACTAACAGTCCTCCCACCATCTCAACCCGAAAGCAAGCCCACATTCTTGAAAAGAACCATCGACGTGTCTGCGCGCGCACCCGATATAACAATGGCCACTCTCCTCACGGCCAGCTGGGCTCGGGTGTTAGCCCAGCACCTCGGCATTGGGGATATTACCTTCGGGGGTGTTGTATCCGGCCGCACCGTCGACGTCCCCGATATTGACCGCGTAATGGGACCATGTTACCAGGTTATGCCGCTCCGAGCGAAGTTCCAAGCTGGGATGACGGCACGCGAGTTGTTGCACGAGATGCGCGATCAGTACTTGAAGGGCAGTCACCATGCTACGCTCGGCTTTCAAGAGATCTCAGATCACTGCACAGGCTGGTCTCCGAACATCCCATTCTTCTCGTCTATCGTCCACCACCATGATATCGAATACTTCGATAAGATGCCTTTCGCGGGCTCTGAATGTCGTGTTGACTATATGAACCCGCACCCCGAGCCACCGAATCCGATTCGCGTGGTGTCATACTCTGAGGCTGGTGCAATGTATGTTGGCATTGCGGCAGATAAAGAGCGGAGGGGGTTTTGGCAAGCGAGGTTGGAGGAACTGGCTTCTGCCATGGAGGCATTTGTACAGGATCCGGCGGCTATTCTTGCATGATGGTCTATGGATTGTGATATTTTGTGTTTTTCATTGTGCCATTATCTTGTCTTGATGTTGTTGCATTTATCTCAACTATTCATTCCACGATCTCAGTACCTTCTTCTTCTCATTCTGAAGCCAGCCCCCATTCTTCAATTGCTGAAAGTAGAAAATTATTCTGGTCTGACCTTTAGCAGCATTTCTCGCCACACCGCACCGGATAATGAGCTCGTTAGAGGCCAAATTAGGACTCTCGGCAAGGCGTAGAATCTTATCAATCAGGAGATTTTAACGACGGATCGGCACCCTGCAGACTTTCCCTCCGGTTCAGATTCCATTTGGGTAGCACGTATTAAACAAAACCGTGGCGCATACAGTACGAGAAAAAGAATACTCGGCGTACAGTACCTATGTACATAATTTATGGATCGGGCCCGCAGGCGTAATGTAACCCAACAACTCCACCTCGAGTCCGCCGCTATCGGCACCGGATCTTGATATTTTCTTATCTGATCTGACACACTCAACTCCCCCTTCTCCCCGAAAGACCAAATGGAACTCAAGATGCTCACGTCTTTGACACGAGGTCAGCCTGGCGTCCTCCATAACTGCGTAAATAATCCTGTTGCTCAAAAGGACCCCCCAGGTCCCTTTGCTGACTTGATCATCCTCACCAGACCAAAAGCCTCGTGGCTTTTGAGTATACGCGCGGAGCCCCGCGCAAGCCACACACACTTCTATTTGTGGGCGGACTCGGAGATGGACTCGGCTCGGTCGACTACCTGGGCGACATCGTGCGGGCGCTAGAACCAACAGAATGGACGGTATTTTCGCTAGTGCTCTCTTCGTCGTACGGGGGGTGGGGCATGGGCCGACTAGGCAAGGACATCGACGAGCTAGCGCAGTGCGTGCAGTACATCCGGGAGTACAAGACACCGCAGTTCGGGGCGGGCAAGGTGGTGATAATGGGCCACTCGACGGGCAGCCAGGACGTGCTGCACTACCTAAACTGCCCGAACCCGCGGCCGCCACACCCGGTCTTCGATAAGAGCTGGACCCCGATCATCCGGACCCCGGTCGATGGCGCGATCATGCAGGCGCCTGTTTCGGACCGCGAGGGCATCCTGTGGGTGCTGAAGTGCGGAACGGAGCGCGACAGCCCGGCCGCCATGCGCAACCTGTACAACAACGCCGTTGAAGACGCGCGACGCGCCACCTACGAAGATGACGACACCGTCGACACTATTGTCCCCATCTCCGTCACCGCGCGCATCGGGTATCCGGCCTCGGCGCCGGTGAGCAGTCGCCGGTTCCTGAGCCTGGTGAGCCCGGATAGTCCTGAGAAACCCGAGGAAGATGATCTGTTCAGTTCAGATCTGAGTGACGAGCAGCTGCGGCAGACCTTTGGGATGGTTGATGCGCGCGGCCTGCTGAATCAAAAACTGATGGTGCTGTATTCAGGCCGTGACCAGTCCGTGCCGCCGTGGGTGGACAAGGAGGCGCTGCTGCTGCGGTGGCGGACGGCCCTTGATAATGGTGGGGATCGCCAGTTGTGGGATCCGCGCAGTATGGTGGTTCCCAATGCGTCGCACGCGCTGAGTGACAGTGACCAGGCGGAGCCGCGGCGCATTCTGGTGGAGAGGGTGACTGCATTCTTGGATGATATTCAGCGGGCTTAGTGTTGTGCTGGCTGGCGCTTTTTTATTTTAGCAACTATGAGTTAGATATCAAGCATACTTCCAATTTAATATGGGCCCGTTGTGATCCATCAGTTCAGTACCCGAGATGAAAGAAGAAAGAGAAACGCAAGTACAGCTTCCTCACAAAAGGAGTCAGTTGAGTAAATAAAAGACTGGCTCATCATCAATTCCGGAAAAGCCGGTAGGATCGGAACTAATCGCACATGGGGTAAAGGCAGGTGGAATGACATCCGAGACCTGTAGTCTGGGATTCTCTTCCAAGAGAACTTGCAGAGATGGAGAACATAGGTATGTCAGCGGTAGATTTGCTGCGATGTCTGCAAGTGGTTGGGCATTGCAATAATCGAGAATGAGTAGATTAATTTCTTGAGGTGGGCTCTGAATTCAAATTGTATACGGTCTGTAGTAAAAATATAGGAGGATTTTGAGATGTTGAATAGGCCATCTTGGTTTCGGATCATGCTAGCTAGGATTTCAAATATATTGCCAAAGATATGTCTCATATCTAAACAAATCCAAGCAATGTGCTAATGAAGGCAGCCTGCTTCCTGAGCATAAACCAGATACAATACAAGATGTGTTGTCGAGCACAATCATCCATGGGTTAAGATGGCTTAGGCATAAGGCTGTGTATCCAGAATAGAAATTACCCAAAGACTACCGAGGCAAAATGTTATATTTTGTTATTTTTAAGCTTTGACCGATAGGAAAAGAATAAGGAGAGCATCCCTTTCCAACGCTAGGAGATTCACAATATCGAGAATGGACCTGACCCCCTAATTTGACAAATCACCGTCCCCGGTCTCCTAGAACTATGGAATAGGGGGGAGTTGCTAGCATGGAGATATAGGGGAGTCGACCATAGCCCATTCTTCCCCAGAAATCAGACAGGCTGGGCGGGCGTGGGGCGGAGGGATTGACCGAAGATCCAAAGAAACGAGTCGGTCAAATTGGGTGCCAACTTGGGTGCCCGGCAAGGCGCAGCCTGGCAGAGAGAGAAAGAGAAGAGAGAGAAGAGAGAGAGCCCCGGTGGCCCCAAGATACATGTTTTCACCAAGTTACCAAGTTCCGGCCCCTTGGATCTGTCGATCACCAGACACCTATCATTCTATCAGAGAGATACGCAGCTCAGGAGAGAGAGAAGGGGGAGAGAGACCATGGCGGGCCGTTAACGAGGTCTCCATCTAACGGCCAAGCAGGACGGGAGGATCCGTCACGAACCCCTATCGCATGCCAGTTATAATGAGCATTATTGGTGACAGTTGGGGTCCTGGCCCCTTTGCCCCCATCGCTTCGGGCCTTGCCGTCAGAGCCGACTCAAACCTTCCCACAAGATATGACAGGAAGCGAATAAAGAAAAGAAAAATCAATCAATCAAAGACTAGGGCAAGAAAAAAAAAGGGGGGGGGGGGGGGGGGGGGCACATCACTGCTGTTTGGGGAACAGCCGTGAATGGAACAAGCTAAAGACCATTTCACCTCACCTATTTCACATATTTCACCATTTAGCAGATCACTAATGGCCCGCGGCCACAGAACTGGGAAGTGCCGCCCATCCCCACTATATGAACCATCCAGGTAGGCCTGGGGGCCGATCTATCAGCGGGAACTCACGCGCCGTTCCGCGGGACTAAAAGCAGTCCACTTCTACACCGAAGACATTCCTGCGTTGCCGGAAGCCTTCCCGTGCAATGCCAATTCCTTCGCCCCCGAAATTATGGAATTCTGACATGATCACAGGATACAGAAGGTGTGGGATTGAGGGATTGAGGGATTGAGATAGGGCACTTTCTCTCTATCTCTTTCTGTATATATATTGTGGGAAAAAAAAAAAATTCTACAGGGTCCACCGACGTGCATGAGAACCCATGCATAGCGTCTCCCAGGACCATGGAGCACGAGATGCCAGGGGAAAGAATAATGGGGTTGATATGGGGCATCGTCTGACGCCGCATCCATACCTAGGGAGGTATTATCCATAGAATTAATCAAAGTCAATTTTAGAGGATTTGGTGTGAGAAAACTCTGCGCAGTTGAGATATTTCCGAATAATTCCCCAGAAACGAGTAATCACAGCAATATCATAATCGTCTAATCATAATAATCAGCAAAAGCCAAGCCGTGTCGGGCCAAATTTTGCTCAAAGCCTGGACCTTCTCTGTTATCCACCTTTTTATTTCCTTTTTTCTTTTTGTTTTAAGGACCCGCTTGTCCATTCAGCGGTATTTCCGTGCATTTTTGTTTTTTTCCCCCCTGTTACTCTCCGAGATTGACCGCATGTTCTTCCATGTGAGCTTGTCCAAAGCCGAGTTTCACCGGAAGTCTAAAGGTTCTTTGATTCTATCTTTGATATATTACTTGGTGGGTGGGGATGGATTCGCAATTATTGATCCATCCCAATATTCATAGTATTCATAGATGTCCAAGGGATTTATATCCCATTCTATCCTTCGAAATCCTACACTATTCTCGAAGGTGACCATTCTCTCTTCTGTAGAAAGAAAATATCGCACCTCCTGACATACATCATCTTGCCGAGTGCATGATCTCATGGAGCTGTTACTCGGGCGCTCTCTAATTATAGGAATACCATTGTGTGTCGGGCGACTTTGCCCGGGCTCCGCCACCAAAGGATGTTGAGAAAAAAAAATATTCATAATAATAAAAATAAAAATGAAGTGAGAGTAAGGGAAATAGAGAGAAGGGAGAAGGGAAGTAAAGAAGAGAAAGAAAGAACAAAACATAGTACTCTCCCACTGGACCCGAGACGGTCTCGGAGCGAACAAGAAATCAGTGCCCCGACAGGGATTGAGCTCGAGGGAGATTATGATATGATATTGATATTGATATTGATATTGATATATTTATATTGATATATTTATATTGATATATTTATATTATATATATATAATATCTATTATATATATTTTCTATTCCATCTTTCTCTCATAACTCATATCCATCGATTGTCATATTGTGGTTTCTCCCCTCTCCCTCTCCACTTGGGTCCAGCCACTTCGCACACTTCCCCTTCCCCCTCTCTCCATCCTCGCTCTTCTCTTCTCTTCTCCTTTGCTTTTTCCCATTTCGCGTCATTCGGGAGTAATTGGAGCAATTGAACAATTGGTCTCTATCTTGTGTGGTTCCCGTCTTTGCCCCCCCGCCTGGAACGTGCTTCTCTCCCTTCTCTCTCTCCCCCCCTCTTTTCGCGCACCCTCCCCCCTCCTTCGGACACCAACCCCCCTGAAATTAATTCCAAGCAATCCAGGTAAGCTCCTTTGACGAAACTTGGAACTTCCTTATGCTAATTCGGAGTAGTGACGCGATTGCCACCAACTTTGCCCCCTCCTCTACCACCCCGATCGTGCTCGATTGTGCCCGTTGGCAAAAAAAAAAAAAAGACACTGCCCGCCATGTCAGGGAAAATGACGTTGTACAAGCTGGTGGTGCTGGGTGATGGAGGTGTTGGAAAGACTGCCCTTACCATTCAGGTTGGTTGACCTCTGGCCACAAGGGGATGTCTCCCCGAGGCTAACACCAGTTAGCTCTGTCTCAACCACTTTGTCGAAACATACGACCCGACCATCGAAGATTCATATCGCAAACAAGTTGTGATTGACCAACAGTCGTGTATGCTCGAGGTGCTGGACACGGCGGGCCAGGAGGAATACACTGCGCTACGAGATCAGTGGATCCGAGATGGCGAGGGGTTTGTACTGGTCTATAGCATCACGTCGCGCGCTTCTTTCTCCCGCATTACCAAATTCTACAACCAGATCAAGATGGTCAAGGAGTCTGCTAGCTCCGGCTCGCCGTCCGGTCCCAGCTACCTCGGGTCCCCCATCCACGCCTCCGGCCCCGCGCTGCCCGTCCCCGTGATGCTCGTCGGTAACAAGAGTGACAAGGCTGTGGAGCGTGCCGTCTCGGCACAAGAGGGCCAGGCCCTTGCCAAGGAACTTGGGTGTGAATTCGTGGAGGCGTCTGCAAAGAACTGCATCAATGTCGAAAAGGCCTTCTACGATGTGGTGCGCATGCTGCGCCAGCAGCGCCAACAGCAGCAAGGCGGCCGGAGCCAGGACCGCCGCCCAACGGGCTTTGGATCGGGTCACCGAGACCGTGACGCAGGTCCCGAGTACCCCAAGTCCTTCCGGCCTGATCGGTCGCGGCATCGTGGCCGAATTTGTGTCCTCCTGTGATCGGCCGGGTCCGTCCAGGAGGTGGAGCACTGAAATGAATGCGCCCACAGAGAGCGTGATGGCTGGTCCTTTGATCTGTGATCATTGATATGAGGATATATACACATTTCCTGTTCCTTTTTGGTTCTCGGGTGCATTCTGGAGGGTGGTTCTGTCTTTTGGTTACGACCTTTTGTTCGGTGTCGACGGCCTCGACCGTGCTTCAATCATCCGTTTCGCTTGCACCGGAGCTCACCCAACCGGTCGCCTGGAGCTTCTTTGGATGCATCTCCATCTTTGTTCAGCAAGGGTCACCCTGTGGGAATATGCGCCCCTGCCCATGCCGTGTTCCGAGTGTTGAGCGCATTGGGCTGGGATGTTCCTCCCCATTCTCTCGACAATCGTCTCCCGCTCTTCCACACGGCCCATGGATGCATTCGGCATCATTATATACCCATTGGAGCAGCCCGGTGGCCAGGAAAAAGAAAAGAAAAAAGAAAAAAAAAAACCCCGCCCCCGGCGACCAAGCCAGAAGATCGCAGTCGCGCATTAGCAGGCATTTCGATATGATACCCTACGACTGAGCTTGTTTTATATTTTGATTATTTGATTCCAGCCATTTTCTGTCGGATATAGAATAAATCGTTACAGATCGAGCTCCAATCCCTACCTAGGTAGTACCGGTGGAGTACCGACCGATTGGCGGTGGGCTGTAGCATTCGGCAAGTACCTCGCGGGTAACCCCCCAGGTGCGGGGAAAGCACGGACTCACCTCGGGCCCATCTGGGGTTTCTCCAGCTTCATCCCTCTGGAGCTCTTCCCCCGCAGCGGATTCTTGGGGGTTTTAACGAGCTGATTTGAATGGACCATCCATTCCTGCCCTCGCCGATCCTGACCCCGGTACTGGGAACTTGTTGCATCCATCTCTCCGGTCCTCCAATCGCACCGACGGATCCTCTGGAAGGACCTCGGGTAAAAACACACTATTAGTAGCTCGGTGCTCGATGGATTGTGGGCACCGCGATCTGAAACCGTTCCACACAGCTCTCGAGCCTATACCGTGATGCTACACCCCCAGCTTTCGGCGCATCAACATTCTCTCCGTGACCCAAACACCTTCTGGTCGAGCCATGCGGATAGGCTCCATTGGCACCACAAGCCATCGCGGGCTCTCACTCGCCAGACCAAGACCCTATCGAGTGGGGTTCAGCATGAGCACTGGTCATGGTTCCCCGATGGTGAGATCTCCACCACCTACAATTGTGTAGATCGCCATGTGCACAATGGCCAAGGCGACCAGGTTGCCATCATTTGGGAGTCGCCTGTAACCCACACGACGGAAAAATATACCTACCGACAACTACTAGATGAAGTCGAGGTCCTTGCGGGCGTATTGCGGGAGGAAGGCGTCCGAAGGGGTGATGTGGTGATTATATACAGTACGTCAGTCCATCATGATAAGATGACGTTAGCATTCTGACCTGTTGGCAGTGCCAATGATTCCAGCAGCATTGATTGCCGCACTGGCCATCACGCGCCTGGGTGCCATCCACGCGGCTGTCTTTGGTGGATTCGCAGCGCAGTCTCTGGCGCAACGCATCGAGGCGGCACGCCCGCGAGCGATCATGACTGCTTCGTGCGGCATCGAAGGAGCCAAAGGGCCCATTTCGTATCGGCCGCTGGTGGAGGGTGCGGTTGAGGCCAGTCGTTTCAAACCTAGCAAGGTCATCGTGTGGCAGCGCGATCAGCTGCGGTGGAATAACCCAGACAAGCTGGGCGGCCAGCGGAACTGGCAACGCCTGGTCAAAAGTGCACGCATGCGGGGCATCCGGGCGGAGCCCGTGCCTGTGAAGAGCACCGACGCACTCTATATTATCTACACCAGCGGTAGGATGTTTACTGAGCTTCCTTGAGTCCAGTCACTAACCATGTCCACGGCAGGCACCACGGGACTCCCCAAGGGCGTTCTTCGTGAAGCAGGCGGCCACGCCGTCGGCCTCGAACTATCGATTCAGTCTATGTTTGGGATCAAGGGTCCTGGTGATGTAATGTTCTGTGCCTCTGATATCGGATGGGTCGTGGGCCACTCGTATATTTTGTATGCGCCGCTACTCGTTGGCGCAACGACAGTCCTCTTCGAGGGCAAGCCCATCGGAACACCAGACGCAGGGGTCTTCTGGCGCATTGTTGAGGCACACCGAGTCAACGCGCTATTCACAGCACCAACCGCAATGCGTGCCATCCGCAAAGACGACCCGAACGACCGCTTTGTCGAGGAAGTCGGCAAACGCGGAGGTCTACAGTCCCTGAGGGCTTTGTTTCTAGCGGGCGAACGCAGCGAGCCGAGCATCATCCAAACATACCAAGGATTGCTGGGGAAGTATGCTGCGCCTGGTGCGCTGGTTATTGACAACTGGTGGTCGTCTGAGTCTGGATCGCCCATCTCTGGTCTGGCGCTGAACGGCGCCGCCTCCGTTACAGGGAAACCGTCCCCAAGAGCGGCCCAGCCACTCGCTGTTCGACCTGGATCAGCCGGCCCACCAATGCCCGGGTTTGATGTGCGGATAGTCGACGATGACGGCGTCGAGGTGCCGCAGGGCACGATGGGCAATATTGTCATGGCGCCGCCACTGGCTCCCACGGCGTTCACGAGCTTGTTCCAGGACGAAGAGCGATTCTATGCCGGCTATATGAAACGGTTTACCGGGAAATGGGTGGACACGGGCGACGCGGGCATGATCGATGATGCAGGCTACGTGCACATTATGTCGCGGTCAGACGATATCATCAATGTGGCAGCACATCGATTCAGCACTGGTATGTGTCCCCGTTTTTCTTTCTTTCTCCTCCTCCTCCCCCGCCCCCCAACCCCCCACAAATGCTTTGATCCTCTAAACAAGAACTAACAATTTTCAACCCAAAATGCAGGCGCCATCGAGCAAGCCATCCTCTCACACCCAGCCGTCGGCGAAGCCAGCGTCGTCGGCCTCCCTGATTCCCTCAAGGGCTTTCTCCCCTTCGCATTCATCCAGCCGCGCCCCGGCACCTCGCCCCAAGAAACATCCCTCCCCGCCACACCCACGCCCCAGCTCTTCGCCGAGGTCAATGCCCTTGTCCGCGAACAAATCGGCGCCATCGCCTCGCTGGGCGGCATGATCCAGGGCCGTGGCATGATTCCCAAAACGCGGAGCGGGAAGACGCTGCGCCGGGTTCTGCGCCAGCTGGTTGAGCAGGCGGCGCGGGGCGAGTATCAGGCCTCGGTGAGTGTGCCGCCGACGGTGGAAGATTTGGAGGTGGTCGAGGTTGCCCGGAGGCGGATTAGGGAGTATTTTGAGAGGAAGGGGAAGGCGAAGTTGTAGTTGACGGTGAGTGACTGTGGTCTGTGTCTATGGATAGTTACATATTTTCGGGTCAGTATAGTATCAAATCTGCTGCGGCAAAGGTATCTGACGTATCAAGGATTTTGATCGTGTTTTGGGACCAAGATCTTGCAATCTGAGAGGCAACCCTTGAAAGTGCCTAATTGGGTAACAATTGGCATCCATGGATCGTCGGGATAGTCAACACATGGACCAAGTCTAAGATGGTTAGCATAGGGCTGAACTATATCCTGGAGAATAGGCTGTAAAGACCAGACACTACGAATGATCGAAGAGAATGAAATAGAAACACTCAAATAAGAAATAACGGCAAGGTATGTCCAGGAGAATATCACGCAACAAAAGAACCGAAGAAAATCCAATCGAAAAGAAAATCCAGTCAACAATCAAAAGATGAACATAAAACACCCCAGAGAACAACAGTCCTGTAGGGGTGTCATTATGTATTATCTAACAAGAAACATAGACAAAGAACATATACACCCGAAGAAATATCCCATCGCCGTGAAACCCCGCAAAAACAAAATAACGTCGCAGCGATTGAAATCAAGCATAATCTCAAATCTGCTGCGACATCATCTCATCGCCGCGTATCAGTCCCATTTATCCCTCGATGAAACACACCAATGCATGGATCAAAAAAAAAATGGGACGAATCAAGATCGCACATCAAGCCCCCACTTTACAGCAGGAGAGCGACGGCACCGAAGACGGCGGCCAGACCGGCACCAGCGCCAGTAGCGGCGTTGATGGCACCGGCGTTGTACGAGGACTGCGAGGGGGAGGCGGAGCCCGTGCCGGAGGGGGAGCCAGGGTTGCCAGAGCCCGAGCCCGAGCCCGAGCCCGAGCCAGAGCCAGCGCCCGAGCTGGGGGCACCGCTGGGGGCGACGGGGGGGCGCGACGGGGCTCTTGATGGGGGTCTGCAGAGGGACACCGCTGGAGCTGGATTGAGAGAAGTAGATTAGTTAAAACTGCTCGATAAATCATTGGGAATTGTCTTCCGAGTAGGTTACTCACCACTGGTTGCACTGGGTGACGGTCTGGGTGATCAGGGGACGGGTGACGGTGAAGGGACCGTGGGTCATGGTGATGTCGCCAGGCTAGAAGTAATTGTGTTAGTTCGATCCATAAGATCAGAAGATTTGAAGAGATTCTGCGCAGGCTTACCGTCGAGATGCTGTAGGTGTGGCCACCGTGCACGACCGAGGTGGCCTCGGGGCAGTAGGTGGTGTAGTGGGTAACAACCTCAGTAGTCAGGGCGTGGCTGCTGGAGGTGGCGACGGCACCGGCGGCCAGGGCAGAGAGGGCAGCGATAGAGAAACGCATTGTGATCGGAGAAAGCGTAAAAAATGTGGAAAGGGGGTTCCAAAAATGTTCGTTTGAGGAATGTGGTAGGAGTATAGGACACGAGGGTGTCTAGTTAAAGAATGACTTTTGCGAAGTTTAAAAAAAAGAATGTACTCGGAATGAAAAAACCGGGGATACGCAAGAGAATGTGATGGGGAAAGAAGAAGAAGAGAGAAGGAGAGAGGGAAAGGGGGGGCCGGGGCTTATAATCAAAAAACCCCCGGGTCGACTCAGGTACCCGTGCACCAACCAGAAAAAGGGGCGAGCGTGGCAATAACAGCCTCACACTTCTTTTTCTTTTTCTTTTTCCCTTTTATTATTCTAATATTATTCTTATAGTCTGGACCATTGGTCCAGTGGATTCTGGCCTCAATAGATCAGTTCAAGGCCCTCTTGTGGGATTATTATGGGGACATTGATTGGGAACCGGTTTGTGGTGCGTGGCCCAGAGGATCGTTACCTCGTCGGGCACGGCTGTTAGGGCTTTTTGGACGATTTCCAAGTCTAGGCTTACTGGGGCCATAATATCGCTATATCCATGGATATACTTGCAATTCAGGAGAGATGAGGCAGTCAGACGAAGTCAAGAAAGTATCTGGACTGGTATCAAACAGAGCGCATATCTATGAATGAAAATAGGGACACCCGGGTACATGAAGGACACAGTGATGGCCGAGTGTTCAACTGATCTGCCCGGGATCTCTCGGCTGATTGTGCCTCAGGCGCCCCTTGCGTATTTACGCTTGAACACCGTGGTCCCAAAATAAACAGTAGATAGACCATCACTAGAAACCGAAACCCAACACCGTTCATGCTATCCGCTGCTCTGGCTATCTTCAATCTCGACACGTCCAAGCCCAATATCCTCATTGAGCTCGGTGCCATGCCTTGAACACTTGACTCGCCTGATCCAGAGCCAATGCCACACAACATCTCCAATCCGATGGTACTGGTCCCTAAATGGATGGTGAAAGGGCGCGGGACCTTCTCAGCAGCGCCCGTCCAGTGTCCAGAGAGAACCCCGGACACCGACGAGAGCTGACACAGATAGAACGCCGTCTCTTCATCTTGGATTTAGTTGTGTGAAGAACAAAAAGAAACGCAGAATTTTCGGGCGGGAAAAAGGGCTCCGCGCACGGGCCAGGCGGAGAGCTCAAAGGGGTTTAGCGCGGCTGCTTTCCGCGGGCAACGGGAAGGCGCGATGGTCCGAGATGCGATAACCTCTCCGCTATAAAACCGATGCTTTTCCTATCGATTGCCCATTAAAGCTCAGTTGGAATTGCAGGTTTCTCTGTGACTTCTTTCTTCATCGCACCATGTTCTTGTCGCGCTGTGGCCGACAAGCTGCTCGACTCCCCCTGCGGAGCTCCAGACCGCCCGTAGCTGTCTCCGCCTATCTGCCCTCCAGACTAGCCCCTCTGGCGCGGGGAGTGTCGTCGAGTCGCGATGCACAGCAGAAGGTACCGGCTTGAGATGGCCTCAATTGGCTTGGCTGTGGAAGCTAATATGTATCCCTTTACCAGCTGCTTTCCGCATCCCTCGAGGATTCCGACCCCGCCGTCTATAACATCCTGCAGAAGGTGCGTCATTGCCCCGGAGCTAGCCAGTGGATAGCGGCTAAGACCATTGCAGGAGAAAACCCGCCAAAAGCACTTTATCAACCTGATCCCCTCCGAGAACTTCACCTCGCAAGCTGTTCTCGATGCGCTTGGCAGTGTGATGCAAAGTAGGCAGCTCTAGCTCCCGTGTACTCTTAAGCCAGGCTAGGCTAACCTTGGTCGCAACCCAGATAAATACTCCGAGGGCTACCCCGGTGCTCGCTATTATGGTGGAAATGAACATATTGACGCCTCGGAGCGGTTGTGTCAGCAACGCGCGCTGGAGACCTATCGTCTCAACCCAGAGGAGTGGGGAGTGAATGTCCAACGTATGTCGTGTTGCTGCAATGGCATGAAAACTAGCTGACTTAACCCAGCGCTCTCTGGCTCGCCCGCAAACCTCTACGCCTACTCCGCGCTGCTCAACACCCACGATCGCCTCATGGGCCTGGACCTACCACACGGCGGCCACCTGTCGCACGGCTACCAGACCCCCACCAAGAAGATCTCGGCCATCTCCAAATACTTTGAGACTCTGCCCTACCGACTGGACGAAGCGACGGGGTTGATTGATTATGACGGGCTGGAGAAGCTGGCCCACCTGTACCGGCCCAAGCTGATTGTCGCGGGCACCTCGGCCTACAGCCGCCTGATCGACTACCCACGCATGCGCGCGATTGCCGATACCGTGGGTGCTTACTTGCTGACTGATATGGCACACATCTCGGGTTTGGTTGCTGCTGATGCGCTCCCGTCTCCCTTCCCCCACTCGGACGTGGTGACCACCACCACGCACAAGTCTCTCCGCGGCCCGCGTGGTGCTATGATCTTTTACCGCAAGGGACTCCGCGGCACCGACAAGAAGGGCAACCCCATTATGTACGACCTGGAGAACCCGATCAATGCGTCGGTCTTCCCTGGCCACCAGGGCGGTCCTCACAACCACACCATCACTGCGCTGGCCGTCGCGCTCAAGCAGGCCCAATCGCCAGACTTCCAGGCCTACCAGAAGACCGTTCTGGACAACGCCCAGGCACTGGCGGAGCGGCTCGGATCCTCCACTAGCAACGGCGGTCTCGGCTACAACATCGTGTCTGGCGGCACCGACAACCACTTGGTGTTGGTGGACCTGAAGAACCGCGGTGTCGACGGCGCCCGTGTTGAGCGGGTGCTGGAGCTCTGTGGCGTTGCCAGTAACAAGAACACGGTGCCAGGTGACAAGTCCGCTCTGAAACCCGGTGGCCTGCGTCTGGGCACTCCGGCCATGACCTCGCGGGGCTTCCAGCCCGAGGACTTCCGTCGGGTAGCCGACATCGTTGACCGCGTTGTTATTCTGACTCAGAAATTGGACAAGGCCGCTCGGGAGCAGGCACAGTCTCGTGGTGCAAAGAACCCCGGGACCATCAAGGCGTTCTCGGAGTACGTCGGCGAGGGCGAGGAGATCTCAGAGATTGTATTGCTGCGGCAAGAGGTGGAGGACTGGGTGGGCACGTTCAGTCTGCCTTGGGCCGAGGATCAGTAGACATTTTGTGGTTTTTTAATTATCTGTACATTTTCCTGCATGGGTTCAACACTTCCACACGAATATGATTGTTTCACAGCTCGAGCAGATATATGGCCCCAGGGGCTATGCGCAAGATGATAGATAAGCGATCAGCGATAAGCTCGGTCAAAGCGCGATGCCGTCACTTCACATTGGCCAAGTTGGACTTTCCCACACCATACAGTCGATCGCAAAGATGAAAGTCAGCCAGGTATGCGTTGAGAAATTGCAATTCATCGCCCTCAAACTCACTCCGGTGACTACCACTGATTGATGGCCAGCTCTATATTTACCCGATCAAATCCCTACGACCGACCTCCATCACTGAGGGCATCCTCACTCCGCGTGGTCTGCAATATGACCGCCGCTTCATGCTGCTCAAGGTGCAGCCCGCCACCGACAACTCCGGATCCACAACGCTGAAGAACATGCACGTCACCCGCGCCCCGGAGATGGGCCTATTCCAGACCGACATCGAAATCCCCCAGGGCGAAGATGACCGCGGGAAGGTCATTGTTTCGCACCACCCCCCGTCGCAATCATCATCGGCAGCACCAGGCTCGGATGCCGAAGTCTCCTCCGTCAACAAACTAGAGATCCCGCTCCAACCCGATGTGAAGAACCTCAAGTCGTTCGAGGTCGTCATGCACCAGAGCCCGACCACCGCGTACGACATGGGCGCAGAGTACAACGAGTGGTTCAGCGCGTGCTTCGGCTATCCCGTGGTCCTCGCATATATGGGGGATCACTGGCGCGAAGTGCTAGGTACCCTAGCGCCGGCGAAACAGAAACACAGAAACGGCCAGTGGTGGCAGACCTGGCAAGACTCGCTGCTATCCCCGAGCGGCCTCGAGAAATGGATCCACCCCATCCTCATCGTGAGCTTCTTCATCAATGCCATCTATCAGACCAAAAGCTATATCCAGAACGGCATGTCGCCCGAAGCCGCTAAGGCGCTACTCCCCGCCGCACTCGCTGGAGTCGCCCTCGTGGTCTACACGATCACGAACAAAGACGACGATAACAAACAGGAACATGAAGACGGGATCAGCTTCGCCGACTGCGCGCCGTACCTCGTCATCTCCGAGACCTCCGTCGACGACGTCTCGACACGGCTCCCTGACGGCGAGGAAATGGACCACACCAAGTTCCGGCCGAACATCGTGGTGTCGGGGGCCGAGACGGCCTTTGAGGAGGATTTCTGGACCAAATTGGCCGTGGGCTCGGACCGCGTCTCGCTGCTCTTGACGGGGAACTGTGTACGGTGCCAGAGTCTGAATGTGGACTTTGCCACGGGCAGGATGGGCGACGGCGAGTCTGGGGCTGTTCTGAAGAAGCTGATGAAGGATCGCCGGGTGGACTCTGGCGCCAAGTTTAGTCCCGTGTTTGGTCGGTACTCGTTCTTGGATCATGCTGGTGATGGAATGAGTATTCGGGTCGGCGATGAGGTGGTGGTCCAAGAGCGTGGTGAGGAGAGGTCTGCTGTTGGTAAGTGTCTCTTTTTCCCTTCTTGGTTGCTACTTTCTATGCTCTGGCATGACTAATGGATATGGTTTGATAGACTGGCCCGGGTTGACGAACTGAGGTCCACTCCACAGAGAATAACGATCTGTAGATAGGCATTTGTCAAGACATCTAGGAAGAACTCAAGGAAAGGGAATGTATAAAGAATCAGCAATATATCTGTGTCATGGGTGTTTACTTCGGCTTTGTTAGCATATAGATTCGGACAGCATCAATGAATAATTTTCATGGTCATTAAAAAGCATCAAGCCAGCCTTTATATATGCCAACGAGACCCCTGATTTCGCCGCTCTCCCCGATGAACACGAGAGGCATTAACGAGAACGAGAGCGAAAAGATGTTTTGATCTATTCCCAGACCTACGATGTCTACATGAACGGCCTTGGTCCGAAATTACATTCCCGCTAGATCATGTACTTGATCCGATCCTGTTTCGTCTCTTCCACTACTGTCACACTTCATGGCGAGACAGCGCCGTACATGTCCGTCAAGAACTAATTGAGCTCTTGGAACTAGGGCTGCCGGGTGATTGTCCATAAAATCCGACTGAGGAGGAGTCCAGGGAGCATGCGCGAGATTATGAAGACTTCGAGACTATGCAAACGCTCAAGCTTTGGCTCTACGGCTCTCTACATACGAAGTCGGATGGATGGGTTCCGAGCGATGCATGGGATGCTGCTCAAGAGGCTCATTGAACAGCTTATGATGAATGGATCCAGACGACTCGGGAATCAGAGGATCGTGGTGAGGATATGACAATGGAAAGAGCGTCTAAATTGTGGTCATTCAATGCGAGGTAGTGAAGTCCAATGTTGAAAAAGTATTTGTAGGTGGTCTTCACCCCAACACTTTATAGGGCCCTACTTGGTCGCCTGAAAAGGCAATGTTCCAGTATGTTCTTTGTCAACCTTGCAGTACATCTCAATACTTTCTTATGTATTGAAAACCAAGTATAAAAGAAGGTACCTGATGGTCCCTGGATGTTTTACACTGCCACAATTACGTCAAGCCTATGCACCGCCACTACATCACATGACCTGCTCCTATCCATGGAAAAGCGACTCGATGTGGATTCGTCATTTTCTAAGAATAACTGAGAGCTTTCACCTCTTTCGTTCTGCCTGCTGGTCTGTCTATTTTCATTCTTTTACGTGGCCATACTCCCAGCCCAGCCTTGCTGTGCGATTACGCTCCAAATCAACCTTGCAGGACCCTATCGGTGGCTTGGCCCCTCCAGTCCCTCATACGCCGCTGCCTATTCGGAGCCCACACAATAAAGCGGATCTCTCACGTTGACCTCGTCACACTTTCCCAACCGGCGCCGCATTTGACCATTGTGGTTTCACCGGTTACACGCTTCCACGCTTCAACCCGGCTGGTCAGGCGCCAGTCCCGCGACTCCGGGCCATAAGGCACCGCTGAGCCCCGCTGCGGGTAAGCTGCCGCAAGAAATAAAAGAAAAACAGCGATCTTTTATTGCTCCAACACCCACTGCCGCAGTCGCGATGGATCCCGCTTCCTTGTGTCGCAAGGATACAACCAAGGGTCCTCCGTTGAGGATCCTGTCGCTCGGTAAGGACTACCTGTTGATCACCTCGTAGACCCATGATTGACCGAGGCTGACTATCGCAGATGGAGGCGGCGTTCGTGGCTACTCCATGCTCATCATCCTTCAGGAACTCATGTACCGCACTTACGTCGAATGCGAGGGCAAGCCTCCGCGCCGCGACCAAATTCCCAAGCCCTGCGACCACTTTGACTTGATCGCCGGCACTGGAACGGGTGGCCTCATCGCCCTGATGCTCGGTCGCCTGCGTCTCGACCTCGAGACTTGCAAGGAAGTATACGTCCGCATGACTCGCAAAGTCTTCGAGACTGACAAGACGATCGCGGGTATCCCCTATCGCTCGACGCTCTTCAAGGCCTCCAAACTCGAGGAGGCCATTCGAGAATGCGTGCGGGAACATACAGTGTTCGAGGCCGAGGGAAATGATATGCGTGATTCCAACCCCCGCGCCTCCATCTCCAGCCTGCCATACAGCCCCGGCTCAATTCCTCGGCGCTCTGTCAGCCGAGGTAGCTTCAGCACTGCCAACCCGTCATACACATCTCCGCCGGCGAGTCAAAGAGGCTCTACCTTTATCAACGGGCTGCGTTGGGGCAATCCAGATGCACTGCTCTATGATAGCCGTGAAAATCGGACCAAAACGTGAGTTCTGCCGAATTCCGGCCACTGATAACCCGTCTTAACTAATGCTGTTAGTGCTGTCACCGCTCTCTATAAGGGTACCCCGCGTAACGGACCGGCCGTGCTCCTACGCTCCTACGACTCCCGCCGAGAGCCCCCGCCTGAATTTGACTGTACTATCTGGCAGGCTGGTCGTGCGACTTCCGCCACGGGGCTGGCTTTCAAACCTATTCAGATCGGCCAGCACAACTTCATCGACGAAGGCCCCGGGACATACAACCCCGCGCCGCAAATTCTGGACGAAGCTGTCGTGAATGAGTGGCCGGGCCGCGAGGTCGGCGTCTTTGTCAGTGTGGGCACCGGCAAGCGACCCTCAGGTACCAACAACCGACAGCACGAATGGTGGGAGGACTTCTTCGGGGACGCGCTGGGCACTTTTGCGGAGGCGCGACGACGACTTATTGCGAAGATCGAAGGCTGCGAAGACATTCATCATGACATGCTTCGGGAATATCTTGCCAAGCGCAACGTGAGCAAAGACAACTACTACCGCTTTAACGTTGAGGTCGGGGTTGGCGAGTTCGGCATGAACGAATGGAACCGACTTGCAGACATCAGCACCAACACGCGCAGATACCTGTCGAAGCCTGAGGTCAAGAAGATGATTCTGGACGCGGGTGTGAAATTCGCAAAGATCGAGCGCATGAACCGTCGCCTGGCGAATCATGCTGCCGCCGGGGGTGACCGGGATGACTTGTCTTTCGACCTCGCAACCGAGGAGCTGTCAATATCGCCCCATCCCCCGTCGTTATCGGTGCCGCCTCCGTCGAATCCCATCGCCATCGAGTTACCCGCCGAGCCCGTCGAGTATCCACCACATCCCCCGGCACAGGCGCCCCCCGTCCCGACTAACGTGACCATGTCTGCGCCACCGGATGACTCGCTGCCGGTTCACCCCACGCCGCAAGACAATATCTCACCAGCCCCTGGGCGGCAATCCGGCAGTGATATTGCTAGCTACCGCCATAGCCACGAACACAGCCGACCGGCATCACAGCAACAGGGCTCCCCCGCCACAGCGGCGAGCAATTCCCGCCTCCCAGCATGCCGCCTCCCCTTCCCCCCAAGACACCCATTCCCTACCCATCTCAGGAAGATGGCGGGGGCATCTCCATGCCCGCACCGTTATTTGCCCCGCCTCCACCTCCGTCGACTGGCAAGGTCCGGCCCCCGTATCCGGTGGATGAGCCGCCGCCCGTGGTGAACCGGCAACGGAAGCCAAGTTATCACGTCCGCTGACTTGTGTTTTTGATGACTCTTCTTTCTCGGGAATTAGGGGCTTTGGTTTTAGTTTTGTTTTGTGTTTCTCAATGGATACCCTTTATTCGGGATGGTGAAAGAGAACGGGGTGGCCCATCAAGATTGGACCGGCGAGGCATTGTGGCGCATGGAGACAGTTTGATCATCTTTTTGTTTCCCTTCTCTGGTGGAAATTTGACAACGGGGGCATCTGTCCCTGCATGTCTGCACGAGGCATGATGAATGATGACGTTTATGACATTGAGGATGTGATCATGGAGTTGTATAGTACTCAGTAATGCGAGACATCTCCAAGAAATAGTAGGCCCACTTTCAAAGCGACCTGTAGCTTGATACCCAGTTGTGACGGGGACTGTCAGTGAAATAATCGGCGCCCAAGCCCCCTATCTCGCGGATGTGAGGAATAAGCGGCACTTCCAGGCAGAACCCACTTACTTGGGGCCGGCCCACCCTGACGATGATCCATACAGCTGGGGGCCAGGATCAGCCAAGATGGTGAGAATGTACAACGTATTCCTTCTCCACCTTCTCCTCCTTCCACCTTCTCACCCTCCGAATATGGCTGATGGCTCAAGCTCAAGGTCAGTGAAAGATGATCCATCGAGATATGTCACAAATTTCATCTCTCGCGTTCCCACTGACATCTGCCAAGTCCCGTGTCTTTGCTGCCCAGCGATTGCTGGCTAAAAGTGTTGGAACACCTCTCTCCAGAGGACTACAGGTCACTTCTTTTTGTGTCCAAGAGCAGCTCCTCCTTCATCGAGCCTTTTCTCTTCCGGAAAATCGCCTGGGATTGGAAACCGATTCCTTTCCGCAGAGTGCTTCTATTGTTTCGTGCCATCTTACAGAAACCAGAGCGCGCATCCCAAATTCGCCACTTGAGTCTTGTGTCGCATGAAGAGGAAGAGGCTCGCGATGACTGGAAGCCTCCAAGCTGCCAGACAGACTGTAAAAAAGAGATTGCCAGCTTTCAGGATGTCTTGCACCACGCTCAAGTGATTGTCGAATCTTCGGGGTTTCCAGATACTAATACCTGGGCCCTTGCTCTCAAACGCGGAAACCCATATGCTTTCGTGTCGATCCTTCTCTCCCAACTCCACAACTTGCACTCTCTTCAGCTGGATTTCTCTTTTGTGTGGCAGTCAGGGTTTCCGGGACTGATGCTACGACATGCTCTTCTTTCTTCTTCCTCCAAGTCTTCATTATCTCGGTTCAACTCGCTCACGGACGTGGACTATGGCGCCAACGTTCCCTGTGACCAACAATCTTTTGGTTATCCAGAGATTTACCAAGACCGTGGCTATCCCCAGTGCAATCCGGAACAATTCCCTGCTTGGTTTTACTTACCGTCTCTTCGATCCCTCAAAATATGGCTCCAGACTAAGCAGGGAGTCGAACTACCCGATAGAACCCCTGATCTCTCTCGGCTTCAGCGTCTGATTCTAGCTCGAACAACCATACAGGAGGCTCAGGTTCCCAAAGTCCTTTCCCTTGCCCCCCATTTAGAAACCCTGCATTTGGGAATGGCTTATAGATGGGGCAAGGAAACAGCATTACAAGACGGGTCATTCATCATCCAAGGTCTGGAGTCCCTTCGGGAGTCTCTCAAAAACCTCTCCTTCGGTATCGAGTACTTCCCACCCACCATGTGCGGTAACGTCTGGCTGAATGCGGAAGAGGCGAGGCTAAGCTCCCCATTCTACGGCCTGTTGAAGCATTTCCACAGCCTTCATTCTGTGGAGATGCCAGCCAATCTACTGGCCGGATGGGCGACGGAGCCATCGGTTGATCTGACATTGGGTTTACCCGCCACAGTCGAGCAACTCTGTTTGCGGGCCGATTATCACACTATCGATGAGGAAGGCTGGCATGAAGATTGTTTGCTAGATCTGGTCACGCAGAACGCAGCAAGGCTACGTCCGCATATGCCTGGTTTGAAACGACTCTCTGTGCGCGGGTGTCCATTGCTCTTCGGCTCGCCCGTTCATAACCAAGAAAGAGATATTGCGCGGGCTGCTTGTGCTCGGGAAGGGATTGAATTTGAGGTTATATGTGACGATGTTTCCAACGGGATCTGGACTGAGACAAGAATGTCTTCTCAACGGCAGACACTTTAAACAATTTACAACCTAGCTTCCCTTGTTTTGTCAATCATAAATAGCAAAGCTTATTATAGACGAGGCTTCCACGTTCCATATTGTTTGTGGCTTCTGTATATTGGAATGACACTTCCATGGCTCCAGACACTGCTGAAATCCCCCCGCGCAAATGATCTCCTCGTAGATCATATATTTCTCTCCTCTTTCCGCCTTTTTCGCCCCTTTTCATGATGGCTATGTGGTACCGTCCTCAGATGACTCTGTGGCACCGTTCTCATAACCAGGGAACAGGGGCTGGTATTCTGTTGATGTAGGCCTGTTGCTGACATAGCTCCGGCGTCCTGTATCCTCGCTGAGAATTTTAATGCGTTGGGTGAGCGCCTTAAGAGTATTATCACATCCAAATCTCCCGGGCGCCGTGCAAGGTGGTTTAATTTTTCCACCAGAGTATTTCAAGCTTTTCCCGTCCACTTCGCCCTGCCATGTCACCATCCGGGAATTGGCCGCGATCCTCCTTGGACTTCGTCCAGTCTTAGCAGCGAATTCCAACAGAATGTTCATCTCGCCGCAGCCGGCATCATAAAGGTGTTGGCTTGACTTTGTCTCGGCAGCGCACTGACTGAGTGCGTCTTTCACTGCTCCAGGGACCGTATTTCTCATGTCTCCGCATGCCTTGTCTCCCTCTACCTGTTTGTATTCGTAGATCATAGATGTCGAGCCCTTCAATGACGAAGAAAGAAAAACGCGCCAGTCGCTTTTTCCCTGATACACCAGTGCCGACATGACTGTTGGAACCCGCTTTTTGGGCACCCTATCGCGTGCATCCCTGAGCATAGATTTAAGACCATCTTCCGCTATTTGCACAAGCTGGCCATCGGTGACGTGACGAGAGAATGTGGCGATCCCGTTCCAGAGAAACATGGTGTCGTCTTGGAAGTAATTCCGAACCGAAGTGTCTTGCCATACTTGGACCTTGGAGTCCTGTCGTACTTGGATGCTGGCAGCGAGGAGGAGTTCAAAGATCAGGAAAAGAAGAAAAAGGACGTTCTTCAGCAACAACATGGTGAAAGAGCAATCGGGGGGCCCCACTGCAGTAATTTCTTGTTGGCTGAACAGTGGTGGCTTGAATGCCCCGATTGGCTATATCAAATTCGTGTCTAGGCGAGACAGACAAGAGGCCATCTAAAAAGAGAAAGGAGGAGAGAAGATGGAAGGGGGCGGGGGGGGCCGAAGAGAAATGCTTTGCTGATGAGGCTAGATGTCAAGCTAGACGGGAGCTTTATTATTATTATTCCTAAAAGGCTTCCTCTATCACGCCCGAGCAAAGGCTGGATGGGGGCCACTTCACATTGCTTATGTATGATCCGCTGCAAACTAGAAATGACGAAGTAATAGGGGCGAAAGGATGGTCAGTTAAGAGATTTTCCCTGTTATACTAATTATAGTTTTGAAGTTGCTTATGGACTAACAACTGGCCCCTCTGGGGGCTGATGGCGGACCAGGGCTGGGCCCCCCTTGAGCCCCATATCAACCTCGCCTCAATCTCACACCCGAATCCTTAACACCTTGTAATCCATATTAGGACGGCGGTAAGAATATCGATTTACTATCTTTTTTTTAAATACAAAGAACTTTTTATTACTATTATAGTTTTCTTCTATATATTTATTTGATATATGAGTTAAGATAAATCTTTTGTTACAATGGAATGACATGGCTATACTTGTAACATTCTTGAGGTGCTTCTATGTATTTCTAAACTACACTCGAAACCAACAGTACTACACTCGAAACCAACAGTACTACACTCGAAACCAACAGTACTTAATTACATAATATTTGGTTTATGAATGGGTATTGATTTTATGAATCAGGCATGTATTGATGCCCATCGCCTTCCTAATATAGTTATAAGGTGCCCCCATTTGAAGGATTTAGGTATGGCATATACGCAACCCAATCGGGTAATTGTGCAACCGACAGAGTGGGAATGAGGTGATTTGTGGAGCAAAGGATTGATATTAGGGTGTTCATCACTATTATGCCCGCCTGAGACTAATATATAAATCACAGGCGATTTTGGTAGGACTTGTACTATTTTCGAGAGCAAATATAAGAGCAGTGCGTGTAGATTCTGATAGTTCGGTCTTTGGCCTACGATTCCCACTAATCTCTGTGCTACATGTAAAACGTTGTACGGTTATTGTGGTAAGAGGGAAAAGAAAACAAGGGGTGGATAGTGGAGAAGGTCGAATAGGGGTGGGGCCGGCAGACTTGGAAGCTTGCCCTAAAATTTGCTGTCCGGGCCGGCGAAGTTGCTGCAGATCATGAAAAGAGACCTGGTGAAGAGCTCGATCAGACTCAAGAACAGGTTTTATTACCAAATTTCTTCATAAATTTACATGAAAAAGCACACCTGGATATACGACTGGGGCTCATTAATATATTGCTGGCAACATACCCTACAGAAACCATGATTCTCCTAAATGATCCCAACTTCATTGCCGGGGACCCAAATTACGTACGATAAACGTCACATACAACAGAATCTCAATTTGGTCATACCAAAATTGCACTCCCTCATGGGTAACTTCATTTTGCACTCACCAACCCACTTCACCCCTCCCTCCCAGAATGAACCTGTCACTTAAATAATAAGGATTATTCAATCAGACCGCTAGCTTAACTAATAGCGTTATATTATCTCGAAACCGCCAGTCCTTCAGGAAGTCGGTATCAATCGTCGTCTAGTGTTTTATTTCAAGTGGAATAAGAGATGCATGGTGGATACTAACCCTATAATAAAGACACTGGTTAGTATTACACTATACACTCAATTCGACTATCGCACGCGCCTAGGCCCCGGAACAAGCAAATAAAAAAAAGTGATGATGGTATCTACTGTATCCTCCCTGGCCAGGCGCAGATCTCATAACACAGGGAAAGGCGAAAGAGAGCGGGACAACAAGGGAGGGGTGGAACATTAGAAACACACTGAGTTGCAAGTCACCCTAAACTGGCTACATGACACGGATCTGTTCGAGCATCTTTTTGGCCTCTTTGAGCTGCGCGATTCTTTGGGTGAGGCTGTATTTTGATGAGAAGTAAACATCTGGCATCCGCGGGTACTCGGCCAGATCGCATCCATCCTTTTTGAAAGAAGCCCACAATCTGCTGAGAGATGATGTGCCAATGGTCAATACCTTGGTGTCCACAGGTTTCCAGACTCGTTTTATGCTGCATGTACTGCATTTCTGAATAGGCTTCAAAAGCCTCGGTGGTGTATGGGGTGTCCATCTTGGTCGAGCCTTCGTTTCTTTCTTGCCGCACTGCAAGCATTGAATCTCTACCCTTCTTGGTAGGTCGCCACACTCTGCTGGTGTGCGGAGAAAATATTTTGCCCACGCGGCTTCATGCCAGATATTGCATATCTCGATTAATTCGTCTCGATTTGGACGCGAGTGCTTTGTCCAGCCGTCAAAAGGCACAAGATCAACGCCTTGTTGTGTGCAACTGGGGAGCCCGCAGGTGTTCTGAAGCCTCCAAAGGATATAGACATCCGGGTCTACTTTTGCGTAGTACGCGAAGGCATCATCAAGGACCCTTCCCCCGCACCCAGAACACTTCCGTGAGACAACGTTCCTTGGGGGTGTACCGAGGACAAGCAGACTGTCAACGCTCGTCTTTCTTGGTCGAGTGATCTTCCAGGCGTAGGCAATGAGAACAGAAAACGCAAGCCCGACAATACTTAAGGCCCCTAAGCTACCTTTGCACTGAAGCAGGGCATAGGCAGTTTCAAGCTCTTTCCGAGAAGATATCGGGCGCCGGTCTATCCTCAGACCATCTTGTTCATCAATGAATTCGGTCAAAACCTCTGGAAGCTCATCCCAATCATAGAGCTCCGTCCAGTCAGATGCTTCAATTGCGGTTATTAAACGCTCGTTGTTGTCAGTCTGGATATTGAAGGAGGTCTCGGGCATAAACATAGTGATCAAATCATTCAGCTCATGCCAAAAAGCCGCTATCTTTCTATTGCGCGTCTCTCTCTGGTTTGAATTAGAAAAGCTCATTAGCAGTGTGAGGGATTTAAGCAAAGCTTCCATCTCACCTGGGCCTTGTCATCTGCGATCTCACTCCGAGTTGATAGGTTGACACTTTTAGTGATCTGGCCGGCCATGAACTGATTGACTTCCGGCAATCCCTCTCGGTCTTCTCGTGTGACGAAAATACGACGAGACTTTTCTGTAGACAGACAGGCATCCGGGAAAGCAATTTTCAATTGTGCTCTGGCTTGCGCTTTCCAAATCTCTCTGGTCTGGGTCACAGTTCTTTGCACGCAGAGGTTTTGACATAGCCGAGGACTAAACTCGTAAAAGTGAGGTTCAATCTGAATGCCAGCTAGGCGAGCGGCAACACTCAACAACAAATCTTGCGGTCTCCCAAAATGTGTCCGCCATGCCTGAGTCCTCTCTGTGGAGCCTCTGACATAGAAGAAAGATTGCGGGTGTCGAACAAAAACAACGAAACGTCTCAGAGTCTTTCGATCTTCAGTAAGCTCCAGAAACAACTTTACACCCTTATAACGCCCCCAAAGAGGCAAGGCGACCAGCTGTACGAGCTGAAGCATGCATACGCGCACATTTTTCCCCCAACATATTTCTACCACCGCTCCCATATGGCTGCGCAGCTCAAGCATGAATGATTCATGTAGGTTTTGAAGATCGGGAGGATAAACGTCGACGCAATGGCGGCTCACATCTCTTCGAGCTAAATGATCGAAGAAAATACAATGATCATGATCTGATGAGAACCCAGCTTTGTTGACTTGGGCAATTGACGGGTTTGAGAGATCTTCCATAATACCGAGACAAGGGTCCGTGACCGTAAATGTTGGATTGAACAAGTGGCATGCCACTGGGGCATCTAGCGAGCCACTGGGGCGGATCAAGTATTCAAGTGGGCGCTCAGTGTTGTGGGACTTCTACCATGCGACTTCTCTCTCCTGGAAGCTTCGAAATGCCTCATCTAGTTTCCAAGGAGATGACAGCTTGAGTCCTGCTTTCGTGTTAGTCTTGGGTGGTCATGCTATAGCAGGACGATCAAGTACTTGCCTTGGGCCTTTTTCTTGTCGAGGTCTTGGATGAGGGGTATGAGGCTGTCGATGTGGGTTAGGTCTTGCTCGTTCAAGCAGACCTGTGGGTCCTCTAGCCACAGATCACCGAAGAGCCTGAAGTTCTCCTCTGTGGTCTGCATCCTAAGCTCGGGCTGACATGTAAAATGTTAAAGAGGTAGGAATACCGAACCGTGACCGCGAAGGTAGGGGGCAAGGTCAAGAGGGAGTGGAGGATGAAGGAAAGGATTTGAAGATGATGGTCCCAGGAGCAGAGGCTGGCGAATATGAGGGAGTTGGTCTGAGAGGAAGTCATGTCAATGGTAAAGAAGCCACGGTAGCTGTGGAGGGGGAGGCCGGCAAACCGATGATGGCTAGGACACCTGATCAAACACAAAGATAAACGAAGACTTTTCATAGGAGAGAGGGAAACTCCTAGTGTCGCTACTTTATGATTGTAAGATGATTAAGGGTGGAGAGTAAAAACAGCGTCATAGCATGCGTTTTACGCACCCATTAGGGCGGTGACGCCTACAGCCTCAGAAACGGGAGAAAGTCGTAAAGCTAGTGTTCAACCACAGTCAATCAGGACGTGCAAGGAGCAGGGTCGAGAAGCGGTGATCAACAGCAAAAGTAGGCAAAATGTTTGGGGGTGTGGCATCCCGTTCTGGCAACGGTAAGCCTTTCGGTAGGCTGTGAGATCAAGTGGCCGGGTCTTCACAAAAGATATATAGATTGCTTCCTAGCGACTTGCCATGAGCATTCTAGGAGCGATATGAGCCACAGCGCGCACGCAAAAGGCGGAGCTGTTTTCAGCATCTTCAGGATTGCAAGGCCAGCGTAGTGTCGTCGACAGTCAAGCGTTTGAAGCTAGTTACCAAGAAATCGGATACTATTATATTAATTAATAAAATTATATATCTATTTTTGACCGATAGATTAAATAGAGATAGATCTATCCTGAACTAATAGAGTATTAGCTATAGAGCTGCTCTATATATATCTATGGAAAGAATCCATTTAAGAATCGATTTTTCTTTATTCTTAGTCAATTTCTAGTAGTTGACGAGTGTTTTAGTTTCATTTAGATAGCCAGGGATTCGGGTTTGAAGCGTTAAACAAGACACTTGGAATTAGAGCGCAACTTCACGAAGTAAGGTAATTTCTTGCTTCTAAATAGCCTTCATAGCTGGCAAATCCTACCTTTTTGCAATAGATTTTCTTGCTTTTGAGAGCGAATTAATAGTATAGTCACAGGATCAGGGGCTGAATAAAATATATACAGGCAGTATATCACGTGGGGTCAGAGCCTGCACTGTAACAGTAGTAAGTAGTTGAATTAGGTAGGTTCGCGAAAATACTGCGATTTTAGTTGAGTGGCCGGCACCTTAAGAGAGATTTTGGATCATAGGGTAGAGCCGAAAAAAAGGGAGAAAAAAATCCACTCCGGTAGGGGGAATCGAACCCCCGGCTGCCGTGATAGCGTTTGAAAAACGGCGATGTTGACCACTACACCATACCGGAAACTATAATTGGTCATCTTCAAAGTATTATTATTATGTGTAGTTATTACGCATATGTCTGCCAAAAAGAAATAACCACGCTCAACCTCCAAGTCGAGCACCTCCTGCAGAATATCCTTGAGGCCCCACACTCCCTCGTCCAAAGGGAAACGTCCAATTTGAAGTCATTCCTCTAATTATACAACTTCACCTGTCTGATCTATCCAAAAGTCCCCCTCAGTGGCTAGCGAAACCATTTAACTAATGTCTGGTATAGGTGATTTATCCGCTGCCTGCTTATTATAGACGGGCAAGATTGGCTTTTTTGTTTAGCACGCAGGATATTCTGTTGCCTCTCTGGCTCTGTACGGTGTGAAATCCTTCGTTTAGCATCCCTGTCCGAGTGTAATCCTAGGTTTTTTTGATACTACGTCGCATTCGAGGAATTGTAGACGGAGGTGTATTGGTTATTAAACTCGATACTGGAGACGGGGTATTGAATTTGAAGCTCTGGAGTCAGGGATTTGGCGTCTTGAAGAGGTTGTAGGATTTTTGTTTTTGAGGATAAATGGATAAATCTATCGGTCGGCAAAGGCACTACGAATTGTACGTTATTGGAAGGTTTTGGGCGAACTTCGGTATAATTTTAATCAAATCAGCTATGTCGATGGTAATGCTACCTTATCAAGCAATTTCATTATTTTTTTGATTCGGAAAAATTCTTATGCACTTCAAAGCGCTGACTGTCGAGTGGCTGAGCTAAATGTTTAATGTGTGGAATGAAGCAAAATGGTATAATTAGAAGCTATTTGCAGAACTCGATGAGGTCGTATCTATATTTCTAAATAGAAAGTCGACTTTCACCCTCTGAAATCGAACTTAGGCGTTTTAAGCTAGTTAAAGACAATATTGTCTGTTATATAGCTTAGGGAGCTGTTTACGACTTGGTAATTGTCCGGGATTGACTGAAATCACCGCTCGAGATGGTATTCAACCTTGAAGATAAAACATAGTGATATAATGCTCCTGTCGGCGGCGATGCACTCGGTAGCGGTGATGGACTTGCTCATTCCTTTTGTCAGGTTGCCTCGGGCAGCATGATCTTGGATGTGATAACTTGCTGAATTTTGCCGTGACCCCGTTAAAAGCCCTAATCTATCGAAATTGTAGATTTATTGGGGGGTGGAAATAGAGGGAGATTATAGCGATGAATGGTTCTTTCTACACGGTCGAAGTAGTGCTGTTGAAGCCCCGATATTTTCCGCTTCGAGTCCTTTTTATCTTGATAGGATATTGTGTTTTTTTTTTTTTTTTTTTTTTTTTTTTTTTTTGAGCGTGAGATTCTCCGGGAACTGCTTGATCAAGTTGGAAGCCTAGTTCTTGGATACATAAGGCGTATCTGTGTCCGTGTTCGTGTTACGTTAAAGAAATTTGTTCGTAGCAGTGTTAATTAATAAACTTCGGTATATATAAAGAGTGTGGTTGAAAGGTGCCGTTTCTATGCAACTAAGGTCTTTTTTTTTAGTTAGGAGTTGTCTAGGGCTTTATTTATTAGTAGCAAGATTGCTAGTTTAACGTGGGCGACCTAATACGTTGCATGTGTTAGGGTAACTAGCTTCAAGTTGGCCTTGGGTTAAGCGTTCCTCTTGGGAACAAACAGAGAATTCAGTGTGAGGCAACTAATTAAAGTACAAGTGTATCTTGATAGAGAAAAAAGGAAAAGGCCAAAAAAATTCTCGTAAAAGTGAAAATACTCCGGTAGGGGGAATCGAACCCCCGGCTGCCGTGATAACGTTTGAAAAACGGCGATGTTGACCACTACACCATACCGGATATAGTTATTTGCGGGAAAAAAATGAAACAACCATATTTGAATGTAGACCTGTATCGTGAAATTTTAGATAACCATGTTCTCCACACCCTGTGGTCATATGTACTTGAATCACTAATTTAGAGAATTATATACACATATTTCCATATCGTTGATACAAGGATGCCAGATATGCGACGATCGATATGGCCCTTCAGCTAAACAAGAGCAGAATATTATCATTGTCAAATATCTCTAAAACACATTGGTTGCTCAGTATCTACAGATCGCCATAACTAGAAGTACTGTCTAGCACTGAGGTCGACTTTCTGCCTTTTGCTCTTATTACCTATTCACCGTTTTTGAAATTGCATAAGCTTAGTTTAGAGTATATAGGGCATCAATTTATCCATGTAATTTTGGCGTAAACAAAAACATCATCTCATCTCTATCCATGGAAGATCAATCCTTTCTCTCCTGCGGACCTTCGAAGACTTCTGAGACGCCTGTAGAACTAAATCATCGTTATTCCGCCACCACGTTTCATCAGGGCGTGAGCCACAAGACTATAGAATTCCTCATTCTTGGGGGTATCCAGGCCGAAGTCGTCCATGGCGTCCAAAGAATGATAAACATCTTGACTGATATGGAGCTCTTTAAAAAGACTTTACCGTTCATCGTCATGTTCATCATCCATGAGACGAGGAACGCCTGCTCCTAAAAGAAGATGCCCGATACCAAGAACATCATCGGGGCCATACCGGGGTGTACCTAGAGCTTAGATGAGCAACGATTGATTCCAACATGAATGATGAATTTGCCGAGAACATACCTTGATCTGGTGCCATGAATGCCGCAGTCTTCCAGTCAATGATCACCCAGTCCCGATTCCCGGTGCTAGGATGGGGTTTTCTCGCCATCACGTTCGATTCCGTAATGTCCCGGTGGAACACTCCAATTGAGTGCAAATAGTCTAGCGCTTTTGCAACAGCCATGATTGGCTCAACCCGGTTGAACAATTCTGGGCTTCTATGATTTCGACTGGCCCCAGAGAGCAGAGCACGAACCTCTCATCTGGGCTTTCCATGACCAAAACTGTGCCATCATCCCTGTAGAATGGGTCGTTCACTCGCAGAACAATGTGTAGCCAAGGCAGGTAGCTTCTTAGGTTCCTATCACTCAATACCTGGTACGTCCTGTAGTCGTCGCCACCAGACGAGAATCTTGCGACGAGTTTCCCTTGTTATACCCCGGCGGGTTTTGGATATGGGCTGTTTCTTAGAATATTCCCTACCCCAGACGTCAATATCAACTATGCAACAAGCGTCAGCATGAATGATAGACCCACGGATGGTCGAGAATTTGGTAAAATCTGGTATGAAATAATCAGGTCATATCACTCCCTTTTCTACGGTTAGCTACTAGCCAAAATATAAGGTCGTTCATCAAATTAGAAAAGAACGCGACGTCCTGGGCCCTGATATGTAGATCATCGTGGCCTCTAGCCGATATAGACAACCAGATAGTGACTATATATCCCTACTTAGTTACATCTACATGTAGTTGAACCGTTCGTCTAGCTAGACCGAAAGGCGACTGGAAAAAAGAAGACTGCTGGAAAGAATGGGCATTAAGTGTATGTAGAATAAACTATGTTCCGGTATATCTTTCACAGCGAGAAAATGGTACAAGCCCACCATGCAGTTATACAGGAATGCGCGAATCAGGAAACATAAGATAAGTCGCCTGCACCGGCGCAACTACCGCGTCATAAAATTGCTGCCGGAACTGGGAGAACTGGAAATCCTTGTACTGATCTCTGCCCTGGAATCCGTGCCTCACACACCGGGCCGCCGCATCTCCATAAGAGTCGCCCGCAAGCCTGTACACCTCATCCAGCTTGCCCAGAGCAGTCTGAAAGTCATCAAACAGCGGGTATAACTTGGTACTTCCGCCGACCTGACGGATCTCCGCAAAGGACCTGCCGATGCAGAGCTCGATGAGGAGAATGCCGAGAGAAAAGACAGTTCGGTTAGGTATAAGATGTTTGAAGTCGTTCACGGGCGGCTCCTCCGGGGTTGATGGCGATGAGAATATACAAAAGGCACACGGGTGTCGGGAGAGTACCTCTCGGCCGCTTTGGCTCTTTTGGATGAAGATTTTTGTTTGTCTTTCGTCCCAGTAGTCGCCAAGCCAGGGGCTGCCACTCAGGTGTAGGACTGACCAGGCGGTGGAGGCGGCGATGCCAAACCTCTGTTTTGCAGACAGGGAGGTGCAAAGACTTTGTTGCTGGGTTGACTGTGCGTGAGATGAAAGTAAAGACTTCAGAGGAACTGCTCTGATGATTTTTGAGAAATCTGTTTTACGGTGGTCGAGACAGAATTGTCGACCTTGGTCTGGGTCTGGGTCTTTGAGCAAGCCTGCTAGATCACATTCCATGCATACTGCATCACAAAGGTTGGTGATTTCTGTGCCTGCTGGCGTTGACACGGTAGTTGATATCGTGGATAAATCCGACGGAGTTGGCGGTGGTGAGGGTGTCCGGGACAGTGGACGGAACATGAATTGTACCATCCTAGATCGGAGAGATGAAGATGGAGGAGGCGTTATAACAGGAGGAGGCGATGGTGCCAGTGGCTTAGGAGCCGAGCTGGCCATTTTGCTGGAGTCATATGAAGTAACATCAAGCTTTCGCCATGACTGAGGCAGCTGGGGCTGTGGGGTTGTTCCGTAAGAGACGGCCACATTGAACGGCTTGGCTGTATGAGCTTCATACTTCGTCCAGTCGAGATCGATGGCAACTTGGTGAGGTGGTGAGCAGGCACAACGGAATCCCGACTCGAGTGCTCGGTGAAGAGAGCTTAAGCATTGACGAACTGAATTGCAACGTTGAATATTGAAGCGGCGCTTGAGATCTTGAACTTTGCCACTGTCGTCTTCCGCAGGCAATTCAGGTTTCTCAAGAGATCTTCTCAGATCGTCGTTCCAATGTCTGAGGTCCTCGATGACTTTATTTCGCTTTTTTGTGCTGAAGCTGTGTTTCACTCGACGCCATTCCCATTGGGCCCTGTCTGGCAAAGTATTCGACTAATAATGTAGTAGCAAGTTAGCCTGGTGTCCTTTTTCTTTGCTTCTTTCTGTTTTGAATAACAGCACCACTGGGAACAGGGTTGTGGATTTGACCCTCTATATACCTTTCCGTTGACATCGATATCTAGGCCCCTCAAGAGCACCGCGGTAACCTGGTCCATGCGTTGAACGATGGACGTCAGTTCGCGAGAGATACCCGGGAACTTGGTTTCAAAGCATTCGCGTAGCTCTTCACTTGATGGCTCATCGTCCAGTCCAATATTGCAGAGAGTGATCTGCAATTGCCGGTGTTGCAAGATCAGGTCGGTCCGAAAGGTCTCTATTGAAGTGCGGTAATTGTGAAAAGCCTCGAAAGGCTCCACATATTTCTCAAGAGCCCAAATTGCGATTGGTATACCACCCAGAACAAGACCTGCGATTTCAGCCATGCCTGTGGTGTGTCCACCTGAATTGCAGTCAGTCAGAGGCTTTTCCTGTCGGTTATCCCACTTACCTGTAGTTCCAAGGAGTTATTCTAATGACGATAAATAACATTCAATTATTTCACCAATGTATTGTAGAGTTTGAGAGAGAGACGGTAATCAACATCCCGAGGTTTGTGGTTGAGTGAGGGGCTTCTGCAGCGATCAGGTCGAGTTAACGTGGCGTGTCCCCCCACTTTGCCGACAGCAACAAAAGTCTTGCGGTGATTTAAATTCCTCAATCAGCGCACGCCACGACGGCCTGGCTATCGATTATCTTACCGAGAAGCAATGTTGAAGCGGTAATCAAAATCTCCCCTGGCTTGCCGTCATGACGAGCCTCTCACCCCAAGACTATGGCTCATCTCTTTGGAAGTCGTACACAAAGTGCATTGAATCATTTGGGAGATTTATACTGGCTCTCGGCAAGGAGAACTGTCGTGTGATTTGTCTTGAGCAGGTTCATCTTTCCCAGATACTGGAAGAGTATGGGAGGACCAAGATCTGGGGTGATCAGACCAAAGCATACCTTCCACCAAGAGCTCGTGGTTCTTTGGATGACACACTCCGGCATGAGGATGAGCTTAAGGGCTTAGTGCAGGGAATCCTCTTTCGACTGAGAGCACTCCTCGGCCAAGGCAAGTCGCATCGTTCGGGCACTTGAGGCTTTGTCTAATCTTGCTTTAGCAACATACATCGCTGAAAAAAGCATGACCCGGTCGCTGGATCGGATCAGGACTCGATCGGCAGTGTCAGCGCTGACTCGAATTCCGATTCGAGCGACGATGGCGAGCACCAAGACAATAGGATGCCAAAGATTCGTCTACTTGTCCAGCAGGTGCTGGCGCAGATCCGATCACTTTACGACCTGTCTGCTTTGCTGCGGCGCCCTAAGGTTGCGGGCAAATATATTCGCTCCGTTCATTCAATAACAAAGAAAGCCACGCTGGAAAACCAGGACACCATGCCATTAAGTGCCGGCTTCAGCGGCGCCGACGAAAGCCACATAGTGGAGAAGGTGCTGCAATGGCGCGGTTTAACTAAGAGCCAGCAGTGTATAGAATTTGAGGACGAAGACGTTGCTCCGATGGGACAAGAATCGACAAACAGTTGCTTCGAAGACATTCTGTGGTTCTGCCAACGGCTTGCGGCAGCGAATACAAGACGACGCGAGCAGCTTCAATATTGGACCGATCATCCGTATGATGACCCCAAGGAGGACTGGACTAGTGTAGCTCGACTTTCAACGCCAAATATGACGCTGGATCATGCGGAACAAGCGAAAGAAAGCCAGGAATCACGAAGCCAGGCAGATACCTCTAAACCGTCCAATCCCAATGTCTCGCGTGAAGGGTCCAAGTCAGCCGTGTCGAAACAAAGTTTCTCAACAGCTGCTGTCTCAGATATCCACGATCCGAAGACCAACGTTCGACCACGGACACTCTACGCACCCACAGCCATCGGCCAAGGCCGCTACAACTCTGTCCCAGATCCCCCAAAGACGCAGAAAGGACAGACAACCTTTCCATGTCCGTACTGTGGGATGACGCTCGAGTCTAGCGAGATGCAGAACAGGCAGTTATGGAAGTGAGTTACCCGTCCTTATTGCTACAAGGTCAGAATGCGCTGACGGAAAGAATTCATAGGCGCCATGTATTCCGCGATCTCCGTCCCTACGTCTGCACATTCGAAGACTGCCCAAATGCCGGGAAGCTGTACGTCAGCCGCAACGACTGGATGTATCACGAATTTCAGATTCACCGGCGCGAGTATGTCTGCAAAGAATGCCATGAGAAATGCCCCAGCAAAAAGGAAATGTCGACGCATCTGCGAGAACACTATGGCGAATCAATCTCACCAGCTCATCTAAGTGTCATTCTGGATCTTTGCGATCACCAGGTTGATGTCTCAGACCACAAAAAAGACGCATGCCTCGTCTGTGGAGAGGAACTATCATTGTTGGAATTGCAGAAACACCTTGCCGCTCACATGGAGGACATCGCCCTCTTTGTCTTGTCCAGTACTAATGAGGATGAAGAAACTGGAGATTCAGGGGCCTCAGTGCGGGTGGCGAAACTCAAGTCCAAAGGCACAGACAGTGATTCCGAGTCAGAGGTAAGTAGCCTCGGCTTTTCTGTGGCCGGAGGTTATGAGCAGACGCCGGACGACTTCTCAAAGCTCCTCACGAGCGAGGAAGCGGAATATACCTCAAAGTTTTTGTCTTGGAGAACAACCAATGAAGACCAAGAATTGGCATCGATCAAAGCCGCGGTGGCACGGCTGAAAGATCCGGATGAGGACGTGAGACGCGCTGCCGTTCAAGCCTTAAGCGATCAATCAGCCCTACCAGAGGAAATATTTGAGATTAGGCTGGAGTATCTGAACGGCCTGATTGAGCTTCTTGGTGAGAAGAAAGATTACAAGAGTCTGGTCTGGCTTCTGGATGGTCTCTGGAAGCGCCGTAACCAGATGGTCAACTGGTCGCACGTCGTGACTCTTCAGCTGGCTCACCGCTATATTTTGGTCCGCTTCCTAGTGGGTGACGCTCTGAATGCCATCCGCCTCGCCGAGGACATAGTGTACAACTGCCGCCGCGTGAACGGTGCTGGCGACCCAGGCACCCTGGAGATGTCAATTCTTCTCTCGCAGCTGTACATCGGTATCGCGCAGCACTGCCTGGCCGAGAATGGCAACCAGCTCCTAGCAAACAAGTACTACAAGAAGAGCGCCAGCGTGCACGAGAACCTGTTGCGTATCTTCCTCGACCCATCTCTCGTCGAATTCGAGGGTGGTATCGACAGTAGTCTGGGCACGGATGACTCCGTCTACTCCGTCTTTGACCTCGATATCGACAAGGCCGACACCGTCTCCGAGGGCGAACACGTCCGCCAGCACTTTCTCCTGCTCAAGCTTGCCGTGCAGCGCTTGGGTTACTGGCCCAAGGACTACAGCGAATATGAGCGCCTGAGCACCGAGCTGTTTTCGATGTTCGGAAACAAGTTGAAGGGCTTTGATGGCGTTGAGAAATGGAATTTGAAGGCCTTTGGCCTGGGCAAAGCCTCCGGCAAAGAGGACATGTTGGACCTGGAGTTCAGGTCTTGGGGGCTTGATTTCGGCCCGCTCGGCGAGGAGGTTGAGGCAGAGCTCTGAAGAGTTTCCATTCCGATGTTAATTCTGTCTGGGAATTGCTTGCATCACCTGTTCGCATAGCTGATGTCGAATTATTTATGCAATCATTTTGTTTTACCAGCCGCTGGCATTTCCGAATTCTCACTTTCTCGAGGTGTCCGGGGTGATTCTTCTCGTGAAGCGTGGATCTACGATCTACTTCGATGAAAGAATTGGGTTGATAACTTTGTCAAGCAACACAATACGCTCAAGACGCGGTTTTATATTAAGCCTCAAGTCGGGATATTTCCACAAAACGTTTCACTAAATACATGTACTCCTCGAGGGGTAGGGAGTGGTTACTGAGTGAAGCAACCCCCGTGCGCTTCCTTGTCACCCGAATCGCCCACAGGGAGACAAGAATAGCCCGATTTACTCAGGTCATCACCATCATTCCCAAGCCAAGGAGGGGTGTGTCCCTCGCCGCAAGGCACCCGGTTTAGCTTGTCTTTAGTGAGCCAGCACCAATAATCACCCGGTTTGTAAGGCCAAACTTCGATTTCACCATCTTCGACGTCGCGTTACATCAAGGATGGCTGGTCCTTCCAAAGTTTGCAGGTTGTCCACGCAAAATAGGTACCACCATCGCCTTTGGTACACCCAGGAGCGGGCTCGCTATCCCTTCGAACGGTAGGTACAGTAGCATTCAAGTCTGGACACACAAGGTACAAGAGGTTAGTTCAGGTTGTATCGATTCGGATCATAAATGAAGAAGCACCTACTGGGAATACTAGCGGCAGCGGAGATAGCCGCAGCCCCAAGGAGGAGAACGCTCGTAGTGAACTTCATGATAGAGCAGCGTGAAGAGAATCCAAAATTGCGGTGCTTCTGTTCCTACAAGAAATAGAAAAGAATCTCCCATAGGGGTTCACTTCAAGAGCTTTATATACCCCGTAGAATTAACTCCGGGGCCAAATGTAAAATTAGAATCTCATAGCCTTGCTGACTGGAATTGGGTCTTGGGCCCTGTCTAAGTGGATCTAGTGTGCACACGGGTTTAGCACACATTTGGATATTGTAGGGGCTGAAACTAGGTATCACTCTCCTCTTTGTCTCTCCCTCTCTCGGTTTGTACCAAGGTACAGCCTAGTATCCTTCTTCCAGGCTCCTGTATAACGAGAGCCTTGGGGCACAAATTCATGAGTTGAATAATAAAAAAGGGGGGGGAGGCGGGTGAATACTGTCCAAATATCTTTTCTCGGCTTTAATAACTCCTACATCGGCATTATAAAAAGAGGTTCAATGTTATTGTACGAACTAGAGTTCAGGATTTCCAAATGTTTTGGGGGCAATTTTCTAGAGCGCCCCCAAAAAAGTGGAGAGGAAGAAACATCAATAGTTGTTGATGTTGAAGAGCTACCGGTTTATTCTCACCGAAATTCCCGTCTTACCTGTCAGAAATTCACTCGTTCCCCCTGAGTGAGTGCCGCCCACAGTAGATGAGGATAGGTTGAGAGACAAGTAACAACCACCTATAAGTCATGGGCTTAGTAGCACGCCATGAGAAGTGAAAAGGATATCATACATAAGTGACGGGCCAGAAGCACTTTGGAGTTATGAGAGTCGTATACTGCATATGCATATCTCTCTGGTTAACCGTGAACTAACAAAGCAACCTAGACTTGATATAGTAAGTGGACCATCCGATCTATATTTTAGCCCCTTGGCTTTTGCTTTTTCCCGTTTAGTTGCTTACAGTAGCACTATTGCGCTTTGAGAGGGGGTTCCACTATGGCTTATCAAGTAGACAGGTGAAAAATTTCCAGCTTGAGCATCGAAATAATTACGTTCTAGTCACCCCACCCCCCCCCCCCCTTCGGCCCTAAGATAGTCGGCCTTGAGCAGCTCCACACGATATACAGCTAAGTATATAGTTTCCTCTCTCCCCCTACAATGGAAGGTAACCACATTCCGAATATCGTGAAGTGCTCAAAGGATGGCGAATAAGAAACCACTACCTCGTGGAATTTTCGAGTAGACTGTTGGTAGACTCAACCCTAAGTGAACAATACATACGCGTCCAAAAGTCTGCCGAAACTCACTATATTTCCCGCAAAACTCGACGATTTCAATTGTAAATCTCTCAATAAATTTATATGGTACTATATTCTTAAAATATTTTTTTAACTAAATAAATATATATATAATAGTTTTAGGCTAGACTTTTTCTTAAAGAGCTGTACGCTATCAAAGATAAGTAAAGTTGAGAAAATATTCTTTTTTGTATAGGAACACTAACAAAACTTTCCAAAAATTTTGCTCAATTTTATATGTATATAATAGATATAATAATAGATATAATATAATAATTAAACAATTCTCTTTTAATATATATTATTCTTATTATATATTTCTATATAATTTTAAAGATTATAGTTTAAAACTAGACAGTCAGATTTTAGCGAATTTGATTAAAAGCGAGATATTTTAGATATAATATATGTTTATAGTAATATATTATATATATAAATTCTAGAAAGATGCTATTTATTTTAATTGAGATGTTCAAGTTTAAAATTTCATAATTTATTGGAAATTTGTGATGTCGGCAGACTTTGGCCCCTATTGTAGTTCCCAAATCTAAATCACCCGTCTAGCCTTGACTAGAAGTTTGCTAGTTAATAATCATATTGATAAAAAAAGTCCGCACTATTCTCCTAGCTCCGCTTCATGCGGCATATAGCATCCTTTGATCCCTCGCTTGCATACTATCATTCACTCGTCCACGTTCTTAAGCCCCCTTCCTCTTTTGGCAACATCTTGGAACGGCTAGCACCTTCTTCCCGACCAAATCAGCGGGATTAACTACAAATAGCATGTTCTTATTTGTATAAACTCCACTACTATTATCCTAGATTTTAATGATGTTAATCTGCAATACCTCTAGATCGGTATCGTTAGCTAGGACAAGATAGTCGAATATTATACTATAATAATTAATCTCTCTAGTTAGGCAAAATAATAGTTTATCTCTATTGAGGAGAGAAATATAGCTATATACTTACGTAAATAGAGGATATTCCTTAACTACCCAGCCTAGGTACTCATCCCGCACAACTAGATCACCCGGGACTTTAGGACAAACATCTCGCATATATATCTATTAATATGCCAACCTTGCTAGCTCTTAGCCCGCTGGCTATGGAAATTCGGAGTCGGTGTACCCTATACGCAAACGCTATAATATATATAGAAGAAGCCTTTGTATCGAGACTAGAGGACCTTTAATTTAGATTCGGAGTGGCCGTTCGTGTAGCGGGGGATGAAAGTGGCCAGAGAGAGTATAAATACAAGGCGGGATGTAGAGTGGGATCGTTATAGGTAAGAGGAAAGAAACCCTTGGACCGATACTGCTAGAAAATTCTCTTGTTCTCTTGTATATCAGTGAATACAGGTTGGAATTTTAAACCATCCATGAGCGCATCTATGCCGGTAGCTGGTTAATATATCTAGGCAGATAATATAGGAGGGGGTTAGGCATAAGCAGATCACATGATTTGCTACAAGGGTTTAAGGTCATTTGAGGTGCCCTTACCGCACCATTAGTTAAATAGAAACCCTCTAAATTGACAAGAGTAAAGTATCATTTAAGCTGATTGAATATATATTCCTAGGTTAGCCTGGAGGATTGTTCTATGGAAAGAAGAATATCAATGTCCTCAACCCATAGTTTACATCAATTGTGATCCCTTTGAGCCGTACATCATTTTAATTGCATAGTTTCAGATCATAATCAACCAATCAAGTGTCTCATCTTGTAACAATGTCAATCTACCGGACCATGGAAAGTCGCCAGTCATCAGAATTGTACGTTGGCGCCCCACTGCCAGGTACCCGATCTTCTCCACACCCCAGCCTCATGTGTTTCTGCATCTTTTGTTCTCCTTTTTTTTTGGTTCAATTTGATTTCTGTTTCTGTTTCATTTTCTTTGCCTGCACAGTATTCTTGATCTCCTCAGGCCCGGTCCTGGATTCGAATTGATTTGCGACATCGACGTCGACGGTTCTTCGATTGCCCCTTACATCCTTCTGGTTTTCCAGAATCATTCCAGGATCGACATTCCAAGGACATCATCAGCACTACCACTATTCCACCTGGCACATTTTCCACACAATTCTAACACGGCCACCATCATCATCGAGACTTTGTACCCTGTGGTTTGGATTTGGTTGGTCGTCTAGGCGATACGCTTGGGCTCCGATCGTGGCGATAAGCGTCTCAGGTAGTCGCGGGGGCTCGTCCTCGGGCTCGACGAGACACCTTGTCTTCTCCCACTGCTGGCCAGTGTAGTTTCCATCACCATTTTCACCATGGATTCCCATTCCTTATCGCATGCGTCCACCCTGCTCGCACGAGCCGAAGATTCCTCCAACGGCCGCCCACCCGTGTACAAGGCGATCGGGATCTCGCTGGCAGTCGCATCGGGCGTCTTCATCGGCATTTCCTTCGTGATCAAAAAGATCGGTCTACTCAAGGCGAATGTGAAATACAATGAAGAGGCCGGAGAAGGGTATGGCTACCTCAAGAACTTCTGGTGGTGGACGGGGATGACCCTGATGATCATGGGGGAGATCTGCAACTTTGTTGCGTATGCCTTTGTCGATGCGATCCTGGTCACGCCCCTTGGAGCGCTGTCGGTGGTGATCACTACCATCCTCTCGGCCATCTTCCTGAAAGAACGCCTCAGTTTTGTCGGTAAGGTTGGCTGTTTTTGCTGCATCATTGGGTCCGTGGTAATCGCCATGAATGCGCCCGAGCAGTCGTCTGTCAGCGACATCCAGGACATGCAGCATTTTGTCATCGCCCCAGGGTTTCTGTCGTATGCGGGGGTGATCATTGTGGGCTCGGTCATCACTGCCCTCTGGGCTGGCCCGCGCTGGGGAAAGAAGAATATGTTCGTGTATATCAGCATTTGCAGTATGATCGGAGGCTTGAGTGTGGTGGCAACCCAAGGACTGGGTGCTGCTATCCTCGCCCAGATCAACGGCAAGTCGCAGTTCAAGGAGTGGTTTCTCTACGTCTTGTTTGTGTTTGTCATTGCGACGCTGTTGACCGAGATCATCTATCTCAATGTATGCACCCCGGTTTTGCCTTGGTGATGAACCCGCTGACTCTATCTTACAGAAAGCATTGAACATCTTCAACGCCGCCCTCGTCACCCCTACGTACTATGTGTTCTTCACCAGTGCTACGATCGTGACATCCGCCATTCTGTTCCGAGGATTCAAGGGCTCTGCAGTCCAAATCACGACCGTAATTCTAGGCTTCTTGCAGATCTGCGCCGGCGTGGTTCTGCTACAGCTGTCCAAATCTTCCAAGGATGTGCCCGACGCGGCTGTCTTCAAAGGCGACTTGGATCAAGTGCGCGAGGTTGCAACACAGGAAGAACCCGAGTCCGAGCCCAAGGCGGACTCGATCCGGGGCGCGGCGGCCATCATTCGTCGCATCTCAACTGCTCGTCGCACTACGGAGGCTGAGGAAGCCCGCCGTGTCTTTCATGATAGGCATGAGGATCAACTGAAACCGCCCAGTGAGAATGAAGTTTTCGAATGGGATGGTCTGCGCCGGCGCAGATCGACAATTTCTCGCCCTTACACACCTCGTACGCCTTCGATCAAGCAACAACTCCCACCTTTGGGCATGTCCCGACTTCCTGAACCCTACTCTGAGGATGAAGAGGATCATCGTCCAAACACAACACAGAGTGGCCACTCATTCCTGGATGGCATCCGGTACCGCGCATCAAGTGTGCTTCATCCTACACAATGGAGGCCCCTGCACGAACAGGATGAAAAGACCTACCCAAGTGATGGCGCTGTCGATACAGAGTATCATGGTGCAGGTGGCACCCTCAATCCCGGCCGGCAACGCAGCGATACCCCGCGATCCGTTTCATGGGTTGATGAAAAGCCTCCTGCTCACACGCCCCGCCGCCAGTTTTCCTTCAACTCGATGTTCCAGCACCTTAGAGCCGGTGGTGCCCCTTCGCCGAACCCCCTGCTAGCCCGCCCCGAGGCATCCTTCGTCGGAAGCATCGTCTACCGGGCACCGATCCTCTCAAGTCCGCGACGGAAGAGGAACAGCTAGGCCTAGTGCAAGGTGGTTCGCGAACCGCCCAGCCTGAAGAGGAAACCTTGAACGAGAGGCTAGAGCGCTGGTCCAGCAGCGATTCCGACCTGAGCGATGCTCAACCCATGTACACCAACCGCAATCACGGCGCATCCGTGTCAACCATGTCGACTACGGCATTCCCGGCATACGAGGACCACCAAGCCTTCTTCTTGTCCCATGACGCAGAGTCGAACCCCTACTATCTCCCGCCCCTCGGGCAAGCCTTGTCACCAGGACCCATCGAAGACGATGGCCGGCAACTGCCCTCGGCGAAACCCCGGTCTCGCACAAGAACCGACTCGTCCCATGGCCACGCCCCACCTCCAGCACAATCCTCCTTCTCTACCCATCGCCATCCCAACCCCCTACCACCCCTGCCCGACGAGACCTCATTGTCCGCTGAACCAGCCGGCATGAGGTCCGTGTCCTCTGCCTCGTCCGACCTCGGCGTGGAGTCACTGTCTTCTTCTATGGAAAGCGACAGTGCCGATGCTCCAACTGTGTATCCTGCTCGTCGTCAGAGTGGCTGGCGTCGGCATATGTCCGAGGCCAGTAGCACCGACGCTGAGACATACCAGCAACGAGGACAGGGCCAGGGCCGTGGTGGCTCTGGGGCGTTTGTATAAAGACCTTTACTTCTTTGGATGTCATGATTTTAACCTACGATTGATTCATATATTCTGATGCACTGCATTGATGGCGCATATATTGGGGATTTGCTAATGCAGTTGGGTACTTTGATGAATAACCATGTATATGGACCGAAGCTACATAAGACCAATGATAATGTGTGATGAAAGATCAAAGCAGATCAATTAGATTGAACTCCTAGGTAACCAACAAAAGGGGTATCATAATGTCCGTAGAAGTCTATGCCACCCATCTGCAAACGCTGTGCACACCATGCAATGCAATGCAAGAAACCAAAGACTACCGGGCCCCAAACATCCCCGCCACGCTCTTCTGCCCTTTGGCCGCAACATGCAAAACCGCAAACCGAGACTCGGCCAGTCGGCGCTCAGCCTTGATACTTTCAAGGGCCCTGGCCAAAGAGTATGTTAGTTGACTACCAAGCAATAGAGGAAGAATAGATACGTACCAGTCTACCCCAACAACCTTCACACTCTTCCAGCCACCTCTGGCAATTTCCTGTTGGAGCTTCCGGGCTGCGAATCCACCTCCTGCACCCACACCTATACCACCTCCTGTACGTACCGCAGTAGAAGTCGAGGGCCCGCTGTTTGGCTGGCCGACAATCACATGTGTGACGGTCTTCCGTGCCATCGCGATAGAAACGTGGGCGCCGTGCGCGACGAGGAGGTGCTTGAGTTTGTGGTCTGAGATCTGGGGGAGCGTCGAGCCGTTGATAAAGACGGTTATTCCGGCGAAGATATCCGAGGGAGAGGTCGTAGAAGCAGGGTCGGTGGTAGTCGAAGCAGTCGTAGCAGTCTCATGCTCGGGGTCTTGCTGCTCTTGCGTTTCCACATTTTCTCTTCCCGTCGCTTCTTGCTTCTCGGTTTCTTTCTCCGTCGGTGTGGGCTTTAGTTTCTTCCTGCCGATGGTGTTCTTCGCCTTCGCATTCCCTTCTCCACCATCATCGGCCTTGCGCTTGCCAACCCCCATGAAGCTGCGAATATCCCGCACCCCGAGCTGATTTCGTTCTGCCTCTGCATCAGACACGCAGAGCCATTCCCCCGGCCCTGGTCTTGTATTTGCACCAACTCTCTGGCCTGGCTGTTGTGGAGCCTCGACTCTCCCATCAAAGGCACCCCCGCCTAAGAAATTTTCTCTGGAATCACCATAGCACTGCGATCGCGACCGTAACCCCGCCAGACAATCCCTGCTCTGGAACTGGCACGCCAGCTTGTCGGCGCGCACATCGTCCCATGCCACTGCTTCTGCATTCCGATGTTCTGCGCGTTGGTGGCCCGTTGAGGCCGAGTTCCAGGGGTCGAAGATCTTGTGGTTTTGGGGCTGGACGGGGGCCGGCCGTTTGGTGGGGGGCATGGTCCGGAGGTAGATAGGTGGTTTTGCGGGTGGACTAGGAGATTTCGGTAGATGATAGGTGTGTGGCAAGCGTCTTTCTCCAAAAATGTAGCTCCAGGGCTGCTTTGGTGGGTTTGGCGCTGGTTACATCACTCGGTTCAACTTGGTGTGCGCGATGTTGTTGGTTTGACGTTAGAGCGGGTGAACCATGGAACGGATGGTGTTTTGGTTTTGCTGGTTTGGGATAGGGTTGGTGGATCACGTGTTGTTGGTATGTTCCAACGGTAATGTACTTGCTTAATTGTTGGATCAAGAAAGATAGAAGATAGAGTTCGGTATATACCTCTCGAGTTGAATCTGAGAGAATGAGACATGGTTTTGGTTGAACTTGCTGTCGGTGTTTTGGGATATATATTCAGATGGCTACATCTGACATCTATAGTGTTTTAAACATTCGATATTAACCAAGTTCGTAGACAGATTGGGGTTAAAAACTATCCAAAGCTTGAAGACAAATATTTGAAAGGAGACATCATTTATTATAAACATAAAACGTTAAGGTCATCTCAAATAATATCATACTTCAGGTTGCAGCAAGAGATATACCTTGACTTGATATGACATTGAACACTTTAAGAACAACCAATATCTAAATTTTGATATTAGTCTATTCTAAGTATTGCTAGGTACTAAGACAATACTCAATAGGCTTATTCTCAATACTCAAAAGACATGACATGCCATTAAGTATAGGTAGTCAACCGCATCAACCACGCCTTCTAGAAGCTTGCTGCAATCCGTCCTAGCACAAAGCACAGAGCACATCTGCAGGGTTCAAGTCCTCGTGCTCCCTGCACTGCTATCAATTGACATAACTCCGTAGTGCAGTGGTGCAGTGCGTATAGAGATGCACTATCTTAGCTATCTACCTACTCGACACCGGTGTTAGGTGTAGATCTATGGCGATGCATAATCCATAGCCAACGCATATACTCAATCTACATCCTTCGAGAAAAGTCTGGCTTTCATTAGATCTACCCCTACCTAGTAGGTAGATGGCTACTAGCCACCGATCCAACACAGAACATCGGCCACCGCAATTCCCAGCATCACGACTCCCAATCAAGGGATATATACCAACCACCCACCGCCTCTCCCAGCAACATCACCTATGCAGGCCTAGACATCTTTATCCCTTGACAAGCCACCCAGATATGGTAATGAAGCACTCTGAAACCAGCGGTGAGTACCCGCCATCGCATCGCATCCCCATCCCTATCCCCCAGCATCCCTAGTATGAGGAAACTACTACCCCCACCCTCCCTATGCTACCCCCCCCCTCATTCAAGATATTACGCCACATGAATGGCAGACATGCTTCGAGAATGTGGCAGGCCCACCCACACGAAGATAAATAGGAATGATTGACAAAAAAAAGGATCATAATTTACTGAGTTTATTTTCTTTACTTTTTTTAAACACAACTTGCATGCTGCACATTCTTCCCTCAACATCTAGGATGTGGCCTGCTGTGAAGTGAGACACAAGAGACGGTGAGTCTAACCTCTCTCTCCCTTTCTTTTTTTTTTCTTGCTGCCTTTGTGCATGAACACTCGGTCTGGGTGGTTTGACACGGTCCCTGCGCATCTTATCGGGCAATGTTATCGTTGGGAATGAGGGGGAGGGGCGGGATCGGGGTGAGACCGAGTTACACAGGTTAGGATTAATTATATTATATTATATTATTATATATTATTATAGCCTAGTATATTATTTTCTATCTTCTACTACTATATTATAGTAATAACTACGCATTATCAGGATAAAAAAGAGATATATTACCTTCTCTAGATATATAGCGAACCACTCGCTATAGTAAATAGATTCTCGATTTACTCAGAAATCAGGAAAAAGAAAAGAAACGGGTGACTGCATGAGAAGGTGCCACGTCTGCACGCAAGGGTCAACTGGCGGTGAAAACCCCACGAATTCCTACGTGGTTGACTCGCCCGCCAGTCGTTTGCCAATCGATCGGCAGTGCCAATCACCGCGCCAGTGTTACACCTTTTTAGCCCTGAAATGACGCTCGGAGCACACGCCACAGAGGGGATGGTGTCTTTTTTTTTTCTTCTTTTATTATATTTCGTACGATTGCCCGCCTGATCAAGATGAACGTGCAGTCGATCTCTTGGCCCACGGGACGGAATGCAATGCGAGGTTAAATCAGGTTGTACACTCGCATCCTGTCTATCTAGCTTATCCTGGCCTTATCCTAGCTTGGTGCGCGATTATTCCTAGAGAAGAGTGGAAATACCAAGAGAAAATACCAAGGCCTGTATACTTCCATATGTAGCTTGTACAACCCCCAGAATCATGATTACTTATGTATAAAGATGATCATACCGAGATAGTCAAGCTGGCAGGGATCCCCCTGGTTGACTACTGGCTCTGTCCGACCGAGTATGTCCCACCTCAAAGGCCTTGTCCTATTGTTGCGATTCGGACAACCTGATCTGGCATCAACGCCCAGACGGCATCGGGCATATTCCACTTTATTATTATTATTATTATTATTATTACAATTTTCTATTTCTAATTATCATTCAATGATTATTCTCTATACCATGGACCATGCTCCTAGTGAAACCTGTCAACCGAGGTAATCCCCATCGTCCAGTCTGCACGGATAGAACGTCCGCTGCAGGGTAACTCGTCTCGCTGCAAGGTACGGATGAACCCGTCGATCGATGCACAATTGACGGGCATCAGAGAGGAAGTGGAGGCCATGATTCAAAATTATGATGATGATGATAATAATAATAATAATAATAATAATAATAATAATAATAATTATTATTATTATTTCTCTGTATTGTATTTCGCAATTGTACCATCCATAGGTTTATTTGCCCGATCCACCCCCAAGAGCTGAGAGGTCGTCACACACGGAAACCCCGAAAGACTATCATATAGACCAAGAGCAAAAAAGACCACTCATATCGAATTGCGCCTTGCGTTATGGTTCAACGGCGGTTCATCGGAGAGCCTGGACGCATCACATTTTCGGGGGCTTCGGCCACTTCACCCAAAGCAGATTGGGGCCGTGTGTGTAGTGCCGTGTGTGTAGTGGAGCCGAGGGGGGAGGGCGTCCGTGCTAGCGATTTGCGGTGGAGATTTTCCTTTTGGCAAGCTCGCTTGATCGAAAAGATTTTTATTATTATTATTATTATTATTATTATTCATTCATTCTGTGTATTCAGTCGGAAGATAGAGAGAGGAGAGAGAAAAAGCCACAGTTGCTATCGCTGGGTCCACTCAACTCCCCCCGAGACGGAATTGTTTTTTCTTTTCTTCCTTTCAGATCCATTGAGGGAGAGTTTCAAGGCTCCTCTCGGGCGCTAGACATGCCCTATCAAGGATGTCAAATGGTTTCCGGGGCGGATCCTTCACTATTTCCCTCCTATACTACTGTATGCTGTATGTACAGCGGGTATCGGGCCGTCGATAGTGACGGTGCAGGAATCTGGAGATGGGCCCCCGGACAAAGACTGGGGAGTACCTGCTTCCGTGCCAGAGTCTGCAAAATGCAAGAGAAGCCCATTTGGAGTACATAGGGCAAGATTGCATATATGGTAGCTGTACATCTACTTCGTTCATAAAGGTATAGATATACTGTCTATATGCTGTCAATATACTCTCGATCTCAATATACCCCCGAAAAACAAAACCACTAACAAATATTCTCCTTCCTGTTGAGGATTCCCGTTTCTTTCCGACAAAAAAAAAAAAAAAAAAAAAAAAAAAAAAAAAAGAGGACAAGGGTCCGTGTGGCGGGCTCGAGAACCGAATCCACTTTGCTGCGCGATTATTCACCGGAAATCATCCCTCCGATCATGATCCACAGGCATCCACGGATTGACGGTTATGACATGGGAACTGGCTAGTGCCATGTATGTCAAGTTTCCATGCATCAACCAAAAGAGAGAGGAAAAATAGATACTACACGTCAACTCCAAACTTCCACGCCCCCCCCCTCGCTGTCAGGAATGACATCTGTCAATCGAGATGGGAAACTCGGGTGGAGTGAATGCAAGGGAAAGAGTTCTCTGCCATCCTATTCAGTACGAATAAAATAAATAGAATGAATAGCGGTGTATACCCACCCGCTGTCTTTCTTTCTCTCCCCCCCTTGCTGATTTGAATGGCAAGCCCAGATGAGAACAGTCTTGAATTGCCCCAATCTGATCGACGCCAGTAGCCGTGTTGACCCCGTCACGGGGCTGGCTAGTCCAAATGGTGATGTGACGGGGGATTTTTCATTTCCATTGCTATTCGGACTATCCGGGTACAGCCCGGGTATGTCCAGGTGGCTACAGTACTGACGTAGGGCATTGTCTCTCTCTAGCTAGTGGTAATGAGAGATGGGTTGGACAAAATAATCATAATCATAATCATAATAATAATAAATGACTAGCCACTCTTCACTCTCGTGGCACCAGACAGGGATGGCTGAGAACAGACCCTTGATCGACTCCAGCTGTGTTTCGTGGTGCGCTGAGAGCCACTGATTTTGGGGAAGGGGGGTGACGTGCTCTTATTTTATTTTACTATATGATTCATATTATATCTGAACATGATAGTTATTATATTTATGATAACAAAAATAATAATAATCACTTTATACACCCATAGTATTTACTATTCTACATGATCGATAATAATGAGGTTCAGGGCACTCCCCACCATCGGCTATAGCCGTGTTTCCATCCCGACCCAACGCTGATCTATATAGAATATGATGGTTGAATGCGATCTCTCACGGGTCGATCAGTACAAGTGTCTCCGCTTTTTATGGACCTTGCATTGTGGCCCATGCTCTCTCTCTCTCTCTCTCTCTCTCTCTTTCTCGCTCTTTTCCTGTAAGCGCTGTTCCTGCCAAGCACCAACCACAATCTCTGGCCTTTTCACAATCGACAGTGCAGCCGCCGCGCATTACCAGGGGTTTTTTTTTTTTGTCTCTTCTCCTTTGTCTTTTTTTGCTTAATATTCCTCCTTTTCATGATTAAAATAAGGTAGAACTTTTTTTCTCTTATATTTCTTTAGTAATTATTGCAATGTCTTGCACGATAAGCAGATCCTGTCGATCGCCCCGGCCGGTGCCAGTCTGGACTCTCCGGTGCCCAGCGCCCTTGGAGTTTCGGGCGTCCATGGAGGGGGAGGGGGAGGTGTTCTCCCCGTCTGCACCCCATCCACTCCCCCCGACTCGAGTGGACCCTGGGGGACTGCCCTTCCCCTCTGGTTATAATACTACAGAGGGATAATGATGATGATCTTGGCATTTACGTGGCGATATCTCCATTGCAGTCTCAGGTCAGAAACAGAAATTATAATAGTAGTTGTAATCCGAATCATAATAAGAAGAGAAAATGAGTAAAAGAGAATCGATCGGACTCCACGGGGCAGATCCAGCGGGCCTATCCCGGGCGATCAGCGTTTTGCTTTTTGGCCGGTCACACAGACCAGGATGAGTTCAGCTCCTGGTCTCTTTCATGACTTGATAATATATAAAATATAAATACAATATACATATATATATTCATAATATTCATATCCAAAAAAAATAAAATAAAATAAAATACAGAATGGATTCATATGTCCCTGCTGATCACCCTTGCGTAGAAATCGACTCGAGATGATCTGAACGCAACTCCACCACGCCCCACTGTGATTGATTCGATACTATTTCTGTGAAGAGAGGGGGGGTTCTCTCGACGGGGCGAGCCGGAAGTTCTGCAGAGAATTGATTTATTATATATTTATTCGATTTGTTCTATTAGGGGCATTTTGGGCTCTTCGTTCTCTTCCTACTTAGTCATCTGATCGTCCAAAAGCCTCTCTGCGGCTCAGCGTCATTTTCCCTCTTCGCTCTCTCTCTCTTTCTTAATGAGAGCTTGGGTTCCTGTACGAGTTGGTTCTTTTTTTTTTTTTCTTCTTCTTCCTCTTTTTTTTTTTTTTTTTTTTTTTTCTTTTTTTTTTTTGATTTCTATCTCATATATATGTTTTTTTTATCTGTGCCCTTCCCCCAACATCTTCCCCCTTCCCACTTGTTTTTTGATTTTCCCCTGCAAGCGCATAGGGATGCGTTTGCTGCACCACCCCAGCCTCCACCTTTCTGTACGTCCAACCTCCGCGCGTTCTTCTCCCTCTCTCTGCCACATCCCTCGACATGTCTGAGACGTGATTTTTTTTTCTTCCCCTGTCCCGGCCTCATCTTGCTTGGGCCTTATTTGACCATCTAATGCACTCTCATCCCACCTTGGACGATTGTTGATGACTTACGTGATCGCCTACTTCTAGTTTCCCCTCCGCATTCTCTGAACCGTGGATCCCACAAACTACTGTTCTTTGATGTGCCCGATTTTGTAACGACTGTTGATGATTCTTATGACCTGCTTCTGAATCTACTGAAGCGATTTGTCTGATCAACTTGACCTTCCTGCGACACCCAACATCCTTGAGATATTTTTTTTTTGTTTTGTCCTTCGCATAGGCTCCCGAGTCTTGAACGGTTACGAACTTGCGACGAGCTCGCTACGATTGCACGCCCCTGCATTTCTTGCATCTTGCATCTTTGAAGCTCGTTTCGCTCTGCTTGTCTCTGCATCTCCCTACGGACGTGTGCAGTCAGTGCTCCAACGGCCCGCGACCTTTTCCTTCTTGATCCGCCGGACAATTCCTCCACGTCCGACGGTCGCTTTTCTCCCCCCTTTCAAGCCGTTTTCCGTGCAACCGAAAAGCTGGAGCTACCGTCGATCTCGCAGGTCCACACCCGCGGTCCTGCTGATATCCCCTGGTACAACCACCACGCCGCTGAACGACCCATATTGTCAGGCGATAAGCTCCCGGCGCTGAGCTTACCCACAGCCATCCAAGGCCAGACTGCTCGGGCATACCAAGACCCCTCTGTGGCCAGCTCCAATTCCAGCGCTCGCACGAGTCTCTCTGGATCCTCTGTGGCTGCCCACGAGCGCAGCCCGCCCCCGGATCTGGCTGGGACCCAGGGCCGGCTCTCTCTGGACTCAGGCGCCGACTACAGCATCCCACCCGCATCCGTCCACGACGGGTACTATCCCAGCCCAACCTCGCTCGGCAGCATGAATCAGTCACAGCCTTACATGGACGTCCCATCACACCTGTCTTCTGCACAGCCCTACACCTCTCAGGGTGCCACGTCTGGCACTATGCCCCAATATCCTTACCCCCAGCAACCCCCGGTCCTGCAGCCTTCTTCGACCTATGCTCCGGCCCCGTACTCGCAGTATGGATATCCCAGTGGTGTCACATCGCCACCGACAGGACATCCCGCTTCATCCAGCTCCATCGGGGGTCAAATTCCCTCGCAGCTGCTGCCATTACCTGGTAAGTGGTCCAAGATTGGGCTTCCATCTCTGGAGACCAATGATTCTAACAATGCAATAGTCACCCCCCACTCAGTCACGCCGGCCGGCTATGGCAACAGCACGGGGGCCCCTTTACAGGGCTACATTTATGACCCTTCGGGGCAGAACCCACCCCCAGGAGCTAAGCCGCGAGTGACTGCCACCCTGTGGGAAGATGAGGGCAGTCTCTGCTATCAGGTGGAAGCGAAAGGAGTTTGTGTAGCTCGGCGGGAAGGTAAGAAGAGTCATCGATGAAAGGTGGAAAGCAAATTCTAAGTCACAAGTTGCAGATAACCACATGATCAACGGAACCAAGCTGCTTAACGTGGCGGGAATGACCCGAGGCCGCCGAGATGGTATTCTCAAGAGTGAAAAAATGCGACAGGTGGTCAAGATTGGCCCGATGCATCTGAAAGGTGTTTGGTAAGTTAAGAGATTAGGATGATGTGTTCACCTCTCCAGCAACTGACCATGGCCATCAGGATTCCCTTCGAGCGTGCCCTGGAGTTTGCCAACAAGGAAAAGATCACGGATCTCTTGTACCCGCTGTTTGTACACAACATCGGCGGCCTCCTCTACCACCCGGCCAACCAGACCCGGACCAACATGGTTGTGCAAGAATCGCAGCAGCGGCGTCTCGAGGGCCCACCCCCTGGTGCCCAGCGCACCCCCTCAGGGCATCAGTCCGCGGGTCTCCACCACCATCACTCCATGCAGACACCCATGTCCTCGCACATGTCCCACCCCTCGGCCATGGCCGGTCAGCCTGGCTCTCGGCCGGGAGTCGACCGGGCCAATACGTTTCCCACACCTCCCGCCAGCGCCTCGAGCTTGATCGGCGTGACCGGCCAAGGCAGTTCGTACGAATGGGGTGGCCAGAGCATGAACTCCGGGGTCCCGCACAATCAGCCGCTGTCCATCGATACGTCTCTGAACAGCCAACGTTCCATGCCGACCACCCCGGCTACCACGCCGCCGGGCAACAACATGCAAGGCATGCCCTACCAAGGACAGTCCGGGTATGACAATTCCAAGCCGTATTACTCGGCGGCGCCTCAGTCGCACTCGCAGTACGCCCCGCAGACCCCCTTGGGTTCCTCGGGCATGTCCGCGTATGGCCAGTCGATGCCAGCTACCTACCTGAAAAGTGAGATGGCGCCCCCGACGGGTCGGGCACCGGGTGCCACGGAACCCGAGACGTCGGAACTCAAATCTGACCGATACTCCCACGGCCCCGGCCCTGGCGAGGCGGTTTCGGAACACGAGCCCGAGTACCTGCATGACCATGGCGCTGCCTATAGCAGTCGGGGCTCTTACACCTACACGACCAACCCATCCATCGGATCTCTGACTGGAGAGCACTCCCAGCTGACGCCGGAGATGACGGGATCCCCGCAGCAAAACGGCTCGGGCCGTCTGACGCCGCGAACCGGCGGTGCCCCTCCGCCGCACTGGGCGTCGGGCTACAACACCCCCCCGCGCCCGGCTGCCACCAGCCTCTACAACGCGGTTAGTGACACGCGCGGCACTCCGGCCAATGGTCCCTCGGATGGTTATTCCATGGCGTCGGCCCCGGCGCCCGTGTACTCGACCACGATGAACGGGTCTCTGAGCTCGGGCACCAAGCGGATGCGTGAGGATGACGATGTGATCCATCAGGACTCCGCTGCCGAGTATGACAGCAAGCGCCGCAAAACCCTGACCGATGCGACTCTTGGTGGGCCTGTGGGTGGGGCTCCCCTGCTGCAGCCCATGAAGACCGGTGGAGTCATGGCCCGCCGTCGCTGAATTTTTATGATCTTCTGTTTGTCCCTTTCCGGAGTCACTGTTTTCATGATAGACTCCGTGCCATGATGCCACATGGCGCCGCGGACTTGATTATTATTATTTTTCTTCGTTGTGTCTTTGATGCTGGTCTCCCATTTTCCGGCTGCCTGTCCCAGGCGATGGAGGGGACGCAGTCTCTGCCATTCCTTCTGGAGCCTTGATCTCTCTGCTTTGTTTTCTTCCGGGATCTCGGGTTGTGAGACCTTTCGAGGGTAGTTCTGCAATTTTGCATAGGGGAGTGTGACCGGCCTTGACGACTATGATGTGACGAATTTCTTATGAACGAATTTTCTTTGTGTGCGATCGATCTACATCGCTCTGGTTCTGTCTTGATTTTGTCTGGTTTTGAATTTTTCTTTTCAAAAGGGCTGTTTTCTTGTTTCCCCAGCATTCGGGCTTGGGCTTTTCCCCCTCTTTTAGAGAGATGATATGATAATGAACGGCCATGAACTCGCGCTTTGCCCTTGAATGAGCTTTCCCCGATAGAAACTTAGTTTCAAACCCCTGGCATTCTGCGTGTTTACTGTCTTTTTTCCATCGCGGGGAATACTACCCCATTGCCTGCCAATCCCCCGCAAAGTGCCAAACACAGTCGCATTCCCCGGTGATCTGCCTGGCACGCGGGGAATCTTTCTTCTCTGGTGGACCTTGCCCTATCTACAGTTGTGTTGCAGCCAGTTACGATGCCTACATTTCGGCAATGGAGTCATGGTATACGTCTGCTTCAATAACCGTACCCTGTTCCAATTCCTAACTGTGAGAGTTTATCCATGGGGGCTTACACTCCCCCACACACTCCACACAAACACACTTCTGTCCACTCGCCGTCCTTGAATTGGTCACTTCATCGCGCCAGTCCGGGGTGAATCCGGGGACCCCGCATGGCATGCTGAGACCGGTTATCGTCATCTCATACTCTCGGCGGACGGGGCATGGCATTTAATAAGGAGGGGGGGGGGGTAGAATCCTGAGTCTATAAAAACAACGGATTTGGTCTGTCTTGAGTTTGTGTTTCTTTTCTTGTTGACTATACCAGACGAAGCTGTTGTCCATTGATCTTTTCTCTACTTGACATTTTCTGCAACCAGATCACCCTCATCTTACTATGGACGCCAACGCCAATCGATCGTCTCTCGATAAAGACGAGGACAAGGCCGATGTCGTCCATGAGGAACTCTCCGCCCTGGAGCTGGACGACTCTATTGAGAAAACAGACCCGGGGGTAGCCGTGTGGCTGATTGCTTGCACGGTGTCGATGGGAGGGTTCCTGTTCGGTATTCATCCATACTCACCCACCTTTCTTGTACCTCGTACTCATTTTGTCGTGTAATAATTAGGCTACGACACAGGAGTCATCTCCGCCGTCCTAGTCAACCTAGGCACAGACCTCGGCTCCCCCCTCAGCTCCAATGAACAAGAACTCGTCACAGCCATCACATCCGGCGGCGCCCCTAATTGGCGCCGTGCTCGCCGGCCTCTCCTCCGACAAATACGGCCGCAAACTTGGTATCTACCTCGGCTGCGTGCTCTTCGTCGTCGGCGCCGTCGTCCAAGCCGCAGCCTTCTCGCTGGCCCAGATGACAGTAGGCCGGTTCGTCGTCGGGCTGGGCGTCGGCAGCGCGGCGATGATCGTCCCGCTGTACATCGGCGAGATGGCGCCCGCGCGCTTCCGCGGCCGCATGATCGTTTTCGATAACCTGTGCGTAGCCTTTGGCCAGCTCGTTTCGTATGCGCTCGGCGCCGGCTTCACACATGTTGCTGCAGGCTGGCGTTGGATGGTTGCTATCGGTGCCGTGCCGGCGCTGGCACTCGCGGCGTTTTTGCCCAAGTGTCCGGAGTCGCCGCGCCAGCTTATCGCGCATGGGCGGGTGTCGGAGGCTGATGCTGCGTTGCGCCGTATCTTCCCACGCGCTACTGATGCTCAGGTTGCGGGGAAGATCCGCCTTATTGAGCAGGCGGCGTCGTCGATCTCCGAGCGGAGCTTGGGGTGGCAGATTAAACAGCTGCTTTGTGTGCCGGCTAACCTGAGGGCTTTGGTTACTGCTTGTATGGTTATGGCTAGTATGTCTCCTCTTCCCTTCATATTTTATATGTGTCTTATGTTCCTTCTCACTACTCAGTCTCCCAACTCGGCGGCTTCAACACCCTCATGTACTACTCATCCACCCTCTTCTCGATGGTGGGCTTCAACCAGCCGACATCAGTTTCCATCGTGGTGGGCGGCACGAACTTCATCTTCGGGTTCTTCAACTTTGCTGTGATCGACCGGGTCGGGCGACGCGTAGTGCTAGTCATCACGATGCTGGGCATGGCAAGTAAACCATCTAGAAGTAACTTGGGTACTGATTCAAAAACGACACAATCTAACTTTGATAAACAGTCCCTCTCCCTAGTCGTCACCGCAATCGCCTTCCACTGGATTCCCGTAAACAACCTCTCAACCATCACCTCATCTTCTTCCAGCAGCGGCGAAACTACCTGGGCAACGATCCTACTCCTCGTCATGATAATCACCTACGTCGCCTTCTTCGCCGCCGGCGTCGCCCCCGTCGCCTGGGTCGGGACTGAGCTCCTGCCCCTGGAAGTGCGCGCACTGGGCACGATGATCAACTCGGTCGTGTGCTGGGGCTGCAACTTGATTATCTCGTCGACGTTTCTGTCCATGATGAAGACCATGACTCCCAGCGGCACGTTCGGGTTCTATGCGGGGATTTGTTTTATCGGCTGGGTTTTTGTCCTGGGGTGTTATGCCGAGGTGCATAATATGCCGCTGGAGGCGGTGCGCGAGGTCTATGAGAGTGGGTTTGGGGTGCGGAAGGCGAAGGTCTTGCAGAGGGAGATTCGGGGGCGGAGGGATGCTGAGGCGAGGGCTGAAGCTGAGGCTGGTAAGGTGTGAGTTTTTATTTAACTCTATTCTATTAGTTCTTTTGATTCCGTCTTGGAGTGTTTGTAGTGTTCTTTTCTTTTTCTATTGTCTCTCATATAGTTGTTGCACTTGACTTTCTACCCGGTGCCTCCACACAATCAAGCCAGCTACTGGCATCTATCAGCCGTGGCAAAAGGCTTGCATACCCTCGCAGAGAAGCTTGATCATTGTGAGAATAGATGGGAGAATCGACGTCTCGTCTCGGGTCGATCCAACGGACGATAGAATCATGGGACACTTACTCATTTCCTCAAGCATATAGACAATTCAATGCTTGCCGAGTCGAACCGATGTCCTGTCAGGAACAAAAATGAGCAACCAATTCCCGCCTAGTCTTTTTACCTTCATCCAGCACATACCCAACCAGAAGCAGAAACCAGAAACCAGAAAGCAACCTCATCAAGGTTGGACTCTGCATTTGCAAGAACGACAGAGAGTCACTCTCAGCTCCTAGCCTAGCCACATCTCGGTATCAAGATGCAGTAGTTGAGAGAGTAGGAGAGCGCCGGGGTGAGTCTGCCATCTAGATGTGAGGCAAGGTCGATTGGAATCACTCATGGATCTTGTCTCCATGACACAAATAGAGTCGTTCATAATGGCTTCACACACACAGGGAGAGAAAGAGTCCCAAGGCGATGATGATCGATGTGACAAGAGACACAAATCACCACACGCAGTCCATCATTGACCAGTGACAGAAGACAGACAGAAAGAGAGAAAGAGACTGGCGACTCTTTCTGGACCTGTCCCAACACACAGAGTTGCACTCCTTGGCAGCTGCGTCAGGCAGCAGAGACGAGAAATGGTATAGATCGGAATTGCTCCTTCTTCTTCCTTCTCTTGCAAGCATAGTAGCCAGCGTCTTGACTTTTGCACATCAGGCTCGGGTTGGAGTGAGATCTCCTGCGTTGACCTTGAAAAGAGACATATTGAGCTGGTCTATGATCCTGGTCTCATTTGGTTAGCAATGAGAGCTCGTGTGTCCGCTGAACGATGCTTTGCCCATGCTTTATCCTCAGCGAGAGTACCCTTGGCCAGGGGCTTCAGGAAAAATTCGTTCATCCAGTTAAGGATCAACTGCAAATCGTAGGCGTCCCCGACCATGCCCTTCCACAACCTAGAAATATCAGTATAAAAACAAGGCGCCGCATCCAGCTCACATTCAACGAGGAGAAGGGTGAGTTTGAATCATACGCCTTGACCTTGGTCTGAAAGCACTTAGTGCACCAGAGGAACGCGGGCGAAAGGGTAGTGGAACACGCCGGCCGGTGCGACAAACGGCCAGAACGACGATGTCTCAGTGGCAAGGCAGCATCAGAGTGGGGATTGAAATGACATTCACGAGTCGGGTCTACTAGCAACGACTCCCGAAAAGAAACATAATCGAAACGACAATGATGAATGCCTACCATAGCTCGTTCTTGGCATCAGCTCTCTCGAATCAGACTTTGGGCCAGTGAGTGACCCAAGAAGTTTAGGCCCCAACAGCCTAGGTGGGCATTGTGGATAGGACAGCGAGCTGTCTTCACCAACAGAAACATGTTTTCTTTTTCTTGGCGTTAGATATATATACTGTGTCCAATGTTGTTGCGGATTCCGACATGTCGGTGAGTGGGCATGGACGGTGCAGTATTCCTTCGTTGACTTTCATCATGGCAGACTCATATAGGTACTGTCCTTCCCCGGGTATATTCAGTGGCTGAGAAGACTTCAAGAGACGATGGCTGGGAGCATGTAGAAGGTTGAATGGACAAGCCACTTGTAGGTTATATAGATTCGATTGGAAGTCAGGTTATTTGAACCTCTTTAAAGCGACAGCCGTACTGAGGCCATGATGGACTCCCGTGCGCGTTCATAAGGTGGTAGGAAAGGAAGGTATATATGCCTCGTGAATGTTTTGAGCGACATAAATGTCAATTTGCCGCGAACAGCAGCTTTTTTTGGGGAACGGCCAAGGGTTAGCGCATCGAAGGCCGCAGTTTGCATAAGGTCGAGGGCGCTGCTATATTTACCCTGATCGTGTCTGGTCTTGCCATCAAAATCAAGGTGGGAGATGTGGATGATGATGATATGAGGATGGGGATGAGAGGATGGATGAGGAGGATGGCAATGAGGGAAAGGGGGGGAAATGGGGATGGAGAGAGAATGAGAAAGGAGAAGAAATGAGCAGGTGGAGATGATTTAAATATCACAGGCGAATGTTTGCTGTGGATATTTTGTTTGCTCTATCGCCTAACCTCTATCAACCCAGTCTATCATGATCCATAACCCAGGACAAAGACATGAAAAGTGACGTAAATACAAAGAATCCAAGCCCCCAAAGACTTAGCGCTTGCCTGCCTGAGCAAATATTTGCTGCCAGATCTCAAGCCACTGCTGCTGTTTGTATGACAATGGGCGATGTGGATTGCGGAATGTGTTGGACAAAATATCTCGAAGACGGCCACTGAGGGTTTTCAGAGCGAGCATGGATTTCCAGTCTCGCACGGCAAATCGGACCCGGTTGGCATCGATGGAGATTACACCAGAGTACATCTGTGGCAGGGATTTAGCTGACAGGAAAATCAAAAGCCATGACTCAAAACAGTGAGGTTTCAAACAAAGCAGAAAAAAAAAAAGGCTTACCTTGAACTCGGCGTCGCCACATAGTAGGGCGACTGCGAAGTCGTCCACTGCGCTGGTCTCATGTGCGTTCAAGTTTCGGTTGCGGGCTTGCATGATGTGGTAGTACGAGATCCATTTGATGGCCGAGTCTGCTTGCTTGTTGACGGACGTCGGGTGCAATGTAACCGACTGGTTGTTCCCAACATTACGCCAGCCTCGGCCTTCACGCGTCAGAAGCTTCGGGTAGAAACTCCAGGCGACGACCGAATTAATCACCGTATCATTGTCGCTGTTGAGGTCATAGTCTTCTGGGATCATGAAGAATTGGCGTTGTCTCCCGCTGGAACGCGCTCTGTAGATTTAACAAGTATTAATAGGTGCCACCCATCATCATCTATGAGTTAATAAGGTCTGTTACTCACCGATTGAGAGCCGCTCTCTGGGAGGCATCCAGATTCACCATGCCGGAATCGACAATGGACACAACTAGCTGCATCTTGACGTCCTCGATGCCCAGTAACGTCTGCGGGTTGAGGAAGTTCTTCCGACAGAATGAGTACTCGTTTGACCCAGGCGTACTTCTTGTGCGCCTCCAGCCACAGTAGGCATTGTACACGGTTAAAAGGTCCGAGTCCCCTGGATGTGTCAGCAATTATCGGGATAAGGAGGCAATGGAAAGTGATACCTCTTTGGAAGGACATGCGTGCGGCATCACGCTGAGAGTTGGAGCCCATTGTGTTCACGAAAGGTGACTTGGAAGATAGGATGGCGGCGATACTGACAGCCGCATCCAAGCACCGGAAAAAGGCCCCGTGGATGATCAGCTTTCCCAGGAAGACATCCAGTGGTAGTTTGGCCAGCTGAACTCCAAGGGATGTCAGACTTTCATTACTTGTCAGGGCTTTGACCTCCTTCAGAGCATCAATAGCGCGTCGGATGTTTTTGGAGGAAGGCGGGTCTAAGGCTTCAAGTAGCGTTTGCTCTACCTCGCCCAACTTGCAGATTTTGACGCGCAACACCAAATCCTGTAAGGAGAGCCGGAGCATTTCTGGTGTTTGTTGCTCCGCAAGCTAAGTTTTGTTAGTAACTATTCTATTTTCAAGGCCAGATCAATATACTCACCACCTTGTCATGTCGATATTTGGTGAAGAGGTGGAAGCAGATGCCATTTTGAACACGTCCAGCTCGGCCACGCCGCTGTTTGGCATTGGCACGTGAGATAAAGGACTCAACAAGTCTGGAGAGCTGCCGCCTCTCGTCGAACCTGGGGATTGTAAGTATAAACAGCTACAATGATGACAATGATGAACTTACCGCATCATTTTCTCTTTTCCTGCATCAACCACAGCAGTAATATCAGGAATTGTGATACCTATTGACAACTTAGCGATATTGGAAAATCTCGGCGGAACTCTCGGCCTCAAAACCTCACCAGTTTCTGCGATATTGGTAGCAATCACAATCTTCCTTGTGCCTTCGGGAGGTACAACAAATGCCTTCTCTTGGTCTTCACTGGCGATCGAAGAGTGAAGCGCATGCACAATCCAGCCCCTTTGGAATTGTGGTTCTGAAAGGATTTCGTCATTCAGTCGACGAATCTCCGCCAACCCAGGCATAAAGACCAAGATGGCCTTGCTGTAGTGAACCATGTCGGGAGCCGAAGCGATCTTGAGTAGCAATTTCTTGATGAGCTGGTAGTCCATCCGGTACTCGTCGAATTTGAGCACCGTTTCTCTGGTTTGCTTAGAATATCCATCCAGCGTAGCCTGAAGACTTCCCGCGTTGTCACCGACAGCAGCATCAGTGGGTGGCTCATCCATGTCCTCATCGAGCGCGGTGAATGACTCGTCCTCGGAGAGACGATAGTTCGTCATTTCGACCGCATCCTCGAGGTATTTCATTTCCACGGGGAACGTGCGACCTGGAATATTTAGGACCGGCACGCCTCCAAGGTACGTGGAAAAGCGCTGTGCCTCAAGAGTCGCAGACATGAGGATAAGCTTCAAATCAGGCCGTTTATGCATGAGTCTGCGAAGCACGACAAGGAGGAAATCACTGTCAATGGTACGCTCGTGGACTTCGTCAAGAACAACGTGAGTGATGTCTTGAAAGTCATCGGGCCGTTCGAGCATGCGCACAACGACACCAGTTGTTCTGCAGGAAGTTAGTTATTTGGGAGGTAATGGAAGTCAAGGCAAGGTAGAGGCGTACGCATATACTAGCCGCGTGGATTGGCTGATCTTGCTTTCAAGCCTCACTGCAAAGCCGACGAGAGAGCGCATAGTGCCCACATCGTTCTTGCTTTCGCCTAATTCTTCACTGACTCGTCTTGCCAGAGAGATTGCAGAGATACGGCGCGGCTCTGTCACATAGACCTTGCAACGCCGACCCTGAATCATCTCATGCTCGAGGATATAGGAAGGGATCTGCGTACTCTTTCCGCTTCCTGTCTCACTGCAAATGATCAGAGCTTGGTGAGTATCCAGCGTATTAAGAATCTCGTCCTTGAAGTTCCAGATCGGCAGGTTCATTCGGCCTGTCATCATGCGTTGAAAAGATGGGCTTGATGACTTCGCCGCCCACGCTTGCCTCAGTTGCTCGTCAGTGTCGAAGTGGCTTTCTCGCACGAGCCCTTTCATGGGACTTCCTGGCTTGCTACCGACTCCGTTGCGTTTTTTGAAATTATCCAACAGGACAATATCATCTTCAAATGTGCCTTGGTTTTCCTGGACCAGGCGTTTGAGATCCTTGACTGTAGCTTTGTCAACCGTGTCCTCTTGTGCTTTCTTGAGAGTTGTAAGCTCGGTCCAAAGCTCCCTCCAAACCGCCGGTAACCGCAAGTATGATTTGCCCTCCTTGGAATTCTGTGGGAACAGGATAAACAGGGCAAGAGTCGACACATATCCCTCGGCCTGTTGGGGATTGGGCGTCGCAAGGGCATCCATTGAAACGAATGTCGCAAAGGCATTTGACTTATGCGTCAGTGACTCCACTGACAAAGCAAATGGAACTTCTTGGGGCTTCGACCACCGCACCTCAACGGCCTTTCTGTTTGTGTGACTCGAGGACGAGAAGTCTTGGTAGACAACCGCGCAAGATGAGTCTCTTGCTTTGCAGGTCTCTTCTAAGACTCGCCGTGGGCTCAGACCAGCCCATTTTCCAAAGTCACGCATCGTAATTGCAGGTTGAACCACTGGAGGGGGAATTCCCAGGATTGATCCTGGGTCTTCGGGTTCAGCTTCGAACATATCGCCAAGAAGTCCGGCATTCTCGTCGACTTCATCCATCGGCATGAGAGCCGAGTCAGCTTCTTTAGGGTCCTCTTGTTTGGTCGGATGTGGATCTTGCTTCTTTCTCTCGACAGGTCGCCGGAGAAATGTGGCGTCTTTCCGCAGCTCGTCAAGCTTGTCTTTCCAAATGTATTCCGCTTCTTGCCGCTCAAAGAGCACATCACGCTCGATTTTAGCAATCTTGCGCTGCACTTTGGCAGCCTCCGGGTTGTCCGATTGAGGATGTGCATTTCCACGGCTTTTTTCCCTTTCCCGGGACGATCGAATAGGTCCGGTTCAAGGCCATAAAGTCGAGTCTGCAGCTCCAGCCATTCGGGGACCATGGTGTCCGGGTCGATTGAGCTGTCCGATTCATAAGTGACAGGAGGTGCGACTTTGGATGATTTCCAATCTGCCTTCGCCTTTCCCTGTTTACTTTCATTCTGCGAAACATTGGGGGTCATGGACCGTGACGGCTCCGAGTCTGCTGGGGGTCAGCATTTCGCTCACGCGAAAACTTGCCTTTGAAGATTTACCGGTCATCCAGGAGGTAACTGTATCTGCGCCCTTCTGCGGCCGAGCATTTGTCTGTGTATATGGAGGCAGTTCTTTCTTGTCGCTGTGCATCGCCAGCCATTCCAGTGATTCCTCCAGATTCCACACCATATCCCGACTGATACTGTTCGAGTTGTCCGCAAAGTAGTGCAAAGCATGTTTAAGGGCCTCTTCAACACGGTTGGCCGGGAATTCAAGCTTCAAGAGCACCTCCTTCAGCGCCCAAAGTTTCGTATACAATTCCTCTTCGGAGCCAGCCTGTTTTGCGCTGGCAGTTCGTGCACCCGATGTAAAATATTCGTGTTCTTCCGCACCCGCCAATGCGAGTATTCTGTCTTGTACCTCGGTCGGGAGCCACTCGAGGAGACTCAATGACACCGACTGTTGTCGGAAGACCCGCCGCTCAGTGTCTAACTTTGCGGCCTGGCGGGTCGCGTCACTCTTGCATTTTGCCGCATATTTATCGACAAGAATCTGTAGCTCTGCTTCCTCGAGATGTTGCTCGAGCTCCTCCGGCGAGTAGTTCTGCAATGAGGGCGCCGTGTCCGGGGCGCCCGCATCGGCGCGATGGTCTTCAGCGCGCGGGGTTTGCTGCTCGCTCTCTTGTGTGGCTTTCGGTTCCTCAGTAGTCGAAGAAGGCGTTTCTGTACCCTCCGGTTTCGGTTTCGACGGAACGGAGACTGTTGCAAATCCTCGTGCTGGATTGGCGGTGGGCTTCTTCTTTTTCCTGTTGTTCGGCGGCATTCTAGCACGAGGGGTCTGGCGGATTCGACGTTAAAACGGAGAGTTCAGAAATTGCAGCCATTTCTCGAGTACTTACAGAGAGAGAAAGAGAGAAAGGATGTAAAGCAGAGAGGAAAGAAGAAAGAACCGGACATGTTGAATGGCGGGATGGATCCAGCTCTCCCCACACACAAAACTCTTATGACAACATTCGATCTCAGCCCACTTCCACCACATTCCCTCACTCTCACCACACCCTTCCACTCCCCCAATTCCCCCCGTATTGACCTCCGATCATGGATTCACTTCCATGGGACCAGGTCAAGGCCGGGGATCTGGATGCCTTGCGGGTCATTCTTTTCTCAAGTTCGACCGCTCGCAGGCTCCGGGCCCTGCAAGAACTTCGCGACAAAAATGGTAATTTGATTCTCGCACGATGTGAACCACACATGGACATTCACTGACACTCAATTCTTGTCATAGTATCTGATTTACCCCCAGAATTTCACCATGACATCCTAGAACTGCTCTTTCAAACATATCCTCGCTACGTCGACCGATCGTCGCGACAGGCGGTCCAGCAATGTCTCCGCTCCCTTCTCCGAACCTCGAATGCGACCGAACACCTGAAATACCTCACCCAGACACTACAAAAGGAGGCGACCAAGCCCGTATTGGCACCCGCGTCTGCGTTCGTACTGTTGGAATGGTGTTGCATCCTTTTGCAGCAGGTCAGCCAAGATCCGGACACGCCTTTGGCCGTTGTGCTCGACTTGATCGCCGTGGATGCCAAGGCCTTGGAAAACTGCTTTGCGCAAACACCAAAGCCAGCAGTAAAACAGTCGGCTCTTCGGGTCACCAGACGTGCCCTGCGGGCGGTGTTCTCGTCTGAGAAATTGGGTGAAGATGCCATCCGCCAGTCTGTCAGCCGATTGACTGCCGATTCGACCGCAGGATCCAAGAATGCGTTGCTTCTCGGCGTCATCTGCGGAGTATGCGCACGAATTTCGGCCCGGAAATCCATCCTTGAGGAATCCAAGAAGATCATTTTGGAGTTTTACACGAGAGAGATTGTGAGCTCAAAATCTGTGGTGCCCTCGCACATCGCCAATGGACTGTCAGATTTCTTCGCTACCTTTGTCACCCTCGAGGATGTGGCCAACGACTTGGTCCCTCCGATGGAGAAATCCATACTGAGGGCACCGGAAGTGGTCCTGACCGGCGTCATCTCCCCTCTCTGTGCCGCTTTACCAACAGAAATCGATCTTTCTGAGCTGGTGCAAACTCGGCTCTTAAAGCATCTTTTGGCTAGCATGAAGTCAAATAACCCGGCAATTCGGCAGGGGGCTGCTGAGTCGTTCGGGTCTTTGCTTGCACGGTGCAAAGCCGAGCCCGCGGTCTTGAAGATCACTGGTGAAATCATTGGTCCTCTGAAGACCCAGAAAATCTCTACCCCCGAGCACCGTGTTGCGTATGCCCAGGCGCTGTCGGCGGTATCACCGTCGGTCGATGTCTCAAAAGAGATTGTTCAGGGATTCGGGCCCGCCTTCTCGCGCGAGTCGAACGAAGCCGCTCTCGAGGAGCAGATTAAAGCTTTCGGCAAACATCTTGCTTTCCTTGTCCAATCCACTGTCAAGGTCAGTGATGATGTGGTGAACACTATTGTTAAGGGCATCTCCGACAAGCGAGTTTCATTTAGAAAGAGTTGGCAGCTTAACGTGGGAGAAGTACTCTGGAAGTCCGATGTGATAGCCTTGAAGAGCCCCGAGATTGAACCGCTTGTCGCCAAATTCCTTGCTAAGATGAAGGACCTGTTCAACGAAGTTGCCTCCAACCCATTGCCCTCGGCGCAAAGCGGCGCTTTGTCATCGGCTTATATCTTCCTGGCACTCTTCCAGCGGGTTTCTGACATCCAAGGATCAGACAAGTCAACCTGGGAAGAGAAGGTCGTCCAATCAATGACACTCAATCCGAAGCCCTCTTTCCTCCTGAACCCTAGAGCTTACTCGAAGCTGGGTTCCCGATTCGAGATGCAATGGCTTGTGAGGTCTCTGGCGGGTGTTGCCTCTAGCCCAAAGTTCGTCAGCTTTGAAGATGCATCCAAAACTGCTTGGGCCCAGTCATTCATTTACGCTATTACCGCACCCGCGATGCCAACGAACTTCCGAGAAAATGCTGTGCAAACATTGTCTCAAGTTTATGAAACTGATGTGACGTCCATTGGACCAGTAATCATCAATGCTCTGTGGGCTTGGATCATGGCTTTCCGCACGGGGGAGAAAGAGTCTGCCGCTGTTTCTGCAGGTCCTGGAAGTGAACGCCTACTTCACCTGGTCTTGAGATCTCTCTGTCCATCCACAACTAATAAGAACGGGTCCCAAAGCTCTCCCGAGCTCAAGATTCAGCTGATCAATCTTCTGGTACTTAGTCGGCCAGAGTTGATTCCAAATGCCTCTTGGATCGCCTTGTGCTTGAGGACGGGCACGGATCCCGGTGACCTCGTGCGTCTGCATTCTGATGAATGTATAGAGTCACTTGTTCGCGTCGATGCAGTAGGTCATCCGCTATAACTAAGTTGCAGGAGGTTTCTAAACTAACCTAAAAACAGGATCCCATTCAGTCAGCGGTACCACATGTCAACCTCGCCGTTTGGAGTGCTGCAGCTGATCTGGCATTCGTGGCGCCCGATGCGATGATCCCGCTTCTCGTCAATCAAATTAAGAATGACCTGGACTCCAGTCGTCTCTCCAAATTCACTGCCACTGATGCCGCTATTGCCCGTACTCCCGAAGGAACTGCTTTTGTTGATCCTCTGAGCAATAAATTAAAGCAGCCTGCTTTTGACAAGAACACCAAGGATTACGATACTTTGAAATGGGAAGAGGAGCTCAGGGCTCAGCTGGCCGAGAAGAAGGGGCAGAAGCAGAAGAAGCTCACAGCTGAGGAGCAATCTAAGGTCAACGCGCAGCTTAAAAAAGAGGCAAATATCCGGGAAGAGGTGCTGCATGAAGTGAAACGAATTGAAAGAGGAGCCGGTCTCATCCGGGGCCTTGCAACTGGCCCTGCCGACGATGCCGAAGGCTGGATCAACACTGCTGTTGACTGCCTGTTAGCTCTTGCTCGCGCTGGCGCGGGTCTTTTTGTCGGTGATGTCGTGTCTCAGACATTTGTTGTCTGTGCCAGCGAGCTTTCCTCGCGCTTGGGGAACCTTCGCCCCTTTGTGGGCATTGCAACTCTGCGCGCGATTGGTAAAACGAATCTCTCCCCCGCTACAGAAGCAGAGCATCTTGGGGAGCTTGTGACAAAGATCCTTTACCGGCTTCGCTTTGCATCGGAGCAACGTCCTCTTGATGTCGCGTCTCTGGCCTACTTTCTTCCCATGCTATTTCTCATCTTGAGCCAAAACGGTATTGAGGAGGTGAAGGGAGAGGAAGAAGGCGAGCAGGTCATGCTGGCTCTTGAAGTCCTTTCGTTCCATAGTAACTCTTGTAGGTTACATGATTGTCTCTTTAACGAAATTGTTGCTCATTTCCCTTTCAGTCTCCGATGAACGCCTCCCTCGCGTTGAAGTTCTGCGGCAGCTTCTTTTCGCCATGCAAAGGTACACACAGCACTACAAGCTGATTAAGGATACCTTGTTTAACTTCTGTCGGTGCATCTCTCCTAATATCAACATGAAGGAGCTGGAGACCCTCCTGCAGGGTACCATTGTTCCCGATGCCTCTGTTAGAACATCCGTCCTCCAGGTGATCGAGGCTGAAATCGATCTGACCGACCTCGACTTCTCTGAACATATCTGGCTTGGCTGCCATGATAATGTGGAGGAGAATGCTGAAGTTGCCGAGACAATTTGGGAAGAGAATGCCTTGGAAGTGGACGACACCTCCTTCGCCAAGATCATGAAATATCTGGATTCTCAAGACTCTCAGCTCCGGGGTGCTGCTGCCCGTGCATTGTCTCATGCAATTGAGTTTGACCAGGACAGGTTCCCTGGTATTCTGTCGGATCTGCAATCGAAATATGCCGAGGAAGTCAAGCTTAAGGCCCCCGAAAAGGACGCTTATGGGATGCCCAAGAAGATGGATTCAACAGACCATTGGGAAAGCCGCAGTGGTATCGCACTGGCCTTCAATGCGATGACAAACCAATTTAATGGCGAACAGATCATTTCCTTCCTGCAATTCTTGATCGAGAGAGGACCCCTAGTCGACAGAAACTCTTCAGTCCGGGCTCAAATGGCAGAAAGTGGAAAATCTGTTATTGCCCTGCGAGGCCAGAAAAAGGTCGAGGAGCTGATGAAGCTTCTGGAAGCAACACTAGAGACCTCGGACAAAGCGACTCAAAGCTCCGACTTACTGAATGAGGCTGTCGTTGTGTTGTATGGATCTCTAGCAAGACACCTAAAGGCCGATGATCCTCGCTTGCAAACAGTCATAAAGAAGCTTCTCGCGACCCTACCCACCCCCTCGGAAAGTGTGCAATCCGCCGCCTCCGACTGTCTGCCACCTTTGATCAGGTTGTCTGGTCCGAAGACGGCAGCCTATGTTCAGGAATTGCTGGACCAACTTCTTAACACCAAGAGCTATGCCACCCAGCGCGGTGCTGCGTACGGTCTCGCCGGAATCGTGAGCGGCAAAGGTATTGCAACATTGCGTGAGTTCCGAATTATGAGCCTGCTCAAAGAGGCTACCGAAAACAAGAAGGAACCGCATCAACGACAAGGCGCTTTGTTGGCCTTCGAGCTTTTTGCAACCGTCCTCGGTCGAACTTTCGAGCCTTACGTGATTCAGATTGTTCCACAGCTGCTGGGAGGCTTCGGTGATCCAAGTATTGATGTCCGTGATGCTTGCCTTGATGCCTCGAAGGCTTGCTTCCAAAATCTGAGCTCCTACGGTGTGAAGCAGATTCTTCCTACTCTTCTCGACGGCTTGGACGATACGCAATGGCGAAGTCAGAAGGGAGCGTGTGATCTTCTAGGGGCCATGGCCTACCTTGACCCACAACAACTCGCGGCCAGCCTGCCCGATATCATTCCTCCTCTAACGGTCGTTCTCAATGACACGCATAAGGAGGTTCGTAACGCGGCAAACCGTAGTCTCCAGCGCTTCGGAGAGGTCATCAGTAACCCTGAGATCAAGAGCTTGGTCGGGGTGCTTCTGAAGGCCCTGAGTGATCCGACTAAGCACACGGATGAGGCGTTAGATTCCCTGATCAAGGTTTCATTCGTGCACTATCTCGATGCCCCGTCGTTGGCTCTTGTCGTGCGCATTCTCGAACGTGGCCTTGGAGACCGATCTAATACCAAGCGAAAGTCGGCTCAAATCATTGGCAGCTTGGCCCACCTTACAGAACGCAAGGACCTCATCTCGCACTTGCCTATCATTGTGGCCGGTCTCAATTTGGCTATCGTCGATCCAGTTCCCACTACACGGGCGACTGCTTCCAAGGCTCTTGGTTCGCTCATCGAGAAACTTGGAGAGGATGCCCTTCCCGATCTTATTCCCAATCTCATGTCTACTCTCAAGTCCGATACTGGTGCCGGGGACCGGCTGGGATCTGCCCAGGCTCTTTCTGAGGTGCTTGCAGGCTTGGGTACGGCAAGACTCGAGGAGACGTTGCCTACCATTCTGCAGAACGTCTCCAGTGCTAAGGCCGCTGTTCGCGAGGGCTTCATGACCCTCTTCATCTTCTTGCCTGCTTGCTTCGGTAACAGCTTCGCCAACTATTTGAGCAAAATTATTCCGCCAATTCTTGCTGGGTTGGCCGATGACATTGAGTCCATTCGGGAAACCTCTCTCCGCGCCGGTCGCCTGCTCGTCAAGAACTTCGCAACCAAGGCCATCGACCTCCTGCTTCCAGAACTGGAGCGTGGTCTGGCTGATGACAGCTATCGTATCCGTTTGAGCTCTGTGGAGCTGGTTGGTGACCTTCTGTTTAGCCTTACTGGTATCACAGGCAAGTCAGAGGGCGAAGAAGAGGAGGAGGAAGCGACCCAGGCTGGCCAGTCCTTGCTCGAGGTCCTTGGAGAAGAGCGCAGAGACAAGGTTCTTTCGGCCTTGTTCATCTGCCGCTGCGATACCTCGGGTATGGTCAAGAGTGCAGCTATGGGTGTGTGGAAAGCGCTTGTCGCCTCCCCGAGAACACTGAAGGACATGCTGCCTACGCTTTCCCAGCTCATTATCCGCCGCCTCGGATCATCGAACATGGAACAAAAGGTTATTGCCAGCAATGCCCTTGGAGACCTCATCAAGAAGGCTGGGGAATCGGTCCTGTCCACATTGCTGCCTTTGCTTGAGGATGGTCTCCAAACCTCTCCCGATGTGGACGTCAAACAGGGGATCTGTATTGCTCTCCGGGAGCTCATCACTTCTGCGTCCCCCGACGCTCTGGAGGACTACGAGAGTGTTCTTATTGCCACCGTGCGGGTGGCTCTGGTCGATAGTGATGAGGATGTGCGTGAAGCGGCCGCCGAAGCCTTCGACGCATTACAACAGATCCTGGGCAAGAAGGCCGTGGATCAAGTCCTGCCTTATCTTCTCCACCTGTTGAGGAATGACGACGATGCCGAGCAGGCGTTGTCTGCCCTGTTAACCCTGCTCACCGAGCAGACTCGGGCGAACATCATCCTTCCGAATCTCATTCCCACGCTGCTCACCCCGCCCATTTCTGCCTTCAACGCCAAGGCTCTGGCCTCTCTGGCCGAGGTTGCCGGCACGGCGATGACAAGGAGACTGCCGAATATCCTCAACTCTCTCATGGATGGTATTATCGAGACTACCGACGACGACCTTCGATTAGAGCTCAGCAACTCCTTCGATACCGTGTTGGTTTCAGTGGATGAGTATGATGGCCTGAACGTGGCCATGAATGTGATGATCTCTCTCGTCAAGCATGACGACCACCGCCGCCGCGCCCAGGCTGCTCTCCATCTTACCAAGTTCTTCGCGGATGCGGACGTGGACTTCTCACGATACCACCAGGACTTGATCCGGGTGCTGCTGATTTCGTTCGACGACCGAGACAAGGGGGTTGTGAAGGCAGCATGGACTGCTCTCAGTGGCTTGACCTCCCACATGCGCAAGGAAGAGATGGAGGTATTGGCCATTCCCACCCGACAGATTCTGCGGCAAGTGGGCGTACCTGGCGCAGATCTGCCGGGCTTCGGTCTGCCAAAGGGAATCATGGCCATTCTCCCGATCTTCTTGCAGGGTCTTCTCAATGGCAACATCGACCAACGTACACAATCAGCTCTTGCGGTTGCAGACATCATCGATCGCACTGGCTCGGATTCTTTAAAGCCTTTCGTCACCCAGATCACCGGTCCCCTCATTCGTGTTGTGTCGGAACGTTCGGTCGATATCAAGTGCAAGTCTTCTGAACTCCGACCATTGAAGGTTTTTTGTTACTAACGAAAATTTCCAGGTGCCATTTTCTTTACGCTCAATAAGCTGTTGACCAAGATTCCGTTGGCCGTGAAGCCGTTCTTGCCTCAGCTTCAACGAACGTTTGCCCGTGGTCTGGCAGACTCCTCCAGTGAGACCTTGCGTAACCGAGCTGCTAAGGGTCTTGGTATCTTGATTACTTTGACTCCAAGGGTTGATCCGCTCATTGCTGGTAAGTTCCAGATAGACCTTTGTCTTCAGTGTGTTGGCGGGTTGCTAAAATGCATTCTAGAACTCATCACCGGATCCAAAACCACCGACTTTGGCGTGAAGAATGCCATGATGAAGGCCCTTCAGGAGGTCGTTGGTAAGGCCGGTGGTAACATGAGTGAGGCATCCAGAACCGCCATCCTCGGTCTGATTGACGATGGTACAAGCGACCAGACTGGTAAGCCTACTAAAAAATCTTTGATGGTGGCATGCAATTAACCAAAAGTTCCTCTCTTCAGACGCTGTTGCCATCACCAACGCACGGTTGTTGTCCTCCCTGGTCAAGGTTTTGCCTCCTGCGACTGCGGTTCCATTAATCAAGTATGTTTTAATCTTGCTCTGGATGAAAGAATGATAGACGAATGGAACTAACATGTTCACTCTTTAGGAACCGCGTCCTTGCCGGGCAACTCTCCCATGCGTCAGTTCTCGGTCTCAATGCTCTCTTGACTGAATGCCCCGGCATCCTCACGGAGAATTTTGCTTCTGAGACGCCCTCCATCATCTGCCAGGGCATTGCAAACAAGGATGTGAGTGAGGCCTGTAACAAAACCTGCTATTTCCACCAACTAATCGTGAAACAGCCCTTCGTGTCCGACAACAGTGTCCTTGCTGCTGGAAAGTTCCTCCTGTCTGAAGATGGAGACCATGGTTTCGAAACAAACAAGGCCATTTTCGAGGCACTGGCACCTGTCATTCAGCCCGGCAGCCCCAGTGACACCCGACGGTTGACCTTGGTCGTCATTCGGACTGTCGGCCGTCTTCACCCGGAAATGACTCGGCCTCATTTGGCACTCCTCGCATCACCCATTTTCGCCAGCGTCCGTGACCCGGTCATCCCGGTCAAGCTGGCGGCAGAGGCTGCATTCTTATCGATCTTCTCCGTGGTCGAGTCCGACAGCGAGGTGTTTGACAAGTACATGGCCGGGCCGGGGGCATCCCTCCCACCGGGACCGAAGCGGAGCATGTCCGACTACTTTAAGCGCATTGCCATCCGTCTGGCCAACCAGGCGCGTGAGCGTCGGGAAGCCGAAGGTGGTGAAGGTGGATTGGGATTGTCCAATGATGAGGTGGATGATGAGAAGGAATTGTGGAGTATTGGCAAAGTTGATCTTGGGGAAGACGGCTTTGGCGATGATTGAATGATTTGTTGAGCATCCAAGGTGCATCGTGTCTATAGATATACCCTTGGATCATTTGAATAGTACAAAAGTTGTTGATGATTCGATGTTGAGATGATGATGTGATTATATTCTTGTGAGAAGTTCTATTTTTAACCGAATCAGGTTTCGCATAATGATTTATGGCTGCTGATAGTTGGAATATGTCTTGATATGGTCATCCGTCGATTCCATCCATGGATGTCTGTTTCCTAACCTGATAAGTGGGTGGTCATGTGACCTATTAGGGTAAGGAGCGAATCAATCGTCGGGTCACGTGGTTTGTCTCGTGTGATTTCGGATTGCATTTTCTGCGCAAAAAGAAAGGACACCGTCCTTATCAGCATAAGGGGGTGTAATCTAACAAGCATTTACACCATTTCCGAAAGTACATACTCGGCCTTTTGACAGACCCAGTGAATTGAAGCGGTGAAGTTGTTCAAGTAGTGATTACCTTATTTGGGCTAGTGCGGGGGTTGTAGCCCTAAGGCGGGCGACTCGCTTAGCAGCACAGCTTAGCTAATCCGCGCCCTCTCAAACTCTCCCCGTGTGGATTTCCCAGTGCAACGAACATCATCCGCCAACGACCGTCGATACGCCGACATCAAGATGTGAGTTCCATCTCCTACTGTTGATTCGATACCTTGGGACCCCTCTGCTCTGTTTTTCGAAATATCTCTGTGCCCCCAGACGACTCTTGGACCGACATTTTCGACCTGGTGGAAGACCTCCAAAAAAAAGTGTGACCGTGATGCTGACCGAGGCCTTTTCCACCCCAACAGGGTCAACCTTCGCACCCAGAAGCGCCTCGCCGCCTCCGTGGTCGGCTGCGGTAAGCGCAAGATTTGGCTCGACCCCAATGAGATGAACGAGATCTCGAACGCCAACTCCCGCCAGACCGTCCGCAAGCTCGTCAGCGATGGCCTGATCATCCGCAAGCCCGTCACCATGCACTCGCGTGCCCGCGCCCGTGAGCTCAACGAGGCCCGTCGGATCGGTCGTCACCGTGGCCTGGGTAAGCGCAAGGGTACCAAGGACGCTCGTATGCCCAGGTATGTCTTTTCCCCATACTGGATGGCCCATCTTCATCGGCTTGAAAATAAGTGTCGAGTCTTATGAATACAAACTTACTTTCTTTATAGCCAGCTCCTCTGGATGCGCCGCATGCGCGTTCTCCGTCGCCTTCTCGTCCGCTACCGTGCCGCCGGCAAGATCGACAAGCACCTGTACCACGAGCTCTACCACCTGAGCAAGGGTAACACCTTCAAGCACAAGCGTGCCCTCGTTGAGCACGTAAGTTTCGACATGGATAAGACCCGTGAATTAGCATGAGTGGGATCAAACTGACTCTTCTTTTTTCCTCCCAACAGATCCAAAAGGCCAAGGCTGAGCGCCAACGTGAGCGTGCCCTGAAGGAGGAGATGGATGCTAAGCGTGCCAAGAACAAGGCCATGCGTGAGCGTCGGCAGGAGCGGGTCGAGGCCAAGCGCAACGCTCTTAATGAGCCTCAGGAGTAAATCTGAAATCAAAATCTGTTTCCGTTGTGTGACTCTTGTTTTTTCCCCTCGCAAATTCAGCGGTGCGGAGGTTGGAAACGGTTACTTCTGGGTTGCGCCAGGATTCAACGCTGCCTATCCGATCCCCCCAGCTCGAATCCTGGTCGGTCTCTTTTTTTTCTTTCGACTCTTCCTATGGTCTTCACTTCGCCAACACCCTCTCCATGTTCTCTGATTGCGTGGGGCTTGGGCTGCTTGGGTCTGAGAAAGGGATTGGGAAAAGTAGGAAGATGCGATGATGATGTGATACTCATGCTTTTCTTGTTGATATGTAACGAGAAAGCAAAAGGAAAATTTATTCTCAAACATAAAAAAAAATCCCTTAAAGCAATATTTTCCCCGCCTGCTCTCGCTGGCATGCTATCTAATTGTACTATCAACTTGAATCGTCTTGCCCCTGTCCTTAACTGCACTGTTGGCCCTGTATGCAAACTGCACGCTCTTGTATCTATGTGGCTTTGCCTCGGATGTTGGACTCTTAGGTAGCTGCCATACATTTTATTCGCAGAGGGAATAGGCCGCAATCTCGGACCCACATCTCTAAGGGCAAGTTTTTTTTTTTTTTTTTTTTTAAGTAGATATTGAAAACCCTCGAAATCCAGGATAGTCTTTTGTGAGACATATCTGATATTGCTAGATCATGTTACATCTGTACTTTGGGTCTAAATTGTGATTAGACTGAAAGTATTATAGAGCTTGATCTAACTACCGACCTTTTGGTATATAATAAGATATATTTTTGGAGGTCATCTGCATTTGCTAGTCTACAGCCACCCCATCCCAATATATTTAGATGACATCGAAAAAAAAAACCTGTTTCTAAATTGAATAGAGGATTTCAAGGTTAATCGAACTTGAAGCACTAGCCTATCTATATTAGTGACGTGTCAGCGTAACTCTAGATATCACAGTCGATGTCCCTAGGCAACCACAATAATACGTCATAGCATATGAGGGGCTCGTCGAGCCTCCTTTGGATCTACATGATCTTAGCTATTAAATGCAGGATTCTTTCCTCACTTCGCTCAGAATTTAATCTCTCTTTATAAACTTTGTTGCAACGTTCCCACCCCTGTTAAAGACCTTTACTTTACCTTCGACGCCAGCCCAGGTGAGATTCCGGTATATGACCAGTATCAAGAGTCATCACTAACTGGTTTAGAAGCAACTTCTCCTCACCCGGTGCATATTTGCCGGTTCAGTCTTCTGGCCTAGAGATCAGAGTAAGCTTGATCATCGAGAGTGAGTACTGAATCAGAACAATCTGTCCATCATACTGACCAATCAGCATATATTTCAACATGGACAATGAGAAAGGAAGACAAAGACGGGCGGAGGAAGAAAGAAAGAAGGCTGAGGAGGCCGCCAGAGCGGCTGCTGAGCAGCAGGCTCAGGCTGCGGCTGCGGCAAGTTCCACTGGCTGTTAGACGACAATGCTAGAGAGTTTTATCACCCTGGGGGAATTGATGTCAACAGATATCGAAAGCATTCAAATGACTGGGAGGGTATAGAGGACGCATATGTTCTCCCACGGATTCAATGAGAAATGCTGCTCTGCTTCAGTATCATATGCTAGCAGGCCTATTATCAAAATGCCGACGTAGTTCTCTTTCGTAGCTCTCCTTGTCTTTCAACTTATCCGCTATGATGTCTTGTGTGTCCACAGCCCAGTACTCGGACACAATCCTGAAAAAGGCTGATGGATCGGCACTTTGAGACTCTGCAAATTTCGGTTGGATGTGGTCACGGAAAATGTCGAATAACCCCCTAGGGCTATCCAGAGCTTGGAAGTACCAGAAGTTTCCGATTGTCTAGCCCTTTCTTATAATGTTTGTTCGATACGAGCAAACATCAAAAAGGGGCGGATATCGCCTCTCTTCCTCTAAAACTCTCATAAGTTCGTTGTATACTTCGCTAAATTTATTAAGATGTTCACCTAGGATGTTGTCTATGGAACGAACCGTCAACTATTATAGTGGGAGTAAGGTCTCTGATGGAAGCGAGTATGCCTACTTAAGGTCGACTAGATATTTGATGTGCTATTAGTCGACGAGGATATTGCTTAGGTATAGGTCTGTGAGTCTGAAGAAAAACGGCCCTTGGCGGAGCTCTCAGTCGGTAAAGTGAGGAAGGATCGATCGTATAATGCTAAGGTTCGCTAATTGGAAACGTCCGTCCTCCTTATCATACATCGAGTTAGGCTAGTATCGTATACAGCTGTCGTGGTAGGCCAAAGTATCGAGATAATATAAATCAGTTAAAGGATAGGTCAAATCCCGACTAATATTAGTCGGGATACCTATATTTTCTAGCTGATAAAAACCCTAATATAGTTTAATAGTATATAGTCATGCCATTCTCTTACTTCGCCTATGCGACACTAGATGGATTGACCGAGTCCTAAATAATCTAAAACGATTTCTGCGATTTCGTTGCGATGACTGTACAAAAACACAAAGAAATTCATTCGGGACTCAGGATAGGATATCTCGAGAAGGATATCCTCTTCCTGCTCAAAGGCTTCATCTAATATTATTGAGCCCCGGAGGAGTGGGAGGCTTGATGCTTGGCTAGTCATCAGGACACAGCAAATAGACTTCCATGGATTTAAAGGCAGAGAGGAACCGCTCGTTTTTTAGGAAATCATGCAAAGAAAATAATGTCAGTGATGGGTGCTGGTTGGTTGTAAGGGAGTATCTTGATCACCTGACTACGTACATATGTACATCGTTATCACGTGATTCAAATGTAGACGAGTAATAATAATAATATTTCCCCCTTAGAGCTTGGTAGAGAAGATTTCCATAGTAACATACACCATAAAGCTAGGCACTGAAAGTACCTTAGCTTTGTTGTCAGTTATATTAAGGGTATTTATGCCTCCGCCTCACGTTGGCTCGACTCGACACTATGAGGCGGCTGCATCGCTTGAAATCTCCTATGGGGTTCATTCAATCCAGTGCACTCTTGAATGTAGTTAATAAGAAATAAGTATATTATTTGAACCAGAAAACCCAAATTCGCCCACCAGTGCCGAGTGTCTCGGCCATAACATCAACGAACGCCGAAAACCTATCAATCGTACAAATCAATCAATTCGTGGTAATGGAATCCCCAGATCAGAAGAAAAGGAACGCGTTGGGGGGGATATCATCAAAAACAAGTAGAGACCGTCGTTGAGGGGGCGGGGGCGTGCAAGCATAATCAGCGTTAAGAGTCGTCGTGATCCTTGGTGTTGAGGACAACCAAGCAATGCATAAAAGAGTGGAAAGCAGGCCCCGATGGAAGCAGAGGAACCAAAAGGAAAGTAATATAAACAAGAAAAAGTAAGAAAAGAGAAAAATAATCGGGAAGGACACAGCTCTAAAACTTGATTCCCCAGGGCGTTGGAAGAGGAACTGGAGGCCTTCTGTGCACCGCATTTGGAGGCGGCTCCAGATCGAACGGGTCGCTGCGGGCACTGTCCCGCATCATGGGTGTATCAAGGTACTTGGATGGGAACAGAAAGCCTCGGTTTTGAGCCTGACTGTTTTGGCTCGGGAGAGTAAGAGCGTTATCCTCGAAGTAATAGTTGTCGTAATGAGAACCCCGAGAGGGAGTATCATAATACTCCAGCAGCTGGAGTCCTCCCTCCCAAGACGACTGCGAGTGAGTAGAAAGCGTTCGTGATGGAGGAGAGAGCTCAATAAGCGGGGAGGCAGAGCTGTTTTCAGGGTCCTCGAAAGGGTCGTCAGTGTAGTGGCTCCAGGGGCGAGTTGGTTCCCCTCGGAGATAGAGCGCGTCGAGGGAGAGATCAGGGTTCGACCCCGGCATGGGAGGGACAGTGTAGCGGTCCTCGAAAGGGTTAGAAAACTGGCGAGAGGCGGAGAAAGCTGGTGGTGTGGGAATGGAATGGGAGCGCTCCAGGGGGAAGAGTGGATGCGAATACTGGCGATGATGGTATCCTTGAATCGAGCTTATCGAGCCGCCACTGCGCAGTAGTCCCTGCCTACTGCTCTGGCGCTGTCTTTGAAGGGAAGCTCGTCGTCTGCGACGAAAGAGCAGGAAGCATGCTAGAAGAGCGAATGCGATAAAGACCACGCCGCCAACGACGCTTCCGATAATGACCCCAACATTCGGCGAGTGTTGGTCTTGAGTGTGCGCTGGCGAGTCTTTCGAGGGCCCAGTCGTGCTCGATGGTATTCCAACGAATGGCGAGGTCGATTGATAATACGACGGGGTGTTGGTCGCTGTGGCTATTTGCACGACATTCGTTGTAGTGCTCATCGTGCGACTTGACTGGGACGAAGTGGGTAATGATGAGCGCAGGCTAGCAGTGCTCGAGCCAGCGAAAGGCACGGGCAGATCTTCGTGGGCGCTCGAGTGGGCATCCAAGTGCCACAATGACAGCAGCGATGTTCCGGGTGTGCTAGAAACAAGGAGATCTTCCAACGGCCTTCGTGACAGCACAGTGGCAGGGTCGGAAGTTGACGAAGTCTCAGGCAGGGTAGTCACCACTTCTCTAGAGTAGATCCAGGTCGTATGCACAGTTTGAGTCCGTACCAAGGCGATCGTTACCGTCGGGAGCGACTCTGTCAGGTCCGAGGACGCTGGCCACGATCGAGAGGTGCTGGAGCCATGCAATGCGGGAGGAAAGATCGTTGAAGAGGCCCTGGGCATGTTCGACCCCAAGACCCGCCGGGCGATCCGGGACGAACACCCGTTTTTAGAACACAAAGCTGGGTCCTGCCACGAGTCTGTGCCCACTGCGGGGCCTTACATGAGTCGCACCTTTGTACAGCCTCGAGACTTCTGGTATACCCGTTAGCGAGACCAAGGATGGTCGAGACCTCTTTTGTCTTAAACAAACGAACAAAGACCAGCAGACTCACAAAAAAATACTATCCCAAACCACGTTCTTTGTGTCTCGCAGCCCCGAAAAAGCCACGATACAGCAGGCCGAGCATAATCCCGTGGTACGCCTATCTGGGATTCACAGGATGCGACAATGGGGGCCGACCACCGAACACCACGGGGGCCAAAAACCAACGGCGGATCACGTCAGACTATAGATAGAAGAGGAAGAGGGTGGTCGATTTATAGATGTCTCGTGGTGATCGGAGGGGTTTTTGAGTTCGGTTGAGTCTCAATGACCTTTGGGAGCGCGGCGCTTCTTGCGTGCGTTCCGGTGTGATCGATGAGCGCTTAACTCGCTCGGTCCAATGACACCGGGCCGTTGGCGGGTGATCACCCCCCCAGAAATGTCGGGGAGGAGTAAGATGATACACTTGTGAGACAGTAGGGGGACTCATCTTTGCTGAGGGACCAATCTGTCCGAGGGGTGGAAGGGCAGAGGAGAAAGAAGAGAGCGGAGAGGTTTCATTGCCTCATTTGGGGAAGTATTCAGGCATCCCAGGATGTCGTCCTGAGGACTTGGCGATGGTTCGATGAACAAAGCTATTTCTCTAAGAATAGTGTAATTGCATGAGAATAAGACTATTTTTATCGTCTACAATCTATAGTATTTCAGATTATATTTTACAACCTCCCACATATCCATGGAGGCTGTTCTCTACTACATAACGGACCAAGGGGGGTGTAGATTATCCACGAGGTCTCTGCCATAGAAATGCCCCCAAATGTATTTCCATGGACCTCCATGGATCTGCTGATCTCTGATCTATCACCTTCCAACCCCAGCAAAAACAACAACATTCGGGCGATATCCTCGGGCGGGCAATTCCCCACCTCAAAAGTACCGAGTCGACGGATCCGCTGAAAGTTACTCCTTCTCTTTCCCCCCCCCCCCTCCTTCGCTCTCCTTTCTCACGTTCGCTGTTGTTTAGATTGCATTGTGCTATCGTCTGCATTGTGCTATCGTCTGCATTGTCTGCATCGTCTGCATTGTCTGCATCGTCTGCATTGTCTCGGCGCTTTCTCTGTCTCAGTCTCTCGGGGCATGTGATTTGAGGTCCTAGAATATCCACTGAGTTGCTGTTATTCGAATCATGTTTGGCTGGGGTTCTGGGCTCAGTGAGTATTTCCTTTGGTTTCTCCTTGACATATCTTTGTCTTTTGGACCATGGGTGGAATGTGGCGCCTTTGTCCCGAGGTCACTGCGCAAACTCCAATTCTCCCAGTTGTCCCCGAAGTTTGTTACCGCGCGAAACTCTACTAACGTGGCATCAAACCAGCCGTGCCCACTGCCAGCTCAGAGCCAGAGAAGGAACGAACACCCCCGGCTCGCCCGACCCCCCTCGACTTCCCCGTCTACAACCTCCCCGATGCCGTCTCCCACGAGTCAGACTCGACTCTTCGCGACCTGTGCGGCCTGCTGGCCTCCATCAAGCGCCCGCAAGATATCTCTCTGGCACGATTCAAGCCGTTAAACCTCCAACTGGACACGGATGTTGATGTGCAGCGCATGTTCCCCGAAGACCAAGCGCGGTCCCTGCCCCCACTGCCCTGGGAAGATGAGCCTCAGAACCAACCTGCCGACTCCGCAGAGGACCAACCGCGACCGGTGATGAGCAACGGCCTCCCATATCCCACGAAAGACCGATTTAAAACACTCGAGAGTGAGCTGTTGCTGGACAATGATGATACATTCCGTGAGGTCGCCCGATTACCCCCGCGCGAGGGGCGGAGTCGGGCTCGGGTGACGCAGTCGAGGAAATTCTGGGCGGGCCTCGAGCGTATGGCCCAGTACTGGGATACTAGCTTAGATCACTACTATGAGCGACCTGCGACGCCCCAACGGACGCCGCCCGCCGAGGGTGAACCGTCCAGCGAGGACAAAATGGACACGGAGAACCTGTCTCCGACAAACACTGGGTTTGACTCGACAGCAAACGCGATGGAGGTGGATGAACCGCAGGCTCCTCCGACGTCCAACGGCAGTGCTGGCACTGATCATGCTCGCCCGGCGGTGCCCACGTACACGGGCCGTCGAATGGGGGCTGGGAATGAGATGCCCGATGACATTCGGGATGAAACGATCCGGTCGTTCGTCGAGATGGCGGCCTGGCCATTCGGATGCCAGGTTACTGTACCGACGCTTCCACCGCGATTGACAGTCAAGAGCCTGCTCTTCCCTGTGCGTCAATCTTTCCAGGCGTCACGGTCCCCGCGAGACCGCCAGATCGCCCGGAGCGGGATCTTAGAGGGACCCGTCCTTATCGCGCAGTGCCGGTCTGAGCTCTTCTTCCGCAGCACTGAAGACGCCGCGGGTGCTGGAATCGGGGAAGTTTGTGATCTGTACCGTGAAGTTGGCGGCATGCTACTGGCAGCACAGGAGCGTGCCCGTGAGGGAGCGGTGGAAATGCGACCTGGAGAAGGCAAGTGGTGGACGATGACCCCTCGGTTTGGTGGTGCACCCAACGATGGGATCCTGGACGACCTCATCGGTCGGGGACACGGGATGTCGCTCCCAGACTCAATGCTGGAGGAAGATAAGCCTATGACGTTTTCGATGCCTACCCCGGAGCCGGAGAGTGCCCGCAAACGCCACAAGTTCGAGCATCCCTTTATGACCTCGCTCTCTCGCCGGCCCAGTGCGATGCGAAAGCTCTCCAGCAGCGAGAAATGGAGAATCTTGCAGCCCGGTCCCAGCTTGTGGGACAAGCGGATGAAATATATGCAGATCGGCAAGGCCAAGGAGAGCCCCTTTGATGATGTATGGTGAACCGCTTCCTTAGTGATATTTTCATCTACTAACCTACCTCGCTAGATCTACATGATCTCGTCGATCAACCACCATGTTTCTATCCTGCACCTTCGCGTCCATCGGCGCTACCTTGATATCCTCACCACAGGCGAAAGCACATATCCTGCCGACTCTGGCGCCTCAGAGCAAGCGTGGCATGTGTTGAAACTCCAGCGCACGCGGTGGTATGACCTGCTGGATGCCAAAGACCGCATAGAAGCCTTGAAGGGCGTGTGGCGGCTGTTCCACTATCAGTCGAGGAAGACATAACGGTCGAATACCTTTTAGTTCTGTTTTTTTTTTTTTTTTTTTTTTTTTGCGAAGCGATGCATCATGTTCCAACTGGTGCGGCCAATGGTATGTCGATGGCATCTTCAAAAGGCATGTTTTCAGTATTGTCCGTGGCTCCTTTTCAATTCGAGCACCAGCACACACTGGCCTCTGACGGCATGTACATAGCTCCGGAATAGACAATTCTCTCTTTTAATCCGAGATCCCCAGTATTGATTATCTCGCAGACATGGTATGTCAGTAGTACCGATCATCTGTGGGTCTTTATTTTTCTTTCTCTCTGATTCCAAATCCACAAACTTCGGCAAGGCATACATGTTTAACTGCTTCAAGCTTCGCAGATGGGTCCTCCTTTGAGGGCTGAATGGAAACCCACCCCCTATTCTTTGATCCCCTTGCACGTCTCGCAGTTTTTTCTGGCATAAGGCTCTATACCGTGTCAGCCAAGATGGCCGAACTGGTCTCTGCTGTGCCAGAATGCCAGTTACGTCTTTGAGAGCTTCGACATGTTGGCAAACTACTATGATGCCAGGAAATCAATCCTCAAGAACAAGTTCTCCAAGTTGGCGCCGACATGTCTGACGGAATATTGCAAGCATCCTGATCCAAAGCTGGAAAGCTTGTCCGGAGAAGGATGTAAGTAATCTGCCCTTCAACTTCACCATCGATCATAGCCATGGAAGCCAAACGGCAAGGCGCTGCCCATCAACGAGAGGAATTCAGCCGTTTCGCCGAGAGGTGGGAGACTCGCATCCGAGACTTCTTTGCGCAGCTACGCATTCGTCCTCAACGCGTTGCTAGTCTTCCAGGAAGCCCAATGCTTTTTCATAATCGGCTGCCAGGCGGGGATTCTCATCTCAGCGCAATCCAACAAGGTCTTTGACGCAACGAACTTGGTCTCCGTGTACGCCAACCGCGCCCTAGCGGGCATGGTGGCAGCCAGCGGTGTCTTATCCATCGTGTTCGAGCTGCGGACGCTCCAGAAGATGCACATGAGCTCGCTGTGGGTATTCAGGCTCTCGAACCTGACGCTCGCCGTGTGCGAGTGGGCGCGTCATCTTAGTATCAAGCCGCCTCACATTCAGGACCTGGCCCCCCCTTTGAAAGCAGCCCATGGCCCGACAGCTGTGGGGGCTGTCAAAGGTGACTATTGTTTATAAGGACCTGGGTTGATGGTCGTTATATTATATGGGTATAGATGTCTAGAGATGGATAAATATGTCATATATATACTATATTCTAGTATTGTTAGAAAAGTCCCTGGGCTAGATGAGACAATAGTCAAAGCCCGATGGCTTGGATCATGAGAAGATAAGTGTAGATATCATCAAGGGAATATCTAGACGTTCAAATAGAATGAATGGGGCTCTTCACAAATTCAAAGGGTTCGAGTTTAGATCTCTTATCTGGTGCCGTGGCCTGAGTAGTAACTAGAACATATGGGATGTTAGTTATCCCCCCCAGAAACTTGGTGTCTCCCCGTCCCTGCTTTTGGTCATTGAGTATCTATTGGTCTCTAGAAGCCAACCCAGATAGCTACCCTCGTTGGCTCCCCAGCTCCTTGGTTCTACGTATTCAATGATGTATATCCCAGATCGAGCCCCAGCCGACACGTTCCAGATCATCTGCATCACACACTCGCTCTGCAAGTGCAGACGTACTGCAGTAGCCCCGATGCACCCGAATCGACGGGATTCTCGACCATTTTTTGGGGTCTTTTCAACTTCTCGCAATCAACCATCATAACAGGCGTGTGGGTTTGGCTCGATATCACTTATATCCTTTTTTTCAAGAAAAGTCAAAGAAAGAACATACTACTCATCATACAGATCAAACCATCGCGTGGGGTTTTTTTTTTGTTTCGTACGAAACGTCTCCTGCTACGGACTTGTTCGGTAGATCGATGATCTCACGAGTTCGTTGCAGACAGTCCCAGGCTGGTGGGAATAATAATGTGATATATCAACTGGCGATCGATCCACAGGAAGTTTGGATGGTGGGGAATATGGGGGGGCTGATGTGCGCAATGGCCCTCTGTGGTCAGCAACTTTCCGATTCTCTCTCTTTTTCTCTGTGTACCACGGAAAGATTCTCTTGGTTGGGGATAGGTTACTACCTACTTATGTATGTAGATGATCTAGACCATATCTGGCCAAATCCATTCGCCAATACAGTCCACTCGCTCTTGGACCGCGGAAGGAGCGGGTGTCTGGGCACCCTTTCGGTCTTAAAATGCTTTAGCCAAGTGGGGCACAGTACAGGCCTGACTTGACTGATCCGAATTCCTATTTCTTCTGCCCTCTTTCCAGTGTACGGGGCTCCCTGATCCGGATGTGTTCGATACTCGGGTTGGCTTCGTTTGTCATGGTAACCCTATGTATACGCATATACTGAGGGATACTACATGTTATGCTCTGGGTTCCTAGCCAGAAGTATATACCTATGGGTACCTGAGGTCTAGGGACTATGCAGATCAAACACTGCCGTGGGCCGTCTGCAGCATCGACAGCCGGGTTGTGATATCAACTAGCAGTTCCTCCTGTAGGTTCATCTGTGGGTGGCCAGACGCAGTAGTCTAGACCAAAGGAAGAAGTAATGCGAAGGGTTTGAGGGATATCTTTGCGGTGGCTTGTTATCGTATAGCTGAAAATATATCTCTATCCGTAGGGGGCGTTGTAGTGGCTATAACTAGCATGCTGAGGATTAAGAATAGGTCTATAGAGCCCTTTGTTAATAACTGATAGCTCTCCTGCAGTGCCTCGAAGAAGCCGCAATTATTGTTATGTTTACGTAGGACAAACAAGATAAGGTATAATAGAGCAAATCGAGATAGTACTAGATATCAACCCTGATTGAGTAGATATATATTATCTATATTGATGATACCTCCACACTATGTCATATCAACTAATTTATGGCAAGGTTGGTTATAAGATCAACCATTAATCAGACTTGCCCTACAGAGTGATTCTTCTCAGACCAAGAGCATATTATTTCTTAACAAGCCACATTAGATAGGCATGTTTGCTCTAACAACATCCCTGGCTAGTGTATAATGCCTAGTTTGTGAGATCAGACTGAATAGCCCCCAACAAACTCTGCGTGTTACCTACTATAACTATTTGGCTGGGTTCCTACAAGGATAAGTCTCACTACTTTGACAATTGACTAGGACTTGGTTCAGCGGTGTAGATATTGACTTTCTAAGAAGCTTTGCTGATGAGGAACCCTATACAATAAGGATTATTTCTAGAGGGTGTTAACAATGCTACGGTTCACTGCCAAAAGTACTTATAGATCAATGGTCATTATTAATAGCCTCATAACCATTGTTGTCACTACTTTTGTGGGTTGGGAACTTTAAACAGACAAAAGAACCGATCTACGAGCTGGCTGGCGTTCGGGCACCTCGGGGACCAGGACTCCACAATCAGTCTAGTCCCTGTACTTTTGCTACCCCTAAATGGCTCTGGTATTAAGAAATACAGAAACAAACAAGATGAAAGAAAACAGAAGAAAAAAAAAATTTAACAAAGGCTGGGGTTGGTAGATCACTGAAGAATATGCAAGTTACTTAATTAGGTCCATGGAATGTCAAGGGGGGATATGCGATGACTTGCGTGGGTGTTCTGCATGTCCCCAGAGAAAGAATAAAAAAGGAGGCGCTTGTGGGGAGAACCCTAGTAAATGGATTTACAAAGTAAAAAGACCAGTGAGATTTAGGGGCTGGATATACTGGGCTATAGTAAAGACTCTCTTCGACTATACATCATCCAAGAAATTCTTGGATGGTATATACTGTGGCAATTCCAAGCCTAACCAGGCGTTTAAAGGGTCTCCGCTGGTTACTAGTCAATCTTTGCTTCTGACACAGCCGGACACCTGCACAATCACCAACTGGGCCAAGTTCTGATTGCCCTTGCATTGGCGAACAGACCAGCCGTTCATGTGAGGCTCATCACTGCCTTTGCTCAAGGGGGGGTAGGATGCAGCATAAGGCTCATTGATCATGCAAAACACCTAATTGAGAGAAAGAAAAGAGAGGCGATAGAATCTTAGTGGTTTGTAGTGCGATGACCTCGATTATAACCCAGCCTGTACGTGATGTCCACTCTATTGATTTAGGTTAGCTCTGTTCTTCCCCCCTTGCTATTTCAACAACCAAATTGGATTTTAATTAATGGAGAAGTCAGTGAATTTCTGCTCACCACTCTCTACAGCCACATGGGCCGATTCAAGCCCACGTGGAATCATTTCAACTGGGACGATGGGATTTGGGAGGTGTCGAGTGCGAGACGTGTCAGTTTTTCCATGTGTGGGTGGCGACAACTAGATCTCGGGCCTGCCTACCTAGGTAGGCCAGAAGGGAAGGGTAGAGGCACCATAGAGCGATCATTCCTCTGTATCTGTTTATGCATCACATTTGCCTCGGTGGAGAGGAGTCCGTGGAGTGGCAACAACAGGAGCGGTTTTCAGAGCGACCCATGCCCAGGTGGGTGAGGATTGAGGTCAAGGAATACTCGTCACTGGGAATTTGTTCTTTATTGTTTTATTTTTCCCTTCAAATTCTATGGTGGTTCATGTTCGTAGTGAGGCCCCCAATAAACATAATCCCGAGAAATCCCATCCCACAAACCTCAAAAGGTTCCATCCTCTTGGATTCGGCCGATCCGCTGTCAGACCCAAGCCAGTCAAATATCCTGGTTATATAAGGATCATCCGCGACGTAAAAGGGGGCTCACATTTCAGCTGGACACGCCTCGGTAACTGAACCGATCCGCTGTGGACGCGCGAATCAGCAACGAGAATCGCCGATGTACGTGTATAAGGAAGCGGTGTTTGATACGGAGAACACGGGGATCGCACCCAAAGCCAGCGTAAGATCATAACATGCCGATACCAAACACTCTACATGTGTACTGTCGGTGTTCCCCATCCCCAGCATTCTTGTCATGGAGACAACAACACATGGGGGGGGGGGGGGGGGGGACAACCCCCCTTGACTCCAGAGATTCATTCCTCCGGGCTTTGAAGGGATCTGCGCTGTTGCGGACTCAGGTGACTGGGCTTTGGGGAAGAGAGAAGATATCCTGTTCACATTGGGTTGATCCGAGGCAGAATCCCGAAGCAGGGTGGGTGATTACTTGCAGGATTCCAGGCTCCCTGAGGTATCTCACGAAGGATTTTGGTTTAGAGACACCCGCCTCTTTGGAGACATAGTCTATTGGTAGGACCTGACAGGATCGATGTATCATGTTGTTGAGCCATTGTCTCGGGTGGACGCCAGGACGTGAGACCTATGAACTGACCAGCCTGTGGCCTCCCCTTCCCCTGTTGACGTCGGTGTGGAGATTCCCAAGGAAGAGGTTATGAGAGAAAGAGAAAAGAGGGAGAGCGCCGATCATCCATTCTCCATCTGGAGTCATTCCAGGAGTCTCGTGAAGGCCATGCGTGTAATTGATTGGTGAACAGGGCTGAGCACACTGCATATCTCAATTCCGGGGTGCTTATCCATGAGCTGGAATTTCGAGAGAGTGCGGTGTACCCCCCGAGGGTTTATAGTATGTCCACCGCTGGTCTCTGGCTCGTAAAGTGCTATGACTATCTCGATTCTAACCCTGGCCATGACTTCATCCATACCAGTAGCAATCAAGCACATAGCTTTTATTTTTTATTTTTTATTTTTATTTATTTTCGGGTTGGGGTTTCTTCAGCCATCCCTTACATGTCGCCATTGATCTCCCGCAAACCAAACCGCTCTAACCCGATGCTGCACCATGCATGGCGTGCAGGGCAAAACAGAGAAAGAACAAAAGATTTGCCCATTGTATCCAAGATCCATGAAGTTTGTCTTCCTGTCACGCAGGAGATAATCCCAGGAATGCCCGAGGTCATATACCATTGGATGATTCAGTGCCTGGACGAATTGGAAACTCGGCCAGTGGGAGAAACAGGAGACTGATGCAACCGCAGATAACGGTGGAATTGAAGATCTCACAGACGGGATCCCAAGGAACGGGATGGTGGAAACGGGGTGGATCATGGGAGTAAAACGTCAGGATTAGGATTTGGAATTTCAGAAGGATTCACAGGTTTCGCAGAGTACACCTCCATGTCTTGGAATTTGCGATGGGCCAATCAGGAGAGTGTCTCAGATGTCCGAGAAATAGTAATATTCATGATAACAATCATAATCATATCTGTCTGGTGCGGCTCGGGTTGTTTTGTTTTGATTCTGGTCAGCCCTAACGTCGAGTCGCCAAATTCTCCTGCTTACCTCTTTTGATTTGGTCTTCGTTAGAGAATCCTGTATCTCCCCCAAAACTCACAAAAGAAAAGATGGCTAGCACGCAAAAGGGAAAACTATTGTACTGTAATCGGCCCGTGTATGGAGTGTATGGCCGTGGGGACTCGACCATCCTTTGACCCATCATGACCCCATCACACTTGGGGCCCTGGAGATTGGCGCCGGAATCCCAGTACATGTAAAAGAAAGAGAGGACAATATTCATAGAAAGGATGACGGATGACTGCACTTGCTGGTCCACTCAACGGTCAAAAGAAGCAAACCTCTCAAATTTCCGAAGGATGCTGCGTTGTACGACAAGGACCCCCCGCGGTGAGGACGTCTTGCGGTGTACTGGCGTTGCATTGTCGAGGCCAGGGGCTGGGTCAGAACCCAATTCTTGTGAGATATTTCCATGTTGATTGTGTCCCATGGAGAGAGAGAGAGAGAGTCAACATTGGAAGCTATGATATCTGGAGTCATGGAAGTATGAAAGTATAGAAGTATGGAGCAACCATGGATGACACCGGGCATCCCATGGATGAGAGGGCGGCCCGCTGTTCCATGGACCCGGTAATTACCATACGTGTTTATCTGAGTACTGTTGTATGTACTTGATTTCTGTAAGATTATAGCATAATGTACATGGTATAATACCCTATATAATATACAAGATTAAAGAATAAATATTAATCCCTACTACAGTCAATAGATCATGAAATGGACACGCGTTCGGGAACAGCCTGTTGCCCAAGACCCCGGGTCATCCACACCTGCTGATCTGCCCCCTTCGACCATTGCCCTGGGCGTCCCATCCCTTTCGTGTAGGATGATGTTTTCGAGAATATCGCCGATCTGGGGACACTTATCGCATCCACTGATTTGAGCATCGGTCGCCAATAAAGTTCGCTCGATTTGCCGTGTTGGACCCCTTGCGAGGTGGATGAGTCTGCTCTCCAACCACCCGATGGAATAATTAACGTAACCCTAAGAACCCGATGTTATGTTCTTGTATACACATCTCATGGAGGAAAGTGCTCGGACTCACGTTTCGACCACTATCTCCTCAAGCTTTTCCCAAGGACGAGGTTCTGGGTAAGTGAATCCCTAGCCTCGGGAATCTCTCGACTCGCGGTTGTGTGTGATCTTCGCGAGGGTCCCATCCCGTCCCCACTTTGTTGAACATGAGAGATGGGCGAAAAGAAAGAGAGAGAGAGAGAGAGAGAGAAGAGGTGTGCTCCTTCGGGCGAATTGCCTCACTGACTCAAGGATGATTTCCAGCGAGATGGTTGACCTTCGGCTCGGGCAGTCCCTTTGATCCCCGTTCCACGCGATCGGTGTTTGAGGAAGGACAGAACTGGTAGGCGTAAAACCATAGTCCCCTAGTCCCCGAGTGCTGTCAATCATCACATCATCAGGTCATGTTCCCCCCAGCCGTGGGAGAGGGCCCACTGTATTATGATGATTATGTATTATTAGTATCATTTTCTCCCGAGATGCAGCGAAAAAGAGGGAAACAGACCCGTCACCTCCGTTTGGGGCCGATTTGACCAAGTCCAGATCGGGAGGGGAATGTCGAGGTAAAAGTCATGTTTCAACATAATCAATATCATATCATAAACATAGAAACAGAGTAACCAAATCAACCGAATCAACCGAATAAATAGATTGAGGGCTATCTCTGTACTGTGTACAGTAATGGCCGAGTAATCCAGGGAGGGGCAAACGCACTTGTGATAGCTTGGTGTCGATCCCTACAGGTGCAATTATAATTGAAGATTATTATTATATTATTATAAGATAATCATTAATATAATATTCTCCTCCCCCCATATTCCTCCCTTTTCTTCCTTTTTTTCCCTGACCCAACCCCTCGGGATTCTTCTCTGATTTTGGGGGATTTTATATGATTTCCTTTCCTGATTTATTCTCTGAGTTATTCTCCTGGACACTGGAATAGATCTCCATTGGAATATTCAAATCTTTTCTTTAACTCGTCCCGACAGACTGGACAAAGAAGTCCTGGCTACTCTGGACCCGAGACTGAGGTACGTCATTACTATACCACAATACCATACAGGATCCGCGTACCCTCTGCGTATCCGTCGGGTACTGGATACCTTTGGGTTTCCCCCTCCTTTTGACTCTGCCCAACCGTGTTGTACTTCTGGCTGTACTTTCTGTCTTTTCGATCTATCTGATCTGGTGGAGTCCTTGAACCATCTCTGGTATTGGCCTGGCTAGTTTCGTGATTCTGCTTTCTTTTTCTTTTCATTTTTTTTTACACGACGTGGACCCCTGGTCGGTCGTATCCTGACCATTTCTTTGTTTCCTAGCTCCACCCCGGTTGCCCGCTTCCAGCTTCGACGTCAAACGAATCTCTCCCGGATTTTTTTTTTGTGTCCCTGTGGATTTAAACCAAAATAAACTTATTTGCGCCAAAGTATCCTGGGCACCGCAGTCAAAAGGGAGCGTCAACTCGATTCCATGGTTCCTCCCGAACATCGCGCCTGTCATCCTCGCTCTCTCTCTCTTCTCTCTCTCTCACCCGTTGACTCTGCTACCTTGTCTCGATTCTCTCCCTGGTGACCGTGGCAGCCCGTCATGCTCATCTAGGTGTTGTTCTTTTACCTACTCAGTGAACTGCTTTCTCATCGGTATATTGGTAGCCCTCTCTTCCCCTCACCAGTTCTTCCCAGGACAAACATTGTGGAGATGAACCTCGCCTGACCGTTAGAAGATCTTTGATATCCTCGAGTCCTTACCTCGTTTCCCCTTTCCGATGACTCGTATGCCTCCCCCCGACGGGCCACCTGCGCCGCCAGGTGCGCATGGTGCCTATGAGCCTTCATGGCGTCCTCCCTTTCCCCCGTCCTTCGACGGCCATGGGCCTGACTCCCGACGCTCATCTACGACCTCCCAGACGCCCCTTCCGCCTCAAGGATATCCAGCCATGCATCGCGAACTCCCCCAACTTCCTCTCGATGGCCCATATGGTCGACCCAATAGCTTGCCAGGATCCGTTCAATCCCCTCCCGCGCCAGAGGCCAACCCTCACCCCGGTTTCCGTCCCTCCATTGGCGACATCTCGCCGCATTCCGGCCCGGAGTATCGTGTTCGAATGGGGTTCCAACACTCGGAGAGTGAACCTGTCCCAACATCCGGCCCTTCCCAATACCTGACACCCACTCCCCCGATTGCGACCACCCCAGGTCCCTACGATCCAAGCTATTACCAGAATCAAAGCTATGCCGCACGCCAGCGTAAGGCCGCTCGAGCGACTCAGGTATGTGCCCGGATGACTGGTGGATTAAAAAAAGAAAGACTAGTCTGTGCCCCGGCGCAAAGTATCGCTGACTCTTGATGTTTCGTCAGGCGTGTGACCAATGTCGGTCTCGCAAGGCCAAATGCGATGAAGGACGGCCGGCTTGCAGCCATTGCAAGGAAAATAGTCTGATCTGTGTGTACAAAGAAGTGCCGCCTCACAAGTCTGTGCAATCCCCCATCGAGTTCGGCAGAAGAACGGAAGATACTGACTATTACCAATAGACAAGAGAAGACCACTCAGCTGGTGTTGGATCGAATTATGCAAATGGAAGATCGCATGGATGACCGCATGTCTCAACTGCAGACGGTTCAGGTGGAGCATGGGACGATCCTTAGCTCGCTCATGAGCGACAAGTACCGGATGATCAAGGATCGCCCGATTGCTCCGGTCCCGACTCGCGACCCATTGCTCAAGGCAGAGGTTGCGGGTATGATGAAGGACACGGAAATGCAGGATGAGCACAGTTCTTTCTACAGTCAAAAGTTGGAACCCATGGAAACCACCCTGGAGGAACAGCAGTCGGAAGGGGAGTTGTCAATCCCTGTCGAACACACTACCGCGGCCCACAAGCTTCTGATGTGGCCATCTATCAAGAAGCTCCTCTACCCGCACGAATACGACGAGGACTACGTGATGAGATTGGAGGAAGAACGTGGTCTCATCAGTGTCTATGGTCAGGGCGAGATCTCCTACACTGCCGATGATAGTGAACTGCCCCCATTTCCGAGGCTGCGGGATGGCAGTAAATGGGAGGATGATGGGGCTACTCGCAACCAACAAAGTTCGGAATTTTTCCCTGATGCCAACTCGGATATCGACCGGGTGGGTAGATTCATGGCGGATGCCGATACTTCTCGACGTTACTACCAGAGCTATTTGGAGAACATGCACAAGCTTCATCCGTTCCTCGACCAGAATGAGTTGAACGAGAAAGTGGAAAACTTCATTCGATTTTACTGCCCTCCAAGTTCCACTTCAGCCCCCGGCTCGAGTTCAAGCCGTGACAGCCAGACTGGAACTAAACGGAAGCGCTCCAACGAAAATCTACGAGGTGCTCGCAGTGACAGCCAGTCGACAGATGGCTCTTCGAACCCTTCGCGTCCACGAGTGGGAAGAAATATCGACAACGCCATTATCCTCTTGATCTTTGCCATTGGTGCCATTTGTGAAACCAAATCCCCGCTGCCGGGGCCGATCCTCGACCACAAGCCTGATTTCCGCAAGGAACACATCCCCGGCCCCATGCCCCCCATTAAACACACCCACAATCCCAGTGATGTCCTCTCACCGACAGACTCGGGCACGGGCTTTCCAACCACGGCTTCCCTTTATGCCATTGCTGACAACACCGGCGAGTCCTTTGCACTCACTGCAGCCGATTATAAACGAAATCTATCACGACGCGACGTTACAACAAGCCAAGACCGGTTTGGCCGCACGAAAAACCACCAAGTCATCCCCGGCCTGACTCTTTATGGATATGCAACCGTTATTCTGGGCCATCTTCAGGGTGGCATTGAATTGGAACATGTCCAGGCAGGCTTGCTTGCTGGTCTTTATGCCGGTCAATTGGCCCATCCTTTCCAGAGCCATGGCTGGATTGCTCAAGCCTCTCGAGCCTGCCACGTGCTTGTTAGAGCGTATGTTTATTTGAACTTGCTGCTATTTTCAAGGCATATTAGCTGAATGATTTAGGAAACGGTATGAGCGGCTGGAAGATGGTCCTACGCTGGATCTTTACAATTTCGCCTACTGGACTTGCCTGCAGTTGGAGAGGTGCGTTTTAAGTGGCACGGGAAAACTCGACGCTATGTTGCTGACTTGTGTTTTAGTGATCTGCTCGCAGAGCTCGATCTTCCGGCCAGTGGCATCTCTCGGTCCGAGGGTCGTATGGGTCTTCCTAAAGGCAAATACACCATTTGCTTGCCGGATGACCTTAGCGCGCCCTCCACTATGATGATGTTGTTCTACTCGGCTCAGATCCACCTCCGAAAAGTTCTCAACCGGGTTCACACGGACCTTTACAAGGTCGAGAGTAGGTTTCTTTGTTAGCATGGGCTTAATTGCTGCGACAATACTGACTACTGCTATAGAGCAAGGACAAACGAGGTGGTCGTCCAATGTGCAAGAAACCCTCAGCATGAACCTCGATCTCTGGCGTACGAGCCTACCCGACAATATGAAGTGGAAGGACAATGACCCGCCAACCGACGACATTAATGCAGCTCGCATGCGAGCCAAGTACTACGGCGCCAGGTATATTATCCACCGGCCTCTCCTGTACCACGCCCTCCATTACGGTCAGACCGGTGCTCGGATCGGCTCGGTTGCCCAGAACACGGTCGACTCGCCCACGGGGTCTATGACCACCCAGACTCAACATTTATCTCCCTCAATGGCAAACGCCACCCAACGGGCCTCAGCCATGACGCGGATTTCCAGTGACCTGGGCACCGCTGCCCCGTCGCTCACCAATGGCTGGGCCCCGCCTACCGTGAACCTGCGGGAGCTCCCACAGAAACTCCGCCGGGCCTGCAAGGTCTGCATTGACTCGGCGATTCTGAGCACGGAAGCCTTTGATGGGATCCCGGATCGCCTAGTCGTCACGAATATCTTCGGCACTGCCCATGCGTAAGTCTTCTGGCTGTCGGCTTCGAAGACGTCATCTTTGTGCTAATGCATTACAACAGGCAATTCGGCAACATGCTGGTTCTGTCTGCCACGTACATGTCGAGTCTGACAGAACTCGTCGACAAGAATACCCTTGAGCGTCTTCTCAAGCGGACGATTCGTTTCTTGCTGCGCAGCGAGAACATCTCGCCGACCCTGCGGGCCGATGCGCGTATTCTCACCGAGATCTATCAGAAGATCTTTGGGCACCTACCACAAATCAACTGATTGCTTCAGATTTGTTTTACATATAGCTTCATTTACGGTTTGTTTTGATGTCCTGTTTTTTGGTCTTTGGTGGAGGTTCTCTTGAAATCTTGCCCTTTCCTTTATATGTGCGTTCTCTGCGTCTTGATTCGTGCTTTTCTTGTTTTTATATCGACGAGGCAACACTTGTTCCCTTCTAAGGGCTCCTTAAGGGTGGATTTGCTGCTTTGCGTCTTGTTGGTCTGGTGTTCAATCGGCGCAGCCCAATCGTCCCCTGCCCACGAACCTGTCCATTTGATGCCCCCTTTGGCCCTTTGGGAGGTGACTGGGAAGAGAGGGTGGGTTTCTATTTTGGCTCTGATGATTTTGATCTGCGAGCATATGCGCTCTTGGGGAGTTTCCCGTGCGTCTATCTCATTTTTGTGCTTTATTTGCATGGTATACACCGTCAATCCCTATGCAGTTTGTTTTGAACTTGGGGATGCATTTTGAACTTTTTTCTGGTCGGCCCTGGTGTTTTTTGAAATATACCTCAATGAAAGCTTGGTTATGATTTTACTTATTCTCTCATTAATTCTCTTTTTCTTTTTTTCTCTAGTTGTAAGGACGCAAGGCTGGAGATAAATCTGTGTGGATGCTCGCCATGCCTGAGGGAATTCAGTCTTAAAATGGCATAGAACAATAGAACACATTCGACATTTAACATGCCTTTTCGCTGATCGACTATCATTCTCAGTTACTAACGTATACCCATCAAATACAAAGTGCATAAATCACAGATGCAATTGTGCCTCGGCTTCCCCGCATGCAGATCAGTCTGTTGCTGGGTCCAGGGAGTTTCCTCAAATTTCGCGACACCCATGAACAATTTTACTAACTAACTAATAATAATAACATAGCAGAAAGCACCGTAGGCAAGCTTCTTGACATGGCATCGCCTGCAAAGACATGGCCCTCGCGGGAAGGTAGGCAAGTTGCCCTAACATCATATTGGCAGACGCTGACAATACCTCAGGGTTCACTGCCGATGTGTTCGCCAAAGCCATCCAGCGAACTCTTCTCAACCCCTGGAAGATTGTGCCACTGTTTGCCATGGCCCAGTACACCGTCAAGGGCCGCGAGCTTCTCACGACTCGCCCATACGTCTGGAAGGCGCTCCGAAACCTGGCGGCACTGGCAGTACTCGGTCGCATCGGGGCCTGGCTGGACTGTCGGGCTGTGAACAATGGTGTATCAGACCACTATGACTGGAACCGAGAAGTGGTGGTCCTCACCGGCGGCAGCAACGGTATCGGGCGCCAGGTCGCGCAGCTGCTCGGCGAGCGCGGCATCAAGGTCGCCATCCTCGACATTGCGCCGCCGACAGACACCCTGCCCAACAGCTTGCGCTTCTACGAGTGCGACATCACATCGCCGCCTACCATCGCCGAGGTAGCGTGCACGATTCGCACGTCGTTCGGCCGGCCATCCATCCTCATCAACAACGCCGGCATCTGCACAGGCAAGACGATCCTCGGCAGTAGCGAGGCCCAAACACGCCGCCTGTTCGAGGTTAACACACTGTCCCACTACTGGCTGGCGCAGGAGTTCCTGCCGGATATTGTCGCCGCCAACCACGGCATGGTGGTCACTGTTGCGTCCCAGGCCGGCTACACCGTCACCCCGAACATGGTCGACTATTCCGCCACCAAGGCTGCTGCCATCGCCTTCCATGAGGGTCTCGCTGCTGAGCTGGTTACTCGCTACCATGCCCCCCGCGTCCGTGCTGTTCTCGTTACTCAGAGCTTTACCCGCACGGCGCTCATTAGCAACCTCACCCCCGAGGATACCTGGCTCCATCCACTGCTTCACCCGGAGACGGTCGCTGAGGGTATCGTCGACCAGGTGCTCTCGGGTCAGAGTGGCTATGTTGCTGTCCCCGGCGTGGTTGGTTGGCTTTCTCAGCGCATTCGCGGGTTTCCGCTCTGGCTCCAGCATCCCCTGCGCTGTCAGTTGGAGCGGCTCATGCGTGGTTCCTAGAGAGGGGGGGGGGGGGGGGTTGTGTCTGGTCTTCTTTTCTGTTGATATCATCGTGCTGTTGCTATTATTTGCCCCCGCAGATATCAGGTTTTGGTGGTATAAATTGCTTGTTTGGATACCACTCGATATATATTTTGCTTGACTTTGCTCAATTTCCTTCATCGAGTTAAATTCATGTGATCTTTTTTTTCCCGAGACAGACCAGTACTATATGATCAAATCACCTGCATGTACAGGTAGCTATCTATATTGTAAATTCCCAACTGTCAGGTCGAGTACACACACTTCCCAATCGGGTAACCCCAGCCCCGTGGTTTTCGGGCACGTGCACGGCGCTTCACCGCGATTTTGATTCGCTCCACCGTTGCGCTGGACAATTCACTGGGTTTCTACAGTTTTCAGTTTTCAGTTTTCTTCTTGCTTGTGTCTTGCATCTTGCATCGCTTATTTCTCTTCACATTTTCTTTGCCCGCACAGACCGCTCGAAGGGCCATCGAGCTAGTCCCATCGTCTGGAGCAACCGTGGGTTCGTCAGGCTCCGCTTCCCGAGGGCGAAGATCCACGGTTCAGCTTCCGTTGTTTACCCAAACAAACACTACCATAATCTCGACTTGCCTCGATTTTCCTCCCCTCATAACATTCCGATCTCCGTTTTATCCCTTCATTCTCACATTCCTGACCTTCCACATGGTTCACGCTCCCTTCTGATTTACTGCCCACCATGTTTAAAGCCCTGATGGGCGGGGGCCGGTCGGCGTCCACTTCCGACGTCCACAGCACCAGCTCCAAGAGCAGCCGGCGCAAGACCGATTCCAAGTCCACATCCAGCCGCAAATCCACACGGGGTGACGACCGTGACCGCGGCCTGGGCGACTTGTCGGCCTACCCGTCGTCAGACTCGCGCAAGCGCGGCCCATCCAGTGCCGCCGCCGAGTCTGTTGCTTCAGATCTTCAGGATGCCGATCGCACCATTATCGAGCGAACCCCCAAGCGCAGAGATAGCGACCGGGATAGCAAAAGCTCGCGCCGCCGCGAACGCGACCGATCCGAGAGTCGAGAACGCCAGAAGATAAGCCGGCGGGGGACGGACGATGACTTGGATCGAGACCGCGACCGTCGCGAGCGCTGGCGCACCCAGTCGGGGGACCCCTATATGCCGTCGAGCAGCCCCGGCGCACAGTTTGCCGCCGACATTGCGGCCCCGGGCTTTTCGCAATTCCCCATGCAGTACGAGAATGCCTTCCCACCCGCCTCGGCTCCCCAAGAGCACGACGGATCACCCGCGCCATTCGATCCCCATGTCCACCAGCAGTTTCCTGGACAATTTCCTGACACAGTCGCTGAACCGTACCACCCCAACCTGCCTGGCGCCGCGGCAGAATACTATGGTGACCAAGGGCAGTCGGTTTCAGAGCAGCCGGGTGTTCGCCCGAACCCTCCCTCTGTGCTTCCAAACACTCAAGCCCATTTGATGGCGGCCTCTCCTTCCGCCAACCCTCCGCCCGAACCTAGTAGCCAGGGTCAGGTCGGTGCGGCGGCGTCTTACTTTGCCGATGACATCGAGATCTCCGAAACACAAGGGAAGCCTCCATCGGCATCGTCTTCCAAGCCACCAAAGCCTTCCAAGCCTTCCAAGCCCTCCAAGCCATCGAAACCCAACAGGCCTTCCTCTTCGAGCGCAATCTCTGCCGCCGCCGCCGGAGCTGCTACTTATGGGGTGGGAAGTGGCCTTCTGTCCCATGCCGAGTCTGAATCATCCGACGCGGCCGGTGCTCACGAAACTACGTCCTACGCACAGCCAATGGGATCTCACAAACCACCCCATTCCCACAGCATGAGCGCAGGACTTGGTGGCGCTGCTGCAGGTGCTGCCGCGGGGTATATGATGGGTCACCATCATCATTCCTCCAGCCCGGAGCATTCGTCGCAGTACACCTTCCAGAACTATGAGCAATCGTCTCAAGGAGGCTTACCGCACTATGTTTCCGGATCCAATGACGCCATGTTTGCCGCGGGGGCGACCGGCTATGCTGCCCATGCCGCCGCGCATCATGGTTATTACCCCCATAGCCCTGGTTCATTGGCGATCCCGCATCGTCAGCGAGGGCCCCTTGGGAGATTCGTCGATTTCTGGCGTGACCCGGAGGGCGTGGGCCGGTTCGAGGATTACACGGAAACCATTGGTGTGTGCAAGTACTGTTTTGAGCCGGGCACGAGCTCCCTTGACGCACCTCGTCAGCACCACTATCACCAGCGTCGCCACTCGGCAGACCGCTATAGCAGCAATGGCTCATCGAGGATTAACAAGCTCAGTCGGTACCGATCTTCCGAGGATGAGAGTCGCCGTCGCAAGAAGTCCACGAAATCGTCGTCGTGGCTGCCTGGAATACTGGCTGGATACACGGCGAAGTCGCTCTTCACCGGCAAAGACTTTGATGATTCGTATAGTGTCCGCTCTGGACGACAAGCTAGTGACCGTGCATCTTCATACGACGGCGACAGTGCTTCGAATCTTGATCGTCGCAGCTACACTTCACGTGGGGTCACCCGCCGTTCAGGCCACAGTCCGCAGAGGGACTATAACTCAGACGCCAAGCGCACATCATATTCGGGCCATTCACGACGAACACGCTCACGGTCAAGATCTTCATCCCGATCTGGCCACCGTTCGTTTGTGAAGGAGGCTGCCTTGGGCGCGGTGGTAGGGTCGGCTGCGCTGGCCACTTCCAAGTCGCACCAGCGAGCCCGCAGCCGCTCTCCTGGAAGAACCCAGCGCCGCAAAGATTCATCATCTAACTCATCGGGTTCTTCTTTCGTTGACGTCTCTCGATCGCGTGCTAAGTCCGTCGGTGGAGGCATCGGCTCTTTCTTCACGTCTTCATCCGAGAACCGCAAGAAGCGTCGGACAAAGAAACGCCGAGGCTTTTTCTCTTTCAGTACCTCGTCATCTTCTTCGCTTGATGCAGATCTTGCTTTTGGCTCTGGCCTTGCGAAGAAATCTTCAAAGTCCAAGAAGAAGGGCAAGAAAAATGAGGACGTGGACGCTGCATTGCTCGGACTGGGTGCAACGGCCACTGCCCTCGCCGCCTCACCTCATGGCCGCAACCGAAGAGCCGGACATGTCCTTTCAGGTAAAGAGCCTCGATCTCGCCATTCCCATTACGCCTCTTCTGCTACCAACGAGGACGACGAATGGGTGGATGCTGAATCCGAGGGCCATATTTCATCCAGTGCCGGCTCCGCTCTGGCATTTGGAGCCAGTAGCGCCGATTCTGGGTCTGACTCGAGTGGCGGTTTATTTGGCTGGAAATGGGGAAGCAAGAAGAAAAAGAAGAAGGACAAGACGTCTGGCGTCGGCAACGCTGCCTTGGCCGCGGGTACCGGTGCTCTTGGAGGTGCGGCATTGGCATCTGCTGCTCGTCACCGTGACAGCCGGGTGCCTAGCAGCGCTGGGAGCCTTCAACAGGTTTACCCCGTGCCCACTTCCGATCCCTCCCGCTTCGACGTTGCGAAGATGTCCCCGTCTGTCACGTCTGGAGGCCAGCCACCCCTTGTCCGCCCAGGACCTATTCCCCTTCAGCAACCTCAACCCGTTACCCCCGTTTCCCAAGCCGTGTACACTACCCAAGGCGGTCTACCAGGGTCGATCCCTGCCTACAGCGCACCCGCAGTGCCTCCTATTTTTGCCAATGAATTCGACAGCTATGGTCGTCCGATCCAGGATTCGCGGAATGTATCCTGGACTGCAGAAGACTCATCTGCCGATCGCAAAAAGCCGCGCAGAAGCGACTCCTCTCCTGTGTTCCCTACCCAGGAGCCTCTAGAATCCAGGTTCAAACGCCGTTCCACGACCAGGGACCAGGCGTCTGTGCAGTTTGATTTGACTGAAGAGCAAGCGGAACGGGAGCGTGACCTCAATCGCCGTCAACGAAAATCCCGCGAGAACCCCCGGGACCAATCGGTTCAATTGATTGACCGTGAAGAAGAGGAGCGCTCTTATCGGGACTCGGAACGCCGGGACCGTCGACGGAAAGACCGAGATGATGAGACCCGTCGACGTGACCACGACAGAGACACCGAGAGTTCATCCTGGGTTGGAGCAGCTGCCGCTGGGGCTATTGGTGCTGCTGCTGCCAGTAAACTTGTGTCTCGCAAGGCTGATGATGACAACGCGTCGGAGACCAGCCAGAAACGCCACGATAAACGTCGGGACAAGCGCCGAGCCGAACGGCGCAGTGCTTCTGAAATCGAGTCTGAATTGCCAACTTCGTCCACGGTCGATGTCGCTCGGCCTGCTGCAGAACAAGTGTCAGCGTCGGAGTCTGGAGAGTTCCAGAAAAAGCGCTCATCTCGACGAGCTCCTCGGCCAGCGCCTGTCTACGAAGACTATGCTGAGTTCTTTGCTCCGGAAGAGGTACGACACAGCCTAGACGAACAAAAAGATCGTCAAGGCCCCTCTGGAATGCCAACCATAGTCGAGATTGAGCCTGCCAGCGAACGACGGACACGCGACGTGCCGGAAGAATTGACAGAGTATGCGCAAGAACCATATTTGCACTGCGACCACCTCCCTGGCCCGTTCCCAAGCTCAACATCATTGAGCCAACACCGCCCCAGAGCCTCGTGGGATCTGTTCGGGAAGTTGTTTCCCCGACCTCACCTGTAGATACATCTCGTGATACCAAGCAGCGCGAACGACCCACGACTGGCTCTCGAGTGTCCTGGGGTGAACATGAGACCCACGAATATGAGGTTCCCTCTTCTTCTGAGCAGGATCCGCTCGAGCACGAAGTTGTTCTGGTTGAAGATGCCCCCAAGGACCTTCCCATTACTTCATCCGAAGATACGCGGACAAAGGACATCGGTAGCACACCTGACTTTGCCGGTGATATTGAATTCGCTGCCACTGTCGCTGCGGCAACTGAAGCGGCAGGCTTTGATCCCTCACTGGTCACTGGTGACCCAACCTATCACACTCGCACTTCACCCCCCGGATCAGAAGACGAAGTGGCTTTTACTTCGCCTTGGGCCAAATCGACTTCCCGACGAAAAGAGCCTCACGGGTTTGTTGAAGGCGAGGTTGAGACACCAGGAGGATCTAGAGATGTTGATCCGATCACTGAGCACGTCATCGAAGACAAGCCTATCTACGCCGAACCTGAGTCTTTTTCGAAGGATATCGACGTGTCCAAACCTGAACGTCCTGATCGGGGATCAATTGCTCAAGAGGTCATTGAGCAACTGAACGGAAAGCATGCAAAGTCTGGCTCACCCGACAATGACGTGTTTTCTATGCCTGGTGGATTCGACACGGGCGACTCGCCTGAACTATCCCAGTCCCGCGATGACGCTCGGTCCGTCTTCTCTGCTCCACCTGAAAGGGGCTACTCTGAGAAGCCTAAGAAATCTAAGAAGTCTCGGAGTGAAGAGGACTTCGACTTGACCCGTGATACTGCGTCCCCTCCCGAAGACGCGGAAGACGGTGAGGGAAAGAAGAAACGTCGAAAGCGACGCTCCAAGCGCGAGAGCGATACGTTTTCGGTCGATGATGATGCTCGGTCCGCCGTCACTACTATTGAAGAGGGAGACAAGTCTGAGCGACGTAAACATCGGCATCGGTCGTCGCGGGACGTCGGCTTTGATGACACTGCCTCAATCACCTCTTCTCCGGCGCGCATGGACGAGTCGGGTGGTAAGCGCCGGAGCAAAGATGCCAAGGAGAAAGAGAAGAGCTCTAGTGGCTTCTTTAGCGGTATCTTTGGCTCGCACGTATCGGCTCCAGCGGAGCGCACCCAGTCTCCCTCCCTAGAGAAGCGCTCGTCGCGGGAGGCCATCTCTGAGGCTGGAGCTGATGACTCTCAGCGTCGACGCAAGGAGCGTTCATCTAAACACCGCAGCTCTAGCGGTGGAGGCCGACTGGAGGACGACGAGTCGGACAAAGACGGTTTGGAGGAGTACAGATCTAACAGGCAGCAGAAGGAGGAGCGACGACGACACAAGTACGAGGAAATTGTGGAATCAGGAAGACGACGGGAGTCTGAGAAGGTATAGCATCTGACATTTCCTTCTCTCTATATTCTTGTTTATGTTATCATGTTCATGTACACTGTTATGTCCCATATAGCTTTCCCCCTTCCGCGCTGGATGTCTCCAGCACGGCCCCGACTTATCCAGAATTGCACACAAAACCACAAAACCCGAAAAAAAAAAGAATTTTGGACTAAGCATTTGATTGGTATTATTCCATGCGCAGGACGGAAAACCATCGGGTTATAATGACGACAACGACAAGCATTCTTTTTAGGAGAGCGCCCCGAAATGCCGGCCGCAGCTGAGCGCGACGACCGTGGTGCTTCGGGGTTTCCAGTGTTGGCGGAGGAGGCAGCCATCGCAGCTGCAGGTCTAGGATCGAGTGAGAAACTCCTCCACCAGCGGCCCCGGAGCCGGTCCACGTCTCCTCCCGGCGCAGAGAGGACCCAAGATCGCACGCCGAGGTCCCAGAGTAGACCGGGCTCGCCTGCAACGGCGGAAGAGGGAGAAAACCCTTTCTCTCAGGCTCGCCGGCCATCCACGGCACGTTCGACTACCGAGTCTCCGACGGCGGTGCCGCTGCATTTCCGTCGACCCCCAACATCACCGGGCCTGCAACGAGCCGTGCCTACCGGGTCGCCCACCGCTGTCTCTCCCAGTTCTCCTACGCAGCTGCGCCACCGCCGCCCGAACTCAATTGAGTTCCGCAACTCGCGTGAGATCCGTCCGCTGTGGCTGGTTGAGCGGCATGGTGCAGCCAAGACCGAGGGCGAGCCGGACGAGCCATTGCCGTCGCTTCCCTCGAGCAAGACCTCGTCGCGCGCCCCGTCTGTCGAGGATCTGCGATCCCTGCACGACGAGGATGCCGTGAGGAGCTGGGAGCCCGTGGACTTCAGCGAGTCCCTCATGGACAGGCGCAGGCCCACCGGCCTTACCATTTCGACCGATCGCGCCAATGAGGCCGGTGATGGAGAGCCTGATATTCTGGATTCGCAGGAAGTTACTCCTACGGCGCAGACCTTTGGCCATGAGGTAGAGGACTCGACTAAGAAGGAAAAGCCCAAGTACGAGTTCCACTCTCCTTCGGAGCTTCTGCAGGACCCGAGCTCGTATGGGGAGCTGCCTGAGTCGCCTGCCTTGGAGAGTCTCCCTTTTGCGGAGGGATCGATGGTCGGCACCAAGGACCTGCCTCCAGATGATGGTGCGGCAGAACCCCAGCAAGAGCGTGGCCTTGATTCCCAGCAGCCGGAAACACAACCTGAACTTGAGACGCCTACTCAGGAAAAGTCTTCATTCTTCAGCGGTGGCGATATTGCTAAAGGGGCGGGCTTCGCGGGTGTCGTTGATGCCGCTGTATCTGCCGCTGTGAGAGGGAATGATAAGTCAATTCCCTCTGCACACAAGGAAATCACCGAGTCTGAATTTGTGTCTTATGACAAGGATGAACCGACCACAGAGCCCTCTTCTGCCCCCGAGGCGACGACGCAGGGATTTGCCAACGTTGTGGATGCTGCTGTCGCCACGGGAGTATCTTCCCAGGCCAAGGAACCCGCTCATAAAGTCCCAGAAGAGCCAGTGACTGCAATTAAGGAAAAGCCTCCAACAGAACTCGAGCCCACTCTGCAAACCCAGACAGAAGAGGCTAAGGAACTGGTTTCTGAATCCGTGGAACAGCCAAGTGAACCTGCCCAGCCTCAACCCTCTGAAGAAGCAGCTGTCGAAGATGTTGCCACCACATCATCTTCTAAGAAGAACAAGAAAAAGAAGAAGGGAAAGAAGAACCAGGCCAGCCAGAGCGTGGATCTGGCATCTTCAGAACCTGCGCCAGTTCCCGAAGAAACCACCCCGGCCGTTGAAGTACCAGAAGCGCAACCGGACACTGTCGAGCCCGAGGCCGTCCCCAGAAGTGTCGAGGAGGATGCTAGTTCCCACCCCCAGGTTGAACAACCGTTCGGGGAGACATCCAAACAACCCGAGGCTGAACCCGTAAGCACTGCATCGCCCGAGCCTGTCGAGCCTGCGGCTGGTCCTGAACCCGAGCCGGAGCTTGACTCCACGCCCGCTACACCCGCCGAGACTGAGCAACCCGAGGATGCTGCTTCATTGTCCAAGAAGGCTAAGCGTGACAAGAAGAAGCAGAAGAAGAAATCCAAGAACGTCTCCACCACCGAACAGGTGGATGAGAGCGCTGGTGCTGTGCAGCCCAGCGATGACGCTTCTGCTTCGAGAGAGGTCCAGGTCGAACAAGAAGAGAAGCCAGCTGCATCTGTTGAGGATGGGGTAGGAGCTAAGCCCGGCGAGGACGTTGCGGCTTTGGATGAGCCTGCTGAGAGCAAGCTGCAAGATAGCGCTACTCCTGATGTCTCTGTGCCTGTTGAAGAGACGCAGGAACCCCAAGAAACTCGCAGTCTCGAGGGCCCGCCAGAGCAGGTCCTTGATGAGGCCCCCAAGGAAGACGTACCTGTTTCTTCGATTGAAGAACCATCCTTGCCTGTGGGAAATGCGGCAGATTCCATTGCGGAACCCACGCCAGCTGAGACTACCGTACCTGAAGGCCAAGAGCCTGAAGAGAAATTCATCGACGCGCCAGTCGCTGACAAGGCCGACGAGGATATCACCCCGCTAGCAGTGACCCCCGAAGAGACCGCCGCTGCGGATGCCCCGACAAAACCAGCCGAGGCCGATACAGAAGCGGAGAGCTTCCACGAGGCTGTTGAAGAACAGCCAGAGCTAGCCGAGAAATCCAAAGACCTTGAACCGGAGCCTGCTGCCGACGTGGCTGTAGATGCCCCGGTCTCGAGTGAGCCTCAGGAGGTCGTGGCAGAAGAAGAAGCTCAGGAGCAGCCAAAGAAGAGGGGCAAGAAGGGGAAGAAGAAGAATCGCAAGTCTGTCACTTTTGAAGAGACAAATACCCCACCCGAGCCTGCTCTCTCTTCCGCTCCCGAGCCTGAGTCTGCCCCGGAGCCCGCGCCTGAGCCTGTGGTCGCAGAGCTGAAACCCGAGCAATCGACCGCTGTTGAGACTGCCGATTCCGAGGCTTCTGCAGCCGCCGCTGAGACGCAGCCCTCCGATGCTGAAGTGACCACCAGGAATGTTGAACTACCCTCTGAAACCACTGCCGAGGAAGCTGCTGTCACTCAGGAACAGGAGTCTGCCCCCTCTGGTAGCAATGTCGAAGCAGCAGAAACCCCCGCTGAACCAGCTGGAACCACTGAGGACTCCCTTCGGGATGTGCCAGAGGAACCTGCCACTGAGACGGCACCCGAGCCTGAACCAGAAGTCCCCATGACGCCAGCACAGAAGAAAAAGGCCAAGAAGGACAAAAAGAAGAGCAAGCAGCAAAGTGTTTTTTCGATTCCGGATGTAGAGACCTCGACTAAGCCTATTCATTCTGAAAGTCAGTTCGCTGAGCCAGCGCCTGCTGAAGAGGCAACGCCTGCGCTTGTGGATGACAGTGCCGCTGCTGATACTGCTAAGGAGATACCTTCGGCATCTGAAGACGCATCAGCAGACACTCATGCGGATGAACTTACACCAGCGCCTGAGAGTGAGATTGCTGCCACTCTTACCGAGAGCCATGCTCCTGCGGCATCCGAAGAGGCACCGGCAGATGTGCCCGCACAAGAGCCTGCACAGGATAAGATCCCTGCAGTGGAGGGACCGACGGAAGAAGACCCCAAGCATGAGCCTACCCTTGAAACCCCCGTCGAAACGGTGGAAGCAGAGGCTCCGAAAGAGGAACCTGTTGCGGCACAAGAGCCTGCTCAGGATGCCCCCGCTGTCGAGCCAGAAGTCCCTATGACGGCCGCTCAAAGAAAGAAGGCGAAGAAGGCGAAGAAGAAGCAGCAGAGCCAGAGCCCCATTGCCGATGAGACGCAGCCTACCGAGAGTGTACCGGTACCTGATGCTAAATCTCCCGAGTGCACCAAGGAATTTGCGCCTGTTCCTGTGCCTCAGGCTTCAGCAGACGCTGATGTTCCTGTGCCAACTGACTCTCAAGCCGCTGAGCCCGCTGCTGATATTCCTCCCGTTTCTGAGGAGACCACTGCCCCTGTCGATGTGGCTCCAGAGGAAGAAAAGAAAGAAGAGCCGGCCGAGAAAGATGAGAACCTCGAGACAGAGCCGCAACTTGAGGCCGAAGGTCCTAAGACCAGTGAATCGGAAGCCGTGGCTGCTCCGGAAGCACCAAGTGCCCCAGGAGAGACCGAGACTCCTCGTGAGGAGCCAGAAGCCCCTCCAGCAGAACCTGACGTCCCCATGACTGCTGCGCAGAAGAAAAAGGCCAAGAGGGACAAGAAGAAGCAACAAAAGCAGCAGTCTACGCAGCCAGAGGAGTTGCTTGCGACGGAGACCGAGCCTACGACTACCGAGCCCCCTCCCGCTGAATCAGAGCAAAAGGACACGCAAGAAAATGCGGATGCCGCTCCCGAGGCTGAGTCTGCGGCTCCCACAGATGCTGCCTCCTCCGCTATTGCTGAGTCTACGATTGGCCAAGACACTTCGGTAAACGAGCCCACTCACGCCGATACTGAGCGTGAAGTCCAGGGTGATAAGAAGGCACAGGAGGAGCAGACACAAGATACATCGGTTGTGGAAAAAGAAGCCTCCGTTAAGCCTTCTCCAGAGAAAGCTGTTTCAACTGCACCAGAGGAGGCTGAGCAGTCGACAGCTGAAGCCACTGCTCCTGCGAAAACGGTTCAGGAGGTACCCAAGAATGATACCGCAGAGGGGGAAGAGCCTGCGTTGGAGAAGCCCTTGGATGATACAACTGCGGACGACAAGACTACAGAGGACAAGGCCTTGTCTGACCAGCCTCAAACTGAGACCGCGGCACCCGTGGAGTCTTTGCAGGAGCCCACACTGGACGAAGCAACTGCAGCTACCGAGTCAACGGAAACTACAGTGGCAGAGCAAATCGAAGAACATCAGCCAGTCACATCTGCAAAGTCAAAGAAACAGAAGAAGAAAGACAAGAAGCGCCAATCTCTTTCTTTGGAGCAGGAGCCCAGACCGGTTGAGGAACAAGTCACTGAGCCCAGACCCAGTGAGCACACCGAAGAGCCCGCCTCCAAAGAAAATGAGGCTTTTTCCGCCCTGCATGAAGAAGCACCGAAGCCTGAGGAGGCCGTGCCGGAAGATCCTGCTCCGCAGGACATTGCTCCTGAGCAGCCAACCACTGAGAATGTCGAAGCCGAGCCCCATCCCGCAGTTTCCAAGAAGAAGTCCAAGAAAGACAAGAAGCGCAAATCCGTTTCTTGGGGCGATGAAGCGGCTGCTGCTCAAGTGGAAGTGCCTCAGACGGAGCAAGAGTCATCTGCTGTTAAGGAGGGTGAGACACAAGACTCTGCTGCTACTGAAGCTGTCTCGCTTTCAGATCCAACTGAGACACCCTTGGATACCACTGAAGCGGTTGAAACCCCCCTGGGCCAGGAGTCTACTAATGCAGGAGTACGAACCCTGGATGATGGAGACCACAAGGCAGTGGAAGCCCCCGAGACCATCGTCGACTCGACCGAGACAGCTCCATCAGAAGAGGTCAAAGACACTACTGAGCCCGAGCCCGAGCCCGAGCTCGCTACACGCATAGAAGCCCCAGAGGACGAGGAATTGAAAGAGCCAGAGTTGGAGACGTCCAAGTCGCCTGCTCCCGACGAGCAGCCAGAGCCTGTCACCGAACCCATTGCCCAGCCTGAGCAGCAAGCCCCCATCCCAGATGATTCCGAGTCCCCAAGTGCCCCGGCTGCCGAGGAAGAGCCAGAGGTGGCCATGTCAGCCAAGGAACGGCGCAAAGCAAAGAAGAAGGATAAAAAGAAGGGGAAGTCGGTGGATTCGACTGATGAAGTACCGCCCGTGAGGTCTGAAGTGGCCAAGGAGCCAGACGCTTCTACGGATGTTCAGGCCGAAGCACCAATACCCGCAGAGCCGGACACAACTCCTGAGGTGAAGGAGGTCGAAACCTCCCAGCCAAAAGATGAGACCGTGGAACAAGAAACTCCGGAGTCAAACGAGCCTGCGGAACAGATCCCCGAGAAGATGCCCACTGATCTCGAAGCCCCTCAACCTGAGGAGCTCGAGACCAGAGAATCCGAGCCCGAGCAGGCTTCTGCGCCAGAGCATCTTGAACAAAAGGAGCCGGAGGAAACGCTGCCAGCCGCTGAGACGGCTGCTGAGTCCGAGCCTACTGCTCCAAAGGAGGCAGAGGAGGCTATCCAGGAGACCGCCGAGCCGAAAGACGAAAGCGCCATGTCAGCCAAGGAGCGACGGAAAGCAAAGAAGAAGGACAAGAAGCGCCAGTCAAAGAACGTTGATGCCAATGATGACGCCACTCTCGCCGAAGCTCCCTCTGCTGCCGAACCGTCCGTGCAAGAACCCGTCGTCCCCGAAGATGCCGCCCACGATGCCGAGAAAACAGTTCCCTCGACCGAGACAGACACCCCGGACTCCCTACCCGTGACGGCACCCTCGCCTGCGGAAGATGACGGTAAAGACCATCAGTCCCGCAACATAGAAACGCACGATGCACCAGCACATGATTTGGCTTCGACTGATGAGTTCGTGTCTTCGCAGGTAGAGCAGCCGCAGTTAGAGAGTCGTTCTTCAGATTATCTTCCCCAGCCCGTGCTTGAGCGTGAATTTCAGCCCACAGAGGTAGCGAAGGAGGATGGGCAGGAGGAGGATGATGCTGTGATTCAACAGAAAGAGGTATCAAACGTGGTGGAAGATGTTGCTGATGGTGAAATTGAGAAGGAAAATGTTGAGAAATCAGGGGATGAAGTACTCATGCCCGGAGATGTGGAGGAGGCGAACAACCCCGAACCTGTCGACGTTGTGGATGCCGAGGAAAAGCCGACTAAGCTGAAGGAAGAGGAGGACAAGAAGGAGACGACACAGGAGCCGCTTGCAGGGGCGCCTGCCGAGGCTGACCCGGAGGCAATTGTTGCTCCTACGCAAGAAACCCCTGCCGAAGACGAGTCCTCGCAGCCTGCCTTGTCCAAGAAAGAAAAGAAGAAGAACAAAAAGAAGAAGCAAAAACAGCAAGAGATCCCTGTTGAAGAGGAAACACGAGCTCCTGAGCCTGAGCCTGAGCAAGCCAAGGAGCCAGAAGCTGTACCTAATGCCTCTGCACCCGAGAAAGACGCAGCTATTGAGCCGGAAAGGCCCGCCGATACAGAGACCGCAGAAGCCCCGGAAATACCAGCAGCAGATCAGACAGAGACTTTCGACTCAACTGCACCTCAGCCGTCTGAAGAGGTCCAGGAAACAGAGACGAAAGCTCCAGAGACAGAGACTGTTGCGCCCGACACCGAATCATTCGAAGCGGAACCCTTGTCAAGGAAGTTGAGCAAAAAAGAAAAGAAGAAACAACGCCAACTTCTTCTTGCGCAGGAAGCAGAAGCAAAATCACAACATGATGAACAGCAATCAGTGGATGCTCCGGCCTCGGGTCCTGAAATCGAAACAAGCCACCCGGCTGCTGATTATCAACAAAGCCAACAGGCTGTTGAACCAAGTGAATCAACAGCGGAGCCTCTTGACGCCATGGAGGACGCTGACAAAGAACCCGAGCCCCTTACCAAAGAGATTGAACAACCCATCCTGAGTGAGGAGGCCGAACAGCCAATTCCAACCCAAGAACCCGAAGAGCCAGTCCCGACTGAAGAGGACCAACAGCTGCGGCCAACAGAAGAGGTTGAACAGGACACTGACCTTGAGCCCCTGCCAAGCGAGGCCAAAACGGATGAATACTATGAAGCGCCAGTTGCTGCCATGGTTGAAACTACAGAACAAGCGTCCGCCGAGCAGGTGGATGGGCAAGAAGAACAAAAAGCCGTTGAACCAGCTACGCAACCAGAGGATGAGTCGCCAACTGTCTCTAGAAAGAAGAGCAAGAAAGACAAGAAAAAGGCCGCCGCTGCCGCGGCGATCGAGGAAGACAAATCTCTTGAACCACATCCTCCAACAGAGGAGTCGTCAAAGCTTGCTGAACAGGCGACCGAGGCTGTGGCCGAACAGACAACCACCGAGGAGACACAGCCTTTTGAATCCCAAGAAAAGCCAGTGATAGAGCCTGAGCAAGGATTCGACGACCTGCCGACCACGCAACAATCTGAAGCCGACAAAGAAGGCACAGAACGGCCAGAAGAGCTAAGACAGATTGAGCCCGCGGAGCCAGAGCCCACCTCACAGACGGAGAAGCCAGCAGAAGAACCCGCCGCGGCTGAGCCTTTTACTCGCAAGCTTTCTAAGAAGGAAAGGAGAAAGGCCAAGAAACAGACAAAACAAGAGCCAACTGAAGATGCTCAACCTGAAGACGTTTCTGCGCCGGAACCTGAGCCTAGCGTGGGGGAGGAGACCGTGGAGCCTGTTGCCGAGACTCAGTCCAAAGACATTGAAGCCGAACCCCTGGTTATATCCGAGGACCCAACGGTGGCGCCTGCAGACAAGAAACCAGAAGAAAGCGAGCCAGACCAACCTCGTGTTTCACTCGATCCTTTCGACAAGCCCTCGTCTCCTGAAGTGCAGGGCCAAGAAGCTCCAACAGAGTTCCCTGACGAGACCACCGTCGATCAGGTTCAGAACGAGGAAGTCTCCCCTGAAAGGCAGGAAGCATCAGACCAAGAGGCCCAGCGTCGGCTGCAAGCACAAGCCCTTGAGAAAGCAGCCGATTTAGAGGTCGCCGGGGACATGTTCGAGGACCGACCTCGAGAGCCAGAGCCAGTACAGGCCCTCTCCAAAAAGGTGTCCAAGAAGGAGAAGCGCAAAGCCAAGAAGAAGGGTGTCATTGAAGAGGCCCCGGTGCACGAGCAAGAGGAACCGACCCCAGAGCTTGCCATCGAATCCACGGATACTGAAACCCCTGTGCCCGAGCCTGCTGTGGAATCTGAATCTGCATCCCAACCTCAGCCTGAAAAAGATCTACAATCTCCCAAAGAACTTGATACTGATCGAGAGTCCTCATCAGCTGTTCCCGGGTTGAACACAGAAGAAACAGCCCAGCCAGTGGGGGAGTCACACCCTGCAGCGGAGCCGGCAGCCGATAAGGACCTCGCAGCGGTCGTTCCTGAGTCAACCACGGAGGAGCAGGACGCCCCGCTTTCTCGAAAGGCTTCGAAGAAGAAGGCGAAGAAGGCGAAGAAAGCATTGGCCGCAGAGCCGATCGAAAACAAATTCGACCAGACCGCTGCACCTGCTCTCGAGCAAGAATCGTCAAAAACGCAAGAAGCTGAGGTCCTGGACCAGGTAACATCAAAGGCCGGCCATGATGAAGAGTGGCCTACGATTGAATGGGAACATGGCAAAGTCGACCATTCCCAGCAATCGCGGGACTTGGCTCCTGAGCCTGAGCCAGTTGTACCCGCACAGCACCCAGAGACAATTGGCGAGTTCGACGAGACTGCTATCCCTGCTGCTTTGCAGGAGGCCCAGAAGGTGCCCGAAGAAGCGGCCGAGGACGCTTGGTCCATGCCTTTGAGCAAGAAAGACAAAAAGAAGGCCAAGAAAAACAAGAAGGCACAGGACACCGCCCCTACAGCAGCTGAACTTGAAGAGCCAGCTCCTACGCTCTCCAATGACAAGGCCATTGAGCAGGCAGCTCCAGAACTAAAGCCAGAACCAACGCCGACCCCCGAGAAGACCCAAATTGAGCCTCCCGTGAGATCGTTGAGCCCTGGGGGGTCCAAGATTGCCAGTCTATTCCCTGGCCTCGAGCGCGGGGGATTTCGACGAGCCCCTTTGGACATTCAATCACCGTCGCTAAAAGATAGTGCTGAAGAAGAGACCGCAGCGGACCAGGAAGCGAATCGCGACATTGCGATCCCCGTCTCGGAAGCACCCATCGCGACCATTGAACCCAAGAAGACAGTCGAGACCAGTCCTGAAATGCCCACTGGGACTGAACGGGACATTGAGGCTACAAATATAGACGATCATGTTGAAGCGGAACAGCCTACTGCTACGGAGGAATCGACAAAGGAACCGGGGCTCCCGGTGCACGACGAGGCTTCCTTCGATGCCCTATCGCCAGTGCCGATGCATTCCGCCTCCAAGGAGCGGTCTTCTATTCTTTTTGGCTCCTCTCCATCTACTCGGACTGAGGATGTTTCCTCGCCCAGACATCCTCTGCCTTCTCAGGAAACCGCAGACGATTCCCCCTGTGGGCTGCGTCGAGCGCCATCGATCATCCATGGGCGGCACCAACAAACCCCCAGAACGTGGAGTCTGGAGGAGCCTTCGATTCAAGCCGTGCAAGGCCCATCACCACCTCGGTCGCTCTTTGGAGGGCCGCTGGGAGACGAGACGGTTTCTCGGCCGCGGACTCCACTGGACACTATTGCGGAGCAGGAACCGGGGGACGCAGACAATGCGACCATGGGTCGCCATGGGACACCCCGTCTGGAGGTCAAGCGTGAGCATGTCTTACCACGACCTCAGACACCAGTTCGCAAATTCACGGACAATGCACTGGCCCGAGAAGCATGGCCGACACCGGAAAATGAAAAACGCAAAAGTCCCGGCGATGGTTTTTACCGTAAAGGCTCACCAATTCTCCAAACGCCCGAGCAGGGCATGCCCATCTTGAAGTCCAGCAGCAGCAAGGGCAAGTTGCGCCGCACAAACCGCAGCACTAGCGATGATCTGCGGGCGGCTAGTCGCGCGCTAGACGATTCCCAGCCTCCGACACTCGATCTCGATCAGCTTCCTTCTTCTTCCTCCTACGACCCCGTCAATGACAAGGGCAAACGTCCCCTGCGAAACATGCCCGATGTTTATGTGAGCTATTATTGATGCCTCCAAAATTGTTGGATGTTTACTAATGATCACCCAGGAAGGATGGGGTGAGACGCCCAGCTCCCCGCGGTCGCCCAGCCGACCGCCGAGTGTCCGCCGCCGCCGCAGCATGCAACACCTCCAAGATCTTGAATCCCGCCTCGACCAGCTCATTTCAGACAACCGCTTGCTGATCGCCGCCCGAGATGAAGCTGAAGATAAATTGCGGAATTCCAGTGTCGCTCGCCGGAAGAGCGACCAGGCCCTCAACACCCGTGGTGCCGACTTGCGGGACAAGGAGGCCGAAGTGGAACAACTGAAGAATTCGGTGGAATGGCTGCAGAAGGAGATGTCCCGTCTGACCCAAGAAAACGAAGGCCTGACAGCTTCCAATGCGGCCCTCGCTGCCGCCCATGCCGCCGACGTTCACAATGTTCGCGAATCGTCCACACGCGAACTGGCCGACTTGAGGTCGCAACACGACCAGCTCTCATCCCAGATCGACGAGCGTGTGCGACAGGAGATTGAATCAGCGCTCGCGCAGAAAGATGCTGAATTGCGCCGCCTGCGTGAAGAACTCGAGGATGCTCGCGACAAGGTCAAGGAGCTGCAGCAACAGATCGCCGCGTCGGTACATGACAACGCCCTTGTCTTCCGTGACGAGGACTACTTCGACGCAGCGTGCCAAAAACTATGTGGCCACGTCCAGCAATGGGTCTTGCGCTTCTCCAAGCACTCGGATCACCGTCGCTGTCGCGCGCTCGGTGAGTTGCACGATGAAAAGATCGCCGATCGGTTTGACAACGCTCTTCTTGACGGTTCCGACGCTGATGCCTACCTGGCGGATCGGGTCCGTCGACGCGATGTGTTTATGTCAGTCGTCATGACCATGGTGTGGGAATACATCTTCACCCGCTACTTGTTTGGTATGGACCGGGAGCAGCGCCAGAAACTCAAGTCGCTGGAAAAACAGCTCGGTGACGTTGGTCCTCGGCGCGCCGTGCATCGCTGGCGTGCCACTACGCTGACTCTGCTGTCACGGCGACCCGCCTTCGCCGCGCAGCGTGAAAGTGATACAGAGGCTGTCGCGCTGGAAATCTTTGGCACCCTATCGCGAGTCCTTCTGCCTCCCACCCACGTCGAATCCCAGCTGCTCGACTCCCTTCGCAAGGTCCTGCGCGTTGCCGTCAATCTTTCTCTTGAGATGCGCTGTCAATTGGCCGAGTTCATTATGTTGCCGCCGTTGCAACCCGAATACGACACCAACGGCGACCTGGCGCGACAGGTCTTCTTTAATGCGTCGTTGATGAACGAGCGCAGCGGCGAGACTACATCCAACGATGAGCTGGAGTCTCAACAGGCTGCAGTGCGCATCGTGCTCTTCCCTCTCGTTGTCAAGAAGGGCAACGATGTCGGCGAAGGCGACGACGAGGTTGTCGTCTGCCCTGCCCAGGTCCTCGTGGCCCGCCCGGGCAAAGACAAAAAATTGGCACGGGTGATGAGCGGTGACCGCATGTCCTTGGATGCCACCAAGTCGGTCCACAGCGTGGCGCCGTCATCCATGATGGACATGAACAATGCGATCTGAGGCGTCACACTCCGATCATGATTGCTCCCATCTCACTATGCGGATCATCGTATCATTGCCTTTTTTTTCCATTCTGGTAATTTCTTGTCTCATTGGCGGCATGGCAATTTGGCGTCCCGGTCATGGCGTGTTGGGCTATGCTTAAGCCAACACGAGGATTCGGAGTTTATTTTCTACTTTCTACTTTTATTTCCTTTTCTCTCATGTTTCTTTGTCATTTCCCCTTTTTTTTTTCGTTGAAATATGTCAGTTGGATGTTGTATTTACTATGGCTTTGATGTCTGATGATTGATGACCTGTACTTCTGACATGGTGTAATAAAAATCTTTCAATCCTGATGGGTTTCCCATTGAAATCTTCCTAGCAGGGTGATCTAGAAGAGATTCGTCCATATAGCAGGCTCTATACAAGGGAGATATACTTGCATTGGCATCAGGGCCTGCAGGTGTCGCTGACCTCATCGCTCTGCTTCAGGCAATCAACCCTGCGCCAAACCAAGGAACCTCGTCAGGTGCTTTTCTTTTTCTCCATCTCTTATGATTCTTGTCTCTTTTGGTCTTGCTCCAACAGTAATTTGATTCTTCGAATCTATTGTTTGGATTGCGTCTCCAACCCTTCGTTTTGCATTCCAGTTGGAATCCCCACTTGACCTGATGTTCCGGTGTCTCGCCACCCGCGTCACCCACGGCCAGCTTCCAGCTCCGGCTCCAGCCTGAATTGCTCTCGATCTCGGTGCCTGGGCGCTGATCTGGCTACCAGGCACGCGGACATTGCGTTTCCTGTAATCAACAAGGCTATTGCGACCGCATCAAGGCCGTTGAAGTCGATGCCGTCTCCGTATCGGTGATCGGGAATCTTGCTCGGCCGAATCAATTGGTTGATAACGGTCCTCATCCTTGCGCATCTTGCCCCAGCACGCACATCAGGCAGCGCCCGGGTATTCTCATCTTTGTCCTGCTTATATAGGTCACGTTCATGGATCCGCCTCTGACCCCAACTCCCGGGATGGGCGCGTCGCGACCGCCTCGTTCGTCCCAATCCTCGGCGTCGAATCCTAGAAAACACCCCCAGCAGAACGATTCCCCACCTTCCGCTGATAACAAGGCCGGCACCGGCCTAACGGGCAGTCGAGATCAGGGACCCAGTCTGGCTGCCGCCCCCGAGACCGCACCTACAAACGAAACCCGCTCTGCGCCCCCCGCGCCGGACAGTGCTGGTAAACCGTCCAAGACCTCGAAACGGAAGAAGAACCGCAACCGCAAGCGTCGCGCTCGACACCAATCGTTTCTCACTCCTGGTCCCGAAGAATCCCATGACACGCCTAGATCTCCTCCGGCCACTGGTGGAGGCGCCAGAGATTCGATGGGGGGCGATCGACCAGCATCGAGAGAGAACCCGCCTTTTATCAAGTTTAGAAGGAGTTTGAGCAATACAAGTCTAGAGAGTGATGCTTTGCTGGACCACCGGTATGATTCCCTTGCATGTTGAGCTTCAATGGAAGATCGAAGGGTCTGATTTTGGATACACAAACAGGGACCAACCTATGATGCGGCCACGTCGAGACAGCCGCGCCGCATCGTCATTCCGCCCAAGCTCTTTACTGTCGAGCGCATTTCGAGCCGGGGACCAGCGATTTCGAAATACTCCTGGCGGTGGACGGGTTCAACAACATCAAGAGGGCGACAGTGATGGATCCGAGGCAAATGACCGAACGCCATTGATACGTCCTTCTTCAGGACATACATCCAGCTTCGCCCGCTATGGAACAGATGCTCGAGCTAGTCCATTTTCATCCCGCCCGCGACGAGCTTCTGTTCAGACTACGTCCTCGCGGTGCTCCCCTCGAGGCAATCACAGTCCAACTCAAACCCCCGACGCGGAGCGTGATTACGATGTTAACAATCCGCCTTCAATTCCCGGTTCCCCGAAACTGGGACCGGACATGAACTACGACGATGCTGTGATGACTGGGGCCGAGTTTGACTTCTCGTTGGCCCAGTCCGTGGAGAATCGGCGAGAGTCATTGACCCGTTTGAATGAAACGTTGATTGACATCGATGGTGGTGCGCCGCTCCAACATTCAGCGCCGTCGTCTCCCCAGTCCCCACAGTTGTCTTCGCATGAATTTCGACGACGCCGGACGGTGGCTTTACCAGTGGAGGAGGATGTGTGCTTCCCCACTGAAGAGATCTCCGAATTGGGAGATGAGGGACCGAGAGCGCCGCGAGATGAAACCGGTGAACGCCGTCGACGTAGACATCGGCAGTGGCCTGATCTTTCCGTGCTGGAAGAGTGGAGTCGTGAGGAAAAGGAGGACCGCAACGGTGATTTACGTGTCAAAAAGATCAGTGAGCCGATGTTCATCGAGGGTCGACTGCGCCCTCAGTATCAACTGTGGCGACGCGAGGAGGACGATGCTCCTTACCGATTCACCTATTTCAACGAAGAATTCCAGAGCACTATCCATGCTCAAACAATCTCTGAACTAGTACAGCCTGGTGGCAATTTCCGCGATCTGTTCATCCCTGATCCCCCAGAGCTCGAGGATTCTTCGGATGACGAAGATATCGACTGCGACCAATCCGCAACAGATAATACGGCTGCCGCCCATTGGGGTCATTTTCCTAACGGTGGTCGAGGACCGGGCCTTCATCCCGAAAATCCACACGCGGCCGGCAACCCCAACTCTAATAATGTTAAGAATCACCATGACTTGACTCCTCAAACCGCCAGTGGGGGTCTAGAGAACCCACGTTTATCTGTCATCAGCGAAGGGCTTTCGGGATCCCACAGGGAGATCTCGCCATCGCATTCGAATCTCCCCTCAAAGCCTAAACGATACGGCCCTCGGCCGACTTTTTGGCTGGACGTCCTTTCGCCCACAGATGCTGAGATGCGTGTGATTGCTAAGGCATTTGGTATCCATGCGCTGACCGCAGAGGATATCATGATGCAAGAGGCTCGGGAAAAGGTTGAGCTATTCCGCAGCTACTATTTTGTCAATTACCGCACGTTCGAGCAAGACACCAACAACGAGAACTACCTCGAGCCGGTCAACATGTATGTGGTGGTCTTCCGTGAAGGCGTGTTGTCCTTCCATTTCTCACAGACGCCACACCCGGCCAACGTGCGACGGCGGATCCGGCAGTTGATGGACTACCTAATTTTGAGCTCAGATTGGATCTCTTACGCTCTGATTGATGACATCACCGATGTCTTCGGTCCGCTCATCCAGGCCATTGAGGACGAGGTCGACGAAATCGACGAAATGATCATGCAAATGCACTCGTCGAGCAAAGAGGCTTCTTCCAACGACAATGTACTCCCCTCATTTGCACCCGGGGAAATGCTCCGGCGCACAGGGGAATGCCGCAAGAAAGTTATGGGTCTATACCGGCTGCTCAGCAACAAGGCAGATGTGGTCAAAGGCTTTGCTAAGCGGTGTAATGAGCAATGGGAAGTGGCACCCAAGTCGGAAATTGGCTTGTACCTGGGTGATATTCAGGACCACATCATGACGATGACTGGCAACTTGGCGCACTACGAAACGTAAGTCTCCGCTTTTGAGCGAGGGCTCGTGTCGAGGCTATGGATGGCTGATCATTCTCTTCCAGGATCCTCTCCCGTGCTCATTCCAACTATCTGGCACAGATCAACATCTTGATGAATGAGCGTCAGGAGCAGACGGCCGATGTTTTGGGTAAGCTGACTGTACTTGGTACGATTGTCCTGCCCATGAACATCATCTGCGGTATGTGGGGAATGAACGTCAAGGTGCCGGGTCAGGATATTGAGAATCTATCGTGGTTCTGGTCGAGTATGTCTTCTCTCTGTCCTCGAGGGGGGCTTACATTTACGTCTCTGGACCTTGGGCCTTTACTATTATTCTTGACAGAGGCTAACCTACTTTTTACAGTCACGGCCGGGTTGTTTGTGTTCGCTTTTGTCTCGTTCGTGATTGCCAAACGAGTGTATAAAATCGTCTAAAAGGAGGCACGGTGTCTTTCTTCGCTACGAATACCCTCCCATTTCTCTCCCCCACCCTTTTCATTGTCTTGTCCACTTTTCTTTTTGATTTTGGCTTTGAAAACGCTGTTTGCCAGAATCCTATGCGTTATGTGATGAAATGAACGATATATCGTGGACAGATCAAGCAGGACTCGGGCTTTTTTTGGCTTTTGGGACTTTGTCTGCATATATTCAGAAGGAGCTTGAATAGAAGTATATATTCACCTATGATGTATGCGCCAAGAGTAGGTTTTGAGGTTGCTCCGGGTGCCTGTCAGGAACATCTCTCAGTATAGCTAAGTTAATTTCTTTCGTCTATATACTATGTTTCTTCTACTGGGCATATTTCCCTAGATTTTAGCAAGATTTCTATAGTCATTGTCCTAATCTGTTCGAGGTATTTCTACATTTTTCTAGACATTGAAATCTCCGTGGCAAAAGGTCCATGGATGTAACGGGGGTGTCGAGACTATCGATGAAGTCATTGTGGCTGGTATTGGTATTACCACTGTAATTTTCATCAACCTCTCTCTTCCAGCCTGCCAGTCTGCTTGTTCACCTCAATCCTCTTTCTTTCCATCTGCTTTGCACTTTGGGTTTGCACTTACACATCCATTCTCGACTCCATCGGTGTACTTCCCCTGCAGAAGGCCCATTCCATCCTGACGTGGGCTCCGGTCATTGGGCGTGGCCCTGACTCTCCACACCCGTCAGCCACTGTTTTTCACCGAGGTTTGGGTCACCGACATCTCTGCAGGAGCGTTCGGCCCCGAATAGACGCCACACCTCCTCCTATGAATGGGTGCACAACAACTCAAGCCCAAACGTTGAGATCGGCGTCTCCATCCTCACCCGCCAACCACCGGCCTCGGTTATTCGTTCTAGACATCTTGTTTTTGCCTCTCCGCCCGAAACAAAGCCGCGCACAAGTTGCGACCGGATCGTCCCTCAACACTTCATCTCTTCTCTGCTCATCCCTGCACCTGCTGCAGCCCCTTCGTTTCTTACAACACCGCTTTCTCCATTCACAGCATGTGGTCGTCGGCGATTCGTTCTCCTGCCCCGTCATCTGTGTAACAAAACCGTATTCTGCGCAACACATCGCTTGATCTCGGTATCCCATTCGCCCTGGGATCGCCAACAACACATTCCCTCACTGTGTCTTTCTTGTCTGGCATTTGCACCTTGCCTTTTCTGTTCCCTTCTTGGGACGCTTCTGCCCAACTGCCAGGCATCCTCTCGGGTCTGCTGACTTGTTCTACGTCGCGTCGGTGCAATCTGACTCGATAAGAGACCATGGCCGCGGAGTCCGAGAGGCCGCCCTACCTTAATGGTACCTCTGGTCGGCCTAGCGATGGGAAGCCTGCGGATGCAGCTTTGGATTCCACCCATAAGCCGGCCAGCGAGGGTGACAAGCTGGAGCCGTCGCGCCTGACAGCTAAATCCCAGACCCAGGCCATGTCACAGGTACCTAAACTTTCCCCCAGTGTTCCCACCTCCTCCACCCCGGCATCCACCTCCAACTCCGTCGCTTCCTCTCGCGAATCCTCCCCTATTCGTGTCTCTTCCCGCACAGCCAATTCTCCCTCGGCCAGCCGAGTTCCTTCTCAATCCCGCAAACCCAGCCAAGACCGAACCAGTCCCGCCCGAACACCCGCCCACAGCCAAACATTAGACCAGTCCACCCAATTTCCCACACCGTTTGTTCAAAGTGCGCCGGCCCATCCTGGCAAGCCTCCCGTTCTTTCTCCTTCCTCTGCAGACCCGCCAGCCAATGTTCCCAACCCGGAAAAGTCCAACATGCCAGCATGGGCCGGGAATCGTCGAACCGACCAAGAGTCGACCCTTCCGAATATATCCCACAAAAGATCTACTCTGTCACCGTCGGAGGACCATGGTGCCAAAGTGGACCGAAGCGTGCCTCGGGCCGTCACAAGGGGCGTCAGTGGCCAAGGGTCTTCTTTGGAGACAGTCCAGGAGATGGCCAGTAACCCATCGACTCCGTCTAGTGAAACCGCTGCCAAGCCGGTAACCGCGGAGGACCCGGGGCTACACCGGATCGATGAGGACCCGACACCGCGTTCGAAGCAAAATGTCGAGAGTGGCAGCGACAGTGGAGGCAATCGTGGCTCGGACCCCAAAGAAGAAAACCGTCCTCACGCGACAAAGACACCTAAAACTCTTATACCACAGCGGTCCTCGACTTCTTTGAGTGCTGGTGCTCGCGGGAAGCCAGCGGATGGGTCCGTTCGCAACATGATCGTGGAGACCGAGACGGTCAGTTCCATACCGCAGGTTTCGCTCGGTGTGGGTTCCGGTGAACGTGGCAATGGTGGTCGCACCGACCAAGGGACCCTTCGCATGAAACCTTCCACCGAGACCATTCGACCCCGCAAGGAAAAGAAGAAGAACCGTCGACCCAACCCCCTCACCACAGGGCCTGCTTCTAGCAGAGCGGACATCTTTGAGGCCAAAGTGGCCAGTGCCGTGGACGAGGCGGATGTGTCGGACTCAGATGAGACTTTTGTATACGAATCGAATCCACCCGATCCGTACCCGCCGCGACAGTCACGATATCATTCGCGGACGCCCAGTGCAACGTCTATGGCAAGCCAAGTGGACCAACTGGCTGGTCGTGCACGCGGGGCCATGCGGGATGGTGCCCACAGTGTGACAGGCAAGCGCAGCATGAAGTTTACGAATAACACTTTCAACAGCGCCTTGGATGGCGAGGCCGGGGAGCCTGATGGAAATCGAAATCCCGCCAGAGTCGATGGGAGTGGCACCATTACGCCGCGGCATCATCATGTTGGACGCCATGGGCGCAATGGTGCGCACCAGTCTCTCTTCGATAGCGACTCCCCTTTCCCGCCGCCCCAATCGCAGCCCAAGTCGCCGAGGCATTTTATCGGGAGTGGATACCGCCATTCTCGGCACGGCAATGTTCGCTCGTCCCCCAACTACAAGACCATCAATAATTCCAAGAAGGCGGGCGAGATGTACGGTTATGATTTCGACGCCGAGGGCGCCGATGATGAGCGGACACCACTCGTTGGGACGCCCCGCGCAACGCGAAGCCGGCATGGTCGACGACCCAACAGCGCCAGTTTGCGACAGATGGAGTACATGTCGCAGCGGAAACGGGGTTGGTTCTCGCGATATGGTTCGTGCGCGGTGATTATGTTGCTGCTCCTGATCATTGCTGGAGGGGCTACTTCGTTCATAATTGCGGCGACGAGGCCATTGTTGGATGTCCAGGTCACTGCCATCCAAAATGTGCTCGCCTCAGAGCAGGAAATAATGCTCGACCTGAATGTCCAAGCCGTCAACCCCAATCTCTTCCCCGTCACTATTGATGACACTGATGTGAACCTCTTCGCGCGGAGCCGGTATGTCGGAACGGACAAGCTCTGGCGCGACCATGGCTCAGACAAGGAGCTTGATCGATTTCCGCGCGTGGAAGAGAGTCGGCGGCGCTGGCAGTTGTCGCAGGTGGTTCGGTGTCTCGGGAAGACGGACTGTGTGACAGAAGCCATGTCTGGCCAACCATCACAACATCCTCAGGGCGGCGTCGACAGAGGCACCGATCCTATTACGACGGATCCGGAAGGCGATTTCCAAATGATGCTGCTCGGCCGCGTGTTTAGATTCGACTCGCCGCTCTCCTTTGAATCATCTCCCTGGAACCACCTGGCCTCAACCTCCAAGGGACAGATTCGCCTCCCTCGGCCGGGCAACAAAACCGAGGAAGGGGGCACAGAGCGTTGGGAACGTGTTCTCCAACATCCGTTCGAGCTGATTGTGCGCGGGGTCGTCCAATACCAACTCCCTCTGAGCTCGCGCTTCCATTCGGCGTCCGTGAGCTCGAGCGTCAAAGTGATCCCAGACGACGAAGACCATGGCCCCAACCGTCCACCCAGTAACGACACTGCACGGATTTCGCTGGCGAAGCGTGGTGCGCCAGCTGTTCGAATTGCAGTCCCCGAGCATCCACCGGGGCTAACCAAACGACCGTTTACGGCATGAAACAATAGTGATAGATTGATGTCATTGACTTACGACAGCCTTACTCCTTTTTTTTTTGTCTCCTTTTTCCTTTTTCTCCTATCCTTTTTCCTTGTTTGTCTCCGTGTTTTATGTAATGAGAGGGAAAAAAAAAACCCTCTGTTCCCGGCCCCACCTGGCCCCGTCTCCTGGCCTGAGATTGAGACTGAGATTTCTCGCTGTATACCCATTTGCGATTTCGTTTCATCTGTGTCTATATCTGACCTGTCCCCTCCCCCGTTGACTCGGGATTTTCTTACCCTGTGCTTGCAGGTGCTTTTATTTCCTATGCTTTGGTTGTTCTGAGTGTTACTGTCCTGGTTTCTCTTTCTCTTTCTCTATCTAACCCTTTCCTGTATCTATACTCTAACTTTGAACCTGGGTCCCTGAATCTTATGTTTTGCCAACAGGCATCATCTTAGATCGTCTGTCAGATGGGATGGTAGCTGGTTATCACTTCATTCCCTAGTGTTTGAGAGATGCCTCTGGAGTATATCCCTTGATGTTAGGTATAATGCACAACAGACAGGGCTGTTCTTACTACCCAAAAGAATGCAACCAAGGATCTGGTTTGCAAACATCGATCTAGATACTGAAGCTAGGAAGTTTAGAGAACCATGCACGCAACAATACAGGCATTGGAAGCATGAACTATCTGAAGACACGTAAGAGTCATAAATCATCATCGGCAGGCATCAAGTCGGAATCAGAATCACCGAGACCAAAGATCAAAAATGAAAAAAAATGAAAAAAAAAAATCTCAAGAGCACCAGTCAATACAGCATCAGAGAAAAAAGAAACGCAAGATGAATACAAGAAAACCAAAGCATCAAGCATCAACTATTGCACATCACGAAGTTTCATAACCATAAGATGTCAGAAACAAGGCAAGCCCCTAGTGGATTAACCTGCATCAGAACAGCACCCGGCTGAATTTATTGACAAAATCCTCGATCTTGGCAGCGGCAGGGTCATCGGCCCGCTCAGTCAGGAGGTGGCCATGCGAATCGAAGCGGTCCGGAAGATCGATGGTCGAGTCCGAGTCCTGCTCCGGGGCTTTTTGCGGGGCGTGGGAATGTTTAGGTGAATGCCGCGGATGAGAAGAGCCAGAGTGATGGTCAGAAGATCGGGGATGAGGCATAGGCGGATGAGGAATAGACGAAGAGCGACGACGACGATGGTGACGACGGCCGCGGTCTCCGTGCGAATCAATGGTCGTGTCGCTGTCGTCGGTCTCATAGCCGGGGCCCGGACGACGGCCGCGGGACGAAACATCCGAGCCGAGATCAAAAGCAACAGATTTCGAGGCTGGCTGGGTAACAGATCGCGGCATGGACGTCGACCGTCGACGACTTTGTCTTTCTAGACCTATAAGCGGGGCGTTAGTCTTGGATCTAGTTGCAAATCCGGGCGTGGTTCTGTGAACCCACCATCGCGCGTGTGATACTGGTTTGTGGGTAGGGTGGAGCTGTGTGCAGCACTCACATTCTCATTGGCCCTCCGTCCGCTCGGTGCGTAAGTCTCAGGACCCGGCCCTGCGGCCCCGTAGCTGTAGGGCTGTGGCGGGGGAGCGGCACCCGGTGGTGGGGGGTAGTCGGCTGGGTTGTAGGGACCCGGAGGGGCATTCAAGTTAGGAGTTGAACTCGGCGGCGGGGGGAAATAGTTGCCGTTGGGATAGTAGTGGTTGTCGGGAGGCTGCGAGTGGACCGCGTGAGGAGAAGGCGGGTAGGGCTCTGGATCGTAAGATTCCTCGTAGGGATCACGGGGAGCGTCATCGTCGTACCCTGTTAGAAAAGTGGTTAGTGGAATGACACTTCCCTCCACAATAGGCCAAAAAAAGACTTACGGGATTGCTCCTGCTCGGCCTTCTTACGATCTTTCCGCTGAGAATACTTGTGAGCTGCGTACCCCAGGCCCGTCGCACCAAGGGCTGCCGAGGCCAGTTCCCGCGAACGACTGCGGTGCTTCTTCTTGCTTCTGTGCCTACGGCGGCTTCCCCGGTCTGAATCCGAGGAGCTGCCGCTGTAGCGGCCACCACGACTGCGGCTACGGCTGCGGCTGTGACGCCTGGCGCCGTACCCGTCGGGGCCATCCGAGTAGTAGGGAGCACCGGGACTGGCAGACTGACCATAGTAATGTTCAGCAGGAATGCTCCCCGAAACAGGGCCTCCGCCATACTCAATCAAGCCTGCCGAGTCCCGCGATGGGTCTGGATACGCCTCGGATGGCCCACGGCTGCGAGATCTGGATCGGCGGCGCTCACGACTCACACCATCCTTGTTTTCCTTGTTGCTCTTGTTCTTCTCATAAAGACCAGTGGCAGCGGCGGCACCCAGACCGGTAGCCACCACAGGAAGAGCCTGTCTCAGCCGGCTGCGGGAACGCGAGCGCCCACCCTTGCGCGCCCGCGAACGGCTCCGCACATGCTCGACGGCACCTGCAACAACAGCGCCGGCCAGACCGGCTCCAGCCATGTGCTTGCGACGCTGGGACATGCTTCGAGCGTCATCGTCTTTTTCGGACCGGGCAGTGCTAGACGCGCGTGCACGGGAGCGCGAGCGCGAGCGAGTGCGAGAGCGACCCTGGCGCCCGTCTTTGGACTGATTTTGCAGAGCAGCCATACCCGCGGCCAAAGCAGCGGCGCCAACACCGACACCCAAGAGGGTTTTGGCGCGCGAGTGAGAATGAGACCGGCTGCGGCTCCGGCTGCGACGGCCTCGGCTGTGACGATTGTGACGGTATGAACGCTCGTCATCGAAGGAATGTGAACGGTGTCGGCTTTTGCTACGGTAGTAGTCGCGGGCGTGAGAGGCGGCGTTCACGGCCACGGCACCCAGGGCACCAGCGCCCACGGTCTTCCCGACACGACCTAGGCCACCGCTGACCTCCTCACCATCCCTCTTGCGACGGCTGCGGAGGATCTCGGCTGCACCGGCACCAACCAAGGCGCCCTCGGCGAGGTGGCGGCGATGGTGGGGGTGGTCGCCGTCGTAGCCGTGAGTCTCCTTGCGGATATAGACCATGCTGTCGTCGCTGCTGTAGTCCTGGTCGCGGTCACGTCGGCTACTGACCTGCGAGATTGAGTCACCGGGGCTTACCTCCCGGCGCGAGTGCCGGTCGTCATAGTCGCGCACACGACGGTGGTGGTGGTAGTATGGGTCGTCATCGTAGTCGGATCGACGCACGACGTCATAGTCGGCCTCGCGCGGGCGTGCTTTAGAAACAATTATCAGCTGCTCATAAATAATGATGGGAGCGGGGAGCTATTCCGGTCTCTGGAGTAAGGATGGGCAAAGGGCTCGAAATACTCACACTCGTAGTAGTCGTAGTCCCGCTCGCGGCGGGGCACATCATAGTCTACCTCGCGCTCATAGCGTTGGATAGAGAGAGGTTCTTCGCGGTCGGCTTTGCGGCGAAGAACCAGGTCGCGGTCCCCAGTATAGTGATCGTCGCGCCTGAAGAAATCTCTTCGGTCGTCCTCGTGGGGTACGACGTAGCGCTTGATGGTGACGGGACGGGAGTCGTCCCAGTCCCGATCGCGCTCTCTGTGAACGTACGACATTGACGAGGGGATACAGAAAAGATGGTGGGGGAGATCAGACAGGATGAGGCAAGATAAGAAGAAGGATTCGGGGTTACAATGAAGTAACCACCGATTCCAAAAATGTCAAAGAGGGGCAGCCCCAATGCACGATGCAAGGAATTGGGGAGGCGCAGGCAAGTGGGGTTGCAGAGAGGCTGTGATCGACTAGCGTCGGATGAAAGAATCCGGGAAGGATTGAGAGAAGAGTGAAGCGTAGGAGGTATAAGAAACAAAGAGAAGCGACGAGAGGACTCGAGGCAAAAAGACGAAGAGGCGAACAAAGAAAGAAAGTTCGAGAGAGTGGATGCCGATGAATCAGGATGATGAAAGTCGTGTAGGGCCGAGAGGGGCGAACTTGTCCGATCTCAGTGATCTGCAGGCAGAACAATATTCTTGACTTGGCGCCAAAGAGGTACACAATGGGTTTGGATGAGAATAGGAATCGAAATCAGGATGACGAAGATAGGAGACGCAAAAGAAAAAGGATGAAGGACAAGAGGATGATGATGGAGAGAAGAGAAGAAAAAGAGAAGAGAAGACCAACCAACAGAACCACGTGAGGCTGAAATACACCGACTGCAGACGCCCTCGGCGCAGCGTTTTGCCCGGGTAAGCCGTGGCGAAACGCGGTGTATCTTCTTTGATTGTTGATCTCTCGAGATGTTGAGTGTCATAGAAGTTGTTGATGCGAGAGACCCATGGAATCGCGGGTTTGGTTCGCCGTCCCGTCCCAAACTTGTCTTTTCCACGGTCTCGCAGTGTGGGCTACCAAGATTAAGATATATTGGGAGAGAGACTACACTTATCTGACATGCGACACAAACCCCGTCATCAGTCTACTACATACCCTCAACTCCTGGGTTTCAACCTGCCCATCTCCAGCAACAAGATGCGCCCGCCTGAAACTTGTGGCGGTTCCATCGATGACGTCAACAGCCCACTTTTTGAGTCCGGAGTAACCAGGCATTTCTAAGCGGCTACGAGTGGATGTTGGGAGTGTCCCTGCATAATCACTCGTACTGTTCAGTCGCTGGGTGCTACAGATGACGGAGGAATGCACCCATGGTTTTTGCCATGGCACTGATTTGCCTCCAAGGCTATAGATATGGTGCGACATCTGATCCTAATGGGTAGGACACTTAGGAAAAGACTATATAAGAATACAAAGAAGCCCGAGATATATGCCAAAATGTAGGGAGAGATCCCAATATGGAATTCAACCAACATCCCAGAAAAACTAAGAGACTATGTACCCTATAAAGACAAGCGAGACAAGACCTTCCGCTCGAAGGCCTTGGGCACCGGCAGTTCAGTAGGCGTGTCGGTGCGCTTCGTACTCTGAATCAGATGTTCGAACGAGGCAGCCGCCTGTACACGCGGGGTGAAGGGCTCAAAGTCCCAAAGATAGCCCAGCGTGCGGAGGATTGACGAAGCCGAGTATGACACGGTCTCGCCGTCAGTGTTGATACCCTTCTGCTCGACCTGAGCCTTGGCAACGAAGGGGGAGATCAACAGGGTTGGGATACGCCCCCCAAGGCGATCGAATTCAAACGTGTACCTTTGACCGTTGGGCGCAGTCTCAGTGTAGGTCAGGTTGTCGGGTCGAACGGCAAGCGGCGGCGGCACGTGGTCGTGGAATCCGCCAGTCTCGTCGAACGTCAAGATAAACAAGGTCTCCTCCCACTGGGGGCTGGCTCGTAGCGCATCATACACATCCTTGATCAGAGCCTCACCTTTGGAGATCAGGCCCGTCGGGTGCATGGAGTTGGTGCCGCTGTCGCAGCAGGACGGGTCGATGAACGTAAACTCGGGCAGCTTCCCGGCGGCTGCATCGGCGTAGAAGCTTTCAAGGGGCTGAGCCTTGTCGGTGTTGCCGCTGGTGAAGGTCCAGTCGAAGAAGTAAGCATCGATCATTCCCCTGTTCGTGTAATAGTTCTTCCAGGTGTGTCCGGTCTCGCCCAGCTGCTGGAAGATTGACCGCTGCTTGTGCGCGTGAACGTCGGTATTGAAAGACGCGTCATTAATACCGTGGCCGGCAGATGTCCCGGAGAGAACATAGGCGCGGTTCGGGTTGGTGGGCTAAAAATAGCATTAGCATATGTCGGAAGGGTTGCAACAGTAAGAGAACATAAATAGAAAAATAAAATAAACTTACCCCGGGGACATCCGAGTGCCAATGGTTGAAAGTCAGGTAGTTCTGCACCAGTGCGGTCAAAACAGGCACCTCATCCTCGGTGTAGTAGTTGATGACCTGTTTCGCCAGGTTGGTCTTGTTGGCATCATTTCCATGCTGGCGCAGTTGCTCGTGCACAAACCCCTTCTGGTTCGGGGTAAGCTCTCCCGAGGCAATATGGGCGTTGTTTGGGACGAATTCACCGTAGAACTCGATGTTGTTGCCGGTTACCGAGTGGTCCGGATCATCAAGAATGGAGTCATAGTCCTTGGCCTCGCTGCATACCTCCCCCTTGGACGGATCGTAGAGATCGTACGGGTTGCAGAAGGGCCCGTTGTTGATGGGATTGTCTAACCCTTTGAGCTTCTGACCGCCGAGGACGTTGTCGAGCGACCGGTTCTCCATTTCCAGGATGACCACATTCTTAATCTTGCTCTTCAAGTTCTCGATAGACGCCGCCGAATGGACATCTTCACTGCGCTTCTCAGGCAACGCAGGGACTGCTGCCGCGAAGGCAAGCAGACCAATAAGGGCGCTTGGATGCATGGTAAATTCAGGGAAGTGGGAGCAGGGTGGCCAATTCCCTTCACTTGTTAATTCGTTTCTCCCGAGGGATTCAGACAGGTTTTATATGCCCAATATGGAGTGGAGCCGATTGCCACAGAAGCCAGCCCTTGTGATTTCCAGTGCTCCCACGTGTGGCACACTCATTCATCGGCTCGATTGAATCGCAAAAGTGTTGAAGATCCTTGGAATGTGCGGGGATCCTGCATACGGCGATACTCGCTGGATGATTAATGTAAAAGAGTCACGATGATTGGCTTGTATTGAGAGTGGGTCATGTGCTCGGCTCCTCCGCTTCTTTGGCCTCACCTCCTCATGGCCCTCAATGGGGGTTACATGCTGCTCTCCTTGGGAGCAATACATTACCCAGTGGATAGCACCAGAATCTCCCCAGAGATAATTGACTGAGTTTCTTTTAAGTAATATCAACATGTGGCCTTGTTCCAGAGAACCTTGGAAATAAATCTATAGCTCCGATTAGGTTCGTAATCGTGATCAGGTGCATTCATCATGCGCCTGTGGAATATTGCGGGGGTAGAGTAAGGTAGTATACTTTACTTTGTTTATTATTATGATTGTAATATTATTATTATTTCTTAGGGGTGTATATCTATGGATGCAAGGTCCCGTCTGGTAAGGGACCAGGCACTGGACGAGGTACTTGGCTCCCCACCAAAAGACCAAGGGAGTCCATGTACCTGCGCGGTCCCGTGGCTCCACCAAAGGCTGCGATTGGCCGAAATCAAAGGGCATGGAATGAAACACAATTAATTCACCAGAAATTAAATCAGATTTGATTTGAATGATTTAAATGATTGAGGTGAAGGGGATGAAACCACAAATTTTATATACGTCCAGCCCTTGGATTAAGGTTATATGATAGCATACGTCATATCTCTCCCTGAGGCATTCGTATATACTATTTGGGACAGTTGTTTATCCAGCCACGATAACTCTTCCTTTCTTCTTACCTGGTAGCAGAATTAAGCATAGATGGAACCACTCTAAAGAGCATTCAAACGACCTTGGAATAGTCATTTGGTTGGATTGCTTCTTAGCCGGAAGTAATTCAGTAAAGTACTGCTACACTGAATGATATTTAAATGTTCCCACACAACTACTTATAGTATGGCCGAGGAACGTTATCATAGTAAGGCACCACAATGGTGTTTGGATCAGAGGTGTTACCAATCATCGCAGCCGTCCCAGGGTGGGTTATTTTATCAGAGACGATCAATTCAAGCATGACCGGACCCTGCATAGCCAAAAAGCTCCTCACTGTTGGGTTGATGAAATCAATTTCAGATACCTTGGCTGCTGGCATCCCAAAGGCATCGGCAACCGCCCGATAAGAAGCCTTGGAGCTAAACGAGCTGACCGGCCGAACAAGGGCGTTGGACTCGTAAGTTAGATCTTGCCCATGGAGAGACATCCCCCAAACATAGTTGTTCATTACGACCGTCAGGACCCGCACCCCGTGTCAAACGTACGTGTCGAGTTCACCAATTTGGAACCCGGCCGAGCCGTCGCCTTGGATGTTGATAACCAGTCTTGTGAGATCTGCGATCGCAGCACCCAGTGAATAACCCCAGCCATTGCTCAGCATGCCGATATACCCAGCGGAGAAGAAAGTGAGATGGGGGTTAGCGCTTTCAGTTAGGTCATTTGCCCAGCTCCCAGTTTCGCCGCCATCAATCGAGATGATTGACCCCGGTTCAAGTGACGTGAAGCGCGCTTTCATGGCATGATACGGATGCATACGACCCTCGGCATGGGTGTCTTGCTCTTCATGGGAATTCGGCTCTCTTCTTTTGCCCAGTACAGTCTCTTTCCAGTTCAGAGGTGCTGTGAATGGTGTGTCTGCCACTGCTCTGTTCAATGCTAGCAAGGCTTCGCCCACGTCGGTGACGATCCCGACGTCGATTGGCATCTATCTGTCGATTTCTTCTCCGTCAACGTCCACCTGGATGTATTTGCAGTCACTTTCAGGTAGGATAATGCTACTGTGACCACTCAGAAACATGCCTGTTCGAGCACCAAGCAGAATGATCAAGTCTGGTTTGGAGCTTTCTGGCAAACTGGCCAAGTTAACGGCCATGCCACCTTGGAGTGGGTGGTCTGTTGCGATTGCGCCAAATCCTTTCTGGCTTTGGAAGACTGGGGTTTGGGTTTTCTCTAGCAATGCTGACAGTTCTTGCGACGCCTGGATCAAATATCGTTAGCAAAAGGTTCGCACAGCCGGGTGGTCTTCTAAAAGAAAGTAAAGACTACATTTGCTGAACTGCATCCACTCCTAATAATAAAAGCCGGCCTATATGCCGCTTACCACAGTCCAAGTGTATCGGTAATTGCCTGATGATTCGGCCCTGGAGGATACGGAAGAGGACCAGTGATGGATCCCCAAGAGATCTGGCTCAGCTGCACCGGACTAAAAAGCACGTCGATTGGGAAGTCCAGAAAGACCAACCCTGCCCAAAAACAAAGATGTCAGAAAAGAAAGCGACTCCGAAAATGTATTCAGCCCGGGGCAGAATAACCCCCCCTTACCAGGAGCCCCAGAGAGAGCAACTCGACGGGCATGAGCCACAAGCCGAGGAGTATCCTCCGGGCACAGAACCCGATGCGCAAATTTAACCATGCGATTTCCAGCCAGGGGTTGATCCAAGAATCCCTGCAGACAGTTGGTCTCCGCATCCCTGATGGGAGCCGAGCTGGTCACCACGAGCACGGGGCTTCTGTCTGCCAACGCAGTGACCATCCCCGGAAGAGCATTGCTGAAGCCGCTGTTGGCGGTGACAAAGGCCACGCCCAGTTTCTGGGCTACTTTTGCGTAGCCTTGGGCTGCTTGAAGGGCGGAGGCTTCGTGGCGGGTATCGACGAGCCGGATTTGATTTCTCTTCGCAGCCTACTAGGAAGGTATCGAGATGTCCGCCGTGGATGCCGAAGGCGACGTCAACGCTGATATGCCCAAGGCTTTGGGCGAGAACGTCTCCGCCGCTGAGTTCGCGGTGTTCTGGTATTTTGAGTGGGAAGGCCATGGGGCTTGTATGGGGAGAAATGTGCTGGGAGTAGATATAGATATAGATAACGATCAACGGCTAGCTGGGGAGATTGCAGGTATTTCTGACACTGAATAAAATGAACAAAGTGAATGGATTGAATCATGATGGTGTCAATCACCCACGAATAATCCATGCGTCTGACTCACACCCCCTCTTAACATAGCAATGTCTATAGGGTAGCCTTGTAGGGGTTTGTATCGGGCCAATGCAAAACTAATGCGAGCTCAAAGATCCAACCCAGCCAGCATCGTACGACTGTCCATCCCCGCACTTGACGAGTTCTTGGGGATTACAGTTAGGTCAGAGATCGACAGTGGACAGCGTTGTCAAGTGGACATGGAGTGGGCCATCGGAATTAGCCTCGGTCCACGATGGGATCTGGGGTTAGCGGAGCTGGATCTTATAGCTACAAATTGGTCTCCTTCAGAACTGCTATCGTCATGAACATGAACAAGGGAGAACCTTTACAAGATATTGGTTAGCTATTAATCCTACAGCAGATTCAACACTACATCAAGCATAGTTCCATTGCCAAGTCATATAGCTCATATCTCATCAACAGCATAGACAAGAGGGACCGTCAACATCCAATCCCAAACCAAGCACCAAAATAACGCCCCAATAGGTAGTCCCAGATGTGCCCCAACTTTCGTGTGTAAGAATAGAAGAGAGAGAAGGGCAAATAAGAACAGTAAAGAGGTATAAGAGGGGAAAGAGAATTAGAATAGAAAAGAAGAAAATAATTCCTGAAGGAAATTAAGAAGAACCCCCATCAAATCCAAACTGATTCATACTCGGCCCCAACGCATCCCACGGCACCGAAGTCGGGCCCAGCCAGTTCTGGGGCTGGAGCTGGGCGCCGAAACTGGATTGTAAGGATGGATCGCTTTCTGATGAGGCGATTGTTGGGACGGGAGATTGGGACTGGGAGTGCTGGTGCGACAGCACAAAGCTTTCAGGCATGGTTACCGCGGGAGAGATGCTGGGACGCATGGCGGAGAGGATTTGGGTTGAAGCGTGGAGGTGGGAATGGGTTTTTTGCTGATAGTAGTTTGTACAGGCGACGTCACTGAGAGAATGAGATGTTAGTTCCGGGCAAATACCCACAGCAACAGCGGGAGAGGGAGAGGGATATAGGGTAAAGTAGAGTCTAAGACGGGGCACGTACAGAATCTGTCGCACAACAGGAACAGCCCTGCTACAGAAGACACTGCGAACCGACAACGCAGCAAAGACATCCAAGGCGCGATCCAGCACGGCCTTGATCTCCTCAAACTCGGCCTGACTCTCCGGGGTCAAGAGAATGACGGCGAGAACGACAGCCGCGTGAAACGCATGGAAACTTCCCAGACCACAGGTATACCATTTATACGGCGCAAACTGCAATGACTCGAACAGAGTCTGAAACACGGTGAGCGAGGCCTTGGCGGAGACGACACATTTGGCTCTGGACGCGCAGGTATCCGGAGTGAGCTCGCCTTGTAGGTATCGGCACAAGGTAGGGCGGAGGAGAAGGAGGAAGAGCTGGTGGACGTGGCTATACAAGATATTGAGATTGGCCTGATGGTGCACTGGCAGAGAGATTGGCTCGGGGCTCGTATCGAGCAGGTACCGTGCATCGCAGGTCTCGCGAACAGCCAGGATCTCGGCCTCGAGTTTTGCTACGCTGAAGCGGGATGCGTGTGGGGCGCTGAAGATGGTCTCACAGACCTTGGCGGAGATGCGGTATAGTCGAAATGTCAAGAGGAGATGGGTCATCTGCGTTGGACGGGCGCCGGGGGAAAGGTCGGAGGTCATGGAGGCGGACGGGCCTGTGAGAAGGTCGACGTCGTCGACATCGGCGGGCATCCGTACGTCTTGTGCGATCATCTGCTGGTCCAGGCTGCCGAAGGATGAGTTGTGGATTGTGTAGAGCATCATGAGCCCGGCCCAGACTCGCCGGCGCTCCTCACGCTCAATGGCGCCCAGGGCGAACCGTTCCGGGTCGATATGACATCCCATCGAGATGGCGACATGATGGGTAAACCCTAACAGTGTCCAGATAGGCAATCCGCGATTGATTCGAGCGTAGTTGATGAGAACGAGGGCTTGCAAGGAATTAATCGAGTGTCGAGACACGACACCGTCGGCCGCAAGACATCGCAGCGCTGCTGACCGGTAGCGTGCAGTTAGCACCTTGATATTGCGACTGACTGTTCTTTCTCGGCCAAGGTCGGACAATAGAGGGTCATCGTCATCGAGTGCGTTCACGGCAATTGCCAGGATGGCAAACAGTAAAGCGAGCCATGAGGTAGATACGCTGCTGGGGTCATGACAGAAGTGCTGATACTCTGCTTCGAAGGTCAAGTCGTGGAGAATATGAAACACCTAGTACAGAGTCAGCCACTACTCGCAGATATCCATCAGCATTGACGCACCGTCGAGAAAACTCGAAAATAAACGTCTTTGAGAGTATCGCAGTGCCGGCCCGGTGGCAGAAAAGCCAGCAGCTCAGCCCGCGAGACACTCCCATTGCGTGCAAGCGGGATCTGCAAATCATCATCGTCCTCAGGAATATCCGAATCCGTGATGCGCAGACAATCCGCAGCAGCGCTTTTCGCAACGACCGATTCCCACTGCGACATCAGCGGCACATAGCGCACATGGCCCGAGGTGGTCGTCTGCAGGGACCCAATATTGCCGAGCATGGGATTCCACGAGTCCCAGGCATCGCCAGCCAAACCCATCTCCGACTCCGAGAAACTGCCCGTCACACTCGGAGCCCCGAGGGGGGACACCGCGCCGCCACTGGGAGTTCCAGCCTGCGAGGCCACTTGTTTCTGTAGCAGCCCTTCGAGGTTGCGGATTCGGGCCAGCAGCTCGTTCTGCGCGGTGGCATCCCCCGACGAGCTCTGCTCAACAGACAGCCGGGGCTGACCGAGATAGATGCAATCTTCGGCACCCAGGCCTCGACGCACACACGTCTGGCAGGGCCGACCATCGCGCGAGCAGCGGATCTTTCTCGTGCGGCAGGCCTGGCAGCTGATGGGGAGGCGTTTCCCAGATGCACGAGAGGCCATAGGGATGTTGGAGGACGTCGACTCGAGCCAATGGATGTGAACAGACGACTCATTCAATCTTGCATAGAGGGCCGGTGATGAGTGAAGAGAACATGGGGGATGGCTCTTTTTCTTTTAGGGAAAAGAAAATATTTTGGTGCAATACTCAAAAGGACGTCTGTCGAAAGAGCCAAGGGCTTTCGCGAGCTGTTTGCCCGACGTTCCATATTTTATATATATATATATATAAGAGGCAACCCTGTGGATGGCCACCGAAAGAGTAAGAGCTGAGCAGAGCAGGGCCGCATCATCCTTTTGCCCCCGTTCCTCAGGATCGACTTGTAGCCATGACAGCATTCCGAGCTACTTTCCAATAGTACGGGGAGCCCGAGGCTGCATGACGGAAGTCTTCCAGAAGGAAAGAAAATTTCGGATAGGATCCACTGTCAATGGAGAATTGTCATGATTTGTCTTTTTGTGTTAGCGCCGATCCAGGATTTCCGCTCGCTTCGAGTATACAAGAGAGAGTATGTGCTGTTCAACACCGAGGATCCCCCGAACGGATCCCGGCAACGGCAAATAATTGATGTCAGTGCGAGAGAACCAGGAAATATGTCGGGTGCCTGGTTTGGAGAGCTTGTGAACCAGAAATACCGCCACCAAAGCCCAAATGTGCGACGATCATTGCCCTTGGGTGGAGGGTAAACACTGAGCCACACGCCACTTGGGCTGAGCCGTTGGCGACGTTGCGGTGAAAATTCTGTCAAAGGCCCCGCACACGTCAAAATTTCAAAGTACGGGCTGTCAGCTCATTTCTCGCTTCTCATTTCCAGGGTTTGCAACTGTTTAGTCGTGTTAGTTGGGCTTGGTTGTTGGGGCTCTGAATATCCACTGCGCCCCGGGGAGGGAGAATAAGAGGACTCGAGCCTCACAACATACTTCCATGGATCCTCCCAGGCCCCCATTTCCCACATGGCAGTCTGGGATATGTGAGCGAGGGGCTTTCGAATCTCGTGTTCGTGGAGCATCCCTGGCAGAGCCGACAGGGCACGAAGGATTCTCTTTCCGTGGCAAATAGTGTCCCTGGGATTCTCAGCAAAAAAACACCCACCAACGCGTACGGTAGCATTCCGACAAAAAAAGAAAAATCGATTTCAGAGATCGGCAGGCAATAGAGTTTCCGAAGGATGCAATGTTTTTGCTTTTTTGCTTTTTTGCTTTTTTCCTTTTTGGATCGTGGAGTCATTGGGCGTAGAAGAGGTACAAACATGTGAATTCGGGGTCAATATACCCATAGCTCCCTTCCTTTTGACCTAGATTAAACATGATTGATGTCTTCGTCAAGAATGACATGTTGCATACTTCTTTAGGGAGGTAGGTCCTTAGGGAGGACCTTGGGGTAGGGGCTGAATCGTGAACCCTATCCAGCTGCCTCTTTGGGACTTTGTCTCACGATATACTATGGCAATAGACGATGTATCGACTCAAAAGCAACCAGGCTCTACCCAGGCAGCTACGTTGTTTGACCTGATACATCTTCATTTAACAATTGAACAAACCACAGACAAATGAAACCATTGCCACTCCAACACGACGCCATACATCATCAAACCCCCTTGGTCGTAGCCTCGGTCGATTCCACATGGTCTGCCTCGCCGACTACACTGGCTGCCTGCTTAGGCCCATCATCAGGCAAGACGACCCGATCTCCGAAGGCCGCAGCCACTTCTTCGAGGGTTTTTTGCTTGGTTTCTCTGTGAGAGAGTCAAGAGTTAGTCATGCGACCCAAATCAAGTAGGTGTTTGGCGACATACGGGAAGTATAGATATGCCACCCCCAGAAAGAAGACGGAGCACACCACGAACACATAGTAGTAGTTCTCGTGGATGTTGGCAAAGGCACTGGGCCCGGCTTCGGTAACTATTGTGGTGATTCACATTAGCCATGCAGGTTGAGGTTGTTGCCTTCCTCACGTCCCCAATGAGATCAATAACATACCGGCAACATTGACAATGAAGTGAGATGCTGCTGCCAGACCCATGACCTTACTGCGCAGAGCAATGGGGAGAACCTCAGCTCCATACAGCCAGGTTGTGCTGTTGAGGAAGCCATCTAGAAAATGTTAGATCATGGCCACTTCCCTGTCACTTCCTTGTAACAACAAAAGTCAATTCAACACATACAGTAGCATACGACAAAGAGGTAAATGCCGAGAATTGCAAATCCCTTCCCGACTCGGTTGTCTGTGTTCTGGAATTCTCGTTGCATGACGGCGGCGTAGATCTCGATCAATACGATGCCACCCAGTCCGGTGATCAGCATCCTGCTATGGTCAGTGGAGCTGCATCAGATGTGATGAGCATAAGGATCACGAACTTGCGACGGCCCCACTGGTCTGTCATGTACTTGGTGGTGACACAGTTTGACAGGAAGGCGACGGTGCCGTAGACAGCAGCCAGAGCAAGAATAGTGTGCGAGCCGATGCCGAGGGACTTGTACAAAATGGCTGAATAGTTGGTCAGCATGCATAACCAGAGAATAGTAAGCCGTAAGCCGAGACGAAATTGGAAGCTCACTCTGGTAATACTGGATGACATTGACGCCCGTCAGACTAGTCATAGTCTGCACCGCAATTGACCTGTCGGAAAGATAGTCAGTCTCAAGTAGATCCCATGAAATTTATGTCTTCCAGTCGAAGCACTCACACCAGCACCCGATGCCGAAACAGCCGAAAGATCTCCCGGTACGAAGTAATCTCCCGTTCCATCTCATACTCGATCTGCGCCTGCATCAGCAGAAACTCCTCCTGCATCTCAAACGACTGCAATCCGCGTCGAATCCGTGCAAACTCGCTGCGCGCCTGCTCGATCTTGCCGCTGCGGATCAACTGGCGCGGCGAGTGCGGCATGAAAGTAGACAAGCCCGCGAAGAGGACCATGCCCCAGGGGATCTGGATACCCAGAGGTAGGCGCCACTGCACGGGGCCATAGGAGGCATAACTACAGGCATAGCCGACCCAGTTGGACATCATGGTCCCGAAGGAGATGCCGCAGCCGGAGATACCGCCGATCAGGCCGCGGTAGCGTGGGTCGGAGATCTCGCTGAGGTAGATGGGGACCGTTGCGACCATCCCACTAGTTGGGTTAGACTATATGTTTCCTTGGTAATTGGCTTTTGGGGGGGCTTGTGTATGGTAGACCTACCCTACTGCGTACCCGGCTAACACGCGGCCAGCGAGGAACATGCCAATATTGACCGACGCCGTCTGGATCACCGTGCCAATGGTCACGATCACGCACATCAACTGCATGAACCGAATGCGCCCGAGTTTGTCGCCAATAAAAGTCTGAGTGAAAGCGCCGACGGCCTCGCCGGCAATATAAACCGCAACCACCTGGGACATTCAGTGTCATGTCGATGCAGGACTGTCACAGTGTTCGACATACTGCACCCGTAAGGCCCTTGGAAGGGTTATCCATATAGTCGATCCAGCTTTGGTGGGCAATCGCTAGCACGCAGGTTTAGCAAGATGGAATGGCGGGCGTAGAACGTTCATCAACGCGGTGGTACTCACTGGTTGTCGCAATGCCGGTATCGAAGCCCTACATCGACGAGTAATTAGTCTTCAGCAATTCAGGAATCAAAGGAAAATAGAATAAAGCAGCATATGACCCAAGACATACAAACAGAAAAGTGCCGATCGCGGCAAAAAAGGCGATACCCAACGAGTACCACAGGGCCATCTTGACGAATTCCAGTCGAACTATACGATGTTTGAGAGAGAGAGAGAGAGAGATGAGGGGAGAATCTCATCGAGAATAAAAGAGAGCAGCACCCCGTCAGTATTATCTGGGGAGCTCATGCGGGCTTTGTCCGATACGAGGATGCGTGACACAACACCTCGCAGTTGTGCCCATATCGGAGAACGGCCGAGAGCAAAGCAGCTCAAGATGCGGGGGAAACACGGGGTAAAAGAAGTGAAATCAGCCGAGGGTCCACTTGGTGCGGCCCATGGCTCTCGTCTTGGAATCTTGAATCATGGCCTTTTCCTCTTGGCGTGGGGGTTGGCGAACTTTAGACTTCTTAGGGCTACAATATTCTTTTCTCGCAGATCTGGCTCTGGGTCGTCCTTGGTATAATAGTAATTTCCGGGACTCTGAACTTCATTTGGTACAGTTCATTGTGGTTGGACGCAGCCTTCTTGCTTGCCAGGCCCATCGATGTGATACAGAGCACGAGCTTTTGCACTGGGTTTGTGCAAGGGTATAAGTATTCTCACATCCAGTGCTCGGTCCAAAGGACTTCGAAATCTCAGTCGACACGATGTATCCACTGAACTTTGAACCTTGATAGAAAACACTAAGTGGAAGACGGTTTTGGTTCAGAGACAGTTTTGAAAATATGATTCCAAAAAAGAAGGAAGGGGGATTTGAAAATGAGTCATTTCTCAGGAGGCAAGGGAATGTATCAAAAATATGTAAGCTTTTATTATCTTTTTTTTTTCCTCATGTTTTTTTAATCGACTTTGCTCTCTCGCTGAAAGAACGATAAAGAATAGTGCCGAAGACCTCTGCAGTAAGAGGAATCACTGGCAAGCCAGCAAGATTTGAGAAAAGCGCATATGCGCTTTGGATGATGTGAAGCGTCGAATTTGCCGGGTAGACACCATCAAGGGTAATAATAGCGCAGCTGAGAGGAAGGGTTCGAACCCGTCTGAAGAATCCATCAACCTCGTGTGCCGTCATATTTTCGGCGATGTGGACGCTGAAGAAAGCTCGTAGAGATGGGGCTATAGTATTCGGATGGATAGTGATAGGTCTCAAGCCGGCAAATGGGAGGCGAACAGACATAACCCCTAATATTAAGACTGTGGGTTGGCTTGACAACTGGGTTCTCGACTCGAATTGTCTGCATCACCTCTGCAAGCTCCATCCATTCGTGGCCTATCCACATTTTCAAGCTCGTAGTAGGTGTCGCTAGCTGTTTGGTTGATGTTTATATCAAAGTTTAACTTGGGGCCATTGGCTCTTTCAGCAATAAATAGGCTGTTGCCTTGAATTTGACCGTGCCCAGCGTAGTGAATAAAGACAAAGGATCTGCCCAGGATATTGGAATGCAGCCCGGAATATAGACATTATTTTTTTCCTGGATCGTCCAGCCTGGGGTCCTATCTGCCGTGGTAAGGGCCAGGACTTCGGCTTTGTGGAAGGTTGAGGGTGCTGAAGATAGACTGGAAGTGGTCGGCATCCTCGGTAGCATTAGTATTGTCGAGTTGCCAGTGGATACTTAACGCAAAAGAGCTGTTGTAGGCCATAATGCGATTTTGCACGGAGTTAGTGATCGCGGCTTCAAGTTCGGTTTTGGTGAGAGTGGCCATGATTGGATGAGTGATAGTGACGAATTTGAATTCCTATGGTATGTAGGTAGCTTCGTTCGTACCATTAGTATCGTATTGGTCAGTCTTTCACTCGCGCTCACCTGTCAATAGGGGTGTCGTGTGCAGTAGAGAGGGAAGGGAAGAATAGAGAAGGTAAAGGCAACTTGAGAGTTCCCTACTGGAGAGATTTATACTAGTTGTACTAAGCCTATTTAGGTAAGGTTGACCTAACTCTAATTTGTGAGGCCTTAAACACCCACATAACATAATTAAAGCCCCTCATAAAACATGTCTAGAAAATCGTCTTAAAAGACATAATTAAGACCTATTCAAGATGTTAAAGAAAATAGACTTCAAAAGCATTATAAACAAAGAGAACTCAAAATCTATTAAGAAACTGTCAAAAAAGCATGATGAGAGTCTGAAAAAAACAAAACAAAAACGAGTAACACATATAATTGTCTATTGTATCGCAAATTTTTCAAAGCTTTCTTCTTAAGGATGACAGCCACTCTCCGAAACCAGAAATGGATGAGGAAATCAAGATCTAGCATCGTAGTGGTCTAGCTCCGAGTCGCGATGACGAACAGATCAGTCTTATAGGCCATGGTGTCGATTCCAGGCTGATCAATTGAGGCATACTACAGCATCTAAATCGCTGGTATATATGCAGGTCAGTGTGGTAGACCTGGGGTCACTTGAGGTAACGAGTGCGTTGAGGCATCAGCCCCGAGATAGAGGGTTGATATAATGGATGCGAAGTCTTGCTCAGGACACACCTTGAGATAGGCTCATGACGTTCATAACGACGAAAAGCATTTTCGGGAGAGTAATCATGAGACACTATCCTTGGAACACTATGGATAGGATGCTGGCGGTGGAATCGTCGGAGCCCCAGCCCATCATCAATATGCTAGAAAATCGGTCTACTTGAAGTGGGAAAAGAGATAAAATCGGGTAGTCATGTTGTTTTGAAGAGGTCAATTCCTATTTCATTTTTTCCATTGCCAACGTCATATGTTCTCCGCAAGAGCAGCGAAGCGTCTTGTGCAATGCAGGAAACCCAGAATCCGAACAAGGAAATCGAACGCTTAGAAGACCAGAGCAGCACCCTTGGTCTTCTTGTCACCACTGTAAAGAGAGGAAAAAAACACATTAGCATGGACATTCGATGTTATTTCGGCTGTATCAACATACCCCAACTCGAAGTGCTTGCAGCGCTTCAGAGCCAGCTGCTTCTTGGTCTTGCAAGCAGTGCACTCGAGACGCAGGACGACCTTCTTGGTGGTCTTGGCCTTCTTGTGGAAGACGGGCTTGGTCTGACCACCGTAACCACTCTGCTTTCGGTCGTAACGGCGCTTACCCTGGGCGTACAGCGAGGCCTATATTGGAACATCTATGCATCAGCGACTGTCCACATTTGTCCGGATGACGTCGATCACGTCCGAGGTTTTGTCTCACCTTGCCAGCCTTGTACTGGGTGACCTTGTGCTGGGTGTGCTTGTGGCAGTCCTTGGACTTGCAGTACGTCCGGCGGGTTTTCGGGATGTTGACCTGTGCAGAGGAAAACTCGTGAGCCTCTGTCGCGATATGAAAGCCAGTCCTGCTCAAGTCCTAAAGTCCGGTTCGGAATATTGCCATCGGAGAGGAAGGTCCAGTGCCGTCGGGAAAAATAGAGTCGGTTGTGTGTGGGCGAAGCATGCTCGACCGCACAATCATTCAAGTCCGATTTTCCGTTCACTCTCACTCCAGCCCTCGGTCGAACCCACAAACATCACTTCTTTTGTCGCCACCCATGCCCATGCTGAAAATGTCGTTGGGGCTCCCATTGCTTGTCACATTGCTGTAGAGAATCCACGGACTGGCGAAAACGTGGTTTGCGACGGTCGGGTCACGATCTCAAAGTCGGCATAGTGTCGTCCCCCATCACACACACATTTCTCATTTTCGGCGCAAGAATTTTGCAGTTTCGATTGACCAGGACTTCGGGATAGAGCAGGAGAACGGAGCACGGGTCCTTACCATTTTGACTGACTTGGCCGGATAGCGAGGTGGTGGTCGTTGGATTGTCGCTTGTCGGAGAGGAGCGAGTCGAGGATTGTGGGATTTCGTTCGCTTAGGCCCTACTGTGCGCCGCTAACCGTTTCGGGGTTGCTGAGTCATCGGTCTTGACATCACCTGTTTAGGAAGTCCCTTTGGATTTACTTGTTAAATTAATAGATTGCATATATTAGACTTGATATCATTTGATGGTGGGCTGTTCTATTCTATGCAAATCCCTCTCCTGTCAACATCCGCTCCCCATTCCCATACCAGGACCGCCCTCGTGTCAACTCCAGTCCTGTCTCCTGCCCAACAACCCATTCCCCACGGGAACTGCTTCCAAATCGGACCCAGTCGTCAGAGATGAGCTCCGTATTGATGGCCTCGATTTGACGAAGCAGTCGCGAGACACTTTCACGAAAGACATTTGGCGCAACAGCTTCTAGTGCAGGATCGGTGACAAACCGAGCGATGGTGATATGTGCCGATGGCACAGTATATCGAGAAATAATCGGACATCCCGTGCGAGCCACTGTGTTATAGAGATCGCTTCGTAAATGATGGTAGGTGTATGCATCATTTTCTTCAGCGGCGGGGACGAAAGTCAGTGCGATCGCGGAGGCATCATAGCTCACAATCGGTTTGACCAGCCGAGCACGATGAGCGAGCGTGTAGTTGACTAACTCTGATAAAGACAGGCGCTGCTTGAGAAATGAGACTATATCCTCAATCTCGGGCTCGGCCCGCGCAGCTGCAATCTCCAGGGTGGTGACATGTAGATGATCCGACGGCACAAGCCAAAGACCTGACCGATTTCTTTTGAGTTATTATGGGGATCACTTGTAAAATAAAGCACATGGATGGGTACTTGCAGGAACCGGCAATAAGGGCAATCTCATTCTGAATCTCCTGGATCAACGCCCGGGTATGCTGCGGCGGACGAGCCAAAACCGCAAGGTTGTTCCTTGGGTCGATGAACGGGGTTGGGCTTTTGTCTGCATCGAGGATGTTCTGCAGAATGTCGTCCACTTGCCACTTGCAGAATCTGGGATGGAGGATCTTCTCTCTGGACTGCATGTTTCTGTTCAACCGGTGGTTCTCGTAGACTTTTTGCATCCGTTTCTGCGAGGGCTGTTCAGCGTCCAGCAATTGATAGTCGTGGTTTAGCCAGCATTACCGGTTCATTTTCGCAAGCAGAGATGACCTGCTGGAATGGATTGTGGTCTACTCCCATCTGAAAATATGGATTTTCACCAGCTGGTCAATTTTCAGTTAGAGGTCTTGGGGAGGGTTGGAGCCAGTTCAACCGGTGGGGTGATGGAATGCGATCGATATATATATAGACTCTCTTGGTCAACCATCAACACCAACCACAGAATTCATTGACGAGGAAAGTGCATACCAAGAGCCAGCAGTCTAATTAGGATCGACTGTCCAAACGGTTTAATATTTAAGGATGTTTCATGTCCAACTTGTAGACGTTTTGGAGACAACCGTAATCAAGCCACAAGGCCACTTGCCCCACCAAAACCCCGCTGACGAGGGACTCTTCTTTCTCCAAACACTTTCAAGGTTGACCAACACGCCCTCATTCTCCCAACCCTCTGAATGAACCGACTTCCTTCAACCTCATACCCTTCTTACAATTCTGTTTAAAGTGACTGTGCTGCCAAGATGTTGATCAAGTAAGTGCTGGTGCCGGTGCAGCATCCCCCCATATGCATCATTGCACCGCCGGAGGGAAATCCCCGCCAAAGCACCGAGCTCACACAGCATGTTTCGACAGAGTCCGCACTCTTACTGGAAAGGAGATTGAGCTGGATATCGAGCCCGACTACAAGGTAACAACTCCCGGCGACTGCACCCTCCCCCGCACGGAAACACCCGGTCTCGGACATGGCCACACCACATACTCTGCATGACCGGAGAATGCTATTGGAGGGATGGAAATCAGTATCTGAGCTCAGACACTGATTCAAGCTGTAATCAGGTCTCGCGGATAAAGGAGCGTGTCGAGGAGAAGGAGGGCATCCCACCTGTCCAGCAGCGACTAATCTTCGGCGGAAAGCAAATGTACGTGCCACCGGGGGAAACAAGATACAAACTCCAGCTAATATTGTCATCTCCAGGGCGGACGACAAGACGGCCTCAGAATACAACCTCGAGGGCGGAGCCACGCTCCATCTGGTGCTCGCCCTGCGTGGTGGATGCGCGATGTAACCGACTTTTTTTTTCTTTTTAAGATACCTCGTTTTTCAGCAATACAATTTGAGTTGAGGATAGTTCATGGTGTCAGACAGCAGGCAATTTTGTGACTCGAACGATTGGAGAGAGAAGGACAGATGGGGGACGGCCGAATTGAAGTCGTGATGACAGAGCTTGAAATGCATATCAGGCGTTCCGGATCTCACTTCTTTGTTGCTTGTTGGGCTATCTGCATCGCAGGTATCCAAATCGGCGCGACTCAGGTTTTTGAACCAGAGTTTTGTCATTACGTCGCTGACCCCGACGTCTTTGACGTTTCAAATGCATTTTGATATGAGCGCCATGGCGAATTCAAACTCCGCAATGCGAAACCCTAGCAAGGACGACAGAATGGCCGAAATGCCTTACAGATGCTGGACCTCCTACTGTAATTCCCAGGACAAAACGCTAGACACATATTGAACGTACTCGAAACAAGACGCAAACCCCCACAAGTGGAAAGACGCCATGAACAAACCCCTACAATGCCCCCAAACAAACAATAAAGATATGCTCCCACGTTTTCCATGCCCCACCCAAACCCCACGAGATGCAATCATGCAAAACAATCAACAAGAAACCCGAAACGCTTACATGACAACAAAATCAGAGTATGCAGACACGCTACGAGACCCGCTTTCGCTTGGGCTGGATGAAGACGCTGTCAGGTTTCCGCTTGCGCAGCATTGGTGGGCGAGCCGCCGGCTTGTCCGGGCTTACGGCAGCTTCATTTGAAGGCTGATATGATGATTCAGATCGAGGGGTAGATGCCACCTGCGGAGGCGGGGAGACGGCGCGACGCTTGACGGCGGGTTTCGGGGCCGACGATGAGTTCTGCTTGGGAGGACAGGGGACTTTGCGAACGGTGTTGGTGGATGGGAAAGAAAATGGACTGCTGCCCGTCAGGGCTTTCAACCTGGCTTCTCTCTGGGCCAGTGAAGAGCTTTTGGGATCGCTCTTAAGATCGGACAGCGGCTTCGGGGTAGTGGACGAGGTTTTCATGGTGGCAGTGGACGAGGCCAGCTGCTTGGGATGCCCAGACGCAGCGGATGCCACAGGTTCTTTGCGGCGCGAAGCAAGCTGTTCGGCATGTTCCACGGGCCGGCGATGCTCCTCGACCAAACCGCGCGGCGCCTGAGTCACTTGCGAGGCACGGGAGTTGAGATGCTGCGTCGGGACTGCCAGTGCATTGTTTCTGCGCTGCGGAGCCAAGATGCTGGGCCTTTTCTTTGCAGCCGGCGCAAACATTTCGGAGCGCGGAATAGCCTGGCCCGGGGGAAGTCCGCCCATTCGGCGGTCATAGGAGACCATGCGTTGTCTCGCGGTTGGTCTCTGGCCAGGCAGGCGAGCACTGCGAGAACTCGAGATGATCTTGGGGGTCAGTCGGGCCCGTTCGGAGTTGATGCCATCGATGGCCATCTTCATCTTCTCGGCGTCGGCATCCAGCGATCGCTGCACCTGGTCGCGGAGGCCGCAATAGACTTCATACCACTGATTCGTTTTCTTGGGCAGGTTGTATGTCTCCCACTGCGGGATGTCGCGCCTGATGAACTCCATCCATAATTCCTCGTTTTCTTCGGCGATTTGCGGCGATTTGAGTTCGAGAGAATGCTGTGGAAACAAGACCACTGTCAGCAATTTCGAAGGTTCTTTTGTTTTTCCCGGTGCATCCCCCAGCGAATTCATACCAGTTTCTCCGGATTGTCGATCTTCAACAGTATGGGGCGGGCCAGTGAGTATGGGAGGCTGCCGAGATCATCGAGGACTAGATGCAACACAAAAAAGCCAGTCAGTTTCTGTGATATGTCGCAGTTTCTTTGGTCCAGAAATACTTACACCTGAAGTGTTTGACGGCCGTGGCTGTGGCCAACTGCTTGAGCGACGGAGCCGGCATCGAGGCTCGAGGCTTATGACGGAAGAGAACTCGACCGGATAGCACAATGCAGAAATGCGGACATGAGAACACCACAAGATGAAGATGCACAAGAGAAGAAAGTCATATATATGGCTCAAAGGCACCGATAATGTGCTCAGTGAGATATGAAGCATCTCAGGCGGCGTTTAACTGGGGAGAAATCGGCCCAAGGTACCTTGGACCGAAGGCGGATCATCGAGCTCCCTGCATTTTCTCATTGGCCGAGACCCACAGGCATTCTAATGTCTCGTCGAGGTACTGCGGGCTGCGGATATCTAGTATTGCAGGACAACTATGAATATAGGACTCGATATGGGATGCATGGTCTTTGACCAGAGTGGACAATGCTACAATTAGGGTAAATAGGTAGAAATCCTGGCAATTGACCGCTTGGCTAGTGATAGTCTTAATCTGCCTCGATCGTATGTAAGTAGTGGCTATTTCACAATAAAAAAAATAAAGAAGTACTGATTTCCGAGAAAAGATCACTATATCAAATATAAAATCGGGTCGGTCTAGTTCCGTTCGAACGTACCGGGCACTGATGGCACGGCGCATCAATGCTGCCTCAGTGATCTCACGTGGATAGAGTCATATGACACCAGCAAACGTGTATCATGTGATATACAACAAACACAGCAAACATCCCGCGATAGCATCATGAGGGGCGTTAGTCCCTCTGATCTCTCTTGGCCAGCAATTATCGATCTGCATGATTTGAACTGTTTCCTAGTTCATCCACTACATAAACTTTCGTTTAAGGTAAGCTACTTTGATATTCTGGTCTGATGAGCTTTGTTGCCCCCATGGGGATATCTACAGCCTAGCTAGCACTTAACCAATGCTCGCTTGATTCTTTCTATAGAGCATTGTGTCATGGTGAGCTTTGGAAACAGTCCCTGGTTGCCATGGAGCATTTGTTTCCAAATATTGAAGCTATGGATTTTCTTGATGCCATTAATCATGTGGATTGACTGATGCTGGTTACATTTATTGACAAATGATTTCAGAAATATCACTATGGCTCCCCGCTCGCAGCTGGAGATCACCACCTCCTCAGTCCTCCGTCTGGTTAAGGAGGAGACATCGTACCATCGTGAACTGCAGCAGCAGACGGAGCGCGTCAAGAAGCTGGAAACCCAGACCGGTGACGAGGATGAGAACCGGGAGTACCTGCTGAAGCAGGAGGTATGTCTTGAGCTCTCCTTTCCCCCATTCCATATTTGATTTAGATGATTTAATATTTGACGGATAAAATGACCTGCTAACCCATCCTAGCACCTGGCCCTTGAGGAAACTAAAAAGGTCCTCCCGAACTTGAAGCTGAAGATTGCGGATACAGTGGCCAGCCTGGAAGCCCTGGTTGTGCGTCGACTCCCTATGGTTTCTCTTTGGAATTTGCTTACTGACCCCCATGGTAGGTCGAGGAGGGCAAGAAGGGCTCGGAGAGCAATGTCGAGCACATCACCGCCGCAAAGGAAGCCATTGCTCAGGCCAAGACTGCGGAGCGAGAAGTGTCGTGAATGGAGTCTTGAATTCAGGTCAGACGGATACCCGTTGGATGAAGAGACCGTAATATCGAATAAAATGTAATTTAGTGTCCTAAACGATAAATGCAACCATAGTACCAGACGCCTTGCTTGAAAATGTACAGATAGACCCAGAATGCCATGTTCATGTGGTATCCATCTTCTCGCCCGTGCGATCATCGGGCAATTCTTCGCCTTCCTCGAGGCCATCAGACTGTTCCCCAGCATCATCAGATACCTCACCCTCATCCACCATGTTCGTGTCTTCCTGGTCGCCTGTGCCCTTGTCTTCCTCGGCGCTGGTGACTTGCCGCAAAGGCGAGGCGGCGCCAGTGGCCCCCGAAGTCTTGTCAACCTGTAGACCAGACGGCCGATTGCTCTCGTCTTGGCTTGGGGACGGGATGATGCCATCGCTTTCAGGCCGAGGGCTTGTTGCGCCGCTGGCCTTACCCTTGGAGGCGACATCGCCTTCATCTGCGTCCTCGCCCTCCTGCATACCTTCCCTGCGTTCGACCTCTTCCTTCTCATCGCGAATCAGACGCCGCAGCTGCATGCCCTCCTCCACAATACGGCCGAATTGCTCGCGACGCTCAGCCCACGTCGTCGCGTAGTCTTTGCTTTCCTTCTCCAGCTCGGTGATCTCCACCTGCAGTTTCTGAAGGTTTGTCTGCTGGTCCTCGCGAGGCTTGAGCAGGCGATTGCTTGTGATCTTCTCTGTTAGGTCGTCGTAGGTCTTTCGCAAAGCGAGAAGTCGCTGCGCTTCTTCCAGCTGACTCCGTAACTCGGTCGTGTTATCGCGGACGGCCTGCATCGTCGACAGAATCCGGAGCTTCTCGGTCGCGTAGCGCTCACGCTCTTGTTGGTTGCTGGTGAGAAGAAATTGGATGCGCGCGATGCTGCCCTCGAAGGCGGCGAAGTCGAGGGTCACATCCTCGCGGAAATGGCGCCATTCTTCGAGGCGTTTCTGCTTCTCGGCTTCTGCGGCTGCTGTCGCGTCGGCGTCGGATCCCTCGGGGGGAGGGGTGAGAGGGGGCGAGCCATGTGAGACAATCAGGGAGTCGGGGTTGAGAACACGCTTCGATATCCGCTTGAATGGCTTTTCTTCAACGTTGAGCAGGCGCGACTTGTGGAGCGAATCTGCGGGAGAACTGTAGCGTTAGTATGCAGAGCTGGCAAGATTCGACTTGGGGTCCGACTCGACCTTCTTCGGGTTGGCTCAGCAGACCGTAGGAAGCCATTTTCGAGATGGTTGCACAGTTGGCTTTCCCAAGTATTCCGGTCTCAGATGCTGGCACTTTGAGCACGGTGAAAAGAAGCGTGGAGTCCCAGGCGTTTGAAAGCGTTGCGGAGTGGGAGTGAATGAGAAAAGCAAAGCCGAGCGGTCTAGCGCTCCACCCGCCCTTATCAACTCTTCTCCGAAGCGTCGCATCCAAAGACCACACCGGCCTACCTCGCGATAACTTTTGACTCCACCTGGAACGGTCTGAACTAGGGTCGCTTGCCAGTGCGAGATTCACATATCAAGCTTTTTTTCACGATCGTGTGGTATTAAGCTGCCCTCCGCATGCCCTCTTAAGTGATCGCCAGCACCGCGACTCAAGATCGCTGCCATCCGTTGACGAGCGTCCCGATGGAAGTTGGCGCCCCAACAGCAGTGACTGCCTCCCCGGTTGCCCATTTGTCGCCCTGTCCACGCCCCGTGCCCACGCCAAGATGACCGAGATGTACTCGGGGCTCCATGTGGGCCAGCGATTCCCCTCTCTGGAAGACTTTAAGGCGGTGATACGAAGTATATCGGTGCGACAACACTGGGAGCTCCGTGTGACGCGCAGCAACAAGAAGAGCGTGGTAATCGGCTGTCGATCGGGGGTCAATTGCTTCTTCCGCGTGGTCTGCCGCTCCAACAAAAATGCGACCTATATCAGCAGCCTTCAAGATAGCCATAGCTGTCGGCGCGGCGCAGAATCCCCAGCGGCCACGCCGGCTCGCTCGGAGGCATCACATGTGCGGTTCTTGCTCAGCGAGATTCCCAAACTGTTTGATATGAAGACCAAAATTAGGGCTCAGGATGTCGTGGATGCCGTTAAACGCTATCATGGATACGATATCTCCACTCGACAGGCGCAGCGAGCGTTGACCAAGCTCCAGCCGCAGTCTGTTGAGAATCAGAGTGATCAGCCGCTAGACGTGGACGTGACTGCAGCTGATCAGCAGTCGCCTTCGTCACAGCATGAATCGCAAGATGACGGAGGGCCCAGGTACCGAGAGATCTCGGGCCATCGCTGGCTTCCTGATGGCCTCCTACCACCACTGATTGAAAGCGGGAATATGCCCCAACCTCAACCCCCAAGCAACCACGTCTCCACACCACCCCCGAACCCTCAGCCCGTGCAACCCCCACCCTTGGTCCAACGGACACCCCAGATGGGGCCATCTGAATCACCCGCTCTCAACCATGATGCGCGGCCGATGACGGTTGCGCATCCCCGGGTCCCATACCCGCCTGCTGCTGCTCTACCCATAGTGGACTCGGAGCACCCCAAAGGCCCAACCTACCCGCCTCGCGATACAGCCCCGCCTGTCCCACACATGGTCCTGACGAACTTCAAAATTGAATTCTCATGTACGAGTTGTGGAGCTTTGAACCAGAGCTTCTTCCCGAACCAGGGTAACGTCACTGGGGATAGCTACATGGGCCATCACCCAGTCCCAAACCCGAGCGATCTCGCGAGACATGCCGGGCCCCCTCCTCAGGCTGGGACGAGAAATGATGGCAATGATGTGGGCGAGAGCAGCGGCTACGACGTCAATACCCCGAGCGCTCGTGATATCCAGAATGCATGGGCCGCTGGTGATCTCGGGGTCCCCATCGGACCATCACATACTTGATGTTCTGGATGTGACGACGGTACCAGCAGTATAAAATCTCCAAGAAACAAAATCTTCCACTGGAGATCACCAGGCCTCAGATTTATTCTAATATTCCGGGGGTTCTTATTCTATACATACTACAGAATGTTCTCTCCCATCCCAGTGGTGGAATAGAGAAGGCTTGACTATAAGATTACGAAGTTGATGAGACACGACTGTTAATTTGTTTGATATACCAGTTTAATGAGAATGGACATAGTGTTGGTGATATGTGGATATTTGAGGTCTTTCCATTTACTTTGAATGTACTCCATGCAACCCCTACTTAAAAGCGAGATCTTCCTCTCTTATAAAATTCCACGATCCGGTATAATATCTGCAGTGAAAGTCGAGCTTTTGACTCAGATATTTTATGGAATTGAATAAATCCGAATCCGAACTGGCGCCTGCAAAACAACACGCGTCTCTTGACATCGCCAGACCAAATATTCAAAGCTGACTCCACCAGAAGGCTACCAAAAGGGCCAGGTGATGCCGCAGCTGCCGCCGGACTTCGAAGAGATGGACGACGAAAACAAGGAGCTTGCGCTGCACAACAAGGACAAAGCGACGTGGACAAAGGCGTGCGAGATTGCTAGTTTATTGAATAATCGGACCGCTTGGAAGGCCATGCAAGAACTCCCTGTGCTGTTCAAGGAGATGTTTCGGCGCTGTGATGGGGCCTGGGATGAGGGTGTGCTTCCTCTTCGGCAGGCTTTGATTGAGATTGTTCGCCGTCAAGAGGGTCTGGGGGTTTGGAGCAGAGGAGGACTTGTCGATTGGGTTTACTGAGGAACAGATCGCGCAGTATACGACAGAGTTTGGGGCTTATCAGGAATGGTGTGAGTTGCGCAGGTTTGTCAAGGAAATGCTTGAGGAGGGCTGGATTGCGGCAGAGCAGGACCTGGACGAGGTCAGGGTTCGCAACAAGATCTTGTTTGACTACTATGTCTCCAAGCTGGGTCCGAACAGAACTCCTGACGAAGTTCGGAGCATGTGGCCATTCACGTTAGATATGTGAAGATGCCCTCGATTAAACGCCGCAAATGACTGAAAAGCGAAACAAATCCATCTCCTGCAAGATAGGATGCCGATTCAATTAAAGCAGTTAAGCGATTATAAGCCAGCTTTGATGTCCAGAGTTTCCTAAAGGTCTCATGTACATGACCTTCCCCAAAATATGGTATCGAAAAAACACAGCCATGCGCCAGATTGCAGAGATAATAATAAAAAAAAGACCCTATATGGGTATGTCGGACGAACGCCAACGCCAAAAACAGTAGCAATAATAAACACAACACGCTCAAAAACCATCGGCATACCCGAGGGTTTCTCTGCGGTCATCGCAGATACGAGCATACTCCAAAAGCAAGCGATACACATAAACCTGCATATCTTCTTTGCGCAAGACCTTCTCCGCCCAGTTCTTACCGTCCAGAGCAATCTTGCGGGCCTTGGCATCGCGACCCTGCAGAAAATAGGCCATGATCCCATAGATATCCATGTACGTGGTGTCCATGGGGACGAAATGCACCCACGGGATCAGACGCGAGTCATGCCACTCGTTGTAGATGGTGGCCTTGATGGGCAGCGAGGTCGAGCGCAGGAACCCGCGGTAGCGACCACTGAACGAGTTGCCATCCAGGTCGGGCAGGTACTTGTAACCGTACATTTCTTTCATCGGCATGCCCGGTGTGACATTAAAGTATGGGTCCAGGTACGGGCAGTATGGGTTCTCGAAGACGTACGGGTCGCAGACTAGGTGTCCGAACCCGACATCGGCATATTGGCCGACGAACTGCGAGAGGAAGGTCTGGGTGCTGTTGAGACCATACTCGGTCTGGTTCGGGAGCTGGAAGTTGATCGCGGGCCCACCGTTGTCTTCGGCGCCTTGCACCGCCGTTGCGTTCACCATGGACAGGAACCGGTGTCGTTGGAACCCTTTCCAGGTGTGGGCTTTGGCGCGGCCGCCGGTGGCTGCACCGCGCCAGATCAGCTGGTTGTGTTTCTGTTCCCACGGGCCGCCGTGTTCGGCGTCGCCTCCGGAGTAGCGCTCATCATCGGCCCAATACATGGCCGGAGGAATGAGGATTTCATTATTGACGGATATCTTGGATCCACCGAAGAGTGGGAAAAGATTGTGGGAGGTCGAGATAGAGACCGGCTCAATAAAGGTTCCGTGTAGAGCCTGAAGTTCAGGACGGATACAAATGTCTTTGTTTAATGTAAAATTCTGGACATAGCCTTGATAGGACATGTGCTTGAAGTTATTGAGCTCGGGAGGCGGATTGGTGAAATTCATTTCGGGCATATTGCTTTGCCGAGACGGACTGCCTGGGGAACAACCGACTCGGGCGAGCTCCCAGTAGTTGCCGTGGATGAAGCCCGGGTCGAAGGGTGGGGCCTGTTGCAGATCTGTCGGCGAGAGTGTCACGTACTCGGAAACAACCTGCGGCGCTTCCAAGAGGTGTCGGCTGCTCTGTTCTTTTTGTATGTATTGGTTGATTTGTTCCCAGGGCACCACGAGGCGCGACTCATCCATCATGTTGATCGGCATGTCAAGATCGGGAAGGAACTCTTGGATGGACGACACCAACTCCTGCCATTCGCCTATCCACGGAGGATCCCCATCGGTTCGGCTCGTAGTGTGGTTGCGCACAATGATTCGGTCCACGAAGCTCTGAGCTTGTCGGCGCAGTTCACGGGGCTCGATGCCCCAGTACGGGGAGAGGTCATGGTATATTTGATCGAACAAGTTCTCGATAAGCAGGGCGTTTTTGGATTTGGCGAACTCGAACCATTCTGCGAATCCGGGCGGTGGGTGGCGACCTCGGCGGGTGCGATATCGTGTCGCGGCGGAGGCAACATCATGAGCCTCATTGGTGAGAAGAGTGTCCCATTCGTCCTGGGCAAAGTCGATCAAGGTATCGATGGGGTGATACGGAGGTGGCCGGGCCCAAAGACTGTGCACATCGGGAGAACGAGGATAAAGGTAAATTAGCCCGAATATCACAAATCCAAGAATCAGCAGGCGGGCCCTGGAGAAGGTTGCAGGGAAGGGCAGGGCCCTTAGGAAAGCAGGGAACATGCTGCCATGGAGCTGAAGAAGAGAGAAGAGTTGCAGGTTGATCGGCCTCCCCAGGGTCCACGCTGCTTGCGGTCGCGGGCCCTAAAGCCCAAAAGGGAAACCCCTTGACGCTTCACCCCACTGGGATCGGCAGTGATGATGGGCCAACGCTGAACAAGAAGTAGACGAATTTGTATGAACTTGTATAAACTGGCCAGCCAAGCCAAATCTGAACAGGGATTACCCACTATCTGTTTTGTTTCAGTCAAGTGCGATTGGCGAAACTCCACCATCTCGGCTCCCTAAATCAGCCCCTTGTTGCTAGCACGGACCATGGAAATTCCAGAAACCGTTGCTAGCAAGGGATGCCGGCTATTCCCGTCTCCACTCTATCGATATAGTATCTATGCTGTGTCTGTGTTATATGCCAAAGTTCTGGCGTGCTTCTTCACACTCGAGGCATCCCCTAATATATAGACCACAGATCTATTATTTTCTTTCAATAGATAGATCTCTTTGTGATGGTGTCACAAGCTATCATATTTCAGTATGAATTGAGAGGATTGATTTTTGTTGTGAGATGAATCTTGTAGATTTTGCTCAAGTGAATGAGTATAAAGGACAACATAGAGGATAGGCTCGATAGAATTAATGCTACACTTTCTGTGTCTCTACCTTCCCTTCTTCACTTTCTTCACCCTATTCATTGCTTCAATTTACGTTTCCCTCCTTCACCTTTATCTACTTTTCCCTTGCCCTCTCCCTTTACTATCCTCTCCTGTTCACTCTCTCATAGTCTTGGTGGTTTCTCAAAATGGCCAAGTGAGACTGTTTCTCCTCCCTCGGCTTTAGATGACAGACACACTGACGTTCATGGTCTGTATTTCAGTCCTAGCCAGGCACCAACTGACCCTGTTACTACCCCTAACGCCGTGGCCAGCGCAGAATTAGAGGTGCCTCCTGGTTCCTGGGCCACCCGAATCAAAAGCCTCAACTACGTCAAAGCTCGAGAGGGTGAATGGAAGACGCCTCTCCTGTGCTCTTTGTACGCACTTCCAGCTCAGCGCAAGCCTGTTATCCGCAGCAATATGCAATAGGACGGTGGAACCGAGGACCAAATGATCGGTGACCTAGTGCACAATGTCGAGTCCACCCTCGTCCAGGTTGTCGGCCAGGCAGCAGAGAGCCCATGCATTCCCTGCCGCCAATAAAAGGGCCCGTGGAATCAATGTGTCGTGGTAGACGGCTTGTCAACTCTGACCAGCTGTGCAAACTGCCACTGGCGTGCCAACAACATCTACTGTCAGTTTTCTGGCCACCTCGATCCAGGTTCTGCGCAGTCTACCACCACTGAGCCATCCCCGACCCTGTATGCTGGATTTACCAAGAAACACCAGGCTTACAAACAAATTACCAACAATCTAATGGAATCAACCGATGGTCGAGCTTCATTGGGGCCCGAGGCGGTGATCGACCCCCATGATCCCGAGGCTTCCCCGGATCGTCTACGGACCGCTATCCAGGACCTGACTGATTCATTTGAAGACCTGGCTGATACAATTCGAGAACTGACTACTCACGGAAGATCCCAGGAGCTTGAAGCTCAGCGCCTCCTACTGGCCATGATTGCTCTCCGTGCGATGCTGAGACGGGTAGATGAGGCCGATGCCCGAATTGAAGAGAGCTGAACGGAAGGATTTACTTCACACAACCGCTGATATACGGATCGTCTGCTTCAATTGAGAGAGCCAAAGAGCCAAACTTGGTCAACAGAAGTCTAATCTTACTTACTCTCAGGCCGCAACTTGGCATGAGACTAGCTTGTAAGGAATAGCCGTGCTCAATTAGTAGAATAAGTAGGATTAAACCGGCAGAGGTCTCGCGTTTGTCAGAACTGCCTTTTGTCCTCTATACATTCTTGTGGGAAGTAGATTTGTAGGAAATTGGTTGAAGGCGACATAGTCATGATCTCCTTTATACCAAAACCATCTGGATTTCGCTGTCCAGTGTATCTGTAGGTAATTGCCTTCAATCATCAAGAGTTATCTCTCGGGCTCTTATTCATCAATGTTTCCAAGGTTCTATCCACCGATGGATGCTCATGACTAAATCGGCCCTCCGATCGGACGTCCGAGGATCCACCACGGGCTCGGAGCACCAACCGCAATGAAGATGACGCGGAAATTGGCCCGACGCTATCTCGGTTTCTTTCTTTCTTTTTTCCCACTCATTTTGATGGGTGGACCAGCATGAACAGAAGGCTTTTCCGTCGGACTGCCGATGGCAACGCCCAACGGTCTTGCCGCCCCAATCGAGGCACAGTATCAGTCGCCGATGGCCAATGGCCTGCATCCTGAAATCCTGACCAAAAAATCCCTGATCGGCCTCATGACTCTTATATGAACTAGTTGATGTCTCGGAGAATTACTTTCTTTTCTCGGTTCCTCTTTTCACATTCAAACTCTGATCGTATTTCAAGAGAAAGTTTGGAGCCAAGCATTGCTCAGCAGGACGACAGACTTGCTTCGGAATGCTGTCGCTTGCTCCACATTGACATGGTCCCCAACATTCAAAGAGGATTTTGATTTCATCTCGCTTCAACGATGAATCGACAGCGAGCGGCCGAAAAGGCCTTGCATGACCAAACCAATATTCTTCCCTTTGGGCAACTCATGGTCGTCTTTTCCGGCCTGGCCATCTCGTTGTTGATCACCTTTGTGGACCAAAACGGGATCAGCGTCACGCTGCCAACAATTGCGCGCGAGCTTGGAGCCAAAAACACCATATCCTGGGCCGGGACCTCGTCGCTGATCGCCAACACCATGTTCACCGTGCTGTACGGCCGGTTGTCCGACATCTTCGGCCGGAAGATTGTCTACCTGTCAGCCTTAGTTCTGTTGTGCATTGCCGACCTTCTCTGCGGTCTATCCCAGAACCCGGCTATGTTCTATGTTTTCCGAGGTCTGGCCGGTGTCGCGGGAGGCGGCGTCACGTCGCTGACTATGATCATTGTGTCGGACGTCGTGACCCTGGAAAAGCGTGGCAAGTACCAGGGCGTGCTGGGTGCCTCGCTCGGCTTGGGGAATATCATGGGCCCGTTCGTTGCGTCGGCCTGGATTATGCGGTCGACCTGGCGTGGCTTCTTTTGGCTGATTTCCCCGCTGGCGGCGTGTTCTGCGGTTGTTGGGCATTTCCTCATCCCGAACAATGCCCGCAAGGATGGCTTTCGCAAGAACATCAGCCGTATTGACTGGTATGGTCTCTTTGCCTCGTCCGTGGGGATTATTTTTTTGTTGATCCCCATTTCCGGGGGCGGCTCATACTTCCCGTGGGAGTCGCCGATGGTGATCAGCATGCTGGTTATTGGCGGCTGCGCTTTTATTGCATTTTTCTTTATTGAGTGGAAAGTGGCGTCGCTGCCGATGCTACCAGGTACGTTTATGATGCTTCAAAGAGACAGCAGAAGGATTCTGAACTAACAGACAAACAGTGGTTTTCTTCAAGAACCGAGTCATCTCGACCCTTTTCCTACAAAGCTTTTTGCTAGGGGCAGTGTACCAGTCGTACCTCTACTACCTGCCTCTGTACTACCAGAATGCTCGTGGCTGGTCACCTATTGTGTCCGCGGCTTTGACTGCCCCCATGGTGGCATGCCAGTCGCTTGCATCCATTGCCTCTGGGCAGTATATCTCTCGGCGCAAACGCTACGGCGAAATCATCTGGGCAGGGTTTGGTTTCTGGACCTTGTACGTATTTTAAGCTACTTGGAGACATGTACAGTTGACATCTTGCTAATTATTTCGTTCACAGAGGCGCCGGCCTAATGCTTCTATTCGACCGCCACACACATCCAGCGGTTATTGCAGTCATAGTAGCCGTCTCCGGCGTGGGAATTGGCTTCACGTTCCAACCAACGCTCGTCGCACTGCAGGCGCATTGCACGAAATCGCAGCGCGCCGTGGTCATCTCCAACCGAAACTTCTTCCGCTGCATGGGCGGAGCCTGTGGCCTGGCTATCTCGGCCGCCGTCTTGCAAGCGACGCTGCGCTCCAATCTTCCTGCAAATTTCACCTACCTCACGCATTCGTCCTACTCTCTGCCTTCGCGGTCAAATCTTTCTGACACAGAGTGGGCTCAGATTCTATTATCGTACACCAAGGCCTCGCACGCGGTTTTCATTCTGCAGGTCCCTCTTATTGGGGCCTGTTTCCTTGCGTGTGTCTTCGTCCGCGATCGCGGTCTCGAACGGCCGAAGGAGCCCGAGGAAGTAGAGGAAGAAAAGAGAAGAGCCGTTGAAGCTGAACGGGATGCTGAGGCGGGTACTACTGAGCCGTGTCCCGAAGAATCGGAGAATCAAGTCCAGCATCAAGTAGAGAAACGCCCTTCTCAGTCGACGCTTGCCGAGTCGTCGATGCCACCGTCTCGTGCTGACCCGGGTTTTCTGGGTCCCGAAGAAATGGAGAAAGAAAAACATTAAAGGGGAGGATGTAGATGCTAGAAAGAGGGTTGTTGTCTATAATGTATTCCATGTCCCAGCATGGAGTGCCTCTTGTTGCATGAGCGGCGTTCGATACCACAGCATTTACATAGAGCATGAATAGAACTTCCATACTGAGATCCACACATTTTCTTTGTAATTCATATTTGATTCAGGTATTTTTGTGGACGAATATAGTTAGGCCAGCGAGACATCACTTGTCTCTTGGCACCCGCCACCCATCCCCAACTCTCCTCTTCACATCACCTTCCCCCACGTGGGTAGATATTCCACCAAAGATGAAATGAATTCTATCAGCAGCAAAATATAGTTTTGCAGGTCTCGCATCAAGATGTATCCGATGGGTCATAGTCCCGTGTCCTCCCGGCAGACAAGTCCCGTATCGCGGGATCACAATCCTCGGAAGCGCGGGAGGACGGCGTGCACTCGTTGCAAAACACGAAAGCAGAAAGTAAGTACCTTAAAGGCACCCACCAATGATGCTTGATTGTTAATAGGTTTGTCACAGTGCGATAATGAGTATCCGACCTGCTCCAACTGCAAGAAGGCAGGCGTCAGCTGTGACAAGTCCAGCGTGCGCGAGGACAATTACCGACATGATGAGTAAGTCTATCGGCTGGTCGTCTCACAGAATGAATGCTGATATTGTTAACAGATACACTCGTGCTCTCGAAGAACGAGTTGCGTTCCTAGAACGCAGACTGGGCCAATCTGGGGCCTCTACAGATGAAACTGGGCCCAGTACAACCACCGCAGCTTCATTTGGGTCTCCTTCAATGAAACGGGCCACACCGCAAATTGCTACCTCAGGGCTCGACAATAACCCCGTTGGCGAGATCGTGGGTCTCCTTGCCTTGAGTTCCTCCGAGGCGCCGGCCTACGTGGGCCCGAGCTCGGGTCTTTCGCTGGCCGCCAACTTAGGAGAGATGGTGCAGACCAGTGTATGGAATCAGTTCACTACTCGAATGCAACTCCAGTCTACCACTAGAGGTACTGCCACTCCCCAGACTCTTTCAGGGGCTGGCTCCGGCGCGTCACAACCTGGCAGTAATGCGCGCATGCGGGATCGGTCCATGCGAGTTGAAGAGCTCCTACCTGCCAACGTGGAGCCGCCAACGGACGAGATGGGATCTAAAATCATTGAGACGTATTTCAAAAGGCTTCACTCTCGGTATCCGTTCCTAGATCGCAGCCAAGTATGGCAGCTGCACCAGGAACGTTGGCGCTTAGCAAAGGCCAAGCGCGAAGAGCTGTCGCGGTCTGACCGGTTCGCTATTTTCAAGTTGAATTTGGTGTATGCCATCGGCGCGACGATGCTTCAGTTGGATGATAAATATGCATACACCGCGCCCGAGGTGAGAGGATCTTTCTATGGCAAGAACCTGACATGCATACTGACGCTCTCCTAGCGGTTCTACACCACTGCACTCCAGTATGTGTCCACGATGTGTGAAGCAAGGTCTATTGAAAACATCGAGGCCATGGTGCTTCTTGTCATTTATAATATCCGCACCGCGACCAGCCATGGGATGTGGTATATGATCGGACTTGCTATGCGTACAGCCATCGACCTGGGACTTCATCGCAAGGCGAATGAGATTGGTATGGATCCATTTACAGCGCAGATCAGACGCCGGCTATTCTGGACGGTCTATTACCTCGAGCGAATAGTGTCGATGTCTCTTGGTCGGCCATTCAGCATCTCCGACCGCCATATCGACCTCGATCTGCCCCAAGATGTGGACGACGACGTGCATGACCCAGCGCTGTTGACAGCTCCCCAAGATCCCAACCGTACAACATTGTTGACATTTGCCATTTATTTGTTTAAGCTCCGCCGACTCGACTCCCGCATCCAACACAAGATCTACCGCGCCGATCGACCCCTATCCTCTCTCCTCCCCAAAATGGACCCGCTCTACATGCAACTGGAGGAATGGAAAGAGTCCGCTATGCTGCGATTCAGCGGCCTCGAACTCGACTACCCGATGCTGCATTACAACCGGGCCGTACGGCTCCTAATCCAGCCCTTCCTGCCACTGCTCCCCATCACCGACCCCTATTATCACATCTGTCTGCGTGCAGCTGGGGAGATCTGTCAGTCTCACAAACGACTCCATCAGACCCTCGAGTACGGGCATTCCTTCCTGGCAGTGCAAACCGTATTCATGGCGGGAATCACATTGTTGTACGCACTTTGGACACACACAGATCAAGTATGGTCCGTCCGCATGAGCAACGACATCCGCGCCTGCTCGACAGTCCTCTTTGTCATGGGCGAGCGCGCCGCCTGGGTTAAGAAGTACCGTGACACCTTCGAGCTGCTGGTCAACGCCGCCATGGAGAAACTACAGGGCAACGAGACCGCCCGTACGGCCGGCATGGCCGAGCTGATGACTGCCCAGCACAACACTGCACATCTGACTACTCCCTCCACCGCTGCCATGTCGGGTCTCTCAAATGCTGCAGCCAGGTTTCCGTCGGTTAATGCCCCTGGTCTAGACCCTGATCCTGCGGGAGCGGCGACGCAGCCTTATGCCCCCGAGGACACGGATCATGCTGTACGCATGGCGCTGCAGCTGGCGCCGTGGATCGATCAGGATGAAAGTGATCCGTTGTGGATGCCTGATTTTGAGACGCTGGAGAATCTGTCGGGGACACTTTGGAGCCATGCTGACACGACGCTGTTTGATGCGTTGTAGTTGTCGTCTTGGAGATCTGGTTCCAAGTCAAAAACATCTCTTCTCGCCGTATAATTGAACCTCCATTTTAGATAGTGCTGCTGTCTCAAGGTGGCACATCGGCGAACCAGCTCGCCAAATCGGGCAGATCGAATTTCCCCAGAAATCCGAACTCCTCCTGCCCCAGACCCAGTTCATCCCAAGACATGAAGGGATTCACACTGGGACCTCCGGGGTCCGAATACTCTGGACTGGGGTCATCCGAGACAACATCAGCAGGCTGAGTCGCAAACCCAGGCCGACTCGAGTGACAACTCGTTCTCTGCTGTGACTGATTAGGAGCGGGGGCTGGATGATCAGAGCGAGAAGTCCCTGAACAGGAGTTAGTTCACTCGACGCATAAACAACGTCTGGGTTTGGAGGGTGTACAGACCAGAGTAATGCTGCGCGATATGCTGGTGCGTCACCTGCAGAAACTGCAGCGAGTTCCGAGCCGACAGGCTAAATGAAGCCATGTATCCTAGAATCTCTTCGCACTTGCGCCAGGTGTCGTCTACGGCGCGGATGTCGATTTGGTCGAGGATTGCTCGGCAGGAATATGACATGATCAGGATGAATCCTGCGGTCGATGTATCTGTCTTGTATTAGTTTTAGGGTTATACAGAGGTAGAAAGAGGTAGAATCCCAAAGCATACAAAACCCATTATACCACCACGCGTCAGTCGCCGTGGTTTGATATGTCATGTGAACAAGCGAAACCAGATCTACAGCCGCCATAACACAAGCAGCTGCACATTTCGAAGACACAGAGGAGTAGATGATATTCGGCTCGACGCGAGGCGAGCCGGGTCTGTCTCTAGAGTCGGGACCTGCCCGGCGCGAGGTGCTGATTCGTTCATTGGAACAGAGTTGGGAGAACATAGGGCGATATAGAAGAAGACGAAGATGAATGAACCTGGTTTACTTTAGAATGACTCCTTAGAAGCGGGGAGGCAAAGACAAATACCTCGCGCGTAGTACATTTTTCTGACGTTCAAAGATCGATCCTTGATGGCAGCCGGCACCGAGTCGCGGACGTGCGTTTGTCCAATTCAGCATGTGGGGAACACTCGCCTCGTATAGCGATAGCTTGTCATCGAGTTCCATGAGGACGTCCAGGCTGCCGGGTCTGGTTTCTCGCGGAGAGGTAGGACGGTTGCTGTTGGATCGGCTCTGCCAGGCATTGTAGATGTCCGACAGAATTGACTCGAGGATCTTGTATAGCTTTATGGTGGAGACGTAGAATGTCATGTATCCCAATCTGTGGTCGCAAGGCTGTCCACTCAGCGCGCAAGGGTCCTCGGATTTTGGCTCGGATCCCATTGCAGGTAACGGAACGGGAGAGATGTGGGAGGTCATGCTCGGCCGCCCAAATGTCATGCTCACGATCCTACCAGATGGTCAGATATGGAGCAATTCACTTTCTTCGCAGAGACATGGGTACAAACATATCCATAATGACACATCCATGCCAGGTGCGCCGCCGAATCTCCTTTTCAAGAGGCTTGATCGAGATCTGGGTTGCCGTCTCATGCAATCCCAGACCCTGGGCAACTCGACAAGCCACCCCAATCGAATTCCAACACCGATTCGGGTACGGGGTACTCTGCAAAAGAAGCGCAACAATCAAAAAAGTCTGCACGACGCCGATAGTCCCGATATCCAGCATATCGAGCCCAATAAACCGCTTCGAGCGAAGGAAGAAAGTATACGCCGTTGTCTCCCGTTCCGCAGCGGGAATATCCGAAAAATGGCACGCCAATCCAAAGATAGCATTCAGCGCACAATGAAAAACAATCGAGTCGGGACCGGAGTCATATGCGCCCCCGAGTCCGATATTGAGTTCGGGCAACCCGGGTTTGGGCCATTTGCTCGATCCCCAGAGGTTTTCATACGCCTGCTCGAAACTTGGTCGGTGGAAGAATGGGTACAGACAGTACACCCGGTCCCAGTAACATTCGAGCAGATGGTCAGCCAGGGGCCGTGGTGGAAGAGAGAAGTCGGCGAATTGGAAGTCCGAAGAGTCGGTCTTCAAGTCCTGCCACAGCCCTGTTTCGCTGCAGATGGGGTTGTTCTTGCTGCGTTGCAAGGCTTGCATGTACGAGCGCACGGGCATGGAGTATTTTGCTAGTCGCATGAACGATGCGGCGGAGGAGTTCCCGTAATACGGTTCTTGGGGTGAGTCTGTGCCCTCGCCGTCCTCGGCTACCGAGATTGCGCCCATTGCTGTGACATGGCCATGGGAGTTGAGCGAGGGGGACTGATAGGCGTTGGTAGTGCGGGACTGGGCGGGATTGTAGTGGACCAAATCACCACTATGTGGCTCTGCTCCTTCCGCGTGGGATCGAGATGAAAGAAACGACGGCCTACTCCTGTGTGCTGGGTAGGAGATTTGCGAAGGTGTTGCGGGCGATTGATCCTGTCCCGAGAGTCCAGGAGTCGAGCCCAAGCCGAGCAGACCTTCCACCGCAACAGAGGTTCTAGATTCTGCATCGCCGGCGTGGAGCGCGGCGGATTGCTCTTCCACATGGTCCAGTCCCGTTCCCCCTTCTTCGGGGTCATCCAAAGAAGCCGGGGGTATACCAACACCCCCTTGAGAACATGCTTCTTCAAGCTCTTGGATCCGATTGTGGAGGATCTTGAGATATTCATCGTTGCTGGCCGAACGGGCATTGTCCAGCTTGTACACACATCGGTCGATGGTATAGGAGCGCCGAGCGCAGGGCCCACAGATCGGCTTCTGGCCGTCGCATCGCACTTTCTTCTCACGGCACGCCTCACAAGCTAAAGCAATCTTGCGACGACGCGGATTTCCTCGCTTTGCGACGCCATTTCGAGGAGGCATTGCTGGACCTGCACGTTTGATGCAGAATCACACTTGGAGAACGCGATGCCCGGGAGAGACCCGATGCACGTGACATATACTCAGGGTGGATGTATGAGATCGGATGGGGGCGTCATGCGATGAGTGCAATCGTTAGTTCAATGAGATTCATCTCGGAAAACTTTACATGTCAATCATTAAATAGTGATTGGCGTGATGTTCACAGATACTCCACAGACCGAGTGAGTCGATGCTTGCGAGGGCTTCGGAACACACCCGGGCTCGGGTGCATTCCGGGATTGACGCAACAACACAGGATGATCGAAGAATCATAGCTGCCTGGATGACAAGCGAAAGATATTGTGCTCGTTGTGTTCTCCTACAAGTCTTTCACAGTCCTTCTACAACCTTCAGTCAGAAACCAGAAACCACTAACGACCAACCGCCAACCCGGCACCCTTGAACCTACAATGCAAACCGCCTACCAACCAGATATGTGATCCATACGTTACACGCCCTCGACCACCACCCGCAATTCTCGATGCAGAGTCAAGTCCAAACCAGGGACCACCAGTCCCGATCACAATATTCCAGTCCAAACACCAAAGCATGGCCCGCCCAAAGCGAGCTCCAGTGGGGAACCGACCCTAGCTTCGGATTCCACGGCTTCTCAAGCCCAATCGGCAGCTGGACAGAAGAGCGCATGGTGCAGAACCTGATGCGCAATCTAGCATGTATGTGCAGTGGGATCGACTTCGACGGCGCCAGCGAGCCAAGCCACTCAGCAGAACGAGTACCAGAAGACGTGCCGCAGTTTGTGAGCTTGGATCAATTGATGCTGCCCTCGTCCGAGCTGCAGAGTAGTAGCCCACAAAGCAGAATCAGCCAGGCACAACAAGAAACTACGATTCCCACTCCGGTATCGTCTTCATTGAGCCAACATACACTATCCTCTGATGGCCACAGTCCCGGTACCGATCGAACGAGTGATCGCGAAGCAGATGCCGCTACGCCGCCATCCAAAAAGAGGAAATGCATTCAGAAGTCTGGACAGGAAACGTGTCATTGTCGGTCTGAGAAGAGGCGGCGAGAGCTTGTTGGAAGGGGGTATCGGGATCTTTGTCAGGTTGTCCCCAGTTTGAGGATGCAGTCTTTTACGCGCAAGCACATTTTGAACGAGACGGCGGCGTTGATTGAGGAGCTTGTTGCGGGGAATGACGCTCTACAACGACAATTAGAACAGTTGGAAGAAAATAAGGAAGGAGATGAGGTCAATTGATTAAGTCCTATGTCTTTTAGATTGGATACCTGGTAGAAATAAAGATATTAGTCGGGCAAAAACGGGCATTGAACATATTTTAATGAATACGGGTATATAAACCTTGGATTAATCAAGATAAAATGAAATAATTGAATTATGTTTATATACTTCCAGAAACCAAGATATACTCCAAAAAAAAAAAAAAAAAAAAACACTCACAGAGCCGGAACATACGTCGCAATGCCCTTGGCCAGCCGATGAATCTGATTAGCATAGAATGTCTGCCAGTGAAAAGTCAGCAACCCGTAAACCTTTTCTTGAATATAAACATAAATCACGAAAGAACTCACGCTCTCCGCACCCCCGCCGACAATATTAAGCGGCAAAAACCGCGTAAAAAACGGTGGCGACACTTTATTCAGAGGCAACTGCGCCTTCTCATCCGGCACGCTCTCATCGAGCAGTAACTGCGGGAACCTCGCATCAATAGCAGCAGGCCGCCCAATGCCAATCAGATCACAGGCGTTATCATGAATCGCAGACTCCGCGCCCGCGCGCGTGCGGAACCCGCCCGTCAACATCAGCACCAGGCCCGGCAGCCGCCGGCGCACTTCCTTGGAGAATTCCAGGAAGAAGGCCTCGCGCGCGGCTGTACGCTCGGATTTGGTGGCTGGCGGGCTGGATTCGGGCCAGCCCATCATTTTGGGGTCTTCGTAGGTGCCGCCGCTGATTTCCATGAAGTCGATGCCTGCGTCGGCGAGCAGCTTGATCTGGGTCATGGTGTCTTCGAAGGTGGCGGAGCTGTGGTCTGCTGAGTTGAGTTTGATGCCGACGCAGAACTTGGCTGGGACGACTTTGCGGATCTCGGAGATGATTTCGAGGACGAAGCGAGCGCGTTTCTCGGGTGGGCCGCCGTACTCGTCTGTGCGGAGGTTTGTCTGGGGGGGTTAGTTTGAATGAAATCGATAAGAAGATTGAATAGAATTGGTGGATCGAGGGAAGAAATAGTATTCACCTTGCTGTTCAGGAATTGATCTGATGGAACATATCGTCAGTATAAATATCCCTGAATATCAAAGCAAAGAGCATCATACCAATCAAGTACCCATGCGCCCCATGCAGCTCAATCCCCGAAAACCCTGCATCCGCCATCAAACGCGCGCAATCCACAAACTGACGGATCACCCTCTCGATATCCGCGCGCGTCATCTCGCGCGGCGCCGTCCACGCCAGCGCGGCAACAAACCGCTGCAGCAGGCCATCGCCAAGTCGAACCGGCACCTCACTGGGAGCCAGAGTCTGAGCGAAGATGCCGCGGCGGCCCGCAACACGGAATGACTGGCGGCCGGGGTGGCAGAGCTGGGCGATGGCGGGTGTGCCGTGCTTCTGGCAGGTATCGGCGTACTTCTTCCACTGGGACACCAGGGCTGTGTCGCCGGTGTATTCGGCGTGCATGGCTGTGTCGTAGGGGCTGCCGAGGTGGTCGACGTCAATTTGGATGTTGCCTATGGGTGGCGTTAGCTTAAACATATATCATTGTTTTATTTGATTTGATTTGATTTGATTTGTGTTGCTTGCTGTGATAAGCAATGGTACTGACCGGTCAGGATACTGCCCCATCCGCCCTGCGCCCATTGTTCGTAGGCGTCGAGGAGGTTGTCGGTGGGGTGGTTCGTCTTGGCCATGAGCTCGGCCATAGCAGCCTGGCGAGGTGTAAGTATCCAGTGCATTTAGACATACTTCTGATGGACATACCTTGCTCAGTCGGTTGGGCAACACAAGACCGCAAGGAAGCTTGACCGGGTCTGCGAGTGGAGACGGCATGATGCGATAATGTCAATGGCAATACCTGTACAAAATATGGTGCTGATTCGATATGTCTCTAGATGCGAACAGAGACACGCAGCCCCTGAATCAATCGCAGGAGGTAGTGATATCAACTTGGCAACCGAGTCAGTCCTACATGAGAGGCGCATGAAATGAAATAAAAAAACACAACGCACAGCACTTACCAAGTATATTTCTAAATAAAACACAAAAGAAAAAAAAAAAAACGAAAGCACAGAAACGCCCTCATCGACATCAATTGAATACTTAACCACCCCCAAGCCCGCCACAAATTGAACCTCGGTCGAAACCTTCCCAAGGTTCACAGACACGCTTTAGTCATCGCGCGGAGGAATTAATCTCGCCGTTTCACGCGTCGATCCGGACTGGATGCAAATGAGGGGAAATACGCATCTTGAGACCGGTTGAGAACCAGTTTCTTCAGTTTTCCTCCCGCGAGAGAGAAAGGATCCGCTGCAGAATCGGAGGGATCAGTTCACCCGCGGGATCCACATGTGATGAAGGGAATGGAGCCCGAGTGTCCAAATGGAGCTATAGTTTCACGCAGAGAGAATGGGGAATTATCGAGCAGTTGATAGATTTGGAACCCTGCTTGGTTCCACTTCTTCGTGAATAGGGGGGTTAATCTGAGCTCAAGTGGTGACAAAGTTGGTGATCGATGGATTACCGAGGCCTTGTTGATGGTTGGTTCGGCAGACATTGTCTTGAGATATGATCAGCGAGAACATCTTTTAGGAGGGACACAGACCTTGGTATTGTCACTCTGGTGCGGTGAAGCAGAGACGTCGAATTAGACACCAGCCACACACGCCTATGAAGAGTCTGTACTACATGTACCTGGCGAGACCATAAATCCCCTCAAAAAGACAGTGTAAAAGTAGACAAATCCAATAGATTGTGATTATATCCTAATAAACCAAAATGCAGGCACTCAAAATGCGAGAACCATCAACAAAAAAAGTGGGTATTGAAAAGAAAAGAAAAGAAAGAAAAAAAAATCCGTATCCATCACAGAAGAACCACGCTCGAATCCAAGTACGAAACCAAAAAAAAAGACATGCGAAACCATCACGCAGAGATCCTAAACCACAATGGATTAGAACAGATGTTTGAGAATGCAGAAGCGCCAACAGCAATCCCGAGATATGTGGCAGAGCCAAATGACAAAAACATAGAAAAGGAATCATCGGCCTTACAGCTTCGATCCATTCAGGTCCTCCGAGGACCCGTTCAGGGCTGGAGACAACGAGCCCAGGCTGGACAGCAGGTGGCCGACCTCGCGCTCGAGGGCGCGGACCTCGGTGTGCGGGTCGTACATGCGGGCCTTGATCCAGTTGTCGAGGTCGGAGTCGGACATGGTGCGCAGGGCAGTCTCGCGGTCGACCTTGTCATCCTGGGCGGCACGCATGACCTTGCGGGTGACGACGATGCTGACCTCGCGGATGCGGGTGATGTCCGGGTACAGCAGGCCGCGCTCGATCTCCTCAGCGGTCAGGGCCTGCGACAGGGCGGCACCGGACGCGTAGATCATGTTGTCGGTGACACGCACGGCCTTGGACAGGATGCTGCCCAGCCCGATGCCGGGAAACACGTACATGTTGTTGCCCTGGCCCGGGTAGTAGGTGCGGGTCTCGCCGGTGGAGTTGGTGAACGACATGCTGGGGAACGGCGAGCCCGACGCGAAGAGGCAGCGGCCGTCGGTGTTGGTGACTGCGCTCTCGAAGTCGCACTCGGACTTGTGCGACGGGTTCGACAGCGGGAAGATGATCGGGGCGGTGTTCCAGTCGGCCATCTTGCGCAGGATCTCGGGCGTGAACACGCCGCCCAGCGTCGACAGACCCATCAGGATCGTCGGCTTGACGTGGTCGATGACCTCTTCCAGCGTCTTGTACTGCTCGCCGTTGTTGTCCTGGCGCGCAAAGTACACCTTGTGGTCCGCCAGCTTGTCGCCGCGGTCGGCCGTCACCAGGCCCTTGGTGTCGACCAGGTAGAAGCAGCCGCGGGCCTCGTCCTCGGTCATGCCCTCGCGCATGAAGAACTCGACAATCTGCTTGGCCACGCCGACACCGGCGCTGCCGGCGCCCAGGAACACCGCGCGGTGCTCCTTGCAGGGCAGGCCAGCCCGCTTGACAGCGTTGATCACACCACCCAGGATGACAGCGCCAGTGCCCTGGATGTCGTCATTGAAGCAGGTGTAGAGGTCCCGGTAGCGCTCCAGAGCAGGGAACGGGTTCTTGAAGTCCTCGAATTGGATGACAATACCAGGCCAGCGCTCAGTGAGAGCAGCCATCAGCTCGTCCATAAACTCCCGCTCCTCCTCGGGAGAGATCTTGCCCCGACGACTACCCATGTACAACGGGTCTTCCCGGAGGGTCTTGTTACCCGTACCCAGGTCCAGAGTCAGGGGCAGCGTGGCCTCGGGGCGGATACCCGCACAGGCCGTGTATAGGGCCAGCTTGCCAATGGGGATGCCCATACCGTTAATCCCCAGGTCACCCAACCCGAGGATGCGGGAGCCATCGGTGATACATGTGATCTCCACATTGGGCTGCGGCCAATTGGCGATCACGGCAGCTAAGTTTCCGCGATCTTCCCAGCTCAGGTACATGCCTGGAGATGAGTTAGCCCCGGTTCTATTTCGTTGCCGGTGCGGAGAGAAACTTACCTTCGGGCTGCTGGTAGATCTCCGACCACCGTTGGCAGGCCTCACCCACCACGGGAGTGTAGATCAGCGGCGTCAATTCCTGCAAGGATGTTAGCTCAACGTTTAATTTTCGTCTTTCCCCCGACTTTTCCCCCTCCAATCACATGGGGATCTGATCGACGTACTCTAAGATGGTCCGTCACCAAACGATAGAACAGGTGGACGTTGTTCTTGCGCAGGGTACTGAGGTAGAGGAACTTGTCGATGGGGGTGCTCTTCAGACCCAGTTGGGCCAGGCCTATTGTCCATCAGTATACGACCCAATTGCCAGACAATTTTTTTTTTTTTTTGAACTTCCATACATCGTGCCTTTTGCGTCTCGTATGACTCGGCGCGCGGGGGAGTCAGGCCGTAGGTGCGCAGGTACTTGCGGATGTAAGACGGGTTGGCGGTGTCATAGTTGGCATCCCTATGCGCGGAAAAAGGGTTAGCCGAGGAATTCATACAATCGATACAACCCATGCGACAATATTAGACATCAAGGGGTACTCACGACGGGGTGTTGGAGTGGTTCATAAACGGGGTCGCGTGGACCGGACGGCTTTGTTGTTGCGAAGGAAATCGAGCCATTGTGTCGGACTGAGAGCGAAGCAGCTTACTCGAGTTCGAGACGGACGAAGAATGATCCAAGGAGAAAAACGAGCTCGGAGCAGCTCTGGGTTTATGTACACAAGCTAGGCGACGAGTGGTCCCCTTTCGAGCGCACATCCACGACATCTTCCGACACGCAAGTACTACCAGACCAGAGAATTAACCGGGGCCGCGTGTCAAGCGGACGGGCTCGAGGACTAGGAAAAGAAGAGTCATGATTTGAGGTCGGGAAGAGTCGGGCAGGGTAGGGATTAGGGGGGGGGGGGGGCCCTCCAGGAGGAAGTGGATATGGTAGTTCGGTGGTGGCAGCGAACCGTTGCGCGCGGATGGAGTCTGGAACTCTGGATCCCTCACAAAGCTTAGATCCAGCAAGGATAGCTGTGGAGACACAGTGACGCCGACACTTGCGGAGATACACACCGCTGAGCGAACAAGAGGGATCTGACGGGGATTATGTCTCGAGCACTGGGAGCTACACCGTACACTTGAGTCCGACGAAAATGCAGGACACAGATGTACACGGTAAGCTGTCGAACGGGGGGGATTTCCCCAATTTTCCTGCATTTTTTGGCGTGTTTTGTGACTGGCTCTTGATGCCGGAGAGGGCCACAGGACTCCCGCCGAAGACCCACCGCTGCGAGCTTCCAGAGCCGCAGAGAGTGCCGAAGTGGAGTCAGTTGTCAAGGCTGACACCTAAATTCGGGGCAAAGAAGAAAAAGTCTTTCTGGAAGGATCCCGAAATGAGAATGGAGTCGGCCAGCGGAGTCTGCCGGGCGCCCAAACAAAAGGGAGGTCGGTCGGAGGCGATGAGACAAAGCGGTCTCAAATTGGCGTTGGCGATGACTCCATGCTGCCCTCTGAATGGCCTTGGCCGCCGAGTCACCAATTTTTCTTCTTTTCCAGCCCCCCCTGCGTGGTTTTCGTTTTTGCCCGACTTTCCTGTTTTCGAGTCGTGCTGGAGTGTATAAGTAGATGTGGTCATGAAGATTCGTCACGATTTTCGATGTTTTCCTACAGCACAATTCTGCTACGTCTATGAAGGCTTGGCTGTGGGGTTTCGCGTGGCAGAAACACTCGCATTATTCAGGAAGTATTAATAGACTTCAGATCTATTTTCTTGGTTCTGGTATAGCTTTAGGGTTGGGAGTGCCCTGGCACCAAGCCATATGTTCTATTTATATACGTTGGTCCTTGAATATTAACCATCATGATTTGATTCCATGTCTGCGAAAGAATAAAGAATAAAGAATACATGAGTACAATGGTGCTGCAATGTCAATCTTCTTTTCTTCCTTTTTCTTTCTTGGTTCTAGGATACCTTGCAGTCTATTTTCCTGGTTCCCCTTGATCATGTATAGCATATATCCTTATTGCTGTCAAGACTGAATCTTGTCATACAGTGTCTTCATAATTCCACGCATCATCGATGATGTAAACGACTGGGTCTCTGCCGAGTATCGTGATCATTCCATCGTAGGGTGGGTCAGGTGGGAATGGCTTCATGCCCCACCATCTCTATAGACCCTTTACATTTAGTTAAGTAGTGAGGCGATAACGAAGGGTTAAACAAGATATATCGAATTGGCGTGCTATTTCGCGAATTAAAGGGATTTTATGCTTCTGGATAGCGTCGATAGCTAATAAGACCCTATCTTCTTACTCGATAGAATCTCTAGCTTGTTGAGAGCGAATTAGTGGCATAGTAGCTAGTTAAAAGTAGGAGGTTCGCGAAGATAGCGCGATTTCGGTTAGATAGGCCACTCGCTTACCGGTTACGCTAGCTTTCTTCTACTATCGCCGTCATTCTTCTTCCTTCCCTTGCCCTTATTAACCTCAAAGTATAGACCATTCTTTCTTCTCTTTAGCACTATTCCAGAATATTTCTGTGGCCCCTACCGAGCTTTACAAACATGCTCCTAGCAATAGCTACTAACTACCGAGCTAATCGGAAGACCAGGTATACCCTGAACTCAGAGTGGATGTTTTTAAAAGCCTAATTCACGGTACGAATATGTTGGATATTCTATATACCCTATTTGATATCACGATAAACCCACTATTCTAACACCTCGGGAAATTTCTATACCCTACGACCTTAATTCATGATCCAATTCTTAAAGACAATATGCATACTTTTTGGCCCTTTATTTAACCGACTTGTTAATCTCCATGCAGAGTTTGAGAAATGCGATGTGATATTGCTCCTCTATAGCCCGTGGTTATCTTCACCCTCCAACTGCTACGACCGAGTGTCATTCGCTGTAAGTGGCCAATCCAGAGCTTTCCCTAGCGCTGATCGGAATTTGCAGGGATTAGTATTTAGAGGAAGTTGAGCAATAAATAGAAAGATAGAAATAGCAAACATCCATAGACTGGCGGTTGTGTGTAAATATCCAGGCAGCCAGAGTGACATGGTGATGACGAAGTTGTCGTCATTCTGCCAAGCGTGTCACTCGCAACGCTGTCCGGATATCCCTGCGAACAGAAAAACCCGACCCACGCCCAAGTGCCCCCGATTGTTCTTTCTTTTGATATTTTCGGGTCCAGAACTTCTTCACTATGCCCGACGAGACCGAACCCCTGCTCCCTCGCTACGAGGATGACACCCCACGCCAGCGTCAGCTCCATGAGAAGCTCCACTCCTACCAGATGGTCCGCGCCCTCTCAGAGGGATACATGCCATCAACCGAGCAGACCATTGCCAACCTCCGCACCTTACTCGCATCCGATGTCCTCAGCATCCGCAATCAAGACATCGGCAGTGCCGGGCGCCAGCTAGTCCGGGACTGCCGGCTAGGGATCCAGGTGGTCATTGAGGTTCTGCAGGAGAAGAACGGCCAAGATCAGCTGCAGGAGTTCTTGTGGCATCTGTCGCGCTCTCGCATGGCACTGGATCGCTCGAAGCTCTCGCAGCAGGCCGGCCAGGTGAAGGCTCGAAGCGATGTCACAGCCGGTGGGTCTCGCTGCGTCGTCTTAATCTAGATTTCTTGGCGTTGAGAGTGGTTGTGCTGATCCTTTATGCCCTGCTCATAGCTTATGATAGCTTTCGAACGGTTGGGGGCTTGCTGCTCACCAATGCTGACTTTCGTCTCTTCGTCGATGATGTCGCTACTGTTGGCCGCCAGATCTTTTCCGAAACGGCCGCGTCGCTGTCCGAGACCTCGAAACAGGTCGCGGAACAGGTCAGGCCGTCCGCGCAAGAACAACAATCTCTTCAAGGACCAGGGGCTGATGAGGGAAAGGCTCAATCGGGAGAGGACTTGAAGAACGAAGCCGTCAATGTGGCTGATGTGACTGGCAAGGGAGTCGCTCGCACCGGCCAGGAAGCCGTTGAGAGTGCTCGGGAGCATCTCTCGGGACCGGAGAGAGATACATTATTAAATCGGTTGAAACAGACAATCCAGAAACTACGGCAGCGGTCGGATTACTCGGACTCGGTGTCAACCATTGCGCAGTTAATCCAGCGCTACGCCAAGCTCTACGCGAGTGCCGTCGAGGAAACGGCTTCTGTTGCCCAGGGAGACATCGACATCAATACAGACCTCAAGCAGGCGACGGATCAGTTCTGGGGCTTGCTGCGGTCGTTTGGTCGCGCTGAGGAGTGGGACTGGCTTCAACAGAACTTCCACGATGTCTTGCGCCACGCAAATCAAGACCCTGAGTTTGAGCAGCTGATGGGCGACGTGGGCAACTCCCTTCAAGATATGCTCACCGACCCTAGCTTTTTTGACGCCGCTCCCCAAAAGCTTGAAGAGCTCAAAGAAAAGTCCGAGAAATTGGGCTCCGAAACAACTTTACGCAAAGACGTGGACAAGTTACTGGCCCAAGCTAAGCGCACGCTCCGGACCGTGCCTGATGACCCTGCAGTATCTAAAGTTGTCAACGCCACCAAGAAGCTCCATCAAGATGTGTGGAATGCCTACGGCGACCGCAAGTCTGACCTTCCCTCGGATCTGCTCAACGTCTTTCTTCCAGTTGTCTTGAGAAACATTCAATACATCCCGATCCCACGTTTGGAGATCGCCGCCCCAGAAATGGACTTGTTGGTCGAGAGCCTAGTATTACAGCCGGGTCACACAGTCCACTTCTCCTCGTTTCTTCCCCACCGCATGCATCTTGCAACTCGCAATGACATCGATGTTGTGAAGAAACACGCCAAGCGCACCGAGACTGCCATCAAAACCGCGTTTACGGTGACCGTCCAGGGCCTGAATATCAGCGCTGAGGACTTTGGGTATTGGTTCCGCACGCACACAGGCCTTTTCTTCCACTTAAGGGATGAAGGTATCGGCAGTTTCTATCTCGACCAACGCGGCATCGACATCTCTCTTGATGTGGAGGTAGGCCGAGACCGGCTAGAGCAGATTTTCGCGCTGCGCGGCGTGCGAGTGCGCATCCACAAGCTCGATTATAAGCTCCAGCGTAGCAAGTGGAAGTTCCTTCTGTGGCTCACCCGGCCCTTCCTGAAACATCTCATCCGGCGTGTGCTGGAGAAGAAGATCGCCGAGGAGATTGTTGCCGCTGCTGTGGCACTGAATCGCGAGCTGGTCTTTGCGCGCGAACGCCTACGCGCTGCTCGCATCGCTAATCCGCAGGACTTGGCCACTTTTGTGCGCGCGGTGCTCGCACGCCTGAAACCACCCAGTGGCGATGTCGAGACCCATGTTAGTCTCAATGCACCCAAGAGCAGTGTCTTCCAGGGTATCTATGCCCCTGGCAGTGTTGTCAAGACGTGGCAGGAGGAGGCCTCTCGTGCTCAGGAGGCTATCGAGGACGGCGACGAAACTGGTGGTTTGGGCCATACGTGGCGCAACGATATTTTTGATGTTGCTGGAACACGCTGAAACTTTTATCTCTTCAGTTTGAGATGCTTATGGATCTTGTCTTTTTTTTTTTTAATGACTTAATGACGGAGTCGAATCTGCTTCAGCTCGGATGGCTTGCAATGGCGCACCTACGACCAGGAGGTTAGGGTATCAGGATTGTTTCACTTCTAACCATGCCAAGTTACCTAATGAAATATTTTGATCTTTCTTTAACTTAAAGGAATGGCATGCCACGTTAAACTACAGACAAAAGCGAACCCTTGTATAGGCCACGTGACCGGTCGAATGTTATTCCAGGGGCCACCTAAGTAGATCGCGACGGGCGTATGATGTGGCCCGTTCAGTATTGACACTGTCCTCAAAAGTCTTGCTCCACCTGGAGACAATTGTGCAGGACACCCACATACCACTGGCTCCATGTCTATGAGCTAATCCATTCTCTCCTATCTTGAAATCGCCCCGATAAGCTTCTGTCCCTTCCAGGACCGAAGCGGACGGCGCCAACGGGCACTCCGGCGTGCGCACAACGTCAATTATTCGATACTCGGGGGCAGTCCCTGCATGAGCCGTTCCTGCAGAATTATTTTGTGTACATTGTGACTTCAGGATGCAGTTGCTCCGGTTCTGGGCCGCGCTAGCGGTGGTGTTGTTCTCGGTGGTTGTGCTGGCAGCAGAAGATTATTACAAGATCCTGGGGCTGGACAAGTCGTCGTCGGAGAAGGATGTTAAACGGGCGTATCGCACTATGAGCAAGAAATACCACCCGGACAAGAACCCGTGAGTTTGCCATTTCCTCGGTCGATTGAGACCATACCATACTAGAGGCTATTGTCTATATTTCGAGCTCTATGTGCGTGCCAATTACTAATGCTGTGCGATGTTTTGAATAGTGGTGATGAGTCGGCCCGAGAGAAATTCGTTGAAATTGCAGACGCCTACGACGTCCTGTCGACCTCGACCCTGCGCAAGATCTACGACCAGCACGGGCACGCGGGCGTCGAGCAGCACCGGAAGGGAGGCAGCGCCGGCGGGCACGCCCACGACCCGTTTGATCTCTTCTCGCGGTTTTTCGGCGGTGGTGGTCACTCTGGACATGCGCCGGGCCACCGCCGCGGACCAGACATGGAGGTGCGGGCGGGGCTGCCGCTACGCGACTTCTACGTGGGCCGGGAGATGACGTTTCTGGTGGAAAAGCAGCAGATCTGTGATGCGTGCGAGGGGACGGGGTCCAAGGACCACGAAGTGATTACGTGCGACCGGTGTGGTGGCCACGGCATGGTGATCCAGAAACATATGCTGGCGCCAGGCATGTTCCAGCAGGTCCAGATGGCGTGCGACCGCTGTGGCGGGCGCGGTCAGCAAATTAAGAACCCGTGCCCTGTGTGTGCAGGGAAGCGCGTGGTGAAGAAGGAGATCGAGACCACGGCCGACATTGAGCCCGGCATGGGCAAGGGCACGCAGCTGGTCTTTGAGAACGAGGCCGACGAGAGCCCCGACTGGGTAGCGGGAGATTTGGTCGTCACACTGGACGAGAAAGCGCCCGAGCTTGCCTCCGAAGACGATGATGATAACTACCGCACCGACGGCACGTTCTTCCGCCGCAAGGGCAAGGATCTGTTCTGGAAGGAGTCTCTGTCGCTGCGCGAGGCCTGGATGGGCGACTGGTCGCGAAACCTCACCCATCTCGACGGCCATATTGTCCGTCTCGGCCGCGCCCGCGGGGAGGTCGTCCAGCCTCTGTCTGTTGAGACTGTCGCTGGCGAGGGCATGCCGCATTACTCCGGCGCCGATCTGCATGAGCAACCCGAGGACGAGGACGTGTCGCACGGTAACCTCTACATCGAGTACACGGTCGTACTGCCCGACCAGATGGAGAGCGGGATGGAGAAGGAGTTCTTTGCCCTGTGGCAGAAGTGGCGCAACAAGGTCGGCGTCGATCTGGCTACCGATAGCGGCCGGCCGATGCCTCCGCCGGCGGAGGAGGCCAAGGACGAGCTGTGATTTGTGTCTGTTCTCCTGTCTATTGTATATTGTATCCGCTGTTTTGTCATAGAGGTGTTGACTTGGGTCTCCGCTAGAATAGACCTGTTTCTGTGTCTGTGGTTGTACTTATCTGGTGTACAGTAATTTCTAAAACGAAAATTGTACAACGGTTCAGCACAGTTGCAATCTTCATTCCTGCATTTACACCAAGTGTATTTTGGTAGGGAAGAATCCACGGACCTACATCCCTGATGCGATGACCTATTTCCTGTCAGGGAAAAGATGGTAAATCACGTGATGGCAGAACCACACCGCCTCGATAACAGCGAATTTTTGTTATCGCGGTACCTCGACTTTTGCTCTGCCGTACGAGGGCATTCTCGTTCCCCAGCCGTTGTTACAATTTGCAAGTTCTGCGAAGAAACACCCGAGACTTTACCAAAGCCATCACTGACCAACCGCCAAAATGGTCCGCCAACTCAAGCACCATGAGAAGAAGTACGTGCACCAGACTGAAGCTTCACCAACATCGATATAAGTCCATGCATATATGATGTACCCGAAGAATCTAACTCTTTTTTTTAATAGACTCCTCCGCAAGGTCGACTTCCACACCTACAAATCCGACGGCAACCACCGCGAGCACCAGATCCGCCAACGCTACCTGCTGCAAGACCCAATGGACTACCGCAAATACAACGCACTGTGCGGCTCGCTGCGCCAGCTCGCGCACAAGCTCTCGGAACTGGACCCGGAGTCCGACGCCCTGCGCAAGAAGATTGAGTCCGAGCTGCTCGAGAAGCTGTGGCGCATGGGCATCCTCAAGCAGTCGCGCGAGCAGGGTGCGGCGCTGTCGCGTGTCGAGCGTGAGGTTACGGTGTCGGCGTTTTGTCGGCGGCGGTTGGCAGTTTTGATGGTGCGGACGGGGATGGTGGAGACTATTAAGGCTGTGAGTTTTCCTTACCCACATGAGACAGAAGCCGTGTCAAGCGTGGCCGCAGTTCTCTTGCTCTACATTGCATAATATATACATATAAAAGTATATGTATATTTGGGTTGTGTGAAGGCATAGCTAATGATTGTATAGGCCGCCACCTTCATCGAACAGGGCCACGTCCGCGTCGGCACCGAGGTCGTCACGGACCCGGCGTACCTGGTCACCCGTAACATGGAGGATTTTGTTACCTGGGTCGATTCCAGCAAAATCAAGCGCAATATTATGCGCTACCGCGAGAAGCTGGACGACTTCGATCTGTTGTAATGGAAATCCCGAGGGTTGGATTGGGATATTCGAAAAGCTTTTCTTTTGCTGCTTGTTTTCTTTGATATACCCGTGTCATGCATTGCGAAAGATTTCAGGGTGGCGTTTGGATTCGCTTGTTGACATATGACATGTTATGATCGGTTGTGATAAAAGTTCTACTTGAGTTAAGACCTTCCAGTCTACTTCTACGTCTCTAGCAGCACAGCTGAAAAATTACTAGATAGTGCCTATGTTGAGAAATGTCGATTGATTAGAGTATTATTTTTGAAAAAAAGTTCCTTCACCGAGCTTCTTTCTTGCCACAGGCGAGGAAATGAAAATGAGCGTGATTAAACGTATAGAAACTTTGCAAGTTTGCCCGGGTCCTTTAAACCTGCCATTTCAATACCACAACTCCCTTGTACAACCCAAAACCACCACCAAGTCCGGAAACTCCGGACTCTGCCCCAGGGTGCGAGATGTTGACTTGCAAAAGCTAAATCAAGATCGACACGGCATTATACTTTGGCTTCAACACGCTGTAAGGGATCTCCTTAGAGTCCCACTTTGCGTCATCGTATCCCTGGAATTCCTTCGCGCTGGCTTGAAGAGCCTTATAAAATTTGTCAAGAGCCCCTCTGGCTTTCTTGTCCTTGGCAAGTCCGCGAGCCGTTTTGATGCAATTCATCAGCGTCTCCTTACTCTCGTCTGGTTTGAAACTGAGAAGGTAAGGAACATGCGAAGACAACAGCCATTCCATGGTATGGTTGATAGGCAGCGCCTTGACAAGGTCGTTCTCGGTGTAATCGAGCAGGTCTTCCAACGAAGTTGGAGGCGGAGTGAAAAAACAGGAGGGCTTGTTGATCACGAAGCCCTGGTAGTAGTCTTGCAGGTAATTGACAGCAGTGTGCTGGGGCGATGCAATGTGAATACACATCGTCACGCAGTCGACCAGGCTGTCGAACGTGTGGATTTCAGGGAACGAGCGCAGATCAGCACCGCTAGGAGACTGCATCTCGTTCCACCACTTCCCAATGGACTTATCTTGCTCGACCTCCTCGTCGCTTGCGTAGGCCAGTGAAAGCCGCTCTTTCACGTAGGTTCTGATCTTCTTCCACATGCTGTTGATGCATCTGGCGTAGGTGTAGTTGTGGAACTTGGGTGAGTCGAGCTCCTGTGGAGGGAAACCGCGGTTCTCGAGATCCTTTGGCACGTAGCTGTTCTCGAAATCATAAGACCTGTATTCGCTGCGAATGAACGCCAGGGCCTCTTTGGCCTCAAATCCGATGATCTGAAGAATGACGGAAGGAACGAGAATTCCCCGCGCTGCCCCATTCAGAGCCAGTGTCTTCTGCCAGTGCGGGCGAAGGATTTGGTAGACCGGGTGGTCGGATTCGAACTGTCGGTTGGCCGAGACGATGACGGCCTCTTCAACCAAATGAGTCCGAGTCAGATGCACAGTGACTTCATGCCGGAACCAGTCGCTGGTCTGCACACAGGTCTTGGCTGATAGCAGAAAGACAGGGTTAGCAACATGGCATAGAAGACTGGATTTGAGAGAAGGCCATACCATATCTCCACGGCCAGTCATGAGCCTCATCAACTCTCTTTTCTTGTGCATTGGGTGGCTTTTCCACTCCGGCCAGAAGATCCCACCGTTTGAACAGTTCCCGGTTGTGAATAGTCACAGACGCCTCCATACTGCCTCGCCAATCCGTGACAATTGCGAGCGGATGAAGCTGGCCATTGTCATCGAGGAAGAAAAGAGACACGGCCGCGCAGCCATAATGAGTGGTTTTATCGTCGACGACACGTTTGATCTCGGCCTCCGGGTCCGTGAACCCAGCGGAATCGCGGAAGTAGCTGTAATCCTGTACGTACAAGGAATTTGGGTATTTAGTACTGAGATTTGTGATGGTCTCCTTGGCAAGTGCATCCTCCGGAGTCTTTGCAGCTCGGATAAAGTAAGAGATCCAAGACTTCGGGGCTTTCTTAATGGTGGTAGGATTCGTTCCTGTGAATTGCTGCTGGGCAAACCGGGCATCGCTGTACCAATCCAGCAACTCGCCCACGTTGGGACGGTTGAAGATATCGTGAAACTCTGTCCACCTATGCAACCACGACTTGGCTCTGGCGATTTGTTCGCGATTGTAGTTTTCCACATCGGCAATTGTCTTGCCTTTGTCGGGTGTGCCCGGACTCAAGAACCATTTGGGGATAATGCCCGACATGATCCGCTGCAACTGGAGCAGATAAATAGGATTGAAGAGATCGAATGGCCCAAGGGTTGAACGCTGATTTTTGTCCTTCTCGCCTGAGTTTGCCCACTTCTTGTTCAGACCAAGATCAAGGTGGGGGGGATAGCCGTCGTCTTTGCTTTTGGTGAACGCAAAGAAGCTCTTGCGGTCTTCTCTGCTCACAGCAAAGGGAAGCAAAGGTTCGACACCAGTGACATCCGTATAGGAGGAGAACCTGAGCAGCGCATTAGCGAAAATTGGAGAGCAGGGGGAAAGGAAAGTCTTTGGGGTATGGATACCGTTGCTCGATCAGATCATAGACCTTCGTCAGTGCCAGCTGAGTCCCGCGATAGGTGCCTTCTGGCAGCCTCTCCGGCTCAAATTTCTCCGCGAATGTCCAAATAAGACTCTCGGGGTTCTTTTCACCGGCTGCCTGTTCGTGAGGGGCCAAATCGACCTTCTTGGGCATGAGGCTGAGGTTCGTCAATTCATTGAGGAGAACACCCGTGTCGATATCGTTGAGAATATCGTCCTGCGGGCTTTCATCTTCAGGATTGTCGGCCATTTTGCTTGGCGTCTCAATGAAGCCGGGCATGGTGGCCGCATCGGATAGGGTTCGAACCATGATTGCGGAGACGAGGGTGTATTGGGGAATCCAAGAGAATTTGAGATTACTGTCAATCACATCGACGAGGATAAGCTGATTTGCAATGAAAAGAGGGTGCTTAAATGTTCGAGTGTCTTTATAGACCACACGGCTTGGTCAGTCTAATTCTTGCCTGGTGATATCATGACATTAATCCAAAACATCGATATTTGCACAATATACTCTTTGCTGTCGTATCTCGCATGATACTATGCTGCTGTCGTATTGCTCAATCCACAAAGCTATGTGTAATAGACATTGATCCAATGGAGATTACTAAGGTTCCAATATCATAGGCTGATTGGGGTCCAGCGAGTATATCCTGGTGCATTCTATTGTGGATCATGTTGCCCCCCGCGAGACGGTCTGGAAAATTCAAAGAGCCTAGGATGGAAAATGTCTCAATAGCAATACGAGGCCATGAGCCTTGGAGGTCTACAGTGTATGATTCATGCAACCTCCTGGGTTCTGTCATTGGCACGAGTGAATCCATTAATATCTTATCTATGAGCATCTTGACTCGGATACTGCCGGGATGAACCAGAGATATGATTCCCTCCGTATGACCTTCCTCGGCGGTTTGAATAGGCCGATTCACCGTGTATCAAGGCCAATTTGTCATGGATATTATATTCCGCGATGTTCCATTGGCCGCATGGGAATTTGATCATATACTTTTGACCCACTCATTCCGTCACCCGTCGGCCCGCAGGACGAACCGAACCCAAAGATTGCTTTCGGCGTTGGAAGTTAGAAATTAGGCCGAACATCGAAAAGAGGAGAAAGTAAGAAAAGAGATCCGAGGAGAAAAGGGAAGAAAAGGGAAGAAACAGAAATTGGTATTAACCAGGAAAAATCTATTCTATAGAGCAACTACTCTCATTGATAAAGAAAAGTGGCCTAAGTCAAGGTGCCAGAAATCGAAGGTGATGGTCATAACCTTCCGAGGTTGATTTATGGGGGATTTCCGTTGACTGGCCAGAATGATGATGCTCATATTGAACGTGTCTGGGGTCTGGGGGTCAATAGGAGACCCACTACGAAACCCTCGATAAATCTCACCGCGGTTAGTCATGGTTCTTCTCTATTTGGTGTTGCAAGTTGAACCAGATTTGGAATTGAGTAGCTATACGTGACGTTAGCTTGAAATATTCCATGCCAAGCGGGTCTGCCAGTGGAATATAATTTGACAAGGCTATCGTACAGAGTCTATATATAGTATCTATGCCGGCCCTCGCTCAATTTACCCTTTGAAAGTCTGACTTTAATAGTCGATAATATAACAAACCCTTACCATTAGGGTACCGCTACTATCTAACAATTCATAGTCTAATTCTCAAGATAGAGAGGGCCATGAACGCGTTATGAAACATAGCACCTTTCATGCACTGCACTGCAGTATAGGCGCAGTACATACATCCCTGAAAAACACAACACGAAACCACACCGCCAGAGCCTCAGCGTCTCTCCCCTTTCCCTCTTCTTTCTATATCACAACCTTCCTTTTAGTCTGTCTAATCCCAATCTCAAAATCAAAACCCTCTATCTCCCAAATTTCCTTCCAAGATTCTCTCCCGATGTCCTGTACAACAAACCCGCTCAACGAATGCCCCCTCCACAGCGACGCCATCCTCCCAATGCAAGACCCATACATGAACCAAATAATCAACAGAACAAAGAACCACGAATTCCGCAAATACCGCCTCAAGCCTGAAGTGAAACGAATCTGGTTCTACCGCACTGCGCCCCACTCCAGCATCACACATATCTGCGAAACCCTGCCAGCTCGAACCCGGAATCATGCTGATGATGCGCCCCTCCAGGAAGATGGACTCGGTAATGCAGAGTTCAATAATAGACACAAGGACTGGATCGGGTATGATTTTGCTTATCGGATGGTTTCCGTTTATGAATTGCTGCGTCCGATCACGCTCCGGGAGATGAGGGAGAAGTATGGGTTTAAGGCGGCGCCGAGGGGGCTTGTTTATTTGCCTCAATCGATTCGGGAGAGTGTTAAATGGCAGGAGCAGAAATTAGTATGTATATGGTTGACTTGCAGTGTGTATCAGTGTGTCTGGGCTAATGTGGAGTTGTAGTTGTTTCGTCAAAGGGGACAGTCTCAGGAGATCTAGTGTGAACTCTGGTGGTGCTGAGGGCAGGACTCTTTGTTTGAATGCTTTTCGATGATTATTTCTTCCATGCTTATGAACTATATCCAAGGTCCGTGGGTGGCCACTATAAAATTGAAACAGAAAATCAAGGACCTAACTAGAAACAGGAATTTTAAGATAGTCTAGGTACTGATAGTACTTCCTTACACCTATCTATCTGATCACCTCCATCTGAATATAGTAAAAAATAGCATTTGAAGGAAGCACATCGGGTAACTCAATTAGGGTATCGCAGTCTTCAACAGGTCAAGTAACAATGCGAAGATAAGACCACCAGGGGGCCGGCCACAAAGGACAAACCGTGTACAGCACGCTAGATGCAGGCTATGCGATGTGATGCAATGCAGATTCAGATGCAAGAGTCAAGTCAGGATCGGCAGTCAGGGATTCATGGTATCGTAGAGGGAGGGAAAAGAAGCGGGACCAGAAAGAACAGAGAACAGAGAACAGAGAACAGAGAATAAAAGCAACCAGCACCGGTGCTGGCCAAGAAAATAAAAGAAAAAAGAAGTCAAGGGTGTATCAAGAGGTCCTGGAGCGGAGACCAGGCCAGCGACGCTGAGAACCACTTTCACTTTCATTGCCCGGACCTCGGTGCAAAAAGTCCAGGAGCTGGACCTGCGGCTTGCCCGGGTCTCTCGCTTCCCTTGTCTGATCGCCATCACCGGGAAGATCCATGCGGAAACGCCGCACACTGCCCTCGCGGCTGGGCCTGCCTTCTTCAAAGAACGGGGTGCGCGCGTCACGGGTCCGGCACCAGCGCGGGGCGACGCGGCGCCAGAGCCCGCGCACACCACGGCTGGCGCGGTCGATCTTCTCGTACTCGCGGCGGCGGGTCGAGACCGACGTCCACTCCATGACAGTTGCGGGGACATGCACGGACGAGGACGACGGGCTGCGGCGGTGGTAGTTGGAGGCGGTTCCCACCATAGGAGGAGGGTCGGTGTTGGCTCGGTCACTGGGGCGAAGAGGGAAGGGGGTGCGTTGGAAGAGCTCACGCGCTCGAAGCGGTGGCTGGAATATGACGAGGCGCCTGGTGATGGCGGTGCCGAGCCACCGGTTTCAGAAGAGGCGCGGCCTTCGCGCCGAGATCGATAGGTTGAAGATGCCGATGTATGCAAGGTTGGTAGAGACTTGGGGTTTTCTGCATCTGATCTAGATGACTGGTCTTGGAAGAGACGGCATGACTCCCGATGCAGTGCCAGCAACGACTCTCGTTTCTCTTGAGGCGTACTGCGGGCCGAGTGGACAGGGACGATGGCAGTATTGGGAATCACCCGACGAGCCGAATGAAGAGAGCTGCGACGGCTTGTCGGTCGAGACCGCGCCGTATTGCGTGAAGCTGAGCGCGAGTGGTTGACCGAGTTGGCACCAGAGGTAGGGCGAGACGCAGGGCGAGGCCGGCTGGGAGATGTCGGGGAGGAATCGGGTGTTTTCGTGCTGGGCGGGTCAACCCTCTTCATCTTAGGGGTGTCCATCTCCGATGATCGAACAGGCACAGTTGGCGGAGACTCGACTGGGATGACGCATTTCTCAGTGATTTCCGTCACCGAGTTGCATGGAGTCTTGGAAGGACTGGAGAGGTCGATGCAAGGAGGATGGGAAAGAAGGTTGTCTGCAGGTGAAAGGGCCATGTCAGGATCGCCATGGCATGTGACGGAGGCCATTTGCCTTCGCGAAACCTTGAAAGAGGACGTGCCTGCCCAAATGGCTGCAGGCGCTCAGCGATCACCGGGATCGCCGATCAATACTGCGTCTGATGAAGAGGGGCGATAAGATTAGGGCTTAGAGGGGGTGGCAGAGAAAGGGGTCCATCTTGAAGAGAAAAAGAAAAAGAAAGAAAATACTAAAAAGAAGATGAAGAAGGAAACGAAGAAGAAGAGGGACACGATAGAGAGAAAGAGAAGAGAAAGAAAAAGAAAAAGGAGTCAAAGCGAAGGCTAAACAGGTTCATTCACACCGCTCCCTCAAGCGCCCTGGAGGTGGGGGGCTGATCTTCACTCGTGCGTAAACGCCCCTGCATTTGCTGCGTGTCGGGGGTTTGTCTGACAATAAGAAGAGTTAGTAGTAGAGCCAAATATTGGTGTTAAATCAGAGATTATTCAAAATCATATACACCCCGAGATACTCCAAATCTCATCATATACAAAGCTCTGTATAGTTCCTGAGTTGGATTCTGCAGCCCCTCATGGGCCCTGGGGGGCCCACTTGGAGCGCAAATCCACGTACGCATTCAATATTCAAGATTTGATATTCGATATTTTAGCTTGTGCGGTGAAACAGGACACGACATATGCGATCTTTTTAAGCATAACCATAACCATAATTCATTCAATTGTACCAACGCCGGCTATATGACTTTATATTTTCTCCACATCAAAACAATGGAGTTCTCACAACGAGTATACGAACTCGGGGTTTTCCCGGTCAGTCAAATCAAGCCACCTGAGTGAGTCAGTAACTGAAAACATAGAGTCAAGATGTTTAAAAAGAGAGACTCACTCTTGGTTCTCCATGCGCACATAGCCCGGCGCCGCGCACACCTGTGCCTTGCGTCGGTTCTCGTTCCCATACCACCACCACACCCCCAGCAGCATCAGAATGCACACCCCCCAGCAGACAATAATAGTAATCTCACCCGGTACATAGCGGGGTGCATCTTGAGGGCGGAAGACTTGGGGCCCTAAAGAAAGAAAAGTAAAATGTCAGCATTGTTGTAGATCATTCCAAGGTTCTTGAAGAACTCTTCGCTCCACTCACCAATGATATTGCCTGCACAGTATCCGATCAAATACAGAGCTGCCACGGTTGTCTTCTTAGTGTAACCAGCCACATTTGACGAGACGAGGGACAGCAGCGCAACAAAGGGTGTCGGGTTGGCTTGGGTCAGGTAATATCCAATCAGGCGGCCGACGTTGTTGGAGAGAGGCAGAGCGACAATCAAGACCATTCCGACAATCGAGGCAAACAGACCACCAAGACTGGCCAGGATACGCTGCCCGGTGACATGGCCGACCCAACCATTCAACAGCAGAGCCACCACTTCGACGGCACCGCCGGGAACACCGAGGATCAAGCTGTCTTCTTCTGTGTAGCCAAAGCCTTTGATCTATAACCAGAGAAAAGCGTCGACAGTTAGCAACAGACAATCAAAGCAAGTAATAATCAACAAGTCTCAAGTCTCGGAAAAACTTACCAGCTGACTGAAAAAATTGGTAATGCCACCATTCGGAATATTCGCGATGATCGCGAAAAAGAAAAAGGCCCACGTCATCGGGTCCAAGAGTGCCTCCTTCACCTGATACCATTTGAAATGCTTGTTACCAATTCCCTGCTGGTTGACCCGCACCCGCGCGATCGCCAGAATGCGATCCTCTTCCTTTAACCAGCGGGCGTTGAGTTGGCTGTCGGGGACGATCCAGAGGAAGGCCATGCCCAAAACGATAGTCAGCAGGCCCGTAAACAAGAACACAATCTTCCAGGGTTCGATCGTCGATCCATTCTTCTGGGTGCCGACCGCGATCCCGTAGGAGACTACACCTCCCAGGATTTGGCCCCAGCCGTTGAAGCTGAACCAGATGTTCACACGGCTTCCTTGCTCTCGTTGGGTATACCACTGGATTCATTATTAGCATCGATTTATATCCATTCATGTATTGGGAAAGGTAATACCTGAGAAGTCAGAAGAGCAAAGCCCGGTGTTACGGCAGCCTCGAACACGCCGAGGAAAAACCGAATGGCAATGGCACCGGGGTAGTTATTGGTAGCGGCAAAGCAGCAGAGGATGAGGCCCCAGATTAAAATACAAGCGCCCGAGTATTTGCCCAAGGGTAGCATCTGGAGGAGACGGTTGGTCGGGTATTCCCAGGCCAAGTATCCTAAAAGAAAGATATTAGCATTCAAGGACGTCAAAGCTTCACAATTTTCGAGGACCAAACCAACCAAAGTAAAATAGACTGCCCAGCCACTGGTATTGGTCACTGTCAGGATCCAGATGGAGATCCTCCTTGAGGCCCATGACACTAGCATAGGATAGGGTGGTTTCTCGAAGCGAGTCAGCATGTTTCCAGTAGTTGCACGTTCACGCTCCGTCAGACATACTGTCGAGAAAGTTCATGCCATAGATACAGCACATAATGGGCATCATATGCCAGTCAATCTTGCGCAGCAGCCTCCGGTTCGTGGGCTCGTCTAACTCAATCGCCTCGCCTTGCAGCTGAGAAATGGCCTTCATGGCCTCGTCGGCGTCCTGGCCATGTTTCTCCAAGGTGGGACCGGCATGTTTGCCCGTGTCGACGTCCACGGACGAGGAGTTGCCCAGAGTCTTCTCCTCGTCTACCATGATGGGGTTGTGGCGGAAAATGGAACCCGGATGTGTCGGAGAAGCAGAGAAATAGAGATATAGAGATATGGAGAGAACCGGAAACCAAAGTTCGACCAACCTTTTTTTTTTCGAGAACCGAGCAGAGCAGAGGTGAGGGAAGAGGAGAATTTTATAGCTTGGGAAGAAAGAAAGGGGAAAAAAAAGAACGGTGAGCTCTCGGCAGATCCCAAATGTCACGCACATGGCCATGTTAACTCCCCGGGCCACGCATGTTGCATCCTATCAAGCTCCACAACCGCCCCCTGGTGGGTCTCTCCACGATAAGCACCCGATTATCTGGGGTCGGCATCACGCCGGATTCGCTGGCGATTATTGGATGAGAGAGAAAGAGGGGGGTTGATCGGCAAGGGATGAAAGAGCAATGCATCAGGGATGTGTACTGTGGATGAGTCCACTCGAGGTGAACGGGCCCCCTCTCAGAGAGGCTTTCCCACCGCTTGAGATCTGAGCCGATGCAGCACCCTATCTTTGGTCCTTTTTTGTTCTTTTTTCTTTTTTTTTTTTTTCTTTTTCTCTTCAGGGATCCCCCTGTTGCGGTGTGGGAATGTGAAACCACCCTCGAACCATGGATATCTCGCATCGGAGATATTCTACCGCGGATTTTGATAAGTACCCTCGTGCAACGTGGAAGCACGAGGCCAAGGCTTAACCAAGATGTCGAAGCTTTTTCTCCGACCGCCAAGCGGTGAACCCGAACAGGAATCGCAATGGATCACACTGAATCAGGTTGGCCCCGGACTGACCGAGAGTGACCGAGAGTCTCCACTGACGTCGACCCGCACCATCCTGGGAATCCATTTTTTGGAACTGGTATGTTGGTACAAAAAAGCAAAGGGCTCCAGGGGGCCAATGCGACGGTGCGAATCGTAGTTCCAGGGTTCGCCTCAATTATTGCATGCATACAATGTGTGTTCTCTTTATCTCTCTCGCTCTTATTGAGCCCCACCAACACGGGCCACATACGCCTCCCATCCCTGTTGCTGATATTGGCGCGCAGCCTCCTGCGGGTCAGGCGCCGCATAGATGCCCCGGCCGGCGATAATGAAATCCGCTCCACGACCCACCGCCGACTGTGGCGTCTGATACTGCTGGCCCAACTTGTCGCCCGTAGACGAGAGGTTAACGCCCGTGGTGAACACGACAAAATCCTCGTCGGCACTGGCTGCCACCGTCGCAGGCACCTCGCCCAGCGACCGCGTCGACACAAACCCCAGCACGAAGCTCGGATATTTCCGCGCGTAGTCGACCGACGCCGCCGTGTACGGCCCCGTCGCCAAGGACCCCTTCGAGGTCATCTCGGCGAGGATCAGCAGACCCCGGTCCGCCCCATAGGGGAAATCCATCGCCTGCGCCGTCTGAGCCAAGGCCTCGACGATGCCCTCGCCAGGGAGGATGCTGCAGTTGATGATGTGCGCCCATTCCGAGATCCGGAGTGTGCCGCCGTGGTACTGCTTCTGGACCGTATTGCCGATGTCGATGAACTTGCGGTCCTCGAAAATGAGAAAGTTGTGCTTCTGGGCCAGCGCCTGGAGCCCGGCGATGGTCTGGGGTCCAAAGTCTGTGAGGATATCGATGTGGGTTTTGATCACGGCAATGTAGGGGCCAAGTTCTGTAGGGCTCGTTCTCGATGTGAGTCGAAGGTTAGCCCACTTATCGCTCCCCCTCTCCCCCTCCTCCCCCCCCTTCGCCAGAACAAGAAGACTTGGCGAGGATCGCTGGGAAAGTTGTTACGTACGGTCGGCCAGATCCAGTAGCTCTTTGGTACTCGTCACATCCGCTGATACCGTCACATTGCTTTTCTTGGCCTCGGCCACCTGGAAGAGCTTTCGGGCCAACGGATTGGGGTGAGTGCTGGCGCGGGCGCCGTACGTCAATTGCGATTTGGACGACATGGCGGGGGGTGGGGGGGTGGTGAAAGGCGACCAGGTAGGGGCGAGGGGATGAATGGGCGCGGTGGGGAGGGTGTATTAGAAATAGATACAAGAATGCCCTTCTCTTATTCTTTTTCTCTTCTTCGATATCACAAGAACAGAAGCAATGCAACGCAGAGTTCGAGGGGGACGGACTTGGGAGCTTTTTTTTCGTGCGCCACAGTGGAGCATGCGCCACAAAACCCCAGAGCTTCGCTGTGTGGCCGTGCACTCGTGAAGCTGACTTGGATGCTTGAATCCTTTGATGATTTGCTTGTATTTTGCATGACTGATAAGGTGCGACGTATAAAATGGATTTAATTAGACACTTGAATCTTCCTAGAGCGACACCAGATCCTTCCCAACTCCAAACACAGCCAGTCCCCAGAGCGCACCCTGCGCCAGCCAGAAGACAGGTCCGCCCTTGTTGAATCGGCCCTTGCCCTGCGCTTGGCCCGAGTACACGTATCCATACAGGAACATCACACGGGACAAGACCCACACGGAGCCAATGCCGGCCGCCAGCTCGGGGTACTTCAGGCCCGCCACCAGCGTGCAGAGCATGGTCTGCGAGGAATTCTCCAGGAAGTTGGAGTGGGCGCGCTGGGCGCAGTTGAACTGCTCTGCCTTGGCCTGAAAAAGAGAAAGAAAAAGTAAGTTAATGTCAAGGCTCAGTGTTATAAACTGGAGGGAGGGGGAAGGGGATACATTTTCCTGGCACTGCTCGACCGACGCGTAGCTGTGAGGATACGGCACCTTGGCCTCCTTGCGTATCGAGGTTGTGACACCGCCGTGCACGAAGCCCAGCAGTGGGATGGCGCCGAGGGCCACGCCGATCACGAGGCTGCAGATGGTAAGCGACCATACACCTCTTGAGAGGGATAATGTCCAACTCACCCGTAGTTGTCGGGGACAGGAATTGCGACCATGATGAAAATCAATCAAGGGTTAATGGAGAGAAGAGTCTGGGGGTTGGGGTGCCACGGATGGGCTTTTTATACACTCGGGGCGGCCAACGCCCGAACATCCGTGCTTCGGTCGGGACACTCAGTCTCTCCGATCTGGGACACATCTTGGCGATTCGACTGCTGTCGATTGCTTTCGATTGATTTGTGGTTTATTTAAATACGGGGAAATAAGAGCTGAGAATTAATGTTCTTCGCGGTATCTTGTCACCATTCCTACAATTGTATACACTTTGGACGCCAGATATACCAGCGAAAGAGAAAAATAAAAACAAAATAAAACTTAGAAATGCAACCCAAATTACAAGGGCAGGAAATGACTAATGTAAAATGCTCTGATGGTTATTAATGTTCAATGCTTATGCGAACCAAGTCGTATATGATCAAAATATCCAAAAAACCAAGCTTCCCGGTGACGTCATGCGGCCCCGACTATGCCTGGGACTGTCTTTTAGCGCATTCGGCTGACGCTGCCATACTTGGCCTGCCAGGCAAAGAAGTAGAGCAGAGCTCCCAGCGGCTGTCCAACTAAGCAAAAGCTCACCCAGAAAATGCAATTGCCAATGACCTTGCCAAGAGGGTCGCGCATCTTCTCCAAGGGTGCGGTGACAGCTATGAGTGGTAATTGAAACAGCATCCCGACAAAAGCTACACCTAAAACTAATCAGCATCGGGTGGCCATAACACCAGACGAGAGGGAGGGATATACCAATAAAGTTGTGAGTGGGAATCCCAACCAGCATCTCGTGGAGGATGGCCGACAACAGGAACACCATCCCGCTGGCGGCCAATGGACTCCAGCCGCGGCCCACCAGCGGCGAATATACATGTCGTTTCATAAAAAGATATACTGGCCGATTCCAAGACCGCCAGTACACTCCCAGACTGGAGCTGTTCCACCAGTCCGTGTAGAACTCGCGGTCGCCGAACCGCATCACTTCGGCCAAGGCGTTCAGCAGAGCCTGGAAGAGTGCGAAGAACCCCGCAAGCCAGATAACCAGCGAGATCGTAGACAGCTTCATAACCCGCTCTAAGATGGAGGCGATGTCCATGACAGCGATCTTGTCAATCGAGTTGCGCAGAACCGGGGCTGCATACTGCGCCGAGAGGAGCCAGATGAACACCGAGAGACCCCCAAACTCGGCCAGGCGTTTCGCAACAAATGACCACCGCACTGACGAGGTCCGTGGATAGACCGACTGGTAGACGAGTGTCGGCGCAAGCCAGAAGTAGCACAGGTTCTCAATGGTGATGTTCCTAGGATAGGGACACGAGGCGTAGATCTCGGGCAGGCCAGGATCACTGGATGGATTGAGTAGTGCCAAACGAAGATCTCGGTTCGTAAATGCGTACGAGCAGATCTTCAGCCAGACGATGATCGCATGTAGCTCACAGAGGGTTCCAATGCCCGGGTGGTGGATGTAAAAGTACACCACGAAACTCGTCACTGCCAGACAGAGCGTGGCGTTCAACGTGTGAAGAAAGGCTGTGTACCGCCATGTGGACCGAAACACTTGCTGGTCATGTTCTTTTTCTTCGTCTGTTTTCTTTGGCTGACCGACCGTCTTTTTAGCGGCTCCCGCAGTAGCCAACTCGATGATATATGCAGTAAATAAATGGCATGGGACCAAGGCAAACAGAATCGACCCGAGTACAATGTCCCGCTGGCGGTAGTCATGGCATTTAATGCAGATTAGAACCCCATACTATATCATTAAATTAGTTCGGTGGTCTGCATTGAGCAGACAGCGAGGTCACCCACTTTCATAAAATTCTCAATGATCAACCGTAGATTCATCGCCACTGTCACGACGTGTTAGCCCGTCTCTGTCCTGCCTGGACATAGACCGATGAGAGCAACGACCCTACCAAGCACCAGCACCATGAGATTGCGAAACCCAAGAAAACTGGGCGTCCAATCGGCGTCTCGGCTGAGGCTGGAATGTCGCACCTGCGAGTGATAGGCCGCGACATGGCGATATTTACTGCGTCGGGGCTTGGTCAGCACAGATGTCTCGCCAGTCGAAGCAGCCGCATTTGCTTTTGTTGATTTGGAAGTCTCCAGCTCATGAGCTGGGCTCGTCTCTTCAGCCTGTGAGGCCATCCCGACCTGCGGATGAGGTTAGAATGGGATGGGGAACAATGTTGACAAGCTCGACGACAACCCGCGGACAGCTGCCTTGACGAGAAAACGCGAAGTAGCTGGAACAACCAAAGACAAAGCAATCAAAGCCACACAAGCAACAAAAGCAACAGATCTCCAAGGCGACTACGCCTCTTGAACACGCGAAGAAGGAAAGTCCAACGGCGGGGAGAGCCATGGCGCAAGCAATGCAGATACCCTGCGTGGCCAATCAGAGTGAGCGGCCGGCCCCAGGGAGACGGCGGATCCTGCGATGCTGGAGACAAGCATCATCCACGCTCCTCGGCGATTTCCAGCTTTTCTCACTTTGGTGATTTCTGAATTGATCTTGAGCTCCGAGATTGATTGCCGCTTCTTCGCTACCCCCTTCTTGGTCATGTTGACGGCTGAAGTATCCACCTGATCCTTCGTCAACTTTTCACAGAGCTCCCCATCGGTGGTCGCAATGGCCTACTACGAGGACCATGGGGGCGACTCCCAGCTCGGGGGGAGGTTTACGAAGAATTATGACAGCGGCCCCGTCGGTCCCCGACGACCCAGTACGTGTGATCTCTTGTCGCGCCTTCCGGAAAAGCTTCCCAACCCTTGGTGATGGCTCGGCTGACCACCTAATTCCCACAGGACTCGTGACGGATTATGGCTCTTCGATGGTACAATGGATGCGAACACGGCGACCACACTACAGAGGAGGGCATCGGATGGAGACCGAGCGGCCGAGCGCCAGTTTCACGGTGGATGTACGTGTCGCGCAACGACCCCATTGCGGAAGCGAGGCTGATGGGATTTGCTCTGACTAGATGTTGCCGCCCATGGCTCGAATCCATTCCCCTGCCGATACAATCCCCGTCCGACACCTGCACCAGTCGATTGGGAAATCCAAGAAGCCGATTGTCGTGGTGCGATGGACTCCCGAAGGGAGACGGCTGCTCACCGGAGGCCATACCGGCGAGTTTATGCTTTGGAACGGAACGGCCTTCAATTTTGAAACGGTCATGGATGTGCGTATCTGAGCATGTAAATCGGTTGTGGTATTGGTGAGGGGCGAGACTGACCATTTGTCTTCTGCCCAGGCTCATTACGATCAAATACAAGCAGGCGTTACATCGCTGGGCTGGTCTCACAGCCATGACTGGCTGATCTCCGGCGGCCAACGGGGCGACATCAAGTACTGGCGCCCGAATTTCAACAACGTCGAGACGATTGACGACGCACACCACGATGCGGTGCGAGACCTGGCCTGGGCGCCTAGCGATACCAAGTTCCTTTCTGCGTCGGATGATACCACCCTCAAGATCTTTGACTTTACCTCGCGGACCTCCGATACGACTCTGACGGGCCACAATTGGGATGTCAAGTCCTGCGACTGGCACCCGACGAAAGGATTGTTGGTGTCTGGGTCAAAAGACCACCAGGTCAAGTTCTGGGACCCGCGCACCGCTCGGTGCTTGACCACGCTCCACAGCCACAAAAATACAGTTACGGCTACCCGGTTCTCGCGGGTCAACAACAATCTCCTCGCTACATCATCGCGCGACCAGACGGCGCGAGTATTTGACCTGCGGATGATGAGGGACATTTGCATCTTACGAGGGCATGACAAGCCCGTGTCTTCGTTGACATGGCATCCGATTCACAGCAACCTCATCTCTACTGGAGCCGAGGATGGATCCTTGCATCACTATCTCCTGGATGAGCCCAACCTACCCAGTGGCCAGATCCCCACCGTGGCACCGTATGATAGCCCGGACCCTGCCAATACCCCGCCACAAGTGATCTACCCGGCGCATCGGATTCAATACGCACACGCCGCCACGATTTGGTCGCTGGACTGGCACCCATTGGGCCATATCCTGGCCTCAGGATCGAAGGATAACTTTACTCGATTTTGGTCTCGAGCGCGACCCGGTGAAACTAGTTACATGCAGGATCGATTCCATATCGGCGAAGAGGCAGCAGAAGCACAGGGCACATGGAACCGTGGGTTCGGCCGGAGACAGATGCGCGAGGAAGAGGAGCAAGATATGCAGGACGAGGCCGACAGCCTTGTCGACCAGCGCCAACCCGGTGGTCCGTCTCTGCCCGGCATTCAAAGTGCTCCCCAGCCCGACGGCCCAGGATTACTGCCTGGTATCGGTGCCGCTCAACCGCCGCCGCCGGGTGCCATGGGCGGAATGGATCCTGGCCGCTTGGCTGCAATTATGGGCACACAACCTCCCCCGCAGTCACACACACCCAATCAAGGAATGCCCGGGTTCCCCATGCCACCGGGAATACCCGGAGCGCCACCGATGAATGTCGATCTCGCGCAACTGCAGAAGCAGCTTCTCTCTCAAGGGTTCCCCATGCCCCAGAACCCCAACCCCCAGAATTTCCCGGTAAACCCTGGCTTTCCAGCAGGGTTCGGTGGCTTGCCAGGACTGCAGGGAGGTGGCACTCCCGATGGCAACCGACGGTAGTGGCAGGACAGCAATGCCTGCAAAAGACCAGGCGGATGGGAATTGCGGAACCGGCGTAAGGGACATAGCATGATGGGCTGCTGTGACGCGGCTCTGCGGAGTCAGGCACTCTTTGTGGGATATAGATTCCCAGATGTATTATAGCCTGGGCGTTCAGAATTCAACCTCAACTTATGAACGGGATTGCATCATGGAATATCCTTTTATAGATCGTATGTTGACCACCTTGCAAGTAATTTTCATCGGGCAAGATTGATCCCATTCAAAGACCACCCTGCATAGGAAAACTCGTCATGATGAGAACCATGACATTCACGCCACCCCAGATCATCGGCAGCCAAGTCGACATGCGAAAATTGCCTGCTTCGTAAACAGCGCCGAGACTGCGCAAAACACATTAGCTATTAGACCCCACCCTCGAGTACAATAGTACAATCCTCGACAGTGACACCGAAAGATACTCACATAAGCCCGACAATACTCCCGGCAAATAACCCTTCTAACCCGGCAACCACACTATATAATAGCGGCAGGATCCAGATGATGCTCCAATTGCGGAAGTGCGTCAACACCGCACATCCGGCGACCGTCAGATGAGTGGCGCCATAGAACACCAAGGTCCAGTACAAGGTAAAACGCCAGATGTCGTGCTTGTAATAGAGGTAATACGCCTCCTTATCGTGTGATGGCAGCGGATCGTACAGCGAAGGGAACGCCGGCACTTCGTAGTTGATCGGGATGCGATTGTTGGCCATCGAGAGCTATGCTGCAGCGCCGGTTCAGCTGCAGCAAGAGAAATATTTCAGAGCATGGTCTAGAGAGTAGGAAGCGTTTCCTCGACAGCGTGGTGGGTTTGGTCGGGAAACAACGCCCTGGAGATGGCTTGACGTGAAGAATGACGCGTGTTTGCACTGTTTGTCTCCGGCTGGACCTCGGCAGGTCTGGGGTTCTCCGCCGTGGGCGCATCTCTCCCTGATGTACATACAGCAGAAGGACCTCGGAGAGTGTTTGTCCACGCTCTGTGCTTCTGCTGGTTTCTCCCAATGGCAACAGAACGCTCATTGGCCGCGCTCCTGCGGTCGCTGCAGTCGACCTCCAGTCTTCAAGATGCTGCTGCGTAAGTCGAGCATCATCGCGATCGCACCAGGGAAACATTGATTTTGAGCTAATGCCATATCCAGTATCCTTCCCACGGCCACCAGCTTCTTGTCGATGCTTGGAAACCCGTTGAATTTGAGCTTGCTTGCATCGCAGCTTCTCAGCGCACCCGCCCTGTGGAACCACCCCGTCGACTTGCAGGCGTGTCGCAGGATAATCAGTGTCTTCAATACCGCCGCCATTGCGGTCCTGCAGAATGACAGCACAGACGAGCCTCGGTTACCATATGGGCGAAATCGGAGGATCGAGCGGGAGGCATGGATTAAGGCAGTGGTGGAAGGCGCTGACGACAAGTCTCCGCGTTGGAGGCACATGCTCCTGCTAGGCGGGATTCTGCTCGGTTTCGAGGGACAGAATCGCCAGGGTCTACCATGGCATATACGAACAAAACTCGAGTCGGCTCTGGCAACGGCTGCACAGTTGGCTCTCGAGGAGTTAGAGCCCGATGCGGGTGTGGATGGGTATTGCATCACTATGGTGTTGAACTACACATTCGAGCTTCTGTCCGATCTGGAACGAAACAAACTGGATTACGATCGCTTGCTGCCGATCATGATTCGATCGGCCTTTTTCTCGCCCGAGGGTCTTGAGGGAGGTTATTTCTTGGGGACTATCGACAAGGACGTTGTCGAGGCCCCCGGGAAACAATTCCGGTGGTCGGCCAACTCTGCAACATTCGGCTATCTGTCTTCAATATCTTCTCGTCCTCTTGTGTCGGCCTTGGGTCCTCTCTCTCGTCTTGTCGCGTATGCGATTGAGAATGTTCAAGATGTTAAGACTGTCGCGCAAACCGTCGACTATCTCGCCGACTTTGTACGGACGCTCATGGTGCAATGGCGCCAAAATAAACTGTCTGAGATTGATATGGCAGAGGAGTCCGAGTTCTTGGAAGCTGAATCACGGAGAAGCACGATTCCTGCTCTCTGGAAGGTGCTCCGAAACTGCTTATACTCGGTGGTCATCCTTCTTCGGGCTGTTCTAGGGAGATCTATCAATGATCCGGCTCTTGCTGCTGGCAGTAGTAAGTGGCACAAGACCCCTGCCTCTTTTCTTGAGACTGATCCAGATATCTTAGGTGCGCCGTTTCTTTCCATGCAATCCCTTCATATTCTCCGCAACCTCTACTTCGTCTCTTCTCGAGTTGGGCAGAATGCTTCATCACAACACAACTTTGTGTTCCTAGCAGCTATCGACATCCTTTCGCACTACCCCGACCTTGCTGAGAATTTCCTGCGAAGTATCAAGCCCAGCGATATTGGCCAGATTCCTGCTCACCCAGTCGAGCGGTGTTTGGATCTTTTTTTCCTGAACACCGCCGAGCACTTCCCTCTGTTATTGTCACCCGAGGCCAACGAAGAGCTTTTTCTTTCTGCCGCTTTTCCATATTTGGCCGCTGGGGCCAACAGCCTCCTGTTGGAGATCTTTGAGGCTGCTCACAGTCTGGTGCTTGTGGTCTTCGCTATTCCGCACAACTCGGCACTGGCTGCCAAACACCTGCCCTTCTACATTGAAAACCTCTTTGCCGTACGTTTCTTCTCTTGTTATTTAACCAGCCACATTTCTCATCATCCACAGGTATTTCCCAATAACCTGTCCGCGCGACAATTCCGTCTTGCTTTCAAAACAGTCATCCAGGTCACGGCGCCTCCGTCGCCTCTCGCCAATAACCAGCCCCTTCTTCCATCGATCCTGTTGGAAGTCGTCCATGATCGCGCATTGAATGCTTCGTCCACACCTATCCCACCCCAGGCCGGTGTGTCTGCCGATTCAGGCCCTACCGTGCCCCTTTCCGAGCAGGCTGTGCTTACCCTCGCCTTGATCGATTCTCTCTCTTTCCTCCGCGTCGACGATCTCAAAGAGTGGCTTCCGCTCGCAGCACAGCTGATCAACACGATCCCAGATCGGGAGATGCGACACATCTGTGTTGACCGTTTCTGGGAGGCTCTCAGCAGCGGCGAGATGGATGTGGATCGAGCGCATTGCTGCGTCGCCTGGTGGAGTACCCAGGGTGGGCGTGAGCTGGTCTTGTTTGGGGCCGAGACGTCTCATGGTGCCGGGGAATCCCAAGAAAGCGGGCCGTATATGACTGGGGCGGTAGGAGGAGTTGCGCCGGAGAATAAACTATGAAGTTCCCACGGGGTTCTTATTGGAGGTGTAAGCTGTGAGGCATTGGACGTTGACCATGCCGTACATATACCATATACCAGAGCCATAATCGATGGATTGAAATGTCTTTTTGCTTTGTTCTCTAACTAGCTAGATTGATGCTTTTGTAAAGCCCCATATTCTGTGTTAGATCACCGAATCCCTGGGATTCCGACGGGGGTCTCCTCTTTGTACTGGACGTACTCGGCGCCGAAGAACTGGATGAGGAACGCTTCCTCGCCTACAATGAGTGGTCAATGGTCAGCCAAGTAAATAAAAAAAAAGCAACAGATGACAAGATAAAACCAAACTTACGCTTGATTCTGCTAGAAAAGAACCGCCACAGTACCGCGGCATACCCAACTAAACAGAGCACATTCCCCAGCACGAGCTGAGTACCGAGCCCCCACCAGAAGAAGCCGAAGTAGCTCGGATGGCGGAAGAAGCGGTACAGACCAGACTTGACCAGTACATGGCCCTGTTTATGTTCGACCTGCACATGGTGATTGAAGTTGCTAGCGGCCTGCGCCATGGCCAGCGTCCTCACCACCTGGCCTAGCACGACAAGAAAAAATCCCGCGAGCAGCAACACCGAAACAGACGTCCCGGTAATGGGTTCCGTAAAAGACAGAGACCGCGCCAGAGCCGACTGACGACCGGGCCACAGCAGATGCGAGACGACACACTCAACGACCGCAGACCCATGCGCCGCATTGTACGCCCACCCATTCGATGACAGCAGGAACGCCGACACCGTCGCGTACCGCGTGTTGTACCGGGCCGTCACCCAGAACTCGAGGAAATGGAAGATGCTCAGCGCGCCGATGAAGAACGGCACGCGCCACAGCGCTGTCTCGTACACGCTGCCCAGGAACAGTGCCAGCCCCAATGTCCCGCCCAGTGTTGTCCCCAGTAGGAATGCGCGCAGGGCGATCCCGTCTAGCGCCATCTTGCCGCCTGGGTAGTTGGTTGCTCCGATGTCCACTTCGCGTGAGGAGGAGGTGCTCGAGGTTGAGGCTGAGTTATTGCTGGAGCTGGAGCTGGAGCTGGAGCTGCGGCGACGCGTTACCGGGGGAGGTCGCCAGCCTGGTTCGTTGGTGTGCGAGGTGCGCTCGATTGGCCAGGAGATGATCGGGTTTCCTGGGCTTGGGTGCGCGCCAGAGGTGGTTGCGTCGGAGGCCATGTCTTTTTTGGGGGGGGGGTTGGATAGGTGGGGAGATATTGGCGGAGAGAAAAGGAGCTTGCGGAGAAGAGATTCAGGACTCGAGAGTGGAAGGGTTTTGGCTGTGATGGCGCACTGAGAGTTCGCATGATCGTCGGGGAAGTCTTAAATCTCCAGCGCCGTCTGGGTGTGGTGGTGTTTCATTGTGTCTCGCACGGCAGGGAACAATACATGTCGGTGGTATTGTTCATCTGGGGCGCCTTTGGGTCACCTTGGGTTGCCCGCCCCGAGGCACCCCCACATGGCTTGGCTTCCCTTGGATTCTTAGTTCTGCTTCCAGTCATTGATCTTTGAGTTATTCGAGGTATAATTGATGTTTTTTGGTTCTTTGGTTCCATCTGTTTAGTTCCATTTAGGTCTTCTTGGAATTCAGACTGATCGGCGATTGCAGTGGCAATGTCGCAGCCCACAGAAAGAGAGAAGATGCTCCGCGGGGAGCTCTTCCATGCTTTCACCCCAGATCTGGTGGCAGCTCGGGCCGGTTGTAAATATGCCTGCAATCGGTTCAACAATGCTGGGGAGGTCTCACGGCGACGGTTGGTGGAGCTGTGGAGAGAGTAAGTTGGTTTCATTGCACCCCTGTTGGTGGCATACATGTGGTTCTTAGGAACGTGACCTGGCCATGTTAGGTACCTTACAGTCATGGCCACCACTTCAACCTCTCAACAGTCTACGATCTTTCAACTAAAATACTCCCCAGTGTTGTCGACGATCACAGTCCTCTGCCACCAGTCCAGGATGACCCCGTGGCTGATGAAGCCCTCTTTCAACATGAGCCCTGGATCGAGCCTCCAATCCGGGTGGACTATGGCTTCAATGTGAGACTCGGCGAGGGTGTCTTTGTGAATTTCAACTGCGTCTTCATCGACAGTTGCCCCATCACCATCGGTGCTCGGACTATGTTCGGTCCCAACGTCAGCCTGTTTGCGGGGACACATCCACTCGATCCTGCTTTGCGCAATGGAACTGAGGGGCCTGAGATGGGCAAGCCAATTGATATCGGCGAGGATTGCTGGATTGGAGGGAATGTGATTGTGCTTCCGGGGGTAAAGATTGGGAAAGGTGCAACGATCGGAGCTGGGAGTGTAGTGACCAAGGTATGTATTTCTATGCTTTCTTTGAATATGTCTTGTAGATCTATTTCTTCTTGCTTTTGTTTATAAATGGTTGCCACTGTGCTGAACACAACAGGATGTGCCTGCATTTCATGTCGCTGCTGGGAACCCAGCTCGAGTGATTCGCCGTATTGAGACATCCATGACAGAATGAAGGGTTGTCTTGCTTTGTTGCTTGTTGGATTTGATCTTGGCATCCACACATGCGTGGAATGAGAGAGATGATCAATAAACACTGGTTTTATTGCCGGGATGCATGGCTGGGCCAGACAGTGGCATTTGATCGATCGGATAAGCCCTTTTCAGAGAATCTATGCAGTTTTCTTACTAGTAGTTTGGGGTTGTTTCTATTTCTTTGTATATGCTGGGTATATACTTGCATACATGCATTGTAGGTAGAGCCGTGTTTGCTCACTAAGTACTGAGTTGCTGCCTAGTAAAAACAAGAAACGGAATGAGAAAAGCTGAATTAATAGCTCTAAATGACTATTTCCCTACCTTTTACTAGAAAGACAAGGACACGCAGGATTGGGTCCTGAGAATGGTCGATCCTGTTCTCTCCACCGAACAACGTCACTGGTCTCTCGCATCCCCAAAAAAAGCTGTCCGCTTCAGCCTCCGCAGACACACATCGTCGGCGGATTGCTTTCACTTGACACTCCCAGTACACACATGACTGTTTCTTCCTCTCACTTTTAATCCCTCTCTCGTCATTCCCCTCACTGATCACTTTTTTCCACCATCCAACCCCCCCGAAGAAAATGTCATGGCAGCACCCCCGCCAGAGAGCTCTCACACCCCACCTGGCACTCCCTTGATCGAGTCGACACGTCTGCACGGTGACTCCATGGAGGATCTGGATCTGCAGGCGACTCGGAAACGTCCGCGTCTCGACAGTGGAAGTCGCGTGGTTGAGACCTTGTCGCTTGACGGTGCTCTCGCGACACCCGCTCCTGCCTCCGACATGGACCTGACCCCCGACCCTGCTCGCTCGGCCAGCAAAGTCACCATCAACATGAAATCCCCTGCCTCTGAGTTGGCTTCTGCCCAGCTGGATGGCCCGGCTGACCACACAGATCCCTCTCCCAAGTCGCAATCCGCTGCCCGCGACGACGCGACCCCCGCCAACGTTGTATCCATTTCCTCCTCACCCGCGCAGAGCCCCGAGATTGAAGTTGCTGAGTTGGAGGATATGGATCAAGATCCCAACATGTCCAACTGGCGGCCGCTGGAGGAGGCGTTGCGGGACAACACTGCGTCTGAGGTCGTCGAGGTCCAGGACCTTGTCCCTCTGATTGACTCCTTCCCCAAGGTGTGTGATGGCCAGGCTGCGCGAGAGAGCTTGGAGCAGATTTGCCTCATGCTTGAAAAAGGTAAGCGACCGATCGCTTCGCCCTCGACAAGCCCGGCCTCGATCCTGACTTGCCCTGCTGCTACAGGAGATGTAAATGATGCTATCGCGCTGGTTGCGATGAAACGATGGATGGACGGTTGTGTGCGCGACCTGAATCGATTGACGCCGGCCGTGTTTGCGGAGGACCGCGACTTCTGGGAACTTATACCGCTTATCATAGAATCTCTGCTGCGCAGAGGGTAAGGAGACCCCGGATCGAGATCACTGTTCATTGCTCTCTAGAGCTAACATGCCCATTAGACACGAAATTCACCCAAATCATGGGCAAGGGCTCTGGACTTTCCTCGAAGAGTTCTTCCTCAATTATGCTCGGATCACCATCCATCTGGTTCGCCAGGATACCTTGGCCTTGAAGCGCTGGGCAGATGAGACAGACCTTCAGGTGCCCGAAAGCATGTCACGGCGCTACTTGCAACCTCTGTCTTGGTCACTACAGTTTCACGCCATTCCTTTCTTCCGTGCCTTAGACAAGCTTTACGACGGAGAGATGCCTGACCTTGTGCTTCGACTCAAAACCCTGGTTGCAGCACCTCCAATTGATCTAGTCGACGGCATAGCGGAATATGCATTTCAGATCATATACCTGACTCCCAAGTGCCAACACCTGGCTACCGTGGTGCCACTGATTGTATGCGTCTCAAACAGCTTGACCGAGTACATGCTGGAACGAAGACAGAGCATGGAAGCAGGTGTGATCGTCGACTCTCCGGCTCAGTCGAGGAACACGCAAACACTTTACGAGATGATGCGATCTATCGATGAAAAATACCAAGAATCAGTCACGAAAAAGTTCCCCTGGGCCTCCAGCGACATGAGTGAGCAGATGCTGCGTCTCATTAGTCGTGGCTACAGTCTCTTCTGCAATCGCGACCCCGACTTCATTCACCAACTCTCGAAGGATTTATCTATAGAGTTGTCGGAAGGAGCAACTTCGGAGAAAAACACCAGCGTCATTTTATGGGCCTGGAAATTCGGGGTTTTGAAGAAGCATATCATGGATGGCCGCATGGAGCTTCGGGTCTTCGGCGTGGAGACGATGCAGTCAGACCTGGTTAGTATCTGGCAGCAGAGCATCTCCAACAACCCCGACGGATTGGCATTTCCGTTCGTTCAATACCTTGTCAGGTTTCTGCGAGACAATAAAATCGTGGACTATCTTGTGGGTGTCGACTCCCATCCACAACTGATCAGCCGCAGCAGCAATATCGTTGGCTTCTTGGTCGTGACGTCGGCGTACAACGATCTCGACACAGACACCATCTGGAAAACAGTGACGGAAAGTCAAGACAGCCGAACCGTTTCCGAGGTTTTGATAATGCTGATGCGCACATTCCCTATGCATTCGTCTGGGTCCCCGGCCTTGCTCTACGTGTGTACCAAATTGCTTGAGCTGCCGTTGGATCGCTTCGATGCACGCATGATAGAGGTTTGCGAACTCCTTTTGCCTCGAATGCGTGAAAGGCCTGTCTCAGGAGGGGTTTACGACCTATCAGAAGTGAACCATGTTGATCCCATTCCGCTACGTCTTTGCGTACGTCTCATTCGGGAAAGCACTGCAGCCGAGGATTTGTCGGTAGAGCACAAAACCCAGTTACAACGTTTCGGCAGCGCGCAGCTTGGCCAGTTCATCAAAGCGGGCTTGAGTGAGATGGACAAAATGGAGATGTACGAGCGTTGCATCCAGGATATTGCCGAGATGAATCAGTTCACTGCAGGCAGTATTCAGGCTTTGAACGCCCTGGTGCCCTCATCTGAATCACAAGAAATTTGGAAGCTGGCCACGGACTTCGATCTAACTCGATTAGTGATCCAGGAGCTACGCCATACCGTGGGCGAAGGCCACATCGACTTTTCTGATCCTTTCTCACGGCACGGCTTCATTTCGCGGGTGCAGATTGTGTACCGTCTCATTGACATGGCCCCTGACACCATCACGCCGGAACTCAGCAGCATAATGTGGAACGAGGTTCTCATGTCGAAAAAGCTGGGAAACGAGATCCGCAAGGTTGTGTGGGATATGATGGTCAATGTCACGAGTCGCAGTGGAAAGCACAACTCGTTTCTTGAGCGATGTATTCGGGAGTATTTGCCCGGGCTTCTCCCTCAGGATTTCTCCCATGAAGTGTTGTTGTTCGCGAAACAGTCGATCAACTACGAGGTCCGTCTCAACCCCCCGCCCATGGCTGGGGAGGAAGAAGTGGTGTCTATTCCCGGAATAGAGCGGATCTGGACGTTCATCTTGACGGCTCCCCCGGGTACTATTGAGACCGAGGCAACCAAATTTGCTATCGATCTGTATCTGGACCACCAGATCATTCGCAGGTCCCCTCGATCGGCGGTGGAAGCCACTCATATGGCCATCGTCAACCGTTGTGTGGATCAGCTTAAGTCGGCTGCCACGAAATTGAAGTCACCAAACACCGCATCGGCCAATGGCGATGTTCCTATGGAAATCGACAGCTCAAATGGTGACTTGGAAGCTGACGAGCTCAGCTTTAGCCGGTCCCTCTTGTTCCTCCGCCAACTGCTTCATGGGTTGCGCACTCGCCCACAATACAGCCCACCACAGAGCTCGCCCTCCAATCTGCCTGATCCTCCATTGTCTGGTCAACCCATAGTTATTTCCTACCAATGGTTCAGCGGCAATTCCAGCTCCGCAGTTTGCTCATTACGCATCGGCGATCTTTCCACGGCTGCCGATCTTGTGGAAAGACTGACTCTGCTCACAGGGTTTTCTAAATTCACTACCATTACTGGTGGACAAAGGATCGAGCTTCTAGAAAGCCCAAAGACCCTCCTCAAGGATTTGAAGCTTCATCCTGGACTTCTCATGATTCGCAAATCCCCAGATGCGCAGGAGGTGGATCGGAGTGGAAAACGACAATCCTTTTCTTCGGTTGACTTCGAGGTGCTCAAGCATTTCGATGAGCTGTATGAGCTTCTCGGCCTCAAAGATGACCTGGCTCGCGAGGTACTATTTGATACTCCATCATCCGTTCTTGACCATATGCTTACTGTATGTAGATCTTCGACTTTCTCCTCGTGTTTCCGCCGCAAGACCGGGCCCTGGAATTGGTTAGGTCTGAAGAGAAAAACGAAAAGGACTTGTTTCCCTTGCAACAACCTTTCATTGCATTGTATTCTCTGAGCACCCTATCCTCTTGTCTTCGTGAAGAAGCCGTCGAGGTGAGTTTTGCTTTCATGCTCTATTATGCCGGTGTTAATACGAATGCCGCAGTTGTCACCAAAACAGTCCTTCGTGTCGCATAGCATTCAGGCGCTGGCGGCTTTCCTGACTGCCAACGAACTGTTTGAGTCGCTCGCAGAAAGTCCGATCAAGTTTCACCTCGCTACGCATGCCGTGGAATGCCTTCTTGTTGCCCTTCCTAGTAAGTTTCGTTTTCGCCCTTCTGTTACTGGCGGCTACTGATACTCATACGCTTCAGTCTATCGTCCGACCGATGATGGATCCATTCCCATTCACGACCCCCAGTCCTTGGTTCAACGACTTCTCAGTCTCATCGAAACCGGCCGACATGTACCCGCTGTCTCTTTGCCCAGTCCAAGGATTCAAAAATTGATCTGCCACTCGTTCGCGGTCTTGATCGAAGGGTCATTGTGCGATCACAAGTTCTGGAACATTGTCAAACGACAAGCTCAGTTCGACCAATTGATCCTGTCTCTCCTTTTGGATGAAGACAGACAACAAATCCGGCATAGCATCGCAGAGCGAATCAAGATCACTTGCAGTCCTTCAAAACTTTTCAAGCAGTCAACAAAGACTAGCAACGAGGAAGCACAAGCGTTATCACCTGCCGAAAGCCCTGGCCGAATCGACATGCTGGCTACCATCTGGAATTCATTTGTCCAGGTCATCCCCAAGACTTTGCAATATGCCCGTCAGTCAGCAGAATTTTTCACTGTTGCTCTCTGGGTGTTCCGCTCTGTTGCAGAGAAATCGCCAAGTGATTTGATACTCGGCGACTACCTCGCAGAATGGAGTCAAGTCATGCTGAGCCATTGTACAGAAGAGGTATTTTTCCTTTCCTGAAAACTGGGTGATGTCCTAAGCTAACAGCCCGTAGTTCGTTGGGAGGGAACAGGTCGATTACCTGATTCTGGGATTTGCTGATTTGCTGGAAGTGTGCCTTGATCTGGCTGACACTGCCAAAATCACCCTGGACACGTTGTAGGTTCCCTTTTACTCGTTGAGGTTTGGTAGAAGGCTAATTAGATCTCTACAGTGATCTTGCAGAGCAGATCTTGAACAATTACCTTCTGCCGGAGTTGTCGACGGAATCGGACGATCGCATCGTCACGCAAATCCCAGTCTTGCATACTTGGTCTCGCCAGAAACTCTACAATATAGTCAATTTGCTATGCAAGCAAAGGGATGAAAATTACGAGCATGTTCTAGTGCAATTAGAGGATGCTATTCCACGAGGTTTGTTCATTCCACCATTTTTCCATTCTGATCCTGTCAGATTTTGATTCTTCGTTAGATTATATCTCGAGTTGGTGCGTTGATCGAACAAAGATGCTTCGAGCGCCTGAGGGCTATGCCGGCCTCAAGAACCTTTCCAACACCTGCTACCTGAACTCCTTGATGACACAGCTTTTCATGAACATCGAATTCCGGGAGTTCATATTAAAAATGCATCTCACTGACTCTGATTCATCGCAAATGCTTCTCAATCAAACCCAAAAACTGTTTGCATGGATGCAAGAGACATGGAGGAAGAGTGTTGACCCGCAAGAATTCGTGGACAGCATTCTCACTTACGACAACGAGGCGATCGATGTCACTATTCAGATGGATGTTGATGAATTCTACAATCTTCTTTTTGACCGCTGGGAGGCGCAAATCACGGACCCAGAAGAAAAGAAGAAGTTCCGACTTTTCTATGGCGGTCAGCTGGTGCAGCAAATCAAGTCCAAAGAGTGTGATCATATTTCGGAACGTTTGGAACCTTTCTCTGCGATTCAATGTGAGATCAAGGGCAAGGCCAGCCTCGAAGAGAGTCTGCAGGCATATGTCGAAGGCGAAATCATGCAGGGAGGTTAGTGAGCACACGCATCTCATGCTGAGATATGATTTCTGATCCATGAACCAGACAACAAGTATTCATGCACTTCTTGTGGACGCCATGTCGATGCTGTCAAACGGTGAGTGAATTCCCATGCTCTAGTGGGAGCTAAATCTTCTAACTGCCGTGTAGGGCCTGTTTAAAGGATGTCCCTAACAACCTCATCTTCCATTTGAAACGGTTCGATTTTGATATGGTTACTATGATGAGAAGCAAGATCAACGACGAATTCCAGTTCCCTGAACGAATCGATATGACTCCCTTCAAGGTGGATTATCTTTCCGAGTCCAATGCGTGTGTTGCACCGGATGTCTTCGAATTGGTTGGCGTTTTGGTTCATACCGGCACCGCCGAATCAGGCCACTACTACTCGTACACTCGAGAACGATCCCCAACTGATGCGTCGGCTTCGTGGGTGGAGTTCAACGACTCGGATGTCACCCGCTTTGACCCATCGACAATCGCAGATCATTGCTTTGGCGGCCAGGGTGAATCGATTCCCTCCATGGGCGGTGCTCATCTCAATAAAGTTTGGAACGCCTACATGTTGTTCTACCAGCGTGTTCCCACAGGGGAGGACTCGGCAGTGCTACAAAAGCAAGAAATGCCCAAACTCCCGGTTCGTGTCCCGATTCCAACTACGATTGCCAATCACATCTCCATGGAGAACGAGATCCTTATTCGGAGCTATTGTCTCTTGGACCCATACTATGCATTTTTTGTGCAGCGGCTCCTCCGTCGTCTAAATGAAACACATCCAGAGTACCCGAACAGACTCCGGATTGGCAGGCTAGCCATCGACGTGGGGCTGGATACACTCGAACAGCTGGTTTCTCGATCCAAGGACTACCGGGGTTTGGATGGTATCTTCACCGAACTCTTCCAAATGCTCCCGATGCCAGATGCAGCCCTTCGAGTGCTTGAGTGGGTTTGTACTCGACAAACTTCGCTTCAAAACCTCATCTTGAAGATTTTGAACCCAGATGTTCGACACAAAGAAACCATGATCATTATGGGCGCTGTCAAAAGGATCCACGCAGGTATGAATGACAGTGATATCGATGAGAGTCAACGCAACGTATGGCGGGAAAAATTCGACAAAGCTATTGAACAGATTGTTGCCATGTTAGAGGTCATTTGGCCCTCTGTCCAGGCTTTACCGCGCGTGTGGGATGATTACTTCGACTTCTTCATCAGGCTCGCAGAATTTGGACCACGGGTTATCGAGGCGATGCTGGACAATGAGGTATTTGTCAAATGCCTGGAAATCATCTGGCTCGATGTTGAGGACCGGAAGAGGCTCAGACAGTACTATGTCGCCTACCGTCGACTGAGAGAAAAGGGCCGTCGCTTCTCCTACCGAAAAATGGCGGCATTGTGTTTGTTGTTTTTCAAAAACATCGATCTCTCCCTTCCTCCCACCGCAGCCGAGGACGGGCGAACCTGCTCGGGAGGGCGATTCTCGCTTAGTGTGAGAGAAAGCAGCCTCATCAATCCGCTCGAAGAGGATGGATCGCTGTTGTTCCTCACGAAACTGCTCCAGCACGAAAGCATTGCTGACTCGCCGGCTTGTCTGAGCATATTCATCACTTTCCTCGAAGCAGAGCCCCAGGCAGGCTTCCTGGGGCCGATTTGCAAGATGCTCGAGGGTGGCTTGAGGATTTCTCCTGCTGCGCACTGTGCCCCGTTCCTCGATGCAACTCTGGTCTTTTGCAAGCATTGCCCAGACAAGGAGCGAATTCTATGCATGATTGACTTCGTTGGTAAGGGATTGGATACCATCGAAAACAGTGGAGGTTCAGAGCACCTGCAATTCTTTACACGCCTCCGCCAGGTGTCCAACGATCGATTGGACATCGGCCCCAAAGAGTTTACCATGATTGTGACAGACAAAATTCCGGACTGGGTGCCAGTATTGCTCATTTACCCTGACCGAAATGTGCGCCTTTCTGCCGTTGAAGCGCTTCGCACCCTCCTCTTCCACGGCGAGAGCGACACTGAGGAAGATCAACCCCGACATGCCACCATTGCTCGTGCTCTACTGCAGGCCTGCGTCGAACGAGTCAAGAAGTCGTTCCTCAACGACCAAATCCGGACCGTCGAATCCAGATTAGTCGAGGCGATCAGCTCAGTCATGACCCATTGCTTGGAAGTGTACTTCAACGATAGTGAAGAGGATCAGCAGATCCTCAAAGAGGCCAATGGTAAGCCGATTTCTAGTTAGCCTTTTTGAGAATTTCACTGACTCCTCTGTCAAAGCGGTCCTTGTCTTCCTCGAGCGAGTGACAGTCGACGTCCCTGACGATCTGGCCTCAGGTACGCCGCCCCTTCAGACGCCTCCCGGCTCTCCCTGTCTAACGCCCTGATCCCAGAGTCTGACCCGCCTTCCGCGGAAGAATGGGATGCCAATTCTGCGCTGGCCAGCGATTCCGAGATGGGACTCGCCGGCTCCCCCTAAGAACATGGAGTTTTTTTTTAGTGGATTTTTCGTTTTCTGATTTTCTTACTTCTTCATCGGGGATGTTGTCTGCAGATTGAGCGAGGGCGAGGGTCTGTGATTCATAGCACATTCGCATACGTAACGGATCTTTATGGAGGGTTACTTATTTTTCTGTGTTTTTCATTTTGGGGGTTTATTGTATCCTCCCATGTTTCATGCTAGGGTTCGCGGCGTTGCTGGTCTGCCTTGACTTGCTCGGCTCGGGATGGGCCGTGGATTTATCTGAATAAAAAGGCGTCACGGTAGACAGTTTCTGTGCATTTTGTGTATGGTGTCTGTTTTGAAGGGGAAGAGTAGTATACTGCCTTCATACTAGGTACTAGCGGCGGGGGCCTCAAGAGGTTTCAGGTATATCGTGGACAAAGCCCATGGACACTTCGAGGTATGCCCCGTGAGGGAAATCCACAAAGCTACAAACCAAGATAAAATGACCAGAATATTCAATTCACATTATTATCTTTGATTCATAAACCGATGAATACATCAAAAGGAAATGAAACTAGGGTTCTGCTGGGGGCAGATTCCCATCTAGATACTCAGAGTATGCATCAAGACTTAACTCTAACAGCCAAAGCGAGTTACTCTCCTCACTCGACTCTAGTGCTTACCATCTCGAACATTCCAAACCAAAGTAATATAGCCATCATCACCCCCATCAAGAAGGAGGCGCCGTATGCGGCGCCACCATAATGGACGACTCAAGATCCTGATCGTTCTCAGGGAACTGACCACACTCCGTAACCGGCCCCCCAATATTATAGATCGCATTATCGGGACAACCCACACCATACCGCTTGAGTTCAAAAGCAGCACGCCATTTATAATCGCCGTCATTGACCTCATCCCACAGGAAGCCCTCAATAGACCCATCCGACTCGAGACACTTCTGCACCTCGTCGTAGAACGTCTTTCCATCGGCCCAGTCGCCCAGCATCACCTTGAACATCGTGTCCGGGTAGTCGATATCGGTCGCCTGCCATAGCTTCGTGCAGCTCGCCTTGCGGTGGAGGTGCATGGCTATGGCGGACGACGTGGACGCCGCCGCCGCCGCCTCGGACGCAGATATCGACGAGGTGTATGCGCGCGCCATCGACGTGATCGTCGCCACTGCGGACCCCGTCTTCACGCAGCTGGGCGTCGGGTTGACAGCTGCGTTCTCGTAGGACGTTGAGATGCAGCTGAAGACCGTGCCTTGCGGGTTCGTCACCTTGTAGTTGGCTGGCGTTTTCGTTGCTGGTGCCGGCGTGGTCGCCCATCCGCATGGGTTGTAGCTGGATTGTCCCGAACTGCTTGGCATCACTGGGTAAGCGACTCCGTTGGTGCCGCAGCGGCATTGCAAGCCCTCGCCCTTGTCTGGGTCTTCGTGCGGGAGGCAGGGTGGCTCTGTTGCGCTTGCTGAGCTGGAGGAGGTTGTGCCTGCTTTAGTGGACTTTGGTGGGTTTGTTGAGGTAGGCCCCCTTGACATGGACTTCAGGGATTCCCAGTTGATTGTGGAGAAGCTGGTCAAGGGTCTCCTGGTACAAGCGGACTGGATGCTTGAGCTGGAGCTGGATCGTGAGCTTGAGCTGGAGCTGGAGCTTGATTTGGAACTGGAGCTTGAGCTAGAGGTCGAGCTGGAGCTCGACTTGGGCGTCGACGTTGAACTGGGGGTTGACGTCGAGCTTGACTCAGAGCTGGAGGAAGTGGACGTCGACGAGGTCGAACTGTCAGACTCGGACTCGGACTGTGATTCCGGGTCATTGGGGTCATCAGGGGGCGAGGGCTTCGTTTGCTGCAACGTAGTGATACTCTTCATGAGGTTGGTGATCTGATCAAGGTCGGGCTTGGGCACTTTAATCAGGCCTGAGAGTGTATCTGCCATCTGCGAGGTACAGGCCAACGACTCGGCCGCCGTAAAGCCAGTCTTGATCAGATTAGCCACGCCAGAGATCAGACCGCGCTTCTTCTTTTTCTTTGATCCTCCTCCAGAACAGTCGGGCGGGTTGTCGGGCTTCTTGGACACTTCGTCGTACGTGTGCTGGGTGTTCTCGATTACGTCTTCGATCTGCTTGGTTTTCTTGTCCTTCTTGTCCTTGTCGTTGCTTGTTATGTCCGCGATGTTGTCTCCTGCCTTCAGCCACATGCCTGCCAGAATAACGGCGGAGCTGCTCTCCGCTGCGGCGGACATAGTCGAGCTCGGGGCCACATAGCCCCAGGCAAAGCTGCTGGGCGTCGTGACTGTTGAGTCGCCTTTGGGGTCTGCTGACTTTCCGCCACTGGCCGAGGGAGTAGAAGTACTAGGACCAGGAGTTGACGACACAGACCCGCCGGCCCCGGATGCGCCTGGCTTGGTTGATGGTGGGCTGCTAGGAGATGCCGATGGGGACGACGTAGGCTTGGGCGTGTTGTCTTTCGAGGAACTAGATCCAGAGCCCACCGGAGCGCCACCATTATTAGAGTTCGACGGTAATGGACGGGGGCCTTTGGGACTCGGGGTAGTGCTGGCTGGCCCGCTAGGAGGCGTGGTGTTGCTCTTCTGAGGGCTAGGAGCAGCGTTGCTGGTGAGTTGTTTGCTCGGCTTCGGGGTATTGTTCTGGGGCGACGGGGTTTGGCTCTGTGGAGGCGGTGGCTTGGACGTGCCAACATCCCCCCCTGTAGGCCCATGAGACTTGGTTGATGTTTGTGTCGGATGTCCATTGCCATTGCCTTTGCTAGTGTTGGGTGTGGCACTCTGGGTCGATTGGCTGCCACCAACTGGCGTAGCAGGCCCTTTGGATGAGCTTGAGGCGGCCACATTCACAGACCCCGATCCTGGGGTCTGTGGCACATTGCTGGGTGGCTGACCTCCCTGTCGACGAGTTCCAGTGGGCCGATGAGTCCTCGAAGATCGAGAACTCGACAGGGAACTGTCTACGTTGCGGTTGATATTCTGGTCTCGAGCAGCCAGGGTGAAGGGAGTATTGCTTTCTAATGCTGAACTCAAAAGAGCCGATGAAGCATCAATGTCAGCCGCCCCCTCTGTGTCATGGTTGTGAAAATTTGCCGGGGACGCATGGATGCTCTGCAGCACCGGCAGGAGAAGCAGAATACTTCCTGTTAAGGAAACCATCCTGGCGGCGAGGATTTGGACACTATACAGAAGAAAGGACAACAACACAAGAAAGATTCAAATTCTCAGCAGAGTTCTTCATATTATTATTCAAGCGCCTAATGTCTGCTGGAATTCGCTGGGCAAAGCAACGGGCCCAAAGAGCCTCCGCACTAATAGACGTTCAGCATTTCTCGAAAAATGGGTCTAACATGCCGTGCGGGTGTTTGTCTCTCTGCATCATTTCAATAAAACAGTCAACTTTTCCTAGTGATAGAGTTTTTGGGGCCGGCCCCCAAGACTAGTATGAGGATACAGTTCAGCTGGTGTGAAGTGGAGTCCAGGATAGATATTACGAGAGCACCAACCCACGTCCGTGTTGGCCAGGCACGAGATATTATTCGATGGTAAGTTAGTTCAAAGATAGCCGAACCATCAAACTGTCTGACATTCATTGAACCGCAGCCCTTTATACTTGGGACAAATACCTGGGGAAGGTAGTTGAAGATATCCACCCTGCTTTTAGTTGACACGACAGAGGCGAGTTGGAAAAAAAAAAGAAACATTCCCACGCGCTATTTCAGCAAAGGTCCTGACTCAATAAGATAAAATAAAGTAAATAATAAAAACGGGCAAGGCATCCTAGTGCCCATAGCACATTCTGCCCCCAAAGTGGACCCGACTAAAGTAGGGACAAGATTGGCCGGTGTCTGCAAAGTGTGTTGAGTTGAAAATAGCAGTCGGTACGCACTGTAGTAGTCGTTAGAGATTCTATTTGGTGGGTCAGGAACAAATTTAGAGCTAGTCCAAGGGCTTTCGAATGAAGAAGCCGTGGTGCTCGTGGTAAGATGTCTGGGAAGGGTAGCTTATCGTGATTTACAGTGGTAACCATTAGCGCTGGGTTAAACATGAAACTGTTCTTTTCTACTAAGCGCTTTTTAGATAGTTCGTTGTAAGTTGTCGCCATTTTTAGCGTCCAGCTAGGAGGCGGCTAAAGTAGCGCTAGCGGAACGGAAATGTCACGAAAATTGACATGCCAGGCCGCGAAATCCTGTGCACTTCCCAGCGTCATCTCAAATCAAGTTACATACTTCGTAGGTGCTCTTTTTGCGTGTTTGGTGGTGGTTAGGGCTGCCCACCTGAATGGGGATTTTCAGAACAGAAATCACCCGAGGTAACTACGACACAGTGTACAATACCTGCGCAATTAAATTGTGTTGATGGGTGTGACATAGGCGATAGCATGCTGAAAACAGACATCATCTGAAAATGCATCAATTTCTATTTTCGGCGCCAGCGCCAGACTTGTTTTTGGTTTTTCGTTGCTTACGTCCAGTGGCCACCCACCAGAGAGAACCACGTTGGGATGTACCCCAAAGTGAGGTGGCTGTAGACGCCAACTATTGGAGCGTAGCGTATTATACATCTTCAAATTCCTCGTCATCTTCATCTGACTCACCCGCCTCCTCTTTCACCGCAGGCTCGGTCTTCGCATCAGGATCCGGTTTGATGGCCGGCTCAGCCGCAGTATCTGGTTCAACCTTCAACCTCTTTGCTGCTGGTCCGTCGTCGGCGAGCGAGGACGGGGTCCCTGTGGAGGACCGAGCGGCGCTAGGACTGGAGTCGGCGTCGTGTTCACGTTTAATTCCAGCTACCCCAGAAGAAGGTACGGGCGCACTGGTTGGACCACCTGTCGCAGGCGTGTTCGGTCCACTGGGGGCAGAAGTACCGCCGACATCTTCGAATTCCTCATCGAATTCATCCGAGTCTTCTTCGGCACTGCTGGCGTCTTCCTGGGCCTGTAACGCCTTCTCCCGCTCCATCTCGGCATAGTAGGCGGCAACCTTGTCGTCCAACGCATCCAGGCCTGGCTTCTGGTCCTCATCGGCAAGGTCTGGCTTCACGGTCACGCCAGCCTCGCTCTTGACATGCGTAGTACCAGGCGTATCGGCGTCGACAGTGGAATGCGTGTGCCAGACTGGAAGAGCATTCTGCTTCTCCACGGCAGCTTTGCGAGCGACTTCCTCGGCCTGCTCGGCAGCACTCTTCTCCTCGGTTGATGTAAGCGAAATTTCGATGGCCGACTCGTCCGTCTTCATGGTGCCACGGATAATATTCGGCTGTTTGGAAGGCACTGCGATCGCCGCGCGGATCGGGTGTATGCTCTGGTTGCGGAGGACATCGACCTTGTGATCCCACGCGGTGTCGAAGTCGTTGGGCGGAATCTCGACCGAGTCGATCTGCTTCAGCAACTTGAGCATGCTGTCCAGTTGTGCCATGAGTCGGCTGTTTTTCTCGTGGCCCGTGCGGTCGATGCCCTCAACTCCCTTGACATCCTCGGTTCGTTCCAGGATCGCGCCGCAGTTCTGACACTCGAACCCTTCCTCGGAGACCAGACTCAGCACGTCGAGCTCCGTCCATTCGGTTCCACATCGCAGACAGATGTATTCCTTTCGTTCTTCACTCGGCGTATATTGCGCCTTGATCGTCGAGGTCAATTTCGAGACCTTGTATTTGATCGCATCGATGACCGGGTGCAGAGGAATGTAGTAGTATTCACGGTTCACAGGGCGGGTCGATCCATCACGGATTTCGGCTCGAGTGCTTCTGTAATCCCAACAAAAAAGTCCCGTTAGCTGATGTCACATCTGTCCATGCAACCTAATGCGACAGAGGTGAACCATACACTGCGATGAGGCGGTCCTCCCGCAGCCTGGCGCAGAGCTTGCGAAGGTCTTTCTGTTGCATTCCCATCAAGAAGGCGAGGTCTTCGGCATGTAGACTGCAAGAGATAAGCATGTCTTCAGACAATCAATGCGTCGGAGAGTCATACACCGAGTGAAGGAAGAGCGCATCCACTACCAAGATGTGGCGGGTCTCGTAGAAGGCGCGCGCCACGCTCCGAATGAGCGTATTTGCGAGATCCATCGTTGCGGTAGTGGTCGAGGTGCGAGAAAGCTCAGAAGCGGACAGGGCTCTCGTGACGGAATAGAGCGCAAGGCTTCAAGTCGCGCTTTTCAAAAGTTGGGCGAGGCGATCATGCTTCGGTCTTCGAGTTCAGATGAAGCCAGTATGGTGGGGGGGAGTGAGAGAGGCGAGAGGAAACAAAGAAAATCGTTGTCTGCCCAGGGCAAGCGCCAGGCTTGTCAAGAGTGAATGAGCCGGGATTGCAAGAAGCAGACGAGCTCAATGCGACCTGCAGGTCACCTGATGGATTACTTGAGCCCCAGGCAGTCGTAACCCCAGTGTGGTTAGCGTCATTATCAATACACTAGGACCATTATGGACTAGCGTCTGTTAGAAAAGCGCGCCGCAGCAAAGATTCGATTTTGCCGGCGGCCGATTTAATGCGCTCCTCAGCGATTTTGCAGCGGAACCTGGCTGGGATCTTTACGAAGCCCAGCAGTTCAATATTATATTCATCTCTCCACAAACCCCCAAATACACTTTCCCCGCGTGCTTTCACCCGGTCTTTCTTGAGCGACCCTCCACCTCGCGCCGAATTATCACAAGTCTTAAACCGGGTACAATGGCCGGTGACAAAGGAAGAGGAGGCGGAGCTGGTGAAAAGCGTCGGCCAAGAGATTTGGGCCGGGGAGAATGGAGGTATTTCACCCTAGTTACTGGCTGCATTGCCCCGCCATATCGACTAACTAATCAAGCAAGTCGACAAAATATAGACAAGAGGGCGCGGCATGAGCAGCAGGCCGAAGCCAAGCGCCGCAAGATCGAAAATGGCGATGAGCCCCAAGACCCGATTTATGCAACCCAATTCTCCAAAGAAGAGATCGACAATGAGGAGCGGCGACCAAAGAAGAAGGCTGCCGTTCTGTTGGGATACTCCGGTACCGGCTACTCTGGAATGCAATTGTATGTGGAATTACTGGTGTTACGAGTGATAATAATTGATAGGTTGGCACTGACAACGCATTTAAAGGAACGTAAATCGGAAAACAATTGAGGGTGACCTCTTTGCGGCCTTTGTCGCTGCCGGCGCCATCTCGAAAGCCAATGCGGCGGATCCCAAAAAGTCTTCGTTCGTCCGTTGCGCGAGAACCGACAAGGGCGTCCACGCGGCTGGAAATGTTGTTTCGCTAAAGATGATCGTCGAAGATCCGGATATTGTTCAGAAGATCAATGAGAAGCTCAGCCCTCAAATTCGGGTTTGGGGCATCGAGCTTACCAGCAAAAGTTTTAGCTGCTACCAGCTGTGTGACTCCCGTGTTTACGAGTACCTGATGCCAAGTCATTGTCTCCTGCCACCCCATCCGAGCACCTATCTTGGACGCAAGATCGTCGAGTCTGCGGAGCAAGCAGGCGAGACAGATGCTCTTGCAGCCCGACAGGAAGAGGTTGCAGGATTTTGGGAGGAGATTGACGAAAAACACATCAAGCCCATCCTGGAGAACGTCCCCGAGGATGTGCGTCAAGTCATCCAAAAGGCTCTTTATTGGAAGGAGAACCAAGAAGCGCCAGAGGGTGCCGAAGATGCTTCGGCAGTGGCACCTGAGCCAAATGAGCAGCCTCCCACAGAACAGTCTACCGAGACTTCCGAGGGACAGCCCGACCAGATGGACCCGCGGCAACAGCTGATTCATGACACCATCAAATCCATCAAAGCGGCGTACAATGCAGCCAAGCGAAACTATCGCGTTCCTACATCTCGCATCACCCGTCTCCAGGAGTGTTTAAATCAGTACGAAGGCACCAAGAACTTCCACAACTACACTATTCAAAAAACCCACCGTGATCCCTCTTCCAAGCGCCACATCAAGTCATTCAACGTCAACCCGACCCCCATCGTTATCAACGGTACCGAATGGCTCAGCCTGAAGGTGCACGGCCAAAGTTTCATGATGCACCAGATCCGCAAGATGGTTGCAATGGCCGCGCTTGTTGTCCGCTCCGGCTGTCCTCCGGCCCGCATCAATGAGACCTACGGACCTGATCGCATTGCCATCCCTAAGGCCCCTGGTCTGGGTTTGTTACTCGAACGACCCATTTTTGATGGTTACAATGTCAAGGCTTCTTCTCTGGGTCGCGAGCACATTGATTTCAGCAAATTCTCCAAGGAAATGGACGAGTTCAAACAACGGGAGATCTACGATCGAATCTTCCGCGAGGAAGACGAAACTCATGCGTATGTATTTTTCCTTGCAAATTGTGTTCAATTTTTTTTTTCATCCGCGCCATGCTAATATATGACCTACAGGTTCGCTTCTTTCTTCAATCATATCGACAGCTACCCCGTGGAATACTTCCTCTATGTTACGGCTGGCGGCATCTCCACAGCCAAACTCGTTACTGCGCCTGGGAGTTCGAAGCCCTCGTCTACAGCACAGTCCGGGAACTCTCAGCAGGAGGCGCTTGCCGCTGTCGAGGCCGAGTCGGAAGATGAAGCTAATCCCCCTGATGGTGGAGAAGAAGGGGGTTAATTCCTGGCTATATGTTTGACACGTGTAGAATACATTGCCTATCTTCGGTGCATATTAGACCACTGTGTCAACCGAAGGAATAACAATGCATTCAATTGCAACGACCTAGAACTATTTTTTTGATGCCAACCAAGCTCCAAAACCGATGCGTTGATAATTCCTCAGCTTTAAGATGCATTACGTTGATCACAGGCGTGGACAAAACACATATTAACTGCAGCCAATGGAGTTAATACCAGCTCTCAGGTTTACTGCATTTCCAATGCTATTAGGCTATCAGAGATAGGTCTGCCCTGCTGCTTCGAAAGCCTTCCTATTTACTGGCGTAAGCGGCTCTCCCGCAAACTCCCCCTGTTCTCCAACCACCGCAAGGATATTGCGCATAGCATTGAGCTCAAAGTTGATTCTGGTATCCAGCGCCCCGCCACCAATATGCGTGGTAAGGGTGACATTATCCATGCTCGCCAGTTTCGGAGACACTTGTGGCTCATTGTAGTGGACATCCAGCGCCGCAGCAGAGAGATGGCCCGTCTCCAAGGCCTGAACCAAGGCATCTTCATTGAGAACTGGCCCACGGGCAGTGTTAACAATTCTGCTACCAGGTTTCATCAACGACAATGCCCTCGCATCAATCAAATCCTGCGTATGCGGATTGAGAGGCGTGTGCAGCGAAACGCAATCCGCGACCTTCAACAGGTCGTCCAGGGAGGCATGATACGTGGCATGCAGATCAGCTTCCTCCTTCGAATCAGCGCGAATAATATCAAAGTAATGGATCTCCATGCCCAGTGCCATGTGCGCCTTCAACGCTAGTTGTTTGCTGATATTGCCAAACCCCACAACGCCAAGGACATGCCCTCGGGGATTGTGCGAAATTGTCGCAATCAGCTTGTGCGTCGCAGTGAAAACCTCGGGATCTGCCGTTCGTGCTGCCAGCTGCGAGCGTGTGAAATTCCGGAACACGCTCAGGATCATGTACAGCGCTGTGTCGGAGACTGCCTCGTCGGATGCCCCCGCGCCGTTGGCATACCAGATCTTGTGCTGTCCGAGTGCATCGACATCCGCCCAGTTGAATCCCGCGCCTGCAGAGGCAAAGATTCGCACGCTCGATGGTAGATGGGAGATCAGCTCTGTGTTCCAATGGCCCATGAACCCTCCTGTTTGGAAGTGTGGTCTGAATAGGGCGGAGAATTCGCCGTATCTGTGGGTTTTATGTTAGCTGTTCATATATATGTGGCCAAAATAATAGTTAACTTTGTACTTCTTTAATTTGAGGGCTTGGATGAAGCCTTCTCGGTCGGCCTCTGTCGCTTGAATGACATCGAAGCGGCTGAGAAATTCCTTGTTGTAGAACTCATGGTTGTATTTGATGGCATCCCCCAGGTGGAGGACGATAGGTTTGGGCGCCATATTGAGGGTAAGCGGTCCGTTTCTCTTATGCAAATGCACTGAATGTGTTCTATTCTGAGCAAATCACTCATTCTTATATCCACAGCCTATGCACTCGTGTTTCCGAACGTTATCCGCCACCCGGAAACCAGCGTCCACCGGAGAGAAAGCCGAGATGGATATCTCAACTTCAGAGGTTCATGTTCCCGCATTGAAGTACATTCTATTGGTCCATTGAAATAGGTGTAACGTAGCTGAAACTTGCACAAAAATAACGACGCTTTAGCAGCTCCTGGGTGTACTAGAGATTTTACCCGATAACAAGAATCTTTTTAGAGAGTGTTTACCTAAAAGCAAGCCATAGAAAGCTCAGGATATCCATAATCGGGTTTCTCTCCGCCACCGTAGACCACTATGCGTGGATAATAATGAGTATTATATGACGGCAAGTCAACATTCAAAGTTGCGTTGCCGGAGAAAACCTTAGCTGATGTTGTGGCAGTAAGCGAGAAATAGACACGGGGAAAGTACGCCGGCCCAAGCAATGGAAGGGAATTCCGCGAGTAAACTCTTCTGTATATCGCTGATTCTTCCCTGCGCTTATATTTCTCCCCCGTCATGGCCTTACAGTAGTGACCTTTTGTGTACAGGTGAGACAACATTCTCGATAGCAGTAGGCTACTCATCGAACCTAGATGCGAGCAGCTAATGGAAAGGATATATATATATATATATATTTTGAACTCAACCAAAGCGATTCCTACAGCTCGGCTTGGTGCGCGATCTATTGGGCACTGCTTTACCCCGCGGGGTCGCATAGCCCCAGTGCAAATCCGGGGATGTCGGTAGCCGCCCACTAATGATATACGTGCGGTAGCACGTGCGGGGAAATGTTGATATCCACGGAAAAATGAATGACTCAATCAAATGATTGAAATAAAGCCTGTTCTACTTTTTCGGTATTGTTGGATCTAGGGATTCGAAAGGAGAAAGGAGGTTGTTAGATTTACCAGGGATATGAGGTCCAAAAATTAGGCAAGCCCTATAGAAATATACCATAAAAGCATTTGCAACACTTTATACACCCTCACAAACATCATGTCAACGCTGCGATGTGATTCGTGAGATGCGAAGTATATTCGACCGAAAGAGGAAAGCGGAGAAAACACGTCGAGCCACGTGATGGTACCACGAATCAGGCTTAGCGTCAACACTTTTTTTTCACCGCGCTTCGCCGCATTGGATTTTCTGCTTTCTGCCGTCGCCAATTCCTTGCCGACGTCCTCGAGCCATAACTTTGCCGGTCGGTTGCTGACGCCAAGATGAAGTACGTTCTGGTTTCTGGAGGTACGTTAGACTTGTCCGTTTCATCAATTGAGAGCTAGTGGGGTTATATTGGTCTATATTGGGGATCGGTCGAGATCAAATACTGACGACGAGTTTCGACTAGGTGTCATCTCTGGTGTGGGCAAGGGCATTATTGCCTCCAGCACCGGCCTGCTCCTCAAGACTACGGGTCTTGCGGTCACGAGCATCAAGATCGACCCCTACATTAATATCGATGCGGGGACCATGGCACCAACCGAGTCAGTGCCCGCCTTACGTTCCGGCCTTCATGATCCCTTATACTGATCGTTCCAGGCACGGCGAGGTTTACGTGACGGACGACGGTGGCGAAATGGACCTCGATCTCGGTAACTACGAGCGCTACCTTCTGACCACCCTGTCGCGCGACCACAACATTACGACCGGCAAGATCTACCAGCAGGTCATTGAGCGGGAGCGCATTGGCCATTACCTTGGCAAGACTGTCCAGGTGTAGGTGCCACGGATCATATTTCATGGGTTTTGATTGAAATTCTGACACCACATAGGGTGCCGCATGTCACCAACGCTATTCAAGACTGGATTGAGCGGGTTGCTAGGATCCCGGTTGATGAGTCACGGGCCGAACCTGATGTGTGCATTATCGAGCTCGGTAAGTCCCGGCTACCTATTATTCTAATTGATTGTTTGAAGCTCACACAAGGAAGGTGGTACCGTGGGTGACATTGAGAGTGCTCCGTTCATTCACGCCATCAGCCAGCTGCAACGAAGGGCCGGCAAGGGCAACTTTATCCAGATTCATGTCTCATATGTGCCCGTCATCCCGTCAGTCCTTTTTCTCTGATAAAGCTGCATTAATCCAAAGCTAATAGGAGCTCAGGCCTGGACCCGATGGCGAGCAAAAGACGAAGCCAACCCAGAGGGCTATCAGCGATGTCCGCAGCGCTGGCCTGAACCCTGATCTGGTACGATTTTAATCTAGTCATACTGCAGGATCGTTCATACTAATTCTTTTATCAAGATTGCCTGTCGCTGTGAGCAGCCGCTGGAGGATGCTACCATTCAGAAGATCGCCAACATGTCCTCGATGGAACAATACCAGGTTGTCGCGGTGCACAACGTGACAACGACCTACCATGTGCCGCTGCTTCTTGAAAAACAGAAGCTCATCCACACGATCAGCAATCTCCTCGACCTCCCATCTATCCCCCGCCCGGCCGACCGGATTGAACAGGGCAACCGTATGTGGAAGGATTGGATTGACCTCGCCCGGGGTCAAGACTACTTGCATGACACCGTGTCAATCGCACTTGTTGGTAAATATACATCGCTGAAAGACGCCTATATCAGTGTTTCCAAGGCGCTCGAACACGCCGCCATGTACTGCCGCAAGAAGATCGAAGTTATCTGGGTGGACGCGTCGCATCTCGAGGATGAGACTTTTGAAAATGCGCCGGCCGAGTACCACAAGGCGTGGCATGCAGTCTGCACGGCCGACGGTGTGCTCGTGCCCGGAGGGTTCGGCACTCGCGGCACGGAGGGAATGATGAAGGCGATTACGTGGGCACGCACGAAGAAGAAGCCCTTCCTGGGTGTGTGTCTGGGTATGCAACTGGCCACCCTCGAGTACAGCCGCAACGTGGCCGGCATCGAGGACGCCGGCAGCGAAGAGCTGCACCCGAAGGCGAAGAACCACGCGATTATCTACATGCCCGAGGTCGACAAGGACAAGCTCGGTGGCACAATGCGGCTGGGCAAGCACCCTTGCATTTTCCAGGAGGGCACCGAGTGGTCCCGACTCCGCGCGCTGTGTGGACCGACCGCCACGCAGGTCGAGGAGCGACACCGACACCGCTACGAGGTCAACCCCGCCATGATCGACACGCTCGAGAAGGCCGGCCTGTCGTTCATCGGCCGAGACGTCAAGGGCGAGCGCATGGAGATCATTGAGATCCGTGACCACCCTTGGTTCGTGGGCGTGCAGTTCCACCCCGAGTACCTCAGCCGTGTCCTGATGCCCAGCAAGGCCTTCCTTGGCTTCTTCGCTGCTTCTGCCGGATGTTTGGACGAGGTCACGGAGGCTATGAACCAGGGACAGCGGAGTATCGTAACACGAAGGTAATGAATAGATTGGGTTGGAGTTCACCGGAAATTTTAAAAAAGGCTTTGAATAGATCGGTGTGGAACTTGTCTATATTTTTGCCCCCTATGTGGCGTCGGTGCTAGTGCTTGATTTGAAGACAAGGCTACACACTGGGCATTAGCAATTGGTATATAAAAATAAGTCTACCGCAACACTTGTGGCCTCGGGGTGCTCTCTGGTCCGGCATGACCATTCCAAAGCTGTGGCATTGATTACAATGTAAGTTCCAAGAAGCTACAGCGTCCCAGCCATATAATCTACCCATATACCAATCCTAGTCCAGATGACCAATTGAAATCCCTAGGTGCTATTCAAACCCGGCTATATCTAATATACGCAATCATGAGACAACTGCAACTTAGCAGAAACTAGTTAAACCTAGTAGCAAGCTTACTGTACTTGGTTTAGAAAGCAAAATGCCAGAAGCACAGGGACGTGAAATATCATTCATAGTTCATAAGCACAGCATAGCAGTAGTTATGATCGTCAACGATATCTCAGCATACGTTCCTCCCCAAAAGACAACCACCAAAACTGCCCCTAAAAGCCTAGGTTGGAAGGTTCTTGAGTGCGTTTTCGAACGCTATGGTTTTCATCGTGCGATCGTCCGGTCCGCAAAGAGCTTTACCCGCCAACTGCAGCATCTCCTTCTTATCCCCGATGCTAGAAATCTTCTCTTTCAAAACATTTTCCACATCATTAGGGGTCAGATACTTGTCCTTGTCTCCAACTAGTGCCTTCCACAGGTCATATCTCTTATCGTCGTCCTTGAGGTCGTCGTAAAAAGACAGTCGAATCCACGCAAATGCCAGACCAAAAAGATCAATACTCTTTGTGTACGGTTTCTGCTTCACCGGTTCTGCAATGAATCATGGTCCTTAGTTCATGCTTTGAATATCCATAGTGGAATATAGGGAATTGCGTATTACCTGGGGCTGATGATCCGGCTGTAGCAATCCAGTAGTCCCTCACCAGACCGCTTGAAGTGAGGGGCTTTGCAGCCACATCGAAACCCGCAATCGTTGCTTTCCCACGGGCCCACATAATGTTCTCCAAGGTGATGTTGCCGTGGATTATGCCAGCAGAATTTATTGCCCGCACTCCCGAGGCCGCTTCCGCAAATGCCTGATTCTTCTTCGCCTGGCTGGCCGATTTGAAATCCGCTATGGTGTGCGTTGATCCCCATTCAGAGACCAAACCTGCGACCTTGCTGCCTCTGCCTTCGCCTTTTTTGTATTGTTTCCCGCTCGAGTAGAAGTAACCATCAAGGTTGAGCACGTTTGAACTGCCGATTTCTTTCAGGAGCTGGAAGCTTTCGATCCTGCGAATGGGATCAGACTTGACAATCTCAATCTGCACTCGATGCTCGTCTCCGTCATTGACGGTTTGTATGCCATGCCATATGTCTCCACCATATCCTGAGCCTATGACATCAATCAATTGAATCTTTCGAATTTCGGTTTGGCCGCAATCGTTGGTGTAAATGTATTGACACTGGGGTTTGGATGCCTTCACGTCGCAATAGCCATCGCTGCCACTGTCTTCGGTCGGCAGTTTGGGCAACGGGGTTTTCGTTTTGACCCAAGCCTGGTGATCTTCCCAAACATTCCAGCTGCTGATGTCGCTCGGTATACTACGGCGCTGGAGGAAGTCAGGAGACTGGGAAGACTGGAGGTCGGTTGGTGCCGAGTAGACCACCGACACCAGGGAGGCAGTGATGCCTAGAAGAGGCAATCCCAGTTTAGGGAGGTGCATCTTCGGTACGGAGTATGGATATCGCGGTATAGTGAGGATGGGATGTGAGGAAGACACGAAAGAAGAAAAAGAAAAGAATAGAAAAGAAATCAAAGGTGAGACAAGAGGATATTTAGCGGGCTGCTTTTTCATTTTCTAATTTTATTTAGGGGCCCGTTATTTTGTCTACGTACAATATGCTGCTAGAGCGTTCACCTTGTACTGTAGCCGAACGCTGCCGATGGCCCCCCAAAATTTGCCTTGAGTGGGTGCCAAATTTAGTTGAAGGGTCGAGAATTTCCCAGAAACAGAAGTATGTTGGTTTCCATTTTTACGCTGGCGTTTGCGGGAAGTGTACTCCATATAAGGAAAAAGACGGTATCACTGGTCCAGCTCGTCCTAAGGGGATATAATTCTACTCTATAGTCTGTGTTCACTCCCTCAGTCTGGCCCTATCGGGCCTTTCATCTGATTCGCTAGCTCTTAGTATGAAAAAAAAAAAAAAAAAAAAGAATCTGTAAAAGCTGCCCCAAATATTTACGGTGTTGGCCCCCTGAATCCTGCGACCAGCCCCCAAGTTTTTTTCCCACTCTGTCACACGTCTCCGAAAACAAGAATATTATTAACATGGTCTATCCGTATTCCAAATTGCAACATGAAATAGATCAGACGCAAGTAGATTGAGGATCACTCTATATCATAGTTTTCTGATGGCTTCAAATTGTCTAGTTATGTCTATCTTCTTCAGCCACGTTAAACTCTACCTCTACTTGTCCAAATATAGTACAGTAGGATGCATTTAATTTGAATCCATGGCTGTGCATATAAAATACAATAGTAAGTTTGATATATATAAATATATATAAATTACCTAATATGTTGTCTTCCAACCCCCAGCTTTAAGTACAGCAGCCACTCGATATGGTATTGTAGTAGATAATTTAACTAAAATAGACAATATCCACGAGATGATCTACCTGTGTCTACTGGATATCAATACCCCTGCGCCTGAGACGGGTATGAGACGGGTCTTCTGAGGACTATCATCAGCAGCAGCCCTCTCTCTCCTACAGAGTCTACCAATAGCATCATAGAACTTAAAACTTCATCAGAAATTCTACGTATATTCTCAGAAGAGCTCCTGGTTTTTTGTCAAATTGTAATATCTCACGCGCAAAGAGAGTCAGATATTATGGATGCTTTCTATGTCGTACTATTATATCCACGGCGAAGTACTTGATAAGACAATCTGCCAGCCCGAAAACGGCCCTTCAAAAAGACATAGAAGTAGTGATAGGAATAGAAACAAAGAAAGCGTCCTCGCATACAAAATAAAAACAAACACTTGGATATCAAGTCCCTCCTACTACATCGTCGTAGCCCTCGGAGCTAAAAAGGCGAATCAGAGCCTCGCACTTTGATGCTGACTCCCTCAATTTTCCATGCCAACTTCTAGTTGTCAGTATAGAAATATTCATATAACCAGAAGAGAGCACATACACTGTAGTGAAAAATCAAATTTTCCTAACTGAGGGGGTCTATGGATACCCACTAAGCTCTAGGGGTCAATGTCAATGCAAATGCCCTTTTTAACACATTAGGCACCATATCTCAATATTTCAGGCTAGGAACTGAATGAGAGCGTCTCGAATCAATCTTTTATTCCAAGTTCAATTTTTATCAATCAAAATAAAAATAAACTGGATGAATGTTACCCTTGGAGCAGATATAGCTTTACAAGCTGTAGAACATGCTAAGAGAAAGATTTCTCTATGGCTCATAGAGCTTTAGATTAACTGCGCCGCAATTATATGTGTTGGATGAACATCACATGTAGCTCTCCCATAAATAAGAATTGAACGACTGGAGAAAACACTTAGTCTCGGCAAATTGCTACATCAATGGAAACTCCAGTTCTGGATATCTGCGACAATAACACTACTTGACCAAGTGACCGGCCAACGAGATCGAAGTTAGACAAAAGAAATGTCTCACTTTAAAACCACCTACTGAGGCAAACACAGGTCTGGTGAGATCCAGAGCAAGACCTGCATCAATCTGTGAGGGACACTGAAGTACATTTTCAAACATATCCGCCTCGGAAACCCCAAGATCAGCTGGGGCTGAAGAGCAGATGAATAGAATCGAGCCAATGAACTCAGACAAGCACACGAAATGGGTCCCCCACAAGGCCCATCCCCCAGATACCGGAAGACTCCTTGCTCCACGCCAAGGCATCGATGATCGAGATATCGCCCCACACTCGCCTCGAGGGCTCAACCACATATGATCTATAGAGCGGGCCGGTAATTCTGAGGGTGTATATATGAGTTGTTAAATCAAATTCTTTGGGCGGTTGTGAGTCGTTAATTCTTGCTCGTGGTTATCATCTAGATAACATCATAAAACCCGTTTCTAAATGAAGTTTTATTGTAAATGTGGTTAACAATAGATAGTATGATATACCTAGTAGCATTGTTAGAATTCGAGCTGACGATGTATGTTCATAATCCACATCTCAGTCTCTAAGATTACAACCAAGAGACGGTGAGCCCTGTGGATGCAAGGCCTTCTTCGTGCATGTAGAGTGTTGAAAGCTGTGGAGAAAAGTGAAAGGCTGAATGCAAGGTCGACGGTGAGCTGGATGCTCCGATGGGGTATAAAAAGGGTGGTTACTCTGCTCGAGTTCAACCTTCCCAATATTCCAACATCATCTCCAAGAATCTCCAAGACAAGAGTTTCTGCCAAATACATACCCAATTGCGAGCACTACGCGAGAGCTGTCTCTTTCAAGCCAGAACGAGTAAGTTATAGTCCACTTTCCGAACCGACAAGAAACTTGCTAATCGGAATCCCAATATCAGGATTGTCATGAAGCTCACAATCCTCGCCCTCCTCGTCGCCGCGGCCTCAACCGTTTCTGCAGGAGACCACTGCGTTGCGGCTGACAACCCCATCCGAGGCGAATGTCTAGCAGACAATGGAAAAAGTGTCGGCTGCAGCAAAGGATACTGCTGGAAACGCTGCGGCGAGCCCGAAGACAAGAGCGAAGGCCTCAAGGGCCAATGGTGTTGGACGTCGGAGATCTCGCGACCCTCGACCCAGACAAGCACGGCTTTGTTCGGCGACTGGATCAAATGCTCCAAGGACTCAGATTGCAAGGAGTCCGATTTTTGTGGCATGAATCACACGGGCGGGCTGTGCCCGACCTGCGGGTGTGGTTGCCACAACACCAAGGAGGGCGTGACTTGGGCTGGTGGGGATATTGAGGGAGACAAGGTCTGGGCGCGTAAGGGATATGACCACAACTGCTAGTGGCAAGAACGCTTGACACCCAAGGGGAAGAGCTTGTTTTGGTGGGATATATGATATGGTTTCGATATGGGCTTGTCGGTGGTATGTTGTTTGCAATGAGACTGAAGGGGTTACCTGAGACATAAATGCATGTAAAAACATTAAGGGTTTGAATTATGAAGTTGCTGGAGCTAGAGGTCAATCATTAATACCTTGGACGATCATGGAGGTACGTCTGGGACGTCGCAGATGGGTATATTAGGATTGACAATCATGCAACAAAGTTATCGAAATAGCAATCAAGGACTAGCCTAATATCCAGCGTTATAATTTACTTTTCTAGAGGAAAGCGAATAGACAAAGAGTGGAAATTGATGTGTAGATGAGTATGAGTTGAGTTTGTTTATCATTTCCTACAGCGACCCACGGGTCTATCTATCGCTCTTTTTGTTCGCGTTATAAGGAGAAGGCCCGCTTCTCCAGAATTCTCGCCATTCAAGAACAAGCTGTTCATTGGCTGTTTAGCCAAGGGTCCATGAGCAGTTCTCGGGCAGTCTGTCTCTCGTCTGGGTCCCACTGCAGCATTTTTCGCATAAACTGCATAAACAACACCTTGTTGTCGCCTTCGAGGTATTCTTCTGAATCCTCTAATGACAGATGGAGGACCAAGAATCGCCGTCATTTCGGCTAGAAGGTGGTCATTTGAATGCTGCTTGTCGGGGCCCCTACCATCGAATAGATGATGATCTTCGAACAAGTCCCAACCCTAAAGACCTCGGGTTCGGGTTCGGGATCTCCACCTTACACTTCCAAAGTCCCAACTAATAGTGGAGCCTGGTGGCTCCCCATTAATCATTCTCAACTTAAAATGAGTTCTCGAATTTCTTCACAGAGCTACCTCCTAATGATTGCCACGATAAGTGGGTAAATAATTATTTGTTGCTGCCTCAGGCGTCTAACGATACTCTTATGCTCGTTCTCAGTGAGTCAAATAAAGAATAACAGAATAAAAGAAAAGAATATTAGACTTTAAATGAGATATGACTCACATCAGCCATAGGAGAAAAAACACCTAAAAGAGTAAATAAATCAATGAATAATTACTGCGCAGCCGTAGACCCACCCTCAGGGGCACCAGCCTTAAAACGTGCATAGCCACTGTGCCTGGCGCTGCGTGATAACGCAAGCTATAAAGCGATCGCCATTCTTCCTTTTCTTTTTTCTTCATACTCCCTTTAAGATATAATTTGATCTATAACTCCATCATGAGTTTGAATACGACAATGGAGCTCCTCGATTTACCCCCCGAACTGCTCCTGGATATCTGGGATCTGTTCGAAACAACAACCGACATGAACGCCCTGGTCCAAACATGCCATTACTTCTACGACAAGTTTAATGAATCTCTTTACAACTATATTATCTACACAGAAGCTTGTGCAAAAGCTTTAAACTACGCCGCACGACGATGCCCCAAAACCACCACCCAAAAATTACTGGACGCAGGAGCCAAACCAGACAACGATAAAGCGGGTGCCCCTCTGTGCGCAGCAGCAGCCAGAGGCCGACGAGACTTGATTCAACTCCTTTTACGACATGGCTTCAACCCGAGCATAAGAGACGAGGCGGAGAGAGCCCCCCTGCACTATGCAACTGCCCAAAACCATCCGCAAATCGTCGAGGCTCTCCTCGATGCAGGAGCCGATCAAGATGTGCAATGTGGACATGGGTATTCAGCGCCCATATGGGCCATCAGAGCCGGGAATGTCCAGATCCTGACTCAATTCCTTAACCGGGGTCCCGCGATAGTCTTTCCATGGTGGCACCAAGTCACCCCACTCGGCTGGGCCGCGGACCTGGGCCGCACCTCGGTGGTGCGACTTCTTCTCAAAAGGGGGCATCCCGTTGATGGGACCGACATTGATAGCGACGGAACCCCGCTGGCGTGGACGGCTCGCCGCGGCCATGCGAAGACGGTGCGGATGCTTGTCGCGGCGGGCGCGGATATCGAGGCAGGTAACGAGCGCCACGAGAGGGTTCTGCATTTTGCCGCGAACGGTGGGAACCGCCGCGTCGTGTCGTTTCTGCTGGACAAAGGTGCCAACCCGAACGTTCCGGATGATCGGCAGCGCACGGCGTTGTCGTGGGCGTGTTCTGCGTGGGTCCGCAACGAGGAGGTAATCACGGAGCTTGTGACGCGGGGCGCTGAGACGGAATGGAAAAACACTGAGAACGGTCGCACGCCGCTGGCCACTGCTGCGGGATTGGGCTTTGACACAGCTATCAAACCTTTGCTCGACGCTGGCGCCGATCCCACTGCCACCGACAATTACGGGTGCCCTCCCCTTGTGATTGCTGCGAGAGCTGGCCATGCGAAGACTGTCATGGCTCTGCTCGACCATGCCCCGGCTGTGGACTCCGACGACTCAGAAAATCAAGATACGTCCCCATCACAACAAAATTTCCCCTGCCGCCGATACATCGACGTCCCGGACCGACGCAACTGCACGGCCCTTTTCGCTGCGACCATGCTCGGATACGAACAAATCGTGCGCATCCTTCTCAGCCGGGGCAGCACTGCGATCGAGACTCCCACCTGTACGGGTCGCACACCACTCTCGGTGGCCAGCCAGTTCAAACAAGATGTCCTCGCCACCGGGGACGAGAGCATGGAAAACATCTGGGCATTGCTCAACGGCACGTTCGAGGGCGATACCGAGCCTGACATGAGAAGAGTAGAGGCAGCCTCCAAGGAGGCCAAGGCGTACGACGCGGGCCCGGATATCGAGTGTGATAGCTGCCAGGGGGGTGTTGCGGCACATGACATCCATTTCCATTGTGATCTGTGTTTGGATGGTGATTTCGATATGTGTCTGGAATGCCTCCTCAGTAGTGCCAACTGCTACGATGTAACTCATGTTCTGCACAAGATGGGCATGGTGAAGGGAAGGCAAAGGAGAATCTCCGATGAACTGATCTATCAGGGTACTACGACGGTGCCTGTCACTTAGTCTTGGGTGGTTCTGACTTACGACTGTATGATTGATGATAATGTATGTATAGATTGTGGCTGCGAGGCGGATGCACATAATAGCTTCGCTAAATGAGACATGATAAGATGACCCAACCCGGGCTGAAGAGGATCCCGAATTGAAAGATCGTGCGCATCCAGGATAACAAGTAAAATATAACGAGGACATAATGCATGCACGCCAGCAGCTCCAGCGGCTCTAGCGGCTCGCAGTACCTCTTATGAATCTTCCAGTCGGCCCTCTGACAATCCCTCGAGCAATACGAAATCAACTTGCAGCGCGCACAACGCTGCAGCGACTTATCCAGCGACGGAGTAAAGCCACAAACTCCTAGGACACCTCTGCTCAACCTCCTCGACAAAATCACCGGGACACATACCCGCCAGCTGCGCAAAATCACACGACCAGATCATCCAGCAGACCTCCGCGATACGAATATCCTCAGCACTGGAGACAGAGGCATTGCGCAGTTCCGGTCGAACACCATACGCCCGTAGCCGGCTCGACACGGTGCCCAGGGGAGCAGGTTATGGGCCATCTGTGGGATTAAGCCGGGCTCGTCGAACCGCGGTGACGAATGATTCCAGGAGCAGGGGCACGATCACTTTGGCTTGCTCCTCCGGTGAGAGACCCACGAGACGTGTTCGGCCCTCGCAATGCCGTGTGAGTGGTTGGGGTTTGCGAGGAATCCTGCGTCGCCGGGTACTCCTGGCAGCGACTTCACGGTGAAGTGGTAGTGGAGTGGTTGGGGGCGCCGAACGCGTCGTTCTCCCGGCGGCGGAGCGCGTTGAAGTCGGGCACGAGCGTGCCGGTAATGCTTGCCATGCTGCGATGGGTTGAGTTGATGGATATTTGTCAAGTACTTGACTGTACTTTTGTCTTTTCTACGCGCAACTATGGCCAACACGGCAGTGCTCGACACTGGTGTATATCGAGTGGAGCAAGATCTCGACAATTCAACTCGTTAAGGCTTCTACATCCAGCCCTACCATCCAACGTATCATTCATAATGATACGAGTATGCGCGCCACAATTCTCCATCCTGGTGATCCTGGGTCTATACAACGCCGTCGGCCAAACAAAAAAGATCCCCATTACATGGTAAACTCCCTATATAAGTATACAGCTCGGTTTTAATTAGACTTCAGCCTCGCTATATAAATGGCCAATTTCACCCTATCCGCAATCACAGAGTTAGGGAACATTTCATGGAACATCCATGATTACCATGACTTCCATTGCAGTCCCCCGCAAATGCTTGCGTGAGCGACCTACTCGGAGCACGCCATATCATCAACGCCGAGGCTTATAAATCGGCCGATAAATGCCATCCTGATGGATTGCAAGCAGCGGGGTATATTATAAGGGTGATCATTCCCAGAGAAAAGTCTCAGAATCACACCTTGCTTCCCAAGTTAGATTCACCTCAGCCCCCAAGATGACAGACTCTCGACCCAGCCGCCATCTACACCTCACGGCCTTTATGCGGCCAGTGTCATTGCACACAGGTGCCTGGCGCTATCCGGGATCCTACCCCGATGCCAACTTCAACTTCAAACACATTGCCAGTTTCGCCCAGAAGCTCGAGGCCGCCAAGTTCGACGCCTTCTTCATGGCCGATCACCTGGCCGTGCTGAACATGCCCGTGGAAGCTCTCAAGCGCAGTCATACCACGACCTCGTTCGAGCCGTTCACACTGCTCTCTGCCCTGTCCGCGGTAACTGACAAGATCGGCCTCGCTGCGACGGCGAGTACCACATATGATCTGCCGTACCATGTCGCTCGACGGTTTGCGAGTTTAGACCATCTGAGCGGCGGGCGAGCAGCGTGGAATATCGTGACGACGGGCAATCCGGAATCGAGCCACAATTTCGGGTTCGATGAGCACATGGCCCATGGCGATCGATATAAGCGTGCCCGCGAGTTCTACGAGGTGGTGACGGGGCTGTGGGACAGTTTTGCCGAGGACGCGTTTACTCGCAACGTCGAGACGGGTGAATATTTTGATCCTGCAAAGCTGCATGTGCTGAACCATTCTGGGGACGAGTTCAAGGTGCGAGGGCCGTTGAATATTGCCAGACCGCCGCAGGGATGGCCCGTGATCGTGCAGGCCGGGCAGAGTGAGCCCGGACGGCAGCTGGCGGCTGAGACGGCAGAAGTGGTGTTTTGCAGCCCGAAAGATCTGGAGTCTGCAAAGGCACTGTATGCGGACATCAAGGGGCGGGTCGAGAAGGCGGGACGGAAGAGAGATGCCTTGAAGATCTTGCCTGCGGCAATGATTCTTGTTGGGGACACCAAGCAGGATGCGCAGGAGAAAAGACTTAAGCTGGATAGTCTAGTGCACTATGATAGTGCTATTGCGTCTTTGTCGATTGCACTTGGGGTGGATGTTAGTGGCTTCGATCCGGATGGTCCATTGCCGACGGATCTGCCTGAGACCAATGCAAGTAAGACGATCAGAGAGAGTGTTGAGAGATTGGCACAGCAGGAGGGATTGACGATCCGTCAACTTGCGCAACGGTATGGTGGATACTGGGGACTGGCATTCCTCGGTTCACCGAGCGATATTGCTGAGGAGATGGAGACGTGGTTGCGGGAAGATGCCTCGGATGGGTTTACATGCACATTTCCTTTCTTGCCGCAAGGCTTGGAAGAAGTCACAGACAAGTTAATTCCAGAATTGCAGCGGAGAGGGCTGTTTCGTCAGGATTATACGGGCTCGACGTTGCGTGAGCACTTTGGCCTGGCGAGGCCGGAGAATCGCTTCTTTAGCGAGGGTTAACTACATACTGTAACTGTTTTCATCACAGATGGGAGTGAACTCCGAGGTAGCCATCTCTAGAAAACGATGCTTTGCTCACTGCATTGTATCAAGTCTTTGGAAAACTGGCATTTAACAACTAGTGAATTGCCTACTTCGCTAAGGTCAATGTCCTTAGCGGGCTGAACTTGATTATTTTCATTTAAAATACCCAATGGGCGAGTAATGGCAGTGCTGAATATTCATAAGACGCGGGCACTATACTTGTTTCTAGAAGGCTTTCTATCCCAAGCAAGCCACAGCCTTCGATAGAGTGATGAAGCTTACAGCAAAGGGTTGAACAACTGCTGGGCTGTTTCATCTCACCGTCCGCTGTGCACTTATATTGTATGTGGCATACATTTGCAATCGCAGAGATCGCGAAGAGGGTGTTTTGCGCGCCATCTCAGGACAGAAATGCATTTCATTCTTGAACTCGGAGCCACAGGTATCAATCACAAGGTGCGTGTTGGGACTGGGGTTCTGTCAGCCTTTCTCCACCGCCTCCCTGACCGCCCGCAGCGGACCTGTAGGTAGCAGATAGCTTCGCTTCTCTTCTCTCCTACAGACAATTTGATTCTCTCTTCTGCGCCCTTGCCCCAGCAGTTCTGCTTTCCCCAGCTTCCCCTGGTGCTTTTTTGAGAGTGCATAAGGCTGGATATCCAAGGGAATTAATATGAGCCGAGTACCATGCCCTAGAACAAATTCGGTCACATCATGCCCTACGACTCATCTGAAGGGGTGGAATTGTCTCCATCTTCTCTGACAGGCTCTGGGAACCGCCTTCTGTCCACCTCGCTGGAATTCTTCTATCATTTGCGCAGAGAGTAGACAAAGGCAATCCTGAAAGACCACAAGGGCGAACAGCAGCGGGAAGCGTCAGCCTGGTTTCTTGTAAAGGCACTGACATCGATGATTACCGAAGAGCATATCTACAGCCCACTCCCATTGTGCCATCTGGACTTCCACTACGGCAACATCCTCGTGGACGAAAACTACAACATTACGGGTATTCTGGATTGGAGCTATGTTTAGACGGTTCCGATGGAGCGGTTTGCCATCAGTCCGGAATTCGTCGCCCCTCCTGCTGCGCCGGCTGAGTTCAAACAGGCCGTGTTTAACTTCCGGGACATGTTTGTTCAGACTCTGGAGAAGATTGAGATAGAAAGGGGGAAGCTTCGCCTCCGAGACGCATGCTCTAATCTCGTCTTTTTGCATCGCCGCTGTCCGAGGTTGTCTTTCGGTGCACCTATAGCAATCATTGGAGAGCGATCTATGGCGCGCAGTTGATTCTTCCCCTGTTGTATGGCAAGGACGCTCGGTGGGAGGAGTTCCAGAGATACTATGCTGAGCATGCTGCATAGACACTAAGCAAGTTGATCCAACTTATTTTGAATAGCAGAATTGAAGATTCAAATTGCTTTGACTTTCAACGATATAAAGCAATAATTATACAATACAGTCATACATAAAAGACTCTAGAAAACCACCCACATTCGCCATGCCACATAAACAGTACTATAAGATCATCTTGAACATCAATGCCTTTCTCCGTTCCAATTCAGCTGCTTTTCAGGTGCTTAAAACGTGCCCACAATCAGGCTAGTCACAACCAACAAGATCAGGCTAGCAGCGGGCTTAGACATGGGATTCGCCGCCGACTGGCCGCCCTTGTCGTTGTGATAGGACTTGGCATCAACGCCGTGGTCCTCGATGCAGGACTTGACTTCGGTAGTGTTGTCTTGCGTGCTGCAGAATTGGAAACAGTCTTTCTTGTATGTGACGATGTTGGTGGTCAGGCCGCAGCATTGCTCGATGGCATCGGATTCTTTTTCGCTCTTGCGGAAGGCCACGACGTTGGTGGTGTTCCAGAGGTTCATGGGTGGTTCGGAGACCTTTTGCGAACAGGAGAGGTGGTGGTGGCGGGCCATGGTTATAGTGGATGTAGGTATGTGCCAGCGCAATATGCACGGAAGATATTGGTGTACACAGAAGAAATGTTGACTGATAGTTCGAGAGTGAGTAGTGAGGAAAGTGAGAGAACAAACAGTAAAAAAAGAAGGAAAGAGCTTCCTATTTATCTTACAACTCACCCATCTACGCCGGTCAGCCTTATGCTAACAATAAAAAAAAAAAGAAAAGGATTCATAGTAAAACTGCTCCCCGATGATCCACCTCGCATGGTCGAGTCAATGACATTCCACATGAGCCTCATTCGAGCATCGTGGTATCCCAAATTGAGCAAGCTCGGATAAGCCCGGTGGATCCCATGAGCTTTTCTCTGCGGTCAGCAGTCAAAGCGCGTCAGATCTAGGGTCTGCCAAGATCGCTTCTTTGTTTATTGCGGGATTGGCCCCCAACCAGCTCCTTTAGCGGCTTGTCTCATCTACGGGGTGTTGTTCGGCCTTGTGAGATTGTGAGATGTGAGTGAGATGCGGTGAACTGCTGGGAAATTGGGGAGAAAATTCTGCGGTATTCGAGTCGTCCGTTCAAGTAATTAAGTGTGTGGTTTTCTCTAGCAATTCGAGTTTGTTAGAATAGTTACCGGAATAACGAACCTTTGTTGTAAACCGGCGTTTATATTAATTTTATTGATCAGTGTAACTGACAATATATATATCCAGAGACTAGATCGTTACAGCTTCCTCTCGATTTTGCTACTTTGAGAAAGAACTATTCTATCTAATAGATGGCCAAATTAAACGCTATTTTATGAAGAAAAGAAGCATATCCAAGAAAATTATCTTATTAAACTCAAGTAAATAAGAGGGTTGAACCCCGGTATCATGTGAGATGGCCAAGCCACACGATGGAATGTGAAAGCCACATTGGACCCATCGTGATAGTGGCTGTGCAAATACGATGTAAATAGTTAATGACCAGTTTCTACGACTAGAAGGAGGATAGAGGGTATATACTATGGTTTGCCAATCGGGAGAGCTAAAAGAATTTTCACTTATTTTTTACGTTTATGTTATCTTAGCACTCAAAATATCTAAACGATCCGACCGAAACCACCCTTAAAGTCTTTGACTCTACTCCAGCCCGCACAAAAATAATAACTCGTGAACATATCTGTGCGTGGCTTCAACTAAATCCTATCTATGTTGTGTCATTCTTCTATTTAGCCGGCCAAGAGACTCAGCGTGTCGTGGTAAATTGCCAAAGTAAAATAACTGGAGTCAATACAGCGTCTCAGCCAAAACACAAAAGCTTATTTGGGTGGGCTGCAAATTTTTATCTGATCGCACAGTCAAAGATCAAATGCGATATAAAATCCCTCCTATTATATCTATAAATATCAACATCAATACAAAATACATATAAAAACCCGAGCCTTGAGTCTAGAGAACCCACTACTATAAGCACTAGTAAAATATTGACAAACAATCATCCCCTATTCTCCAGATAGACGCCCAGCAAGATCCCTGATCGAGTTGGGGCTCGGATAGTCCCATCCGGAACAACGAGACACAGCCCACAGACCCTGGTAGCATGAGAAGGGGGAAGAAAAAAAAAATCTCTGCTAACAACCAACGATAATGCCTCATTTCCAGTGTTAGGGCCCATTTTAGGGGGCCATGGCACGCGGACCCTCGACCAATGCCAGTACCCAAATACAAGGTGGAGAGCCTTAGACCACGGCGACTGGCCGACAAACCCGCCATTACAACGCCCGACACGCGGGCCAGGGAAGAAACTCGCCCTCATCAGATAAGATTGCCGGTGGGGATGTTTCCCGTGGTCGGTTCCTCGAAAGTTGCTTTTTTCTTTTATGACCTCGGGCCTTGGCTGCGTTTGATTTTTCTTTTCTTTCTTTTCTTTTCTTTCTCTTCGATGTACGAACCCCTGCTGTTAGCGCGCCGTTGATTCTCCTTTTTTTGGTGTTCGTGACAGCTTCTCTCAACTATGGCACATGCTCAGGAGTCAAATGGCCAGCTCGGTGACCACGAGAAGAACCCTCCGCACCAGACTGCGCCGGAGCAGGACTCGACCAATGTTCTTGGTGAGGGGAGTCCCGGTGTACGTCGCATTGCCGTCATCAGTTCGCATTTCGGGCTCGTGGATCGCATCTTCCTCTTTTTCGGCATTTTCCTCATCGCCTACGTCTATGGCTTGGATAGCGCAGTTCGCTACACATACCAGGTCAGTTGCAATCATATATATATATTTCAAGACACTAACATTGACTTTCGTACAGACCTATGCCACCCAGAGTTATTCCCAGCACAGCTTGCTCGCGACCATCAACGTTCTGCGCGCCGTCATCGGTGTCGCCGCACAGGTAGGCGCGATCGATCTATAAAACGCTAGAAACTGAATGACTCTTGCTAACCTACTAGTTTAGCCCACGGCAGCCAAAATTGCAGACGTGTTTGGACGCATTGAACTGATCATCGTCTCCATCTTCTTCTATACCCTGGGCACGATCATCGAAACCTTCTCGAAAAATGTCGAGGCCTTCTCCGCCGGAGCCGTGCTCTACCAGGTAAAAACATCTTGTGTTGACGTATTGTCTCCAGCAATCATCTGACCCATTCTCAGATCGGATACACCTGCATCATGCTCCTGGTCGAGGTCTTGGTTGCCGATGTGACCTCGACTCGCTCGCGTCTCTTTTTCTCGTACATCCCGACTCTGCCATTCATCGTCAGTATTCTATCTTTCCCAAAACATGAAGCCAACCACAGCCGAAGACTGACCGGAAATCTAGATCAACACCTGGATCAGTGGAAACCTCACTTCATCCGTGCTAGCCGTCGCCTCGTGGAAATGGGGTATTGGCATGTTCGCCATTATCTACCCCGTCTGCGCCCTGCCTCTGATCATCACTCTGTTCGTTGTCAACCGTCGTGCGAAGAAGTCTGGCCAGCTGGAGTCGTATAAGAGTTCTTTCCAGTTGCTTGGCGGGAACCGGCTGGCCATCGAGCTGTTCTGGCATCTGGACGTGGTGGGGAACCTTTTGATGATCATTTTCCTGGCTTGCATCCTCGTGCCCTTTACGCTTGCTGGGGGTGTCACTGCACAATGGCAGACTGCCAAGGTCATCGCGCCTCTGGTCATCGGCTTCGTGCTGATTCCGGTCTGGGTGTTGTGGGAGCGTTGGTGCCCGCACCCCATGATCCCGTTCAAGGTATGTTCAGACACTTTCACAAAGGAAATATCAAGCAAATGGTTGCTCATTGATCGTCTAGCTCATCAAAGACCGTGCCGTCTGGGCTGCTCTCGGAATTGCCCTGATGATCAACACTGGTATGGTCACTTCTTTGATACTTGCGAAGACTCATCGTTGATTTTTTTTTCCAGCGTACTATATGCAGTCGAACTACCTAATCACCGTGCTCTACGTCAGCTTTGACGAGTCCAACTTGAGCGCCACCCGTATATACTCTCTGTACAGCTTCGCCTCGGTGATTACGGGGACGATCCTCGGTTTCATTGTGATTAAGGTCCGCCAACTCAAGCCTTTCATCATTGCCGGCACGGCCTTGTACATGGTTGCTTTCGGTATTCTCATCCACTTCCGTGGTGGCACGGGAGGTTCCAGCCATTCCGGAGTGATTGGTGGCCAGGTTCTTTTGGGTATTGGTGAGTGTGTTCTTGACTCTGAATGGCAATGACAGTATCTAACAAGATCGCCTGCATAGCTGGTGGACTTTTCCCCTACGCCACACAGGCCAGTATCCAGGCCGCCTCGAAGCACGAACGTACGTACCCCCCCTATTATCATCTCCTTGCAGGAAAACAAAAAAAAAATCATGCACAGGTAGAACCAACCAGTTAGCTAACCAACCCCAGATCTCGCCGTCATCACTGGTATCTTCCTAGCTTTCTACAACCTCGGCAACGCCATTGGCAGCACCATCTCCGGCGCCGTCTGGAACCAGGTCCTGCCATCGGAACTCGAAAAACGACTCGGCAGCGTAAACCTGGCCAGCGAGGCGTATGCCCAGCCCCTCGTCTTCGCCGACGCCCACCCCGTCGGCACCTCTGCCCGCAGCGGTGTGATCTCCGCCTACATGGAAACCCAGCGCCTCCTCTGTATCACGGGGATCTGTCTGACCGTGCCTCTGATTGCCTTTGCCTTCTGTCTGCGCAACCCCAAGCTGACCAAGGAGCAAAGCTTGAAGAAGGCCGAAGAATCCGAGAGCGACTCGGCGTCGGCGCGGGATTAAGGGGTGATGTATTATTGTTTTTTTTTTCCGATGGGATGTAGGGTATAGGGGATGGGTTTCTGTGATTTCGTCTCCTATTCTCTAGGCAGTGTCAGCTATAGCTCGGTAAATTTGTCGGACTGTTGCTGGGCAATTCGAGTCTGCTCGAGTCCGCTCGTAACCTGCTCCGTCCTCTTTTCTTATCCTCACATCCCCTGGGGAAAAGTGTGTGTGCGTGTGCATGTCTCGGGGAGCTTGGTTTAGGGTTTGGGCGGGAATGGAGGCCAAGGCGTAGCTTCGGAAGGGGCTGCGGTGGCCGTCTTGCTCAGAATGCAAAAATTAAGCTTGTTTTGTCTCCATTCTTTGGGTTATGTGTGCTGCAAAAATAATTCAATTCAGTAGAAGTCGAGAGTCTCAAGTAGTGGAGGCAGTAGGAGTTGTTGGTGATGGGTGAATTTCTCTCCAAGGAGTACGTAGTCGTCAACCTTAACACGGTCCATAACCTAATTATCCGCACTTCGCATGGTCCATCTGTATCTAATAGAACGACAGAGTGGCTGAAAGTAGTAGCTGTTTATTCGGAGAGAAAAAAAGAAAACTGTTTTATTGAGTTCTTTGAGATTAACTTTGAACTGAAGAGCTGTGTTAACTACAATCCAAATCTTGAGTCAGTACCAGACCCGATGGTGTGCGATATATATGCGACCAAAGACGTCTACAGGTTGACGTGGAATATACCGTTACATCTGTCAATAGTACTTTCTTGCTTTTTCAGACATACTATTTAAAGTCTATTGCAACAGCTAGCCATATGGCAAGTTTATACACAAATATCTTATATCCTATCCATTACTCAAGTATAGGGGGCGTTCAGAGTTTGCAAGTTTGCGAGTATGAGACACCTGGGATGATTCGGAGCAAGGGAACCCCCGAATCTAGGGAGGACGCACATCATCATCATCATCGAAAGCTTGCGAGAAGGAGTCAAATAAAACATCAAACATCAACAACATTCAACATAAATGCGCCCTTTTGCCTGTCATAACTTTTATTTCTATTTTGATTTTTACTAGTTTTTTTGGGGACATTGGTGGTTCTTTCTAACGCAGCACAGCCTCACGGACTAGAGAGCTTAGTCGATGCTTTTCTACCCAGGGGAAAAACCAGATCGATGGATCGCAAGAGCTTGGGGCTGACTAGGGGGCGGATCAAGCTACGAGGGTTCCCCGATGTTTCCCAACTTCACAATCCTTGACATAAGGAAAATTCCTTATTCGACCCCATGATGTCCCAGAATCCTTCCTGATTCAGAGAGACGGTCGAGAATGAAGTTTTTTTTTTTTTTTTTTTTATCTGACGCCGTCATCCCATATTTCTTGGCGCAGGAGGGGAATGGTCAGGGGAATCCCATGGGGGATCCCGAGGCCGTGAGGCTCCACGTTCCTTGACTATAGTACTTTTCCCCCCTCTTTTTTCCATGGCCAACAAGCTAGTATTCTAGACCGTTTTTTTAATGGGGCTCGAGGTCTAACCGCTGTTTATCCAGGAGGCATATAGAAAAAAAAAGATAGAAAGAAACAGCTGAGACATAACAGGGATGCTGAGAGAACTAGGATCACTTCACAACACGCCTTGTACAACAACATGAGAGATCAAGGGAAGGAAAAAACCTCGCAGAGAGAAAGAGCCAAACAAAACCACGCCACGCCATAGTCAACAGGTTCGTCACAAAGTCATCCATGGCGTTTGGTGGATCGGCGTCATTGGTTTTTGCACGCGTGTTCACCACCGTCATTCATTGGCATTTGAACCCGAAACAACTACTATTGGAAAGCCATCATGCAAGCCCTGGCAAGCCCAATAATGGCTCCACTTTCCAGCTCAGATCTTCAGGATCTTCATCCAGGCAAATAAGGGATCTGCTCCTTCTCCAGAAGGATCCGGATGCCATTGTTTCGGACCACGTACGCAATCAACCCATGTGTCCACAGCCAAGAATGCAGGAGGTGAGGAGGTGGCTCACGCATGGGATACCTCATGGTACATCACTGGTCATTGATAAATCGCCGTGTCGTCACGGCTTGAGACAGCAGTGCTCGTTTTCTCTAATATATTCGCCTGTCTTCTTGTGCTGGTCTATTCTTTTATCAATCACTCGTTCAAACCTTCTTTATATACCTTCAAAACTGGAACTCTCCAATCTTTTCAATCTTGTTTGAATCTTTGATCTTGAATATGTTGGTTTCACACTCTACTCCCATCTGCGCCGAGCCCAAGAAGATGGCTTCGCCTACCGTCATGACTCCCCGTCCCATCACCAAGCTCGACACTGTCCACCAAATTGAAGACGCACACATCCTGCACCTGTCTCGTCAAGTGGAAGTGGGCATGCAACTATTCCCCCATGAGAAGATCAGCTTCCACCCCGTGGCCGGCGGTGGCGTGGTAGCTCTGACCACACCACTCCTCGGAGCCCAAATCAACCGAACCCTGGGCCTGGGCATGAAGGGCCGAGTTACCGAGCAAGACCTCTGTGACATCGAAACCCTGCATGACTCGGCCAATCTGACCCCACACCATTCTCCTCTGCCCCTACGCCGACCAGAGCGTGCTGCAGGCACTAGCTATGCGCAGCTACGTCGTAGATGGATTCCTCAACATCTACGCGCGCTCCCTGCACGACCTGCACGTCGAGTTCGACCTGGACATGGACTCCACCGAGCCCTCTGAACTGGCCTTCTCCTCCAACATGATGGTCTGCCGCGCCCCCGCCAACGACGCCGGTGCCGGCGCCTTTATCCACTCGTCCGTCGCGGGTTTCAAGGACGACGGCCGCTCCGTTGAGGTGTTGCGCAGCCTGGCCGAATCCGCCGCCATGCGCACCGACACAAATCTCTACTTCGGCAAGATCGACGGTCAAATTGCCGGCTGTGGCGCCATGGCTCTGATGGAAACCAAGTACGGCCGCGTTGCCCACCTCTACATCGACAGCACCACCCCGAGCTTCCGTGGCCGCGGTGTACAGCAGGCGTTGATCCGCGCTCGCTTGATCGATGCCAAGCGTCTCGGCTATGACTTTGCCACCATCCATGCTCGTCCGGGTGTGGGCACGGGCCGGAATGCCGAGAAGGAGGGTTTCGGCCTGGCCTACACCAAGCCCATTCTGACCAAGCGCTCCAACTAAACCGTTGGGTCTGCTTCTTTTCTTTTGCCTTCTTTTTGCATCTTTTTTGACATTCGTCACATAATCACGGGCCCCGCCGTCGGAGACATGGAACCGGGCTTAGCATTTCGAGACTCATTTTCAGGCGTTGGGGATTTTACTGGGATCTGGATATGGCACGATTTTTTTTTTCCTACTTGGTACTTGGCACAAAAAATTCCTGGCTCAGGAGTTTTGGATCTGTATATACTTGGCGTTGGACTAGACAGACTGGACTTGAACTGTGAATTCATGACTATCCACATCGATATACTTGACATATCATTCCTACCATGAAACACAAGTAGAATATATTGACATCTACTGTATCTACTGTATCATCAGATAATATCCTGCAACACTAAATTTGTCCCATTCATACATAGAAATGTACTTATGATTTCTATTGCCAATGATTTTCGTTGCATGTGCGCTGTACTCTTTGACTCGGGCAAATTATTCGGCATCCAACGGCAAGTCTCCACTGATCCACTGATCCACCACCCTCCCCGGTCGCCACAGACTGGGATTCGAGGCCCTGCAGGGGCCCTTCTGATTTTCAGGGTTGAAGGTCCCCACCCACGGGGGTTCAGGGGAGGGTTTGTGTCGGTTGGCAGGAGAAGGAGGCGGGCTCCACCCAACTAACAGATCCTTGGACCGGCGCTAGAAGACCTAGAATTTGTGGCGGGTTTCTCTGACTGTAGATGACTGTTCTACAATCTCTTCGAGGCAAGATGTCCGCACCAAAAAGGGGAAAACAAAAAGAAAGAAAACAAAAACAAACCAAGCAAAAATCCACAAACTCTTAATACGCCACTAGTGTCTCGGCATGAACCTCACAACCTTTTTTCCACGCCCTCCCATTCCTAAATGACGTCTTTGATGTGAGAAACACAAAAAATGGGGGGGGGGGCAGAAAGGACCAGTTGGGGTTGGAAGGTCTGGATGAGACTGGTGACAGGAGAGAGATGTGGCACATCTGACGCGGCATTGTTAACGAATCTATTTTATTTTTATTCTACATATTTTATTTTATTTTATTTTATTGTTGACTGATTTAATATTCCTAGGGCTATTATGTTGGGGCGGCTATGGACATGCCATCATTGCGTGCTTGATGATGTACGTCAGTCTTGGCTATCCCTGCCACACCCATCGGGAAGAGAGCTTCTTCTTCTTCTTCTCCCATGTCAAGGATCATATTCAGGGATCCGGAACTCGGGATGAAGCACAACCCCCCTTGTGCCAACACTGCATATGTTCTGCAGCACGGGACTTGGCTCCGTCGATCAAGGATTGATCTCCGTCTGCGGCCGGCGGGCCGTTAGTACAGCGCCTAGTGGATCAAGGCTTCAAGGTCGATAGTTTCATCCTGTTTCTCCTTGGGGTGGATCATGCCAAGAGAAAAACCAGAAAAATCAAAAGAAAAAGGAATTAAATATAAAACTGCCAAGGCTATTGCGTCAGGACCATCGGGGGAGGCATCACGTTGTGCAAGAGGAGAACCAAATGATGCGGGCGCATATGAAAGATCAGATCCATTTCCAATCCTCAAATCACAACGCTGAACCACCGCGGGCCGTTGACGCGGATACAGTGGGTCTGGTCACAATAGTTCGTCCCAGCTGGGCGGAGAATGCCAAGCTGACTGGTGTGTCGATCACGGTAGATCAGAGGCTGACCTGGGTTATACAATGTCTTCATCCCGAGACTTACTCATGTGAGAGAGATGTGTGTGAGGCAAGCCCTTCAGGAGGTGGGGACAACAAGGGTGAAAGTGGGTTATGTTTCGATCGACAGGGACAGACCCATTCTGTAACTGCCAGAGCGAATGTAGTTACGTGCTGAGTTGACGTACGTCTCTGGCAAGGGATCGTAGCGTGGAATGCCCTGTAAGGAACTTCGATCTCATAGTGAGAGAGGCCTGGGGGTTTCGCCTGCTTGTATATAGCAATGCGCTCCCCCGAAAGTCTGTGCTTGAAACTATACCACACTCTCTCATACACTCTCTTGACATCCTCTCTCTTTTTTTCATACTTTCTTTTTTTTTTTATTCCCCGTCTCTTAGGCTGTCGCCACTTTCTTCTCGTTAGAACATCTCCACTGTATACATTCGTTTCCACAAGAAAAGAAAAAAAGAGAGAATATGTCACAATTACCCAAGATGGTCGAGGACCACAAACATCAAACCACTGTCCGAGAATTGGTTCCGGGCTCTTCAAGCTCTGCAGAGCCCCCGTCCACTGCCAGCAGCAGCACATTTGGCGAGGTGGACTGGAAGGGCCCTGATGATCCAGAGAAGCCGATAAACTGGCCCCGAAGCAAGAAGAACCAGATCCTCGGTGCTGTGTGTCTGATGCGCTTTACCACGTACGTCCTGCTTACTGCACTCATGCCCCATGCATGATCGGGAAATAAAACTGACATGGCTCTTTTCCAGGCCACTTGCCTCATCGATGATGGCCCCGACCATGCTCCAGATTGAAAAGGAGTTTGCAGGCACATCACCGATGCTGATCAACTTCACTGTTTCTATCTATGTAAGCTTACTTCAATTGCATGCTTCCATATCCGAAAGTATGATTCTAACCACCGAGTTTTCTAGATCATTGGCTTTGGTATTGGTCCTCTGTTATTAGCTCCTCTTTCTGAGATCTATGGCCGCAACAACATCTACCATGGAGGAAACGTCCTCTTCACCATCTGCACCGCTTGCTGTGGTCTCTCCCCCAACGCTACCTCTCTCTTGATCTTCCGCTTGCTCGCTGGTATTATGGGTGGTGCCCCGTTGACGAACGGCGGTGGTACCATCGCTGATCTGGTGCCATCCAACGAACGAGGATTGTGAGTACTTGACACGAGCCCATGTCTCACCAGCCTCCGTGCTAATTCCGAATATAGCATCATGAGTGTGTTTAGTCTCAGCATGCTGCTAGCTCCCGTACTGGGCCCTGTTGCTGGAGGATTCCTGGGTGAAGCCGCAGACTGGCGATGGATCTTCTGGCTGCTGACGATTTTGGTAAGTACCATATGTCTGGATCTGCAGAAGAGTGATTCGATCTAACTGTTTGTTTCTATAGAGCGGCCTTACCACCATCGTCTGCTTCATCTTCCTGCGTGAAACCTTCGGCCCCGTCCTCCTCGAGCGCAAAACTGCCGAGATGCGCAAACTGACGGGCAACCCCATGCTCCAACCCGCCGGCAAATCCCCCCTGCCCTTCCAGAAACTCCTCGGCCGCGCCATCATGCGCCCCATAGAACTCCTCTGCACCAGTCCCGTCAGCATCGCCATGGCCCTGTACATGGGTCTGATCTACGGTATCATCTACCTGCTGTTCACCTCGTACACCGAAGTCTTCCAACATACCTACGGCTTCAGTCAGGGCATTGCGGGCCTCACGTACCTGGGCATGGGTCTGGGCTGCGCAACACAGCTATTCCTCGGCGCCTGGAGCGACAAACTCCACGTCCAGCTGACGGCGAAGAACGGCGTCGAGCGCGCAGAGTACCGTCTCCTGATGCTGATCCCTGCGGCGCTGTCTCTCCCCGTCGGTCTGATTATCTATGGCTGGACCGCGCAGTACCACGTCCACTGGTTCGTGCCTCTTATTGGCACTTTCTTTATTGGTGTCGGCTTCTCGGGCTCCATGACCAGTGTCCAAACTTACCTCGTTGCCGCTTTCACCTCGTTTTCGGCCAGTGCCCTCGCTGCCAACAACGTCGTCCGCAGTCTGGCTGGTGGCCTCGTCCCTCTGTCTGGTCCTGACATGTACGCCAAGCTGGGCCTCGGATGGGGCAACACGCTATTGGCACTCCTGGCCCTGGCGTTCGGTCTGGCTCCTATGTGGTTCTACCGAACCAAGGACCGACCGCAAGAAAGCAAAGAATGCCCAGTCTAAAGAACAAGACTGGGGTTCTTTTGTATATAGGGATTTTATGGTATTTCGTCCATCTTTCGTTCTCCATTGTTTGAATTGTTTTATTTTGACATGTTGCACCCTTCCCGCCCACAAGGACTCACCTGGTGGATCATTCATTCCTTAATTTCCCCAGCGCCTTGTTGTCTTTCTCTGTCTGTTTTCCCTATTATTTTTCTCGGCTTTTGGCTATTGGCAGTTTTTGGCACTGCACTCACTGCACATACCCCTTTTTCCTTTTAGACTTGTTTATTGTCCTGCATTCTGTCGGCATTCGCGCATCATGGTCCGGTGTTCCCTCGTCTCTTTTTGGTTTGCATTGGTTGGTCGTTTGTCTTGAATCACTTTGAATGATTCCATTCTATCTTTATTATTTTCTTGTTTTTGTTTTATATAGAAGTTCATCTAAAAGTACTTAGTCGTTGATTCCTTGACTCGAGTTTAGGCCAGGTGGCCTTGTAGAAATCTGTCAATTTGCCTCTACCTACGTAAGATTTCGAGAAACCTGATTTGATATTGGGTTTTAATAATTAGAGAAGTTATTGATTTCAAATACCCATGAACTGCACCTAGGCAGGTTTCGCTCTTAGTGTCAGCTCTTATTGCCAAGGCAAAGGCTGGCCAGTTGACAGCGGCTGGCCGAAATTCTTTCCTTCAAATAGCTGGATATTGTATTGCTGCTTCTTGCAATTTTCTATTTGCTTTCAATTCAGGCAGAGCAAGCAGACTCGTAAATATTTCTACTTCCCTTAATAATAGACAATCATGCGAGTGAGCTTAATTTAGATGTGGGAAAGAAACTATCGTTGTCAACTCGATAACAAAAGGTCCACCACCACAGTGGGAATCTGTGGAATCGCCTGTTCCACTCTTGAAGATGGGTCTATGACATGTTCTTGACAGCAGTGGGGATTGGGCTTCTAACGATTTTCCTATTGTGTCGCTTCCGCTTCTGGGGCTTTCATTCCGAGGCGTTGTATACTTAGGTCGCCTCGACCAGACATAGATTCAAGATCGGATCATGTTCGAATTTTTTATGCCTACACTACGAGTCACTCATAGTCATAAAAAAAATGTATGAAATTGGGTTAGACCTAGAACTAGATCAGGTAAATAATGTTTTGGAGGAGGCTCATTATCATCATGGACTAAATAATGTTCGAATGTAGAGCAAAGAATGTCCAGCCTCTCTTTTTTTTAACTCTTCACTTTGACTGAACCATTTTAAAACCAATTTCTTTCACACAATTACCAACCATGGTTAAATGGCCGCTAAAATGGAGGGGCCTTATTGTGATAAATTTGGACACATTGATCGACCCCGATCCCGCTGGTTGGCCTAATCACGACGTTGAGTCTTTCCAGAACAAAAATACACGAGAGACACAAAAATAGCACTCAACACGCTGTCTTAGAGCACTGTGCAATCAAATTGGCATTCATGAACTTCTCACCAGAAATCAGGCGAACTCAACATCACTCCTACTCAATGGTTGATAGTAGGTAGCATACACTCATACGTCTGTCTCAGCATTGTTTGGCCAATTATCCCCAAAATAGATGGTTTAAACGAAAAGAGCCTTATACTAATGCAACCCATGGCAGGGGACATCCCTGATCCCTGTCAAAAAATAGAACTTCGGGTCCTCGGGATTGTCTTCCTGCTTGTTTATTTTTGTTCTTGACATCAGAGACATCTCTGATCGAGTGCGCTATTCCTGATCGGGCAAGTTGGTGCCCTTCATCTTTCGATCCACTGTGACCAGCCTGATTTTCTCGATCCGCCTTCGAGGCCTTAGCTGGGAATGGATATTCTGGGCTGTTGCCTCTTAAGGCTCTTGGAGGTCTTACGGTTCTTAAAGCTTTTAAAAACCCCATCACTTCATGCAGTCAAGTCGTTATACTTCATTCATTATCTTCTCGAGAAACGGTTTATAGAACCATAGATCTTGCCTTCTGTTTTTCACTGCAGCTGTTGCAAAATGCCAGGAGTTCCATCCAGTCGAGGCTGCGACTCTTGTCGCCAGCAAAAGAAAAAGGTATGATTTCTAGCCGTCAACTCCATCTACGAGTGGTTAATTGTTGCTAACCTATAAGTGAAGTGTGATTTAAAACAGCCAGTCTGCACCCGCTGCACCCGCCTCCACCTGAAATGCGTAGGTTCCGGTCAGCAACGCTACAAATTCAAGGAACAACCCTTGAGCCCAGCGTCGCAACACGACCAATATCCGGCTCCCGGCCACATGTTCCCGGCCGGGTCTCCAGCGCGATCACCAAGTAATGAGTCTACGATGGTAGCGCAGGCCTTTGTGTCGGCATTACAAGTAACGGATCTTCGCTACAACCTCAGCACTTACGGGACCTTTCTCTATGATATTCCACGGCGTCTAGGGAGCAATGCTGTTTTAGATGCCGCTGCCAATGTTATGGGTAGTGCGTTTCCGTTTTTGCATGCCAGGCAATATCCCCCTCATGTGCTTGTGCGCTATGGACGGGCTCTGCGAACGCTGAGGACTTGTTTGGATGATCCGGTTGAAGCGCCAACGCCTAATACTCTGTGTGCAATTTACTTGATTATTATATGCCAGGTTAGTGATTCTCTTCTTTGGGTTGAAGTTGCATTGATTGTGTATATGTTGTGGAATAAAGGCTAATTTCATTTGTAGGGCTGGCTTGGAAAGGCCGATGGCAACTGCCCGAGTCACGGACAAGCCATTGCGCATCTGCTCAGGGCTGCCGTCTTGCGGGAGTGGACAAGCACCTTCGAGGCAGATATGGTGTTAACATTATGTTTACCCGTGGTACGTATTCAAGTCCCATGTCTCGGGTGCAAGGACGAGACCTGATAAACGACTATGTATAGATTCTAGAAAGTATCGCCAACCCCAGTCTCAGATTCGATCCGACATTTTGGGACAATGCAATGGCTTTTACACGGCGCAGCTCTATGGCTCGCGAGTCCAGTACCGGACAGTCAACAATTGGGCTACGCCGACTAGCAAAAATCCCAGATTTCCTGCGGTTCCCAGACCCGCATCTCCACGAGATCACAGCAACCTACCAGCGTATGCGCGACCAGTCCTACAGAATGCGTCACCAGCTAGCCCAATGGTCTCGAGTAGCTCCATCCTCTTCAATGGAATACGCCCGCTACCGCGCAGCATACTGCATCCTAGTTGCACTGGCCGTCACTCTGAACTCGATCCTGGGCGCCTTCGATCCCAGCAACAGCGCGCTGGCGGGCGAGGCCGCCTTCTTCTGTGAGGAGATTGCCACTACCGCCGAACTGGCCTCGTGCCATCGCCCGCTCGGTGCTGGCTATGCGTCGCTGTGTCTGGTGGCTGCGTGGGCGGCCGTGCTGGACCCGCGGCAGTTGGCCCGCATCGAGGGTATTCTGCTCGAGTACCAGACTGATTTTCCCGAGGTGCAGTGGTTTGATCGGGCTGTTTGGCTGAGGACTACGTTTGCCAATCTGCGTCAGAGAGTCGCGGAGAGAGCTAGTGTGAGCGATTTTGAACACAGCAGGCTTTTTGCGGCGAATGAGGCTTGTGTGGTCTTGTAAGTCCGGTATAGGCTGGTCTTTTATGGTAGCGAGCAGAAGTGGCGTTTATATTTATGCACTGTAAACTATCAAATACTCAAATAGAACAACTTGGAATAAACATATTTCTATCCAAAGTCTTTAAATCGGTTTATTCACGACTGAACCCATGCCTGGCTTATCGGGCATCAGATCAACACCAACATTACCTAGATAGACAACAGACGGAGTGTAAGCGTCCCGCCCCGGCCCCCTAATCATAAGCGTCGACTCTTCCAATCTGCAGATTACATCCTATTCGGACCCAGACCCCCCACCACAGTGGACCCCTGTTGGGCGAGCCCAAAGCACAAATACTATATGAAGTAACTGGCTATATGGAATTCTCTACTTGTAATAGGGCATTATTCTAACCTGAGCACTTGAGTGGCCTCTTTTTGATTAGTTTCAAATCTTTATTATATAGTATTACCTAGCCGGTGCCTAAGTTCACAGGCTGCGTCAAGAGAACGCCATGATAATTTTAGGTACCTGTGCTTAGACGGGAAACATCAAGGTTTCAGACCCACGGGGGGCTGTCTATTCTAGTAGACGTCTTCTAGTAGCTCCCCTATTGGCAGATTATGTATGACTAGCATACTAGGAGTGTGAGAAGAACAAGCCCCCTATTCTTCCCATTTGAAATGTTTATATTCTTTACTACCCTTACTATCCACGCAATACTAATGTCTAGATCGACACGTCGGCCAAACTCCTCCTCCATCCTAAGCGACCATAATGCTTGTTCGCCTCCTTGTGGCTCTATGCCTACTGACCTTGTCTTGCTCGGCTTCAAAATTCAATGATTATCGACTGAGAGATGCCCCCTCTCCTGGATTCCGGGAAGTGTCTGATGTGGCTAGCTGCAATGGCAAGGACATAAAGGGCCTTGCTCGGGAAGTCAAAACACTGTTTGATAAAACACTCGACCGTGCCAAGGATATCAACAAGGATACTGTTAGCACTACGCCTGCGAATAAAATCACCGCCGAAGCCGCATATAAGATATGGAATCAACAATATAAGAAGTCCGCGCCCTCCAAGGAGGATAAAAAGAACCAAGACAAGGAAGAAACAATCACATATCCCACTGGGAGAGTCATACTTGACAAAGTGCAAAGTTAGTCAATCTGGCAGAAACTATGTCTTCTAACTATATCTAATACATTCGACATAAGAATTTTACCGGCACGGATTATCGCGTTTGATGGCGAACAATATCGAGGTAGAGTGTGGTGGTGCAGAATGGAAATGGGTAGAAATGGATCCCACCAAGAAACCCCCTAAGGGGGCTAGTTGTGAGTTTTATAAAAATATTTTATGCTCCTGCCTTTACTGATCATTATTTTCTTTTCTTTTAAATGCAGCATGCGACCCCGGATATTGGAGGAACAGCCGGACAAGAATAAAATCCCCGCTACATCCTGGGGATATCGAGAAATTTGGGATCCCAAAGCCTGGCCAAGATATCTGTGATTGGAATACCAAACTTGCAGCTTTTGCTACTGAAGCGTACGACCTCACTATATGCGACCGTTTTTGGAATGAAATCACATTGGCTACAGCCAAGGCGACTATCAAGGACTTGCCGGATGGGACCCGGGTTGACAAAGTGCTTGCAAGATCAGCCATTGCGCTCCATGAGATCATGCATCTCACTAGCCCTGACGGTACTTCCTTATATTTTTTTGTTGATCTTGTTCCTAATCTATATACAATCGATCTGACCATCTTCCAGTTGATGATAAGGATTTTACGTACAAGGGGAAAAGTTACCCTGCTCTTGGATCACAAGGATGCATAGCATTGCGGATGTTTCATGCGAAAGATGTTCTGCTTAATGCAGACAGCTATGCAATCTTCGCAATGATACTTAACCTGATTCCGTATGTCGCAGGAGACGGTCTTAGGGAGAGAAAAGTGGAGACCTAGAAGAAAGAGGGCCTATCAAGATATATGAGCAGTTACAGGAAGGGTATTGTTCATTAGATGATTCCTGGCATAGATGATTAATGAATGAAATGTCGCTCTAGATACTCAGCTTCACAGAGAAGAGAACAGTAGAAACGCTTAGATCACTTGGCTCTAAGAAAGAGGCTCTTGGGAGACATTTGAATACTGATATGAATAGAATACGAATACTCAAACAGATAGGAAACATATCTCTATCGAATATCTCAAATGTTATTATCCACACCTGAACCTCTCTGCCTGGCTTATCGGGCACCAGACCAATATTGCCTAGATAGGCAACCAGTGCGATGACCTCATAAACAGCCATTTCTTGGCCCCCACCCCTTTTCCATTCCGCAATTCAGTCCTTGCGTGTGTCTCTGCAATATTATCAGTCACATCTTCGCAGAAATGGGCGGCTTCGACCTCTACTGCGTGGTTTGCGGCGCCGGCCTAAGCAGCCACGGGTGGGATCCCGAGGTGTTACCAGGAGAAACGACAGCCTGGATGGAAGATATCCGGCTCATCGGCCAGAATCCAGAGAAGACATCCATAAACAAGTAAGCCCATGGAAAAATAAACACGACGATGGCGCCGTGCTCAGTGTTTCGACCAGAGCGTTTATCTCGGGTCGCGCGCTCTATGACGACTCGGGGTTCTTTGACGTCGAACCTGGAGATGACCCCAATTTCCCGACCGTGAATCAAATCGATTACAATAGGGATGGGCTTGCCATGATTCGGGGGTGAGTGAGTGCTTTTTCAAAAAGAAAATCAACGCTGGCATTCGATTACTAACTGTGACGGTACCATAGATTCGACTGGGAGGAATCCATAGGTCTTGTGGTCCCGTTCCACACGGCATGCCACCAGTTGCTGCAGGAGGACATCTCGCACTGGTTGAGGAAAAGAGACAGGGTCAATACCGATGTCCTATATCAGACTTTAAAATCATTCGCAGACGAAAATGACGAATGTGCCAATTGCCTGAATCGAGTCGATTACGGGGAGATTTCCAAGCTGCAGGATCAGTATTGGGGGCCGCAGGCTGGCGACGAAGTCTTTGGGGCTCACCCAATTGCTATTCCCGAGCTCGAAACATACTACAAAGACCTGCCATTATTGACAACATCGAAAGAAGAGGAAAGACAGAACAGATGGCACCTAAAGGAAACAACCCCGGACAGAGACCCATTTGCTAAACTGGCCCCGGAACTTCTGCTCATGGTACTGGATAATCTACCAATTCCATCCCTCAACTCTGCCCGAGCTGCTAGTTGCGCCATAGCTAGACTCAAGCTTGACAATGGTTTCTGGTACGGAAAGATAAGGCACGACATGGCTTGGTTGTATGATCTGCCCAAGCACAACGCAGTTGCCTCTCAGAATCTGGACTGGGCTCAAGTATACCAAGATCTTCTCTCGAGAAGTCAATCCGACAACCAAATTAAGGTTGAAGGCCTTGTCAACCGCCGAAGAGTCTGGGGAATCTGCGATCAAATTGCTGCCCAATTCTCGGATTACCAAAAAGCCGCAGACGACCGCAATGGTCGACAATGTCCAATCCTCGCGGAAGCTATTTCCACGCGAATGGCACGACTGGCTGAGCCCGAACAAGCCGATGATGAAACGGCGTCTTTACTTTTGATCGGTGATTTTCCAGAAATGGACCATCCACGCCCTACAATCTGTGTGTACTGGTCAAGTGAAGGTTTCTTGTCAGGACTCCGTGTTCGTCATGATAGCGATTCCTCGGTTAATCCCAAGAACGTCGTCGGGAAAAATGATAACCTGACTGTGTGCAATGAAGTTGCGATAAAACACGGTGACTGGCTGAGAGGGCTCATTGTGACCACGCACTTGGTGATGACCTCCGACAAGAACCCCCAGCACCAGAGGAAGATAGTTGGACTGCAGCTCTTGTTTGCACGAGGCGAATCCATTCAGCTTGGTGATGGTAATGGTGACGCGAGATTGGTCCACGTCAAAAATGACCTTCTGGTCGGACTAATTGCCCAGTGGTCCCCAGCCGGTAATATAAATGGCATTTCACTGCTTCAATGCCCTGTGCTAGGTCGTTCAGCACAAGCAGAGCAGCTAATCCAACTCCAAATGCACCAACCCTACGCCGGCTCTGACATCGACTCACTGTGTTGGAGGGACGGCCTTCCCCCATCAGAGATGACTCTAGAAACAGAGCACACCAGCAACCGGGACCCGGGAAATAAAGAAGAGATGCGCCCAATGGAAACGCTCATCTTCGGCCACAATCAGGAAGAGCTATCAACCATCACCGAAATCTCATGCGACGTTCAATTCGGGGCATTTGAGGTCCGGTACTCCGATCAAACCGTTCAGTCGATTGGGCCGCGGACTTTGACCATGAAATCACTGAAAATTGATGGCTCGGGAGGCGAGCGCATTGTTGCCATCGGCGCCACTACAAAAACTCTAGCCACGACAATCTGGATAGGAACCAATCGCAACCGCCAGCTAGTGGTCGGATCCCACGCAGCAGGTCCGGCGAGCATGAATTGGCGTGCGTCCGAGATAGGGAAGGCCATATGTGGGTTAAGTTGCTTTTGGAGTAGTGCTTCGCCACAGAGTCAACTCGTCACTGTGGCACCGCTTTTTATATCAGTTCCAACTACGTCCTCTGAAACTGGGCCTGCTGAGCTGCAACAACACAGTTGTCGCAAAGATAAAAATGGGTACTTATGGGAGCCGGAACCCCCTCCATCCTCGTGGACCGAAACAGGTCCCATCTATTGCCCGCGTGAGGTGTTTGGTTCCCGTATTGCTGGATCCCTGGACTGGCCATCCAAACACACGACTTTGACTTGGCTTGATTGCACTCAATCCGTGGAAAAGCTCAGGCTGGTCTTTGCGCACCCAACCGCTTTTCTTCCGTTCTCTCCTACCAGCATTATTTTGGAATACAGCGATGGGTCTGTCGGGTCCGTCGGTCCAACCCGCGTCGCGACACCGACAGACTCCGAGGGTAAAGACGGCAGGCCGTGGTGCTGGTGTCATATGGCTTCCAAGTCAGATATCACTCATGAATTCCACTACCATTCTGAGGAGTGGACAGTCGGCGGAGTGCCGCTGGACTGCATACGGCTCTGGGTCGACAATGGGCTGCATGGGTTCCAGTTTTGCTCTGCGAATGGCGAAAGTCCACTGTGGGGGACCTGCGATGGACAGCCTACTGAGACTATTCCGTTTGGGTTGAGTGCTGGACAGGCTGTTGGGTTAAAGGCTTACGTGGATTCGAACAGTAGGCCCGTTACATACAAGGATCAAATCATCGTGGCACTTCAGGCGTTGGCCCCAGCCTCTTAAGGGGCAAGATAAACCACTGCTTGATGGAAGAAATTATTATTTTATTGGCAGGTCTTATATTTGGTCTTTCTTTTCCTCGGATCAGTGTCTCTATGTTGGTGATGGGGCAGTTACACAACTTGATGTTGGCAGTTGTCGACGGCATCTCCGTGAGGGGTGCAAGATTTCTCTTGATGAATCTCATATGAGAGGGAAAAGGAAGTATCATTCTGACAAGACTTTCTGCCTACGAGGCTCCAGCAATTACAAAGCGTTAAACTATAGCTACTGCCTGGTGACCTCGCCTGGTTTCCCCAGGATGGAAGATCAACACGGTTGTCCTGCGTCCAAGTGGTAAACCAGGTTGGATAACCCCTCAGTTTGCTTTGAAATCAACAAACCGCTGAATGTATGAGATATTGGCCCAAAGAAAAGCGGATTGATTGGATGTTTAGAGTAAATACATTGTCCAAAGAGTAAAAATTCACTCGATAGGGCGATCACACCGAAATATGCTTGCCGGATCGTATGATCTAGCTAGATTTAAATCCTCCGATTTGGCAGGGATTGTTAATAGATAAAATCTATCTCCTTCGTCGTTTACGAACTGTTTCTTCTCCCCCAAAACTGTCCAAACTGTCCGAGCTCGAAAGGTCCGAGCTCGCCCTCGCTGGCAAATACAGCTCCCCGGACGTCTACATCAACGGTGAAACAGACACCTGCTGGCACCCGTGGACAACAATGTCGAGGTCAAGCCCCTACGTTTTGAAACACGCACTGACACATTTGTGGTGGTGCTACGGAGCTTGGAAGATACGTGGTTGGGCAAGCATCGCCATCGGGGAAATGTGACGGCCGTTACCCTCAAGGGAGAGTGGTGCTACAAGGAGTATGATTCCTGTTTCATTTGTCTCGTTGCATCGGGTATGTATGCAGTGCTGACAATTACTAGATATGACTGGGTTGCCAGACCAGGGGACTATGTGGTGAAAAACCCTGGCACGATTCATACGCTGCATATGAGTAAAGGCGCCGAGGTGGTTTTTACGGTCTCTGGCAGTCTGGAGTTCTTTCATGATGATGGCAGCTTGAAGAATACTATGGTTGTGTTAAGTTATGCTCGTATATAAGCATTGCGAGAAGCAGAGGCTGGAGCCGAATGATGGGTTGTGGTACTAGCTGGCTTCTTGCTGTCTTTGAGGGAAATAAGATCCAATGAATCAAAATTGGTCTGAAAGCACAATGCAAAATATAACCATACCATTTTGAGATATAAAAAATGTTCACGCCAGTGTTTTCGGCGAGCGAAAGACGTCGAGCATAGTTCGAGTAGACATGCTTTGGCTGGATGTCAAGCAAATCCACTCTGACGACATTCCTATTCCTTCTGCGCTAGGCTTGTGAGAAGTATTCTGATTTGATTTCCTCTCAGTTGAATACTCCGACAGAAACCCCGTTCAGCCCGCATTTCTATCGGGGTTTGGGTTACACGATCTCGATCATCTCGCCGAGAATGACGAGAACGGGGATTGGTTATTGGAAGATATAGAGGATGAACTATCCTGGACAGCCAGATACCGAGCTCGACACATACGCAACCTTGGGTTCAGTAGGAGCAGTGGAATCGATTCAACATAATAATAACAAGGATTCACCCTGAGTCAGTCTCATAGACATGATTCATGTGTTATGCAATTTGTGTCACGGCAAAGTAACCATACTCATAAAATCCACGTCGCCAGCTCATACAACATCTTATCCCGGTCATCTGGATGAAAAACCAACGCTCGAACCTCAATACTCTCCCGTCCAAGCTCCTGCTCTGTCTCCGGATTTACAAACGCCGAGTGCGGCACGCGCCGAGCCCTCCCATCCGTCTTGGAATCAAAGCATTTGATGAGAGTCACCAGCTCCGGGGTTTGCCCGTAGCGGTAGTACCACTTGATATTGGGATCCGGCTTCACTGCATAAGTCTCTCCCTCGCGGTTGGGGTAGATCAGCTTCACCGGGACGAGATCGCTGTCGGGGACCGAGTGGGCATCGGCCACAGCGAGCGGGTCTTTCAGGATCGTGCGGATCGGACGCCACACGTTGATGATTTGGTAGCGCCCCTTGAGAAGCTCGGGTGCTTCGTCGGGGAGGTGGTAAGAGACTCGGTTTGTTGATGCGATGTAGGATTGGTCGATGTGCACGCGTTGGACTGGGCCGCGCAGCTGCGATGCCGTTGTTCCGTCTGATGGGGCTCGGCGGATGGTGTGGTCGAAGATGAAGACGCGGGAGGCTCCCGTGCTGTTTCTGTTAGCTCAGACTGAGATCTATGAGTTGGACATAACGAATGGAAGGGAATAGGTAGTTTAGGTGACAATAAATATCACAAACATACGCATCTTTCAGCAACTGCTCTGTTTCAGGATAATACTCCTTCTTTATTCTTTCTTCATCATGGAAATCCTTCTCGCTGCTTTCGTGGTAATAGAACTGAAACCCCTGGTTGTCCAAGGCATAGTCGAGCTCATGACCGCTGACATCGTGGATGGTGACGGGCAGTGAGATGACAGGACGATCGTAGGTTTCAGGCTTGCCGACGATACTCGGCTCTGGAGGCGAGCCATCTTCATTCTCTTTGAAAAAGTTCAACGTAGTCTGGACGTGACGACGCTTGTCCGAGACAGGGACGGAGAGGTTCTTAGTTTGGAGCGCATCATGAGTGCCGGGAAGTTGGACAGCTGCGGAGGCCATAGTGAAAATCTGTAATGCGTATCAAATAAAACGATTTAATAGCTTGCTGAAGATTCGATGCCAGACATACTGTGGTGGTTATATAGTCGAGCTCATCTTGCGGGGTCTATTTGTCAGAGCAGCACGCAATCCTCGTATGACATGGAGAAATGCTGATAAATGCAAATAGTAACCATTCATCAAGGCGCATTTAAAGCTCCTGTAATGACAGCCAGGCCATGTGATAGAATCGCATTATTAATGATCGCTTTTGCTGCTGTTTTCCTGCTCGTCATTCGACAAGACGGAGATGACGCAACCGTAGCCCTAAAATGACCAAGCCAGCTTGGTAATGCTAAAAATTCTTCCAGAATGTGTCCCTCCTTGGTTATAACTCCAGTTCAACTTGAAGTCTACCTTTTCCATATATATACCGCTGATCCGGGGTACTTTCTGTTATTTGATTTAAACTCGGTAGTCTTTGATTATCTCCCTCGGCGGACCGACAGGCCCTATACTTTAAGTACTCGAATAGGTACCAAAAAAAGTTGAAGAAGCTTTAAATGGTTTGAAAAGCCGAAGAATATGGAAGCATTATAATGATACTTAGAAGAATACTGGCACCGCGCTTATTGCGGCGCGGTCAACCTAGGAAATAAGAAGAAAGAAGCCAGTAGCCATTTCGCAATAATAGCCCGAATATAAATACAAATCAAAGCGAATACAAAAGTCCCTATCGTGGGCTATCGCAACGCACTACTGCCGTGGCGTTTTGCGATCCAACGCGGCACTCTAGGGTGTTTTATATGGAAAAGATAGGTTTTAAGACTCGGGAAGAATATAATTTTAGATAATACCATAACAGCGCAGAAGATATATAATTCTTCAGTTAAACTTAATAATTGAATATATATTTATCAAATCAACCACGAAAATCCTGCAAGGCTCGTCGATAGCTTATTGCGGAGCGTAGCGGAGCATTCTAAACAACCATCCCGGGTCACCTGACCTTTGTCTCTTTAACCCAGGGTAGGCTCAATGTATGTCATGTGACTTGCGCCGAATTCTAGCGATCTGGTTGGTGGAATCATAGCACTCTGATTGGCCAAATCGAATCATCATCAGTGACTTTTGTAGCCCTATGCCCTATACAAACCAGTTTTTGGTATAGCCAAAATCTCGAAGATTGTTCCCGTGATGAATCATGTGATAAGAATCGTGACTACCCCTTTTCTAATCATCTATTTAAAACTTAGACGGGGGTCCTAGGGGCTACCGCCCCCTAGTGTATATATATATATTATATTATATAGAAAAATATATATATAGAAAGATAGAAAATAGATCTTTATTATATTATATTAAACCTTACGTTTAAAATACTAGCCGTAGGCGGGGTCTAAAAATTACGTTTACGCCGAAGCTACGCGACGCAACAAACTAGGAGCCTCTCGATATATAGAAATTGCGCCTATACTGAAGCTACGCTCCGCATCTCTTCGGCGTCTTACCGGCCAGTTAAGGCTGGGGGTCCGGGGGGCGCCGTGCCCACTGGTATTGAAAGGAATATAAATTGACGAATCACAGACCGTAGCGAGGGAAGTAGACCGACGATCGAAAATCCCCGCCCTCTTGGCTGTGTCGATACTTGTCTAATAAGGTATTATATATGTTGATATACAGATATTTACACGTTGGTCGAGACAAGGGTCTGCATTTCGTTATGGATAAATTGGGAGGGCCAGCCCCCCTCCGCCCCCGGCAATTTTCTTGCTCTACCATCTCCTTTTCATACAGGGTCTAGTTTGTTCCAGTTTCTACTTGCCCAACATGAGGATCCCTCAGGGCGTTCTCCTGCTTGCTGTCACGGCCATGTCAATGGCTGATAGTATTCCGAGTATGTGATCCATAAAATGAGTCAAGGGCTCCTAACTCATCTCCTTTCTAGATTTCAACGCGACCGGGCTCCAGAAGAGAATGGAGGAATCACCTGGTTGCGCCGAGCCCGACAAAGATGGTCACAGATTTCGCTGGGCTGCGTGCACAGCTGAAGTGGGTTCTGAGTCAGGTACACCAATGACAACCGGATGGGATGAAGGAGAGGACTGGTGCTGGCTTAGCTCAGACGAAACAACTCGTCAGTCATGCAGTGATGGCGATGCTGGCACGTTGGAATCAGGCGATAAGTGCCTTGGTTACAGTGTTTGGCCTCATAAGAAGCTCCAGTACAAGCATGGAGGCTGTCCTCCAGGTGGTCAACACCAATAGTCTCCTAGTGGCTGTATAGGCTGGCTTTTGTTACTCTTCTATGTATCTATCTATTCTAGCACCGTCTAGGGAGGAAGCAGGAAGATATTTGTCTTGGCTATCCACATCGTCGTTGAAAGTGCTCTAAAAAACATGTTATCAGCTCAAAGCATTGATCTCGTCCAATTTGAGCTGTTTTAATTATATTATAGCTTCATATAGAAGCTCCTAGCGTGGAAATACCTGCCAAGTATAGCCTTAGCGCATTCTACGCCCCGTAAGATCTTGAACTGTTCGTAATTTTGAAAAATAGTGCTATAAGGACCTCAATCAAAACTCCTAAAATTTGACCAAGTCCACATCATAGCCAACGATCTTAATTTAATATTGTTTGCTGTCTTGCCCGATATTATGTTGCGATCGTGGCTCCCTCAGCGCCAAGGCTCAAGGGCGATTTCTCGCAGCCCCCTGCCTAACTCATCCTCGACTCACACCTAAAGTCCAGCAATGAAACGTGGTTTAAATCTCTTCTCTTCAATTTTTCGACCGTCAGAGCTTCGTAGAGCATGTGCACAAACCTCACAAAAGCTTTTCCAATCATCATGCCGACCATCCCTGACGACCTATCGCAGCCCCCAGAGGCTTGGCCGTCTGCACGATGAGATCCTTTTGCAAGACAAAAAAACACTCCGATCCTGAATTTGAGAACCTCTTCCGCTATACCAGTGGAAGGTGGCTCTGGGACGAAGAGCAACAGCTCCGAGATCGGTGCAGGGCCTTCAACCTTGTCGAACTTCAAAATTTAGCAGCCAAGGCCATAGGCTCAAACAACTGTGTCTCAATAACAAAGCTAGCCGAGGGAGGATACAACAAGGTCTTTCGCCTTGTTCTGAATGATGACAAGGTAGTTTTAGCACGTATCCCGAACCCAAACGCTGGGCCTCCATTCTATACGACTGCGTCCGAAGTTGCAACGATGGAATTCGTAAGCACACCGGATTTTTTTAAGGACAAAATAGATGGCTGATTGTTATGAAAGGCTCGAAATTTCCTCCGAATTCGTGTTCCTCGGGTATTGGAGTGGAATGCTACAGCTTCCAACCCCGTGGGCTCGGAGTATATCATTATGGAAGAGGCGGCTGGGACTCCGCTGGAAAAAGTGTGGAATGATATGAGCCCCGACTCAAAACTCAGCATCATGAAGGAAGTGGTTTCTATGGAGACAAAGATGCTGTCGATCTCATTTTCACAGTATGGACATCTTGATATTTACCGTGGTATATGAATGCTTACCATCTATGCAATTAGCTATGGAGGCATTTATTTCGCGAGTGATGCCGTGGAAGGCGCAGTCCCAGCACAAATCACCACCGAGGTTCCCGCAGAATTCAAAGAGCAAGTCTCGAAAACATTCACGGTGGGCCCTACCACTAGCAGAGATTTTTGGAACAAGGAGCGCTCTATGATGAATCTTTCACGGGGTCCCCGTAAGTTGATATGTGCCATCTCACAACGGAAAAAGGCTCTAATTGTCTCTAGGGTCAAGCCCCAAGGATTGTGCGCTCTGTGTAGGTTGGCGTGAAATGGAGTGGATTAAAAACTATGCTATTCCAAAGCCACAGAGTGATGATATGCTCGTTTCTTCAGCCCAGAGCAGCCCACGGGCACATTTGCAGCTGCTAGAAAGATACCTGAGAATTGCCCCTTCTCTTGTCGATATTGACGCTCCCCTGACTCGTTCTACGCTATGGCATACGGATCTTCATTCCTCAAATTTGTTCGTGGATGACAGCCACGTCACGGCCGTTATCGATTGGCAAAGTGTATGGGCTGGCCCGCTATTTCTCCAAGCACAGCCATCCCCGCTTGTGGACTATCAAGGCAGTATTTTGCTCCAACGTCCAGACAACTTCGACAATCTTGATCCGAAGTACCAGGCTTAAATCAAGCAAAAGATTTTCAAATCGACGCTTTTCCAGCTTTATCTGCTAGAAACTAAGCAACGCAATACGATCCTTGCAAAAGCATTCCACCTAGATCATGGGAAAACAAGACGGCTCCCAATCGAATTTGCGGCGAATACGTGGGACGATGATATTGTTTCCTTTCGGGAAGCGCTTACCAACGTGGAAAGGTGCGGCTCTTAACTTATTTTTTCTCAAGGGACCACTAATAACGAAGCATTTTGTTAGGAACTGGGAAGATCTAGGTATCCAGGATGACTGCCCCTTCCACTTCACGGGGGATGAATGGAAAAGACATTCAGTTGATACTGAGAGATGGAATGAGGTTCAGGAATTTTTTAATAGCATCGAAGACCTTGTGCAAAGAGATGGCTGGACACATCATGAGACATTTGATGCGGCCTGTGAATTCTTTGCGAATCTTAGGAAACTGGGCCTCCAGCATATGAAGGACGAAGAGAGGGATAAGTTTGAGAAGCAAACACGTTGGGCAAAAAGTAGAAGTTGATCTTCGCCCCAGGTGGTTATTATATGCTTGAAAACAATCCGGTCATGGCCAATGCCAACAATCAACTACCCATCAAGGCAGTATTTCTGAGATCTAGACTAGATTTGAATAATAAACGAAAGGTCCACTAAGAACTAAGTGGATCAAGCAAGTATACGTGCACGCGAAAAGGCCCAGCGACCATCCGTAACCCTAACATGGCAGCATAATCCAAAATGCCAGGTGATGTGTGGAGCTACGGCATATGGGACATCCGAGACACTGGAACTAACTGACAAGCAGATAAGGTTAACCCCCAAGGTCCCTAAACACCCGAATGTAGTATTTCTCCAGTTGATCCCTCAACAATCCGCGGGCTCAACACCCCATAAAATCCCCGAAATCAGTCATACCCAGAAACCCCAAACAACTCCTTTTTCACTCGCTCAACAGCACATTATTTGACAATATCACCATGGTCGCAATCCAGGCAAAATGGCACAAGGTCGTCGAAGCCGAGATCCTGCAGCGCTCCTCGCAGGTCGTGTCGGTCGTCAACCAACGGGCGTACATCTTCGGCGGAGAACTGCGGCCCCGTGAGCCGCGCGACAACGACGTGCATGTCCTCTCGTTGGGGGAGGGTCAAAGTAAGTAACACATCTGATATATAATAGAGATGCAAATACAGATCCAAACAATCTAACACTTATAATAGACCCCGCCCTCTCGTCTGCGCCCTCAACGTCGCAGCCCCCCTCTGCACGCGTAGGCACGGCAGCAGCCACCTTGAACAACAAGCTGTACCTCTTCTCCGGACGAGGCGGCGTCGCCATGGCACCTATTGAAGAGCAAGGCGCGGTCTGGGAGTACGATCCGGAGTCGGCAAGCTGGACGCTCCTAGCACCGGCAGATGCTACGGCTGCAAGCCCCGCTGCACGTAGCTACCACTGCACCACCAGTGACGGGGCCGACACCATCTACGTGCACGCCGGCTGTCCCGAGAAGGGCCGGCTATCGGATCTGTGGGCCTTCAATGTCGCGCAGCGGCAGTGGACGGAGCTTGCGGCGGCGCCGGACCCGCCGCGAGGGGGTACGTCGATTGCGTTTGCTGGCGGCAAGCTATTTCGCATGAATGGGTTCGATGGGAAGACGGAGCAGGGGGTAGTGTTGATATCTATACGCCCGAGTCCAATGCTTGGGTGTCGCATTCGTATGCCCCTGATGGGAAGGCGGGCCCAACGCCGCGGAGTGTGAGTGCGTTGTTGCCTATCGTCGTTGGTGGCCGGGATTATTTGGTTACTTGTTTTGGGGAACGGGATCCCAGTTCGTTGGGGCACCAGGGGGCTGGGAAGATGTTGAGTGATGTGTGGGCATTTGAAATCGACAGCAAGACTTGGACCCAGGTGGAAACCCAGGGCAATGAACTTCCTGCCGCGCGTGGCTGGTTCGATGCTGATGTCGATGGGAAATCCTCGCTTGTCGTCCAGGGTGGACTGGGAGAGACCAACGACCGGCTGGGGGATGTGTGGCGCCTCGAGTTTTCTTAATTTTCTTCAATATTCAGTCCTTGACCATAGCAAAACCCAAGTGAATTAAATTGACATCAACCTAACTATCGACGAACAAGAAGGAAACAAGAAGGAAACAAGAAGAGTATGTATCATTAACGGACAGCCGAGAACGAGATTCATGAGACGCCCAATCGTTCCACTGCTGCAAACACACATCGTCTCATTCAAGTCCTGGCGAAGAGAATCTGACAAAGAAAAAGAAACAAAAGAAGCAGACAACATCATACACCAACACCTGGAGACTCGGCAAAAGAAGAAAAAAGAAAGAAAAAGGGGGAAGTTCAGGGAACAAAGGAAAGAAAGGTAGTTATTGTGACAACTAGGGGCATCATGAACAGAAGAAGTGAAGAGTGTGCTTTTGTGCAATGCCACGGGTATGCACAGCAAGACTTAGAACATGAGAGAGCGAGTTTTTTGGCGGCGGGCTTCGGCACTTCCAGCCTCGGGCTGAGAAAGAGTGTGCTTGTGCCGAGGACGGGGTGACGGAGGCGCCGGCGCCGCCGATCCCGCTGAAGCCGGTGGTGCCGGGGGTGCCGCGGCCATCATCGCACTGTGTCTTTTTGAAGGCGAGGGGGAGCAACGGGGATACTGCTGCCGGGAAGACGCTCGGCAGTCTGGCGCCTTGACTTCATGCTTTGCTCACGCTTCAGCACAAGGTCAGCCCACGGCTTTATAGACCCGTTTCCGGAAGAAGATCCCTTGCCCACAGCATCAGACATGACACGCAGCCAGCCTTCCTTGTCGGCGGCACAGTCTGCGTAGAAGTCGATCACTTCACCGTTGCCAAAGCGAATTCGGAAACCCTCCTCGACAAACATGTAGCCCTCCTCTTCCTCAGCAAATGCGGACTTGCGACGACCACCACCTCTGGTACTGGTTTCCCTCTGAGTGAGAGCCGACTTGTCGTCAATGAGCTTGGATGCCTTGGCCAGGTTGATAGTAGCACGGGGCTGGCGGGTCGTTTCGTGATAAGCAGTCAACTTGGAGCCCTGCAACTTGAACAATCGACGACGCCAGTACTAAAAGTTGGTTAGAATTTGTTTATGGACAAATCAGGAACAAGTACTTACTGGGCAATCTCCACCCTGTTGAGACAGGAATCCCTCCCAAGTACGAGATGCAACGCTCTCAGCATCTCGCATCTCACGGATGCAAGCGTTCATGCTCTTAGGCATGTCTTCATCCTTACCACCCTTAGGCTTGGGAACGAACAGCAACTGGAGCTCCAGTTTGCCAATCTTGTACGGAGGGCGACGCTGCGTATTGATGCTCGTCGCACTCTTCTTGCTCTTGACACTACTGGGCTGGTCTTCCACTGCCCACTCATTGAAGCAAGCCACATCGACGGTGTAGGGGCGTCCGAAAGCCTGCTTTTCGTGGTCACTCAGAGACACATAGGCGCGGGCAAAGCTGCCGTCGCGGGCAACCAAGTTGCGGAGCCGGTCCCAGACAGGGGCGTTAACGTCCTTCTGCTGCTGTGATTGCATCTGCTGCTTCAGGTCAAGCTCCTTGCGCCGCCGAGGGGAAGCAAAGACACGGCTGAGAGCAGAGGTCTTCTGACGCGGAGATGCAGCAGTGTCCTGTGGCTGAAACTTGTTCTCATCAACCTTCATTTGCAGGGTCAATTGGAACTCCAGGTCGTTTTGCACGATGAGTTCAAACTCCTGTCCAATGGGAGCAGATTTGCCCAATTCAAGCCAGGAAGTCGTGACGCAGTGAAGTCCATTGTCCAGGGTCAGGGCAAAGTAAGATCGTTCACCTAAAGTAAAGTCAGCACCTTTCAAGCTCGCCGTTGATGAGATTAGGTCAATTCATACCACGAGGGAGGGGAAGGTCCAAATATTTCAGGCCAATCACCTTCACAAACACACGGCCTCTCTCTTCGCCATCTTCAAAGCACTCGGGGACGGCGGGCTCGGTCTCCTCAATCGATGCAGGGGCCTCTTGCACATTGCTCGACTGGCCAGGGAGGGGTGGCACTGATCCAGGAACGGGCTTCTTCTTGGGGATTCCGGTGCCGATCTTAGTGCTAGGACGTCGCATCTGCCCATTCCATGGAACGGTGGTCCAAGTCTGCTGGCTTGGTTTTCGTGGCGAAGATCCGGCAGACTTCGTGCCCCGTGGGTCTTGAGTGGCTTTCTCGGGGGCCGGTGCAGATTCTTCTTCATTATGGCTGCTAGCCACGATGACCTTGGTGTTTTGTCTCATGAGGTACCCTCTCTGTTTGTCACATGATGTGTTAGCAGGGGCTGCAAGCTTAACTAAATTGGAAAATCCTGGGATCCCCGGGTTCAGGGATATCTGTTCCTGGGAAGAGGGCAGAGAATGAGAAGAAAGCTGGGAGAGGGCGAGTTCAAACGCAACCTTTTGGGTCTCGATAACGCGGTCAAATTCCTTGTTGAGGCCAGAGCCGAGGCTTTCCTCCTGGATGCTGAACGGGATGTCCAATTTCATGAGACTGGGCTGCCGGTTTACCAGGTTGTTCGGTAGCGAGAGTTGGGGAGGCAAGTCGGCCTGTTTCTGCTGGCGGTTGGACTTCGCCGAGTCATTAGAGGCCTGTTTTGTCAGATCCGGCATTGGGGGTGGGTGCTGGCCGCTGATTTTACGCCGGGTGGCCGCCATCGATTCCATATCAGCTGGGGTCAGGGAGGGCCGAGTCTTCAGACCCGCGCCAGGAGCCCTGATTGTGGCCACTGGCTCAGGCACCGACTCGTCCGAAGAGATTTCTGCTTCTTGTTCCTCCTCCACTTCTTCACCTCCTTCCTCGCCTTCGACGGGATGGCGGATCACAGATTCTGGGGTCGAGGGCTCCGAAACCTGCTCCTCCCCTGCTTCTGGCGTTACAGGACGACCAAGCGAATGACGAATTGAAGCCATGTCCAAGGGCTGAGCTTCGGCTGCCTTTGGATCTTCCTTTGCAGCTTCCTCATTTGGCTGCTCAATTGGACCAGCTGCTCCCTCTTCCTCAGGAACAGGTGTTGCGTGGCCGGAGCTCCGGCTGCCATGGTGGTTTTCGGTGTTCTCAGCGGCAGATTTTAGCGAGTAGTTGCTGTCTTCGTCATATTTGGCTCGCTGATCTCTGGAAGACAAGCTGTGGTCTGACATGTTCTGGTAGAAATCGGGTATCGTGTAGAGGTCTTCATCATGGTCTTCTTCTTTGATGATTACACTACCAGTATCATCGTCGTCATCGTTTTCCAGCGAGGGGATCGGAACATCAGGGTCATAATGGTCGTAAGGGTGAGGGCTTGAGGCGAACTGAGAGTCATCATAATCATCCTCCTCAAAGCTGTCGTTCTTACGGATATCTCTCAAGATAGAGTCCCGTGAGATACGAGGAGGTGAAAACACGTTGTCCTTGGCGTCATCGCCAGTGGGAGCATTGTCATCGTCTGTGTTGTGCAATTCCTTAATTTCGCTGGACTGCTGAGCCGTTACGTTAAGCTCACCGCGGTCATGCTCGCCATCATGCTCATCATTCTCGCGTTCATGAAGCATCATAAGACGGAGCCTCTCCTCCAAGGACATAGCACCACCAAGATCTGACTTGGTATAAGAAGCGGGAGCGGGGGGAGAGGGCAAGTTCCGCTGACCCCCACTTCCCAGCTCAAGTGCGGTGGCAAGTTTATCAGGCGACGATGGTTGAGAGCCGGACATGCGCGACACCGATGGCAAGGGTGGCAGAGGGCGTCGCTCACCGTTGGAGTCCAGTGATTCAACACGACCATGTCGAGGTGATTTCCCTTCAACCGGAACGGAGTCTTCGCGACCCTCGTCATCACCAACAAAAGGATCTTCGTCCCCATCCACGCTTCCTGGGCTCATGAAGCGCCAGTCTTCGGGCAAGACGACTGGCGTTTTCTCGATGTCTTCCAACGACGCGTCAAAACTGTCATCGCGCTCAACAGAAGATTCATGCTCGAAGCTGATATCTTCCTCTTCCTCGGAGTCGTAACTATTGTCGCGGGATCCTGATGCGATAGATGATGGATCCGGGGTCGTCATCTCATACTCGTTGACTTGCGGAGGCGCAGCATCGAATGTGACACTCTTCGCGTGACGGTGGCCAGCACTATCGTATTCAGACCAAATGTCGCTCTGCGGGTCAAAGCCCTTGCCAAAACGGCTGCCCTTGGACAGCGATGACTTGCCTGGAGACGCTTGATCTTTGCTCGGGGAAGGCGGTCGTGGCACCGGGCTGGCGTTCATCTCATCGGGAAGCTGTGACTTTGCGAGGTTCATCTGGCTATCCCGCTGGGGCGATCGGTCGGCAGCTAACGGTCGCTGGGGGAGATATACCTGCGCAGGGTCGTATTCCTGGCTATCGCGAAACATGGTATGGTTCTTGACCCGTGAGACGCGTTTCAAGTCTTCGAGAGATGGCCGTCTCGCGGGGAAGTATGAGGCTTCCGGGTCGTAGGGCATTTGGTTTTCAGCACCCTTTGCATAGGGCGAGGGCGAATCGCGACCTTTCCAGAAGAGCCGCGGCGAGGCTGTGTTGTTCAGAGGCGAAACATCATACAGCGGCGACTCGCCATTTGGCGTCTGTCGCGGAAGTCAGTACTATGCTAACAAGGGTTTAACTCAGAGTAGTATGCGATTCTTACCTTCGTGGTTTGGTTCCAGCTGGGCGAGTTGCGCCTCTGTGCCATGGGGCTCACTTCGGAAAGCGGCCACTGGACAGATCCATTGCCCATGTTGACACTGGGAGTTCCTGGATACTAGGATAAGACCAAGAGGTTTTGATTAACAAGCGATGGTAATCAAGTGTCTGCGACGTGTCAATCGTTGCTCATGGCGTTTGAGATGGGGGATCGAGTCTCGACACGTGAAACAACAAGGAGTCCAGTGCTGCTCAGCGCCGGGAATAAGGCCACATACCTTTCTTAATAGATACCAGGAGTCGCGTGGGAATTGTTTGCCAGCGAGTCCTGGTACATCCACCAAGAGGAGTGTAGAGTCGTGTCGATCGTAGCAAGAATGTAGGTGCGTCCACAGGGCCACCAAACACAAGTCCCAGTCCGGTATTCGGATCAAGGTCAAGGTGAAAAAAGGGGTGATGAAGGGGTACAAGAAAGGTCAAGGGTAAAATGGAAGTAAAACAAAGAAAAGGCTGCGGAGGAAGAGAGAGAACAAGAAACAAGATCAGATCTGGATGTCTCGTCCATGGATCCCCAAGTGGATTGTTACCCCAAAGCAAGTTGAAACTTGTTGACAGTCGCGGGAGTCTCCATGGCAACGATGGGGGAAGCTGGGATGACTCAGCGCCATGGTCACATGATCTAACGCCTAAAATGTCGGGTGGAATAGATCGGCGCTAGTCCCAGACTGGGCTAGCGTGTTCTGCAGAAAACATCCGATGGCCAAACTGGTTTTTTCTTTGCTCGCAACTTCCAGTGAACCGTTCCCTTGCCAGCTTTTCTTCTGGGTCGGTCGGGCAGAATGCAACTGCCAATCCGCTCTTCGATATGCTTCTTGTGTCAAACTAGAGCTACGATCCTCCCATCGTCACCGGTTCCCGCGGTATCATGGCAGGCCACGCGAGCGATGGCCACTGCTCGATTCCGGCGCAAAGCCGCTCGAATGGCCCTGTCGCCTAATGTGGCCAAAGCCTCCTTGACAAAGCCGCGCTCGGCGAGAGACCGGGCAGGCCCTTTTGCTGGAATGAATCGGACCGAGGCGGGGATTGAAGGCACACCACGCGCAAAGTCCCAGGCGGCATTGAAGCGTTCAGGGGAGGAAGCCAAGGTGGAGAAAAAAGAAAGCCCTTTGTACAAAGCACTCAAAATGCAGACTACTTTGGCCCCTGTCTCCTATGGCCGCCGGAACGCCATCAAGGACAAGATTGCCAACGTCACCAGCTTCGACCATTTCCGCCTTTTGCCAGCCGTGCGCCAATCGATTTTCACCATGGCTCTGCCCGGTATGGATGAAATCACGCCGACACCAATCCAACGACTTGCAATTCCGCAGCTTTTGAACGATGGCACGCCGAAGAAACAGAAACAGCCAAAGAAAGTGGATGACAACAAGCCCCAATACGAACAATATCTCCTCGCAGCAGAGACGGGCTCAGGAAAGACTCTCGCATACCTGCTCCCGGTCGTAGACGCTGTCAAGCGCGCTGAGGCATCGGAGCTCGAAGAACAAGCACAAATCGAGGCAGAAAAGACGAAGGAGCGGGAGGAGCGCCTGAAGAATCGAACACTCGAGCTGGAGCCTGAGGAGCCGCCGGTTACCAACGCCGGCCGCCCTCGAGCCCTCATTCTTGTCCCCACATCCGAGCTTGTAGCTCAGGTCGGTGCCAGGGTGAAAGAGTTGGCGCATGGCGTCAAGTACCGTTCCGGGATGATTTCATCCAACCTCACACCGCGTCGGATCAAAAACACGCTGTTCCACCCGGACGGCATTGACATCCTGGTGTCGACACCGCACCTCGTCGCATCTATCGCGAAAACGAACCCCTACGTCCTCAGCCGGGTAACTCACCTTGTCCTCGACGAAGCCGATTCCCTCATGGACCGGTCCTTCTTGCCGACTACAACCGAGGTGATCGAAAAGGCGACACCCTCGCTTAAAAAGCTCATTTTCTGTTCGGCCACGATCCCCAACAGCCTGGACAAGCAGCTCCGCCAGAACTACCCGGACGTTCGACGATTGACGACCCCCAAACTACATGCCATCCCGCGTCGAGTCCAGCTGGGCGTGGTGGACATTGAAAAGGACCCGTACCGCGGGAACCGCAGTCTCGCCTGCGCCGATGTCATCTGGGCAATTGGCAAAGCAGGTGACCGGCACGAGCGCGGCGAGTCATGGGGACCTCTGGAGTCATTCAAGGCCCCCACGGTCAAGAAGATCATTGTCTTCGTCAACGAGAGAGAGGAAGCCGATGAGGTCGCCCGTTTCCTGCAGGGTAAGGGCATCGACGCCGTCTCGCTGTCCCGCGACTCCACCTCCCGCAAGTCGGACGAGATCCTCGCCGAGTTCACCGAGATCCAACAACCCCCGACTGCCGAGGAAGTTGAGCTGGCCAAGAAGAAGAAGACCAGCTCCAAGGTGATTCCGTTCATCTGGGACCAGGATGAGAAAGTCGACACCTCTCGTCGTCTCCCAGGCACCAAGGTCCTTGTCACCACCGATATCGCCTCGCGTGGTATCGACACCCTGCCCGTCAAGACTGTATTGCTCTACCATGTACCCCACACCACCATCGATTTCATTCATCGCTTGGGTCGTCTGGGTCGGATGGGCAAGCGGGGTCGCGGTGTTGTTTTGGTTGGCAAGAAGGACCGCAAGGATATCGTTCGCGAGGTCCGCGATGGCATGTTCCGCGGCCAGGCCATGATCTAGGTCTCTTTTTCTGTCTCTCTATTTCTCTCCCTCGCATGTCCCCCATTCTGTATAGAATCTGTATCATAGCTGGCGTTGACTTGAAGGTTTGGTTTCTCTGGGGTGGAAGAAAAACGAATACCCCATGTAATTTGGCATCCATGAATTTGGTGTGTATGATATTCGATTGTATATAATCGCACTGATCTACTCTTATACTTCTATGCATGATAGCAACTCGACTACAATGTCCCGAGAAAGGATTTTTGTACGTGCATTCATTGAAACTCGATCCTTTTGATATCTGGATGTCACGATGCCACGTTTCAAATGCTCCAGATATGTCCGTATGCGACGACCATTCTTAATGACACAAGATATGTGTCCGATAAAAAAAAGGAAAGAAAGAAGGAAATAGACAGAGACAGAGGCAGAAATGGCAGACTCCGATGCAACCCATAAAAGAAACAAGCCAGAAATCCTCAATGCACCTGGCCCTTTAACCCTTTAAAACAGAACACCAGAACCGATGCGCCGACAGTGCAATCCATAGATGCGATGACGCAGAAATGATAATCATAAGAAAACAAGGTAGAGGAAAGAAAAAGAGGAAAAAGAAATTGTCGACGAAAGATAGCGCCCCGACCGATCCCATCTCAAACTCCGGATTCAACGTTTCTTCCATACATTTGGCAAATTCGTTCTTTACATGGTCATGCGAAGTTCACGGTTGCGGCGACGGCTTGCGCGCGTGTTGCGGCGAGACTCATTCGCATCGCTGGTTTCGGTCTCGGTGCGCGCATCGGAGAGTTCGGGGGTAGGCGTGACGACGGAGCTGACACCACGGTCGCGGCGCGAGGCGCGGGCAGTGTCGGGGGACAAGAAGCGATGGACGGTGCGGTGGTCCATGACGCGCTCTTCGCCATCTGGGCCCATTTCGGTCTGTGGCCACTGGTATCCGTACAACTTGGAGTGGCGCTCGCAGCGGGGGCATTCGCGGCGCGTCAGGTACGAATTGGACTGGACGAACCACGAGTCGCAGGTCTGGCAGTCGACCCAGCGGTCGTAGCGCTGGGCGAGCAGCCGCGACGTTCGGGTGTAGTCGCCAGGCACTCGGGCAAACTGCAGCTCAGTCTCGACGGAGGCGACGATGTGGCGCTTGCGCTTGCGGGTCTTGCGCGGCTTCTGCTTCTTGACGACTGTCATGAGGATATCGTCTAGTTCAAACGATTCAAATAAGTCCGACAGTTCATCCTGGGTGTTATTGTCCTGTAGGAGGGGCTTTGCATCTGGCTGACCTGTAAAGGAAGCATCCGGGTGGCCTTCTGCATGGGTGGCCTCGGTGTCCGTCTGCTCTGATCCGATGACCTCTGCGGGCTGGATCTTGGTTCCAATGTCGACAGAGGTAGGGGTGCTGGAGGTTGACCGGTGGGATTCATCTGCCTGGGAGCTGGGAGATTCGCAATCAGTGGGGGCAGTGGATTGAGTGGTGACTTCGTTAGCTTCACTGGGAGGGTCATATCCATTGCCCATAACCATTGATTCTCCCTGATCCAACTCCACGGTGGCTGAGCTCTCGGAATGTGCTGGTTTCTCAGCGATCGATCCCTCAGTTTCCCTGCCGTTGGCCTCCTGCTTCACCCCTTTGATTGGGGCCAGAATCGCAGAACTGTTCACATCCGATTCCGGGGTCGCAGGAGTCATCGTCTCAGTCGAATCGCCTGCCAACTCAGAGACAGAGATCTCTTCGCGCAACTTCGAAACCTGGTGCTGGAACTTCGTTCGCTTGCGCGGGGTGGAAGTGGTGGGCGTCGAGATCTCTGACTCCAGGTCGGAATTGCGTCGGCGCTTCTTGCTCCCAATGGAAGTCTCCACAGACACAGGCTCGTCGATTGAAGCGGGGCTGGACTCTTTGCTGTCAGAGTTGGAGTCGGTCTGCGGCGACCAGCCATTGCGAACGGCGCGTTCGCAGGTAAAGCACAGGCATTCGCAGTTGTCGATGCCGAAATAATCCTCGCCGTAAGAGACCGTGATCTCCTCGCCCTCGTGAATGTCTCGCACAGCAACGACCGACATGCCCTCGGAGCCACGAGTTGTCAGACGGCTGTTTGCGTTACAGTCATGGTTAGCGAAGCGGGCAGGGCCCAAGAAGAAAGCAGGTGCCTTGCGGCGGCTCGACATCACAATGCTGAAGTCCTTGCGGGTCAGGTCCAGGTCCATCTCTTCCTCATGGGTCATAGCCACAAGGGTTCCACTCAGGTATTTGATCTCCTGGCCAGCTTTGATGAACTTGCGAGCGCAGATGGCAGCTTCGTGCTGCGTGATGATGTAGCGGTTGGTTGTGGTCACTTCGAACGGGGAGTCGGGGAGGTAGATTTGAATGTATTTGCGCAGGTGTCGACGGAACCACTCCTGCTCGCGGGGGCTGCGCAGAGTGTTCATGTATTTCTTTAGTCCCGAGATATTCAGCAGCTTGTTCTCGGCTTGCGGGGCGTTCTTGGCGACAATGACATCGTGAAGCATGATGCTTGCAATCTCGTCGTCGTGGATTCCGCGGGCCGGGTTGTACTTGGTGCGGTTCTTGCGAATGGTAGTCCAGAAGTAGGCCTAATTGGTAGAAGTAGTCAGTATGCAATTGTCCAGGTCGAATTGTGGGCAAGAGGCATACGTGGTCCACCAGCGCATCGGTTGCGACATCGTCATAGCTGGCCAGTTTTGCCAGGGTCAAGCGTTCGCGCGGCTCGGGCGCGGGAGGGCCGGAGCGCGACTTCTTCGGAGGCATGGTGGGTGTGTCAGGTAGTGAGGCACCCGAGGGGAAGGAAGATAAGAGGTGTCATGAAATGCAACGTGGTTGTAGAAGGTGAGGAGCAAATATAGCGGAGATCCGAGGGCAGGGAGGGGGCCAAGAATGGACTCGGAGGGCGAGGCTGGTGAATGGTGAATGGTTAAATAGAGTCAATGGGGACAATAGACATTGTCAATAGAATATCGCTATTGAGAATTGACGAGGGGAGAAGTGAATGGGAGGCTGGTTTGCTCGTCTCTGCCGAGTCGCCCGGTTTAGGGGAGACGCCGTCTTCCGCGTCTCGGGCTCTCGCTTTTGATGGCTCCACGCGCTTCGCCCTACAACCGATTCTCAATGATCGCGTGTCGCAATTGGATATTTGGCATATTGGAGTGTTTCCTACTATATTCCTCGTGTCTGCAAGAAATATGGGTTGTTCTATTTACGCGTTCCATCTAGGGCACCCAGTCTTCCACCATACTACAACTACACTGGCATTTGGCCTATAAAAAGATAATCTCCGATATCACACTCCTCGAATAAACTCGAGCGCAGACCATTTCCTCGGTGGGTCACCGTTGTCGTAAATTCGTAGCCAATAATCGACTTCCAGAAGGCATTCGATCCATCCAGCGATCGACAGAGTTGCGCAATGGGCCATCTTGGAGCCTTTTCTTGTACTTTCTTGTAAGAAATCTGCTTACGATCCATAATATCTATTCAAGATGTTCAATGGCTCATAATAGGATTACTGTAATCATTGTAAAAGAGTCGATGTAGTATTGTGCTCCATATATTGATCAAATCTATGATATATATATATTGTGTTACAGTTTACAAGAACCATATTGTTACCCCGGGAGAATAATGTCTTTGCTACCCACAGCAAGGCACATATCTACTGTCTCTCGATTGTCAATAATATTTAATTTCGCATTCAATTTCAAGGACTAACTTTTTACTTCTAAACTCGGCCAAGGGTACCCCCGGCAGCCAGCTGAATCAAATCCAGCTTGGCTTGATGACGGGATGGGCTACACTGTCTAACAGAGATTACATTTGGAAACTGACTGCCCCAATCGCATCTACCTATCGATCTGTGCATAAATCTGGCATTGATTGTCAGAAGCATCTCGCGCAGAGTGTATACCCCGGGTTCGGACAAACCCTCTTCCGAGCAACCCGACATCGAGAAACAAATTGGTGGACTCCAGCTAGTTGCTCCCCGACCAGGCGTTCAAGATGATTCAACTAAAGGTGCGCATAACTCATACTGTTCAGTAACCGCCTCCAAATACTAATCATATACTCGGTTTAGTCATTATTAACTTGCATCGACAACTCCGGCGCCTCAATTGTCGAATGCGTCAACGTCCTGAAGAAGAAGCGGCCCGCAACCATCGGTGAGTCTCCGCAAACCAGAGTGATGGGAGAAGAACCAAATGGAGAATGGAGACAGTCAAACTCACTCGGCAACCGTCTAGGTGATCGGATCGTTGTTGTCGTCCAGAAATCAAAGCCCGCCGGGTCCGAGGCACCGACTTCCTCCGCGCTTGCGAACAAGGTCCGTCGTGGTGATATTCGCCATGCAGTGGTGGTTCGGGTGAAGAAGGAACTGCAGCGGCCTGATGGATCGGTTGTTCGATTCGGCGACAATGCCTGTGTGTTGGTGAACAAGTCGGGGGATCCGGTTGGGACGAGAATGAACGGTTCGTGCTCTTCCTTGGATTTCTCTTCTCTGGATGCTAATTCTTCCACAGGACTCGTGGGACAAGAACTACGGAAGCGACAATACTCGAAGATCTTGTCATTGGCGCCGATGCACGTCTAATATTTTACCAGTCCATGATTTTTTCTTGTACTTGATGGGAGAGCGCCATTGCCTTTGGGCTGAATATTCATCGCTATGTATCAATAGAATTGCCACAATACCACACAGATTCCGTTTCGATTTTTTCTGGTTAAATCACCAAACTCCAAAACATGCTCCCAAAGATCAAAGGGTATCGAGGAATCGACCGGGGGGCCGTATCGCAAGGGACAAAAACAAGACATCACATAAAGACGTTACCGCATGCGCAGCAGACATAGTAGAGTTTCTAAACAGACCCCCAGCGATAATTAGCCTAGAACCTCATATCAAAAATATCCAAGGGAGACACACCATTCCGGTTTCCGCAGATCGCTGTTGCGATTGGAAGAAGACTGCTTCGTTTTCACCACAACTCGGGCAAAGCTTGTTGGCTCGAGGGAGCTGTAGACAGAGAAGCAGAATATGTTAGCCAGCAGGAATCTCAAGATGGAAGAAAATCTCCGATGCTAGACCGGCAGTTCCCGTCTATCGATTCCAGGCTGCTACTATCCTCCTCTTCCGAAGCCGGCTCGCCTTCTAGCGAGCCACACTCAAAGCAGGTAATCTCGTCACCACAGAGGGTGCAGAAGCCAGGGAGACAAACCGTCGGATCAGATCCCACATCCTGGGTGACACCCGCCGTGTCTCCGACTTGGCTGTGGAGCTTGTTCTGGTAGACACAGTACGAGGTGGCGGGTTCGCCGACGTGGCAGGTGCGGCAGGTGAACATCAACTGGTTGGTGACGCGGTCTTCCTTGGGGTAGAGCAAGTTGGAGCTAGAAGAAACAGTGTTAGCTAGAGGATTTTCTAGAGCAAAATGAGTCGTACTTACCACTCGCGACAGAATCGGAAATGGATCTGGTCAGACTGCTTGGTGTCGCCAGCAGCGGAGGGAGAAGGGCTTGTGGACATGGTTATCTCGAGGTTGCAATATTAAAAGCGGCCGATGGTGTGATTTAAAGGGGATACAGGGTGGCAACTCGGGCGTGAGGGAGAATAGGAATAATCATAAGGAAGCGGCGAAGGCCTAATGAGGTGAATCGCGGAGCAGACGCTAACCCTAATTAGGACATGTTTGCACTATTTGCAGGTAGCATCATCCCCCGCAGTTGCGCCTGCCCGAAGTGTACTTCCCCCACGGTGTACGAGCTGTTGTGCAGTTGCAGTGACCAACTGGAATTTATTGCCATACAACAATCATGGTATTCTTATACCCCTTATTTTACAATCTCCCCTCAAAACCCATGCTGACTGTCCAAGGCCGACTCAGGTCTCCCCGCAGGATGGGAAGTTCGTCATTCGAATTCCAAGAACCTTCCCTACTATTTCAACCCCTCAACCAAGGAGTCTCGCTGGGAGCCACCAGCAGACACTGATACCGAGAAGCTGAAGGTCTATATGGCCCAGCACCACACCCCCGCAGCTCGTGCCGACTCTTCTGGCCAAGCCGAAGGCAAGATCCGCTGTAGCCACCTGCTTGTGAAGCACCGCGACAGCAGACGCCCCAGCAGTTGGCGAGAAGCTGAGATCACCCGATCAAAGGAGGAGGCCATTGAGATTCTGAGGGGCCACGAACAGCGCATCCAGTCTGGGGAGACCACTCTGGGGGACCTTGCGGTATCGGAATCCGACTGCAGCAGCGCCCGGAAGAAGGGAGACTTGTGAGTGTTGATTCGAGCATGGATTTATGATCTATTGTGTCGCTGACTCCTTCAAGGGGTTTTTTTGGTCCTGGTGAGATGCAGAAGGAGTTTGAAACTGCCGCTTTTGCGCTACAACCAGGCCAGGTCAGCGGGGTGGTTGAGACGGCCTCTGGAGTCCATCTCATTGAACGGTATGTGTGGTTGACTAGATCTGAGACTACAAGATATTCTTGATTGACTGGCTAATTGGACTGTGGTATAGTGTCCAGTAAATTGATCCCTATATCGAGATAGACTGGCTACGTCGAGCTAGCGGGCTGGCAAACTGTTATTGTAGCATTTCTTCCCGGTTTTTCTTTGGTTATGCTCTTTGTTTGATATGGATGGTTATCGTTCAAAAAGAAAAAAGGTCAAGAATCAAATTGTGTCTACAAGAAGCTCTTCACAGATCTTTGAATAGGGTTGTCTTGGTTACGCGAGTTGGATAGTCTCATACAGTACTGAGGCATCACAACAATGGTCGTTATAGGCATGGTAGACACTGATACCAAGTCACAGTTTCAACAATGATAAGCTTGCATTGTCGATGGCCTCAATTGAGTCAATAGACTCTAACATCGATGCCACAATAAGAGAAGACCGAGGAGCGACAATAGGAGGTTGGTTAGCTCTATTGTAGTCCTACTGAGCGTAGCAATGAATGAGCACCTATCAAGTCTAGCTGCTTTTAGATGTAGACCAGCCTTTGATCTTTTGTAGCCATCCAACCCAGCTCTGTTTCTCTCACCCTTCTCGCTAATTCCTCTTTCCTAGCACCCACATTTTCTCTCTTTATTGCCCCTACATCTTGACCCTTACACTGTCCCAATCCGTCGGCCACAATGGCCGAAGCAGTCCGACGTAGACGCTCAATCATGCGCCTGTCGTATGCATGCAACACCATCACCGACTACACATACGACCCTCGCTGCTTCGAAATGCCCTCGTGGCTCCAAGTCCCGCCCGAAGTCCAGGAGGCACACCACCAGCTCCATTCAATTGCCTTGCAGGTCATCAAAGGCATGAACGTGCTGTCGGGCATGCGCGAGCGGCGCTACAACGAGCTGTGCTCCAAGGACATGGGCATCCTGCACCACATGCACGTTGGCTCCATGAAGCGACTCCTCGAATGGAAGCCCGACTGGGATGTCTAGGATCCCACTCTGGCACCCGCACCCAAGATCCCACGCGACGCCCTCAAGTTCTATGTTGACCCACTCCACTACGCCACGTTCACGACCACCTACATCCGCCTCATCAGCGAGTTCGTCACCATCCCCTACCAGAAGTGGCGCGGGTACAAGTCCCACCTTGAGCACATGGCTTCCCGTCTTATGGGATCCTTCCAGTACCAGGAATGGCGCCGCTGGTGGCAGGGTACCTTCGTGGATGAGATGTGGAAGTGGGAGGTCTGCATGGAGGGCCTGGTTATGCCTACTTGGGAAGAGATCATTGATGATGTTTACCTCATGATCATCGACTGGGTTGAGGACTCTGAGGAGCTTGCCAATACCTTCTACATCAGCAGCCCGGAGTCCATAACTCCGCTGGATGAGCCGACAAATGTTTCTTTCAGCTTTTCGACTTGCCTCGTGTGATCTTGCGACACTGCGAAATCGGCGTTACAGACATTTTTTTTTTACTGGGCTGATCTAAATGAGGCTTCTTGCATGGCTCTGGGCGCTGGTTCGGTGCATGGTGTGGGATAGATTTCAGGGATACTGGCGTTTCTGACAGAAAACGAGCTGCTGTGCGCTCGTGATTGATACTTGCTGTTTCGTGTTTTGAACATGGTGACTTCCATTTATTCTGTAATACCCATAATAACACTCAATTGTATTCATTTGCTAGTCCTGGGTATGTCTTCAACTTACTGGATTATGGACGTAGTATCGCGGATTGACCCAGGTGGATTCACCTAGATGAAGCCAATTGCTTGGAACGGACTGTGCCATTCCTTTGATGTCTCTCCACCAGCTTTCACTCCTCCCCTGTTTGAAGGGAAGAAATTATCCTTTAAATTCTTTGAATCTTCCATCCTTTGTGTGTTAAACTGCAGACAACACGAAACATTGCCATCTCGACTGTGATCACGTGTGGCAATAGCCCTATTTTATTGCAGAAACAAAGATAACTAAAATGCTATTATATACAACATACAACACAAAAAGAAAGATTTGTTTCAAACTCTCTGTCCCTTTGCCTCTTTGTTAGTGCGTACCCTGACTGACTTTTTGTCCTGTGTATAATAGTCTTGTCTTGCCTTTTTACCCTTTTTGATACAACCTATGTCGAAAAGGGTAAAAAGGGGCAAGGCCTTATAAATAAATTTATATCAAGCGAGGTTCATCAAAATATTAGGCTTTTTCTAATCTGATATATACAGGGCCAGACTGTCTCCAAGTTTAGCAAGGGAGTAAGCCACTCCAGCCTCTGCCATGTGCATCCACTGGGTCCGGAAATACACCCTGTGTGGATGTATCATAGATGAAGAAAAAGAACTCTGTAAAGACAAAAAACAGTGCTGGGGCAAATGCATGACCCGGCTCTACTGCCATCTGCAAGCGTGCGAGGAATGCTGGCGACAAGGAAACTGCAGGATCAACCCAAAGATTCTTAGGCTTCTCGGGCGCGAAAAAGCTCCCGAATCCCAAGATGAGGGAAAAAATGCAAATGACAGTTTCCAGGAGAATCACGCCCAGGAAAAAAATGGTGACCATGATTATGGTGATGGTGATGGGGTGAATGCAGCAGAGCAGCACCCTCCATCTCCGCCTTCGCGACCCGAAACCCCAAGAGTCATATACGAACGGAATATGCCAGGACGAGTTCCGTATTTTCTGGACGATAGAGAGCAGGTTGTTGATATAAGCGGGGCCCTGTACCCCGTGAACATCCGATCCATGTGCAAAGATTATCGGGTACGGCGTGGCAAGGTTGGTGGTAAGTGAATTCAGGCTTTTAAGACTTTTCTTTTCTTCATGTTCCCAGCTTGGAGTGAAAAGTGCTAATTACATATTCTTGAGGTAGGTCATAACCCCAATGCAGACGAAAATGGCGATGACTCTGAATCAGAGGACGAAGACATTGGTGATGTTTTCTTTCGTACGCTGTGGGGGGAGAGTGCTGATGTTTCCCCCGAGGAAACATGGGCAAAGAATTGGAATTTTTGAACGACTTTCTATTTTCTATTCTTGTTATTTTCCTTCTTAGTCCTATAATGTTTGAATGATCGACAAAGCCCTTGAATATCATAGACAGTAGATTAGATTGCTGTACGACTCTACCCTACATACCCATGCAATGAACTTAGATGGGAAAACACCAATGCACCACGTATGTTGCTCATATTAATGACAGACCACAGCGCTTAAAAAGAATCCTTTTCCCTTGCAAAGACTAGAGTACCTTGAACCCATCTCATATGGTCGTGTTGAGTCGTTCCAGGCGTGAGGTGATAGCATCAATAACAGCGGACCTGAAAAGATGAGTTAGTAGACGAAAAGAATTTAGTAAAAAAGGAAAAAAACTCACTCTCGCTCAACCATTCTCATTGCATCCGCAATCTTGGCTCGCTGGAGTCGCTGTGGCACCTTGGGCTGAGCGCCTCCCGGAGACGATGGACTACCGGGCTCTGCAGCAGCAGGAGCCTTGGCTGCAATGGACTTGGTCTCCGCCATCAGCTCAACAACGAGATGCTTGACCGTCTCCAACCGCTCCGCCAGTTGCTGGTCTTGCTTGCGGTCTTTCGCGTCCGGGCCCCCAAGTGATTCGGACAACGTAGTCACCTCTCCAACCCACGCCTTTTCTTTCTCGCTCAGCGGACGGCCACCCGAATTGAGAACCTTCTTGCGCAAGGCATCGTATCGCTGCACAAGTTCACCCTGCTTGTCTCTCGCAGCTTGCAATCTCTTGTCCAGCGCTTCTCCGTTTCGGGCTCCTTCCTTGCGGTGGCCATCTTCGTCAATCTCGCTCGTAACGCCCTTGATGCGCTCGGCAGCATCGGAGAGCTGCTTCAGCTGGTCACGCATCTCGCCTTGTAGGCGCTCGCAGCGCCGGAACAGATCCGATGCAGCTCTCTCGAGAGCATTTGTATGGGCGGATAGCACGCGATGGGCTGTAGCGACAAGATCCAGAGTCGCTGGAGAAAGGCGTACCTGTTCCTTCAGAGTGTGGCGCTGGCGGTGCGGAACGTATTTCTCGACGAACGAATCCAGTGGCGATTGCGCGTAGAGAACGGCAGGGACTTGATACGGGACCCGCCGCGGGAGCAAGACCGGAGATCCCGGTGCCAGTGCCTTGGATTCATACAGGCGCTGATCCACCGCTACAGAGAAACTGTCCTCTGGAGCATCCATGACCGCCGCATATGGACTTGACGGATGATAGGTGAGAAGCAAATAGCCAAGATCGAAGTCGTAGAAAATCAGGGATGCGGAAAGGGGTTCTGTGTGAGCAGTGACATCGGTGTTCGAGACTTGCAAGATCCGCTCTCTCTGAATCACATTCCCATCGCAGAGAACTTGGAGCCGGAAGCCCGAGCCCGCCGTGTCCTCGGCCTGTAATTCAGCTTCAAGTCTTTGGACCCAGGAAGACAAGGAGAAAAAGACCACGTTTGCTGCGGTCGTGACAAAGAAGGAGTATCGAGAATGGATGTCCTTAGTGAAAGTGGGCCAGGTAGTTGAATCCCCGTTATTTTTGACGGTATCAAGAGATTCAACCAAAACCAAATCCCCGGGCTCAGAAAGAGGTGTTCGGAATGCATTCTTCCTGGCCTTGGGTAGCCACTGGCCTTCAACACCATCAAGTTCCAGGCAGATGTGCACACGGCCATGGCCACTAGAGAGACAGATGACAGTCGCTGACAGCTTATCTTGGTCGATCGCGTCTACTGCGAGCTCTTCCTCTTCTCCCTTCATGAGATCGTCGGCGTTCAATCTGGCGGCGATGACAAGAAGATCGCAAAGCTCCAAGTCATCCAACTCATCTCCGGTATCGAAGCGAAAAGGACCTTGAAGTCTCGGAATGGCGCTCGGGGCAGCTGGGCGAGTGAATACGTCGGCGCCCTCAATAGCTCCAGACCCGGAGTGAGGGTCCAAGGACTCCTGGCCATCGATCTCCTGAAGCCATTCATACTGTTGTCGAGAGGCCGTCAGCTCCTCCTCGACATCAGCAGAACCTTTTTCAAATGCAGCAAGCTTCGGGATGATAGCCGCAGACAGAGAAGGGATGGTGGCTGATGGAGCTTGCCATTTCGACGGCAACAGAGGGCACAGTGCGTACAAGTCACCCGGCTTCATCGCCACCCAGAGGGTCATGGGTGCCCACGCGTCTTCCCTCTCGCTTCCGCTGCCGGCAAAGCATGCAGATGCGACTTCCATGTCGTAGATGTCGGCAGAAAACCCCTTGTTCTTTCCAAAGCCGGAGGGTGTGAAGTCTTGGTCGGAGGAAGTGCCATCCACCAGCTTCTTGAGGTCGATTGCGAGCGTAGGCTGGTCGAAAGACCAGTGGTTATTCCGATCCAATTCCCACACGCGCACCGCAGAATCTGCGGCAATAGTGACTATGCATCCTCCAATATTGGAGTGCAGTCCCAGCGGGTGCCACAGCGCCGATATCACGGGAGCTTCGGGGATAACATGGGTGGTGGGACCGAGCTGATAAGTTTTGAGACGAATTGGCGCGGTGTCTGGGGATGAAAGGTGGGAGGAATCCGGTAGAACAGAAATGTGGACAGTATGTTCGGTGACAACAGCGAGAAACGCGCCATTCGGAGAGGGAAGGATTTGCTTGATTTGGCCGTAAACAGGCACCGTCAAAATCTACCAAGAAAGCTGTCAGTCGCGATCGAATCCAGATGCACCTAAAAAAAGGGGGAAAGATAAAAAAGAAAAAAACCGCTTACCCTGTAAGAAGCTTGGGCGCCATCTCTAGCATCCTCTTTTGTGGTGCCCTTTTTCTGTCTTGATTGTAGCCACTGATCCTTAAGTCGCGCGAGATTGGCCCAGCGGATCTCATTGTCGACTACCGCGAACACTTCGTTTCCTCTCTTGGCGAATGTTCTGGTCGGTCCGTCGGCCGCAGGTACCTTGTGTCCATTTTGCAGGTCTTGCGCTGGGCTCTTCACCGAGCTGCTGGCGAACAGGCTTGCGCCAGGCGAGGGCCGGCAAAGCCAGGCAGGCGCGTAACTGTTGACCCTGGGCATCGAAAATGAGAACGTAGAAGACGGCCAACAATATTTCAGTAATTAAGAAGACAGTCAGCGCATCCCGCTAGCGAGGAGAGGGTGTGGTGGAAACAAAGCGGGCGAGTAGACGGCGTGGAGTTCTGCGCCAAGATTCTGCTGGAAGCTCCGAGCTCCTTTGTTCCCTCAACTCCCGAACCTCCGTTCACCACTCTCTTCACTGCAACCGCAACCTTTCTTTACGCCATGAGTCTGTTATCAGTGAATACAGTTGATCGACTGGATCGGCCCAGCGCTTACTATGTAGGCAAGGTATGCAGTTGGCTTCAAGGACTGCTGCGCGAGCAGCTCGACAATACCCTCGACTAGAGAGATGAACGCTTACTCTTTACCGACAGAAGAAGCGCAGATATAATGACCGAGAGGATGATGTCCAGGAGGATTCGATGGCAGGGCTGAGAGATGCCACCACCCTCTATGTGGGCAACCTGTATGTTGGAGCCGATCTCATTATACCAAGGATGGACCAAATCGCTAACCACCTTCAGTTCTTTCTACACAACGGAGGAACAGATCCACGAACTGTTCGCAAAGTGAGTCCACGCTTGATTATGAACCCCATTGGCCTTTGCTTATCTGATATCTAGATGCGGCGAGATCAAGCGGTTGGTAATGGGACTCGACCGGTTCAACAAGACACCCTGCGGGTTTTGCTTCGTCGAATACTATACCCACCAGGATGCACTGGATTGTTTGAAGTACGTCGGAGGTACCAAGTTGGACGAGCGCATCATCCGTGCAGATCTCGACCCCGGGTTTGAAGAGGGCCGACAATATGGGTATGTGATATGTAAAGACCGAAACCACAATAGAACCAATCCAGCTAACTATCATTATAGACGAGGTAAATCGGGTGGCCAAGTTCGAGATGAGTACCGGGAGGAATACGATCCCGGCCGTGGTGGGTATGGCCGGGCATACGATGACCAGCGCCGACGAGAAGAAGAAGAGTATGGCCAAGGGAGGTAGGCCTGCTGCATATAAAGGCATTCGGACAAATGGCGTTGTTCTCAGGGGTATGACAAAAAACCAATTAGCAGAACCAGGAATCTTCTTTTCACTTGATACCCTATTTACATGTGTCTCCTTGATCTAAATGCTGTCTAATGCTGCTTTATTGTTCTGTTTTTCTTTTGCTTTGCACGCCTTCTTGCACCTGGCGCAGCCACCACGCATGAATTCTTGCATCTCCTGTCAATTCCGGGTGGAAACTAGTGCCCAGCACATTGCCCTGTCGCACTGCCACAACGTCGCCAACCTCTGCCTCGGGACTGATATCTCGTCCTTGTGTGGCTAACCGAGCTGCCTGTCCAGACAATGTGGCCAGCACTTCCACGTTACTGGCTGTCGTCGCCAAGTCTTTTGCCGGCCGGGATGGTGCTACAACAGTCTCCTCCCGCTTCTCCTCCTCCACCTGAATGCCCTCATGGTGGGGCAACAAGCGCTCAACCACTGGGGCACGGATGAAGACTGCGGGGAAGGGCGATGCATCTTGACCCAAGAAGGCCAAATCCAGCGGAACTTGAAAGCTCTCTGCCTGTCGACCAAAGTGGTTGCGGTTCACTCGAACATCCAGCCCCCCAATCAGCTCTTGACCGCCCTTCTTGGTGCGATTGGCCGACTCAGCGAGCAGAATGAGACCGGCACAGGTGCCCCATGTTGGTTTGCGATGCACCCTATATAATCGCCACATTAGAGAGGTGATTCGCGAAGGTCACTTTAGGGGAGCACCTACTTGACAAAATCTCTCAAGGGCTCTAGGAGATCGGACCTCGCTGCCACTAGTGACATAGTGGTACTTTCTCCGCCGGGCAGGACTAGAGCATCGCATCTTGCTAGTTCCTGTGGGGTTCGTACTTCAATGAAATCCCACTCCGAGGGAGGTGCTTGCTCAGTGGCCTTCTTTAGCAGCTGCACATGTTCATGGAATGCACCTTGTAAGGCAAGCACCCCAATTGTGAGAGTCATTTCTGTATGTTGCAGAAGAGAAAATCGAGAAACTCTCGAGAAACTTTGCCTTGATGACTCTTGAATCACGTGCTTGTGGTTTCCCGGTGGTTTTTTTTATCAGCACGTGATGTGTTCGATAAGCTCCCCTCGACGCGGGGAGTTGGGGAGCAGCGCGTCTTGTGCACCTTCTTGACTTGCAACACTGTGAACTGATGATGCGTCTCTGCTGAGGAGCAGTCCAACAATGTAAGTGTCCAAGGTTTTGATGAAGTGCCTGGCTCAGCTTTAGATGGGTTGGTTTGACTTACCTCGCTCTAGAATTCACTATGGAGCTCAACGAGGCGACTCCGCACGATGCCCGCTTCAAACTCCCTGACCAGAGTAAAGTGGAACACTCGATGAGCTCTGCACCAACTTTGGTCCGGTGGTACATTGATACCCGAGAATGGGAGGACAATGGGTGGAATCTCCCGCTATTGGAGACACTCAACTCAGCCGATCAGGCAAATGTGAGGAAATTCGTCCAGCCTGCAGACAAGCGCCATGCTCTGGCCTCGTGCATACTGAAGTATCTGTTCATCCACCATGTCTATGACATTCCCTGGGACAACATCAGAACTCAACGCACGCCTGACCACCGCCCGTGCTTCAGCCACCCGGAGAACCCCATCCAGATTGACTTCAATGTTAGCCATCAAGCATCTCTGGTCATCTTGGCAGGCACTGTGGTCCCGGGAGCGGAATTCCACCATATGAATCCCGAGGCGCCTCAGAGGCTGGCTCCGCCTAGGGTCGGCATCGATATTACTTGTGTCGATGAACCCAACCGTCGTCGCCATGATCGGCCTCCAAAAACCATGGAAACCCTGCTGTCTTTTATCAAAATTTTCGAGGAGGTTTTTTCGGAGCACGAAATGTACATCATGTCAAGGCCTCTACATGTCTGGCGACACTCTCGTGGGTTGGAATTTGTCGAGCATGATTGGAGGACCCAAGCCCTCATCGACGAAGAGAGCCTAGTGCGCTATGGCTTGCGACTATTTTATTCTTACTGGGCTCTGAAAGAAGCCTACATCAAGATGACTGGCGAGGCTCTTTTGGCTCCTTGGCTGCGGAGGCTAGAATTTTTCAACGTCATCCCTCCAGAGCCAGTCAATCCACTGCGTGCGCCGAGGCCATATGGACCTACCGCTGGAGCATCAAACCCGAACTTCATCCCATCATCCCCTCGGAACTGGAGCAAACCCCACAATGACGTCCATGTCACGATGGATGGTAAACTTATCGACGATACTGTCCGCATGCAGCTTGTCGCCTTCGAATCAGACTACATCGTTGCTACCGCTGCCCGCGGAGACTTTGTTGGCCCTATAGCGAAGAATGCCTTGAACGACCCCCTTCACCACTTGCCTGGCATTATTCGTGTTCGTGAGGGTTTGGACTCTGTCGTGGAGAAGCGTATTCCGCTCTGTGTTGGAAAGCGAGTCGGCTACAAGGATCCCTGGAGGTTGAAATCGGCTATCAGCGACCCCTGGCTCCCCATGCAGGAGGTCGACATCAACCTGGATGTTCGCGCCTGTTCCAACCCTTCCATCCCCTGTTCCCATAAAACCGACCCTGACGAAATCCTCCCTGACCTCTCGGCCTGAGCCACGACGGTCTTAGACTCTTGTCACGGCCATGGTATGGAAGCTAGGTTTGATCTTCGAAGGGTTGAGTGTGGATATGCATGAAGGCTCGTCAACTATCCGACCGAATCTATTCAGCTGAACTATATATGGCACTGTCTTCTGTTGCTTTCATCCCAGCTTCACCTCCTTGTCATCTTCCCTTCCTCTGTCTCTGCATTTCCTTCTCTTCCCTTTTCTTTTCTTTTTTTTTTTCACATTTGATATGATACGACGAGGAACGATAACGACCGAGCAACCATGTTTGATTTAACCAATTCAACCCATATTCATACGGACACTGTTGCTGTAGGCAAGTCTGATCGGTTTTGGCAAAAATCGTAGCCCACTGCCCTACAATAGAACCAGAGGGGGATATGGGACCCCCAATACCCTCTCTACCTTGCAAAGAATACAAACATGTATCATTTACTGGTTTTGGGTATAATTCAATACCAGGTTGAATAAATCTTGGAGTAGACGTCCAAGACAATATATAGATACCCAGCAGTATTGTGTTCATAGACAAGAGGCAAGTATATTTTCTGAGACTCAAGATATCATCTTCGACGAAGATCATCTATATCATTTAGCCCAGTCTCGAAAACCATGCTCGCCGAAAATGAATTCTCAGACAAAATAAGAATAAAATTAAACATCCAAGAGCCAGGTCATGTCATATTTTCGTTCTAATGATACCAGGTATATACATCTTATGCTGGAGCAAGATCAAGAAATACTCAACCACGCTGCCCCCAAACAGAAGGGATAGCTGTAGACCGAGAAAGAGGAGCAAAGATTTGAAAGAAAAGAAACCGGGGATACTTTGGAGGAGGGGCAAGGATAGAGTATACTTTCTAGGTGATGCAGCCGAAGAGTAAAAAAAAAAAAAAACCAAGGTGACAAGTCAGCTTGTAATTCCTTGGGCTTTGATGTAAAAGAAAAGGGACCAAGAATAGAACCGGGTTCTTGCCCAAGGTGAAGGATATGTACCGAAAGAAGAAAAGCAAGGGCGGAGATATACAGTAGCAAAAATTGGAGAGGCGCACTGCTTCCCTGCTGGAAATGGTAGAATGAGGTTCTGACGGAAATTGGGTTCCCGATTTTGGTTGTGGTTGTGTCGTGAAATGCTGGCAATCGAGCCGAGAGGGCAACTGATGCAGAGCGCGCGGGGGCAGATCCAGAGATATGCATCGGTGCAATGAGGAAGAGTTGGAGGGCTAATTTTGATTACCAATTAAACTCTTCAGATCTCGACGGCAGTGGCAACACCAGTGGTATGCGCCGCATCGACCTTGTCTTCCTCGGTATGGGACATTGCGGCGAGGGTTTTCAGCATAGACTCTCGCGTCGACTGGGTCAGGTTGTCCACATCCGCGGAAGTCAAATCCTTAGTAATGATAGGAGGAAGAACTAGACGTTCGACAGGTTAGCCCACATTGTATTACAAGCTGCATAACTTCGCGAGAACCAACCTTTGACCTTGATGGACCCTGCGTCAAACCGCCAGGCGCGAGGCGACATGACATGAGCATAGTTCTCGGTGACGACAGGCACGATGGGTACACCGGCCTTGACCGCTAAATGGAATGCGCCCTTCTTGAAGGGCAGCAGAGTGGGCTCGTCGGAGTAACTCCGGGTGCCTTCGGGGAAGATGAAAACACTCTGGCGGTGTGTGCGCATCTCATTCACAGCACCATCGAATGCCTTGAGTGCTGTTTCTCGGTTGGCACGGTCAATAAAGACAGTTCGTGAGAGCGCCATGAACCAGCCCAGGAAGGGAATGTTCTTCAGCGACTTCTTGGCAGTCACGCTACAGTAGGGCGGGAAGATAGCGCCAAGCATGAGGACATCCAGCTCGGTCTGGTGATTCCCAATAAAGATAGCCGGCCGGGTCGAGAGGTGTTCTTCGCCTTCGGTGATATCGAAAGTAACTCCCGTCGTATACCGCATGACCCACTTGAAGCTCCGGGCCGTGGCCCACTGCGAAACGCGGCCGTAGCCGATCAGGCGCAGGACTATCGAGGCGATGACACCGTAGGTGGCACATAGGAGGAGCGAGCCATAGGCGGCTAGACAGCGGGCGACGAAGGCTGCGCGGGGTACTTTTTGGCCGAGGGCAAAGAGGGAGAGTGTCAGCACGACGAACGAGCCGATGCCCGACAAGATACAGGAGGTGATTGACATGGTGTAGATGATTGTATTCTGTAAGAGAGAGAGAGAGACAGGGTTCAAAGGTCAGTCACAAGGTTCATCACGGGGAATTTGTGGGGAGGTTGTACTTTGCCTAGGTATTCAACGGAATGTGGACACACTCAGCCCACCGCAGTAATGTGGAATCAGGAAGTCAGGGTTGAAGAGTAGATCAATGACAATTCTATCAGCTAGCTTGAGCCATGACCATCCTTCGCAAAAACCAAGAAATGAAAGAGAGGAAGTGCCTGTCGCGGTTGATGCAGTTGCTTTTTCTGCCTCCTCACCGCCTCGAGCATCTCCGTCACCTCCCCGAGGTCATCTTCGAGGTATGGGGATCTATGGATACATCCATGGAAATTGAGATACAGGCAGACATATATATATCAGAGCTCAGAGAAAAGCTATGTGGATTCTGACCACAAGGACAGTCGATTATGCGGAGGCATTTGCTCATCTCACGAAGCATGCCCGTAACCCAACAGTAATGTACAAGAAAACACCATGCCTGATGCCTGATGTCTAGCCCCGGAAACTCCCCTATGATGCTGTGCAAAGAGACCTGCAAAAGAACGCCTAACTCATAACATGAGACCTCAAGAAAACCCCCCTGGAGAAAGACCGGAATTCGCTCCCGGGCTAAGCCATGTCGTCATCGTCCATCTCGTCGTCGTCCAAGGATTCCATTGCATCTTTGATATATTGGGCAGCCTGAGAAAAGAGTTAGCAAACAACAAAAGGAAGTTTTAGAAGATGAAATCGTACCTTGGGATCCAGATTCAAGGCCGTTGTGAAATGCTTGATCGCATTGGCCTTGTCGTGGAGCATTTTGTACAACTTGCCCAGTAAGTAATGGACGTTCGCCTCGTCCGGCGCCATGTCTTTCAGCACCTTCAACTCGGCCAAGGCAAACTTGTAGTCTCGAAGTTTCATCATCGCGCGCGCTTTGCGGAACCGAGCCAGTACTGAGTGCGGGGCCAGTGAACAAGCCCGGCTGTAATGGATGAGGGCGTCGTGTGGATTGTTCATTTTCTCCAACACCAGCCCCACGCAGCAAATGAGCACCGCATTCGTCGGGTTGATAAGAGCCGCGTTGCGGAAATGCTGCTCCGCATGCTCGAGCTTGCCCATCCTATCGTATACCGTCCCCAGTCCGTACCAGGCGTTGTAGTGCCGATTGTCCGCATGAATCGCGCGACGATACGCATCTAGGGCCTTGTCGTATTCTTCATTGGCGACGAACTCATGACCCTGGAGGGTGAATGCGTAGGCAAAGGTGGGGTCCAGCGCAGTGGCACGCTTGAAGCATTTCAGAGCCTGGTCGTGGTCCCGGTGGTGGGAGAAAGAGTTGCCAATGGCACACCATGCTTGTGGGGAGAGGCGGTCGGCTTCCAGCAACTTGTGTGACAGGTAAGCAAGCTCAACATCGTCTTTGAGATGCCAGAGGACGGTCGAGTAGATCTCCATATCCTTCACTCGAGAGGGCGCCAGAGTTTGCACCCGAGAGAAATATCTAGCAGCCTCGGTGTACATCGCTTGCTCAAAATATGCTCGACCCAGTTGGGCCAACACCCAAGGGGTCTCACGCTGACCCTGGGAGAGGGAGTTGAAATATTGGATGGCGTCAGGGCATCTGTAGCGACTCAACGCGTAATACCCGGACGCAAGTTTGTTGAAAAGTCCTAGCAGCCAACTCAAGGCCTCTAGATCTTTGGTTTTCTCAGCATGTTTGGGCAGGGGAGGGGCGCCGGAGTTAGGTGGTATCAAGCTAGCCCGAAGTTCTTTGCCCTCGCTGTCGGATGTATCCATAGGCTTCCGGTTGCCGCTCACAACACGGCCAACTGTGGAGGTGCCCCCCTGGCGTCTATTGCTTTGCCCTCGCACCTTCTTCACCTCGCGGCCTTCTGTTCCGGTGAGCGTGGCGGTGGAGAACTTGCTGGTAGTTGGTTTGATCTGATTGAAGAGCCGAACACTGCGACGCTGAGGTGCGCCTGGTTCGACTGGAGGAGCGGGGTTGGCGACTTGACCAGTGACTGTGCGTTTGCGATCGCCAATTCGTGGTGCGGGCGGTGGATCCCCTTCTTCGGGGATGGTGGGCTGCTCGTCTGATTCGGATCGGGTCTTGGTCTTGGGCCTAATTCCAGTCGGCCGCATCTTGGGGGGAGATTGGCTGGTGGGATCCAAACCAAGGGATTGAATGGGGCGATTCTTGCGCATGGGAGCCAAAGGTGGTTCCCAGGTGGACTCGGGCTCAGTGACTCCATTGGCAATGCGAAACTCCTCTGACCCGCTACTCTGCGCCCCCGGCGTCTCCATGCCCTCATGAATTACTGGCGGTACCGCCGTTGCGACACTGACAGAGCTCCCATTTAGTTTTTCCCAGAGAGCAGAGTTGCCGAAAGTGGCATCAGACTCGCCTCGAGAGGCAGGAACCGTGAAAGGATCAAATGCAGAAATGCCAGTTGCCTGCATGGGAAAAGCACTATCTGTGGTCGCTGTGGTAGCAATACTTTCGGACCCAGAGTCACCCTCATCAGGAGAAGGGGAAGAAATGATGGCATGAAGTTCTGGGCTGAGTTGATAAATATTGGGAACTCGGATCGTGACACCTATTGGCCGTATTAGTAGATATTGAGCGGAAAGGCACAGGCATAACATACCCGTTTCACACAAGCTCAAGTATGCATCCCAAAGGAACGGATTTGCCTTGAGTGCCTCGACATAGCAGTCCACTGCTTTAGTCAAGTCCTTCTGGGCATGCCACAGCTTTCCCTGGAGGCAGAATACGGCGGCTGCATCGGGGACATGCTGTCTCTGCGTCTCGCTATGTTTGTCTGTATTGCATCATTAGCCTCCCTTCAGATTAAAGACAGACTGCCATGCATACTCCAGTGGTTTCTGTTGGCCCAGAGGCCTTTGCTGCGCTCCAGTGCAGTGACACCATCCATGTATTTCCCCAAATCCAAGCATGCCTGGGCATAGACATACGCGCAGCCAAGGTGCAGACCTCGAGAGGCTGAACTTTGACTACACTCAAAAGCCGCCTTCACGTCGCCACTGTGTAAGTGGCATAGGGCCAGCAGGTATTGGGCTTCAAAGGATCGGGGTTCGAGGGCAAGGAGGCGACCGGCAAGAAAGAGGGCATTTTGGACCATGTTGTTGTCAAGGTTGTAGTAGATGAGTTGCCGCAACTGGCCGGCGACATGTCCCGTGGACAAGGCCATGATGTGCGGCGGAAGAATCCACGCGACAAGACAGGAAAAGAGGAAGTATGAAGTTTAGAGAAGGGGGTTTCAACAGGATCAAGAGAGATTAGATGGTGGCAGTTTTCAGTCAACGCAAATAGCACATCCAAGTCCTGTGTCGGGGTGACGCCTTCTGAGACGCGGGGAGGAAGCAACGACGCGACGGAGTGGATATTGGTATCGAGACCCAACAGCCCATCAACAACTGCCAGGCATATGAGGCGCGACAGGTCTCCAGGCACTGAGAGGCTCGATCTTGTAAAGAGCTTCCAGTAATCGCGAACGCAGACGTCCCACGATGTGGACAGCACGGAGAATGTAAATCGACGGAAATGGTAAAGGGGATGGAGGATAAGACGAAGAGGGCAAAGAGGCAGCTAATAAACCTGCTGATTACATAGTCTGCAGACTCCAGACGAGCCGATCAGAGCAAAGTCATCCTGCAGCCTGGGAATTGCGCGATGAGGACTTCCTTGGAGTCTCTTATTTTGGTTGCATCCGGCGTCGTTCTGCCGCGGCTGTCGGGCGGTGAAGGTCGTGGCGGGCAACAATCTGGAGCTCCGCGTGCCGGCGATTTCCTGGACTCCACCGTCTCTCCGCTTCGTTCGCCATTCCAGATTTTGATCAACTCGGGGATTGATTCCATCGAGCTCCCAATCTTTTGCTCGAGAAGCTGATTGTGAACTGTTGGACTTTTGGGTCCTTGACTGGGTGCAGGTGAATTCGTGGCTGTATTTCCCAAATCGGATCACCCAGCATGGCACAGGTATGTATCTGTCCCAGTTGCTTGCAATTGTGGAGTTGGATGCTTCCAGATAAGTTGTAGGAGAGAAGAAGAAGCTCTAACAGTGAAGCAGAAAGCCGCAAAGACGCTGGCAAGCCGCAATGCGGCTGTTCTTAAGCGGACGCATGTCATCTCAGCCGCGTTACACCTGTTATTTCTGCTTTTGCATCAGGTCTTCCAGCGCCCGCGTTCCTTAAAGCCATACTTCCTCTTGGCGGTCCCGACTCTCCTCATTGAATTCTACCTTGACCGCGTAGGACGCCCCCGCTACACCGACGATGGTTCTCTGCGCTCTGCCGGCGAGGATCTCAATGCTACTGGCCTCACAGAATACATGTGGGATGTCTTGTACTGGACTCAAGGTTGCATTGTGGCTGTGTGTCTATTCAATGACAGGGCTTGGTGGTTGTGGGCGGTGATTCCACTCTACTCGGTCTACTTGGCCTATACTACCATCATGGGTATGAAGAAAGGGTTCGCAGGGATTGGGGGTGGTGGCAGCGAAGAAGAAGACCTCAATGCAACAAAAAGCAAAACGCAGCTTAAGAAAGAGAAGAGGGGTGGAGGAAAGGTCAAATATGGCCCATCTGGGTGAGCTTGAAAGGCTGGCGAACTAGAATTACGTAAATACATGGATATAGTGTTTGTTGCTGCTGGGAAATTTGGATTGCCGCGCGGCTTATGGCAAGAACGGAGCATCTGTTTCTATTAGGCTGCCCCCCAAGAAGCTGCTTGTGTATAATCAAACAGGACTACCATTGATCGGCCCTGAGACCACAGCAGGAAAAGCAAAAGCACTGGGAAATTTATTACACAGAATCATTGTATTTCACTATGTACTCCAGGGCATCGCCCCTAAACAACCCTCCACACAGCAGGCCAGAAGTGACCACAGCTACAGAGACAAAAAAAAATAAAAATAAACCAGTACAAACCCGGAATGAAAAGCACAGGATATGGAAAAGTGGGCATATTGCAGTCGTGACATAACTGTATGGGGAATAATGTGTCGAGAACCGAGCATGGCATGTAAATCCAATTTCAGAGCGACACGCTTAAGCAGGCAAGGGTAGATGGAAGAGAAAGACAAAAACATGAAAAATGTACCATGCCAAACTAACCTGCCAGGTGGCTTTTCAGGGTTACAATTCGTCCTTGGCCAAAGAGGCAGCATTTTTGATGCTATTAGTCACATCATCCACATGCGACGTAGCGGTGTCAGCAGCCTCGGAGGCTGCACTGCTAGCACTAGAAGCCAGATCAGCCACCCGAGACTGGGCGCTCTCAACGGCGAGAGCGAGACGGCTGGTGGCACTCTCTACTGCCCCAGGTTCTTCCCCGTAGATGGCAGCACTAGCTTGGGACTGGATTTTCTTGATTGAGTCCTTGGCGACATCAATGTAATTAGACTCTTTGCCGTAGACAGCACTGCTAATGCGCGCAGATGCTGTCGAGTAAGCATCGGCTGCGGCATCGGTGGCCTGCTCGTAAGAGCCCTTGGGAGTACCGTAGATACCGACACTGGCAACCTCGATGGCGGCATTGAGTTGGTCATTTGCGCGTTGCATGATGTCCTCAACGCTGGGAGCTCCCGTGACATAGGCGGCAGCCACGGAAGAGGCTGATCCGTAAGCCTCGTCGAGGTAGCTGGAGGCAGAGGACACAGCGGCGGCCGGATAGGGTGTTTCATACACGGCATGGAGCTTGCTCATCACACTCTCCGTGAAGGAAGGTTGTTTACCAACAAAAAGTTCGGAGACGATTCCCTGAACTGCCTCGAATTCCAAACGGCGGTTGTCAATAACTTGTTGCAAGTACGGCGTTGGCGCACCGTAAAACTGCTGGCTGGCTTTGGAAACGAGGTTTTCCCAATTCTCAGATGCTTGGATTGAGAAAGATTCCAACGACTCCGTGGATGTCCCATAGAAAGCGGAACTGGCCGACGCGGACGCCAGGGAGAGGGAAGCTGAAGCTGCCGAGAGAGCGGCTGAGTATCTAGACGAAGCGTCATCAATGATACGTTGCGATTGATCATTGTCGACAGATGAGATGGCAGAGCTTGCCGATGCAACAACGGCAGCAAGGCTAGCGGATGCCAGGGAAGAGGCATGCTCGTACTGTGATCCAGCTTCTTCAATCATAGCCTGGACGTTTATAGGAGGCGGGGTGGGTGTTGGAGTTCCGTAGACTGCATGGGATGCCGTTGAGACAAAGGCGGTATAGTGCTCATGAGCAAGACCGACGGCTTCGTAGTAGCGGCGCTGCGCATCGAGAACGAATGGCTGGGAACCAACTGAGCTCGTTGCGGGTGCTGTTTGTGTCACTTGCGCTAGCTGCTCGGAAGCAATACTAAGACCCTCGTTCAACCTCGAGGAGGCAATCGAAGAGATTTGGACCAAAGGACCGTTGGAAGACTTGGACGTTGTTTGACTGGCCGAGTTGACAATCTGGTCCTCATCCTCGAAGACAGGCTCTTGTTTGGAGGGCACATCAGCCGCGGCAACACCCCAAGCAGGTTTGGCTGAGACATTTTCGTCTTCCACGATTTCATCGACCCAGACAGACTGATCACCGGCTTCATCCTCGGTCACGAACGTTTCATGGGAATCTTCGGCTGCGGTATCCTCTGGCTTCGGCGCTAAGTTTTCAGATTCCGGAACGGAATCTTCCGCTTCGGAGACACTAGAGGGTGCAGGCGTGTACGAATTTGCCTCTGAAGATTCATCGTGATCGGTCTCCAGTGTCTGATTCTCCGAGCCCTCAGTCTCGTCTTCGGGCTCGCTCTGAGGCTGAGACCGTGGAGGCGGGGGCTCAGTCCTTGTGTCGAAATTATCACTCACTTCGCGAGCGGCAATCTTCCAATAGCCAACGTCCTTGAGCCGGACAAGCTCTTTGGCTGTCTCTTCGGCAACCTCCATGCCGTGATCTAAAATGCCAGTGGCCACGCTTCTGGCCTCTGCAATTGACTTATGGTTCATGCCCACCTCTCGAATTGCATTGCGCCAGTCCTCAAGCTGAACCTTGAGCGCATGGTACCGTGCCCAATCTTTGTAAGTCACGCCATCCATCCAGGCCCACCGTATTCCAATCTCCTGCAAGCCAAGGTCACGGATGCTGTCGAGAACATCCGCAGTCGAGTTAACAGCGGCGGAGACCCGGCGCAGGAGTTCATCATCGAATGACAGAGACCATTCCCGGAGCGCTTGGGCACGATCTCTCACGTTGATAGCGGAGTTTCTGATGTCACTGACCAGCTGGTGGCGCGTAGAATCTTCAGCCTCCGGGGCATCTTCTTCCGGCAAAGACTTCACCAGGTCATTGATGCGCTGCTGGATGGTGGAGACTTGATCAGCGGCCACTGATTGCAGAGCAGTCGAAAGACTCGCGCCATGACTATTGGCACTGCTAGAAACGAGACCAGCCACAATCTCCTCAATACGTTCTTCCAGGTCCTCAACTCCCTTGTCGGCTGCAACCGCAAATTTATGTTGCCATCTCTCAAGGTCTGTGGCAATTCTTTCGCGGGCTTGCTGGGCCTGCTCAGTGGGTGACAGCGTTGGCTGGGATGGGGGAGTCACGCTCGTGGATGTGGTAGTCACAGAAGTCGATGTTTGGGTTTTTCCCCTCGAATTTCGTGACAGTCGATGACACGGGCTTTTCTGACAAAGTACTGCTACTTCGAGTCAGCAAGACTGAGGTATCATCTTCGGGGCAGGGATTGCGCTTACCTCTCTGATTCTTCGACAACAGCGCGCAATCGTTTACCCTCTCGGTAACTTGCCAATCGCTGGCCAATCTTCACCAGTTGGGGTTCAACTTGCTCTGAGTAGAGGCCCGTAATTTGAGGCCAAAGAGAACTGTTGGCAAAGTAGACCACCGCCGACCAAGTAGACCGTGCGCCGGGCATGACATGGTTTATTACAATATCCTGGCCGGCCGTGTAGGTTTTCCCAATGAAGGGTTTCGATTGGGTATAGAAAGGTACCAGATAGTCCCAATAGACAGTGCGAACTACAGTGTTCGTGTGTTGATAGTAGGGCGACACGATGGCCACGCCTTGCTGGACATATGGATCAACCTCAGCCGTATAAAGCTGATTCGCCTTGTCCTGAACATTCTGTAGTCGCGGTGTCACCTGCAGTCTCCATTGCTCTGCTCCATAGGCCTGAGCCTGAGCCAATGACGGGGCCCCATATTTATCATATCCAGATTTTGCGATTCCCGAAGCAGGAATATACACCTGCTGATGCACAATCTCCACGTAAGGACGAGCTTGGTCAACATAAGGTGCCGCATATGTGTTATAATAGGGCGAGATGTAGGGTTCCACGTGTGACCGAGCGATCAAATAGGGCTTGCAGACCCGGGGCGATGTGTCATTTAATCCTGAAAGGTCGGAAGGACATCGCAGGAAGGGTGTAATCAGCGCGTACCATATACACAACCTATTATGTAGAGTCATTAGCCTCCCAGGTTTATTGATAGCCTCAAGGAACACAATATTAGCACTTACCGCACGACTAGCCCTACTGTCCATCGTAGAGAACTCTTTCTCTCCCGTGCATTGCCAGGGTCTTTCCGTTCAGTTGACTTGACTGCAGCATCTGGCGCCCGCCCATTCTCTTTTGCGACCATCCTGGACTGAGCAACCGAGGTCGCGCGATCTCGACAAGCTAGGAGTCGGTGTTTGACCAGGAGCTTCCAGGGTATCGAGCTGGTTAAATCAAGAATGACTGATTCATCGGATAACGGACCAGCATCGATGATTTGGGCCTGTGTCGGAGGGGGTTGAGTCCTACCAGCAGAGTGTAGCTTTGATGTAGGCGGAATGCTCGCGTCGGCCTTGGCGCTAGCAGAACTTCACGCGTGGGCCGTGACCGGCTTCCCATGCAGAATTACTTGGGCTAGCGAGGCTAGGACTGACGGAGTCGAACACACCAAATACCCCATCAGATGGACTGGTAACAAAAAAAGGCCCTCTACTCGAGATATAAAGATATGTAGAGCAAGCAGGGATTGTTTTGTCCACAGTGCAGTGAGGTCATCGGTGGCACTTTGGCAGTACAACAAATACAGTAATGCTGCTTACAACGTAGCATTAGATTGGTAATATTGGTATTTACAATCCCAAAATAATGATGAGTCAGCTCTTTTCAGCGGGCCTTATGAACACCTGAAGCGATCGCCACGCTGTTGTTGACAAGTGAATTTGTGGTGAGCCAGCTACATCTCAAGCGGTCAGGTACAGTGGCGCCTAGAAATGTTTTGTGAAAAGGGTAATTAAACCTGCTAACTCTCTTTCCTCACTAGCTCGCGACCGATCGACTGTACCTCAAAATCTCCATCGTCGCATGTCCACGTCCCCTGCCTTTCAATTACAGATTGATGAGGAATATGGTGAAACCTTAAGAGAAGACGTGGTACCATCGGCTCGATGAGAGAAAACTCAAAATGGATACGGAAAACCACACCCGTGATCGTGCCGGCATGGCTTCTTTTCCCGACGTGATGAACGACCCAGCCTTCGATGAGAGGGAAAAGGGCTTTGAGGAGCTTGATACCTGTCGAATATGCCACGGTGAGGCCTCGGAGGAAGAACCGCTCTTCTATCCCTGCAAGTGCAGCGGCAGCATCAAGTTCGTCCACCAGATGTGCCTAGTGGAGTGGCTATCGCACTCACAGAAGAAACACTGTGAGCTGTGCAAAACACCTTTTCGCTTCACCAAACTCTATGACCCGAACATGCCCCAAAGCCTCCCTACGCCCCTGTTTCTGAAGCAAGCATTGATCCAAAGCTTTCGGACCATCGTGACATGGCTGCGATTTGTTCTGGTGGCATTCGTCTGGCTGGGATGGTTACCATGGTCAATGCGTGCAATATGGAGGGCATTATTCTGGCTCGCCGACGGCCGATGGTCGGCCAGTGACTCTGCGCAGGGCCGCGTTGCGCAAGTTGCCCAGACAGGCGTTGGGGAATTGGTTCTGAATGGCACCATGTCGAGCAATGGGGTCAACTCAATGACCTCGACGGTCTCCAATGCGGCCATGCCATCAGCCAGCTCTTTTCCTACCACGCAATCGTCCTTCTTGAGCTTCCCGGCTGGTGAGCCACTTATGCTTACCATGATAAAAAAAGTCATTCCATCCTTATTCATCCCTGCTTTCACCTCCCGCGGCAGCGAGGGTGGTATGGGTTCAACCAACGCGACATCTAGCTCGGGCAAGCCCCGATACCCCTCATGGCTTTCGGATGTCAAGTTTCTCAACTCGTTAACCCCGTACCCAACCATCAATAACATGATCATCGACACCTTGGAAGGACAGCTCATTACCCTCCTTGTGGTAATCGCCTTCATCCTTCTTTTCCTGATCCGCGAATGGGTTGTCCAACAGCAACCAATGGCCAATATTGCAGAGGGAGAACGGGAGGCTGCGGTGCAGTTAATTGCCAATAACCGCCCTAATGAAGATGAAGCTCCGCGACCCGAACTCGGTCCTGCCCGCCCGGAAGATGGTCTTGACCATTATCAAGAGGGTCAGGCCTGGGATGAGGATGGCAGGATTCCTCGCTCTTCCACACAGTCTCCCGCTCCCTCCTGGAGGACTGACTCTGATGACGGCTTGCCGCACTTTGCGAGACCCCCAGGACAAATCGATGATCAAGCCTATCGTCCTATGGATCTTCCCGATATACATTATGATACTTTCTTCGACAACAATCATGATTTGTACCCGAGTCCTCGTGGAGTTGCTTATCGAGAGGCCGAAGCCAACGGGGACACCGAAGAGATGTTACGACTTATTCGAGAAGAGGTTCACGAAGCGGGGGAGAAGCAGGATCTGCGTGAGGCTGAATCGGCTGTTGCAAACGAGGACGTAATACACCCAGCTGGACCCTCTACGGCCGCTCATGGTAATGCCGAGGTCACGGAGTCGGTCGGTGCTATTGATACCGTGCAAGCAGAAAATGAGAACCAAGACAGGGACCTACTGGAGCCTCGCGAGCAATCTGCTACGCAGAACCCGGACAATGAATTACCTGGCATGGAAGGCGCACCACCCGCGGACCGACCGGAGGACGACCAGCCCGCAAGAGGCGTGGCTGAGCGGCTCGTTGATTGGTTTTGGGGAGATATCACACCGGTCGAGCATGATGGTGAAGAGCCAGTACCAGAGGACGATGAGCATATTGTCCAGGATCCGGCATTGGAAGACCCATTTGTACCCCTGCAGAACCGAGTGGAAGACGATGCGGCGGACGCTGGGATGCAAGCGGCCCCAGGCGATGCTGGCTTGGATGCCGGTGATATGGACGCTATCGAAGGCGATGATTTTGAAGGGATCATGGATCTCATTGGCATGCAGGGCCCTATTTTTGGGCTTTTTCAAAACGGCGTTTTCTGTGCCCTTTTGATCGCCTTTACGGTAGCCATCGGCATCTGGCTCCCTTATCTGTGGGGGAAAATTGCTCTCGTGCTGCTCGCTAACCCTATTGAACTCATCATCGGTGTTCCTATGACTGCCGTCACTATCGTTGCGGATGTTGCTGTCGATACACTCATCGGCGTCTTGGGATATGTGATGTATTCGGTGAGCCTCTTCTGCAAGGTGCTGCTCAGTCCTCTTGGTGCTTTTGTGCCTATTGTGGACTGGATTCCTCAGAGCAAATCAGTCACCAGTGCGTCGCTATCCCTCATTGATGCCAGTACCTTGCGCTTGGCCAAGGTTGTTAAAGCGTTCCTCGCATTCCACGAGTCCGACATCCCCATGTTCTCGGTGCTTTCACACCGAGCATTGAAGTTACATCAAGCCCGCCTTATCACTCTCTTCTCGTGGATATTTGCGGCCACGAAATTCATTCTACATGATTTCCCACTTCGCCTTGTTACCCGTGGTATCCCGGGCGCACTCTCGTTTGACCTGGATCTTTCCCAACTGAAGTCCGTCTTGGTACAAGTGCAACATGAGCTTAGTAGGATCGCCGATTCTCCGCTGTTTACAAAATCCGTGTCCCAATTTATCAACGCAAGCGCGACGAAAGCAGCGACAACCCCGTCTGTGAATTATGATCTGGCCGTGTGGGACACCAAAGACCGGGTCATCGCAATCTTCATGGGCTACCTGCTTGCATCGGCAATAGGGCTTCTTTATCTACGAATCACCGGCTTGCTGGCCGGGGCGAATCGTGGCCAGAGAATTGATGGCCTAGTTGCTGAGGTCCTTCTTCAGGCTGGGGGTGTCATGAAGGTCATTCTCATCATCGGAATTGAAATGATCGTCTTTCCTCTTTATTGTGGTACTCTGCTTGATCTCGCTTTGCTCCCATTATTCTCCAATGCTACAGCGGCATCGCGACTTGCTTTTACAGGGGCGTCTCCGCTTACGTCGCTCTTCGTGCATTGGTTTATTGGCACTTGCTACATGTTCCACTTTGCTTTATTTGTTTCCATGTGCCGAAAGATTTTGAGAGGGGGCGTTCTCTGTAAGTGTCGCCGTTCATCAACCTCGAATTCGATTGCTGACAGTCCAAATTCCAGATTTCATTCGTGACCCAGATGATCCCACTTTCCATCCCATACGTGATGTTCTCGAGCGCAGTATCACTACTCAGCTCCGCAAAATTGGATTCAGTGCCATGGTTTACGGAGCCCTGGTTATCGTCTGCCTAGGTGGTGTTGTTTGGGGCCTCCATTTCGCCCTTGATGGTGTCCTGCCAATCCACTGGTCTGCTAGTGCTCCAATGCTCGAGTTTCCCGTGGATCTGCTGTTCTACAATTTCATCATGCCACTGGCAATTCAGTCCGTCAAACCCTCGGATGGACTCCACGACCTTTACGATTGGTGGTTCCACAAGTGTGCACACTTCCTGCGGCTGAGCAATTTCCTCTTCTCTGAAAGAGTCCTCGAAGAGGAGGGCCGACATGTCCGACGGACTTGGTGGGGTGTTTTATCGGGAGCCCAGGGAGACTGGGTTCTGCCAGTCATGGGTGAAGATCATCGGGTTGCTACCGAAAATGAAAACCATGACGCCTACTTCCTGCGAGACGGCCGATACGTGCGTGCCCCTGCTTCCGATCAAGTTCGAATTCCCAAAGGCACCCGGGTATTCCTGGAAGTGACCGAAGGCAACGAACGCATCGACGGAAAGCCCGACCGGACGGATGGACTGCATGGCCGTCACAGCAATATGTTCACCAAGGTCTATATCCCACCCTTTTTCCGAACTCGCATTGCGGCCTTCATTCTCTTGATCTGGCTGTTTGCTGCGACTACCGGTGTAGGCATTACTATTATTCCCCTGGTTATTGGTCGGCGCATTGTCTCGTCTGTCTTTTCCAGCCCGGTGCCGGTAAATGATGTCTATGCCTTCTCCAGTGGCTTATGTGTGGTGGGCGCGCTGACATACGTGGTCTGCTATTGCCGCACCGCATTACACCTGGCACGGGAGCACCTCGGCACCCATTTACAATCTCCCTTACAGGCTGCACATGCCTGCATCGGCCTGATGATGGATGCTGCTCGCCTGCTGTACCTTCTCAGTGCTTCCGTAGTGCTTCTCCCTTCCCTCTTTGCGCTGCTTACTGAGCTCTACATCCTCATCCCGGTGCATACCTTCTTCGGCGATGGGCAGTCACATGTTGTGCACATCGTCCAGGACTGGGCTTTGGGGGTACTGTATGTCCAAATGGCGATCAAACTAATCTTGTGGAACCCCCATTCCTGGGCCGCCGCCGCCGTCAACGGCATCTTCCGCGACGGCTGGTTAAAACCAAACGTCGGCCTCGCCACTCGGGCTTTGATCCTGCCCCTTTCGCTCCTGACCACTGCGGCCGTTGTACTGCCTTTGTCATTCGGGTTTGTGGTGAGATGGGCTGTGTTCTTTTCCCGCCCAGAGGTGCAGCCTGATGTCTATCGTTATGCATATCCGGCCACACTGTTGCTTGTGTTGGCCGTCTGTACCGTGCATCTGGTTCTTCGACGAGTGGCAGTCTGGCGCGTCAATATCCGTGATGACGTCTATCTGATTGGAGAACGACTACACAACTTTAGTGCGCGGGATGTCGGTGTGTCGCGGCGAGTGATCACGGGATGAAGAAAGGGATGATTGAGAGATGCCGACGTCATTTCTGACGTTCAAGTACCTTGCATAGGTATATCATGTACAATTTACTACCGCATGACGAATAGATTAATGCTGTCCAGGTGGTCTCCTTACATGTGGCTGTTGAAGTATGTAAAGTATTGCCTGAGGCATCATTGTATATAATTTACCGTAATAAACTGAATAAATTACCAAATTGCAGCTGCCTGCCACGTGACACACCGGACCCGCCCCATGATTGCTCATTGGTTAGGCAACAGGATTCCCTCCACGATTATGTGGTTATCGACCTTCATCCTATCCGTCAATCAGGCTCCAATTGCTGTTTACTCCCTTCTTTTCTTTGCTTCTTCTCCTTTCTCATGGATTCAACATACTCAGGCGATTTCCGCTATGGACCTTTGAGTGTATGCGACAGTGCCTTCTCTCGGATGTTCTGAATCTCCCAGTCCACCCTTATCAATCCCCTCCGCAATCGCCAAGATGTCAGTCCTCCGCCACGGGGGAGGGGAGGCTTCCTCCAGCGGCGCCTCACGAAATTATATACAGACACAAAGACATCATGCGAGAGCGTTACAACTGCCTCGAAAGCCCTCGACGATCCAGAACTTGTTGCTTTGCACCAAAGCTTCCAGAAACAAAGAGACCGGCTGCTGACTTGGGGTCTCGATTGGAGCGATGCGAGCGCTGCCCAGCCCAACGATATCGATGAATCATTGACGGCGGCAGGCTTCAGCGACGTGGTCGAAAGTGTCATGTCTTCCATTCAAGATCTTTTAAATGACGCCGAACGAGTTCAACATGCGGATGCGCCGATTCTCCCATCCAAAGAACGCAAGGTGGATCTACCATCAAAGGATACTCTCGGCAGCCGGCCCCTCAAGACACAGTGGACAGATGATGATATCAGCCGTTCGAAGACAATTTTGAATGACTTGACTGGGTGTATCGACACCTTGTATGATCTATCTCGTTCGCGGCGCACGATGGCTTCCAGTATGTCGTCGAGCCGACATAGCGCCACCGCGCGACGACCACGAGCTACCCCCACTTCACCATACGACTCCTCTCATGACTCGTTCTCTGAGTCCAAAGAGAAGGTTCAGAGTCCGAAACAAATGTACGACTCATACGCCTATTCGCCCTCAACGCCACAGCGCGACTTTACCAACCCATTCGTGTCATCCAAGCATCTCATCATCGATCGCTCTGCTCTCCAAATATATGGCGCCGCTCAAGATAACACCCCTCCTCCCTACGAAGCCGTTGCGGCGACCTCGAACTCTCGTGCCATTGGCCGCTTGAAGGCGTCGGCGTCCCCCTCCCTCAGCTCCACGAAAGAGTCGCATGTTTCCGTATTGGTGGAATTCATGCCCATGATGGTGGAAACTCAAATGAACTCAAAAGGGTCTCGGTTGGAGAAGCTTCAGCAATCTTTGGACCAGTTGCTGCAAAATGCCAGAATCTCTCACCTGGGACTCTTGAGATTTCTTGGATACTGTGTCGACCAATCCAATTCGCGTTATGTGTTTCTGTACCAGATGCCAGTCGACTACTTCCCATTCCTTCAGAACCCGAGTGATTTGCTCAGGGAGCTGAAGCCCAAACCACTGGTGGCCCTCTTGCCCTCGGCGGAAGATTATCGCGAGAAGCGTGTACCCAACCTGGAAACTCGCTTTCGACTGGCCTACGATCTTCTTATGTCGGCATTGCACCTGAGAAGTCAGAATGCTGTCCATGGAAACATCAATAGCAGCAACGTCATTTTCTTTCCGGGTCGCACTGACGCGAACAATGACGAGAGCGGCCTTGCACCGGATCTGCGTCGCCCCTATATAACTTCCCCTGCACGGTTCTCTGGCGATGGTCCAACTCCCGAGCCCTTGTCTTCGGCAATGTATCGCCATCCCGAAGACAAGAGATCCGTGGAGGACGATGGTGCATGGGCTTACGATCTCTACTCTCTCGGTCTGGTCTTGTTGGAGATTGGACTCTGGGCCCCCGTCGGCCGACTCTGGAAAATGAAATATGACCGTTCGTGGTTCAAACATCGTGTCGAGGATCTTTATGTCAAGAAACTTGGTCCGAAGTGCGGCAGCGCATACTTGCAAGCTGTTCAGCTATGCTTGGATGCACCCAACTTCCATCTTTCTACCCAGCCCATGACCGACCTGGGCCTTCGTGTGCCCCAAATCTACCATTACCCTGTCCTCGATCTGTCCGATCCCGATGGCACCTTTTCGTTTTCCATGAACTTCCTCTACACAATCTGCAAAATCTTGTGGTCGTGTTGCCGTATCGACATCTTCTCAGCGCCGCCAGCAGAGGAGTTGGACGACTGCCTCCCGCTTGCGCTCGTCCCGACTCCCGAGCCAGCTCCTGCACAGAAGTATGAAGCATACCAACCTGCTCGTGAGCCGATGAAGTTGGACAAGAAGTTACCGACACTTCCTGCGGATGATTGGCGTGCAGCGACAGAAGGGAAAAATCCGGACAAGGCCGCAAAAAAGCGTACCGTCAAACGAATTCCAACTCTCGACATTCCTGATGACCACCTGCAAGAATGGAACTACTCGATGATGCCACGATTGAGTCGGCTCCTCCAAAAGATCTTGAAAGATTCCTCAGAGTCTTGCGGGGTTTCTCTCATGATGACTGGAGATTCATCTGAGACGGCTCGAACGACCATCTGTGTGACTTGTGCGAGTGTCAAGAAAGTTCGATCTGCGTTGAAGAAACATTACAATCTCGGTCGGGACGATTGGGATTTGATTGTTCTCCGGGGCGACATCGAACGGTCCAAAGTTCCCCGCAGAAAGCGTCGCACGCCGGCCAAGACACGCCCCAACGGATCCAACGAAACGCCTTTTCGCCAACGAGAGCTGAACCCATGCTATCAGCAACGACCCCTCTGTGGAGCATCCATTGGAGCCTTTCAAAATGAGGAGCATTTACCTCCTGTCTCTTATGGTGGGGCCGTGCTCGTGGATGGTTTACCGTACGGCCTCACCGTCCACCATATGCTGGAGGCCCCCAGTGACGACGAAGGCCCCGGCGAGGAAGGCCAAGACGCCCCATCTCGATCAGCAGGTAATTTTGCCCGGAATACGTCGGCCACCCCAAACCCAGATCTGATGTATACGTGGTGTGAGGACGACCCTTCGGAGATCAATCTTGAATTTGAGATTTCAGATCGGGAGGATGGGGATGATGGCTCAGTCTCACAAGGTTTCGAGACCGGGTACGACGAATACTGGCTGTCGGATGAGGACTCATCCGACGACGACTCTATTGACGGCGCGGACAATGATGATGACGATGCCGCATCAATCGGCGACACCGCTGGCATCGAACCCGGTGAAGAACCACGGCTTCTTGTAACTCAACCAGCCATTGACGACGTTCACGATGACTTTTTTCCATCACCGGAAGACCGCGATGATGAGCATCTTGCCTCACATTCCCTGGGATACGTCCATGCCTCGTCTGGCGTACGGCGCTGGACACGAAAGGGAATCAAGCACGAGGTCGATTGGGCCCTCATCAAGGTCGACGAAGCTCGCATGGACCCCCGCAATATCATTTTGGACACATCCATACCCACTCTCACCCGAGCCGGCCCGCGCCGTGCGGTGCCTCCACAACCCATCTTTCTGAACCAGGTCGCCCGGATGGAGGAGTTGGGTGGATTGCAGGTTCACTGCTGTGGCCGCACAAGCGGACTACAAACTGGGCAGATATCCAAGGCCATGACCCTAGTGAAGTTGCATGGCCGACACTCCTTCTCGACGAGCTTTTGCGTCAACGGAAACTTTGGAGGTAAGACGCGCACCTCAACAGATTCATGATTATGTCTATACGATCCTTAATTAGATACCCTTTGTTTTGCTTCATCACGAACCCCCCCTGCCTCTCTACCCCATGTTCTTTCCTTTTTCCTCTATCCTTTTAAAACCGGTAAACAAGAACCCTTTCCACCGGGATGTTTTTTTTTTTATTAAAGCTGTGACTTCGTATCCAGTAAGCTATTTTTCGTGAAGCTAATCATTTTAACTCCAACAGCCCCCGGTGACTCCGGCGCATGGGTCTTTGACCGATCCACCGGTCGCGTGTGTGGCCACGTCCTCGCCTGGTCCGCAAAGAGCAGCACCACCTACATCAGTCCGATGGAGGTAACCTTCGACGACATTGCCCGCACCCTCCACACCTCGCTCGTCTCCCTCCCCGGCGCTCCAGCCGCATCGCCAGGCTACAACCATCCTCACTCTTCCGCTCTCGCACCCGCGCCCGCCCAATATCGCTACCCGCCGCAGCAGCTCCCCCAGGACTTTGGTCGTCTGGCTCTGGGTGGTGCCGCCGGTACTCCTCCCATCCCGCCGCCTCGTCCCCATTTTCCCCATCATCCTCAGCATCCCCATCCTCATTACCCTCAGCAGCCGGGTTATCCGCGCCCTCCTCCGCCACCGCCTCCTCCTCATCCGCCTGGTACTCATGACCCCCATGGGGCTGTGTACCGGGGCCCCGTGCCCCCGATTCCGTCGGCGCTTTTGACCGGTCCGCGGAACATTGAGCGGCAGCTTGCCTGATTGGGATGGAATATAATCGTGAATGAGTTATATTTATTCATGAGTCTTTGCTGTGTTGTTTGGAGCCTCTTTTTCTCTCTTTTTCTTGCGATTATGCAATGATTGCGTTTGATGATTGTGGACTTTTGTCATACCCGTGGTGGGAGCATTTGTTTGTTTGGATGTTGCCTGATCGAAGGGTATACTTGTGGTTGGCTAAGATGACCATGATCTTGTTATAAAATCTACCAAGGAGATATATACATGTTGTCCTCGAGTCATCTACCGTAAGGAATGAAACGATAACTTCTGATCATGGTTTTCAAAATATATTGGACCTGGACCACTACCTGGTCATAGGCTAGACGATGAGACCTAAATAAGATAAAATTAAGTTAATAAGGCTTTCAAATCTAGTTTCTATTCTCCGCTACGTCTCCTAAATTTGCCTAGGCTAAGCCAGGGTCAGCGACTTGTGTCAATTCTAGATACATCCCTGTATAACAAGTGAATAAATCAAGACATCATAGTAGAAGCTCGGAATACATGCTGGCTCTATGGAAATGCAAAGTGTAGGGTTCATCTCCGACCCGACCCACTTTGCATCGCCGAGCCGAAGGAACTCAATAGCGCACTGACGAGCATGTCCATGTTATTTTTAGACTAACGGAGTATACAATCAAATAAAATCAAAACAAATCAGATAAAATATATCTGCCTACAAGCCTACAAGCCATTGTACCAGAAATACTACCTTAAGCTGATTTCGTTTTTTCCTTGGCAATATCAGACAAGCAACAGGCTGCGACATACGATACGGCCAATCATCTCAGGCATACAACTGCCAATCTAAGCCCCGGGATCCACCCGACTCGGCTGGCTATTTTGTTGCCGTTCTACATTTCACGACTCAGCCAATCAGCCACCCACTGGCCCCCACAACACTATTAGGCCTCTTAGGCCTCCCTAGGCTCGGGAATATCGCCGGAGCGAAACCGACAATGTTCAAAGGAGACTTATACTATCCAGCCAGTGAGAGTGGCTCATCCCCCTATATTTTTTTCTGTTATTCCACCGGGCTGTACCGACCCGAGGGGGCTGATAACTCATTTAGGGTTGCTCATTGCGAGACCGTTGGCGACCACCATGGAATGTACAGATAAATTGTCTATAAAGGGCCGGTGATAGACCTGTCAAGAGAGGGTCTTTCTCCAGTATCTTTCAAACAAAAAAGTCTTTTCACTGCAAATTCTTCTTGTTTCAAGAAAACTGGCTTGACGATTGTCGGGTCATAGTACTTTAATTTCTTCCCGTTTTAACCTTACCCTATTGTTCCCATCGTCTCATTCATACCAGCCTGGCAATGTCTTCCGACACCCTTTCACGACTGCAAAACGGGTCCTTGTCCAAAGATGCCCTGGAAGAAGGCTGCTATGCTTATGTCCCCGGGGTCGATACCTCGTACGACTATGTCCCCTCCAAGGCAGCGGGCATCGCCTTCTGTGTACTATTTGGACTGTCGATGCTGGTGCATATAGTCCAGTTCTGCTGGAAGCGGACCTGGTGGTGCAGCGTGTTCGCAATTGGATGTTTAGGTATGGAGATGATTGGAAATCTTTATTGTTTCATATAGCTAACACCTGCTCTGCAGTCGAATTGCTCGGATGGGCTGGTCGGACCTGGTCCGCAGTGTGCCCGTACAACTCGACGGCATTCATGATCCAAATCTCCACGCTGATCATCGGTAAGGACTGTTTATACCTGCTGAATGGAAATATAAGCTGACAATTCCACCTAATAGCACCGACCTTCTTCACTGCCGGCATCTACGTGCTCCTCGGCCGCTTCATCCAGCTCTTCGGCCCGCAATGCTCTAAGCTCTCGCCACGCCTGTACCTCTGGATCTTCTGCACCTGCGACATCATCTCGCTGGTCGTGCAAGCCGCCGGCGGTGGCATGGCGTCATCAGCCTCGGGCTCGCACGGCGACACGGCTGCGGGGACCAACACCATGGTGGCCGGCATCGTATTCCAGCTGGTCTCCATCACGGTATTTGTGTACTGTGCCGCTGACTTCCTGCACCGCAGTATTAGCCGCGGGCTTTTGCGTATCTCGCTAAGCCCTGTTACCATCCTCCTCGGCGCCATGGTGCTCTCCATTCTCTGTATCTATATCCGCAGCATCTACCGCACGATCGAGCTGGCCCAGGGCTGGTCGGGCTACCTCATTACCCATGAGTCGTACTTTATCGGGCTTGATGGGGCTCTGATGGTGCTTGCTGTTGGTGTTTTTAATGTCTTTCACCCTGGCTGGCTTATCCCGTCGCAGTGGGAGTTTGCGCTGCCGAAGGATCAGTCCAATGTCGAGTTGGTGACCGAGGCGGACAGCTATGAGAGTTTCCGCCGCCGTGTTTAAGATGGTGCTTTTACTGAGATGCTCGGTTTCCTTCTGTTTTTTTTACTCTGTTTCTGGCAATTGGCATTGGGGGTTACGATTTTCTTGGCTCGTTCATTCTAGGGGAGCTATGACTGGATATTAGATTATGACTTTCACATTGTGATATTTGAGAAAAAGAAAGCATTCACTAGATCGAGATCCAATACTATTTTAGTAAGTATAGGATCGTTGTAAGCGATACTGCCTTGGAAACCCTGATAATTGCATCTTGGTTAGGGCTTTGGCCCGCAGCGACAAACCTCAAGTCCATAAACCGATATTTCTGACCAATATCCCTTCCCAACAGCCAAGATAAAATAAAACATACACAATATAATCGCAAAACATAAACAGACATCTCAATCCACAAACCGTCGCACCAGCACATTAAACCGAGTATTCTGCTCTTTCAGCAACTGCGGCGTCAACTTCTGAAAATACTTCGTCGCCGGGTGGCTCCACGCATGGTAAGCAAGTTGGTCGGGGTACATAGCGCCACCATTAGCCGCGATCTCGCTTGCAAAGTCCAAGGCTTGCTGATCAGTGATCGGCTCGTGCATATACCGAACATGCCTGTTGGTCCAGGTAGGCCAGAAGAAGACCGACGGCGGCAGCTCACAGACCTCATCGCGGTGCTGTAGCGATAGTTTCTTGGACAAAACCACTGAGTGGTAGTTCCATTCGCTCCTGGTGAAATTCAAGTACGTGTCGATCCACCGGCGGATGAATGGCGAGCCCGGCCGGCTGAGAATGACTGCATTGCAGAGGCCCTGGCGGTCACCGCCTTCGTGGCCTAGCACGACTTGCTTGGGTGTTGAGAGGATGTGGTCGAACGGTGCGAGCGAGATCACGTCCATGTCTAGGTAGATGCCGCCTTCGCGGTGCAGGATGTCGAGGCGCATTGCGTCGGCGATGTGTGGTGTGCGCCAGTTGTCTTGAATTTGTTTTGGGTATTCGTCGTGGAGGTCATGCGGGACCATGGTGATTCTGTTTTGAAGTTTGCGGAGCCATGGATTGTCATCGTTGAGGCCGGCGTGGTGGAGCTTGAGCTGGTCGGGTTTAATCGAGTCCAGTGCAGAGCGGATGGCTAGGTAGGTCAGGAGATTTAGCTCGGGGTTCTTGGCCCAGACCATGTGCACGATCTTTGGGATTGGCTCTGAGGCGGGGAATGGATTGTTGAAGCATTGTTGCTCGTCGACGGTGGCGTTGAAATCGTACGCTTCGAACTCGCTCAGGTGGAAGATGGTTGGGAAGGGAATGTGGACAATGTGGAGTGAGAGGTAGAGTGCTGCCGCGAGAAAAACCAGTGCGGCGGTTTTGGGGATCAGATGGGGCCGATGCATGGCTGTTGCGTAGGCGACAATTGTGGATGAGATGAAGATAGGATGGTGGGTGTGCCGAGCCATCTTGGGGTTGCACTTCATATGCCTCGGTCACATTGTGCCACTCGTCATTTGTATGCTCCTTACAAAGTACCTTAGCATTCTAGCTACTCTAGCCTACTAGTACATGTATACTATAATGTTATGCGACGATAGATAGTAAGCTTCTACTTGTACGACCAATTGCCCACAGATCTACAGAGCCCTGTCAATACACCTACAGAAACGATGAGATGATACCTTGGGTTATCGGAATAGTATTGATGTGTTTTAATTGTCCAAGGTAAAGATCTTTTCGTCGAAAGACCTGTCACTTGTCAATTACATTGATGTCCATAATGATAGTACTCGTTGAGAGGCTAGAGATCAAGCGTTGTTTGCGAGTTGGTAGAGCACCCGTTTTTTTACTGCAAGAATCAACAAGGCAGTAAACAATGGTGAGTGGAAATGACACAGCAAATTGGTTACTATGATATAGCAAGGAACATTGATATCGATGATGTGAGAAGAAGAGGACAAGGTTGAGGCCGACGTCTTGGCGGTCTATCCAAATCGCCGCCTAATAATTAAGGCCAATATAAACAAAGGATTCTCTCGGGACTCTCCTGATCTGCTGTCACCAATGCCAACTTATGGTACTCGGTTTGGCATTAATTTTAGTCCCATCGGCTTAATGGATTTTCAAGTATATTGTGGGCTTGATCAACGTGGTCTGCGTGCAAGCTGTCGCCATGCCACACATAGCGAATGCCCCGCCAATGCACGGTTTCCCACACATTGGGCATGATCGCCGAGTTTCCTGCTTTTCCTGCTTTTTCTACTTTTCCACCCTCTCCGTCCTCGAGGGGGAGCTCCTATCCTCAGGCCATGTTTATTGATTTTGTACTTTTCGCGCTCTTGCGTCCCTCGCTAGCTTCAAACTAAACTTTGGTCGTCTGGCAGTTTGACGACAACGCACGATTGACATGGGATATCCAGTGGATGTGTTTTTCCACCATCTTCGCCTGCACCTGGACTGCTCTATGTCTTGACATCTCAAAGCCTGGGAAAGGCCTCACGAATTCTATCACGCCTAAACTAGGCGCGTGGCTGGTCATGCTGCTATGCCCCAAGCTCACCGCGATGGTTGCTATTTAACAGTTCTTTCTTGCAAGAGAACTGGCCGCGGCTTGCAATTCTGCCCAAGCTGCCTTGCCCTGCAACAAAAGACAACAGAGTTCATCGCTGGAGCAGGACCCATACCTGCAACATGTCACACGTTCTCCATCCAAGAAAAATGGACTACCAGGCAGGCGCTCTGCATCAACATGGGTGGGCTTGCTTTGCAAACACGGGATGATTGGCTATACAAGATCCCTCCGAAGCATGTGGAAAGCTTCATTGAAGCGGGCTTGATTCGATGCTCCGACTTCCGAGACGAGGATGTTCAAGACCGAGCGAAAACTGATGCGCTCGGGAAACTCTTTACAGTTGTACAGAGCGCATGGGTGACTGGCACAGTAATTGCACGTGCGATATGCTCTCTCCCAGTTATACCACTAGAGATCGCTACCGTTGCCTATGTGGTGTGTGGGGCTTTGATCTACGGATTCTGGTGGTCCAAGCCAACCGACATGACGACCCAGATTGTGAGTTCTCTGCCCTATAAGCGCAGCGATATTCCACGGGAATTCAACAAACATCATAGGTGCCCATCCTAGAAATTGGGTGCATGTGCGAGCGGCGCCTACTCAAAGCTCTTCACCCGAATCTTCCTTGTCAATCAAGAATTTTATGTTTTTTTGATGCCCAGGGCGATTCAAATACTCCAGTGTCTTTCCTAAGAGGCAGCCGCACAATGATGAAAGGTACACAGCAGTTCCCACTGCAACAATGATCTTTGGATTTCCTACTCTTGTTGCTATGGTCTTTAGCGGCATTCATGTTGCTGGGTATTTACTCCCCTGACCTTTTGGCCTTTGATTCATCTCTTCTTGCAATTTGTTACCACTCAAAAAACTGATCTTGATGAACATACATAGATGGAACTCTACATTTCCAACGGCAGCCGAGAGGAAAGCTTGGCAGATTCTCACCGTGATGGTAATGCCAGTGATTTGCTTACCATTTATGGTTCGAGAACTGCCCTTTCTCGCAGATCGGCTTGAAGCAAAAGGCAGGTTGTCCTCATTCTTGAGGATCCTCAACCATCCTGGGCGCATCGCGTCAACGGTCATGGCATTGATTTCAAATGTTGCCATCTATATATATTTTCTAATACGGTTGGGCACGATTGCGCTCATTTTGTCATCGTGAAGGGCTTTTCCTGCGGGTTCTTATACTACGATTGATTGGATATCCAGCATTCTGCACGTATAATATTTGATGGCTTATAGCCCATGGCCGTAAAATTATACGATTCTGGTTTATACTTTCTCTATTTCAAGACCCCGTCAGCGAAAACCGCAATCAGCTTCCTGCTTCTTCTGGTGGGTACGGTAGAGCCCTAGTGGCTACTATGAAACCGAGTCATTTTACAATCCATGATTCTAACATAAGCTCTGGACAGTCCATTATGAAAATTTCGTTATTATATACACGTGCCGAGCGTTGCTTAGCATATGTCAGGGATTTCCGTATTCCATACTGATGGCACGTCGCCACCCTCACGGATGTAGGCCCATCTATACAACCACGCCGCCACCTTTTCCCCTGTATTACCTGTACGAACCCCTGGATCTGAGCCAATCTTGACGGCTGCGATCCCAGAAATGGTTCCGGTGGAATAGGAAGTGCCCTCGTTCTTTGGGTCGACGTTCCAATCGCGCTCTCCCTTTTTGCCTGCACAGGGCATACCGCGGTGTTCATCGACTCGCCCGGGAGCATGTACCTTCACCAGGGGTCCCCCTTGTGAAAACGTAGATTTTACTCCATGAATATCGACGGATCCCACAGGAATGACGCTCTTAAATTCCTTGGCAAAAAGAGCGGGATATTCGTCGACTTCCTCGCGTCCTGCTATATGCGCGGCGTTCCCAGATGCCGCGATCATAGTAGCGCCCAGCTTATCGAGCCTCCGAACAAAATCGCGCCATTGATCCAAGGTCTTTTTGTGCTTCTTTTCATCCACTAGAAGCCCGTAGCTCCAATTAACCACGGGCGGGAAGGCATCCTTGTTTTCCCGCCGTCTTTTCTCAATATGTTCGATGATTGCTGCTAGGCCAGCAAAATAAAAGACCATCCTTGCTTTTGTCAAGCTTCCCAGGAGGGCTGCGAGTGCCTTGAAGTTTGTCTCCGTAGGTACCAGGAAAAGATTAGCACTTTTAGCACTGCCATACTTAGTACCGATGATTTTGTCTGACACGCAAGTGCCATGTCCATCGTCATCCTTATCAGGCGACGAACGAAAGAAGAGATTCCCAAACCTACTCGACTTAGGATACAGCGTCTCGATACTGCCCTTGCGAGGGAAATTATCGCGTTCCGTTGGGTTTTTGAATTCGATGTGCTTTCGGTTGATTCCAGTATCCTGCACGTATACATCCACGCCCCTACCAGCCGTATCGTCATAGGCGTAATCCGGGCACTCTTCAAGCTCGGTTCTCGGCGGCTGCGAGAGAAACAGCATCTCCGGGAAATCGCGAAAAGCGTTGCTGTTCGGGGTAAAGGTATCGTGGTATCGATCTCGTGCGTGGATCGTCGAGTCATCGAAGTTGCCGTCGATGTCGACTTCGCTATCATCTGACTCGATAGCTTCAATCTAAAGGCAGAGTTATATGTATTAGCCCCGTGGTAGCGTTAGAGAGAATCCCGTTAATAAAAGAGTAGCTGACCGAGTCTGTTTTCCATTTGCTGACTTGGGACTCGGTGAGAACCGCGGCGATAGTCAAAATCTTGTTATGAAGTGTTATTGCTTGCGTGTGATTCTCCGGGAGAGCTTTCTCTAGGTCGCGGGCATAGTCGGTTCTCTTGGAAGAGTCGACATCGTCGTGGAAATAAATCAGGTACAATGCTTTGTCGGTTGAGGCCCTCGGCGTGAATGACGACACATGGTTACCGACTACCAAGTGTGTGCCATGCACCACAAGAAAAAAGAAAATTCCTAAGTGGTACATCATCTTGGTAATTGGGAGTACCAAACGCTGCCCTTCCGTGAGAGTGGGGATAAGAGGGAAGGGGCGGTTTTTCTTCCTTTTATACTGTGTGTGAAGTACCTGTCTCGAGGGGCAAGGATGGCCAAGAGTCGGATATTCATTTTGAGCATCTTATTTGAAAGGAACATGGCCCCTGGTAGGGGCGAGAAAGGCCCATCGGAGGGACGACAGATCCTGATTTCAAGCCTAGAGAGAAGCACCTCCACTTCTCTCACGACCTCCTCTCTTTGACTCGTGCACCCCAAATTGCAATCTTACTCAGTGAATAAAAACAAGAAGCTATTTTCTGTGGTCAAAATATGGCCATGCTAATTGAGGCACAAAGAGATACTGAATACAGGAGACACCATTGCGATGATCATATTTACTTGCCTGGAAGGGAGATTCGCTGGCAGTCTTGTTCTAATTGCCCTGAAACCATGCGCTTGGAGATTTATTGTGGGTATCAACTACCTCTTTTAACCCAAAATCCCGCGCAGCCAGATACTTATTGCAAATACTATGGCCATGCCTATAAGGATCCTATATCACGAGAATAATGTTTTGATCAACTGGCAGTTATCCGACTATGATGATAAGCAAAACAAAATACAACAGAAATTTAGCCGTTCCATAAAGTCAGACCAACGCGTTTCAAACAGCCAATGATGAAATCATTGGGGCCAGGGCCGTTTCTCCTCCCCGGCCCCTATTGCCCTTTTTGGCGATGTTGTAACCACCCGCAATTAGGGGCTAAGGAGCCTTGGCGGCATGCACAAGATTGCTGTTCAATATTGAGTTGTTAGAATAGAAAGCCTATCTCAATTAGACAGTGTCCCATCATATGCATAGAACAAAGAATGATTCGATCATTCAGCATGAAAATTTTTGGATTCGGCTTGTTCTTGGGTTTTGGCCATTGGTGCGGGTTCGGGATCGAGAATCCCATGCCGATCCCGGGGGCATTTAGCCGAAGGACCTTCCGGCCTTGCGGATCAACCGATTAACCTTGAGATAGAAATTCATAATGTATTGCCAAGGCTGTCTTTCTAGCACAGCTTCTCAAAGGGGCCAGACATTGGAATAATCTCTTGACCCCAACCCTCGACAAGGCGATTCTGCTGGATCTGCAGACCTGGCTTTTCAGTTGTAAAGTGTAAAGCTAGATTTGGATAAGTTTGATCTCCATCTATGCAAGGCCTTCTTTCCCCCCGTCACCTCTTGCTTTTCCTTTTTTTTTCATTTTCATTTTTTTTTTTATTTTAGTGCTTCTGTACCTTCACTCTTTGCCAAATAAGATTGAGCCTTGAATAAGGTCGTTCGTACGCTGTATTTTCAACGAAAGTAGTCGTTTTAAGGTAATTTTTCACCACGGATATTTTACCTTCATAGATCTGCTCTACAAGAGTACAAGGGTCGTCACACAGAGACAATTGCGCATGCCATCCAAATTTTGGATTCTATTTACTCGAAGTAAGGTCATAGCCATTCCTCAAATTCATTCTATTCTATCATTGCGCCTTCTCCCAAACATCCAACGAAGCAAGCACCGTGCTCACCACCATCCCCACACCAATCCCTAGGTCCCCGAGTGTAGTCCAGCCTAGAAAAGAAGCGGGGAGAGTGATATCGCAACCACCGACGACAATTTTTCTGATCAGAGCTGTACTAGAGGGGCCCTGAGTTGAATGAGGAGCAGGTTTTGACTTGGACTTTCTTTTCTCTGCCTTAGATTTGCTCCTTGGTTCTCTGTTGCGGCTATTTTGGTCAAACAACAGCTGCCAGATGGTTCTTGTCAGAGATGTGCAAATTGCATAGAACCAGAGCTTGTTTGCTTCTACCAGCACTGGTGTGTACCACGGCACCAGCCAGATATTCATATCATGGAGCTTTGATGGGTCAGCACTGGATCTTGATTGTTTCAATTGACCGAAAAGAGAGGGAGAGGGAGAGAGGTGGATGCAATACCATAGTCAGATCTTCCATGACAAAATAGAGCCCTAATAAGCTGGATTCTGCCATCTCCATGGTCCTCAGGATATTCCCTGTAGCCACGGCGTCCCCAACCAGGAGATCATGAACATGTCCGAAGCAGTCAATAAAGCAAAAGAACCGAAAATATCGCCTTGCTATATACTCTCAATGATTAGTTTCAGAAAAGTAATGGTTGATATAATACAACAAGAAAAAAGCCCACTCAACTTACCCATCGCTAGTTGCGACGTGACCATCGAGCATTTCATGGCCAATGCATTATCAATGCCAATTTCAGCGGCCACTTGCGCCAGGGCCTGGATGAGGCGAAGAGTCAAGTCGAGGCCAGCCGTGCAATTGGTGAATTTGGCAAATTGCTTGGGGAGAGATGCCCACGGGTAAGCGGATTGAGCAACCGCCATAATATGTGGGTCTCGACTAATGATGATTAGGCTATGAAGTTGAAACCTTGTGCCAGCACTGTAAAGAAAAGACAAAAGTTCTCTGCAGAATGAAACAAGAAAAAGAAGAAGCAGGGGAAAAAATCCAGCTTGATGCCAGCGTTTCCCGAGGAACGGTCCTGCATCACTACTGATCGACATCGAAATGCCTTACTTGGGAATGTCAACCCCGTGTGGGGTATAAAGAGTTGGCTGTTTAATTTCCTTAACATTTGTGCGATAGAATGTGTGGAGAGCGACGATAAGAATAGCGTTCAGATAGTACCTTTTTAAAGGGCACAACCTCGGAATACCCTACTAGAAATAAGATACAAAACTCAGTCATATACAAACTAGAGTCTTCCTTGAACTAGATCGTGTCACATTATTTCAAACAAAAGAGTGTCAAAAACAAGACTATGTATAATCTTACCATCTTGTAGATTGCAAGGCTGTATAGACTAATCTTAATCTAAGTTCATACCATGATACAAGAAGCAAAAACATTCATCCAGGTCATGAAGCCGGGTATACCATCCTTCCCCTCTCACAGCAGAAACCCAGAAAATGAAACAACAAAACTGAAAACCGAATAATAAATATGTGTATGGCCCATTGCATCCCATACAACACTCTTCATCTAACCCCCAATAGCAGCAGTAGTCCCCGCCAGAGCGCCAGTATTAGAATTCTGCATGCGTCTGCGCCGGTTATCCTTATCCATGTATTCGGCGTACTGTTTCTGGTATCGCTCGTAATCGCGCTGATATTTGTTCTCGTTCTTGTATGCCTCCCGACGTGGTGGTTGCGGCTTCACGGACGCGAACATGCCGAAACACATTTTTGAAAAAGACAGAAATTGACTGGGTATAGTGGTTTCGAGGTTGATTCGGGGTAAATGATGGTGGTGGTGGTTGGATTCGAAACAAGATGCAATTCTTTTAAATCTGGGATCGGGGTTCTTGCTTCGGAAGAAACTAAGAAGTCAAAGAGAAAGAAAAGGAAGGGAGTTTTCCATGGATTGATGCATCTTCGAGAGTCTTTTTAAAAATAAGCATCTGGACACTTCTCAGCCCAGCCAAGCCACATAGCCACGGCCCCCGGCCTTGGCCTTCATCATCGGATGTGGGAGAGGGAAGTCCACTAGAAGTGGAATAGAATGATCATACCGTCGTCAGTCCGATACTTCATCTGTATAGACTGTTTAATTTCGAGTAGGTCCGTGAACAAGGTTATACTCGACAGTCTATTTCGTTGAAGCATGCCAACTGTTCCTCTCACCAGTGCAGGAATAAGAGTACAAGACCAACCATACTGCTTTATGATTACTGAAAAAAAAAACACATTGAAGTCGTGGAATGTTTTTACATTTCTTGTATATCGCTTGGTGATACACCCTTATATCCAAAAATAACGCCATTCATCCCGGCTGACCATGAGCATAGTGACAAGGAAAAGAAAAAGGAAACAGAGAAGTGCCAGAAGTATACCTAAAGGGTATAATCCAAGCCCAAGGAAAGAGTACAAGGAGAGAGGTAAGATGTACATCAGAAGGGTAAAAAAAAGTGAAAAGAGGAAAGGGGGACGTTCATGAATCCCAGGTTTCGCATGCATGAGATGAGAGAAAGAGGCTGGAAGGACTTTTTTTTGGAAAAGCATAATGCATGACTTCCCCGAAAAAAAGAGACAATATAGAAAAAAGAGACGGAGAGACAGAGAGACTAGAAGCGCCGGGCCACATTTTCATGGCTAGGCACCAGCGGCACAGATGGATCTACCACATCCCCTCGGTATGGCCGGTATGGGCTGCGGGTAGGACTGCGGGTGCCCATGCCGAAGTCGTCGACGCTCTCCACCCGACTGTGGCTGCTGTAGCCATCGCGTGATCCAGGGTGCGAACCATCGCCACGCGCGACCTTCTCCAGCGACTCCAACTCGGTGGTCATACGACCGCCGCCGCTAGAGAGACGGAACGAGCCGCGGTCATCGGCAAGGGGCTGGTACTTGCTGTCGGGTTGCTTGTGAGTGAGGGCGAAGAAGAGCCCGACCAGCACGAAGCACAACAGAATCAAGGTGAAAATGGCATTGTAGATGAAGAACAGCACGCCCATGACACCCGTCATCAGTTCGGGTTGGTTGAAGACGTTGGTGAAGATGAGGAGGAAAATCGCGTTGAGGAAGTTGATGGTGGCGGCGACGATGGCGAAGATATTCGTCGGCTTGTTCATGTACGGCTTGATTATGCTGATGGCGACCAACATGGCGATCTCGAGAATGAGGATCACCACGGCCTGCGCGATGGGCGAGGACTGTCCGAAGGCGAGCACCATGCACTTGATCACCGTGTACGCCAGCGCCGCTGCGGTGAAGTAGAAGGCCGGTGCGCGGTAGTAGACGTACAGGAACCCCCACTTCTTCAGACACGCCGGGTCCGAGTACAGCATGTAGGCGGGGCTGTTGTGCATCGACTTGGACCGGAGGCCGCGCTTGAAGACCTGGAAAGTCGCCCAGCCCATAAGTGCGGACAGGATCAGCCACATCACGATGGCCACCAGGATCTCTCCGGGCGAGTCCTTCTGGGTCAACTCCCACAGACACAGCACGCACATGGGCGGGTACCCCATCGAAACCAGTCGGAACAGAGTCCCCCGAGTGACGGCCTTCCATTCGGTGGTGTCGCTGATAGCGCGGTCGACCTTGGGAGACTTCTTGGCCAGAACGGGCAGACCAAACCGGACGAGCGCGACGCAGATGAGAACTACAAGAACCACGAAATAGAAGAACAGATACGATGTCATGAAGATGTTGCTCGCCTCGATCGATGCTTTGAAGCCGACGCGCTCAATCCCTCGGAGCGTCACCTGGCCCTGCCCGCTGTCATCGAGATAGCTCCGCTTCATGACATTCACCGAGGTGGTTTCCAGGTTCTGCAACAGGTCGTCTGCGTGTCCGCCCGTCGAGCGCTGGTACCAGGTACTGATGGTCTGCAGGGCGTCCGTGTGGATAATCCCCATGGTCCATTGGAAAACCTGCGTCCAGCCCTGCACAATGGGCGGCAACTCAACCGCACTCATCCCAAACAGAGCCTGGGTCTGCATGAAGCTCAAGAATGCGAGAGATCGAAATGCGAGATGCGTGGCGGTGTTGGTATGGCCGAGAAGCGAGATCACTCCCGAAACGACAAACCCCAGACCCAGAATCACGGCCAGCGCCCAGGACACACCGGCCTGGTTGACGGTCTTGCTGTTGGTCAGACGGGATTCGAGACACCCGTAGCTCTTCCCGGAATCACGGTCTGAAAGGTGGAGGCGGACCAGCGCATCGATATCGGGTGTTGTATAAGCAATATCTGTACCACATTGGAGATATATCAGCGATATCTTCTTTCGAGTTTCGGAATTATTCTATTCTATAGCGGAGGGGGGGGGAGCTTACTTGGAATGGAGGTAGTCATATCAGAGTTAATATCAAGCGCACCCATAGGCAGTTTCTGCGGGCCCGGCTTCATGGGACAGAGCGACTGGAGGTGAAAGTCGCAACCCGTCTTGTGCAGGGTCTTTGCCTTGTACCCGTACACGATCAAATCCACATCCACATTCACATAGCCATCGATGCTGGTGTCGACACTAAAACCCGCGGTCGCCGACTTGTTTCCCGGTGTGTAGGTCGCACTGAACAGACTGGCCTTGACCTGGGTATTGGGGGCGCACGAAACAAGCGAGTCCATTCGCAAGAAGTCGGCCGCCCAGGCAACCTGGACGCCATACAAGATGGCGACAAGGCCGAAGCCATTAGAGAGGTGCATGATTTGAGTTGCGCCCCGAGAACCAGAGATGCCGGGAAGAGTGGGCGAACACACTTGCTGGATAGGAATCTGGAGAAACAAAAAAAAAAAAAAGAATGGAGTCAAGAAACAAACACAAACACCCAAGGAACTAGGTAATCAGGGGAAAACGAAGAAAAGAGAGACAGGCAGCCATGTTCTGGAGAAAGTGAGAATGCGAGGATCACACACACAGCCCATCCTTTGGCCGAAGACTTACGCAACCGCGGGCATTGGCCAATTGATCCACAACTGGGGGCTGGGATCGGCCGGTTGACTTAACTCAACGCGCCTTTTCGCCTCGTCAGACAAGGCTGGACGCGAATCAGATATTCCCGTTGAACACTGCCACGATGCGCACCTTCAGGGGAAACGGTACTTCCGATGCTGTCTACAAAATTTGTATCATCTGCTGGACATGGATCATGACTCTCACCTGGCTACCCCAACTTCATTGTCCGTTTGGGGAAATATGGAAAAGAATGTCAGACGGCTTCAGAGATTTCGCCGATGATCTCATCGGGCCCACCGACTATTTTTAGTGATCCCTTGCACTTGGACATGGATGTATAGAGATGGTGATAGAGGTATAGATGTACGCAGCCAATGTATCCAATTTGTTTCTCGCTAATATTTATCATTCGCCCGTCATTGCCGCCCATTGAATGTCTCAGGGATCAGGGATCTTATGTGTTTTCGCAGTGGGGGTGCTGGGGGCCGCGTTAGGGCAAGATCGACCACTGACCCCAGCGCTTAGGTGTTCCTGTACGGTCGAGACAACCTTGGAATATCACCGCGATTGGTGAGTTGATTTCCGATCTGCTTATAAAAGACGGTCTGACATATAATACGTCCGGGTAAACACACAACACCAATGCAATCTGGAGAACCAGAGAAAAAAAACAAAACAGTAAGAAAACACATCAAGTCATAATAAGTCTTGGTTCACTTTCATATGCTCCACCATTGCATCTCTTCCGGTAGGGTAGCAACTTTTTTTAGCCCGACCCCAGGTACTTGAGCACTGACTCGCGCTCCTCCACCGGCAGCATGGACAGCACCTGCTGCACACCACGGAGACCGCCCTCCTTGTTTCCAATCAGGAGCTGGGCAACATCGGTAGCGACGCCCTCGGTACGCAGGGCCTCCACCTTGAGCTGCACGTTCTTCTTGTTCTCCTCGTACCACGTAGCAACCTTGCGGTCGTCGTGCTCGAGCTCGTCGTCCAGCAGTCCGGTCCACGAGTGCAGGGTGCGCAGGTGCGTGGCGCGAGGGGTCTCCTGCGGGCTGGAGTGAGCGGTGCCCGACGAGGGGATGGCACCAGACGAGCCGTTCCGCGACACCGGCGTCGATGAGGCGGTAACCATGCGCTTGACGATCAGCTCCTCGCTGAGACGGCGGCGCAGGCGCCAGTAGAAGAAGCGGCGGGCGTTTTGCCAGCGCAGTGGCTGGCGGATGGTGTTCTTGGCCTGCATACGACCCGCACGGTCGTGCAGGTCGGCAAACTGCAGCGCGATCTGCAGATACACCGGCAGAAGCTGCTCTTCGCGCGCGGCCATCTTGGTCTTGATCTCCGACAGCTGATCCTTGCTGAGAGAGCTGTCTTCCAGCGATCGGCGCAGCTCACCGTAAGCAGGGTCAAGGCGTGCCATGGTATCCAGCTGCTTGTCACGGCGGTACTTGATGTTGACAATACCCTCAGGCTCGAGCACACCACCGCGGGCATCCTCGTCGGCGTACATCTCCATCTGGTCGGGGTTGATCGTGGGATCGATGACGACCTGGAATGAATATTAGCATACAATTGAGATAGCCAGGCACAATAAAAGGAACTTACCCAGGAACCACCACGGAGCTCGCCAAATGGAGGAATGTACACAAAGATCGGCTGCTCGTACTTGACCAGTGCGTCGACAATGTAGGAACCGTACTTGAGAACCTCGTTGTACATGTCACGCTGGCCACCAGAGAAACCTCTCCAGTTGGCGAGAATCATGACGGGCAGCTGCTCACCGTTGTTGAAGTCGCGCAGAGCCTGAGCGGTCTTGTGGGCCGAGTTGGGGTACCACACACCACCAGCCTCCGTGGCGATCATCTCCATGGAGTCGGGGTTGGCGGGATCGGCCGGGGTGACATTCTCGACCGATCGGGTCTCGACAGCAATCACACCCATGGGGATACCACCCAGGCGGGCGCGACCCACGACGACGGTCCGGGCCCAGCCGCCGAGCGCCTCCTCGAAGGAGTCCTTGTCGAACAGACCCGGCAGGAATCCGTCCTCTTCCTGCTTACCGCCGATGAGCCATCTGACATCGTAAGTCTGCTTGGGCGGAGGGTAGTAGGCGACGTCGCGGTCCCAGTCATCCGACCAGGGCCGGATGGGGATCGGTGCCCCCTTCTTGTCGGGGACGAAGGACATCCATTCGACAATCTTCTGCACGCCCTCGAAGTCATCGGTGGCGGTCATGTGCGAAACACCGTTCTTGTACATGATCTGGGTGCCACCCAGCTGCAGGTTGGAGGTGTAGACCTCGCGACCAAGCAGCTTGTTGATGGCCGGCGCACCGGTCAGGATGATGGGCTGACCCTCGACCTGGATGGCGCGCTGGCCCAGGCGGACCAGGTACGCACCAATACCGACCGAGCGGCAGGTCACCAGAGTGATGGTGAAGATGTCTTCGTACGCCTTGGAGGTGGCACCGGCAATCAAACCGGATCCCTTCAGACACTCAACACCAAGGCCATCCTTGGCACCAATGACAGTGGTTATCTTGTGACGCTCCTCGCCATCCTCATGGATGCGCTCAGTGATGACCTCCTTCTTCTTGCTGGCATCGAATCGCTTCTTGACCTCAGGGGTGAGGTAAAGATACTTGAAGCCGGCCTCGGGCTTCTCCGGGTTGTTCCACGCAACGGAGAAGTACGGGATCAGTTCATCGGCCATACCGATACGCGCACCGGAGTTGGCAGACAGGTAGATACGCGGGATGCCCAGCTTGCGGGCCAGCTCCGTGCACTTGTGGAAGAACTTGTCTTCCTGGGGACCGAACGAACCAATCTGGAAGGTGATGTCGTTGGCGACGATGATGAATCGGCGGCCGCGGGGGTACTCAGGAGTACGGGCAGTGACGATCCATCCGACCATACCGTGGGTGTTGGTACCAGGCTCACGGGAGACCTCGACAAGGCTGTCGGTATCATCCAGGACCAGCTCACTGTAGTCGATGCACTCGCCAACGGGAGGACGCTTGTCGGCCAGGGACGGAATCTTGGCAACAGCCTTGGTCCAGCTGTTCTGGAAGGCCTGGCGGAAAAGCTCCGGGAAATCGTACACATACTGCGTACCCATGAGGTGGGCCTTGTAGCGCTTGGGCTGCAGCCACTCCTTGGTCGGGTAGGGGGTGGACACGGGACGCATGTGCATGGAGCCGAGCTTGTTGGTACCACCAATGCTCTGGAAGATCCACTCGCCCTTCTCGGACTTACGCTCAATGTAGAGCTCGACCTGGATGATGAAACCATACGTGTTGCTGATGATAACACGCAGCGGGTACGGCATGCCCGTAGCCGGGTCGGTGCACAGGATGCGAATCTCGGCACCAGTGACGCGGAGGCGCCACAGGCGGCGACCAAAGCGGTCGAGGAAACCAGCCAGCGCCTGCTCGACATCGACGGGCTGCAGGTTGAAGACAGGCGAGAAGTTGATGAAGATGTGGTTCAGGTCAGAGTTGTTGTTGCCAATAATCTCCAGGGCATCCAGGATGTCGTTCATCAGGCGATCGGCCTCAGAGATGAGGTACTCGGCAGTAGGGATATCATCACGCAAGCGGCCAGGACGAACGACAGCACGAACGAAGTAGCGCTTGTCAACGGCCTTGTCGTTCTCGGGACCCTTGCCAATCGCCTCGTAGACGTGGATGTTGCGGTTTTCGGTGAAGACAGGCTTGATCTTGAACTTGGACAGACGGCCAAGCTCCAGCTGGAAGGCAAGAGCCGGCTCGCTGTGTCGGATACTCAGGTCCTCCTCGTAGGCAGGGCCTCGGAAGGTGAAGTAGCCAGGGTAGACACCGTTCTTGCCGCAGATGAACGTAACCCGACGAATGCGGCGGGCAAGCAGCTCTTCCTTGTTGTCGGACAACAACTTCTGCATTTGGGAGACAATCTGCGTGTCATCTTGCTCCTCGATATCGCGAATGGCGATGTTGCACACGCCAGTGAGCTCGGAATCATTCTCAACTCGAGGGGCGGGGCGACGCTTGCCCTCCAGGTTGGCCAACAGACCATGCTCGCCCGGGCGCTTGGCCTTGGAACCGGCACGAGGGAAGACCTCGAGGGCCTTGGACAGGTACTCCTCGGCTTCTTCCAGGTACTGCACGGGGATTATGACACCCTTGCGGATGGGGTCACCGTTCGGGTCAGTGACAAGGTATGACATGTCGCTGATGGAGTTGAGGCGCTTGTACGGGTTCGACTCCGCGGTGGGTGTGCCGGGGGCCGAAGGTTGGGTCGACGAAAGCGAACCGAACTCAGGCTGACCCAGCTTGTCAAGCGTGAAATCCCAGGATAGGATGGGCGGTTCAGAGGAGGCGCTGTAATCAATTTCCTTAAGCGTGTAGGCACGGTATGCGCGGCGAACGTAAACCTCCAGAGCAGCAAGAGTGACCCAAGGGTCCTGGTGGATGAAGAAGCGTGGCAGGACATCGAAAACGGTGTACTTGGAGTCAACGACCTCCTTCAAGACCGCGAAGTCAGGCTCACGGTGGTCCCAGCCGGTCTCACCATAGCGAGACTCAACAACGGACGAGCGCAGGATGTGCTCCATCTGCGACAGACGCTCCTCCAAAGAGGGCAAGGCACACTGGATGAGAACTTCACGAGCCTTGAGAGTGACCTTGGCAGCGGAGCGCGCCTCGAGCTCGGTCAGCTTCTTCAAGACGGGCTTGAGGTGCTTCCCAACATTGCCAACATTGGGCTGGTTCGGGCGGTACATGTCGAGAATAGCCAGAACCAAGTTATTCTTCGAACCGATGCGGCTGTGGGAGAGGACGGTGTTGACAACACCGACAATGTCGTCCTTGTTCTCCTCACGGAGCTTCAGAATGACATCTTCATCGCGCTGCGTAGAGAACAACTTCTCGACGGCATAGTACTGCTCCAGGAGACCGATGAAAACGTTGTACTCATTGGTCTTCAAGCCATCCACGTACTTGTTGATCACCTGCACTAAAGGCAGAAGGGTGGTCTTGAGGATCTCCGCGTCGGCCGGGTTGACGTTCTCTTCTATGAAACGAACAATGGTCTTCTGGAGCTGCTTGGCGGGGAACTCGGCCTTGCGAGACTTGGCCCGGTCAACCACGCTCTCGAGCTGAGCATCCAGCTTCTGGGGCATGCGCGAGTGCAGGGCGGAAGACTGCGCGTTCCATTCTCCGTAAGGAAGCTCGGGATTCCGCAGCACCTCCACCAGGTCCTTCAGGGTGGTGCCCATGATCACCTGGTTGTCGAAACCGCGGAGAATGTTCTCCAGAATGCTGTAAAGCATGAAGAACCGCTGAGGGGGCTTGCTACCAGCCACCACCGGCGAGCCAAGATTGGGCAGCTGGCCGGTGAAGGGCTGGGCGTGCTTGACGCGGGACGGGTCATCCAAGGCAAGGATACCGAGAATGTCTCCGGCCTCCAAGGTGGCACCGGGTTGCTTGATCAGCTGCACAATACCGTCCTCCTTGGCAATCAGAGGCATGTACATCTTCATGACCTCGACCTCCGCATACGGCTGGCCAGAGCGAACGTGCTCGCCGTTCTCGACAGTGAACTTGACGAGCTTGCCGGGCGAAGGAGACCGAAGCTGAGTAGGGTCGTTCTCCTGCTCCAAAAGACAGGTCTTGCCATCCACGCTCAACCGAGTAGCCGCGGGCTCCTCCTTCCAGTAAACATTGTGGCTGCGTCCACTAAGAAGAACCAGCAGACCACCATCAGCCAAAGCACGGACACCGGCAGAGCACTTGGAGCCGTTGATGAACAGGTGATAGCTGTCCAGGCTGGAGCGGGTGGCGGTGAACTTGTAGCGCGAACCCTCGTAGATGAAGTCTACGGGGAAAGACAGTCTTCAGGGTGTCCTTGGAGGGAACCTGTCCCTTCTCGAGGCCCTTGCGGTACTCCTCAACACCAGCCTCACTTGCAAGATGCGCCTTGGTGACGGCACCGCAAATAACAGCGACGATCGGGTCAGGACGCTCGGCGGTCAGCTTGTTGGAGATAAGCTGGTCCAACCACCCGGTGGTGATGGTGTTATCTTCGAACGCAGGCGTCTCCAGCAGCTTGATCAGGTATTCAATGGTAGTGCGGAAGTCACCACGAATGCTCAGTTCCTTCAGAGCAACAACCATGTGCTTGCGGGAGGCAGATCGGTTCTCGCCGTAGGCGAAGATGTGACCGAATTGACTGTCCGAGAAACTGTGAATACCACCAGCAGTACCGACGGAGAAGTAACCCCAGACATTGGACGAACTACGGAAGTTCAGCTCGTGCATGGTTCCGCTAGAAGGCTTGAAGCCCTCGCCAGGATCTTCGGAGGTAATCCGGCAGGCGGTGGTGTGGCCCTTCGGCTGGGGGCGGCGCTGGATCTGGAAGCTCTCTTCGCTGGAGAAGTCGAAGTCGATCTCAGAAGAGGTGCTGGGGTCAACACCATACAGGAGGCGAATATCACGGATCCGGTGCAGGGGAATACCCATGGCAATCTGGAGCTGCGCAGCAGGCAAGTTGACACCAGACACCATCTCAGTGGTAGGGTGCTCAACCTGAAGACGGGGGTTCAACTCGAGGAAGTAGAACTTGTCATCTGCATGCGAGTACAGGTACTCGACAGTACCGGCAGAGACATAGCCGACCAGTCTACCTAAGCTCACGGCGGCACGCTCCATCCCCTGAAAAGTAGGGGGCTTGGCGATTGTGACGGGAGCCTCTTCAATGATCTTCTGGTGACGACGCTGGACGGAACAGTCACGACCAAATAGGGAAATGTTGTTGCCATACTGATCAGCAAGCAACTGCACTTCCAGATGGCGAGCATTGCCGGCCAGCTTCATGATGAAAATGGGCGATCCGGGGATTTCGTTGGCCGCGGCGTTGTACAGAGAAACAAAGTCTTCCTCCTTCTCAACCTTCCGGATACCCTTTCCACCACCACCCTCCGAGGCCTTGATCATGACTGGGAAACCAATCTCCTTGGCCTTCTCCAGACCCTCCTGCGGCGAGTGGGTGCAACCTTGGCTGTAGGTGTCATCCTCCACCGTCACAATCCCCTTGTCGTCGATCTTCACCGCATCGACTCCGGTTCCGGACCACGGTATACAGGGCACACCGGCATGTTGTGCGACAATGGTCGACGAAATCTTGTCTCCGAGCGAACGCATGGCCGAGGCCGGCGGGCCAATGAAGAGGATCTTCTTCGGCGATGCGGCCAGCGATTCGGGTAACCGAGGGTTTTCCGAGGCATGACCCCTGCGCAAATATTGTCAAAATTGCCTTCTTTCTGTCCGCAAAGAAAAGACTCACCATCCAGCCCAGACGGCATGGACATCCATGCGCTCCGCAACATCGACAATCAGCTCGACGTTGGCATAATTATTATTATTCGTTCCACCCGGAACTTCGACATATTGATCTGCCATGCGAATGTAGTCGGCGTTGGCGTGCAAATCCTCGGGAGTGGCCATCACAGTGAACTGGATTGCCCGCTCGTTGCCAAAGGTCTCGTAGGCCCATTTCCGCACCGATCGGATCTCCTTGACCGCAGCGATACCGTTGTTGGCGATGAGCACCTGTCAACCCACCGTTAGCCCCACTGTGCCTCTTGTGCCCACGCGCCAGATGTTTTTGGCTTTCCCACTCACCGAAGTGATGACGGAGTGACCGTCATTGCTAGCCACGAAATCCTTGACAATACTCGGGGGCGCGAGGTCGAGGTGATTCCCGCCGATAAAATGTGAAGGAATGCTGTGTTTGGCGGCGTTGGAGCTACCATGGCCATTGGCCGGCAGGTTGCCGTTTGTGACGCCCATGATGCACGCAAGCAATCACGAACAGTTCTCTCCCATACAGTATTGGGGGTCCCCAATAGTGTTCCTTTTTGTCGCAATGGAATAAGACAGCGCTGAGAGAAGGAATTCGATAATGTACAATGCTCAGCCCGGATGGTGGTTGTCGCGGGGAGCGGGAGACAGTAGAGAAAAAAAAAAATCGGAGATGCAAGTCAGGAACTGCTCGCAGAAAAGAAAGTGTCAGCTCATATAGGAAAGATGAAACTAGGGGGCCCGATGCGGAATTGGCGTGGGATTTTGCAGGGTTTTGGTTGCAAACGGCTATAATGGAACGAGGATATCTGTCAGAGGGTTGCAATGACACTCACCGGGACCACCTAAGCCCGAAGCGACAGGGGGAATATGGAATACACCGGAAATTGGATGAGATTCAAGGAAAAAGTCTGGAAAAGAAAAGAGCTCAAAGAAAAAGCGTTAAAAAAAAAATAAAAAATTGATGAGGATGATTTTCTACAGTCCCACCCAAGGTGGAGTTTCCCAACTGCAAGCCAGGTACCCTCCCATAGTGTTTATTATGGGCGGGTACCTCTGGGCGGTAACAGGCACACTTCCCCAACTCCCCTTTGTTGGGCCGGGCGGTGGTCGGCATCCCACCAATATTCTGCCCGTTTCGATTTGCTTATCTGCTGTCAGAGATGCATGATCGCTGGATCAAAGTTATTGTTTTATGTCATTTTTTTATTAGTTTATTTGAGTTTTTGTTCTCTCTCTATATATTTTTATGTGTGTGTGTGTGTAGAATATATGGCTCTTTTCTCAGGTAGATATACAATAGGTCACCAAGTATCTATACAGTGGATGTAGATATAGATAATGAGCAGAGGAACTAACTACAGTAGAACGACTATTATCGTGTTGCTGCAGAGATCGGCATGCTATGAACTGTCCATCCAACTAAACAGACATGCTCTAGGGCTATCGGCCGCCAATAAGCCCGATAAGCGGAGATCCCCTCAATCATTACGAGTGGCGCATGCCACACTACATCAAGGTAAGACATAAATTTAAGCATAACACCGTGGGTATTATCCAACGCCTCGCGACGAGTAACAAGAAACGAAAAGTCGGGTGCTGAGACACAGCTTGGGACGCCCCAGAGTCCACTGGGGTCACATCAAAAAGAAGAAAAGAAGAGAAGAAGAGAGAGAAGTAAAAGCAATACTAGCTGGTAGAGAAAACACCAACATCCCCTGCGGGGTAACTGTACAGGATGGTGCACAAAGGGGGAAGGAGGGGGGATATATTCAAGACCACCGACCCGCAGAATACATCAAAGGCATAAATAGCACTTTCATGCTTCCGGGTCAGTGTCTTTCGAAAAGGTGTAAGGCGAGGAAGGGTAATAACAGTAAACAGAATGACCATGAACAGAAAAGCCCCTCCGATGATCTAAATCCAATGCAAGATCTGGCATAAACCAGTCGGATTCCCTCAAAAAGTTTCTCCCAAGTCACTGACTTGAGTCTTCCGATCAAGGGGCGGCATAGCCCCGGGTCCAATGCTGGTCTTGAAACTGCGGGGAGTGGGGATCGCGGAGACACCACTAGTGGTTCGTTTTTTCAGTCCAGTTGGGGTAGCCGAGACCGACGGCCGGCGCAGATCCTGGGGTATACGGGAAGTAGGGGTAGAAACATCACAGTCCTCCTCAATATGAGTCATTCCTGCAACGCCGGAGTTCTGCCCGGCGTGGTTGCTCAGCGATGAACGAGGTCGCCGGCTTTCCGTGATTGGGTTGGTCGAATAATGGCCCAGTGGAGTTTTTGCACCGGGGCGGCTTTGTCGGCTTTCGGGCCGACCTATCGGCATGCCGGAATGGACGCTTTGACTGAAAGAGCTGCGACTGGAGAAGCTGGTCCGACTGCTGGGGCGACTGTCACCCTGAGTACGAGTTCCAAATGACTGGCGACCCTGCGGAATATACGAAGGGGTGCCCTCACTGTCTCGCACGGACGAGCCAAAGCTACTGCCACTCAGCCGCTTGCGAGAGCTTCTCCGCACGGTGATGTTCGAAGGGACTGGACTATCGCCCGCAACGGATCCCGAGCGGGGTGATCCGCGCGAAGAAGTGTCGGACGGTGCTGGAAGCCGTGACTTGGCAGACTGGACCCGTTCCTCGAGCTTCTGCATCTTGCCAATCAGGCCTCGGATCTGATATAGGGATCCCGACTTGGGAAGTCCCGATGGTCGCTGTGAGTTCGTTCCGTTCATTCTCGTCATGCTAGTGCGGGTGGAGACGGATGGAGTAGAACGACCGTTGCTGTAAGCGAGAGATGGTGTTCGTGTGTGGGTGCTGCGCGGTTGGGCGCGAGCATTGTGTAGGGACCGGGAAGTCACCGGTTCTGGGCCCGCAGCTCTCTGGCGAGGGAAACTGGGGGTGGCGTTGATCGACCTGCGCAGGCTGGTAGAGGACTCCGAGATGGGCGGTGACGGGGGGTTGCGGCAGCCGAGGCCAGCGATGCTTTGGCTGGGGGCGTGGCGAATACAGGAGAAGAGGTGGTCGTGCCAGGCGAACGATCGAAGATATCCAAGGTCTGCGGGGTCGACGGGCTGCGATACAGCGGAGTCGGTTTTCGGCGACGGAAACCACCCGATTCGGTATTCCGGAGCTTCTCTTGGACGATCTCGGCTTCGATTTTGAGTTCGGACAATTCGTCACGAAGACGCTGGTTCTCAATCCGAAGACCCTCTCTCTCCTGTTCTCCATTCTTGACTTCTTCCTCGAGCAGGACGCCGCGTTCGATAGCGATGTTGTATTTGGACTCCATGTCCTCCAGGGACGAAGTGGTATTCCGGGCTTGTCGCTCAAAGTCGTCGTTGGCAACCTCGATATCCCGCAGCTTCAGTTGCAAAGTGCGATGAGCGTCGCGCAGTGTTGTGATTTCCTTCTGCAGGTTGTTCTGTGCGGAGTTGCCTTCGGATTTGGACTGCTTGTATTTGGTCTGCTGGCACGGTAAGCTCCCACCCCGATCGCAACCGCGCTCAGTCGGATTCCTACCTTCCATTCATCGACTTCATACCGCATGGTATCGACCTTCTCTTTGAGTTGTCGCTCTCGCTTCTCCGAAGCTTCAATGTCCTTCTCCAGCTCAGCTTCTAACTCTCGGCTGGACGTTTGGAAGTCCGCCAGTTCCGCCTCCAGCTGCTCATATTGAGCCTTGTAGTGTGCAAGCTCATCTTTGTACGAGCTGCTGGTGTGCTTCCGCTCGGAAGGAGTATCGTCGGCGACCGGCATCTTCCCGCGTTGGGCACCCGGTGGCCGGCCGCTGAGAAGATTTCCGGACGACAGGCGACGTTGAAAAGATGAACCAAGACAACTAAATGTATTCGATAAGTTGTCGGGCCCCCAAAATATCGATAGCCCGACTCAAGAACTCATGTGGTTGCGTGGTGGCTGGTGTCAACAACCGTGTGTTGATAAGAGCCCCTCGGCCGAGGCGGTGACGAAGGTGCTGGATTGCGACAAGGGACTCTCCCTCCACCGAGAGAGCCAAAAAAAAAGCGAAAGACGAAGATCAAAAGTGGCGATTCGGACGAACTTACCTTTGAACGAACTCTCACGGTGGAAGGCGAGGTGTCGCAAAGCGAGATTGATTGAATGATTAGATCAAGTGGGCTGAGTGAGTTGTTGATGTTTCGGTCGTCAGGGGGCACCGCGCTAATCCCGATCTGGCTGTGGCTCACCCACCGCCTTTGGTGCCTGAGGTGTTTATTGGTGCCTGACGGTCTCCGCTAAGCCGAAAAGAGCAAGTGATCCTGGATCAACCGCTCAGCCGCTGTGATCTGGGTTCATCGGGTCTCCAGTCTCCCTGGGTCTCTGGGGTATTCGAGTGTTTGGCGAGGTAAGTCATGATTCGGTTTATGCCCCTTCCCTCCACGGCCTTGCGCTCCCTTTCCAACCCCCAAACCTTCAATCGGCGGGTCCAGGTGCGTCCAGACACCAAGCTGGGTCCTAATGCCCACGCACAGCGTCCCTGGATGGAAGGATGATCGTCGCGATTGCTTCCACGCACTTGTTTACCCCCCAACATCACTCCAGCGCTCATTCCCCGGTCAAGTCGAGGCGCATCGACTTGGTTCACGATGATGAAGTGAATCGCATGCTCATCGCATTTTTTACTTTAGATAGATCACCTGTGAAATTGAGGCGCAACCAGGTTAGTCAGTCATGTCGGATCCCTCAGATCTCAATCTCGACGCGCCGAGCGACCTTCAGGACATTCCTGAACTGGCAATGCAATTGATTCCTCCTCCGGAAGGCACATACCCTGACAAGTAGGTCTCTAAGTGGCCCCTTGCTTTGGTAGGGAGGATTCAATCTTACGACCCTCATCTGAACAGGTCATCTCTTCTCGCGGCGGTCCAGGCTCACGGCAAAACGCATGGCTACAATGTGGTTGTCAAGTCATCCAGCACGCCAACAGAGAAAAAACCCGGTCGGACTGCCAAGGTCTGGCTGCGGTGCGATCGTGGTGGGCACTACCGTCCGCGGAATGGGCTCACGGAAGAAACGCGCAAGCGCAGGAGAACGTCGCGGCTGATGGATTGCCCTTTTATGCTGGTCGCAGCTGGCTCTCCGGGGATCTGGACCTTGTCAGTCCTGAACCCGACCCACAACCATGGTCCCATCCTTGAAAAGCCTCGACAGGTACCTCATCATAAGGTCCGGAAGGGCCAGCTCCCTGCGATCCCATATGACTGGCCACATGACGCTTCCTTCACGCCATACACGACTGCGCTCGTCATAATTGACATGCAAAAAGATTGTATGTGTTGTCTGATTGCCTTACGGACCGGCAAGAACATGCGACTGACTTTTTTTGCTGCTAGTCTGCTCGCCGGGAGGGTATCTGGAGTATCAAGGCTATGATATCTCAGCCGCACAGTCTCTGATCCCAAAATTGCAACGACTCCTCCATATATTCCGCTCCGGGGGGTTTCCGGTGTATCACACGCGAGAAGGTAGGGTATTGATTCACCTTAATCGATATTGGCCATTTGACTCACCCATTTAATCTAGGCCACCGACCAGATCTGTCTACTCTTTCCAGCAGGGAGTCTTATCGCTCCCGCAACAACGCTTCGGGATTGGGTATTGGGTCGCCGGGTCCCCTTGGCCGTCTACTCATCCGCGGTGAGATGGGACATGACACTGTGGATGAATTGTATCCTCTCCCTGGGGAACCCGTCATCGACAAACCAGGTCGGGGTGCATTTGCCCACACAGATTTCGAGCTCATCCTTCACAACAAGGGCATCAAAAACCTTGTCATTGCAGGGGTGACAACCGATGTCTGTGTGTCAACCACCATGCGCGAAGCCAATGATCGCGGATTTGACTGTGTGGTGCTTGACGATGGCAGCGCAGCTAGCGAGCCCTCCCTTCATGTCAGCACCATCGACTCGATCAAAATGGAAGGCGGCATCTTTGGGGCCGTCGCCAAGTTGGACGATGTGATCCACGCAGTCGAAAACTTCAAATCCATCACCATGAAGAAGCTGGCTCCTCAGATGACGGTTTGAGACTTTTAATTCTTGTTTAAGCGGATTGATTTGGGTCGCTGGGTTTGGAAAGGAATAGGGCTGGCGTTTTTGGATCGGGATTTCTCTTTCTCCTTTGCAGTATGGGAGAGCGTACTCTTTGGGGCTTCACCTTTCTTTTTTTTTTCCTTCTTTGTTGGCGGATTTAGCGGGACAGGGTTTTCGGTCACAGCCAAGTCGATTCTTTCTATGTGCAGGCACTCGAAAGTCCAGATCAGGTCATTGCATTTACAGCTCAATTCATGGCCTTCTTGGGGTATCATACACATCCCGGCCTCGTTCGTCTCCCTCGATCCACATACACCCATGGATATGAAAAGCTGCGGCACCGACAACAAAATGCACTCGACAAAGACAACCTCTTTGAATAGCGAAAAGCAAGCCCTCCAAACGCCATGCTTATTTACAAGGACAAAACAAAAGAACCCCCAAACCGAAACCGGTCAAGGAAAATAAGCTCCACGGGCTCTCTCTCACTCTCTATAGCCACTTCTTCCCGGCCGCTGTAACCCTAGTCCTGAACACGGGGCTCCGGATTTCCATTCCCTGCTTGTAGAACGGACTCATCGCAGTCTTGACGTAGCTCTCATACACTTCGTTCATGAACTGGCGCACCGCCTCCTCGGTCTGCGGCGAAGTCGGGTTCGCGGCGACGGAGCTCGACGACGCGCGCGTAGTCGACCCCGCTGTGCCGAGGAGCGAGGATGAGCCGAGCCCGCTTCCCGTGCCAGACGAAGAAGCTGGGAGTTGTGGAGGTTGGTGGAGGAGGAGAAAGCGGGCCCCGCTTGGGGTTAGGAAGGCGGTGATGTAGGCTGCTGCTGGGGGGTAGGTGTCGATGTGTTTCAGGTACCTGTGAATTACCCAACGAGTCAGTGTCTAAGATCATGTGTGTGTGTGTGTGTGTGTGTGTGTGTGTGTGTGCTGGTATATGATCCATGGGTGCGATTGGAGCATCGCGAGAAAATCGTGGGAAATCAAAGTTGTTGAGATGGATTTGCAAGATAGAATGGCTTCTTTAGGGGTGTAGAAACGGCGCAGGTTATATGCAGCGCTTATTTGACGGAAATTGTAGGATACTTACATTCCCCCATTCGTCCACTGCGCTTCCTCGAGAATGTCCAAGCTCGAATGGATGATGAACTGGTTCATGTACTGCGCTGTGTCCGGGAACCGGAAGCGGGCAATGCCATCGCCGCCACCTTTGGATGTGCCAAATGCAATGTTAAATAGGGGCACATCAGTGGGCGAGAGGATTGTGAAGTAGTACGACATTTTGGCGTGGCAGATGTGGAATTCGAGCTTGGGACGGAGTTGCCAGACAAACGATCAGGGCGCTGGGTGTCGGTCACGTGGTTGATAAGCTATCTGCCAAAGTACCGCCATGAATTGACAGCTGCTAATGGAATTCAAAAATGATATAAGCAATTTGAGGCTCTCACCAGAATGGGTATGTACAGGGGTTGTGATTGCGTATTCGAGCGGAAAATCGGAGTCAGCATGCTTGAGCTCAAAGAATATATATCTCTCAGTGGGTACCCACAGATGTATATATCCCGGTTTTGACACACAATCTTTCAAAGATGGTGGATTGGCTTCTTTAAACCGTTTTGGATGTATCACAAGCATATATTAACTCTTCTAACACTCGAATGATGAAGATTTAATCCAATTCTAATAGATAATGCCCAGGATCTATTCATGGATGTCTCTCCGCATAGTATACAACCACGTGACTGATAACCAGCCACGCTTTATCGGCCTATCGGGCGGTCGCAGCTTTTCGACTTCGACGCCGAAGCATTGCCATCGCGACATCTTTGCATTTCCCAGTCGCCGCTGACTTGGTTACTGGCATTGGTGCGCCTGTCATCTCACATCCACCATGCCACCGAAACTTTCATATGGACTGAACATGCCCAGCAAAAACCCCTCGGGGCCGAAGCCGGGCAATGCATTCGGACAAAAGCGCAAGAAGAATATCTTCGACGATGATTCTGGCGACGAAGGCCAACAAAATGACACCGAAACCATGGAAGTATCGACAATAGGAGGACTCGAAGCGCCAGCTCCCAAGTCGAAACCCTCAGCTGCCGAGCCGCCGCCCAAGCGAAAGATGCAACTGGGGGGTGTTGGCAAGCCCAATGTGAAGCCTATTAGCAAGAACTCCATTTTTGCCGATGACGAGGACGAAGACGAAGAGAATGAGAAGCAGCAACAGGGGGAAATTAGCCTGGGACTGAACCAGGCGCAATCGAAGAAGCCAACTGGCTCTACTCAAGAATACACCAATCTCTCGGCATTGCACAGCAGCAAGAAGCACAGCAAGGAAGCTGAGGAGCTGGATCCATCCATATACTCTTACGATGCTGTTTACGACAGTCTGCACGCGAAGCCTGACCAATCCGCCGCCACGAAAAAGGGCGAAGTACCCAAATACATGACATCCCTACTGCGCAGTGCGGAGGTTCGAAAACGCGACCAACTGCGCGCGCGCGACCGCCAGCTAGCCAAAGAGCGCGAGGCTGAGGGCGACGAATTTGCAGACAAGGAGAAGTTCGTCACGTCTGCCTACAAGGCGCAGCAAGAAGAACTGCGGAAGATTGAAGAAGAGGACGCCCGTCGAGAGAAGGAGGAGGAAGAGCGACGCAAACAAAACGGGAGCGCCGGCATGGTCGGGTTCTATCGGGACATGTTGTCGCGAGGTGAGCAGCGGCACGAGGAGGTTGTCAAGGCGGCGGAAGAGGCCGCTCGCCGGGTCAAGTCAGGCGAGATCCCCGACGATACAGCAAAGGAACCAGACGAGAAGACGGATGCCCAATCGATAGAGGATCTCAATGCTCACGGTGCCCATATTGCTGTCAACGACGAAGGCCAGGTCGTCGACAAACGCCAACTGCTTTCTGCAGGTCTGAACGTGTCTCAGAAACCCAAGCCCGAGCCGTCCAAGACTGCCGCACCCGCCTCCCATCCTTCGGCGGGGCGACCAGGTATGGGCGCGGGCTACCAGTCCGCCCGCCATGCTCAGCGTGCCCGCCAGACCGAGATGGTCGCATCCCAGCTTGAGGAGCGTGCTCGACAAGAGGAAGAAGCCGAGGCAGGACGGCAAAAGGAGATCGCCGAACGCAACCGCAGTCGCAAGACCGAGGGCGATGTGTCCAGTGCGAAGGAGCGATATTTGGCCAGAAAACGAGAGCGAGAAGAAGCTGCCGCCAAGGAAAAGGCAAAGGCAGGCTGAAGCCAACGAACAAAATACTTGGTTATATTGCATCTATGGAGCCTCTGGACTTTTTCATTTGGGATGTATATTGCAAGGCGTTGTGCAAGGATCTGTATTTGACTAATGGCTCAGGATATGGAGCTCTAAGGCTTGGCGAATACCTACTAATGCTGCATTGTTCTCATCCTATGTAGGTATACTACTTATGCCATGGTCTCATGGAACAAAACTTCCGAAGTTAAAGAAAGAAAGAGCACACATACTATCTCTAGGATAGACCTTACCAAGACCAGCGAGTCACTCATTGCAGGCCATGCATAAGTTATAAGCTCGAACCTACCAGAAAATACTCTACTAAGCCTGTTTTATCAAGATACCGCTGATACTCCATGTAGATACTTGATCCTTGGCCTGCTTATGAGGCTTGAGAGAGCTTTTTGGGGAATTCATATCTAGATCTTCCATAGATTGAACTACTATTCCAAAACAAGCTTCAATCCATTCTCATCAATAGATGAATGATTAAGCTAATAGTGTCGAAGAATTAATTCCTGGGATCCGGACACCACGGCGAGAATTCCCTCCTCTTGTAGAGCTTTCACCCGCGCCTCCACAGTAAACAACGGCTTTGAACTCACAAAGACTTGATGCGTGCCTTTCACCTTTCTAGCATAGGTCGTGCCTCCCTTGCATGAAATTATCCCATCGTCTTACACTTGAAAATGCCATCCAGTAGTGAGACGGTGCTGACCAAAACCAACCACGTCCTTCTCATCCACCGCCACAGTACTATCCTCTCCAACCATAAGCTCCATACTCTTGACCCCATCTTCAAAACGAACAAGGTATTCCAAGGCGAGAAGATTTGCTAGGCAGTTTATGTTGATAAAGCTGGCAAGTTCCTTGAAGAAGGCCGGGTCAACCACAGCGTCTCGAATGTTGGACTCGCCCTCAAGGAACTCATTAGGGAAAAATGTCCCGTCATCCCGAAGGCAAAAGACATGTCCATAGAGTTTCTTCGTGGCCATGTCTGAAATTGGCTGGGCTTTGGTCCAGCAAGCCTGCGATTTGTCGGGACGTCTTACATAGTCTGGGAGGTCGAAAGATCATCTTTCGTGGGCGGCCGATGGAGGCCAGGAATCGACATAGGGAAGAGATCAGCAGTAGCCATGATGAAAGATGAAGTATCGAGGTGGATTCAATAAAAATACTATCTTGAAAGGACTTGAACCAAGACTGTATAGATATAGATATAAGATAGAAAAGAAAAGGAGGAGATTTAGTGCCATATACATACGTGTGATGGGACAGCACACAGAGAAATACCCTATATAGGAAGTGATCGCGGCTATTAGTGCAGTCTACTGCATGACACGAGTGTCCTACGCCGCCTGAGCCGCACATAAGCGCCTACGCCGTTGAAGAAACACACTTTCTTTCAGCCTCAGCACACGTCATGAAGAGGGGAAATTGCGCTCAGTCCACCAGTCCACCAGGGTTCAAGGACAATCATACAGTCATATATGCTTATCAGATCTATAGAGAGTAAAAGTGTCTAAGGTGGTGTCATCGAGACTTGACCAAGTATAGTTTTCACAGAGAAGCCCATACTTCCTTTAGCTAGACTAGTCTGCTAGTAAAACAGGAAGAAACATCAACATGCCCTCTGAAGTCGCCACGTCTTTAGAAGGAGAGCCATCTTCGCTACGCTGGAACTCGTAATGGTGTACTGCGCTAAGTTTACCGGCCCGTTGCGTCAGGTTACAGATCTCTTTTCGACGCACGCTATCATCATCACATATCCGCAAGTGGACAAAAATTTCCCCCAAAATGTGCTGTGGAGCTTTTCCCGGCAGGTGTAGTTGTGCCAACCATCAAGGCTCATGTACCCAGTCATCAGGAAGAGAGAGTACAACTCCATACCAAAGGGTAACACCGTAGCTAGAGACCAGTCCACGATACCTGTGATTCCCAGTGTGTTTTCATGAACTAGAATATTTTTTCTAGAGAGGTCATTGTGAGTCAGGACTTGGGGGTATTTGTGACTAAAGAGAATTGGGAGACAGCATTCTAGCTCGCTGATTGCCTGGTCAGAAACGATAAGTGGCGATGTGTGCCTAAGCTTGACAAGCCTGCGATAGACTCCAGCATGGCGCTCTTCCAGTAGTCTGGATTCGATAGGCTGCGGCATCGACCAACATCGAGCAAAGTATCTAGTAAGTTAGAATCATGCAGACCTATCACACACGCTAAGCACCGAGTGACAAAAAAAAGCATATTACCTAGTCAGATGCTTGACATAACAAGTGCGTCTTGTCTCGTCTTCCGAGCTCAATTCAGCCTTAGTACTGAGTGCTTCAAGGAGAGGAGACTCCTGGCCGACAAGGCCTAATATAGATATGGAGAGGTGGGTTGGCACCAGTCATTTGGCCCTGGTAGGTGGCCTCGGGGACAAGGCAGCCATGAATAGACCGAGCCAGTGCAATGGTAGCGAGTCAGGCTACCGGAGGAGGGGACTAAAAAGCAAATTCGATCCGAATAATCATCAGTAACATCTGATGTGGTGTATAGAACATTGTCTTTTCTCCAAAATGCCAAGACCATCATCCCCACCGGCTAAATGCCGAAGAGTCGGGAAATGGGGACTTCTCCATGCCAAAAGTTCTGAGCATCTGAGACCATCTCACAGTAGAAAGCCACCCTCCAAAATCGTCCACGGATCTGTTACATCCATCCAGTTTCTCTATTCCTCGCATTTTCTTTGCATCAAGTCTGGTTTTTTGGGGATTCCCGAACCACATACTATAAAAGATGTCGTTCTCGCGCCCCATCAATGCTCCACCCCATATACAGCAACTACTATCGCAACTCCATCAAATGTCATTGGAACAAGAAGCCAGTTTCTCGAAAGAAGGGAAGATGTCTTCCTCGGATGTCCTCCGTGATATCGAGGAAGAACAACCAAACAATAACCCCAAGGAGAACTTCGATCGCTTCATGCGAGACAAATTCATAGCCTTGGATGAAGACAAATGTCAATTTGCCTACCAATTGATCAACGCCATGGGTGCTACCAACATCGTTGAGGCGGGCACTAGCTTCGGCGTCAGCACAATCTACCTCGCTCTTGCTGTTGCCAGAACCAAGGCTGCCACCGGTAAACCCGGCGTTGTGATCGCGACCGAAAATGAAAGCGAAAAGGCAGCCATCGCTCGCAAATACTGGGCCCAGTGCGGCCCGGAAGTTGAGCAGGAGATTGAGTTGAGAGAGGGTGATCTTCTTGAGACCCTCAAGGAAGGGTTGCCAGACATTGATCTTCTTCTCCTCGACGGTAAGTCTTGAATTGAGATTTGTCTTTCTCCCACCTAACTTGTATTTCTTGTATTAACTCGACGTACAGTCTGGTCCACACTATCTCTCTCCACGCTCAAGACAGTGCTACCTCGTCTTCGACCGGGAGCCGTCGTGCTTACTGATAACACGATCTCGGGAGCCAGCGGCTATGCAGACCTTCTGGCTTATTTGCGAGCACCTGAGAATGGATTCCAAAACATGACTCTTCCTTTTACTAATGGATTTGAGATGAGTGTTTACCGGCCTCAATAAACACAAATTTCATGGGATGATCAGTCTATGCAATTGAAGCATTATGTTCAATCAATCTTCAATACCAATCAACATTCTCTTTTGTGTGCTACTGTAAATATCCTCAAGCTTTTAGACATGGGATATTTGTTCTGAAATCTGGAGTAAGGATCTATGGCAGGATCTTTGGTAAATAGACGACCTCAAATGTGAGACTGTTTCTGGCAATCCGCTTGCCGTCTCTTACCCTACCTAAGTATATGTGGATTTTTTCTTTCATAAAATCTTTTGCTTGCAAATGCTGGCAGCCGCGATGTACTTCGGAGTTAAAATACCCGTGGACAAACTCCGAGTGACTCACCATCACATGACTCACCGGAACCGCAGTTGATCCGGTGCTCGCTAAGCCGCCCCACAAGGTCGCACTCCCAATTTTGCAACCCTCCCGTGTCGAGACGAGACTCGCTTCCCCTTCAACCACTTCCATTTCTCGCATCCCGTCCATCGCCAACGTCAATCATCCAACATGGGTAAGGTTCACGGCTCTCTCGCCCGTGCGGGTAAGGTCAAGTCGGCCACTCCTAAGGCAAGTGCTCCCTGTTGAACCTCTTTATCGCCACCAAGTTGTGTGTGCCGGGCGGCTGTCATCAGAGCGACCATCCTAACTGGAGTTTTGAATACAGGTCGAGCCCCAGGAGAAGAAGAAGACCCCCAAGGGCCGCGCCTACAAGCGTGTCCAGTACACCCGCCGTTTTGTGAACGTGACCATGACCGGTGGCAAGCGCAAGGTACATCATCCCGAATGAGTTACACCCCCAAGGCACAAAAATCTCGAATATCGCACCATCCCCAAACTCGAAACAAACCGAGGATCCATGCACACAGAACCCACACCGAAGGAATTCAGAACAGTTTGGCTGACAAGTTCCTCCACGCAGATGAACCCCAACCCCGGCTCTTAAATTTGATCCAAGTCGTTCGAAAACCCTCCTGAGCCGCTGACGGCAAGCCGAGTTTCCACGATGTTGAAAGACATATTCGTCAGACCCGGCACCGTCACGGCCGCAACGATCGAAGGCACACCAGATGCGGCTGGCTACTTGTACGGATGATATCATGCTTTGTGTTCACTTGAAACTATTTCTTTTTTAAACAACGGATCGGTTACGGAGGGCGGATCGGGGAAATGGATGAATACCACATGGTGACCTGAGGATGGAAAGTTATGGCTGGGAGGGCGAGCTGCGCATTGGCAGATGTCACCGGCTAGACTTGAGGGTTTTGACTCAAGATGGTCGCTTTCAACTCGTACATAGGCTCTTCCATGCATTACATTTCCAATCCAGAAATGGATTCTCGGCTACTGCGTATGCGCTCAGTGTTGTTAATGTCGGGCCAAGTACACAGACACGTATGCAGCAATGCCTGCAACCTTTGGACTTGGATACATTAGTCTGCTTATCCTCGTCTGAATGGGTGTGTCGCCTAATGCCGAGACACCTGGCTGTAAAACCAATCTTGTAGAATAGCACTAAGCATAACTGCTATCAGTGTCTTGATATTAAACTGCCTCTTTTGTTCACACTGTTGGGCGCATTTTCAAGATCAATGTCTTCAGGGCCCATTTGAAACACTATCGTAATCAGACCTGAATGGCACTCCTCCCCCGCAACAACTCCGCAACAGTAACTACCTGGGAAAGCCTGGAGGTTATACCGTACGACGCAAATCAATCTCAATATTGGATCACCTTGGCCGAGTGAGCGGACCGTTCCTGCGGCCAGTTCAATAGTCAAGATCATTGATTGGGATGTGATCTAATCAACACGCCATCCCGCCTACAGAACTCGACCCAAGTTGTTTGACAACCAACGTCATGACATTAACGGTGAGAGACCCCATGAGCGATGGTTGGACAGAATGTTATTTCCCCGCGATGCAAACAAGGAGACATGATTTCATCAACTGCCGGACCGTCCGGAATGCCATTTGTGATCTCACGGTCCATGGCCGAACAATCCACCCATCCATGGATGCGACATCGAACTGATCGCGATGACTAAGGACGAGGGAACTATTCGCTCACCATCAGCGTTTTCGAGTCCGCTCTGAGAGATCATGCATTGGGCGATCCCCGGCTTGGCAAACATTGAGGTCTTTACGTCACGCAAGCCGTGCAGATGGCATTGAGTTCATCGAAAACCTATTGTTTCCAGACCCTCTGGGTCACTACCCCAGATCTGCGATGACATCGTTGGCCACGCATCCATTCGTCGCCATAGACGATATCCCATCAATCCAAGCAGAAACTATACTGGTGATGCTGCAAGTACTCAGGAGCGCCGATTTATATCGGCTCCGCGATGGAATCGCTGGCAATGGCATCAGGCAGGCAGTTTCTTAGCATCCCATTGACTCGAAAAGTCTGAGCTAACGCAAACAGAGACCACACGCCGTGACGAAGCTTCGAAGCTTATGCGGAGGAATCGGCTGGTTGAAAGCTCCACTTGTTCCATCTCTCCATGCGATGCAGCATCATCGATTTCTGCCATTTCGGTGTCCCGATGACATCGGGCTCCTCGTAGTTCCCTTGGATCATGCTTGCAGTCCTAGTCCAGTCGAGAGCTCCTTGGGGGAAAGGACTAGTCTACACTGAGGACCATGACCGCGAGTGCAGCTCGGACATCCCCGAGCTGAAGCCATGATGCAATGACGAGAGGAGAACCCCCTACCGATATTTAGTTCTCCATGATTCTGGGTTTTCTATTCTTTATCCTACAATTATTCAACTCATGACTACCAAACCCAACGACTGTATGATATAGTTTTCTTGTTTTCTTTTCTTTTGATTTACTATTACGACCAAAACCTCGATAATCTCTTTTGATACTCTACGAAAACACCACCACCACCACCATGTCCGCCAAACAGACCCAGGCAAAGCCAGAGACAGAGAGCAACCAAAGCATTGGTTCTAAGGTTGCAAAGAGACTGAGTAAAAAGAATGTCAATGGGCCACGGCAAAGAGGGTACTAAAGAGGGTGCCGGTGCCGCCGGCTCCAGTGGGATTGAAAAGCAAGTTATCGACAAGGGAAACACCCTCAAGGACGAGATCAGCCAAGGAAACTTCACTGGCGCGAAAGAGACCATTGAGAAGGGAAATTCCACCAAGGAAAACACCGAAGAGTCTGGCTACCGCATGTCCAGCAGCGGAGGGATCGCTCAGGATGATATCCGGAAGGGCCTACTACGTGGATCAAGTGTCGACCAAAGAGATATTGGTCAAGCAGCGCTTGGTGGAGCAGGAAGCAGCAGCAGGGGAGGTCTCAGCGAGTCCAAAGTCAGCAAAAGTAATGTTGGCGGCGGAGGTTCCAGCGAGAATCCTCTCAACCAAGAACTGCATGACCAGGAAAATATCAGCTCGGATGTTTTCAGCGATGGAGGTGCTATGTCAAATCCTTCCAAGAAAGATACCATTAAAGGCCTTGCTGCTGGACAGAGCGGCGCCAACCAACAAAGCACCGGACAACAGGCACCCAAAGCCGCCAATGCAACCGGTATGAATCAAGGCGCCCTCGCCGCAGCCCAGACAAGCAAAGGCGCTTCCAAAAAAGGCGCCCTTGGTCAACGAGGTGTTGCTAGCGGTGGAATTCGACAGGAGGTCAGTCATGGAGACTTGAGCAAAGCTGGCCTTGGCCGTGGAGGTGCCCAGACCACAGCCACGAGCAATACGACCACCACACCTCTCGTGAGCAACCCGAGTGCTAGCAGACGCAGCGTAAATGTTCTGCAAGAAAAGGTTCAGGCTGTTTCCCAGAAGTGCAAGGCCCAGCTAGGTCTTTCTGCCGGCGAGATTAGCCAGCGCAGCCCCACGGTCGACGCCTTCTTTGACGCGGTTGCAGCTGAGCGGCTGCGCTGGATGCCTCGTGATGGAAGCAGACTCGACTGCAGTCTCAGATGGGCTTCTCGATTGGCGTATGCGGTTGACGCCCTCCGTGAGACCGTAGGGGCTTTTGCGCCTGGGGCCAACGAGGCGGCCACGCTCATCTGGGGATTCTCTATTCTCCTTCTGGAGGTGAGTGAGGTCGAATTTCGTCATCGACTATTTTAAATATATGCTAATAATTAAGAATAGTCTGATATCGACAATACGGATCTCTTTGAGGGCGTTTTCGGTCGATATGGCCGCGTGGCAGTTGGAATCTATTTGCTTCTCCAGTACGAGAGCGCCTTCAAATCCTCTCCTGATCTCCAACCCGAGGTCACTGCGGTGTACGCCGACGTCCTGGAGATGGTTTGCAACACAACTACTAGCTGTATTGAGGGATTCAAGAGCAAAGAGTCTGACCAGATCATCGGGCGCAACGTCGACGCGGCTTTTGTGACCTATGCTCGACGCTACTCGACGCATTGGAGCTGCATCGTCGAGTCTGCTACTTCGAACCTGGTTCAACAAAGCTCGCTGATCTACTCGAGTCCTGAACTGGGCAGCCTTCGGCAATTCTTGGGAGTTCAGGACCGCCCCCTTCAGTTCATTCTCGAATCCCGCACCCACTCGCTTGCTGAGGGCTCTTTTGAGTGGTTTAACAACACTCTGTACGAGTTTACCGTGGGCAGGTCGCCTGTGATGCTGGTATCCGGCGGCCCCGGATCAGGGAAGAGCGCTCTGGCACAGTGGACTGTGGAGCGGCTGCAGGAGTCGGCTGAGCATGATAGCTGGAATGTGATTCCGTACACCATCAGTAAGTTATTTGGATATAATGATTTGGGTTGACGACGACTAATTATCTCATTACAGGAGCCGACATTCCCGTTGCAACCTTGCCGCTGCGTATACTCAAGGGCATCTTGCACCAAATGATGGATCACTGTGTCAGTGACACGCGCACCCAGGAATCAATTCTGGCCGAGGTTGCCAAGGCAGCTCAAGGTGCACTCGATGGAGCAGGAGATGCAGAAGTCGAAGAATGTCTTTGGAGCGGCATTCGCGCCGGCTTGGCCTCAAACACTCAGTACATGTTTGTAGTCGACGGGCTTGACCAGATCAAGGGCGGCGAGACCGATGCGATCATGGTCCTCGAACGTTTCAGTGATGTCCTGACCAAGCAAAACGCTGGATCCAAGATGATGGCTTTGACCCGCCCGTTCAGCTCGAAGATGCGGTTGAACAATATCCAGGAGTTCACCATGCAGTCTTCGCAAACCCGCACCGATCTGGTGTCCTATGTGCACAAGATGCTTGCATCCGGCTCGCACTTTGACGCTCTCAAGGGCGATCAGCTCGAATCGGCCGTGACTGCTATTGTCAGTCGCTCCCAGGGCTCCTTCAGCTGGGCTGAGATGGCCGTTGCGTATGCGCGTCAGCAGAGAACATTGAGCCAAGTGGCTTCGTCGGTGCAAACCCTGCCGCAATCAATGACAGAGCTTTTGGACTTCCATTTGAAGAATCTCGATCTCCAACAGCATGAAACGCGATGGATCATGTCTTGGCTTGCAGCATCGGAGAGACCTCTGCTGGTCGAGGAAGTCGAGCAGCTGTTGAATGTCGACCCTAAGACTCCGAGCTTTGCATCCCGCATTTCTGCCGGTGACACTGAGTCATTCAATGCCTTGAGCCCACTCGTGACGACTCGGGGTGGCGTGGTTTCGTTCGCCCACACTTGTATCCGTGACCATGTCATCAACAAGGCGAGGTCTGCTGGTGCCAAGTCTCCGCTCAACCTCAAGGAGGCACACTATGATCTTCTCATGAGATGTCTTGCCTGGGTACAGCTCAGCGTGCGGGAGGAGGCCGACGTGTCCATGGACAAGCTAGGCATGGAGGACCGCAACCGCCTTTTCGACAAGTATGTCATTTTGGAATACACCGCACGGTACTGGCTGTCGCATCTGCTGTCTTCACCTCTGGTGACAGATGATGGCGAGTTCCAGTTCAATAGCAGCTTTAAGAAGCTGCTCCCTGCAACCGTTCTGTTTGCTCGTATCGAGCTTACTTGCCACGAGTCGCAGTTTACTCGGTCGAGTGTTGTTGAGTTGTACCGACTTGCAACGGACATCCGCAGACTGATCCTGGGAGAGAAATCGATGGCCCTGCTTCAAAGCCTGCTCCTCAGTGCACGTGTTTCCAAGCTGGGACACGCCAGCCATGCGGATGAACACTGCTATGAGGCATGGAAACTCAGCCAGGAGCTTCTCGGTCAATCCGATGCCATCACGCTTACTTGTGCGGAGATGATGACGCAGTCCTTCACAGAGAGGGGCACGATGACCGCTCAACAGGAGGACATCATGAAGCACTTGGTTCTGACAGACTCCGAGATTACCGGCGTGGAGTTCAATCAGCGTCTGAGGTACCTCGGACTGATGGTCGGCATGTACAAGTCTCGCGGCGACAGCAACTCCGCTCTGCTCGTCTCGCGGCAGTTCTACCAGCAGATCATCCAGAAATATGGCACCAACTCGAGGCAGTCCACAGAAACCGCAGAGTTCTTGACGGGCCACTTCTCGACTACGGGCAGCGACGAGATGAGCAGAGATATTGCCAAAACCAAGTATGAAAATATGGTTCGGACCATGGAAGTCACCGACGAGCGCCGCATCAAGTACACCTTGTACATTGCCCAGATGTATGAACAACAGGGCGACAAGGCACACGCACAGGCGGTCTTGTCAAGCCTTTGGGCGGGCCTCAATTCTCGTGACATTGATTCCGTCGACATGATGGACAAGAAGTCCAATGTCGCCCTCGTCTACTACCAGTTCCTGCGTCGACAGGGCCGGAGCGACGAGGCTGAGATCATCATCCGAGAGCTGGTGGCAGATCTCGAGGTTACTGGCATCCACTCCCCGGAGATGATGCAGCGAGTGCAACTGCTCCGCGCGGAGACGCGTGAGATGCAGCTGTACAGCCTGGATCGCTCGCTGTCGATCTTGATGTGGAACTACTACAAGGAGACCAACCAGGAATACTCGTCTGAAGCGACGACCCTGGCGCTGTCGCTTGCTGAGAGCATGGCCAACACTGTTTCCATCGAGAGTGCCTCTTCGTTGTCCGGCCGAGACCGCAAGCTGCTGGTTGAGCTGTTGGACTCCATCACATCGTCGTCGGGCAACATCTCCGTGTCTACTTTGATCCTGTGTCATAGCCTCGCCAGTATCTACGTCCGCGAAGAGGACTGGGTGGAGGCTGGTGATTGCTCGATGGCTGTTTTGCAGCATGTCTGGCCGGCGGTGCAGCAGCCCAAGTCTCACAAGGTCTTTTCGACGGATCTGGCGCCACCGGTGGCCGATCTCGCTTTGGTTCTGGCCTATTGTCATTTCCGCCGGCTGCACCTAGAACAGGCCACAATTGTGTATGAGAACGCATTTGGCTCGCTGGTCTCCTCCGACAAGGTACCCGTGGCATCTGTGCTGGCCGTGGCCAAGGCTGTGGTCGAATTCTACGAGACTACCTTCCAGTTCGCCAGAGCTCTCACACTTCTTCACACCGTCAGCAATTTCTTGACCACTCGTCTGGGTGAGTCGCACAAGCACACTATCGACAACCTGTATCTAGAGGCAGCCCTGGCGAACCGTCTCGAGATGAACAACGAGGCCAAGAGCACCTACCAGCGCATCTACAAAATTACTACAAGCAACGACAAGGTCGCCCCCGAGGGTATTGAGGCTGCAATTGCGCTTCTTGGCCTCTACGAGCAAGAGCTGCAGTGGGATTCTGCTCTCGACGTCTATCGGCATTTGTGGCCCACCATGGTCATCGAGGACAGCACGAGTGCCTACGACCGCTTCCAAGTGGAGCGGCTACTGGAGAAGACATATTTGGGCTACATGTCCATTTTGACCACGCGCACCAAGAGCACCGGCTTCTCAGAGCGGTACAAGGTTGCTTCCGACTACGTGACAACCTGTCGCAATGTCTACGGACCCACGAACCAGAAGACGTTGAACGCCACGTTGCTCTTTGCCGAGTTGTGCGAGTCCAGCGATTCGTACACCGACCAGGCCATCTCGCTGTACAAGCAACCGCTGCAGACGAGCGAGTGGGTGCCCACTTCCCAGTCGTCCAAGGGCCTTGATCAGATGACGCAGCCGCTGCCCATCACGCTCAAGCATAAGCTGGCACAGCTGTTCGTGCGCAAGCATGACTCGACGAGTGAAGCGCGCTCCATGTACACCGAAGAGTTCCAGCTTGCCAAGAAGACACAGGGATTCTTTTCAAGCACCACGCTGTCGTGGCTCCGCGAGCTTGCTCTGGCTCATTCGCGTCAGGGCACCCCGACCTCCATCCAGCAAGGCAATGCCATCCTGCACAACTATGTCGAGGATGTTCTACATGCCGGCGGAGACCCGGACCTGACGGCCGACTGGGGTCGCAAGATTGCTGCTATCTACCTCGAGTGTGGTTTCATTGACGGTGGCAACAGCGAGCTCGACGAGCTCCGCCACCGTGTGGTGTATGGCTCCGACACATCGGCTATGGCGCTGGGAGACCGGCGCGACGCAGTATTCGTGGCATCCTTCGAAGAGGTGTTCGGTCGCCGTGCCACCTCGGACCAGATCCTGAACGAGATGGCGCGCGAGATGCAGACGCAGCAGACCTTCTCGAAACACCTGTCGGGCCACGACTTCATCCCGACTATGGCGGCCGGAGACCGCCTGGCACGTCTGCAGACCGAGCAGAAACGAACGCGCGCCGCCAGAGACACGCACGACAAGCTGTACGACTACTTCTGCGCCAATCTGTCTGCGACGAAAATTGCCGACAGGGAGATTGTGCAGCAGTTCTACCGCCTGTGTCTGTTTGAGGTCCACAGCAACACCTACAACATGAACATCCTCACCAAGACCACAGAGCTGGTCCGCGACCTTTGCAACAAGTCCCGCTTCCAGGACGCCAGCGACCTAACGGGCGTCCTGCACTCGTTCCTGCACCTGACCGACGGCTTCAACAACTACGACAGCATCATCACAGCCACTAAGCTGTGCCTGTACCTGAGCGGCCACCGCGCGACCAAGTGCACAGACAAGAAGATGTACAGCGAGATGTCGGTCAAGTCCAAACTGCTACTGCAAGAGATCATGGCCGCATTCAAGTCCATCGGCATCGAGATCATCGACCTACCCTTCACAGACCTCAACGACATAATCACGCTGCTGGGCGAGTACGAGCTCTTCGACGACCTCGAATCCATCCTCACGCAGCTCTGGACCTCGCGCATCGTCCAGCGCACCTGGACCCCAGATGTCGTGGTCTGGATCGGTCGGCGCCTCGTAGAAACGCGGTTCTGCCGTGGGGCCATGGACCCGGCCATCCAGCTGTGCCGCGACATCTGCTACAATCTGCGCCAGGTATGGGGCAGCGCCGACAACGTCACGCTGGAAATGACCAAGTTGCTGTCCGGGCTGTTCACCGCATCGGGCAACCACCAGTCCGCCGCGACGCTGCACGAAGGCGTACTCTACGATCTTCTCAATGATTCTGAGGCCGCGGACCAGCCTGCTGCCGCCGACACGGCCTCGCAGCATATGGAGTTATTGCGGCGAGCCCAGGCTCGTCTTGGCGAGGGATCTAACAAGAAGAAGGCTGCATCGCCTGCTAGGGCCGAGGCCCATGCTCAGCTGTTCGCCCAGCTTACCGACCGCTTTGGCTTGCAGTCGGAGCAGATCCAGGGTGTTGGCGACGCTAATGGTGGGGACCAGTTTGGTGTCTGGTCTCGCCCTAGACGCTTTAGTCTTGATGTTGAGGATCTGGATGACCAGGGTCAGATGCATCACAACCACCTGCGTGAGTCGAGTGTTGCTGGATTGTTGAATGGCAGTGGTGCGCCGAGAAGGATCTCGGTACAGGCTCTGTAGCCATTGATGGGGAAGAGAGTTGTCAAGCTAAATTGCCAGATACTGATGTGTTTTACGATGGATCATGGGATATTTTAAAAGAGATTGCAACATGATGAGAGGAAAGGAACAGATTGTACTATAACGGGGTGTACGCCGGGTTGGAAAACTACTGTTTCGATTATCTTCTACCGTAGAAACAAAAATTAAATTGTAATCAAGATCAAATGAAATAAAAAATTGCACTCGCAAGTAAAGCCCGCCATATCAATTTTTTCAATCTCCAACAGTCTCATAGGGATTATCCAGAAAACTGCCAAGTCTCCAACAACCTTTCGGATAACCTGCTACAAAGACCAGCACTGAGTTTTCCCAGCACCGAGTTTTCACAATTCTCCAACAAAAGAGAAAAAAACGCCGGAAATGGAAGCTGACCCACCCAAGAATCAAAGAATCGCCATGGACAGAACCGTTTGGTCGCCAATGAGATTAGGACGTCAAGTGGCGGCGAGTGGCGACCACCCACTCTTCATCCGGTTCATCCGGCCACTCGAGAGAAAGAAAGACAGAGAAAGAGAGCTCCGCAATCAAAGAACCAAAGAAATCAGAGCCAGGAAGTGGGGACTACCGAGGGTTTCTCGCCACTGCGCGTCATGGGCTGAGAGCCACGTGCAGACATTTTCCTGGAGAGACACAATGCGGTTGAATTCATTGCCCCAGGTGGTTGCTTGTGTCTTGGATGATCCAGTGCCTGGGGACTCCACCGGGAAAAATGACTAATGAGTCTCCATAACGAGATCCTATTGAGTGAGTCGATTTTGAGGTAGATGTTACGGAGAATGCCAGGTTCTGGAATATGGAATATGTGCACACATTCTAGAACCTCAATCCTTGCTCTGCACAGTAGATAGATTGTCAACTTCTTCGATAGATCTGTTGGATACCCGAGCTAGACCGAGCTGGATAGGAATTGGGGGCTAGAAACCGTCAGATAAAGGACAGTGGAAGCATACGGCATGGTTGCATTTGCTGATAGAAGAAGTATAATAGCCCCCAACGAACTAGTCTGCGGCCCGCAGGGTTCACGCTCCCACTTTGCAACCCCGCTGTCGTCTCATGGCAGCTTGCGGGGCAGCGGAAATACCGGCGCTAGTTAGAGATAGTGGCTATCTGCTGAAACTGCAATGTTGCTCGGGCCAAAGGGACTTCTCAGAAATAAGAAATTCGAGTCATTGCATGGAACGAGCCATAGCCAGTTGTCTTGCAAATACGATTCTTGAGTCTCGAATTTGAAAAAAAAAAATCTGAAAACAAGGATTGAGTACTTCCTCCTTGGGGTATACCTCGGGATCGTGTGATGGAGGGGGGTTAGAATAGCCGTGCAGCAGGATTTTCAGCCTCCGTCGATCGGCGCTTGACATTGAACGTGCAGAACAGCCACCTCGTGCTCGCCAATACTTCTCAGGCCAAGATCATAGAATTATGGTAATATTTTCAATAAATAGAATTATATCTAATTTATTTTAACTGCTCCAATACTATTGAATAGAGAGTGGGCTCAGCCCAAGTATGACGAGGCGTTGGGTTAGGGTTAGGGTTGCGCGACATACAGATCCTTTGTGCCCCCCTTCACACCGATCGACTACGTTCTAGACAGCTGTGGAACAGCAGGCTGCAAGTCCAGACTCGCACGAGACGTTGCGCTAGAGAAGTGGAGGTTGGGGGATCAGCCCTCGGTCTGACATGAGCAGAGACAGCAACAGATTTTTTTTTTTTTTTTTTTTTCTCATTTTTGCATTCTGCCCTTTCAAAGTCTGCTAACATTGTTTCCAAATAATAGTCCCTATCTCTATATTTTGGGGCTCTTTGACTTTCGACCCCTTTCGAGTCCCTTTGAACGCATCAGTTTGGTTCCAACCCGCAACAGACGCAATCCGGTTCCGACGCCACGAACTGCCCCAAAAAGTCTCGAGGGCACGCCCAACCCTAACAAAAGGAAGAGGAGAATAACAAAAAAGTTTTATGATTGGACCTTGACTATGACACAGTCTGGCCACTCTCCTTTTTTTTTCCAGGCACATCCAAACGTTCAAGCAAGCCACCACGGCCGGCCCAGTGGTTCATGCTCCACTTGCTGATCGACTGCCCCCCAATGAGCTTATTCTTCAGGTCGGCAGGCTGGCGTGGCAGAATGGTTCGGCCCCTGTTCTAGAATTGGATGCGCTTTTACGCGTGTCCCTGGGTCGGGTGGTCAGGGACAGGGACAGGAACGCTGACCACGTTGGAGTAGGGTCTGGTTGAGACTTAGAAATCATATCTCGTCAGAGGTATAAAGATGGCCCTGATCTCGCTCTTTTCAGGTCTTTTCTTTTGGCATCAATCATTCTCTGATCAAGTCTTTCACTCTCTTCTTTTCTTTCTACTTTCGCTTTCTCTTTTCAGAGGCAGGACCTCCTACATTACGGTCCCCATTCCTTCATTCAGTCTTATACTTGTCGAACAAGTAACACTGTCCCTACTGCACATTACTTTCACAACCACATCTTTTCTTCTTTAAACAAAATGGGTTTCATCAAGATGCTCGGCCTGACCACCCTGGCCATGGTGGCCACCACAACCGCTCTGCCAGCCAGCAGCCCCACGAGCTCCAGCTCGGGCAGCGGACTGAACATCATCAACAACCTCAGCGACGACATCTACCTGTGGACGGTGACCGACACCCCGGGAGACCAGAAGACGCTGTCCAAGGGCAACTCGCACTCGGAGACGTGGCAGACCAACTCCAACGGCGGCGGCGTCTCCATCAAGCTGTCCACCTCCGACAGCAAGGACAGCGTGCTGCAGTTCGAGTACACCCAGGACGGCGACACCCTCTACTGGGACCTGTCGTCCATCAACCTCAACAAGGACTCGTCGTTTGTCACCCAGGGCTTCAAGGTCACTACTGACGACGACTCGTGCAAGACGGCTCAGTGTGATGCCGGTGACTCCAACTGTGCGGCCTCGTACCAGCACCCGGATGATGTCAACACCAACAGCTGTCGCAAGAGTGCTGCTTTCACTCTGACTCTGGGCTAGGATTCTTAAGGATTTCTTCTTCTTCTTCTTCTTCTTGTGTATTACTTGATCTTGTCTTATATTCCCAAGGGCTTGTACCCATACGATAGAGATGATAGAACTATATAGAAAGCAAAAGTGCGATTTCTTGACTCATTCATGAAGATATCATTCTACCTTACTATCGTCGCTATTAGGAGCTACTTTAGTAAATCATACAAGAGAAGAATGCATAGAAAACCCGAAATTTATAGTACTGAGCACTGTAATAACAATATCTCAGGAATGGTACACTCAGCATGCGCCTGTGCAGGTTCCACTGTACAGCCATGTTGAATAACAAAACAAGCCCCGACACTTATAAACAAAACGCCAGATGCACTCTGTTCTTCGTGATGCTGCGTGAGCATTTATAACGCCAGACAAACGAATGTACACTCATTCCGAAAGGGCCTGTATCATGGGTGAAAAAGGCAAGTACGCAAGCTGACAAGAGGAATATCGAGGATGTTAAAAATGATTAGGCCGTCAAGGCAAAGCTCAATCCCATCAGCCCCATTCCTGCAACGGCAAACCCAATCCCCATGCCCCGATGATGCGTCAGGCCCAGGCCCTCGCTGAAGAGCTGCAACGAAACAGAGGTCATGACTCCAGCGGTGACAGCAAACATGCCTCCATAGACACCCCACGAGGGTCCCATCACATCATGTCCGCTGTGTCGTCCAGAACCCCAGATCCAGAGCGCTGCCAGGCCGGCACCGGCTGGTTGACTAATTCCGCCCAGGAGACTGGACCAAAACATGGCTTTCCAGCGGGAGCTGAGGGCCAGGTAAAGGGGAAGTGCCATGACAAACCCTTCCACAATATTGTGGATGAAAAGGGCGAGGAACACCGTCAGACCCAGCGTGGGACTGGCGTGATTGGTGGCGTAGGTGATGAAACCTTCAGGCAGTTTGTGCAAAGCAATGGCGAGAGAGGTTTGGAGACCGATGGAAAGGAACGCGTTCTGCGGAACATGATGGTGGTGAGGGTTGCCATTGGCAGACTTGGGTGGATCGCCGTCAGGATCTTCATTGTCAGAGTCAAGACTACGGTCATGGCCGGGAGATTGCGACCAGGACAAGCCGGTGCCGTATTGAACGCGCTGCGGTGCCGATGCACCATCAGAAAGCCTGGCATTGGGATCCGCGGACTCGGGCTGCACTGTATCTGTCTCATCTCGACCTTGGGGGCCCAGCTGCACGGCTATGCTTTGATGCGGGACCAAGGCCGGCCGAGCGGTTTCGTCCGTGATCGGTGATCCATCAACATTCGGCACAAGAACCTTCGTACACTCGTGACCACATGTCTGTGAAACACCAAAGCAGGGCCCATCCTCATCGCACAGAGGCTTGGCGCCACCCACGAACGCACTGATCCGGCGCGTGAGCTTCGACCGCAGAGATGGCCGAGGCCCAGTATTGGGAGTTTGTTCCGCCCACTGGACTACCGCCGGCTCCCGATGGGAGGGCGATGCTATAGAGTGGTGCAGCAGTGGTGTCCTTTCTGTGTCCCCCTTGCTGGTATTGGGGCCGCGCTCCCCACGCTCGGGGTCCGGGTCACCGTGGGTGTGGGCGCAGTCGACCACATGCGACGGAATAAAGCGGTGAATAAACTCAGACACAATTCGAATGACGACAATTCCAGCAAGGAAAAGGCCGGTCAGGATATATGCCGATGCGGACGGGGAGAAGCCGGCGCGGGTGAGGTACTGCTTGGAGGTGGGGAGCATGCTGTAGAGCGAGGTGAAGAGCTGTCGGTGATGAATTAGTATCCGACCAGAATCAAGAGAAAATCAAAAGGACAAGATATCTCACCATCACCCCGGCGCTGAGACATAGCGACGCCGACAGGAAGTTGTTGCTGTTGGCGATCTGGAAGCTCTTGTGGTGGGTGAGCCGCCGCAACACCACATCGACACAAATCACGGCCGAACCGAGGACACAGGCTGGGAATACCGTCAGTGAGAGAAATTGCAGTCCAAAGGACATCAGTACTCACCCACGCCCGAGACGGCGCTCATCACCCAGCCCCGGAGGTCATTGCTGGCGGCCATGGTGGGGAGTGGGAGGAAGCAGAAACGGTGATGTAACGGGGCCGTCAAAAGGCAAAGGCGTTGGCGGTCAAACCGAGTCGCCTCTGTCTCCACGAGAGAAAGTGGGCAGAGATAAAGTCCATCGGGGGGATTTTCCTGAAGGCTGCATTCCTGTCCCCAAGGTTCTCACGGTGGCCCATGGTCTGCTGCAAGGCGGGCATGTTCTGTTCATCACACTGTCGATGATCGTCCGGGAGGAATTCCACGAAGATGAGACGCAAAATCCACTCGAGATGATGTCTCGAAGCATCCATGGCGATGTCTGCCTCTCGACGGGTCATGCTTGACGCTGTCCGACCTGAGCAGCTCGCCTGACTGCGTCTGTTGATGCGCTGCAGCTCTATATCTACCACATCCTCACCCACTTCTCTTTTTCTTTTCTTTCTGTCTTTCTAGTGCACAATAACTACATTCAAATTATCTGTAATAATTATATACTTGCATTTATCTTCCCCCCGAGATCGACACTTGAGACATCTCCTTTGTATGTGACCTGATTGGCCCGTGACTCCCATATTTTGGTCTCCGCTTTTTCTGTTCTTTTCTTCTCTTCCCTCGACCACCTGGACTTTCCCAGCTTCAATCCAGGCCAATTGCCATGTCCAAGGCGACCTTCGCCGTCATCGCTGCGGCCAGCGCAGCCACCGGTGCCGGGGTCACCGCGCTGCTCTACTCAAGCCCCCGCGTCCTCAGCCGCAGCAACAACTGCCTCCTCCGACCAGCGGCGCCGTCAAGGTCCCCGCCACGACGCCCACGCCAACCCTTGCTGCCAAAGCTGCAGGCCCCGTCGATCCGTCTGGCATCTACCAATATGGGTTCCCAGGCCCCGTCGCCGATGAGCTGTCGACGCTGCCACTCACGGGCGCGTACGACCGCCGCACGCGCAATCCCGCCTGGGTTGCCGAGCACATCACACCGCAGTCGCTGGCCATGAAGAACGCCGACCGCCGCCACAGCACTTTTGTCGAGGACCAGTCCATTCCGGGTCTCTTCCGCGCCCGTCTGTCCGACTACTTCCGCTCCGGATATGACCGCGGTCACCAGGTGCCGGCCGCCGACGCCAAGTGGTCGCAGGAGGCGATGAACGACACCTTTGCGTTGAGCAACATGTGTCCTCAGGTCGGCGAGGGCTTCAACCGCGATTACTGGGCCCATTTCGAGGACTTCTGCCGTGGTCTCGCCAAGCAATACCCATCTGTCCGCATCGTCACCGGCCCCCTGTACCTGCCGCACCGCGACCCCGACGGCAAGTGGCGCGTCAACTACGAGGTGATTGGGAACCCGCCCAATGTCGCTGTTCCCACCCATTTCTACAAGGTCATCTATGCCGAGGACGGCTCTCAGCTCCCGCACAGCAAGGTTGCCCTCGGTGCCTTTGTGTTGCCCAATGCCCGCATTCCCAACGAGAAGCGTTTGTCGGACTTCGAGGTCCCGCTGGAGGCTGTTGAGCGTGCTTCCGGCTTGGAATTTGCCGCTAAGCTGGATCTCAGCCGTCGTCGCCGCCTCTGCCAGGAGATCCGCTGCGAGATTGTCGTGCGCGAGTTCAACAATGCCCAGAAGAAGGCATGAGGGCGAGGCGAGAGGACTATATCATTTCTTTGAGCCATCCGGCTCATCATTGTATATCTAGGTTATAATTTTTGCATGGCTCGGGCGTTTGATGCCCGCTTCGGGCGATTACCATCAAGGGTTTACCAGAATTATATTCAAATGTACATGTAGTTGATGTGTAGTCTTGTGAAGGATATCTTTGTCTTTTTTTTTGGGAGTCCACTCAGCATTGAAACGCAACCCCCGTCTTTGTCCCCACGTTTCCTCCTCGCCCTGCAAACCCCGTTCCTTCGGAACTGATCTCCACTAGTCCCGGCCGAATCGCGTCCTTGTCCTTGTCCTTCTTCTTGGACCTCTTGGATGTTCCGTTGGCGTCGCCGCTCTTCTCCGAGCCTGGAGGAAGGGGCGTGAGATCTGTTTCGCAGACGTAGCATAGGATTCGGCCATGCAAAGCCGCTGAATGCGCTTGTTCTTCCTTCGAGGCATGCGGGTCCGGCACTTCGTGGGGGGTCATGAATTTGGTGACACAAGGAGAGCAGATGATGTGGCCGCAGGGCTTGGTGACTGTTATACGGTAGGAGAAACAAAAAATGTTAGTATTTGTCTCTGTATAGAAGTCAACCACGACATACGCATCGCTTTGAGCCCGTTGCTGAGATTCTTCTTGCAGCTCGGACAAACCCTCGACACCGAACCATCGGACGCTGTCTCTTCGGTGAAATGGACATCGACCAGCGATTTGAGCGAGTAGCTGTGGCGGTTTGTGTCTGTCGAGGCGGGACAAATCGGTGTGAGTTTGACAGCCTTGTTGGCGGCAATTTCATTGGGGTCTGTGCCGGGGGTTAAGGACGGCACCCAGAAGGATGGCAGGGCGGATTTGCTGGATTCGGACTGTGATCGGGTCAGTAAACACGCACTGAAACAGGGACACGTTTATAGTAAATGGGAAGAGGCATGCTGTCTGCACCTTTTTCCGCTTCAACTCGCGCTTCAACCGCTCCTGCTCCTCGCGCGCCACACGAGCCATCTCCTTCTCATCAAGCTCAAAGACCTTCTTCTTTTCCCCATCAACTTCAACCTCCCGCGCCTTAAACGACGCCAGCGCCTCCGACTCCTCGACCTTGCGCTTCCGGCCGGAATTCTGATTCGCCTCGAGCCCCATCGACACGAGCTCAAAGTCCTGCAAGTCCTTCTGCCGTGCTTCTTCGAGGGTGCGCTCCTCGTCCTCGGCTAATCGCTTCTTGGCGTCCTCGCGTTCGCGCTCCAGGCGCTTGATCTCCTGCCGTTGGGCCAGCAGGTCGCTGATGGCGCATTCGCGGCAGAATAGATCGCCGCTGCTGGCACAGGCGACGACGGGCGGGCGTGCGGGCTGGAGACAGAGGCGACAGGATGCGAATGGGAGGAACGAGTCGCGTCCGATTACGCTGCGCTTTGTGCCCCAGCTCGAGCGCAGTAGGCCGCGCTCGTATGAGGTGAAGTGTGGGAGGGAGGTGTTGCGCTTCGAGTGCGCCATGGTGATGGGGTGCGGGCAATGGCGTAGGGTGGGAATTTCTGGATGGAATATGAGGTTCGTGCTTTTTTTTTCCACAGGTAGTGTTGAGTGTGGTATCTGTAGAGTTCGGGGGTTAGAGGTGTAGAACAGCTTTGGATCTCCAAAAATGACGAGTTACCCCAAGATGAGAACGTCAACTTTCGTCACCGCCTTGGCTTTTTCAATCTAACCATTTTGTATGACTATCTTCACTTTCATGCTCTTAACACAGATCATGGACCCGTTCAAAATAATATTCTGCTCAGCTGGCTTTTGATTCTCCTGTCCATATAAAATATTGCTGACTTTCAAGGAACAACTCCAGAGCTTGCTAGGGCAGAAAGCTGTTGATTGACTAAGGAGTTGCCCGAGGTCACTATACTCTTTAATCTATGAATAGTAAAAGTCTAGTCGTCTATCTAATATTTATGATATATGCTCGACCACGAAGCATGTGGATGGCAGATATACACCTGATGTCTAAGGCTCCATTTATGCCTCAGGATGAAAAACTGTATATACGTATGTGACCTCGCGAAATGGGGCGGCCCCCTATCAGCTGAGTTAGGGACCATAGTTTTGAGAATTCAGCGGTTAAACTATAAATATAACCTTGAGCCATATTTTTCGATACCGGTCCCGTACGTGCGGATCCCATCGCTCTTGAGGTCAGACTAACTATATACACATAGCCGAAGCTCTCAGCTGACAATGTGGGTTTGGTACCCCCACTACACAAATACCTGTCAGCAATCTGACTCAGAATTCGGGACACGATCTGCTGACATAGGCAGCATTGATTCTCGATGGCTGAAGCCCTCGAAAGGGGTCCAAGTGGATATATCATAAAATAAGCCTGCCTGTGTGGTAGTGTTGGAATAATGAATGAAAGCGCGCTAGGGACCCCTGCCCTTGGCTAGTCTTGTCTCTTGAGGAGAATAATATATCCACGGTTGAGAATTAATCTGATATATACTTTTTGGGGACGCAGCTCGCAGCTTTTCTTGTTGGAGCTAAAGTAATGCTAGATTAACACCGGATAGTATAAAAGACCATGTGGTGCGAATCATTACATGCATCGGGGACGAAATCACGACCTACATACACTATTTAGGGGCTTCGTCGAAAAGCCCTTTCTCAAATTTATATGATCTGAAATCTCTTCTTTGGATAAACAAGTTTCCAAATCTAGATCTGTATGCTGTAAATATATCTTCTATCATGTACCATAGACTCTCTCGCCACTTTCTCTACGAATTTACTCATTGAGCTAGAAAATGTCCTCATGGTTGTGGGGTTAGTTCCTGGTGCGATTTAGGCCCGAGAAAGTAGACTGCACGCTGATTACGGTATGTAGAAAGGCGATTATTTGAGGGCCAGCCTGTACTTGGCTATCCAGTAGAAGCCGGTAGAGGGCGTATAGTAACATCCATGACACAAGGACGAAATCAGACAAGAGCCAATTCCTGTGGGGAATTCGTTAATGGGTAATCTTTTTCTCCCACGATTCTTGCTTACATTTCGAGCTCAATTTGCTCAGTCAAGACCTGATTCCTTCATTTCTGGTGTTGGTATGGGGTTGGGCCAACTCCACTCTCGTCTTTCTATTCTCATCTTCTTTTCCTCCGCTTCTTACATCTCACTGGCTGCCGCTTCTTTGAAGGCCATGTCATTGGCCTCATCCCAGCCCCAAATCAACTAAAAAATATGAGGCATAAGCACGGCCCCCAACCCATGTACTGCTAGACATATATGGAAATTAGAATCCACTACTTTTTACCCAATAATATGTAGCTCGACTCTTCTTGGAGTGGATAAGGGTCTGTAATTACAGCGTTTATCAGTAAGAAGCAAGGTTGTTCTCTCAACCTTTTCTGTTAGACCTAAATCCAGACACTACCCGACATCGCAGCAGAAGAGCTGCACCATCCTTCCTAATGCATGTTCTGTGGTTTCTTGAGCTTTTGCTCTTCTCGATGGTATCGTCTCGAGCGATCCAGGACCCTAGGTGAGTGGCTTGAACCCCGGCATGCCCCAAGAGAAAACAAAACCATTGGCATACTGAACTGATACCAACCAAATATAGCCAAAACGAATACACAAACGTCACGCAGCACGCTCTCTCCGCTCGAGGCCGCGCTCCTCCTCCCCCTCCCCCTGCGAGATACGTCGAGGGCAAGGCGTTCTACTACGACGGATGGCCAGAAAGCGCCAGCCAGATTACCGACTTCGAGAACCTATGGGGGCAACTCGTTGATCTCTTAAATCTAGTGGGCAAGATAGAGGTCGACGACGTCTTCGACCGATGGTATGGCGACTGGGGACGTCCACTTGTGCAAAGTGTTTTCGACCGCATGAAAGCCCAAATCAAGGAGCGAGACTCTGCATCGAAATCGTCGAAGCGCGACACCGACGCCCCTAAGATCTGGATTTCCCGAAATGATTATCTTCAAATCTGCTCCAACAGATGGGTCGAGGCTTATTTAACCACTGTTTCTAAACTTAGAGGGGCAGGCGTTAAGTTGAGCGCAAATAGCAAGAAGATGGGGGACAATAACTGTCTTATTCATTTCTGCAAAGACCAGTTCGACCATAATAAAAACAATCAAGTCACTGATTGCAACAAAGTTAAAGACCAACGAATGAACAATGACCTGGATGGTCAAGTGGGGACATTGTTGCATGAACTTATGTGGGTGGACTCTCTTTTCATCTCTACTTCTATATAACGGAGAATGAGCTGACATCACGATCTCATTAGCCATTGCCCGTCGATTGGAGACGCCGCAATGGACGAATATGGGTAAGTATAAAAGCCCCTTTACCTTGCATTCTACCGATCTATGATTTAACCGACTGAATGATGGCAATAAAGTCAGGGACCCATCCTCATTGGGCATGACGAGGTTTACGATGCATATGAATGCACTCAGTTGAAAGAGAAATGTGACAACGTGGCTCCTCGAAATCCACAAAGCTACACCTTCTACACAGCGGTAAGACCCCTTGCGATATGACTGAGACTGATGTGAGTATATCAAGCTAACAAGCCTATAGAACCGGTCTTGGAACAAGAAGTGTTCTTTTAATTTGAAAGACCCCTTCCAAGTTCAAGCGCCGTAGCCGCTGGTGCCGCCAACACCGAATTTCCGCAGTGAAAATGAGGGGTTTCTGACAACATTCATCAGGAGAGGCCTGGGATTGCATAAGCTACTGTCAAGGGTGAATGCAGAAGACGGAAGGGATGGTTTAAGAGAAGAGAGGAAGAGAACTAGCTACCTGTCTACTCGGTGAGGATGGTGCTAATCTACTTGCACACCCGAGAAATCTGATATTGGTTCTTTGTTGCTGGATAGCTGCCCTACCATTGAGAGTACGATCACTGCGAGAGAAACCACCAAGTTTGCCAAGTTCCAACGGCAACCCTAATATACCACCCAGGTAGATCCAATGTCCAATTAAGACGTGGATGTTGGGATAAAAGCACCGAATAACCTTGTAGACAGTCTCTCAAATAGTTAGTCGGCACAGATTGGCCATGCTATGCTGATCCTACCAAACATTCTACAAGATGTATACACAAACCTCATCTATCGATAGTCAATCATAATTCTGCTTTTGTCTAACACAGCCCATTTCCCAAGCCCCTGCGTAAGATGATGGCACAATACTCAAGCAGCGCTGGCAATGTCCATGAAGGTGGAATGCGCCCAATATCCGAATGCCCAGCATAATGCCACAGACAAAATAGAATGCCACAAGCTTTCATACGCACACAGATGCTTGCCCAAGACCCCGAACCGAAACCTATCACAAAAAAAAAAAAAAAAAAAAAATCCTCACGGACATGGATGCAACATCGTAAATGACAAGGGAAAACAGAAAAACAGAGGCAGAGAAAATAGGGAGGAAACGAGCCGCAAGAGTTGAAAATGGGGGTATAATAATTCGTGAACCGGCAGATCAGAAAGAGTCAGGCTATACACGTCAAGAAGACAGAGGGAAAAAGAAAAGCCGGAGGTGGCGGCGGAGAAAGGAACATGGGATCATGCGCCCACAGCTTGTTGTCGGAGGTTCTCTTGAGATGGCGTGTCCATGACTCGCTCGCTCAGAGATGTGGATGAAGCTGACGTGGATCGGTCGTCGCCTGGCGCGGCGAGATGGCCATTGTATATTGCCACATGAGATGGAGAGCGGGGTGTATTTTCTGTCTCTGACTGCTCCAAGACTGGATCCGGGACCGAAGCTGTGACTTGAGGCAGTGGCCGGTCTGAGTCCTCCACGGGTAACTCTTCAGCGGCATCTTTGAAATCGGCCGGCTCGTCATGAGTGCCAAGGCTGAGTCCAGTAGTGGTGCTTGTACTACACAAGGAATGAGCCCGGCCTGGGGTGCGATCAGATGCAGTCTCCCCGCCCGCGATAATAGCAGGATCTGAGGCCCGCGGTTCCTCCGATGGTGTGGGCTTCCGCAGTTTGAGACGCTCCTCAGGGGGCATATTCTGCCACTCGGACCCAAAGGTGACAATCGATGCTTTCTTGCCGTGAACGGTAAAGCTGGGTGCTTTGCGAGGCAAGACTTCGCCCTCTTGGGAGTTTCTGTTGTCATCAAGAGACCCAGTACTGGAAACAGACTCCCGGCCCTTCCTTCCACGAGAGTGGTGTCCATGACCGTGGTGCGAGTCGCGCAAAGTCCGGTGAAGACTGCGACGTACCCGACTCGGCATGTCGCCTTGGGGCATTTCAGATGGCCCATCGGTTTTGCTGTCGGCCCCTTCATCGGATACGGCGATGGCGGGGTTGCGCGAGGGAGACGAACCACCGAGATCCAATAAGCCAGCATCCCTCAGAAGGCGCTCCTCGCCGTCATCATAGCTGGCGGGAGATGTCAGCTTGGAGCCTCGCGAGCCGAGACTAACTTCGTCAAGCCGGCTGCCACGGCTCAGCACCGAGGCTTCACGTTCCAGTTGAATAGTCTTAGGGTCGGGGGAGGTTGACTTGGCGCGTTCCTGAATACCACCAGCAGAGAGCCGCCGTCCAGCGCGAGCCACATCGGCCGAGGTGGTAGATGCAGGGATGCTTGGGCGTCGCATGTCACCAACCGAGAGTTGAGTAAGCAAGCCATGCTCGACAGGCCGGTCGACAGATGGCGCAGCTGGCTCGGTCGTATCGTGACTTGAAGCTGTATGTATAACACTGGGGGCTCGACCCACGCTGGGCTCGGAAGTCACCGAAGGTCCAGAGGTGGAAGCCAGCCGGATTGAACCGACAGTGGGTGGTGGTTGATCGACCACCGACCCTGTCCTGCCTTCGAATTCCTCTTCATCCTCTCCCAAGTCTCGAAGGAGAACTTCGCGGTAACATTTGTTCCGCCAAATATCCTGTCTGATCCATTTAAGTTTGGCCGACATGCGCCCCGCAGCCATTATGACGCCCTCCCGTGCCCGGGGATGGACCGGGGTCAGAATCTGCAAGTGTCGAGCATTCTGCAGCAACTCATCCAACTGTTTCTGCGAGATCAAGAGCTTTTCATTTGTTTCGCGCACCTTTTGGCTCATCAGCTGCCGTCGCGCGGCAACAAACTCGGCCACAATGTCAGTGTCAATGCTGGGGGAAGGAGGTTCTTTGTCCATTGATTGACGTGACTTGAGTGAAGAGATAGAGCTAATCCGCTGACTCGTGCGATACCGTTGGCCTTCGTAATTGGTGGCAATCATACCCTTGGTGCGCACACCAGTGGTCCGGAAGGCTGCAGCGTAGTTGAGCTTGGCGATCCAGTCATTCATTTCGCCGTCGGTGCCCGCGAGGAAAATTTCTTCCAGCGCGTTATGCCGGACGAACATAAATGCGTATTTGTGCTTTTTGTAGCTTGTGTCCATCAAGGCAACCGCGTCGTTTGTAGACATGATGGCATCCGGCTTGAAGTCCGCAAGAGGTGGCCGGAAAACCAGGGTTCCATGGCGCCCGTTCTTCACATAAGCATCGTACTGTGCCATCAGTGAGCGTACCCAGGTCACGTTGCGAAAGAAGTAGAGCTGCGAGAAAGTGAGAATAGCACCCCACTCCTGCCACGGTGACCGCGCCCTCTTCTTCTTAGGATCTTTCCGCCAAAGCAGTCCAACCTTGGCCACCTTGATGTCGACCAGCCCCGGATTTGACTCGGCGGGGTTGTCAAGACTTGCTTGCATGAACGCATCGGGCCGGGAGCGCAGAGACACAATCTGCAAAATTCCGGACTTGGTGAAGGCTTGATGAAGATCGTCCATATCTGGCGGCCCCGCAGTGCCGAAATGGTTGTAGGTGTCGTCCAGATCCATGACATCCCCTAGACTGGGTCGTAGGGACTGGACTTTACCATCCAAAATCAGGGTATAGGGATCAACCGGTTCTCGCGCAACGCGCGGCAGGTGTTCGGAACTGGTACTCTTGAAGAGGGTTCGACGGGGTTTTGCGAGGTGTCGTTCGCGAAGATTGGCGTCTTCGACATGAATGAAAGGGGTGTAGGAAATGTTCTCATAGAAACACTCGAGGATATCGTCCGAGATGCCCTCACCACGTGTGTTCTTCACGTAATCGGGCTTTTGCATCTTGCGTTTGTTGTTCTTGTTGAAAACGTCGGTGTGGAGGATCAAAATTGAAAAGGCGATAAAATATGCTTGGTCTGTAAGAATGTCAGCAAGGAAAGTGGACGCCATAGCGCGGAAAAGATAGTCCTACCAGTGGATGCAAAAATTCCCGGGTTACACTCGTGATAGCGATCAGCGAACGCCTGCAGGAACCGATCAATCTGCTGTGTTTCTTTGGGAAGCTCCACCTCCATCAAAAGCTTGCGAATGGACATGTCAATGGGATCGCCAAAGTATGCGAATCCTCTCATGTATTTCCGAAGAGCAATTTTGAAGAATTCATCGGGGGATTGACATAATGGCCCGGCGACCATGCCCCGGGGAAGATTTTCTTCCAACCGGGCCAGATAGGCGGCCGGTGTATCATCATCTTGACGTTCGGGACAGGGCGGAGGTTCGGGCTTCGAGATGGGAGTGGATGCACCACCCAAACCGGGAGACGCATTGCGAGGAATCGGCGGTTCTGAATTTTGCCTCAGCCGCTGGGTGATGTTGAACAGATCTCCAAAGCTCTTCCGACCGCTGGTGGAGGTGGACGTGCGCCCTGAGGAGGCCAGGTACGGCACTGGAGACAAGTCTTCCTGGTTCTCGGCCAGCGATCCCATTGTGGACGATCTCCCTCGGCCCTGGTGCGATGGATTAGAGTGTAAAGAGCGGGCGGAGTTGGTGGAATCATTTCGAGACAACGGCGGCGCACCCGTCGCAGACAGTCCAACCGAGGAGCGGGATGGTGAGGGAAGAGGCGAGACATGGTCCAGTTCATCCGAGTGCTCGGATTTCGGGGTGTCTGCTGGGGGAATCTGGGTCCGGCGCCGATTCCGCAATTTGCCGGCGGTGGTAGTTTGGGAGGCAACGGGAAGAGGGGGCTGCGGTGCCGTTTCAAACGAGGTAAACGGAAACGCTTGACGTTGGAGGTGGACCCATGTCCATCGCGGGGGAATTGGTTCGGTATGCCGCCTGATCGCCATAGCTTTGGTCCGACCGCGAGGATTCGGAGAATCGGGGATCGATCACGGAAACGCGGTGAGGATCATTGGGCTGATCTCGCCCCCCACTTCGCAGCGACGTTGTGGAAAGTCGGCCGGGTTCATCCATGCTCCCCTGAGAAGTCGACAGACTGGACTCGGCGATGTGGGAATCGGTTGATCCCTGGTTTCTTCTGCTAGGTTTGGGAGTGGACTGTTCGGTGGATTTACGGGGCAATTCCTCCATGGAATGCTTTCGTGATATCGGTAGGAGCCTGAGCTTGTGGCGTTGTTTGACCGGCTGGTCGAGCTGGTTACTTGTAGGTGCGGTAGTGATGATTTTCGGAGCTATGGGATCAATAAGAAAGGTTAGTCGTGAACTTGCACCGGCTGAAAGCATGTTGCCCGATCACGTACGCGGCAAAGAAGGCACCGGAGGAACCGTATCCTGGTCCTTGGCATAGGTCTTGGAAAGTTGTGGATCGGATGCGTGGCGTAGTCTCATGAAGCTGAATCGGTTTCGAAGCACACTGGACGTGTCTCCAGCTGATGAGCTTCCAAAATCCGTGCAGGTTACTCCATCGGGCTGGCCATTCTCTGGCACCTCCAGCCCCAGCAACGCGGTACTCGTTCCATCTGGCTCAGCTAGACCCGGCAATCGAGTGGTCGACTCCGAGAGTCTCGGTTCGGTGGCCGGCGGAGAGGGGCGAGGAAGGTGTTCACTGCGACGAGACTGCGCGTAGGGATCAAGAGTGCTCTGCCTCTTAGAGCTGCCATCAGGGACAAGCCGTAGGCCTTTCCAATGCATGGCTGCGAAAGGACGGAGCGAGTCCAAGCTAGATAGGAAACCACAGCTCAACCCATCCAAACAAATGCTCGCACAAGATTGATGGGAAAAGAAGAGTAGAGGTGAAGTTACAGGATGGACATGGCGATGGTGGAGAGTTCCAGAACGCGGGATCGGAGAGGTGGAGGTCCGTCGTCAGCCTGCGAAAAAGGGGAACACGGGAAAGGGGTGGGATGGTCAACGCCACTGCGATCTTTTCTCTCTTTCGTTATTTTGAGCTTTCTTCTTCTTCTCTTCTCTTCTTTTTCCGTGGATTGCAGAATGAATACTACCGAGGGGCAAGGCAGCCAAGTTTCCGGGGGATAAAAATGACCTGAGCGAGTTGGAAGGACTTGGAGCAAAGGACTCTCTGTTGAAACTGAGAGCAAAAAAAAAAAAAAAAAAAAAAGTGTCTACGAAGACGATGCGAATGAGACATTTACCAGGATCAGGATAGGTATGACAAGCAGGAATAGCTTTTTCTTGGATTTGGTTCATTTGCACGCTTCCGGCGTCTTTGTATAGCCGGTGGCACGGGGTGGCCAACTGACGTAGCACTCGGCCCGCGCCTTTCTCATTCTCCCTTGCTCTCTCTCTCTTACACACGCTCTCTGCCTCTTTCATCTCCATATCCTGGGCACATGGTATCTTCACCATTTACTTAATTTTACGATCTCTTATGATCCTTGACACGACTTCCATCCCAATCATGGCTTGATCCGAGGCCTCTCTTCGTGGCTTATCTTCCCCGCATCGCCAATCCCAATATCTCTCCAGTCATCGTGATGCGTGTCCTGCCTGTCCTCTTGGCCGTCTCGGCCTTTTTATCACCCACCTTTGCCATTCCCGCGGGCTCCAGTATCACCCCACCTCCGCCACTCCAACCCATCCAGCTCCTCACTCAACCCTCAGACCCACGGCGCCCATGGACCCGACTCCGCGATTGGATTATTGAATCTGTCTGGGATGTCACCCATTCCTCTCCAAAGCAGATCTCTCCGCCATCCAACGTCTACGATCGATATGGGAATGATGTCGTACTTCGATTTCATCTGGATCACCCGGACGAGGCACAAGCTCTAAGCTCGGCGTCGCAGGTCCTGCTACTGGACGTCTGGGCAGTAACGTCTAATTATGTTGATATTCGTCTGGCAGATGCAATGGTGTGTGGTTCTTGTCGTTACCCCATGCCGAATTCCACTGATGTTCTATGCTCCCGGAAATAGATACCCTCCTTGCTGGAACTACTCCCAACATCCCTGCGAACAGCCTACACGCCTCTCATGGACGACCTGGCGGAGATGATCTACGCTACGTATCCAAAGCGTCCCCATGCCCCACTTGATTTCGAATCGGGAATTGTATCCGGTGGAAGAAGAACGGCGGTGTCTGGTGATCTCTTCTTCCGCGAGTATCAGCCATTGCCCATCATTGTGCAATGGATGCGCCTCATGGCGTCAATGTTCGCCTCACACGCGCGCATGGTGAGCGTCGGAGTCTCGTACGAAGGGCGTGACATCCCCGCCCTGCGACTAGGCGCAGCCTCCCCAAACCCAGGAGCCCCAAACTCAGGGCCGCGCAAGACAATCGTCGTGGTTGGCGGCACTCATGCGCGAGAATGGATTGGCACATCGACCGTAACTTATTTGGCATACAGTCTCATCACCGAGTATGGCCAGTCAGCCGCGGTTACTCGGTTGTTGAATGAGTATGACTGGGTTTTGGTGCCGACCCTCAACCCAGATGGGTATGTTTACTCGTGGACGTCGGATCGTCTCTGGCGCAAGAACCGGCAGCCAACGGGCCTGCCACTGTGCCCTGGTGTGGACCTCGATCGTGCCTGGGATTTCGAGTGGGATGGCGAGTCAACCCGCTCGAATCCGTGCTCTGAGAACTACGCAGGCGCGGAGCCATTTGAAGCGCTAGAATCTCACCGCCTGGCACAGTGGGTCCAAAACGAAACGGCGAATGGGCATGCAGATATTGTAGGCTTCTTGGACCTGCATTCATATTCTCAGCAAATCCTCTATCCCTACTCATACAGCTGCTCCTCGGTTCCTCCCACTCTTGAGAGTCTGGAAGAACTAGCACTGGGACTGGCCAAGGCCATCCGACAATCTTCTCGGGAGTCCTACGATGTGACTTCAGCCTGTGAAGGGATCCTTCCGTCCGGCGCTACGGCCGGTGTGAGTTCAGGTGGTAGTGCGCTGGACTGGTTCTATTACAAGCTGCATGCCACATACTCGTACCAGATCAAACTGCGCGATCGTGGAAGCTATGGATTCTTGGTTCCTCCAGAATACATTGTCCCAACGGGTCAGGAGATCTTCCAGGCAGTGTTGACCTTTGGCAAGTTCGTTTGGGGCGAGAAGACGTCCAGCTCAAGCTTCGAGGGCTCTGGGGGTCAAAAACCATTGGCGTAGCTGCCACTGCCCTTGTTTCTTGACCTCTTTGACCGCCCCACCCTTGGATAATGTCATGTAAATATTGCCTTCTTTCTCTCTCATGATGACAACCACTAGTTACTGAAATATCTTGGGAACGATAATGATCTCGTTAGTCTACTAGTTCTGCTTCATTTCAAGCAATGTGTTTAGTTGTGCCATATAAGAAGCAGGAATTTGAACATGATAGGAGCAACGGCTTCTCTACTTCTATCTTCGTCGACCGGGAATCCTATTCCCGTCACCTCACCTTCACGCGAGGTTTCCCCGCGTCACTCTCACAATGGGCATTGTCATTCTGTCCTCTTCCATGTCCATGTCGACTTGACTGCTGCGATGGAGACTGTCGGGGGCTGAAGATCCCGTTGGGGGATCCGGAAAAGAGGGAAATTACCCTCCATGCCACAGGCCAGTCTGCTCGCAGACACCTGGAATCCATCTTTCGCTTGGACAAGAGAACTCAACCCGACGGATACAGCACATAAGCCCACGGTGAGCACTGCGAGCAGCTGTGTGTTTCGAAGTCTTTACATGGGCTGTTGTTGATGCCATTCGCAAGCTCCAAAGAGAGTTCCGGACAAGACAACGCCCAATGGACCCGACTCTTGCATATGATGCACTTACGCCTACTGTTGTCTGGCCGCGCGACCCTCTTTCTCCCACATCTCCAAGAATGCAATATTCCAAGGACACTACAGGGAAGATTCAAAACGGATATCTCCGTACACCTGGCTCAAAAAGAGTCGCCAACCAATGATATCAATTATTCTTCTGCGGATCTTGCACGGTTCCCAGACTGACACAGTGGGAAGTCGATCCGTGGGAGATTTAGCAGAACATATTTCAGCGTCTTGATTATGGAGACTCTGTATGGGATTCAATCATCACAGCTCTGTCACTGGGACTGTCCCTGTTTTACTCCGACTCTTTTACTCTCTCGCGATCTTTCTCATGCGATCTCTCACTCCTTTACCCACTTAACTCACTTGATCTGTTTAAATCGGCTACGGAGAGGAAAAATCACCAAAACAAAACAAGGCTTCCCCCTCTCTCCCCAAAAGAGCTTGGGAAACGACCACGAAAAAGGCTCATCGTGGTCGGGGGGTCTCGATTGTACCAACAGAACCTGGGGTGGTGGGTTGCAAGCTGCATGGCTGCAAGGACGGCGGGTTATAAATGACCGACCCAGAGGTTATCATACAACCAGGGCTCGGGGTTTTATAGTGTTGGCACTGTATATAGTCTGGGAATGAATCGCGAAAATCCGATTTGACGTGCTTCTCATATGAGATTTGAGACTAGACGATGAGAGGTGGGCTATGTACTAAGAAAGATCCTCATCGAAGGTCCAAGGTGGGTGTTTAAATGGACAATTGCAACTACCTGTTGATAGCGCTGTCTAGATTTGGAGATTCCAGTCGAAGTATCTAGTTTGCAGCATCAATCCAATTCTCAATAGTAGCAACAAAAAATCTAAGAAAAAAATAATAATAATAATCTAAATCCCCAAATATCCGAGGCCTCGTGAATTATATATCTCATAAACAAACACAGCCCCCAAAGTCTTGGCTGTCCCAATTATATATGCCCTCACTGACAACCCCTTTCATCTTACACAAGAAGTCATTCAACTCATCTAGCCAGTCTTAAACCGCGCCGGCCCAGCCCAAACGCGCATCCTCTTCCCCCAGATCTGGAGAACCACAATCAGCAAAAAAGCACCAACAACAACCCCACACATGGTCCCCATCTGGCGAATCGTGCCCTGGCGCTGCGCCCACTCAACCATGAAATACGAGACGATGAAGCCGCCAGTCGTGCGTCCAAAGTTGATCCACGCCGCGACCTCGCCACTGGCCTCGGGGTACGCGTCGAGCACGTACGCGTTGATGGCGACGGTTAGGACCATGACTCCGAACGCGAACAGCCCCCAGCCGAACGCCGCCAGCATGTAGTGGTAGTGGCGCTCCAGCGCGAAGCCCATGAGGATCAGGCCCGGGACCATGAGCGGCATCGAGAACCAGATGGCCAGGAGACGGGCTTCAGGCTCGATGCGGCCGCCATTGCGGCGCGCGAAGTACTTGGCGAGGAGGTCGTGCAGCCAGTGGCCGGCGATCTCGCCGAGGATGACGGCGACGATGGGGGTGAAGTAGAAGAAGCCTGAGAAAATTTGTTAGTACCATCTATGATCTTTTTTTTCCACCTGTATTAAAACGGTGGGGATGGACGTACCGATTTGCTTGGGTCCAAATCCATAGACGGGCGGTAGCGTGATCGACAGCGTCGTGTTGATGCCAACTGCCCATGCAAACACCAGCAGATAGTACACGACCGAGATCAGCACCACAGGCTTGCAGATGATGACTAGGGGCCGCATCATCGCTTCGGTGAATGTGTTCTTGATGTACCCAGTCCGCCACTGCTGAATGCCCAGCATGCGCTGCCAGCGCGGGCCGTTGGGCACGAGTTCGGGCTGCACGGTCTTGCGGTCGTAGTAGGTTTCCTCGACGAAGAGCATAATCGCAATCACAGCCAGACCCGTCTGGATGGTGTAGACACCGAACGCCCACTGCCAGATCTGGGTGTTGGTGATGAACGACGCGAACAACGGGCCCATGTACGGCGAGAGAATCACGAAGCCGGACCAGATGTTGATTTTGCGCGTGTGTTCGTGGAAGAAGAACATGTCTTTGATGAACATCAGACCACCCTGCGTTGCGATGTTAATTGGTGTTTCATCTGAAATCTGTAGGTAATACTCACGCCTTGGGCGACGGTTGAGAAACAGCCGTTGAGGATGCGAGCAGCCTGCACCGAGGTATGTCAGCCCCATGGAACATCCTTGTATCATGATACCTTGGCAGTATATATGACCCACCATAAACGACTCGAAGCCTAGCGCTGCAGTGCACCAAATGGCCGTGGCCAGCGAGAGCAGCATCCACCAGAAAAGAACCGGGTATCGACCAAAGTACGCCGACAGCGCGACGACGATTGGGCCTGCGGCACCGACCATGAAAACATTCCCGACTTGCGAGTGATTGACCACGTTCGGGTCCATTTTCCACTCCCTATGCAATCGCAGCGGTCAGACCAGTCTCATCCAAGAATATAATTCAACACTGAATAAGACACAAACTTACTCTCCTTGCGGGTTCAAGGTCACCGATCCCGTCGTACTCCCATAGTCGGGCAAGAACGCCGTGTACGAAATAATAATCAGAATCAGATGCTTGCGAAACGCGCTCCAGTTCAGCGGGTCATTGGGCGAGCTGCTGGGCTGCGGGATGAGGATGGTCGTTCCGTCGGATGTCGTTTGCAGGCCCTTGTCCTGGATCAGCGAGGTGTCGTTCAGCACATAGCCTTCCCGCTCGCCGATCTCCTCGAGATCGATCCCGGCGTTGGGTTTCTGGTTGTCCATAATGGCTAATGGCTGCTCGCGTGTGAACAGTGACAAGCCGGCGAGGAAGTCGAGGCAAGAAGAAGAAGCAAAAGAAAAGAAGAGCTCGCGGGAAAGGCGGGAGCTCAGCCCAGCACGTGTGGGATTGTAAGGGGATGGGGCCAAATTCCGAATTTGCGATCCACGAACGCCCGACCAAAGGAGCAGGAAGGTTCTTAGGGTAGGATTGTTGCACCGGGGAGGAAAAAGAAGAGAAGAAGAACGATCGAGTTAGGGTTTGTTGCGTTGCGATCTCTCCGAAGGAACCCTATGCCTTGCAGCCAAGCACAAACGACGATCAGGGAATTATTCTTCCTTCCTTACTTTTTATTTCTTTTTATTTCTTTTGTTTTCTCTCTCTTTTTCTTTCAATAGAGTTTGGAGAATGGAGACCATAAGGCAATGGGAGAATTTGGTAGTATCGCGTTGGGGGCCGGCCCCTGCACCACGAACATGTCTTGGCCCCAAGTCTACTTCGCGCAAAGTGGACCCTCGATAAGGGGGGACAAATTCCAGGCTGGAGAGCAGGGCAGCCTGAGTGGGGGCCCGACAGAGTCTGACTGATGCCAGCCCCGCGAGTGTCGATCATCGTGAATGCGGCTTGTTCTTGGAATGCTTTCCCACGTTGGTTGATAGGGGGGTTTCTCCGTAGATGGGGTTGGTAGTGATTGACCTTTCCCGGTGCATCCCTCGCATTTGGCGAGACCAAATATTCATGCATGATTCTATTCGCCACGAAACACCCTTGGGAGCGGAAGGCTCTCTACTTCACAAGACAGCGCTGATGTTGGATTCTGCTTATCATGGTCGATCACCGAATGGGGTAAACAATCCACGCAGACCATCCCCTTATTCCTTGTTGCAGAGCCAATAGCGGTCTTGATAGTTTCAGGTTCATGAATCCTTTACCTACTAGTGGACCCACAGTTGATGGCCTCGCGAGAAGACTTGCAGCTTGACCCGAAATGAAACCCTGCGAGTCATGGATTTCTTCCTGTCGCATTGGCAAGCTAAACACTTTGAATCGGTTGATTGGCTATAATTGTCTACATCCTGGGAGTCTTGGCTGTGTCTTGGAAGTGCGAATATAAACAGCTCTAGATATTGTGAGAATAAGATGCGAGTGAGATTCCTTCATTTCACTGGTTTGCAACCAGTACTTGTGCAGCCTTGGAAATCTTTTTAGAGTCGTAACAGACAATGATGACCGCGAATTAACTCCGAAGGTAAGCTTTTGCAGACCCCCCCGAGACTACTGCCCGCTTATAGAAAAGGAACGCTGGTGCGTTTCCCTCTTTGAGTCCGTCAATGGCTTGAGCCAGTATCTCGCCGAATCCTTCGTCCTTGATCTCCGGCAGGCTGTAGAGATAGGTCTTGAAAGAAAACAGTATTGCACGGCTCTGGGGAAGGCGATGCAGGGATTGTCTTTCGCAGCGAACGCGGGCCAAGGACAATAATGTTATGAAATTATATCGGAGGTGGGAAAGCGGTCTCATCGGTCTTATCATACAGTGTCGATATTAATATCCTCTTGCGGAATAGCTTCTCCTTCGCACAGGTGGGTGCCAGATACCGTGAATAGATGGTCGGTGGTTGTTATCGTCCACTGTCCCCAAGTAAGCGCAATGGCCATATTTTGAGGGTTTAAGAGTCTCTGAGAGAGCCACGGACATTAGCGCGCTGTATGAACTTGCCTGCTTTAAGCTTCTCGAAGTATCGGTCCATGCTTTTCTCGAGTTTCTCCCTATACTGAGGAATAGGTGTATGGATATCTCGCAGCTCGAGATTGAATTTGGTCGCAGTGTTGAAGCCATTTGGAAAGCAGCTCACAAAGCCTTTGAGCATGTAACCGCCTCCATCATCGGAAGGCAGTAAGAAGAGAAGGTCGTCCTCGACGAGACCACTGAGGATTCGAAGAGTATCAAGGGGATTATCTGCTGGACAGAGGGAAAATGTCTCATTTGTGACAAGGTTGTGGATAGATGATGGCTTCTCTTTCTCTTCCTGAGTCAAAGTGAACATGCGAGGGGACCGAGTAGGAAGATAAGCCCCGACGAGCCAGACGTAAAAGTCGTCTGTCGACGACTTGACACATTTCTCAGCGGCTAGAACTGTCTCGGGATGCTCCTTCATGATTCTCCTGCGAAGTGTAATTCGTTGCAGATAGTTTTTGTCCATCTCAATCAGGTCATCAACGGACACGTCCTGGATGCATGGACTCAAATTAGCTTGGTTCCTGGAGGTGTACAATATGATTCCTCTGCCACACACTCATTGTCAGGTGGTATTTCTGACTTGAAAGGCCGCAGTTTCAAGGGTTCTTTCTTTTCCCAATCAAAGTCTGGGAGGGGCGTGACTGGGGGATAGGATGTCGGCTCAGTATTAGCACAGACATCTCTTCGAGTGCTAGGCGAAGAAATGCAGGCATTTTGTCGCAGCTTGGAGATCAAGAAAAGAAGGCTCAAGGCAAAACTGAAGCATAAAAACATGGGCCAGACGGGCCAATGTGTGATGCCATCACATCTTCCCACCCTGACCACGTTGTTCTTGCCTCTAGTTGGAGCGATATTGCCAGTGGTGACCATTGACAGGACTCACGCGGGCATGACGATAAGGTGCTCACTTTAGCTCCCTGTTTAGGAATAATTGAGTTTTATCTCCAACATCAGCTTCCCCGCACAACTTTATCTTCACCACCTGCTGTTTAGGACAATGAGGAGTTATGATTATATAGTTCTGAGGTTATACAAGTTCTTTATAGTCTTATCGTACCAACGGAAACACAGGATGATGTTGGTGTATCAATGGATAAACAATTTCATTGGCTTGGTTGGAGGAAGTATGCTGCGAGTGATTGCCAGAGTGAGGGGATCAGGCGGAATGAGAGGTGCTTGCATTGATTTCGAAGTAGAGTATTTTCGCGCTGCTCCAGGACCAGATAATATAAAATATAGATTTATCATGTAGTCTGATTCTACGGACTTTTAATGCCATTCTCTGAACTCTCCTAGTGTGACAACTCAAGCTATCCCAATGTCGGATTTGACTATCATGGCAGACCCAACAAACCTCCAGAAAACAAAAACGAGCAAGAATGGTAAGTATGTTAATCGCATTCAATCATACCACACGCTGATAGGATCGTGGAAACAGCAGACCAAAAAAAAAAATGGTATATTATCCACTGCCCACCATCCTTTCATGAAAAGGGCTAAGATAGAGTTCCCTTTGCTCTGCGGAAGAGGGATACACACTTTTGTATTTGCTGCATGAGAAATCTCCCTAGAGGTTTCTCCTCAATGCTTTCCGGCCCACCCTGGGACTCAACAAAACTTCGCACCACCCGCAGTAGGATCTGGAAGTCCTTCCCCACAGAAACCATTTTCTCGATCAACAACTAGCAAGACTATCGTATACAGACTTGAATGTGCGATACGTTCACCAGTATTTTCTTTTTGATTGGTTCGCTGGTTCAAGCATTGGATCGCGGCCATGTGGTACTTCGATGCAATATCTTTTCATTAAGCGTGATACAAGAAGTATGAGAAGAGGATACTGCTAGTACCGCGTTCCGGATGATTTTGTCTTTCCTATTATAGGCAGGATCAGACCACGGTAGCCATTAAAGGCGATGTTGATGGCTACCATGGCTGGGGCTACTTTCTGTGAGACTGGTTATTGTTAGATCTTTTTTTAAGCAAAAAAAAAAAAAAAAAAAAAAAAAAAACGGTAAAACTTGCAGTATTGGAGAAGGAATCTGGACTGCTGGTCGATGTGGTCCAGAGTATATAGCGGATCATGTTCTAGAGACCCGGATGATTCCCTTTGGTGGGTGATTGACTTGAATCACTCAAAGGAAAGCGCCTCTTAGCGAAGAAAAGGGAAAGGAAAAAGAAAGCACTCGAGAAGCACATGTACTCTGATTCCGGCATGGGAATAGCCCGACCAGCCAGTTTCCCTCTCGAAGCAACGCCCTCATTGAATCGATACCACACCCCCAGCCTAAAATATTGCATATTTGCTTTGATGCATTTCTGGCACACGGGAGTGCCACAATCACAGTTGATGCGACACTGGGAGCAGTTGTAGCATCATAGACAGAAGTCCTATAAGGATCAAGACTGATTGTTAAGGATGTGGAAAGATATACCTTTGACTCGCCTTGGTTTCTTGCCTGGGATTTGGGATTTGGGCATTGGTGTCAATACTGGAAGGAAAAAAAACTGAACGAAGATATCAAGCAATATTCTCAGACGTATGTGAAGGGAAACGTCAGAAAGAGAGCACAGCATAAATGTCATTGTTATCAACCCCCACATGCGATAGGAATCCCCACTTGGGGCTCGCTATTCCCGATTTGGGTAAGAGAATGAGCATCTCTGATCCTGCTGTGCCCCAGATTTATGATAAGATCATAGAATAAATCTAATGATGCATAGATTAGAAAGAAATACTGATACCAGGTGCATAGTCAACTTCATTCATAGTTTCTATACTGATTGAAATCCATATCTCATACGTTTATTGAATCTAGCAGATTTTAATCATCATTCCATGACCACTAAACCCGTGGCAACCCATTGAACACGTTATCCATTCCACCGCAGACAATCTTCCACCACATCCTAGAAGAGCCAGGCCACAAACTTGCGGTAGAACCAGTGCGACTGGGAATGCTTCTCCATCTCGGCATCTCTCTGCGCCACAAACAAGGCCTCCTCACGGTCAATAGCATCCTTGCCTGTCCACAGATCCGCAGTAGCGGGCTCAACCATCTTGCAGCGCGTAGCAAGCTTGTACCCAAAAATAAGGATAAAGTACAACGGGATACCGAGGTAAGCGGTGATGAAGTTCTTGTAGTCGAAGTTGCCCCATTTGGGGTTGTGCGTGAAGACGTCGTAGTTCTTGGTGAGCGCGACGATAATGCAGAAAATCAGTGCACCCCACGATCCTGCAACGCCCAGCGGTGCCTTGTAGGCCAGGCTCTCGACGGGGACGTTCTGAGCCTTGCGCGCGCGCACGAAGCAGATGTGCGTGATCAGGATCGAGATCCAGGTCAGCAGCCCGAAGATGCTGACCAGGTTGACGAAGTACTTGAACACTGTTTTCGAGTCGCTGGACACGTTCATGTAAGCCAACAGCGCGATCACCGAGCAGATGCCCAGCGCGTAGACTGGCACGCCGCGGCGGTCGGTGCGAGCGAAGATCTTGGGCGCTTTGCCCTCGCGCGCCAGGCCGTAGATTGTGCGTGTGGCGATGTATAGGTCCGAGTTGGCGGCTGAGAACACAAACAGTAGGATACATGCGTTGAGGATGTGCGACAGGACCGGGATGCCGGCCAGCTCGACGGCCACGACGAAGGGCGAGGCCGCCGCCGAGCTGCTCGAGTTGACGGCGAAGGCCAGCTTGGGCGAGTCGTAGGGAACCAGCGTGCCGACGAGCAGCACGCTGACCACGTAGAAGACCACAATTCGGTAGAAGGTCAGCTTGATTGCACGGGGGATCGTCTGGCGCGGGTTCTGGGCTTCGCCGACGGTCACACCGACCAGTTCTGTACCGAGGTATGCGAAAGTAGCGGACACCATGGTGGACCAGAAGGCGTAGAATCGACCCGCTGCACCCTCATCAATGTACGTGTTGAAAGCCCCAGGCTCGCGCCAGTATCGGAAACCCTTGCGGTCGTGATCGGGTCCGCCACCGAGCATGAGGATGAAGGACAGGAGGATGATACCAAGGATGACAATCACTTTGAAGGACGAGAGCCAGAATTCGAATTCGCCGAAAAATCGCACACCGAAGTAGTTGATGCAGACGATCGCTACGAGGAAGATCGTGATCCATACACCGGCGTTGATCCTTTCTGTGGGAATCCAATATGATATGACGAGCGCTCCTGCTGTTAACTGATTGGGCGATAGAATGATATATTTGAACCAATACCTGTTCATCCGAGTCAGTAATTATTCTCAAGTCGTTATTTGCATCTGCCACTCACGTCCAGCCAAGAGCAAATCCAAGAGCAGGGTCAGCGAATCGAACGGCGTAACCAGTGAAACCAGACGGCAGAGGCAGCCAGGCTGCCATTTCGCCGAGAGCGCACATAACCAGGTACACGATGAAACCGGTCCACGTGTATGAGATGAAGATCGCACCAGGCTGCGATTGAGTTAGAAAGGACAGTCATGCGGTGTCTGTTGGAAATACTTACGCCAGCCCTAAGAACAGAGACGGTTAGTTTCATCCTTGCATCACTTGTAAATACGGGCTTCAACTTACTTGGCCAAAGCCTCACCCGTTCCAATAATCAGACCCGTACCAATTGCTCCACCGATGGCTGGTAGGCTGTCAGCTGTGTATCTTGCTGTGGGATGTCGCCAGTCACGTACCAATCATAGTAATATGGCGCGCCTTGAGAGCGCGATGCAGGTCAACATGTTCAGGGTTGGAGAGTCCACCCATTTCGGCCGCGCCGACATCGTCGCCGCTGAGTTTCTTCTCCACAGTCTTCTCCTCAGAGAAGCCCTCGTTCTTAAGATCCGTCACCGCCATGGCTGCCACCTGGGCACTGCGTCCAGCAAGGTGTGGAAGGGAATCTCGGGTTGAGAGTTGGAATGGAGGGGAGGTGTGACAGGACTAGGACTGCAGGGAAGAGGGGGAAAACGGGAGACTTTAAAAAGCACTCGCCAGAGAACAAGTCGGCACGTCGGGTGAGATGAGCAAGAGTGTCAAACGGGCCGAGAAATCCTGGCCCCCCCGGTCAGCCAAAGATAAAGGAAGAGACACCAGGATCAGGATCGAGAATGGGGCACGGACGAGATAAATATAATTAATAGAAACGTACAAAACAAGCGAACAGGAAGCGAGATAAGCTGGAAAAGCCAAGGCTTGACAGAATCTTTTTCTCTGGGGTACACATATTCCTATTATTCACCAGCCGAAAATACACCGTGCGGAGTCACCGAATGCGTGAATGGTAGTGGATCTTGGCGGACTATGTACAAGGCTTCGTTGCAGACATTCCGCAATCGGCAAGTATCTTGATACAGTAGGGCTGTGTGATACCACGTGCACATATCTCAACACCTCACGAAAGTCTCAATCCACCCCTGGGGCAATAAAGCCAAGCTCACTACTGTATACAGCAGGGAATACGTGTCCGGTTTCTCATAGTTCAAATTTCCAAAAAATGATAAGCCGAAGTACTATGCCAAGACATCGGAGACTGGGGTTCCCAAATCGGTTGGCATCGGGGAATTGAATGGCCCCAAATCTCAGGGCCCACTCCCGTCGCGGGGTGCATTGAGTTTGGTCCACTTCAGATTTCGCATGTCGCAGAGCGTGCATAACAGAGCTTTTTTTTTTCTTTTTCTTTCTGTGTGTATGCTTAGGAATCGCATGATGTTCTATGCGGGAATAATGAAAATGTCGCTGTATACCCTCACCTAACCCTAATCCCGAGGCGATATGACTCGCTGAGGCCCAAGGGGTATGTGTGGCAGGCCAAGCGCCACGGCGGCTTGGCAGACCACTAACGGGCCCTCCAAGCGACAGATAACCCGGTCTGGGCTCACTTGCCAAGCCCGCCCCCCTTTGCAATTGGAGCCAATGGCCACCAGGGAAATTACAAACTTTCCAGTTCAGATGACCGGCTTATCTCCAGTGCGGCCTGAGGATCCGTGTTTGCTTAATACCAGATTTTTCTCTTGACTTCATTAGCGTGTTGTGCTGGTGGCGTTGATAGCGAATTTTCCAGAACGCATTGGCTTTGGCCCCTGCATAGCTTCTGGAAGGTAAGTAGATAGCTAGGGTGAGACAGTCCGATAAATACGCTACGCCAACTCTTGCTGTGCATGTGGGTGGCGTGGATATTGAGACACCACGTGGTGCAAGATAGCGTTGTGCCCGATCTATATCCATCGACCTGTCAGCGTATCCACAGATACCATTAGGGCTAGGGTTGAGGCCGGGTTTTGTCTTTGCCCTCCCTCCCTTTTCTCTCTTTTTACGCTTGTTAGGTTTGTCTTTGAAGAGACTTTCCACCGGGCCGCCCCCAGGATGCCAAAACTCCGAGACTTGGGGAGTCTATCTACGTTTAGGGTTTCCATACGTCAGGCCATTGGACTACTGGTCCGAAGGCGAGTACTCCAACAGCGCCTTCCTTCCTGGACTCTTGCGCCATGTGTTTATTATTGGTGAGACGACTCTTCATTTGGTGGAACACCGAAGGCGTGTTATTTAGTAGTATTTCTCTGACCCCATTTTTTCACCCCCATTCCGGGGTAGGTTAGTTGTAATCGCGGGGCTCAGGATTGCCAGGTAGCATTCGGGTACTGCAGAGAGTGCGGGGGAATAAACAAATGCCTCATCAAGTTGGAAGGTCTCGGCAAGAGGCTTATTTTTTCTTTTCTTGTTTCCATATGCCCCCGTAGCCCCGTTCCATCATTGCTGGAAGCAAAAAAAAAACCCCCCAAAATAGACGGGGAGAGATCCCAAGATTTTGTCTACTTCTCGCTTAGCGCAATTCCTTCTTCCCCTTTCCTCAACTTTTCTCAACCATATATCTCCCGCCGGAAGAAACACAATTATACATGTAGTCAGAGTTGACTACATCCAGAATCACATTACTAACCTTGTAGATCTTTCCCAGGTAGTCAGCCCAACAACATTATTAATCCAACCTGCATCTTCTGCAACTATAAAGCAGACATCAATAATGCGATAAATACCTGAAGAATCATCGTTCACGCAGAAAACATGACAAGCACCCAAATCACAACCCGCCACGCCTTTCGTCGAACCGACAACTATACCGCCGGCGCACCAAAATTAAAGCTCGTGGAAGAGCCTCTCCCACTGCCTCTCGCACCAACCTCGGCCCTGGTCAAAGTTCACGCGGTTTCCCTCAACTATCGCGATGCCAACATCGCCAACGGGGGTAACCCGTGGCCGGTCCTACCGAACGGGATCCTCGGTAACGACGCAGCAGGTGAAGTAGTCGTGGTGGGAAACAAGGTGAAGACGTTGTTTGTTGGAGATAGAGTCGCTCCTATAACTGACACGGTCAATATGTCCGGGCGAGAGGTGGGCCGGTCGTGGCTTGCCGCTGATGAGGATGGGGTTCTGGCGGATTATGTGGTGTTCGATGAAGAAAAGCTGTGTAAACTCCCAACATATCTAGACTGGGTCGCTGCTGCGATTATTCCCTGTGCGGGAGTTACCGCGTGGGCGGCGTTAAGTGGGATGAGTGTTGGGAAGACTGTCTTGATCCAAGGTGTGTGCTCCCTGGGTTTGTGGCGAAGGTAATATGGCTAATAGTGGAAAGGTACTGGAGGAGTGAGTGTGTTTGCACTTAAGCTTGCTCGCGCAGCTGGCCTGCGAGTCATCCTCACCTCCTCGAGCGACGACAAGCTGCAAATGATGAAAGAGAAATTCGCAAGCCCGCCGCTCTTGACGGTCAACTATAGACACCCAGGCTGGCACGAGGAGGTTCTGAGCTTGACCCAGGAAGTTGGCGTGGACATTGTGGTTGAAAACGGTGGCACGGGGTCGCTAGTCAAGAGCATCAAGTGTACACGACGCGGCGGAATCGTCAGCCAGGTTGGGTATCTTGGGAAGCAGGATGCCTGCGACCTTGCCGAGCTTGTGCCAACCATTATTGACCGGAGGGTCATACTCAGGTGAGCATCCAGGATAATTAGGGTTGAGCGGACGAGAAGCTTATTGGGGTATACAGAGGAATCAATGCTGGGTCAAAGTACGATATGGAGGATCTGTGTGCGGCCCTCTCGGCCACGCAGATGCCGCTGGATGATTTGATTGACACCGTGTTTCCATTCCAGCAAGCGGAGGAGGCGATTGAGTGTATCTGGCAGGGGAAGCAGATTGGGAAGCTTGTACTTCGGCTTTAGTAGTCGCATGTGTACTAGGGGGACTGATAGACTGTTGCCCGACTCCAATAGGCATTGAGCATGAAAGCTGGCTCTGTGATTTCCGACACCTCATTTCCTTTTGGACCACAGCAAGGCTCATCGATTGACAATGTCCAATTACCTTGGGGCAGCGCCAACTTATGTTCTGTTGGCTCGACAACCATAAATGCCGCACCCAGATCCCTGGCGCTTGCATGCATGGCAAGAGACATAGTGCGGTGAGAGAAGGATGAGTTTAACAAGTATATATATATATATATCCATACCACCTCACAGCATAACTAGCAAGACTGGTGCTGAGGCTCAAATTCCCCCTCCTTATAGAGATAGCCGTGGGCTGTGGGTAGGCTTGCGAGCCAAGTGTGATAAACTTGGGTGAATCCATAAACACCAAGATGCGGGGCGATCGTTGATACGAGTCAGTTGCATCGATATTTCCCACTATTAAAGAGGACACCAACACGCTAACAACGCAAGTGAGCCCCGAGCGGGTGAAGTGACCTCGATATTGGATGTCGCCAACGCCTGCATGCATCGAGGAGAAAGCTCGAGCCAGTAAGCACTGCAGCGCATCCGCCGGAGAATATGCCTCGTCATTGCTGCAAGCTTCGATAAACTATTGATTTTGGGCGCGCACAACAAGGACTGACAGCCTGTCGATGCCCGGTAGCAACAGCATAATCCTTGACAGGCTTGACAGGCTTGACAGGGGGAAATGAACCTCGCGACCCACTGGAGCGGGGGCTCTCGAATCTCAGCCAATGATATTTCTCACAGTGCAAGGGCCATGTGCTGGCGTGCGGTGGCGTGCAGAAGCCCGGTCAGAGGGCGATCAACGGGCGTTGCTGGTTGGCTGCGATGCGCGCAGCGGCGGTTAGGGTTATTTATATCGTTCTATCATTAGCAACAGAGGGGTTTGGATGTTTACTATGTTCCAGCCTACGCGGGGGCAATCTAGATATATCAAGGCTGTTCTCATCTGGTTGTACACCATTAGTGAAGATCCTATTTCTATTACTTCTCTTCTTTCCTCTCACTATGGGCGTCATGCGTCTCCCTCGCCCGACGGGCATCTACGTCCCCAACTCGCCCACTCGAAGCCTCACCAACGATATGATCTCCCCGCCACTCTCACCTGAGTTTACCTTCGACGCCGACACCGTCATCCCCTCCATCATGCCCGCCCTCGAATACATCTCCTCCAAACTCCAACAAAGAATGATGCACGTCACACTCCTAGTCGGACGCGGGAAACCATTCCCGACCGGCCAAGCATCCGATCTAATGATCATCCCGATCACCCCGCTGGACCCAGCCTCATGGCGAGTCCTCGAACGGGCCATCTCCAAGAGCGCAAAGAAATTCTCCCTCGGCCAAAGCTGGACCGACGCCCTCAACCGCAGCCAGTACGAGCGCCAGGCCAACGAGTACCTCGTGCAGCAGTCGATCCTACAGAATGAGGTCGTCTTCAGCCAGGAAGGGCTGACCCTGCTCAACATGGACCGCATCTACACATTCAAGCGCCGCCTGTGCATTCTGTCCAACCGCCCGTTCTCGCGCTCCGACGGCCAGTCCATGACCTCGTGCGTCCAGCTGCTGCACCGGCTCATCGTCGACTTCCAGGGGCGACCGTTCAGCAAGGCCTTTTTTCACCGCGTCTATGAGCAGCTCGATGTCTCCGACGAGTTGCTGACTGCTGTCGCTACCGCTTATAAGAACGTCCACAAGCAAGAGGCCATCATCTTGCCCCCGCGCGCTAAGGCGGAGCATTCAAGAAAATCACCTATCCGCTCTGCCCGTGTGCGTCGACAACCCCCGCCTGCTAAGTCGAGTGTGGCTGTCAAGTCGGGCGTCCCTGTCAAGGCGGGTGTGCCTGCCAAACGTGGTCCCAAGACGCCCTTGTCGGCGTCTGATGTCACCCCAATCACGAGAAATGAGTGGAACATTCTTGTCAGCCAAGACATCCGCCAGTTGCAGCCGACTGTCACCAAGTGGACGCCCTCGCCGACGGTGCTGGCAGTTGCGTGAGCTTGGGTGAAAATTGAGCGGGCAAGACCTGCTCCATGTGATATCAACTATAAACGACCTTGAACAAGGTTGCTTCTTGCTGGGATACTGGCGGTGCATCTTGAAACCCTTCAAACCCCAGGCCTAGCCAGGATTCAGGTAGGTTGATTGATGGCCATGAGTTCTTCTCAGGGGATGGTGAAAGCTAACTTTGCTGTCAGAATATCCAACACTGGAGAGCCTAAGCGAGCGCGCCTCGCTGGGCGTCAAGTAACCCGTGATTGGCAACGAGGAAAGTCGGGTCTATTTCACATAGTTCACCCCACTCAACGTCATTCGGGGTCCGAGCTTAAATCCCCAATCTGGGGAGCCAAGCGTTGGGGATGGGATCGGCATCCAGCATGCAAACTGGGGAAGAGCAGGGCAATGAAATGCCCGAAAGATACTTGGTTGTATTATGCACTCGAGTCAGGACCCCTATCTCCCAAATATCATATATTCGGGGTGCATGAGACCGTGAGTCGACGAGGGTATTGTCTATCAATTTCTAGATAGACTTCATATAACTATACGACTTTAAAACCTTCATCAAACTCGCCGTTTGAGAAGAGGGTCCAAAAAAAAAAAATTCGTTTTATGAAATTTAGAATCCTATTCTTATGAAGAATATGAAGGTCATAGACTGGTGATAGGCGTTGGCCTTCTGTTAGAATCCTTCGCCCCCATCAGACGCCCCGTCGGGCTCGACGAGAGTACATGATTCATTGCAATGTTGGTCTTAAAATTGGTCTTGGAGATAGATAAATTGAAGACTGCCTCTTCATGTACTATTTACTAGAATACCCGAGAGCCCTCCCTGAGAATTGAATTACCCAAATCACTCGACCTGATTCACATTCTCATCTACATCAACCACCATGCGCGCAACTATTCCCTTGACTTTCCTCGCCTGTCTTGGTACGGCTACTCTTCCATACCCATTCCAACTTACCTGCACATGACTCCTAATTCCAACTGCAATTTTCTCGTGACAGCACTCAGCGCCACCGGCCTCGCAGGCCAAACCCCCGGTTCCCCAGCCATGCACTTCCAGGTCGGCATGGCCGACAACTACAACGTCTACCCGGACGACTCGACGGGTTCCAAGGACGTCGCTGACACCAAGTCCTCTCGGATCGGACTGATGCGCATGCAGACATACTGCAAAGTGACGGGGACGTGTGTCGACTCGGACAAGACTTTTGAGGTGACGACGCCCACGTACATCTCGTCAAGCGGTGGTGGTGTGAAGGAGTGGAGGGATGGGGATGATGTTTGTGGGGATGATGGGACTATTAATACTGTGGAGGGCTCTTGTGATTCTTAGATTTTTGGAAGTGTCTCTTGAGAGAGTAGGATAGGGGCTTGGGGATCAAATTGTGAATATCTTATGGTCTTGAGAAGTTAGATATATTTATATGAAGATATGGGTCTTTATTGGCGGACATTGAATGGACCTTGCATGTTCTTGGAATTAATGGCTTGTCTGGGTGTAGATGCTATGCTTTGGAGTATATATGCCATGGATACGCTTAAACTACGCTTAGCTTCGCTGCCTCTAAAGCATAGTTGGTATAAACTGATCTACATTGGTTAAGATGATCTGGAATGTATCTAAAATAAGCAGAGACGATATACTAGTTCTATAGGTTCGAACAGTGGGTGCTTTCCATGCTTTGCCACCGGTAAACTACTTTTAAGGCTGAGACAAAAGAGGAATCCGGGCAAGGGGAGAAATCCTTTCTGACTGGTTTAAATTGTAATGTAGTTCTGATCCTTCCGATGTCCCCGCAACTCTCGCATACATTATTCCGCCGATGTCAAGGCCCGCAGGTGTTTGCCGAGCCCCGCTCGGCCATCAACAATCCCGATCGGCCAACTATGAACGCGAATAGGAAATCTTGTCGTGCTCAAGATGCCAAAGAATAATTAGAAAAAATAGAGAATTACTAGAATGAGATAAAGAAATATCTGCCACACGGAATATTCAACACTGCTAACAGTACGATCGGGGCCCTCCGATATGGCCTCCCGTGGGGCTCGGCCATCGCAGTCCCGCAGTTCCACCGTCTCCGCGCATTCCGCCAAGCGACCCTCAAGCTTTCCTGCGGTACCTTGGCGGAGATAAGACTAATGGCAATTTTTCATATTTATCGGATCGGCATACAGCGGGCTATAATACTCTGGCCATTTCTCTCTCATCCAGTCTCTTTTTTTCTCTCTCTTCATACTCTTCTCGTCTCTACCCCGCGATAGGAGTAAACATCCCTGGAAAGCGGGGTTACGCGACGCAGTTTAACTGTCAAACGCAGCAGAGAAAACAGCATCAATTTCGACATGAACCCGGCAGACGACACTGCAGACTCGCAGAGTCTGAATAGCGAGCGCAGGTGGAGCTTGAAACCCCTGCTACGGCATGCCGAACGCTCGCATAGTCGGGTGCCCGGGATCAGAAAGATTCCGCTGCGGGCGATTGGGATTATTTTGTTTATTGCGCTGTTGAATGCTATTGTGTGGATTGCAGCTGCGATTGTATTGGTATGGCGATATCCATCCTCAGAGATCTTATGAAAATATTCGAACAATTGCTAATGTGGCACTGCAGCGCTATCACCCGTGAGCCTCACTGTGTCGAATCTTGTGGCATATCGATTGCAGTCGGGGGCCTTGAATATACTAACCATGTTTCTTGTTGGTAGATCGTTGGTTTCCACGGCTGTTTTGGCATACACGCTTGGTCTGAGACATGCTTTTGATGCAGACCACATCTCTGTATGTACTGCGCGGTATCCCAGAGGAAGTCACTTATATTGACATTTCTCAAGGCCATTGATCTTATGACTCGCCGACTTCTGGCAACCGGGCAAAAGCCCGTCACCGTGGGTACATTTTTCTCACTGGGTCACTCGACGTGAGTTGAATTCTGGTGATTCCAAACTTGAAACAGCCCTTTTTTGCTAACTCCCACACAGCATCGTCATCATCACATCCATTGTGGTCGCTGCAACTGCTGCCGCCGTCTCGTCGCGCTTCGACAGTTTCAGCACGATCGGCGGTATCATCGGCAGCTCAGTCAGCGCTGCTTTTCTCATCTTGCTGGGCCTGATGAATGGCTATATCTTGTATAAGCTGATCAAGCAGATGCAAAAAGTAATGGATTTGCCGGAGGGCCAAGAGGAAGAAGCGTGGAAGATTGAGGGCGGTGGGATTATGTTTTCGATTCTGAAGAAGATGTTCAAGTTGATTAACCGGTATGTCACTCTTTTTCATGATATATAGAAGTATATGGCTGATCTTTGATCCAGTCCATGGAAGATGTATCCCCTTGGCATTCTATTTGGTCTGGGATTCGACACTTCGTCTGAGATCGCCTTGCTCGGCATCTCGTCGATTGAGGCTGCCAAAGGCACCTCATTCTGGGTGATTCTCATCCTGCCAGCTCTATTTACCGGTGAGTCCACTTCCTCTTCATCCATGACTGTCGAAAAACTAATATTCTGTCCAGCCGGAATGTGCCTCCTAGACACCATCGACGGAGCCCTCATGTTCTCACTCTACATCCAACCTGCCGCCAACTTCCTCCCACCAAAACCCACGAACAACACCACGAGTGCATCCTCCATTCACAGCGACAGCAACGAGCTCCCTCCACCACAAAGCAACCACCGCGACCCCATCGCCTTCCTATACTACTCGATCGTGCTCACCACGCTGACGGTGATCGTGGCCATTGTCATCGGCGTGATTCAGCTGCTCACCATGATCCTTAACGTCACCAACGCCACGGGAAAATTCTGGGATGGAGTGCAGACTGCAGGAGACTACTATGATGCTATTGGAGGCGGTATTTGCGGCTGCTTTATTATCTTTGGCGGACTGAGTGTCGTGCTGTATAAGCCGTGGCGTCGGTGGATAGCTCGGCGCGGTGGAAGAAGTGTTGTCACGAACGAGGAGGAGCCTTGTCGCGATTACTCACTGGAGCCGACTGCGGACGCTGGTGTCACTGTTGTGAACGAGTCTGGGGGTAGTGCCCAGCATGGACGGACTGAAGTGGTTGGCAAGGGAGGTTCGAGGGTTGCGGTGACAGCGACTGGGCCACGGGATGAGGGGGAGATCGTCTAAGACTGTTAATATATAGACTTGATCTACTTTGCTATCCACCAAAAAAAAAGTATTAAAAAGAAATCAACAAAATAGAGTGCGTCACGTTTAATTTTATATACTGTGCCTCAGGCTTAATATGACGTCATTCTGGCCGACCGCAACCCGCAATTGCCTCGACAACATCCAAGCATCAACACTCGATAAGTCTGATCATTCATCAACATGTTGCGCCCTATCGATCACACCCATGCATAAATGGAAACCGCACATCTCGCCCCCAAGAACCATGTTCACTCGCTCTGCAGCCGAGCAGCTTGACGACGGCAACCCATGCCACATGCCATGATCTAACCAACATCCAGCTGTACATTCGATCTATTTTGAATTATCTGCATATATAACCTGACATGGTCTCAAACCCCTTATTTGGTAGCTCATCGCCACAAGAGCTTACCGCAAACTCGATTCATCATACATCTATATTCTCATCAACTCCGCCGACATTCATTCTGCCAACCCATCTGACCCTGGAAAGACTCCACGAGGTAGAGAACCGTCTCATTGAATATGGTGGAAACCTCACCTATGACATTTCGGAAGCCGGTCTAATCCTGGGCAACGTTAGCCAGAAGAAACGCGCGGCGTTGGAATTGCGCTCGCATGGCGTTTGGACAGAGGAAATCCCTGAATTATCCTCCTCTCAGTCCAAAGCACCATCGAAAAAAGAAGAACCGCCGGTGAAACGCAGGCGCATTGATGGTAGTCATTTGCCCAAAGACGCAGCCACAGAGATTGTAGATCTCAGTACCGAGTCTGAAGAAGAGGAAGATGGTGGGGAAACTCGACACAGCCCGGCACAAGATCTGATTCAAGCACCAGAAGGGCAACTGCAGATAGTGGTAGTTGTCAAGCTCGAATGGTTGGAGCGTTGCATCAAGGTCGAAGAATGTCTACCGCAGGACGCCTTTGTGATTTACCGAGGGCAAAAGGTCGCTGCTCCTTCGAGCATCGGAGCTGGCCAAAAGTCCCCAGAGAAAATACCAACCCGAATTCTCCAACGGGCCAAAGAAGATGCTACATTAAATCCCCCGCCCGCTCCATCCTCTAACCGGTTCCTGGCCCGGCGCTCGAAAGAAGTACCGGACGGGGCCGCAAGTCAGCGAAATCCACCAGTGCTCTATCGCCAAACAACCTCTGAGCATGACGAGACCGTCTCATTACCACCACCACCAGACTGGGTCCGCAACCAAGTTCTCTATGCCTGCATGCGTTCCGCACCACTCCACCCTCCCAACGAGGACTTTATCTCGCAACTCGAGAAGATCCGCCGTATCCGAGAGCTCACGCTGGACGACGTGGGCGTACGAGCATACAGCACATCAATCGCTGCTCTAGCCGCTTACCCATATCTCATCCGACGACCCAGCGAAATCATCGCTCTACCCGGGTGCGACGTCAAGATTGCGAATTTATTCGCTGAGTTCCAGCAGAGCGGCGGCTGCAACCACACGGATGATGACGGCAACGTGGCCGCTGCAGACATGCTAGAAATGGATCCTGTGCTGCGTGTGCTGAATACTTTCTATCGCATCTGGGGAGTGGGTTCCAAAACCGCACGAGAGTTTTATTACCAGCGAGGATGGCGCGATCTGGATGACGTTGTCGAGCAGGGTTGGAATTCGCTCTCGCGCGTGCAGCAGATCGGAGTCAAATTCTACGATGAGTTCCTGGATGGTGTTCCTCGCAAAGAGTCCGAGAATATTGCTGGTATCGTGCGGCGCCATGCTGATCGTGTCCGGCCTGATGCGGATGGGGATATCGACTGTGTGCTGGTTGGTGGCTACCGCCGTGGAAAGAAGATTAGCGGCGACGTCGATCTGATCCTGACGCACCGCGATGACACCGTCACCCGCAATCTCGTCGTTGATGTCGTCGCCAGCCTCGAAACAGAGCACTATGTCACCCATACACTTGCTCTCAACCTGAGCTCCTCGCATCGTGACCAGCAAACGCTCCCGTTTTGCGGCGACGACACAGGAAAACATTTCGACTCTCTCGACAAGGCATTGGTGGTATGGCAGGACCCGCACTTCGGCTCTTCCGACAATGATACCCAACCTCCCAAAAAGAACCCCAATCCACATCGCCGCGTTGATATTATTATCTCGCCATGGCGTACTGTTGGCTGTGCTGTGCTTGGCTGGTCTGGGGACACGACCTTCCAGCGAGATCTTCGGCGGTATGCAAAGAAGGCGCATGCGTGGAAGTTTGATTCGAGCGGCGTGCGCGAGCATACTGCTGGAGGTCAGGTGGTTGATTTGGAGCATGGGGGAGAGAGCTGGGAGGAGCGCGAGAGACTGGTGATGGAGCGGTTGGGGGTGGGATGGAGGCCTCCGGATGAGAGATGCACGAGATAGACAAATTAAAATGAGATTTGAACATAAAGTTTACATGTCTCTATTTTATAGGTTTTCTTCGTGATTTATCTGAAAAGTACAAGTATACAAGACGTCGAGCCCTAAAGATCCCAAACCCTCAACACCCCGTCCCCATCCGGAACGACAATAAGTCTCGAGTCCGCCGAACAAACCACCTCCGAGTTAGGACATTGGTCAATCTGATCTTCAGCACCTCTTGTAAGCTGCTGCTTGAGATTAGTCTCGAAATCATAGATCTCGACCGTCCCCTCTCTGATCTGAAAGATCAACTTCCGGCCGCCATCCAGGAACCGCACTCCACCAATACTCGCAAAACTACGCATCATCCAATCCTCAAACGCCAAACGCCAGCGCATCCGCTCCTGCCCCGTGATAGGATCCCAGATGAACAGCGTGCTGTCATCGGTCCCGCACGCGAGCATAGTCCCATCGGGACTCCAAGCCAAGGACCGCGCCCAGCGACGACTTCCGTCAAAGCGAGACACTGGCTCCCCTGTGCTAATATCGTAGACATGGATATGCGTCTTGGGACTGCCCTGGCTGATGGCAAGCCATTTTGCATCTGGGGAGAATGCACCGCTCCAGAGTTGGCCGCCTAGCGGTCCCACGACGCGGAGACACTCCCCCGAGGTAGTGTCCCAAATCCGTGCTGTGCCGTCCCATGCAATAGATGCGACTAGTCTGCTGTCTGGGCTCATAGCAGTCCACATGATGGCATCTGCGTGGCCGAGTAGTTGGTGTCGGAGATATCTCTTCTCGACATCCCACACATTGACACAGGGCAGGGATGTAGCGTCCCGAGATCCCCCCTGAGTCGACTCGTTCTGGCTGAGATAGAGCAGCGTCTTGCCGTCAGGGCTGAAGGCGGCACTGCCGAAGGAGGCCAGCTGGCCGCGGAAGCAGAGTCTTCGTTCTTGTTCGTGCAGGGTAATAGCGCTACGAAGAGCACTCCGCACCTCGTTATTTAGAGCGTCAATTGCTTTGTCGTCGGTATTCCAGCCATGGTCCGTGACCAGCTTGGAGACAAGAGGTTGCAATGTCTCGGTGGCGAGGGTATCGGCGTCAACGGCCTTTTCTTTGTCCTCTTTCGACAGCACGAGGTTCCCCCGCTCGTTCAGTTCCCATAGGATCACTATCTCCGCGTCACATTCTGAGACCAATAGATAGCGAGTCCCATTTTGATTGTCGCCGTGATCGACCAGTTCTGGTGCAAACTGAACCTTCTCCAACTCCCCGCTATGACCGCGCAGCACCTCAAGACGCTCCTGCGTAGTCACGTCGATAACATGGATTTCTTGCTCGGCTCCTACTGCAAGGAACCGATTATCAGGACTGAGCGCAGGCGTGATTCTGTTTCCATCGAGACCGATCTTCGCTCTTTCTTGGCCCCAATATTTGGGATGGTCGGGCGCCCAGGCTGCAGGCTCCCCATTCGGAGAGGTGAAATCATTCTCGAGAGCGTAGACGTACTGCTCGAGGAACTTTTTCTGGTTCATGGACCTCATGGTGTGTAGGAGCTTGTTGATCTGCTCTTTTAAATCAATTGTGACTCAAGCGAAAAGATGTTGTTGCAATGGTTGTTTGAGTCTTCGATCAACCCAGTCAACACTGAGTCAAGGCCAGATGATCGGCATGACCCTAGTATGAATGACTCTTTTTACATGGTGCCACACACGTGGCATTCTTTTTTTTTTTTTTCAAGGCACATTGGATGGTTTCAAGAGCAGACTTTATACTTGTATAGTATTCGGATGATATTATTATACTCGCAAGATAAATCCAATTTATGTGATAGTCATGAAAATCAAATCAAAGCGGAACATTTCAAAAGCCAAGGACACTTGCTCGCTCCTATTCACTTGAAGACATGATCAGGCAACAATGCAGGAATGGGGGCTGGCTCAGTTCCTTGCCTGTTGTCTAAACAGTCAATATAGATATCAACCCCGCGGACGCCATTCGATAACAGGTCTCTTTGCAAGGAAAAAGAAAAAAGCAGAGATTAAGCACAGAAGTCAAGAAAAAAAGACGAGGAAAATGAAAGCCACATGTTAAACCAAACAAGAAAGAAAAGAAAGAAAGAAGGGAGGGAAACAAAACCACAACGCATTCAAGAATAAACCACCACTAGCCAGCAAATCACCAGCTGTATCATATACCTAAACCGGTGCGCTTGCATTATTTGAGTCGATATCCGGCATCGGATTCACCATGTTGGTTTTATCGGTACTCACATACAGTCTCCCAGTGTCGTCAGGGGCCATGCCAAGGTAGAGCAAGTTTTTCCACCAGACACCACTGAGTCGGGTGTTGGAGTAGCTTTTGTCTGAGGTTGGTCTGATAGAACAGGCGACAAAGGACGGTCTGGTAATCACTTCTAGTTTTGGCGTCAAGACTCGGGCTTCCAGCAGCTTTCTATCCAAATTCCGTACTCCGTTGGCAGTCACCACAGGCCTCGGACCTATGTCCATAGGCTGGGTGCCATGAGCCAGACTTATGATTTCGTCTAGGTCATCTTGGAAGATGCACATCAGGTGGGACCCCGAGTCATCTAGGAATTTCATCTGCTTCGGTACTATGGGCGGACCTTGTACAGGCCGCGAGTCAGACACTTGAACGTCAAACCATATCTAGAATCAATCAATCAATAGGAGAATTTCGAAGCTCCAGGGTTGCGGTAATACCTCGTGTTGATGATAATTAAGAGGTATCGTTGTTGGATCGTTGATAAAGCTCGGAAACATATTGAAAGGCCCTGGCTTTTCGCCCTGGACGATCCAACGCGTCTTAGTATGCAATGCACAAAGATTGAGGATGACAACAGGACTTACCCCTTCCACCCAAAACCCTTTGTGGCCATTGTTGGCGAGGTTGATCTTCTTGAATCCCTCGACGTCGAATTCCTGCGGCTCGCATAGCTGTTTTCCCTTGGACCAATACGTGACTTTCGTCTCGTCCCACGCCAACTTGCCACTTCGGTAGGCTTTTATGAGTGCTCTCACGTTCGGCAGATGTTCACCCTTGTCGCCATCTTTAACGAGTTCTGCTTCGGTGAATTTCAGCCAATGCAGGCGCTGGGCAACATTTTCATCCTGAATTTCTGGTTCGGCGGTAAGAATCGCATCGCGCGCTCTCTTCCGGACTTTATATCCCTTCAGCCTTGCCTTAAAGGCGCGTGGAAATATTCCTGCGGCAATTCGGTCACGGCATCGTTGGATATTGCCATCGATATCGCTGCACTCTTGGTTACATACTTCTTGCTTGTTTTTTTTTTTTTTTTTTTTTATCACATATCACAAGAACTTACTCTTCTTCGAGATCTGGCTCGTTAGCCGTCCAACCTTCTGGTATATTCTCTTGAACGGCCGCAGACTGGTCCTCTTCTTCGCTCGGATATTCCGAGTCGATCGGATCGCCAATTTCCATTTTGTCTCCTCCCTCCGCTTCCTTCATCCCCTTCTTCTTCGATTGCGGCTTTTGTTTGCCCTTTCCCTTGCCTCGATTGGCCGGCCTCTTCCTGGCCCCCAAGAAAGGTCCGCCCTCGGACCTCGAGGAACGCCCGCCACCACTTCTGGTAACTGGCATCCGGCCGATTTTTGAGGAAAAGAGAAAGACTGCAGATAATAGCAGAAGTAGAATGGATGTGAGGTACGAGAATGGTCAGGACGAGGCAGTTTCTCGGGGATATTTGTAGTCCATATGGCAGTTCATCCTGGTCCATATCGAGCATGTTGAGCTTGACTCTATTTTTGTCCATTTCTTTGGATAACCCGGTCAGCCATGTTAGAACCCTGGCCGAGGGTTCTCTTTGTTTGGCTTTCAAGAACGGAGAACCAGCGGTATCCAGAAAAAGGGAGCTTCCAAACGTTCTCCTTTTCAAAGACACTAGTGTGGTGAGCTCCTTGTTCCATTGGAATCGAGCAACGAGCGTAGAGCTCCACCGAGGATTGGAGGATATCGGCATATCTGTTCAAAGTAGCGGTGATGAAAAGGAGACAAAGCAAGAAAGAATCTTTGGGGAGCATTCAATTTAGCTGGTCTCCGTCAAAGAATGAAGTAGGAGAACTTACGGCTGTCTGAAAGAAAGACGACGCCACAAGCTCCGGGTTCTTTCAGACCATGCCCTAAGCCAAGACACACCCCATCGCAACTTCCCCCTTTGCCCGGTTCTGCGATGTACTCTAACACCGATATCTTCTTCTGATGCTCTTTGATGAAGAAAGGAAAATCCAAAGACCTCGACCACTGTCGGTTATGGTCGAGCAACACTTGCCGTCGTGGTAGCCCTTAATCCGCCCCTCCTTGTGTTTTGAATATGTCTAGTCGAAGTTAAAGCTCAGGCTGTCGCGACCTCTTGGAAGAGACTCATTTCTGTTAAATAGGCGAATCAACAGAGGGTGAGATATGAGCATCCAAGTCAAAGGCCATCGAGTACTGGAGTACTGGCGAAGATTCGATCTGGCAGCTCTCCACCACGCACTGAACCCCCAAGGTCAAAGAAAGAATAAAGAATCCACGCGGCAAGCCCAATCCCATGGATCATTCAAGCCCCCCAGGGACAGCCGTTCACACTTTGCCACAGATCCGCACGTCAAACAGCCACAGAATTGGCGATGTGGTCAACCCCAAAAGCCTGACGCACTCAATGCCTATACCTCGTTCCCGGGGACTCGTATATCTGCATCCTGGTAAGAACATACGCCGCGGACCGGCACACTGGACTTCGAGCCATACGCATTCAGTGTGTAGAAATTGCGAGGCCCATAAGTCAACGTGCATGTCAGTAGAGCGACACCTTGAATTGAACCCATCAAAGGTTGGTCGAGTCTCCTAGCCGGATCAGGACAAAGAGAAGATGCCAAACACCGATGTATAGAACCGTTTCTCGGGTTCCTCGGGGTTGAGAGATTGGGGTTGCCGGATAGTGCGAGATTTGTTCTTAGTCTCAACTGGAGAAAGAAAGTGAACGCGAAACAGAACCCCCCTCCACAAGATCCAGGAACGAGAACCCCTGTACACACCGAGTATGAATCCATGGAAGATTTGAAACACCGCTGGTCTTTCTATGACAAAGAGGTGGGTGGAGCTGTGCAAAATGAAAGTTCGCGGATAGACAAAGAATCCTAACCATTGGTTTTGTCGTCGATATTGCAGGGAACTCGCAAGAGGGAATTCGGGGGTATCGCCGGTAGCGTGTAGGTCCCTCGATTTTACTAAATCACAGGATGGCTATCATATCACCTACGGCCAGAAAAGTCAAAGCGTAGCTATGTGCCAGTCATGTCTGCTATTCGCAACACTCCAACTAAACCAAATCAACAAAGAGTGATATATCACAGCCTCCTCCAAACCAATAGCGCGGCTATAAAAAAAAGATAGATCTAGAGGAAGATCAAGAAAAAGAAAGGAAAATGTAGGAGGGTAAAAAAATACAAGAGTTTACAGAAACTATACCAATCTCTTGGTATTCAATGCAGAAAAAAAGCAACGGCAATGCAATCCCCGCGAAGCAAAGTGGAAAAAGCAATTCACGACGGCATAGCCCGGGAGCTGGTCATCTCACCGTATCGGCCACGACCGCGCGTGGTATCATATGCATTCAGGACGCGCATTTGGCCACCATCATCGGCTTGCGAAAAGGCGTAGCCACGTTGTTTGCGCATGCGCTGGACTTGGCGGACTTTGCGAATCGCTTTTTGGAATTGCTCCATACGCGGTCGGTAGTCTTGCACGTTGTACTTTTGGATCTCTTGCACGTGGTGGTAATGCTGTGGGTAGTACATGCGCTTGGCGTACTTCCATGAGTAGTCACGCAAGAGACATAGACAAGGCAGAATGATGGCCATCAGGTAGAAAATGGGCGACTTGAAGAGAACAGGGATAGTGCCGTAGTATTCGAAGGAGAAGCCAATGGCAGGAGCAGCGTAACCGTACGCCGGCAAGAAGATAAGCCAGAGGAGCATGGACCCGGGGATGGCGATGAAGGTGTATTTGGTCCAGATGTTGGTGATGAGAGCGGCTTTCCCAAGAACAGTAGCCAGTACGGCGGTGTACAGCGACGCACCCCACACCCAATGGCCGGCAACTTTGCCATCCGCCATCGGGAGATCCCAGAAATAAAGCAGCTCCGAGACGATGTAGAGGATGAGTGAATGGAAGAATCCGTTCAGAACCCAGGCCCAGAAGCTGTGCTTCCGGAAAAAGAGCCCTTTCTGACCCAGCTGGTACAGCTGTGGGTAGCGGTCCAGCAAGCGAGCGGAAATATATTGATCACAAATTCCCATAGCGAAAGGAGGGAGGACAGTGAAAATCACGTTGTAGAAGGTGAGGGTCCAAGATTCGTAGATAACTTCTCCGGAGAATGCGTTTTGGAAGGAATACTGCAACCAGGTTAGACTTCATTTCTTCAAATAACAAAGCGTATGAACTTACCCAGAACTGTGTCATATACAGCGTGATGTTCTTGTAGAAGGAATACAGAATCACTCGACTGATCCGGGAGTAACTCCAAGCCCCATGGACGAGGAGCAACTTGCGCAGGAATCGGAACTGAGCAATTGCCACATCGGCAGACCGTGCAGCCTGAAGACCTTCAACACCACTGATACCGACACCAACATGCGCGGCCTGGATCATGGACACGTCGTTGGCACCGTCACCAATTGCCAAGAGCAATGACTTCAAGTGTCGCTTGACAAGCTTGACGACAAGGGCTTTCTGGAGGGGAGAGACACGACTGGAAATAAAGTCAACAGCACGAACTTGTTATCCATCAAGAGGAACCCTTACCAGCAAACCACCGCCTTGCACATCACGGCCAGGTCCAAAAACAGCTTTTCCATGTCCTTCTCCAGCGCAAACGTCAATGACCGCCCATCGATGACCAAAGCCAATGCCTCGATGTCTCCGGAGCCAGCTTGGCTCTTCACTGCATCTAGTTTCTTTCGTAAGTTGTCACGAGTAGCGTCGGCCGACTCCTCGTTAACAATAAGGAGGGTCATGTCTTCTGAGATAAGCTTGCAGGACATGCCGATATTGATGGCCGTCTCCTGTCGATCACCGGTCAAAACCCAGACCTTGATGCCTGCCGTTTGGAGGGTATGGATGGTATCTGGAACTCCATCCTGGAGCCGGTCCTCGATTGCAGTCGCACCAAGGAGATAAAAGTCTTTCTCAATCAACTCCGAGGCTTTGTCAAGCTCTTCAGCACGGTTACCACCAACGGTAGTGGCAGCCTTGTCAAAGATCTGGTTCCACTGCTGGAATTCATCCTCCGAGATCTCCCGCATGGCCAGGCAAAGGGTTCGTAGACCTTCCGAAGCATACTCCTCGAGATGTTGGAGGGTCACTTCCACGGTGGGGTTGTCCGGGTGGAGCCGTTCAAGAATGACGGTGTCAGCACCCTTGCAATAAATGCGAATTTTTCCATCGGGGCATCGGAAGATGGTCGACATTCGCTTCCGGGTCGAATTGAACTCGCACACTGCCAGCAATTCATACTCAAACTCTTGTCCTCCGGCTTCGAAGATCACCGAGCGTGGTCTTCGGTTGGTAAACCGATACCCAAGTGAGGCGGCGCCATCCACCAAAGCGCCTTCGTCTGGCGATGCCGCTTGGTACTTGATTTCGTTGGGGTCTTTGCCAGATCTTTCAGGGATAACCGTGTGACAGGTAGCCAGGAGGATCAGGAATTGTTGTATGGCATTCTGGGTGGGATGGGATTGAACATTCTTCCTGAGTTCCTTGAAGTCATGGATCCCAACCTCGGCGCCATCCTCTACTGTTGCTCGTCGATCCTCGGGGACGTCGTCTCCGTATTGGATGCCTGCAATAGTGCATTGTTTGAACTCCATCTGGTTGCAGGTCAGAGTACCTGTCTTGTCCGAAAAGATGTATTCGATCTGACCAAGTTCTTCAACAAGAGATGAGGTACGACAGGTCGCGGGGGTGTCTGTTTTGTCGTAGTAAATATCGAGGTCGGAATTGACGAGGAATGCTTGGAAGTATTTGACGATTTCAATCGTCACGAAAAGGGAGATCGGAACCAGATTCGAGTAAAGCACCCAGTAAGTGAAGATGTCCATGAAGAACTGCCTGACAGAGTTGACAGACCCGTAGTCGAGATAAGCCAGACTTTCGGCCTCGCTCTTCCGGACGACCAGGTCGCCAACGGAACTGATCACACTGAGAATGATGAGAATGCTCACGAGCATGAGAATCTGGATGTTGACCATTCGCTCCACAGCAGTCCGCTTGATCGGGGTCGCAGTAGCATTCCGCATCAACTTGGTCTCGTGGCCCGTGAACACAACAATGCCATGGATCCAAGGGGTGTTGCGCAGAGTCGCACCTCGAAGCAGGAGTTGGTCTGGTGCCAGAGGCAGTTCCTTCTCGCCACCTCCAGCGTTCATGGTCAGAGTGGCTTCGTAGGTGTACAGACTGCTGTTGGGCTGTTCAGACCTGATCCGCCCGCTCAAGCGACTCAGGTCACTGGGGTTGACCAGATTCGCGGTCTCTGGAATGGCTTGCTTGATTTTCAAGTTGGTCTCGCCATCCAGGTTGGCGGTCTCGATGTAACATAATCCCTCGGGCTCCGACGATGCCAACAAAGCCAAGTCTGCTGGGAATGGTTGTTCGGACTCGACCCGGACCACGTCTCCTACTGCGACATCCACCCATTTTGTTTCGTGAAAGGAAGAACCCTTAAGAACTTGGGTCTTTGAATAATTCAGCCCTTTATCTGACGTCCTCCGTTTATAGTCTTCGACTAGCTCCTTGGTTGCCGATACGAACAGGACAATACTCAACGGCACAACGGTGGTCCAGCGATTGGTCGGCGATACATTGGGGATCTGCTGCAGGACGGCGGTGAACAAGAAGAAAAGGTTGGCGTATTTGGAGAATTGCTCGAAGAGGAACTTGGGCAGGAAGGTGAAGATGTTGTATTTGGCGGTCGAAACGTGGTTGTTGACGAATTTGTGCACGGCATTTGCGGGTGGGTTATTGAGCTGAATCAGACGAGGTCCCAATTTCGATGGGTCGGTCTTCCCTCGTCCAAAACTGAATTTGAGATCAGAGGCCTGGAATTTCTTTCGTTGAGGTCGAGCCGCGGCCGCCTCCGCGGCGCTATCCACCGTTGCCCTTCGGGCCCCGGCCTCTGTCAAGGGAAGGTCCATCTCCGAGTATTGTGGTCCCATGCCAAACATGTATTTGGCTTTCCCCATCAGTCCGCCGCCGAGTCCTAGGATACTATTCCGCTCTTTCGCCTCTCGGAGACGGTGCGTACCGGAGGCTCCATCATCAGCATCGAGGTCGTAGTATCCCTGTATCGAGCGTGAATCTTCAAACTCATCCAGTGAGTATCGCTGATAGTTCCCCAGTCCCGAAGTCTGGGAGTAGGTCCGATCCATCGAGGCGCCAGTGTAAGGATCGCGGAGGTGCTCGGGGATGGTGGGGGGATGCGCCAGACCGGGAGCATTGCTAGCATGGGCACCTTGGGATGCGCTGCTTCCGACAAATTGATCATAAGAGACCGAGGGGCGTGGCTGCGCGTGCGGTTCGTCGGAGTCGTCGATATTGAACTGTTGCAAGAGGTGGTCGTCGTTCACGGGCGGGCCCCGACCAGTGCTATACGTCGGGCCTGAATCCAGCAGCAGGTCATCATCGTGGCCAGCGGCTGGATGCGACCCGGGAGGCCTACCGCTGGCCATAATGCCGCGGGGGAGTTGACACCCTTACTGATGGAGAGCAGTGGTGATGCCCCTGAGGCATTGATCGGGAAAGCTGGTCCAATGAACGCGTACTGGATCTGCAGGACGATGCAAAGAAAAGCGAGTCCTTCTCGAGGAGAAAAGCCAGATGGCAGGAAGAGTGCTAGAAAAAAGCCAGAGAGAGAAAAGTGGGAAGTTGAGAATGGAGTGGCTTAGCGGAAGGCAGCGATTAAGCTATGTTGACCTGATCGTCCCGCCTTTTGCCAACTTGTCAGGCGGTCACCACGAGATTCTTTTATTTCTTCTCTTCTTTTTGCTTAATACTCGTTAGAAAGAAATTATCTCCGATTATTATATGAATGATTCTTGCTGCTCTTGCTATTCGCATAGCAAAATTCCGGTTTTGCTCAACAATCGCAGCCTGAGACATGCTAAGAATAGGAGCGGCTCCACGAAATGTACAACGTCAGCGCATCTACAACGCCAGCGCTAAGCCACGACTCGTGTCTGAGAAAAATCAATTTTGATTATTGACAAAAATGCAGAAATGCTCTTATTTTGCGTAGTCAGAAGCCAAGCAAAACTCCAGTCCCAGGGTCATCACGATTCTAATGATACAACGTTGGGTATTCCATGCCCATCACCGGTCATTTTCTGCCCGGGACTCGTCGGCCATGCCTTGTTTCGACCGTTGCGCCAGATCCGCCTTCAACGCCTTGTCCACCAGAGCATTGATCTCCTTGACCCGTTCCAGAGCCACCGTCGTCTTGTTCACGATCGCCAAAGCATCGACGGGCGCACCGGAAAACTTGGAGAGGAAGCACATATCGCCCGCGTTGTTGATCCCAATGACCAGCTCGCCCTCCGACGCAAGCTCTTCTCGGCGAGAGGCGTCGAGGATAATGTGAGTGCCGTCGTTGAAGGTCTGGAAGGTGACTGACAACGGTTTGTGCGTGATGTTGAGAGCCACCGGGACGCGGTCTTCGACTCCGTAGACAATCACCTGCCCTTCTTTCACCACAGCATCCGGCCGGCGGAAGTGTTGCAGTGCCGTCATGATTGCAATGCAGGCCGCATCGGTCAGATTCCCGTCGTAGTCAAGCACGTGGACGTCAGCGCGGATGCTCCAGCAACTGACACCTTGTATAATACAGAGGGACTCGGTGTCCAGGGCATTAGAATGGCGAATGACACTGTCGAGGATGTGGGTGGAATTGGCTTCGAGGTCGCTGGACCTGGAGATGAGCAGTAATAAGTCAGCGCCAGTCGCGTACTAATGTAGGAATTGCAGCGATTCCATACCGTCCATTTTCAAAAGCTGGTGAGCCCATCGCACTCAGCTCCAGGTTAATATTGAAGAGCCCATCGAAGGGACGGTCCTCGTGCGGTTTGGTGACTTCGGCAGAAATTCGGACGACAATGCTAGACAAATCTCAATTAGCATCTGCCATTGACTGTGGTAATTCCGGACTCGACACTCACTTAGTCTTTCCCAGTTGCAATTTCACATGCCCATACTCGTCCCCAAAGGCAATGTTCAGAGGACGGAACTGGTCTACCTCACGGCCATCTAGACGCACATTCTGACGCAGAGCATCAAGAATGAAGTCTCGCTCTGGATTGGAGAGGGGGTGTTCTTTGGACATTGTTATCGAGGCAAAGCCAGCCCCAGTGAGGGGAGCAAAGTCGACCTTTTTGGGCCATTTTGCCTTCCCCACAGGCCGCATAGCTGCTCGGTATATAGTTATTCCGATGGTAGTCCACCAATGAAAGATGAGTAATAGTGGGCGGTGAGGTGGTGATAACAACGACTGCCTCAGGCCATACACCAAAGCCTGGATGCGACTTATCCGGTGCACCTGCAACCAACTGCACATTCATCCGCACCACTCTTTTCCACAATGACTACAGGTATGGTGTGCTACTTCTGATGGTTGGATCATACTAGTTTACTAACTTATTCTAGCCCACAGACCTACTTTTGATCCGGTATGACCGACCGCGTTTTTGTTCTCACTCCAGACTAATTGGAACAGGCCCAAGGTCGAGAGGCTCTCCGTGGCCCAGCCTACCACCAACGACTCCTTCCTGCACACACCCACCTGAAAGTTCGGTATGTGAAGAATGGTTATCGATACAAGACGATCGCTGACTGTGGTCCAGTCAACCTGGACAAGGTGGCGAGGCCGATTCGGAAGTGCGCGACCTGCGCGCGGAGCTCCTCCAGGCCGAGGCTGCACACTTTGCCAAGAAGCAGGGTGTTCCTGTCGGTGAACCCATTGCTGCCGAGTCTACGGTTCCGAAGCGCCAAGTGGAATCAGCACCCCCAGATGGAAGTGGAGATGGCGATGCAGAGGATCCAGAAGCAAAACGACGGCGCATACTAGAAGAAACACGAGACATCGATGCAGATTCAGACGGGTCAGAAGATGATAGCAGCGATGAGGAAAGGTGAGTTTGGCTGGAAAAGGGCCTGAGAAGATGCATAGGTTAACGGATAATAGTGATGACGAGGACGAGGCGGCCGAGCTGATGCGCGAGCTCGAGAAGATCAAAAAGGAGCGAGTGGCACAAAAGGAGCAAGAGGTATGCCACAGTGAATGTCGAGTGCGCTGCGAATCATACTGATTATCTCCAGGAGCGCGAACGAGCAGCCGAAGAAGAAGAGAAGCGCGAGGTCGACATCGCACGGGGCAACCCTCTTCTCAATCCGCAGGACTTCAATATGAAGCGGCGGTGGGACGATGACGTTGTGTTCAAGAACCAGGCCCGAGGAACGGAGAAGAATGACGGCAAGGAATTCGTCAATGTAAGGACTTCACTCTCTGATATCCACAGGGCGGAATTAACCGGCTATTTCACAGGATCTGCTGCGCTCCGACTTCCACAAGCGATTTATGGTATGTGACTAGACTTGATCGTGCTTGGAAACGTGTTCGCTAATTTTATCGCGTTAGTCTAAATATGTTCGCTGAATTATCATCGGTCGAATGTTGAAAACGACCTCGGTATCAGCAGGCCTGAGTATGACGACTATCACTCTAACTGCACCCATTTCAATATTTGAGGCCTGTTTTAAGCAGCGTGTACCATAACTCCAATGCCCCGAACAACCCTCGGAGAGCAACCAAGATGAACGGATAGCTGGCGCAAGGGTATTTCCGCGGGGTCTCCCTCATGCCATGGTTTCATTGGCCGGCCAATGTAAAGACCACTGGTCTTAGAGCAGCATTAGTTTGACATTAATATCGAAGTATCTATGTTGTGTATCTCTATATTGCACTTGTAGTCCAAGTATACACAGCGAATTCACCGCCCTCCCGCACCTTATCGTTCGATTCTGCCAGGCATCGTTTCTCCAATCTTCAACCCTCGAGATGGAGTCGCAACCTACTGCCAAAGCGCTGCACAGTGAGTTTTGCCTGTACTGGTGGCTTGTGATGCTCGCAGTGGTCAAACACCGTGAGGTGTGAGACAACGGAGCAGCTAATCGCGGCTTCGCAGATCGCATCAACACCGATATCTCCCAATTGCTACAGCGGTTCGAGAATATCATGGCCACGGCGACTGTAAGTCTTCCCCCCCCCCCCTCCCCTCTTTCCTGCAATCAATTACATATACACCAAATGTCGTGTTTACTGACAACCGCCGCGACAGCTCCAAAATCCCAGCCATACCTCCACAGCCGTCGAGACCTACCAGCTAGACGTGGAGTCAACAGCACTGGTAAGCCTCTGGCATGCCATAATCTTAAAAGATGCGCCGCATTGTATTGGTCATTCGGGACAGCATCAACACCTCGATCAAGACACAGGGTTCATGAGGAAAGGAAACCTGGAGTGCTAACCCTTTCCCACTACCGCCATAGATCCGCGCCGCCGAAGATCTCCTTGCGTTGTCCCGGGTGATGAAGGAGACTTGGCTCTTTGGCAAACTCGACACACTCGGTGAAGACGAGCGCGATGTCCAGCGCCGTGAGAAGCTGGAGAAGGATGTGCTTGCGGTGCAGAAGGCTATTGAGGAGGGTGGATTATTGAAGCCGTCTTCAGGGAAGAATTGAGTGTGACTTTGGCTGTGGATTTGATTTGCATTGCTCATCGAGCTCGACATGGCGTTTGAGCGGTTTCATTTGGTGTATTTGGTGCGGCGTTCATCTGGTGTCATCTTGGCATATTCGGAGGATTCTATACTTCGGTTCCTAGTACAATCATAAATTGGGACTGAAAGAGATTTGATATTTTCAAATATCGAGGAAGGCAATAGGACATGGGCAATATCTTATTGGCAATGACCTGACTGGGTGGTGGTATGGCTGAAGATATATCTGCAACTCGAGTTGACTGAAATGCATGCTAATATGGAGATGAATGTGCCTAAATAAAAATTTCCACTGAACCTGAAAATCCTAAGGATATAAGAAAATATACATAATTAAATCAATTTAAATATAACAGAAGAACACAAACACAACGCTGTATACTGCGTGGCCGATAAGCGCCTGATATCACTCGCGCTCAACTTTCCCCTCGACAAACCCCAAACACTCGACCCCGGCGATTATTTCCATTTCAATGAGACAATAACACCGCAAAGAAGCTCATACCAAACAGAAAACAAAGCAAGAAAGAAAACACAAAATGCCTCCACCATCAACCCACCCCATCCCACCATCCCTCCCCCTCACCCTCATCGTCGCAACAACCCCCGTACGCGTCGCGTCCAGCACCAGCACCACCAATTCCACCCTGAATACCAGCGACACCAATGAAACAACGACAACAACACGCCTCGGTATCGGCCTCAAAGGCACCCTCCCTTGGCCGCGCATCAAAGCCGACATGAGCTTCTTCGCGCGCGCCACATCGCGCCCCCCGCGCCGGGTACCACAAACGCCATCATCATGGGCCGCAAGACCTACGACTCGGTCCCGAAACATCTTCGCCCGCTCGCGAAGCGGATTAGTGTCGTCATCACGCGCGACCAGTCCGGCGCCGTGCGCGACGGCGTGCTCCAGGAGCTGGAGGCGCGGCGTGCGAAGTTGGCTGCGGCGGTTGCTGCCAAAGCTGCCACCACAGCCACTACCAGCACCAGCACCAGCACCAGCACCAGCACTGACCAGAATTCGAATTTGAATTCGAATTTGAATTCGAATGTTGAGGCCGAGGCAAAGGTTAAGGCAGACCCCGCAAAAACATCACTCGATACCCCCGCCAAAGAACCTACCACCCCGCAGTCCGCAACGACAGCAGACCCCATCACCGACGCGATTGTGACTCCCAGCCTCGACGCCGCCCTCCACGACCTGGACTCTATCTACGGTGCTGCGGGGCGTTTGGGGAAGATCTATGTGATTGGCGGGGCGGAGATCTACGCCGCGGCGCTGCATATGCAGGCTGTTGATGGGTCGTCGGCGCTGCGGCGGCGGCCTGTGCGGGTGGTTATGACGAATGTGGTGCGGAAGCCGGATGCGGAGACAGAGACGGAGACGGAGACACAAAAGAAGGAAGAAGGTGACTCGCAGGATGTAGCGGCGGGGGCGGCGTCTTTCGAGTGTGATACGTTTTTCCCGTTGGATGGACTCACGCCACAGAATGGGTGGAGGAGTGCTAGTTCGGCGGAGGTTTCGGAGTGGGTGGGCGAGGAGGTTTCCGGTGGGTGGAGGGAAGAGGGCGAGGTGGGGATTCAGATGGTTGGGTTTGAGCGGGTTGGTTAGGATCATAGGATGGTTTATGGTGATTTATGGTTCTGGGAGTGCCTTGTATAGACGCTAGAGATCTAGAGAGCATGCATGGGTATCTAGAGAGCAAAAGTTACAGTTAGGGTCAAGACTATACAATTTGCTATATAGTGCTGTACAAACCAGACATACAAACCATTCAAATCCAAGCCCAACAAATGCCAGTAAACGATAGGTAGGACGAATGTGAAATTCCAAGTCGAGGCAAAACACAAAGGTGAGGCGACATGCAATGCTATGCAAAGTAGAATCCAAGAGGACACCGCCCACAACGCCTGGGAAATCACGATGCAACGGCCGAAGCCTACCCTCGGCTTATTCAAGCTCTTTCATGAATTTCACAAATGCCTTCTTGTGCACCAGGCCGACATATCGCCCATCCTGCAAAACACAGAGGTAGCGGAGACCCAGCTTGGCAAAGCACTGGTAGACCAGGTCGATAGGAGAATGCACGTCAAGAGCAATTGGTGCCTTGATGGATGTTAGAAATAAGGGAAAGATACCTTGGCAAATGATGGTTAGGGAAACAGAAACTTACCGGGTCAATATATCGGGTAAAGTCCACCTGGACGGCTTCCTCGTTCTCGCTATCATAAATCGCCGGTGAGGCGTCCATGGCCATCAGGCAGATCGTGGTGTCCTCGTCTTCGCCGAGGTTATCCAGTGCATACTCCAGATCCGGTGCCGGGATCAGACCGGTTAGGACACCATCTCTCAGGATCGGAAGACCACCGTCAAGTTCGCCGGCCATCAGCAGATACTCGAGCTTCAAACGGAGGTTTGAAGCAGCGACCAAGGACGAATTTGAGATATCAATGACGCGGTGCCGCCGAGCCGGGCTGACAATATCACCTAATTCGGCGTCGGACAGAGGCTGGAGCTTGTTGTCCAGGAAGGGATAGGCGTTCATATCAGTCAAGAAATCCTGTAGACGGTTTAGCACGCAAACGATGTCGGGGTTTCCAAGGTTCGTAGGTGAGCTTACGTAGATGCTGCGAGGCTCCATGGCATCTGCAGTCCATTTGGCGCAGAGAACCGCCAACGAAAATGGCAGCACATGGTTGAGACTGCCCGTCAGTTCGAAGAGAATCACAGCAAGGGTGACCGACAACCGCGTCACACCGCACATAGTCGCACCCGCAGCCACCATCGCATATACCCCGGGCGTCACGCAAGACTCCATGCCGGCGACGGCAGGACACGAGTCGAATAGGAAAAACGTGGGGTGGCTCGCCACCCAGTACTGCACGACATGCCCGACGATTCGTCCCATAAGACCGCCAACGACCATAGATGGAACATAAATGCCCGCAGGCACTTTGATGCCGAACGTCACCACGGTCAAGAGACTTTTGATGACAAATGCCACTATGAGATATTTAATGATGTCGAGGATCCCGTCTTCATGGGGGCACAAGCCGTTACTCTCAACGGAGTCCCGTTGGCAGGGACTGGCCAACTCAAGCAGGAGTTCGGTGACAGGCAGTCTGGTGTATCGGTTCCAAAAACTGGCCACGCCTGTCAGCAATGCCACGAGCACGACCTCAAGCATCGGCCACCGTTTAATGATGGGGATCCGACGGAACGAGCGCGCCCACAGACTCGACGCCTTGATGAACAGGGCGCCAAGCGCACCACCGAGAACCCCGAGGATGATGAAAATAAAGATTTCGAAAATCTCCCAGTCGGATAGGTACCGGACCTCGAACAGGACAATTTTTCCGGTGCCGTAGGGATTAAGGAACTTGAGGGACAATGCCGACGCAATGCAACAGAAGAACGTCCGAAACAGAGTCTTGGGTGGGAAATAGTAGCTGACTTCTTCCAGACTAAAGAGCACGCCGCCAATCGGCGCCCCAAAAGCGACAGCGACTCCACTGGCTGCACTCGCACTCAGCACCTCTCGTCTCTTGCCGTCGTTCTGGTTGTACTTGGCAAACAGTCGGCAGCAGATATTGCCCACGCACGTGGCGATATGAACGTACGGGCCTTCCTTGCCCAAACTCAGACCGGAGGAAACACTGAAGATTAGGGAAATAGTTTTAACCACCAGCGTCTTCAGACCCAAATACCCGTGAAGAACAAAACCGCTATTGATAACCTTGACCTCAGCCACTCCACTGCCTGCAGCAGAGTAGTAGGTCATTGCCGGGCGTGGCGGGAAATTGGGAAACGTCCCATGTGGACTCGTCTGTGAGGAAGGAGATCCAGAGCTCACTGTGCCATACTTGGCACTGCGTGACTCCGCCCCCAGGTTTTCGTCCAGGGTCGCCAAGGAGACGGAGGATGGGACGACAGTTTTGGTAAGCAACGTTAGGGCGCAGGAAATGACGGCAAGGATTACAACTCCAAAGATGAACATGGTGAAGTCAATCCATTGGTTGTTTGTACCGGAGGGTGTGAGGATCTGAGACCATGACCGCCAAGCGGCGCAATTGATCCCATCATCACAACAGGCATGCCGACTGCGAAACCACCGAGCTGTGCAGAAGCCCTCTTTCAGGTCATATACTGACTCCTCGGTAACGTCGACAAAGTACGCGATGGCAGCCGTGATGCATCCGGCAAGGGCCACGAGAATCCATCCTTGTGCGCCGTCAAACCACGCCAGCAGTCGACCCCGGATATCCTTGCGGCGGCGAAGTTGGCGGAGGCGCTCTCCATCTGCAATGCTGTCGTGCACCCAGTCGGTAGAGGTAAACTGGTCGTACCATGTCCGCTCATCGAGGAAGGACGAAGCCGTAAGACCGTCCTTGGCCGACGGCGGCACGCTGGCTACTCGGCTGTCATCTCCCACACTGCCTCGTCGGCTCACACGCCGACTCAGCGAGTTGCCCCGGCTGTGATTTCGCACTCGTCGCAAGCTACCAGCCGCCAGCAGGTGTCTCAAAGACTCTGCCCCAGAGACCCCGGAGATACTCGTGTATGATCGCCGCGGCGCTCTCCTCCGACCGTCCTGGCTGGGACCCAGGAGGCTTGTTGTTTCGCCGATTTCCAAGGGCGGTTCGAGGGACTCATAGCCGGTGTGGGGCTCAGAAAGGTAGCTTTGGGTTCGACGGTAGGCGGATGGGGAGGGAGGGGCAGTTCTCGTGGTGGGGGTGCTGTCAGGGTCTCTCTCTTTCATGGTCGCTACGAGAGGCAGATCGGTACTGGGGAACAGAACGAGGCATATCGCTGGATAGGAGCGTTCACGGTCCTCGACTCGGGACTGGATCTGGCAGATGGTCAGGACATATTCTGGGGAATCCACATGTCAAGCAGCTGGGGCTATGCGTGCCTGGCCCACGGAGAGGGATATGTAATGCCGATGAATTCCAGCAGCAACGGGATTCGACTTACTGTCAACCATCACTTCCTGTTTGCTGGAGCACCACAGAAAGAGGAATCAATCGAAGGAAAAAGTAGTAAGAAGCGGAGATGGGGGAAGCTTGGGAAGTGGCCAAGAGGATCGACATTCAACAGGGACGCGTCAGGTGCCCTGACCCACCTATCTCGTGGTCGTTGATGGGATTCCCTCGACAAATCAACTCCTTTTTCTTTTTCTCTGGCTTGAGAAGGATGAGATATCCATGGATCTTGACCGCTGTGCCTGATGCCTCATTCTGGGGCCGAGATGATTCTGGTCTGGTTGACATGATCTGACGGGGCCAGGGTCCACTCCGCGTGAGGGGAAGCCATTCCGTGATGCTCATCTGGATACTTCTCCCGGGGTCCTGGTCATAGGTGATGTCTCAGCCAAAAGGTCCTTGGTGCATACTCCATCAGTACCATTTTCTCTTGTGGTCGGCCTCGTCCAATGTGATCCACCGATGATCCCTGTCCGGGATCCATCGAGGACGCCAAAGTACTCGACTGGATGACATCTCACGTGGATCAGGAAGTCTCGAGAGCCAGATGCCTTGGTCATTTCAACGGAGTGTGTGAGAGCCTGATCTCGCTGAGGCTCTGATCTTCCAGCGGCATCATACATAGAGGTACACAATGCCATTTGATCTATGCAATAGACAAGAGACGCTATGATCGGCCAATATGAAGCCAACCTGAATGATTGGTGGAGAATTTCAGAAATCTGGACATGGGCTGGCGAAAATATCTTATATATCTTGTGTAGTACTAAATAGCGTGTAGTATGGAATATTCATGGATAATGGGGAGTATATATAGTTGGCGAAGTGACGAGATCCACCTGCCTTTTCTGTCCCCACGCAGTCGATCCCGTTCAACTTCAACTTCAACATCCACCACGGCCCCTTCATTCTTTTCTTTTTATCCTTACTTCTGTTTATATTGCCCATCATGGCAATCAGGAAAATCCAAGACAGCCAGGATGATATATCCACCCCGTACGATCAGTTTGTCCTGTTCGGGGACTCGATCACTCAGATGGCTAGCAACCAAGACCGCGGCTTTGCCTTTCAAGCTGCCCTGCAAGACGGTGTGTTGAGTCAACAGAATCTGGTTGAATAACATGCTAATTGACCGCCAGCCTATATACGGAAACTCGATGTGATTAATCGTGGCCTGTCGTGAGTAGCATGCAAGTACAAGCCCAAGGAAGCCACTAACTGTCGCAGAGGGTATACCACTGCCCATGCCATCAAGGCCTTCCCCCAAATCCTTCCGCCACCAAACAAAGCCACTGTGCGGTTTATGGTAATTTTCCTACTCAAAATACCCTTTGCCAGTTTGAACTTGGTTCATGTCCACTCTAGACTATCTTCTTTGGCGCCAATGATGCATGTCTTCCAGGACATGATCAGCACGTCCCGCTGAGCCAGTACCGAGAAAACTTGAAAAGGATTGTACAGCATCCGAAAACACGGGCACAGAAATCACGGCTCATCATCATCACCCCACCTCCAGTCAATGAATATCAGCTGGAGTCATTCGATGCATCCAAGAACGCTCCCCATCCCAGCAGGACAGCCAAACACACCAAATTGTATGCAGAGACTGCCCGGCAAGTCGGTGCGTCACTCAATGTTCCGGTGGTGGATCTATGGACTGCATTTATGCAGACCACAGGCTGGCACGACGGGCAGCCACTCGTTGGCTCACGCGAGGTGCCCAATAATGAGAGGTTTGCCAGGCTATTCACAGATGGTATGTCGGAGAATTATGTCTTAATGGCCTTCCTCCTGACTCCTTCTGACTCTTTGATGCAGGGCTCCATTTGACCCCGGACGGGTACCGCATTGTTTACGACCAGCTGATGCAGGTGATTCGGACAAACTGGCCGGACCAGAACCCAGACAAACTGCCTATGGTGTTTCCAGGCTGGGGAGAAGCCCCGAAATAGGAGTGCTCGTAGATGTGTCAGATGTGTATTGAAATAGTTAAATTGTGTGCGGTAGAGAAGTGTATAGGACATTGTTATCCCTCACAATCAGGCCTCAGGCAAATACCAAGTCAAACCGTTGGAAGTGGAGCACGAGTCTAGATCAACTCCCCTCCATGATCGACCTTTGCTTCATCATCTCTTCTTCTCTCCAACTTGCTCCTATCTTCCTGCATTCCCCATCGAAAAAGATATTCTTCACTATCCTGTCCTCATCCTACTCATTATCGCCCTCCCTTCGTCAACTGCCCCTCGGTCGCTGTCGTTCCCTCACCCCCGATCTCGACCGTCTACTCCCCTGCGCCGATTCGTGGCCCGTGTCAATCGGCAGCTTGCCACGAAGTCCCCTCATTTCGTTGAAGTCGAACCGTCAACCCGCCCGTCACCACCTACTACCCGACCTCCCCCTTCCCGCACCCCCACTCTCGACCGACACCTCCCCCAACCACGGTCTGCGACTCGAAGCTCGTAAATCCCTCGGTGCATGTTGCGCGTTGACCCACCAAGTCCTTGACCTCATCGTCCCGGGTGGACGGCCGGTGGGCCGTCGCAGCTTGAAGGAGGGAGGAGACAGGAGGCTGAGTGGCGGTTAAGCCAAGTGGCGTTTACACTCGAAGCTCCTGTTTCTTTTGGATCGGTGACGCGCGGTTTGGGCGGTTACTCAGCGCTATTCTGGAGTCTACACCTCGGTGGCGATGGATGCTCAGTATCCCTTCGCCTCCCGTGACGACATCTGGCGTGTCTTCGACGAGCTGAAAGAGCTCCACGTTGCCCAATTCGAGCAGAGTGAGAGAATCGGGCGACTGGAACGCCGGCGGGACGACGATGCGAGATTGAGAAGTGTTTGGGGTCCTTTGTCGCCGTTCCCCAGTGTGGTGGGAGGTTCGATCCCCGCAGGTATGGACCGCCTTTCTCTTGGACTTCATTATTCATTTACTCACATTATTTTACCGTAGACCCTGCCTATCACTCTCCCCCCGACGCCTTCAAGGGGTTCGACCAAGGCCAGCATCATACAATGGCCAACTCCACGGTGGGCCTCGACGGTGAGGAGGAGCCACGCCGTGGGGCATCTCGGGCCAACAGTGTTCGGTTCGATGAAAGTGCGATTCACGGATACTACGGTCAAGCCGGTCGGCCCAGTACTGACCTTCCACTGCGAACTGGCAGCGGGCTGGGAAGCCACCCGCTGACTGAGCGGTCTCTTTCTCATCGATCGGAGGGGAGACAGAGCTCGTCAGGCCATTCGCATCACTCGGCGCGGACGAATAGTCTTGGGCTCGACACCAGCAGCCGGCTGATGGGCTCTTCGCTTAGCGAATCCCCATTGATTCCTCCGCCTGGTCTGTTTCTTTTGGGCCCAGTGCCTTGTATCATTCGGTGCTGGCTGACCACCAACTTCTCAAATGACTCCCTTTTGTACGCAGCTGTTTGTTCGGGGTCTTTTGTATCGTCGCTGGGCATGTCGATGGTTCGCAAGTTTGGGCTGGAGGATCTCTTGACCCAGGAAGATGAGCGGCAGTCCATCAAGCTGCCTCTTTACCTCCCCGAAGCCAGCATTCACCAAAGCTCCCCGCGTTCGGGCAGTCCAGTCCCTCAACTTCCCGCGGTAACGATTCGGTTTTTGGTTCGCGAGGCTGACCCCATCGATGAATCTATCCAAATCATCTTTGGAAGTGACGTCTTGCGTGCCCATAACGCAGACATCTTGTTCTCCCAGGATAAAATGATCATGGTTGATGATGAACGAAACCGCATCTCGGTTCCACTCGTGCGTCCCGAGAAGGACTCTGCCTTCAGGACTTTGAGCACTTTCCCGGATAGCTCTTATTCTGGGCCGCATGGGAACGGTAATTCTGTCGGAGTGATCGGACAGACCGCCAATCTCCCCGAGCAGTCGAGCTCAGCACCTGCCTCGGCCCGGGTCTCCATCGGCGAGGCCGACGATGCACGCAAGCATCGATTGACAGACTCCCATGACGCACTTGAAGACTCCGAGCCTCACCCAATCTCTGCGACCGCAGACGCGCAACCTACTGCCCCAGCCAAGCCGGAAGGTGCTGGTGTCTGGAGTTCATGGCGGCGCGATCCCAAACCCGACCCGAATACCGCAGCCGGCAAATCGAACCGTGGCCGCACGATGAAAGTGCTTCGGTCCACCAAGCTCTCGTCTCGCGTCGGCTCGACTACCTCTTCTCCTACCGTGGCTACCACCGAGCCTACCGAATCGTCGACTGGCGCACAGTCCGAGTCTGCCCGCTCCCCTGCCCAGCCCACTCCTGGCACGTCCCCTGACGACAGTCGCCCGAATAAGCCATGGGCCCCTAACCCCGTCGGAGGTGCATCGGCGTTTGGCTGGCTCAATCCGGCCTCATCTGCCAACCGCACCACGGCCAATCCTAGATGAAACAGACTAGGATTGGATCTTGTTTCTTTGATCGCTTTTTCTTTTGTATCTCCCGGGTCTTCACGATTCTCAGACCTCGGAGCACGAATTCACACAGGGAAACCAAGGGCTGCTGTGGATCGGCGTCGGGTCAGGCGCTCTGGGGGTTTTCTTTCTACAGCGGGTGTACTCTTAGGATTTACTGTTGCCCGGCCGTGGCACATCTGTCATGACAGGACTGAAAAAAATAACAATATTGACAACTGTCGTTTCGTTGCCCTTGTAATTTACCACCTGACCATCAGCAACACTTCACACCCACACTTCTGTCAGCTCGACAACAGTCTACGATGCATATGCACTGGATCTTCGAATCATCCCCCCTTTCCAGTAGAAGATCAAAGGAATTGGGGCAAATGCCACGGCAAGAAGCCCCAGCAAGCCTCCCGCCCATGCGAACCCAAGGTTGCGATAGACTGGAACATCAGCTTTGTAGCCATCGTAGAACCAGGCTGACACCCTTGAAAGACTCAGCGGGAAACCTACTAGCTAACGTGAACAGTGGGAACGAGCCTCCTATCGAATACCGCAGCAGCCCATTCGCAGCCAACGCCGAAGCCGCGTAGCGAGGTCCGTAGGCGTTGGCGAGGTAGAACACGCACGATAAACTAGTCGGGAGTTAGCAATGCAATAACAACGGCAACGGCAAAGAAGAAGTTATCTAGGAGCTGGAGGGTTCACAAAAAAAAAATCAGAATATTCGCACACCAAAAGACCCCCGTGGCCACAATACTGACTATCCAGTACACGCCAGGCTGCGCGCTCCAGGCGAACCAGAGAAGAGACGCCGGCATCAGCGGACTACTGCCCATGGCGCCGATGAGGCATTTCTTAGGGTCGAGTAGTTCCTTCGGTGATTGAGTAGCTTGGCTGCTTGCTTGATGCACGCAGCGAACATATTGATCAAGCAGGATCGACGAGCTTGTGCCGACGATGCAGCCAACAATAATTTCAATAAACACCAGTCCACTCTGCCCCGGCGAAACCCCATAAGTTGACTCGAAGATCAAAGGAAAGGAGGCGAGAAAGCACCAAAAAAAAAAAAAAAAAAAAAACGCCGTGTAGAGCGAGTAGAGCCCGACGATCGGTTCTATTGCGAGCATGTATACCGGTCTTGTTAGGGTTGTCGTGAGAAGAACCTTCCATCTTGGCTTTTGGGGTGGGAGTCGAGAGCAGGTAGGAAACTAATGGCAATAGCATCCGTTTCTTTGCTTGACGGCGGATAATCAGACTCGTGTAGGTCTCTTGCGCACCCAGTGAGAAGATCCATATTGAGGCCCCGAGAAACAGCGTCGTCCACTGCGACCACCGCCAGCTTTTATACTCGGCCACCTAGCCGCCCACCAACGACCCGAGTGCCAGGCCGAGAAACGCGGTGAGGAACAGCAGCACCATGGCTGTGGAACTGTGCTTGCTGCTCCAAATATCCAGAATGGTTCCCGCTCCCACGGCCAAGGGGAAGGAGCAGAAGATGCCGGCCAGGAGGCGGTAGATCAAGGGTGTCGCAAGGTTCTGGGCGAAGCCAGATCCCAGTATAAAGATCGAGGTCACGAATACGTAGATGAAGCGTCGACCGTAGGTTTCACTCAGAGGGGCGGAGATCATCGGCCCTAGTGCTAGCCCCGCAGACGTATAATGTAAACGGGAGCATAGACATTAGTATAATTTGTGTTCCAGGAGAAGGAGAAGGAGAGAAGAGGAGAGAAGAGGAAATGGGCTGACATCAATAGGCATAGCAAGGCTGGGATCGCGGTGTTGCAGATCTTTTTGGTGAGAGCCCAGTTTTTCACGTTGGCAGGGTTTTCGGCCCATCATGGAGATCAATCTTTGAATTGGACGAAGAGGACATCGTTTTGAACTGTATCTTGGATTCAACTGGGATTGAACCGATGCCGTGCGTGGCGCATCGAGGGCATGGAAGAATGCCATGTCAGGCCTGGGCTTTATACAAAGCACATCCCAAGCCGGTATCCGAAAGCACGTTTCGGAGACATTCCACTAGCTGCAGAACTTTTGATATCCCGAGAATGGATTGTCGATTTGATCTGTCTCCGATTCAAGTGGGTCTGTTTAGGGCTGCGATACTGAGTTCCAGCGACCAAGTCTACAACCGAATCACTTCTTGCCGATAGTGTTTAATTTGTACCAGTTCATAGGAAAGTGATTTATATAAATTCAGAGGTGAAGTCGAGGAATTTTGACCTGACTGGAGCAGTTGCGCCGCCCCTTGATTTCGTGCGTGATTTTTGCGTATTTTGGCCGCTTGGGGGAAGTGGGCCAGGCAAGGCACGGTGGATATATAAAAGATCAAAGTCTGAAGGTCTTAGCTCGGAGATTCTTTTTATTTTCTTATTGGTTCTTGTTTAAGTTGTAATGATATGAATCGCCCATGTTTAGGGCTTCGACCTGTTCGTCTAAGTTGGTCAGCCCGACTTTTTGCGACGACGTCAACTACAAGAAATCGCCAGTCAACTCAACCAAAGCAGCTTGTCTCAGAACGCGAAGATGCGTCTTCAAAGAAGCGCACAGTTGTCAATGTGGCAAAAGCACAACTATCGATTCTCCACCGCTCGTTTTGGGCCTGTCGATCGACATGGAAGCGAGCTAGAATCAACACACTGCGTTGTCTTCTGGGCTGCAGTATCGGCGATTTCTCCGCGTTATGGATGCTTCAGACGTTTTGCCCAGATATGGGAGTGGGTTCAATGATGGCTGTGTCGAGTAGGGTCTCCTTTCCTGAGGGAAGCAAGAATATTGGCTCTGTTCGCATGCTAATGCATTCAATGAATTTGCAGTGGCTTCCGGAATCACCAGCTCCATCATCCTTGAAACAGTTCTTCTTCGACATGGAAAGGACCGGCTCCCATGGCCCATCGCCGCTCGTACCGCCATGGGGATGAACCTCGTCTCTATGTTGGCCATGGAAGCGGCGGAGAATACGGTTGACTTTCACCTCACTGGGGGTGTAGTCGTCCTTGCTGACTCCGGTTTCTGGCTGGCGGCTGCTGTTTCAGTGGGAGCTGGGTTTCTGGTTCCTTTGCCGTATAATTATGCCCGGCTGCGAAAGTATGGGAAGGCGTGCCATTAAGGATGGCCTGTAAGTGGGACCAGAAATAAACCAACTGTAACTTCTCTACTACAACCGAGATGTAAGCATAAAACAGACAGAAGGACAAATTTCAGAGATAGCTTCTTGCTCATTTAATGGTAAGCCCATCAAATCTTCGAGAAAACTTCCAACGCCCCCTTAGTCTCATCTTTGGTCTCCTTAACCAGCCCACTCACAGCCCGAAAATGCTCATGTTTCGCATCTCCCAGAATCTCAAACAGTACACTCTCACTACTCGTAACAATGGCCCCAGCATCCCGCAGCCGAGCCAACGCAATACCTCTCTCCTCGGAATTGATGCTGCTCACCCCATCGACAAGCACATACACCCGGTGGCCCTTAGCAAGGAGGTCGAGCGTGGTCTGCGTGACACAGATGTGAGTTTCGATGCCCACGACAATGGCATCCAGTCCAGACCCAGAGCCAGAGGCAGCAGCGGTTTTCACTGGCGAAGGTGGGAGCAATGCCTCGATCTCTGGCGTGATCATTGAGAACAGCGTTTTGTCGACGTCCGCGCGGATGTGAGGCCCGCTTAGGTGTGGCTGGAGCTCTGAGACGGTGTTTCCGAGCTTGGCGCGGCTTTGGGTTGTTATGTAGACAGGGAACTGGAGGGTTGATGCTGCGCGGAGCATCTTGTCTGTTGTGGAGACTCTTTGTATTGAGTAAAGTATTATTAGTCTCTGATTGCCGTGAATATCCATCGATGAAGGAAGGTATCAATGCGTGGAGTTGATGCAGACGTACAGCTTGGGAAACTCGAAGATACCATTGCGGAATTTCTCTTGGATGTCGCAAACACTAAATGCATTCTCGATCAGTTGCCTGCGGTTGTTGCTGGTTGACGAACAAGCACGTACAAGAGTGCGGGATTGCCTGTGGAGACATGTCAGTCCTGTCTGGGAAGATAGAACACAGGGCTCTTACGGATCCGGCATGCGCGCGACACAGTAGCCATGGCGTATAGATTGCTAGTGAACTTCAGATGATAGGAAGCTGAGAGGATCAAGAAGATGAGAGCTCCGGAGAGCTCCGGGCGGGAAATACTCGGGAATGCGGGGAAGAACAGCCCGGCCGAGGGGAAGTTAAGCGGAGTATATACCTGAGCATTCACCACAAGATATTAAATAGGCCCAGCAGAACTCTGCATTATTTCAATCTATATACGAGAAGCCACGATGTCTAGATTTCAAGTCATATACAGCCAATTTACAGCTTCACCTCCTGGATCTTCGCTCGGCCAGCAAACCAGCTATCGTCCCCCTTTCCAGCTGCTGTGCGGATCACATAGAGCTCGTCAAGGAAGGCCGGGACGAAGCTGCCGGGCCCGCGAACATATTCTTTGGCGGCGGCGTTCTCGGCTGCGATTTCATACATCAGGATGCCCGAAAGAACGGCCAGGAGTTTGTCGCTGCGGTGAGCAGTGAGGAAGCAGCCGGAGATAGTCCCGATGGCACAGCCGGTCTAGAAGGCGAATTGTTAGATTCTTTATTTGTTTATTTCTTATTTGGGAAGATGTTATGGAGAGCATACCCCGGTCACTTGGCCCAAGTAGGGATGGCCATTGTCAACAGCAATGACTCGCTCGCCATCACTCACGTAGTCGGTGGCCCCAGTCAGCAGAACAACATTCCCTTGGTCAAAGTTAGCAGGAGCTAGCAAGAATAGCAAGAATTGAATGATGCATGGTCTTACGCTCTCTCCGAGCCAGGTCCCGAGCCAAGGCTGCCTTTTGCTGCTTGTCCAGGGTACTCGGCCCACTGTCGACACCGCGCTGTCGGACTCCGCTGCTACCCCATGCCTGTCTGATCTCGCCCTCATTGCCCTTGATTAGATCAAAGTAGCCACCACTCATCAATTGAGTCACTGCCGTGCGGCGAATGTGAGTCGCACCCGCGCCCACCGGGTCATACACGACCGGGTTGCCCCGTTCATTGTATGCCTTGATGGCTTTCAGGTAGTTGGACACACTCTCGCTGGTCAGAGTCCCCATATTGATCAGAAGAGCGCCGTCAAACTGACACAAGTCGGTTGCTTCGTCGCCATACGGCGACATGATAGGAGAGGCACCGCTATAGGAGCAATTAGTAAACGATGACCAGATGCACGAACGCATCCACCGCCAACTTACATCGATAGAGTGACATTTGCCACAAAATTCGCCACCACAAAGTTGATCATGTTATGGACGAGCGGATGCACCTCAACCATCTTGCGCACGATATGGGGCACCTCCTGGACCAAGGCATCGGCCTCGTTGGCACGAGCAGTTTTCGGGGTCAATGCAAATGGGGGAGGAGTCTTGATCAGCTGAATGAACTTCTCTGCAGAAGCCTTGGGGTCGTCTGCTGCCATGATAGCACTGACAATAGCAACACCGTCTAGCCCTTTCTTCGGAGACTGAGACTGGTAGATCACCCGCTGAGCATTGCCGTGGTTGATCCCACCAATGGAGACGGTGCCGACTGAGGCATCGCTAATGGCATCGAGGATGGCCTGAGTACCCGCTGTTCCAATAACAGACTTGGTGTTGGTTTTGCTAGAATTGTTAGTATCAGACTGATTTGGGCGATGTTGTCAACTTACGTTGGCGTAGCAAACATAGTGCCAACTCCGAGATAGTCGGCTCCATCTGCGATGGCCTTCTTGGCCTCCTCCAGGCAAGAGGCACTGATGCCGACAATGGCATTGGCAGGAAGAAGCTTTCTTGCCTCCTCGAATTCTGTTGGGAAGAGCATTAGCTTCTGACCATCTAAGCATATCACATGGTGGGGTTACAAACTCATATCATCCTGACCCAGATGCACGCCCTCAGCCCCAACAGCGACAGCGACATCGACTCGGTCATTGATCAAAAGTGGGACATTGTATTTCTGAGTGATCTGGTGCAGCTTTCGGGCTGTCTCAACCAGGACGCCGGTGTCGTTGGTCTTGTCGCGATATTGCACCACCGTCACGCCTACCGAGATTAGCAGACATAAAGCCAAGATGTCAATTCCTGCAGTCTTACCTCCTTTGAGTGCCTCTTCCACAACCCAGCACAAGTCTCGCCCCTTGAGAATAGCCGGGGTCGAGTCTGTGACGAGATACAGCGACAAGTCCAACGGCATGCTGTCTTGGCGACCGTGGGAAAAAAATATAACTCCTAGTCTCACCAGAAAAAGTTGTGACGTACAAGCAGATTAAACTAGGCTGTTTTGCTGATCCTTGGTCTCTTGGTCGTTTCTATGTCAATTGTAATGCAGAAAATGGGCCGTTGGGGGAACGTGGTGGGGACCAAAGTTTGATCTCATCGTGCAGCAACGTCGGTGCAGCCTTGTTGGTAGTCCAAAGATCTATACTGATATACAGATATTACGTGAGTATCAAGAAGGATTTTCATTAAAATAGTACTATTATATAATTTTCAGTATAATGAGTCTCATTGGAAGTTATTCAAAATATATTCCAATGATATATAGGGTGGATATAAAGGGTTCGAATGATGCGGTGGACGCAATTAAAAAATATTGATGCCTCAATATTCGTTCTGCTACCCGTTACCGCCCACTATTTACGTGAATGATGATGACGTAAGCCTGTTTGTCCCGTTAAAATCCTTCGTTCCTTCGCTTTCTTTCTTTGCATCAACCCACTTTCCATCGATTTCTCGAGGCCTCGTCTGTGAAGCCTTCCAAATTTACTGTGACCGCGTCAACTGTGCTTGGCAGTTCACGCCTTTATTTTTTTACACGGATTTCGTTCGCATCGCCATCATCACTTTCATAAACCCGTCATTCGTGGGTCTCCGACGTCTTCCTCGGATTCCCTCCAGAACACCCCCGTTGGTCGTTCTCGCCACCCGCCAGAGAAAGCTGATACAAGACAAACTGTCTATGTATTCGTCCTCCGTCCAAAATTCCGACCATCACCTGCCGCTCAAGCTGCAAACGTTTCGCGCGCCGAAACCTTGCAGTATACACCTTCGATCCTGTGGCTGAACCCCCCGGACGCCTATCTCTTTCGTGACCTTTCCGTGAGATCACACTGCAAAGCAGATATATCCATCAAAAAAAAAGTTGAACTCGACACGCATGTCTTGTTTCGTTAACAACACCACCGTTAAAATCCCTTCCCGCCTCCTATTCCGAAAGCCTACTGTTCCGTTCTCGTGATCAATTTTCACCCAACCAACCGTCACCATGGCCACTGTCAACATTCGTCGGGATGTTACCGATCCCTTCTACCGCTACAAGATGGAGCGCCTGCAGTCCAAGATTGAGGGCAAGGGCAATGGCATCAAGACCGTCATTGTCAACCTGAACTCGGTTGCTGGGTCCCTTAGCCGCCCACCAGCCCACTTGATCAAGTACTTTGGGTTCGAACTTGGCGCACAGGCTAATGCCAAGCCGAGCGATGAACGCTGGATCATTAATGGTGCTCACGATGCCCCGAAGCTCCAGGACTATCTGGATGGGTTCATCTCCAAGTTCGTGCTTTGCAAGAAATGCAAGAACCCCGAGACAGACGTGATCATCAAGGACGAAAAGATCACCCTGGACTGCAAGGCTTGTGGTCAGCGATCCGACGTCGACCCACGCCACAAGCTGACCACCTTCATCGTTCGGAACACCCCGACCAAGGGTGGCAAGAAGGACAAGTCCACGAAGCGGACTCGCCGTGACCGGAACAAGGAGAAATCCACGGCCAATGGAGACCACGATGGCAGCCCTGGGGACAGCAACGGATCGGAGAACGGGGATGAGAATGGCGACGCTGCCCACGATGCTGGTAGTGACGATGAGCTCACTCGCCAGGCCAAGGAACTTGAGGCCGAGGCCGAGATTGCTGACGACGACTGGGCCGTTGACTTCTCGGAAGAGGCTGTGAAGGCCCGTGCCAAGGACCTGCCCACGGAACTGAAGAACTCGCTCGTCCTCGAGGAAAATGACGACGAGGAGGCTGATGGCCCCTCGGCCTACGAGCAGCTGGGTAGCTGGATTGTCAGCACTGCCGCCGAGAAGAATGGTGTAATCAACGTTAGCGACATCGAAGTCTACAAGAAGGCGAAAGAGTTTGGTATTGAGACCAAACACAAGACGGTGGCCGTGCTGGCTCAGAGTCTTTTTGACGACAAGATTGCCAAGCAGATCGAGGATCGCGCGCCGCTGCTCAAGAAGATGATCACTTCGGAGCGCCACGAGAAGGCTTTCCTGGGTGGCACTGAGCGCTTCGTTGGCCAGGACCACCCTGCCCTCATCGCGCAGGTCCCGGCTATCTTGCTGGGTTACTACCAGAATGACCTTGTGTCCGAGGAAACCCTCAAGGCATGGGGTGCCAAGGCCAGCAAGAAGTACGTCGACATCGCCACTAGCAAGAAGGTCCGCAAGTCTGCTCAGCCGTTCCTGGAATGGCTCGAAAATGCAGAGAGTGATGAGGAGAGTGAGGAGGAATAGATGGTGGATGTTTTGTACACCGTTTGGTTCCGAGTCGCTCGTTTTGTTGCTATTGCTTCCTCGATACCACTCTTTTGAATCTGCCTTTTTGACTATCGTTTCTGCTGTGCTATCTCGCATGGGATCTAGTCAGCTTAAATAGCAGTTCTAGCTCAGCTCACCAATCGCCACTCATTTGAACTATTATATAAATCTCCTGGGCACTGTATACCAAATATATTTCTAGTAAAATCGATCCATATTTGTATCATGCTTATTTAGTGCCATGCAATAAATGTCCTATCAACACCAGCCCCATCCAATGACTAGAATACCACCGCCGCAAACCTCATTTCCACGCCAGCAATTGCCACAGATATACTCGAGTCACTTCCCTCCATAATCCCGGACGTAGTCTTCGAACCCACACGAGCCCTTGACATATGTCTTTGCCGCATGAAAATAAACCACGTCAAATCAGCATTCCAACTCTCCATAGCTCGAATCGCATCCTCCACAGACCCCAGCACATTGCGCTGCGCCTCATCCAAACCTGGCGCTGAATCGGAAGAGCCCCATCGCCAGGACTGAAAGTAATACTCCGGCCCGGTAAACAGCGCGATCCACGCCGCGAGCAGCTCGCAGATACGATCGCCCACCGCCAACGGCAGGCGCACATGTGCGAGAACCGTGATGAAGAGGGCTACGAGAGCGCGCCACAGATTATGGTGCGGCGTGAAGGCTCGGGAGCCGGAGGAGAATACCGTGGGGGATAAAGAGAGGGAGGATGAGAGGACGAGATCCAGGCCTGGATATGATTCTGTAGACTTGTGAAGGAAGGAAGACGATGGTGTGGCGGCATGGCCCTGCTGTCGAGCGCGGCGCTCATTTGCCGCTTCGGCATCTTGTCGTACTTTATCCCAGACGCGGCGGTAGAGCAGGTCCCAGCGCGGGAACTCGGTTTCGATGCGCGATGCTAGGAAGTCGCCTGCACCACGGCACATGGTTTCGATGGCCTGACAGGCTGTTGTGGTGACGAAGGTTTCTTCCTGGAAGTCGTGGGTATCGGATGCACCAATTGATTCAGCCGACGGAAAATGCCGGGAGATGAGAGACTTGGAAGATGAGGCGCTGGTAAGAGATGTTGGGAAGATGATCCGACTGGCGACTGCGGACCAAAGATCGTTTATCAGGGGCAGGAAGCTGTTTTCGTTTTGCGAGAGCGCGGGGAGCACCTCGATGAGAATGGAGAGCAGGGATCGCCGGAGGTATGGCGATGGGGAGGACAGATGCGAGGGGATAGATTTGACTATGTGCAGAAGAAGTGAGTGCGTCTTGCTCAGCGGCTTTTCGCTATCCTCGGGCTCCTTGGGTGGCGGGAGGGGTTCGTCGGATTCGGCTTTGTCCAGCAGCTCTGAGATAGACTCGGGTTCGGGAGCTGGTTTCCCGTATGTCTCTGACCATGGTTTCTGGGGATGAGCAATTTTGCTGTCTGCGTCTGCGAGCTCCTCTGAATCGTGCTTGGCGAGACGGGTCTTCCGATCTGCAATGTCCTTGGCCACAGTCGAGATTGAGAGGTGTTGGTATTGGTTCTTGCGGTGATCTGACGGTCCGCCTTCTTTGCCGTTGTCAATCGTCAACAGTGATGGCTTCTTGGCGCCCTCTTCCACAATCGACGCCAGCGTTTTGAACATCATTTCCACAAGCTTCGGATAGCCGTGGTACAGGTCCAGTATTCCGAATATCGAGTCCACCAGATCATCCAGATACGGAATCAGTCGCGCGCCACAAAGTTTGACCATCATGAATAACACCTGTGGTGGATATGGCGATACGTCGAACGTGTTGAGCTTCAGGGACACTGAGTTCACCAAGTAATCCACATTTTCAATGATCATGGAGCTCGTGTCTGGATAATTGCAGGAGTTGGTCAGAATGTTGAGACATATCATGGCATGCCGCTGAAGACTTGGATTATTGGACGCAAGCAGTTGCAGTGTAGGGTAAAGAGCGTCCATGAGCTCGGGCCGGAAGGCTTCGCCGAGTTGCTGCGCTTGAAGAGCCACGGCCTCCAATGCTAGGGCAGAAGCCCGCCAATCACCTGAGGCATCTGCCGGAAGCTCGTTCAAGATACTCAGCGAAACGTAGTATAGTTCCTCAATCATACCCGCACCAGCGGATGGTGAAAGCAATTGCTCGACATGGTCAACGGAGATGAACTCGTCAAAACCGGCCGTGTGTTGCGACTGATCTCTTAGAGAGGACAATGCCAACCAGAAAGGCGCAATGGCAGTTTCATCCGATGCGGCGTGCATGCGGTTGACTATTAATCGAGTGATCTCATTTCCGGACTCGGACAAATTGAGCCGTGTAATCATAGCCCGGAGATCTTTCAGTGTTTGCTGCTGGCTTCGGTGTTCCAGAAGCACTGGTGGGAACGTCCTCGACCCGGCATCCGAATCAAGTACATCCCAGTTGACGGTCTCTGCAGTGGAGGCAACTGGCTGGAGAGTATCGGTACCATGCTTTACAACAGCACCAACGCTCTCACAAAGTCCAGACGCCAGACTGCTGGTTAGAAAATCTGAGCCAGATTGAACTTGAGACAGGACCTGGAAGGAAGTTGAGATCTGACGGATTCCCCATTGCTTGGCTGTTTCATCATTGCTTTGCATTATCCGCGGGAACGACGTAAGCCATGAGTGCAAGGATTCCTTGATCGAGTCTAATACAATAGGATAGCTGGTAGCAAGATGGATTATTGTCGTGTATGGCTGATTGGGTGCTTCGCCCTCCTCATCAGCCAAAACCACGATCGTGTCCACCATCATGGACACGGCATCTCTCAGAGTGGTCTGGGACTCTTCAATGACCAGCAAGCAGAGGTCTAGTAACGCAGACTGCACTTCAGACCGTTGATGACGTCGGACCTGAATCACATTAGCCAATGCTAACTTGATCTGTGTCGTTGTAGCTTTCAGCCAAGAAGCATCAAGAACTAGCTTGTCGTTTCCTGGCTGGGCTGCAACTGGCTTTTCTGTTGTGGAGGCAACACGGTCACTCAAGACAGCCCTCAGAAGCTGGGTAAAGATTTGCAAAGAGGTTTGAAGCAGTTTATATGATCTCCGAGCTTGAGTAGTTGGTTTCAGGACCTTGGTCAATTCTGACACGGTACGCGGCATGATACTCGCTAGCACCACGCGATCTGTAACTCGAGCATAGAGGGCCTGCAGAGCCTTGGCGGCTGCTAGACAGACATCGTCTGATCTCTCGTCCACAAGCCCCTCGAGCAAAACATACACGGTTTGGTCAACAACAGTTGCAGTGCCGATCTCGTGGAAGATCGTCTGTTCAGCCACAGGTCCCTCTAGCACGTTGAAAATGACTTCGAGGCAATTGAATCCAGCAATGGACAATTCCTCTGATGTTTTCGACTTCGGGGCATTTTTATCTTCAGTTTTGTTCGGCGATCCGCCCACAATAAGAGTTAACAATATGATCAATTGCTTGCCCATAACGGGAGATAGTCGCTGGCGCCAGCCGTCTGCGACCAAGATCCGCAAACATTGGACGGCTGACTCTAAGCATCGTGCAGGGAGCCGTTGAGTCTCGTTGAAAATGTGCGATAAGGGGAAGAACGCATATTCCGCAAGTTTCTCGTCGAGAGCATCCTTCCCGGCGAGGTCGCTTAAAGCATTATGGACTGGATCCAGAGCTCGAATAACGTCCGCAGCTGAGACTTGGTTTCCGCGAAATCGAAGGCCCGTAGAGCTGAGTTCGACACAGGGTGTACGTAGCTAGTATAAGGCAATATTAGACTCCAGTATGTCTGGCACATCGAAACAGTAGCGATGCATACCCGCTTGAAGGATTCCTGCCGTTGGTTGTCCATTGCGACTGGAAATCAGTTCGTGATTCGGCGGGGAAATTATCGACAAGAAGCCATCAAATAACCAAAAATCTAATCAAACAGAAAAGAAAGACATTCTAGTCGCCAACCATCACGATTGAAGCAATTGCTGGACTCGACTGCGGCGGGACTGCATCATCGCGGACAAAATTGACCGCCTAGAGCGCGCCACTGCCAGCCAAATAAAGCGGTGAGACATATCATTCCAGTTGATAATAAGCACGTGACTCCCATCGCGCGTCACGTTCGCATGGAGACGAGCGCTGCCTGTAAGACATAGCGCCCTTTGCTCTTTGCTGCCTTGCTGGTTGTCTGCCTGGTTGCATTATCTGGTCTGGTTGAAGTTATTTATTCCGACTTCTTCCCAGGTTTTGCTCAAGCTGAAATCTCGGCAATTCGCCTATGCGCGCGCTGCGGATCTCGGAGCTCGCGCCTACATCACTTTCGCGCTGCAGACCCAACATTAGAGTTGATTTTGGGCAATACCCGAATCCAGCCAGCAAATCAACATTACGCATATACCAAAGCTCATTCTATCATATCGGCACTGCAAACCGTTCAAAATCCTCCTTGCGCGACCTAACCATATTGCCGTTGCGCTTGTATCCTGCGACAATGGCGGAGGACAAGAGCAGAAAACAGGCTACACTGGGGTATGTGCGCGATTCCCAGGCGACCATCGGGTGCGTGGATGTTGCTGCGAAGACGAATGGTGTCCATGGGGGTTGGTGCTTCAGCAATCGGAATTAAGTAGCTAATACGCTACTCTACAGGAGGTTTTTCGGCTCGAATGCAAATGCCAACCAGGCACCGAAGAAGCAGACAACTTTGGCATTTGGCGGGAAAAGGCAGAGGGAAAGTAGCGATGCAGCCGACGAGACACCGGACGCAACCGACGCCACGAAAGATGAATCTGAGCCCAACGTCGAAGATGCTGCAGAGAAAGCAGATGGCGCTCTTTCCAATGGGGCAAAAACAATCAAAACCCTGAAGCGCGAGAAGAAAGACGATGATGCGGATAGCGACGGGTCCGACATTCAGCCTGTCTCAAAGCGGAGACGTAAGGCGTCAAGCGATGCCTCGCCAGTCAAGAAAAAGCCCTCATCGCCCAAAAAGCAAAAGACTACTGAAATAAAGACCGAAGCACCATCCCCGAAGCCTATCGTGAAGAAGGCGTCTGGCGAAGAGACTCCTAAGGAGGAGGAAAATAAATCAGACCTGGACGAGGAGGGTGTGCAATCTGCCAGTGAGGAAGAAGAGGAGGAGAAACCAGAGATTAAAAAGAAGAGGATTGAAAAGGTGCAGGCTACGCTAAAAGGATGCGGCAAGGATCCATATCCCGACTGGAAAGCGGGCGAGCCGGTTCCCTACGCAGCACTATGCACCACTTTTTCCTTGATCGAAATGACGAGAAAGCGATTGGAGATCTCGGCCCATTGCTCTCTTTTCCTCCGCCAGGTTCTGCGCTTGACCCCGAAGGACTTTCTACCAACCGTTCAACTCATGATCAACAAACTGGCTGCCGATTATGCCGGCATCGAATTGGGAATTGGGGAGTCATTGATCATGAAAGCCATCGGCGAGAGTACTGGCCGTAGCTTGGCTGTGATCAAGGCTGATCAACAAGAGATTGGCGACCTCGGGTTGGTGGCCGCTAAGAGTCGATCCAACCAGCCGACTATGTTCAGACCCAAGCCTTTGACTGTCAGGGGAGTACACGAAGGTCTGCTTGGCATTGCCAAGGTTCAAGGTCATGGAGCCCAGGACAAGAAGATCTCCGGGATCAAGAAGCTGCTATCTGCAGCTGATGCCGCTACGGCTGGCAAAGGAAGCAAAGGAGTGGACATCACCAAGGACAAAGGGGGCCCTAGTGAGGCCAAATTCATTGTACGTTTCTTGGAAGGCAAACTCCGGCTGGGACTCGCAGAAAAGACAGTGCTTGTGGCCATTGCCCAGGCTGTAGTGGCCCACGAAGCTGCTGTTAAGGGCGAAACCCCGTCGGTGAATAAAGAAACAGAAGGTGAAGCGATCCTAAAGACGGTTTATAGCGAGCTTCCTGCCTGGGAAGCCATCATCCCCGCCATGCTCGACCACGGTTTATTCAACCTGCATGAGGTATGCAAGCTCCAGCCCGGAATCCCGCTGAAGCCCATGCTTGCCAAGCCGACCAAGTCTATCACCGAGGTGCTCGACCGCTTTGAAGGAAAGGAGTTCACGTGCGAGTACAAGTATGATGGTGAAAGGGCCCAGATCCACTATGTTGCCCCGGAGTTCATCCACAAATATCCCGAGTCTACAGCCACACTGCAAAAGGACAGCAAAGGCCTTAGCGCTATCTTCTCTCGGAACTCGGAGGATCTGTCCAGGAAGTATCCCGATGTGCTGGAGAAGCTGAACGGGTGGATCAAGAGCGATGTGGACAGCTTCGTTTTAGATTGTGAGACAGTTGCCTGGGACATTGTCAGCAAGAAAGTCCTTCCGTTCCAACAATTGATGACTCGCAAGCGGAAAGACGTTAAGGCAGAAGATGTCAAGGTGAAGGTCTGCATATTTGCATTTGATTTGCTCTTTTTCAATGGAGAGGTAAGGCTCCTTGATGCCGCCCAATTGCCTTTCTTGCTGCTAACTCTGATGACAGCCCTGTGTGAAGAAGTCTCTTCGTGAGCGACGGCAGCTTATGCATGAATGTTTCCAGCCAATTGAGGGCGAATTCCAATTCGCGCAATGGGGCAACACGAACGACCTGGACGAGATACAAAATCTGCTGGAAGATAGCGTCAAGGCATCGTGCGAGGGACTCATGGTGAAAATGCTGGATACGGAGGAGAGTGGGTATGAGCCCAGCAAGCGGAGTCGAAACTGGCTGAAGGTACGATTCAGATGGGTTTGCGTGTTTTCTAATTGTTGCTGACACCGAGCGCAGGTCAAAAAAGACTACCTCGCTGGAGTTGGCGATTCCCTTGACCTGGTTGTTTTGGGTGCCTACTACGGCCGCGGAAAACGCACCTCTGTCTACGGTGCTTTCCTTCTTGCTGCGTACAACTCCAACAGTGACACCTACGAGACGATTTGCAATATCGGCACAGGATTCTCTGAGGCTGCCCTCGAGGAGCTTCACAAGGAGCTTTTGCCTCTAGTCATCGACCGACCAAAACCTTTCTACTCTCATTCCAACGTCCCCAAAGATCAGCCCGATGTTTGGTTCGAGCCCCGACTTGTCTGGGAAGTCAAAACAGCCGACTTGACTCTCAGCCCCCGCTACAAAGCAGCTGCCGACGAGTTTGAAGGAACGACGGGTGGCGGCAAAGGCGTTTCTCTGCGGTTCCCACGATATATCAAGTCGCGTGAGGACAAGAAGCCCGAGCAAGCGACCTCGACCCGGGCTGTCGCTGAGATGTACCGGAAACAGGAAGCCGTGGCCAAGGAGAATGCGGGCAAGGGAGGAGTGGATGATGATTTTGAGTATTGACTGACTTCTACTACTACTCCATTCACGGGAGTCGTGATGACTGAGAATAGTCGCATCATTCAGCACCCTGTATACACCATCCAGACTTGGAATGGTGCCACTGGGTCTTCCTCTTGTACTGGGGAAGTCCTGTTTATGAGTTTTAGGATTTTCCATTCAGCATCCGCAGCTACTCAATATTCAAACCAACATAATCTCCAGTCTTTCAGTGGCTTCTATTTATGAGATATGTTCTCTCCTTTCCTCAAGCGTTATCATCGATGTTCGTCAACCCCCCCCCCTTGTCGGGATGTGAAAGTACTTGGCGCTGCAACCCCCGTCGGCTTAGGGTTTCTTTGTTCCCCTCACTCCGGCGTTAGTCTCTTTAGTCTCTTTAGTGTCTTTAGTGCCTCGGCCATGCCCGCTCAATGCTGCCTCTTTCATGTTTGTCTCTCATAGCGACATCGGAATGTAACATCCCCCCCCTTTTGCACGGGAAACAGCCACCCCCACTCGATGGCCACGGCTGCCCCGACACTTAAATACACGCCAGTCCTTCTTGCGCGCCTGGCTCTCGGCGTGTTTCTCCTCGGCAGCGTGTGAGCATACCTAATCGTCAACATGCGGTCATTTCAATGGCTCGCGCTTGCATCGACGTTTGTCTCTGCGGGGGCGATCACACCGGAGTCAGTGCTCGGTGGCCCTATATGGGTCTTCTTGAACGACTTACTGATCTTGTTGTAGACAGTTGATCACGGCTCCACGAAGGGATCAGGCCGTGCCGAATCCGTCGGGAGTGCGTCGCGTGCCTTGGTTAACATGTTGTGAGAGTACTTGTGTTGACCTGTTTATAGGAGGTCGCTTTGTTCTCAACATCGCAGTATTCCTTCGACACCCATGCTTCGTCTTCCTGGTGGAGTCTGCTGGATTTGAATTCGGGCAAGGTCTCTCGGCTCACTAACGACAGCAGCGTTTCTGAAGTGGTCTGGTTGGGGTCAACCGACTCCAATGTTTTGTATATTAACAACACCAATGCCCAGATCCCTGGAGGCGTTGAGCTGTGGATTTCCAACACTGAGGATTTTGATGGCTCGTATGTTATCAGCTCTTCCTTTTTCTTTGTCTTCCATATTGATTGTCTTCTAGTCGGTACAAGGCTGCATCTCTGCCGGCTTCGTTCTCTGGTCTCAAGACAGCGGTACCAAGTCGGGTGATATTCACTTTGTGGTATATAGCCAGACCTATGGCAATGGGACAGCATACAATGAGAAACTCGCAGCCACCCCGTTGAGCTCCGCCCGGATCTACGATAGTATCTATGTCCGGCACTGGGATACTTGGCTCACAACCACCTTCAATGCGGTCTTTTCAGGAACTTTGAAAAAGAAGATCACCGGACAGGGAGGGAAATCTCGTTTTTCATTGACTGGCCCTCTTCACAACCTCGTCGCTGGGGTCAAGAATCTTGAAACTCCTTATCCTCCGTTCGGAGACTCGTCTGACTACGATCTGTCGCCTAACGGCAAGTGGGTGGCTTTCAAGAGCAAGGCACCGGAACTCCCTCAAGCCAACCACACTGCATCGTATATCTACCTGGTTCCTCACGACGGCTCTGAAAAGCCCGTGGCCATCAACGGTCCGAAAAGCCCCGGCACGCCCCATGGGGTCCGAGGAGATTCCAGCAGTCCTGTATTCTCGCCGGACAGTGACCAGATCGCGTATCTTCAGATGAAAGACATTGCTTACGAGGCCGATCGACGCACACTCTACGTATACACTATTGACTCGAAGAAAACAATCTCCAGTCTGGCGAAGAATTGGGATCGCTCGCCGAGCGCCATCAAATGGACTCCCGATGGCCAGAGCCTCATTCTCAACACGGAAGACAAGGCCCGCCAGCGCTTGTTTTTGTTGCCGGCCGACGCAGGTGATGACTTCAAGCCCCACAATTTCACTGATGGCGGTGTCGTGAGCGCATACTATACCCTGAAAAACGGCGATGTTTTGGTCACTGGCTCTGCGATTTGGACGAGCTGGACGGTCTACACGGCGAATCTGAAGAAGGGTGTCACGAAGACCCTCTTCTCTGCTAACAAAGTCGATTCATCCCTCAAGGGGCTTAGCTCCTCGGATGTGGATGAGTTTCATTTCAAAGGAAACTGGACTGATGTATGTTTCTTTGCGCCCTTCACCGATGCTTGAGTCTGACCTTGTTTAGATCCATTCCTGGATTGTCTATCCCCCAAATTTCGACAAGGCTCAGAAATACCCACTGCTGTTTTACATTCACGGCGGGCCCCAAGGCTCCTGGGCTGATTCCTGGAGCTCTCGATGGAACTACAAGGTGTTTGCGGACCAAGGATACGTGGTGGTTGCGCCGAACCCGACGGGTAGCACTGGCTTTGGGGACAAGCTGACAGATGCGATCCAGAATAATTGGGGTAAGTCTATCTCAGATGGTATGGGTCATATATGGGCCTTTTCTAAAAATAAGCAGGCAGCTATCCCTACGACGACCTGGTTAAGTGCTGGGAACATGTCCGCGACAACTTTGATTACATTGACACCGATCACGGTGTAGCAGCAGGGGCAAGCTACGGAGGTTTTATGATCAACTGGATCCAAGGCAATCCCCTTGGGCGCAAATTCAAGGCGCTGGTCAGCCATGACGGAACATTCGTGGCCGATGCTAAGGTGTCGACTGAGGAGCTGTGGTTCATCGAGCACGATGTATGCATTTGCTTTCCTTCTTCGCCACCCCTGATTTTCTTTGATTGGGTTGTTCAATGTCTGGTCCTCTTATACTAACCTTGTTTCAAGTTCAACGGCACCTTCTGGGCCAACCGAGACAACTACCGTCGCTGGGATCCATCGGCTCCGGAGCATATCCGACAGTTTAGCACACCGCAGCTCATTATCCACAGCTCCAAGGACTATCGTTTACCCATTTCAGAAGGTCTGAGTCTTTTCAATGTTTTGCAGGAACGGGGAGTGCCGAGCCGGTTGTTGAATTTCCCTGATGAGAACCATTGGTAAGTGTGCTGTGTTGAGACCCAAGTCACATTCGATATTTTAGCATCTCTAATCCATAATAGGGTCCTCAATCCAGAAAACAGCCTGGTTTGGCACCAGCAGGTGCTTGGGTGGCTGAATCGGTATTCGGGTGTCGAGAAGCATAACCCTAAGGCTGTCACGCTGGATGATACCAAGGTACCGGTGGTGGATTACAATCCTTGAATGTTAGATAGGGTATAAGATCACTGGCTGTTTTGGATTCTTTTACCCGGGTAGGATAGAGCTTTATGAAGAGCTGGCTATGTTGGGTTGGTGTCTTGGATGATGGTTCTCAGACAATGCCATTGCTAATTCAAGCCGGGAAATCGCGTGTTAAATTTGTTTCAACTTCTTTTGTTTGCCTCACTTCAGAGCCACTCTGGAGGAATTCACTACGGAAGCCCCCAGGGCCTATTTGAGGGTATTCCCCGTTCTGCACATAAAAAGAGCACTCCACCCAGCTCGCCATCCTCCATCCTCCCCACCACCATCTTAGAATCATCTCCTCTCTTCTCATTTCATCCATCTCATCATCAGCTCTACCACAAGATGGATCCCAAAATGGAACCATCAACACCCAAAGTGTCCACCCAAAGTGGTACGTTCCACGTCCACGTCGCCACTCCCATCCCCAAGATCCCCAACTTCGCTCACAACATCTACAACGAAGCACCCAACACCCTCTCCCAAACGTCTACTGCGTACCCAGCGCTGAGCATTGAGACCGAGACCGAAGAGAAGGCCGACTCTGAATGTGAACAGCCCTACCAATTCCTAACAAAAGCACTTTTTGAGACAGACCACGCTGACTCGGACACAATGGATCTAACTATAGGTTCAGAGTCAGACTTCTCCGCCTCATCGGTCGATTCAGACGAAGACGAGGACAAGGACAACTCCTTCCAGGAAGAGGCGCAGATCGAAGAAGAACAGCAGACGCTGCGCCATCTGGACTTCTTCCTCGACAACTCCAAGGACAAGCACTGCATCCCGCTGACGATCGAGCCGCTGACTGGCACCGAGAACTACAAGTCCTGGCTGACTGGCATCGAGCTGCTGATGCGCCAGCACCAGGTCTGGCAGCTTGCTATTGGGGAAATCGAGCCGCTGGATGAAAGTCATGATCGCTACCTTTGGTGGGTGCTTATGCGGGATGTCGCCATCACCTGCATCTTTGCCAATGTCTCGCCTGAGATCCGCAAGGATCCTTGCTTTGTTTGTGCTGTTGATAACAAGGATCCTGAACTTATCATGCAGATGCTGTGGATGCATTTCTCGGAGTCGAATGGTGGGAGCCATGACCATGATGATGATGGAGATGTGTCGTCTTGAGCTGAGATGGGGCATTTTCTCCTTTGGCTGGTTGGCTGGGTGGTTGTTGCGTTTCTCTTTCTTTTCTTCTTTTTCCTCTCATTGTGATGGGTTTCTCTTGATGCTGTGGGATACTATTACTGTTGAAAACTGAGCACTTGTGAAATGATATTTGAATCCGCCGAGAGTATTGACAAAAGACGTCTATGTTGGCTCGCTTGCCGGTCTTCTCCCCTCTGATCTTCACGTCAATCAAGGACTAGGCGTTCCCTCCCCTCCCTGGGGCTTGCTGCGGGTGCTGGGGACAGAATACAAGTTTTAGCTTAGTGCTCTGCTTGAGTTGGCCCCAAGATTCACATTAAGCAATTGACTCGAGCACAAGTGTCCTGTGAAATTAATTCCTTGGTCTTCTGGGAATATTCTTGGCCACTGCCTGGATAGTAGGGTACATTTGCGCCATTGTAAGGAAGAACCATAGCCTGTAGGGGCCATAACGCGGGTGAGCCATAGGAGACCCAGGAGGATATATAAGTATTTCCTAGCCTCATCGGCATGATGCATTTATGATGCCGACTCAGACGGACTCGCCGCCGAAGCCGAGCCCATAGTCTCAGTCTTCGTCTCTGCCGTGTAACCGTGGCAACTGAAATTTGGGGCCTAACCCGACACGATATCGGCTAAAAAAAAAAAAAAAGAGAGAATCGTTAGGATAAAGAAACCAAAGACAAGAAAAAAAAAGGCGTAGTCAACGAACAGATAGGAAGACTGCCCCAATCACCGCAGTCCAGAGTCTTGTTGTCCTCCACGTAGCAAGCATTGGCCGGGATGCTGTTAAAAGCATCACCACTAGATATATAATCAGCTAAATAGCCTCGCAAGAGTCGAGATAACTCTTCCACTCACTCTTTCTGGGCCCCAATTTTGCCGTTGCTTTTCGTCACGAGACAGTGGTTCAAATTAAGGTCTCCCTTGGTGTACACATCCCCATCGTTTTGAGGGGGAGGGCACTTAACTTCCAGAGAGAGCTGGTCTCGCTCACCCTTAGACATAAGAATGCTCTCATGCCAGACGCAATCGGCGACTGCGCCCGCAACGAGAGTCAGCGCAGGCAGAAGGACTAGGTTGAACTTCATGGCGAGGGTGGATGAAAGAAAGCTGTGGTGTGGGGGAAATCAAGAAATGTATGAAAGAAAAGAAGTTGCTTCCTTCTCTGGTCTTATATACATATATATATATATATCGTTCAATTGACCGAATAGTCGAAACTCGTTAATCACGTTCGCCCAGTCCTTCTCCCCGTCGAATTTCGGGGCCAATTCTCTCGAAACGACCGAGATTGATGTTTACCGGGACTCTGGAAATCGGGGCCGCCCGAACCAAGAAGAGCACCGATCGACAAGCAGAGTAGCTTTCCTCTTCGACAATTTATTCCCCAGTCCATATCGTAGTACAATTAGGCGATTCAGACCGTGAGTGAGCCAGCAACATGCGGTGTCTACGCCGGATCCGCTTCAGCTGGTAAGAAGATCACCATCCACATATCCGACTCTATCTACCTTTCCCTCTTTTTTCTAACCGAGACTTTCTTTTGTTCTTCGTGGGATCCATAGGGCGTGGATCCACTATAATCCTTGGCAACTCTTCAATTTCCCTTTTTGGCTCCTGTTGATAGCACTAACCGGAGATCCCACACATACGAAGTCATAATCCTAAAAAATAGGCCGGTTTCTTGTTTCGCATGATACACCTCCCCTCTTCCTGGCTTTATCAATAATCCGAAGTGCCTTGATCAGCTTTGCATGGCACTCTGCCCGAAGTAGCAGATGCGATGCCCGGCTTTTGAACAAAGTATACCAGCTAAAGGGATAGATTTGACGACCCTAAGACTGGACTGCCGATTGCATTCTGGAGCGGGTGAGATGAGCTAGCAGCCGTTGATATGCAAGGACCTCCCGCCAGGGACTGGCCAATGGTGCTGTGATGGAGAGCTCTTGGATCTTCTCCACGGCGTGAACAAGCGAATCGACGAGTTCCAGCTGATGTGTTGGAGCAAACGTGTCCTATACAATGTCGAGGGGAACTGTCCACGTAACAGATTCGGTAAAAATATAGTAAATCTCGTTTTGAGTCTGCACTCGTGAAGCCGTTTTGCAGAACTGACGGCACAAGCTCGTTGAGTTGAGAGCGTTCTAAACGCTGGAGAGTTGCCGAAGTGGTCAATTCTCTTCCCGATGTCTCGAGTCAGACAATAATATCTTTTGGATAATCTGGACGTGCAGGTATCAAATTTGTTTAAGATGATGGTGCGGCTGGTTGGCTCGAGACCGGTCACCCTGGGGAAAATGTCAAGGAGAACTGTCTCATCTGGGACGAGATATTGTTTATCGGAGACCATCTGGTTGGTGGTAAACAGCTACTTTGAATGCTGTCAGGGAAGGGCAAAGAGAAGTCAGCTAGATCAGACACAAAGAAATAGGTATGCTGGACAATTGCGGGGCTGTAGTAAGCCTGGTTTACATTGTCAAGAGTATCAACCAAGTCGCCTTCGTTTGTGGCAATTGACAATAGCCAACACTGCGGTCTGTCTGCAACTGTTCTGTACACACCGATTCATGAATACGCACAAGAATGTCAGAATACAACCCCTTCCCCCCAACACCATGCCCGACCAACGCCACCTAAATACAAGAGAAGCCACCCAAAATCGCATATATAAGGTTCGAACAACGCCAGAAAAAGCAACTTGAACAAACACATGGGATTTTTTTTACAACTCGCCACCATGACGACCAGTATCATCCTTGCCCGAGCCAGGGGCCATGAAGCCGCCGGCGCGGACACGCAAACCAAAATTGACCAGGATCACAGCGACCAATCCGACGCCAACCACCGTCGGACCCCATTTCTCATAATACACGCGCTTGACGTCGCGGCGCTTGCGGATCTTGTCGACGCGCCAAATATAAAGGAAGAGACTATAGACCAGAGAGAGAGCGGCCAGGACGGTGAATGCCCAAGACGATGCTAGGGTTGCGGAATCGGCCCCGAAATTCAGGAGAGTGGCGGCGATGCCACCAACGATGATGGAGAATTCCAGCCAGGATAGAAAGGTGCGTTCGGCGGCAAAGTATACTTTGGGCTCGACACGGACCGGCACGAAGATACCTAATAAGAGATTAGCCTGGGCAATTCCTGGTGGGTTTCAAGAGGTGGAAGTAAACATACGTTTGCCTGGAGGAGCTTTGAACTTTTGGAAGGTACGCCGTTCGCCCAGAACAGCGATCCCACGCTGTTCTGCAGGAGGGAGTGTCGTGGGACGTGGACGTGGAACCAGTGCCAGAAGACCGTTCACAAAGGCAGAGCCCGCGCGCCGTACATAGTGCTTGGCGAGTTGCTCCGCGTAGTAGACACCGCCCACTCGACGCGCCTCTTCTAACTCGTCTGAGTCCACCGATTCATCGTCTGAATCATATAATGGGTAATCTTCGTCGCCAGGCAGCGGCTGTGCCGCAATCCGCTCCTCGACATCCAGCTCATTACTACCGGGATCAGGAAACAACACATGTTGTGGTGGGTGCGCGTCACCCGGCAAGCCGTTCGCAGCTTCTTCCTCCGCGCCCGGGGTTTCATCGTCGTCCGAGTCATCATCGTTGGCAGAGATCGACGTACTAGCCAGTGGTCGATGAATGCCGTACTTGCGCGTCACAGGCTTGCGGATGTCGACGTCCATCTGCGGCATCCAGAAAGGAAGCAGTTTAATGCGGCTAGGGAACATCGTGGCCGTACCGTGGATGAACTTGCTGAATTTGGGCACCGCCTCTACTAGGTGACTCGCCGTCAGGTCCCGGATCCACTGCGGAGGCTCCTGGCCTGCTTGGGTTTGCAGCTTCACCTCCAGCACGGCATAGGGAAATCGGTCAATGTCCTCCGGTGGGAGCTGCGAGAAGGGATAGTCCACCCCGATATCCATCCGGCGCCAGTTCTTTCCGGCCCGCTGCCGGCCGTCCAAGTTATCCTCACGAACCATGGTCAGCTCTGTGTCGAGTGAAATCCGCACTCGTGCATCGCCCGGGAGCTGGAATGCGGTACGATGGTAAAAGGTACGGGTAACCGGAACCAGACGCCGGGTGATGACCCGATACTGAACCTCGCGAGCCAATTGCTCTAGATCATCAATCTCATCTTTGCTCTTTTTGCCCTCTTTGCGCATCTTGTCGAAAATCTGCTCCACCGTCATGCGGCCATCCAGGTAGGCGTTGACATTTTTCTCCTTAAGAGAAAAGCGGGCCTTGACCGACTTCTCTCCCGTCCAGTCCTCGCGATGAGTTTTCCGTTCCACGAAAATCTGGTCGCTTTCCATCCCACCGTACCACCGTAGACGTATGGCCTCTGCACCCTCAGTCTTCTTCAGACGTCCCTGATACAACTCCCAGGTGTCGGGGTTGTCGTAGTAAATGGAGGAGATGGCATTGTCCGTTTCTTCGAACTCCTTGCTGGCATTAAACACCAGCACGGGCAGGTGTTTAAGAATGACCAGCTTCAGCTCGGTGATGTTGTCCCGGTGGACCCAGTACTTGGTCGTTTGTCGCACAAAGTTCTGCTGGCCACCACCGGCGGCGGCATCACCCTTGATTGGGTTGCCCTTGGTACGGACCAGATCATAGAGCTTCGAGAGCTTGACCACAAAAGCATCGTAATTGTCCTTGAAAAAGGGCTTGGCATTGAGACGAGCGGCAAAGACGGGTCTAAGGTACCATTTTGTCTCTTTCTGTTTGGATGTTAGGATTGTCTCACGATAGCTTCGTGTGAATGTGAAGTCAATGTCACCCACATCATGCTTCTTGATTATTTTCTGAAACCCCGTGTAATTCAGCTGGGTGAATTTGGCCAGGTCATGCACATCGGCAATAATGTCACTTAGCACCTGCTCGAGCATAAGGAAGTCGGCATCAGTCGGCTGAGGCCGCAAAGACCGGCTACTTTGGCGGCGCGTGTCGGCGGAGCCGTCCAGCCGGGAGACCACATCATTGACGTCGATCTCACTGTCCTGGATGCGTTCCACGATCTCCTCGCTCTTGCGCTTCTGGAAGGTAAACACCTTCTCGAGCTCGCTCTCAAGCAAGGCAACGAAGTTTGTCTCATAATCCTCGGACCAATCCTTGCGGGCGGGCTTGGTGTTTTCGGGGGTAGGCTGGGTGACGAAATCGGTCTTGAGGGCCTTTTTGAGCTCTTCGTAGGCTATGTAGTAGGGATGGTACTCCTTGATCATCGAGGATCGGAGATACTCGCCGAACCTGGTCCGAGATTGGTGAGCACGGAGGGAAATTGGAGGGGGGGGAGTGCTTTGCTGCGGGGAGGGTGCAGCTAGCTCTGGGGCTGGGAAAGGGGGGCGCGAATTACCTCATGCTGGGTGGTCACACTCGTTGGGGAGGGTGGTTGAAGGTGTACCAGGAGAGTGAATCAAAAGATGAAGCTCATGGCGAGAGAGAGAGAAAGAGAGAGAAGGACGATGAGCCAGGCCGCGATAGGCACTTATCGCGCCGAGAACGGCTAGAATGACTAGCGGGTGACGGAGCCACTATGTAGCTATGAACCTAGCAACTTGTTCATTCCATAAGAACTGTATAGTTGTCATATAAAATTCAATTGGATTTATGCTACAGTTATTCTCTCAATAATTCCTAATAAATACTATTGGAGCAAAAGCATCGCGATCCCGTGGCGACTTCTGAATGTGAGATTGGCTGAGTCAGCTGGACGTCGAGCTCCCCAGGGTCCGTGCGTGTCTTAGTCACCAATCACTGCTGCACGTGGGAGCTTCGATGGAGCCTCAGGATCGGATCTGGTGCCTTGCTGCCTTAGTTTTTGCACTAACAGTAGAACTGTCCTATTCCTCTTTCCTCCTACAACGTGTAGGCAAAATCATGGTTTTCATGGTCTGTAAGATCCAGCCATCTAGTAAATGAGTGAGCAATGATATCCATGAATGTAAACATATTTTAAGGCAAAACCACTTACTCTTGATTCTCCAGTCGCACATAGTCTGGCTGTGAGCAAATATCGGCCTTGCGACGGTTCTCCCGGTTGTACCACCACCAGATAAACAGCAGAATAAATAGACACAAGCCCCGGCAGGCAATAATTGTGACTTTGGCCGGAACATAGCGTGGGGCGTCCTCAAGGCGGAACGTCAATGGTCCTTGAAACAAGAGCAGATTAGTATACACTTCGTATACCCCAGCTACGTTGGACGAGATCAACTACAACAACGCCACGAACGAGGTCGGGAATGCTTGCGTCATATAGCATCCAATCAACCGGCCCATGTTATTAGATAGCGGCAGCGCGACGATGAGGATGACGTCCACAGTAGCAGCTCACTTGAAGTGTTTGTTTCCAATTCCCTGCTGGTTGATGCGCACTCTCGCACTTGCTAGCACTCGGTCTTCTTTTTTCAGCCAGCGCGCGTTGAGCTGATTGTCGGGAACCATCCATAAGAACAATAGCCCGAGCGCAATGGTGAAGAGCCCGGTGAATTGAAAGACAATTTTCCAGGGCGCAATAAGCGATCCGTGCTTATTGCTACCGGCTGCGATTCCATAGGCTATCAGGCCGCCGATGATCTGACCCCAGCCGTTGAAGCTATACCAGATACTCACGCGTTTACCTTGCTCGTTGCGGGTTGGGCATTGGTCTCGTTCTGTATTGTTGATATTGCGGGGGCAGCGGACAGACGAAGAGAGGCTTGGTACTGTATGCCAGATCCACGCTGAAGTCAAGTTCAAGCGAGTAGAAAATAAACAAATCAAATCAATTGAACATGGGCGCAAAGGAATGCGGGGAATACCCCGAGGATGTTCTTTCTTTGATGTATATATTATCTCACTAATAGTTTTTAAGCTAGTTGCGAATCCTTTTCTTATCTCCCTTCACACCCTCTACGCTATATTCATCCCGATTAGCTGCACTGGAGTTATACGAGCATGAAGAGACTCGAATCGAGGACGCATTTCGCTACAAATTCATAGATTATAAAATGACATCTTACAGTGGAGTATACTCTCGTGTTGCCACTCCATTTCCCAGAGTCAAGTGGAGCCCACATAGGGTCCCCTCCCGTAGATCAGCATGCATTTTGCTCTAGAACAGCCACCAACAGCTCTACGATCGACCCGTCAACCCCTCTTCGGACTGCCTCGGAGTTCGAATTGGCTTTCGGCATTCGAGCTTGCCACTGTTCACCTTGATGCCCGGAATTCGGTATTCCTGAGCTTGTATGCCGGCAGAGCCAATCTGGAAGTGTCTCGCACGAGAGCCCATCTACTTTATTGTTATGATAATAGGAGTTTCTTTTCTTTTGACCTTTTTTTCTCGTTTTCTTGCTTCAATTATTCATTTATTTTACTCTAAATCACGACATTGATCCCGGGCAGAATCCATGAGTCCAAGCCCTAATCTCCACGATGCTGAACCTCATGGCTCCAGCTTCACCAGCCCCAAGCAACAGGCAATGGGGATTCTTGCTCTCCGATTTCACAGCCCGTAACACTCAATCCATACCTGCAACCCAGACAACGCAACCACCCCAGACCAGACCCCTCGCCAATCCCCAACCCATCACATCGGAACTCCCCGTCCCATCATTCCGCAACGTTTCAGCCTGCAACCGCTGCCGCCTCCGCAAACACCGCTGTGACCAGCGGCTCCCACGCTGCCAATCCTGCGCAAAGGCCCACGTCCGGTGCGTGGGCTACGACCCGCTCACTAAGCGCGAAGTCCCCCGCAGCTACGTGTATCTCCTCGAAAACCGTATTAGGTATCTGAAACAGCTCCTAACGGAGCACAATATCAGCTTCAAGCCTGCACGGGCCTTTGACGAGGAAGCTCTCCAGGCTGAGGCTGAGTCACAACCAGCTCCATCACGACAATGCGATCCTAGTGGTTCTCATGCGAGGAATGCCGCCGCCGCCGCTGCCGCTTCACTTGAGAGGACAGAGCATGTGCCATCGCCGAAACAGCGGACTGCGCCGAAAAGGAAGCGTGACCAGTTCGCCGAGGACAAGCTGTCGCAGTTAAACACCATCCTGAACGAACTATTCACCGAGCATTGCCAGCGTCAGAGTCGCTCTGGTATTCCTACCCACAACCAGCCTTATCCTGGTTCTGCTATTCCCAGGACTCGAGCACAGCGCATACGGGTCCAACGGAAGCCCTCGTGGTCTATGCCGCGGTGCCACTCGCCGGAATCTGTTGTCAGCCATTCAAGCAGCGAGTCACTTGATCCACTGCTGCAATATGAGGGTTCCAGCTCTGCGCACAGTTTGACGGGAAATGATAGTGCTTCCGAGGGGTATCAGGGACTTGACATTGAGAATATGGGCAGCCCTTTTGCTATGGATGTAAATGGGTTGGGCCTTGATCTGGATGCACTCGGTACCAAGCCGCTCATCGCGGATGGCAGTCTGAGAAACATGGCAATATCCAATACTTCTCTGCCAGCGCGAACGCAGCCTGGAATGAGGGCGAAATCCAACACTGCTGACCCTCACGAAGAAACCGAGAGGGCCAACTACGACTTGTTGGATGAGTTCCTTGTTGGTTGGGCGGATGGGGAATCTCTAGGGGATTAAACAAGCTCACTTGAGATGAGATGTATCACACTTGTTGGGCAAACTGAGGTGTTCATAGTTGACGCGGAATTATATCAAGACCTGCATGCATGAATACAGAACAAAGATGCATTACTCATACTGTTGCTATGAACCCCCGCCCAAATCGAAACGCCAGACACCCTCGAGCGCGGAGAATGACATGCAGCCGAATCTAAATCATCGCGTCATTGTATCATCGAGTTTAGGACAGGCCGGGAGCTGCTCGGCGGATGCTTCGCCGCGGGCCCTCCCCAGAGACATACACAGCACCCTCCGCCTCCAGCGAGCGCACGGCATCACCGAACTGGTTGTGGTCCAGTGGTGCATCACTTTGCTCGCTCATGTCACGGAACAAGTCGGCCCAGCGGACCGTGCCGCCGCCGATTCCACCGCGCTCGTCCACGCGGGCCAGCACGGCGCGCTTGAGGTCGTCGCGCATGCGGCGTTCGCTGGCGCTGGTGCCCTCGGTCAGCAGACCCATGTCAATCAGACCAGTGCGGGAATCCGTCGCGGCCTGCTTGATCGCAGAGCGGATCAGGCGGACGGCTTCCTCGACGTCTGCGGCCGTCACCTCGGGTGACAGACGCATACGCGCGTGTGCCTCAGATAGCCGGATCATTGACTCGAGCTGCCGAGTAGTAGCTGTGATTCGGCGCTCTGAGGAGCGAATGTCATCGCCCAGCTGGCGCATGGCCACATAGGCATCAGCCAATGCGGTGCCGGCTGCCGGGGTGAGAACTGGCTGGATGTTGGTCTTGGCGTATGTAATATAGGCCGTAAGGAACTCAATGGGCTAGAGGAGGGACTGTTAGATAGAACCATATGTTATGTTCTGAGACAATCAAGACTTACCAGAATCTCCTCCGAGCTGGCATGCTCTGGAGCATCCTCCAGGTACATGTTGACTAAGTGCTTGGCTAGGCGGCGATCTTCCGATTCGTCGACGCGATCCAGCACAAGGTAAACAAGATCAAATCGAGAAAGCAAAGTCGGGGGCAAGTCGATGTTTTGTGGAACGGGAAGCCGGGGGTTGTATCGACTGCCAATCGGGTTGGCGGACGCCAGGATAGACGTACGGGCATTCAGAGTGGTGATAATGCCCGCCTTGGCAATCGACACGGTCTGCTGCTCCATAACTTCGTGGAGAACGGAGCGCGTAGACTCGTTCATCTTGTCGAATTCATCAATGCAGCAAGTGCCGCCATCCGACAGGACTAGAGCACCTGACTCCAGCACCATCTGGCGAGTTTCTGGATCACGCGTCACGTAGGCTGTCAAACCGACGGCTGACGAACCCTTGCCGCTAGTGTAAACACCGCGCGGTGCAATCTTATGAACGTAGCGAAGCAATTGCGATTTAGAGGTAGACGGGTCACCACAAAGAAGAACGTTGATGTCGCCACGGTAGCGTGGGTTACCACCCTTTTGGAAGGTCTTGTTGGTGCCACCAAAAAGCTGCAGCAAGATACCCTTCTTCACATCGTCCATCTCGTACACGCTAGGGGCCAGGGATCGGGCAAGGAGCTCGTAAATATCAGGCCGAGAAGCAGTCCGCTTGATCTTTTCCTCTTCCTCAGCCGAGATCTTGCGCGCCTGGTCGGCCTCTGCCGCCTGTTCAGACATCTCCTGCTCGACGGTTGACAAGTCGATGCCCATCTTCTTGCGGTCGACCTTTTGCACATGAAGAACATCCACATAGGTCTTGAACAGGGTCTTCTGGGACCGCTGTCGAGCACTGACACGCATGGGGTTGCAGCGGAAAATGCCCGTCACCTCGACACGGTCACCTGCTTTGCAGATATCGACCAGCTCATCGTACACGCACAAGGAAACTGAGTGAGGCGTCTGACCATCCGGGACATTGTCTGGTGTTTCCTGAAGCTTGATTACTTGCTTGTCTGAGAATGAACAGCGATTGTGAAGAAGTTGCATCGAGTTCTTCTCCTGGCATGACTCTCGAGGACAAATCGTTGGTTCCGCAATTCTGCCTCGGTCGATGTCGACCTGAACACCATAGTTGCAAACACTGCAGCGGAAAAAGGCTAGGATCGATTGTGTTAGTTACTCTCAAAACCACCAATTTTCATTGTACTTACCTTCTTTCATATCGGGGATAATGGGCGTGGCTCGGATGACCAAACCCTTAATGCTGACTAGCTTGTCCATATCTAGAAAACAAAATGTTAGCTACCACCAGTGGAAGCACGCAATAGAAAACGTACCAGCGGGGTCAAGATCTCTCATGTTCACTGTCCTATCCAGGCCGAACGGAAGAACCTTGAAAGACATCGCCTCGACCTCGCCAACCAGATCAGGCACATCAGCAGGCTGAACGACACCATCCGAAGTGAGAATGGGCTGTCCCCGTCGGTCTCGAGATTGGGCGCCGCGCTGACTTTCCGACCGCAAAACATCCATCTCCTTGAGAGCCAGATCGACCATTACATCTTTCACGGCCTGATCCATCAACGGAATGATTTCTTGCGGGTATGCAGACAATTGATGCCACAGTTTGAGTGTTGAGGGGTACGCCTTCAGGTTCCGGGCATCCATATTGAAGGTCGTCACACCGAGCCGGCGCATGTCGTTCAACAAGTTGATATATTCACGCTTCTCTGCTGCCTCTCCAAGGATGCGGGTCTCATCCTCTGAAGCGCCATCCGCCCAAAGTCGATACTTCGTGGCGAAGTTGTACAAAAAGTTTTTGAACGCCGACATCGAATCCTGGATCGAGATATTCGTACCCCAGATCACGCGCGAAGAGTTACCAGCCATTGCTTCGGCCTCCGACGTGCCCGGGTGGATGTTTGAAAATGTGGCATCGGAGCGAGGCGCATTGTCACCTGCGGGCATCCCATTGGCATCCACGAACACCCGATTCCTGCGGGCGGGGGTGGAGCCGAAGCCACCTGAATGCAAGTCACTGCGGCGAGGCGCTCCGCGACGACCCTGTTGCGGTGACACGAATAACCCACTACTCGTGCTGAGGGCATCAGAGCGAAGATCTGAGCGGATGTCTGTTCGGCCGAACCCCCGGGTTGGGCTAGAGCTTGGGATGTAGTTGATCGGGGAAGAGTCTGCTGTGATTTTAGTACTTCCATATGCTTCAAGACAAATTGCAAAGTCGCATACCTCTGACCCCAGGGTTTCCCCGCGGTGTTCTCTCTCCATCATCCACATTGGAACTCGCATCTGCCATCCGAGCATCGGGGGTTTCTGCGCTATCATGGCCCTTGGTGGGAGATGACTGGAAGAAAATTGGAGATGAGGACGGTGCAGCTCCCTCGGCCATCAGGCGTCGGGAGGCACGGGGGGTTGCCTGGAAAGTTGGGCTGCTGGGAGGTTCCTGTCGAGACATGGATGATACGGGCGACGCCGTGGAGTTTTTAGAAGGACGACCCCTCCGATTTGATGCCGGGGACGACATGTTGAGGGTGAATTGATAGTGGCGGAATACTCGAGATAGGCAAAAGTGGATGGGGAACGGGTGACTGAGAAAGGGAGACAAAAGCTCTTTTCCCCGGCAACGCGTGGGACGCGACCCGCGCGTAAAGTGGTTTCCTCTTTGGGACGACGTGTTCACCAGCCACATCACGTGTCATTTTGCTCTGGAAAATTTGGAAGTGGCGGTATGATGACATAACTAGCACCGCCACTCTCCTGACAGGCGCCAATCACCGCGCTTTCCCATTTGGGTGATTTGTGTACGTGCTGCCTGGAGCATCAGGCTCAGACCAAGGTTGGGACGCAGTCGAGAACAAAACTCCCCGAGGTTGTCTCCTATTTCTGCCTTCCTCCTATCTCCTATTCCTCGGAGCCGCCAGGGTCAGCCAGGCTGTTTCACCAGGCGCCTGATGTCATTCCACAAACGATCGGCGTTTCCGCGATCCCTCCAATCATCCCTGTCAAAGCCCTACTAATTTCTTGGAAAGCTGCCGGCAGCCACTGCAGTCATTGTGCAACCCGAGACATCACTGCATCTCTGGGGATAGCGCGCTCCACCGCTGATCCGGCGTCTTTGTTTCTATTCGTGATTGTTAAGGTTTCTTTTTCTTAGCTTCCTTTATTACGGAAACCATCTCTCGCTCTCTCCCCGAAATCCAATTTCTGGATGTCTTTTTTCAACCTCTTTTGATCCTCCCACTGACCGCATCTACAAGATCTCGGGATGCCCCGATTATTTCGCACACGACTCGCGGTGTTCTAACTTTTGCTTTGCCTGGTCTTCTCTCTGCACGATCCTTACCGCCGATCGCCATGGCATCAGGCCTGGAGAAAGCGTTGGAGAACACAGGTGGACACGGCCGAAGAGCCCAGGGGGTCCCGATCAAAACATTTGTGGCCTCGCTAACGACGGCCATTATTGTTTTTGTTATCGAGTTTCTGCTCTTTTTGCTGCTGAAAGGCAAACTCACTCGCATTTAGTAAGTTCGAACCCAAACTGAGGAAAGTATGGGGTTAACCGACGGAATTTCTAGTCAACCACGAACTTACCTCGTCCCGGATCGAGAACGCACGAAGCCCTCGCCGCCGGGTCTCTTCCGCTGGATCAGCCCTGTTTTTCGCACTTCCAGCTCAGAATTCATCCAAAAGTGTGGGCTGGACGCATACTTTTTCCTGCGCTATCTGCGCATGCTTCTTAAGATCTTCGTCCCCTTGGGTTGCCTTATACTTCCTGTGCTCCTCCCGGTAAATCGTGTTGGCGGAAAAGGCACCACCTTTCAAAATGGCACCGGCCCTGGTCCTCGATGGAACGTCACCGGTTTGGACCAGCTGGCTTGGGGTAATGTCACTCCGGAGCACACCCATCGGTACTGGGCACACCTGGTGATGGCCGTCATCGTCATATTCTACGTCTGTGCCGTATTCTTCGATGAACTCCGGGGGTATATCCGTCTGCGCCAAGCCTACATGACGTCCCCCCAACATCGACTGCGTGCTTCTGCGACTACTGTGCTTGTGACAGCAATTCCGCGCAGCTGGCTTGATGTTGACGCACTCGTTACACTCTTCGATGTATTCCCAGGTGGGGTCAGAAACATCTGGATCAACCGCAACTTCGACGATTTGAATGAGAAGGTCAAGGAGCGTAACAATGTCGCCTTGCAGCTTGAGGCCGCTGAAACGGAATTGATCATCAAATGCAAAAAAGCTCAGCTGAAGCGAGCCAAGGCAGAGGCCAAGAAGGCTGGGGAGGACAAGAAAAATACAGAGAAGGAAAAAGTATCGACCGATGAGCGAGCATCACACATGGCAATGGGTCCAGGAATCAGTTCTGGTGATCCTCATGATGCCCACACGTTGCAAGAAGTCTTGGATAGGCCCTCAGAAGGAAGGCGAGAGAGCACCTCCGAGGACCCACCTCGGCTTGGAATGCTTGATCCTGCTATTATGGCAGCTGGGGCCGTTGGACAAGGGGTGGGAAAGCTGGGCAAGTCGATGTTGGGAGGCCTCAAGAAAGTTGAAAATGGTCTCGATGGCACGCTATCCAAAAGCCGGGGCTTCGTTGCCACCACAGAAAACGTACTGCCGCCTCGTGGGAATACCCCTCCGGAAGACAGTGAGGTTCTCCCTCAAGAAAAGCACACTACAGATGCTGCGACGGCATCTGTTCACAGTGTCTCAATGCCACGTACACCCGAGACAGGCCACCCCGAAACAGATCAGCCCGTCGGTGTTTCATCACGCGAGCTAGAATCGCCGCCAAAGCGTCCGTTCTGGAAAACTCGAGTGTCTTCTCATTCAAAACCATCAGGAGTACCAGAGCCTGACGAATATCCTCTCACCGGACCTGGCACGCCTGCTTCTGGCCAGGGACGTCGCGGTTCTGAAAAGGCTGAGGGGGATAAAGAAAAAAGCAACAAGCACACCCGCAAGGATGGAAAAGACGCAGATGAAGAGTACCCAGTCGCCTACAACGAAAACTTTGATAACGAGGATTATGGAGAGCCGACATGGCAAAAATACATCCGACCAAGAGATCGTGATACGATGCGTCTTCCCATCTTTGGCCTGAGTTGGATGCCGTCGCTTTGGCTGATTGGCAAGAAAGTCGATACAATCAATCACTGTCGAAAAGAACTCGCTCGGTTGAATCTCGAAATCGAGATCGACCAGCAGCATCCCGAGCGATTCCCCTTGATGAACTCGGCGTTCATCCAGTTCAATCATCAAGTCGCCGCGCACATGGCCTGCCAATCTGTCAGTCACCACGTTCCTAAACAGATGGCGCCTCGGATCGTCGAAATCTCCCCTGACGATGTCATTTGGGATAACATGTCCATTAAATGGTGGGAGCGCTACCTGCGCACCTTCGGTATCATCACGCTCGTGTGTGCAATGGTGGTTGGGTGGGCATTCCCCGTCGCATTTACGGGACTGCTTTCGCAGTTGACCTATCTCCAGGGTTTTACATGGCTCGCTTGGATTGGCAAGCTCCCGAGCTGGTTCATCTCGGCCATCCAGGGTATCCTGCCCGCGCTGTGTTTGGCCATCTTGATGGCAGTACTGCCCCTGATTCTTCGCTTCCTCAGCCGCACACAGGGTCTGCACACTGGCATGGCTATCGAACTCACGGTGCAAAACTACTACTTTACATTTTTGTTTGTGCAGTTGTTCTTGGTGGTCACCATCGCTTCCAGCTTCTCGACAATTATCGACAACGTTACCAACGTGACTAGCTGGCCAGAGCTTTTGGCTGAAAATATCCCCAAGTCCAGCAATTATTTCTTCTCATACATGATTCTGCAAGCCATGTCGGTCAGTGCTGGTGCTCTCGTCCAGATCTTTGGCCTAGTGAGCTGGTTCATCCTAGCTCCGATTATGGATGCTACGGCCAGGAAGAAATGGGCCCGAACCACCAACCTCAACCAAATGCAATGGGGAACATTTTTCCCGGTTTACACAACACTGGCCTCAATCGGTATGTATTCCCGCCCTCTCCGGTGCTAATGCTATCTAACGCTCTGCTAGGGCTCATCTATTGCGTGGTTGCGCCTCTCATTCTTGTGTTCAACATTATCACCTTCAGCCTCTTCTGGTTTGTTTACCGCTATAACACACTCTATGTCACCAAGTTCCGTTTCGACACCGGTGGCCTTCTTTTTCCAAGGGCCATCAACCAACTATTCACTGGTCTTTACGTCATGGAAGTATGTCTCATCGGACTCTTCTTCCTAGTCCGAGACGAGAATGGCGAAGTTGCGTGTGAAGGCCAAGGCATTTGCATGATTGTAGTCCTTGTGTTGACCGTTGGATACCAAATTCTTCTCAGTGAGGCATTTAGTCCATTGATCCGCTACCTGCCCATTACTCTGGAGGATGAGGCTGTGCGACGAGACGATGAGTTCCGTCGCGCCCAACACGCTCGTCTGGGTCTGGCTATCGATGAAGAGGATGATGATGACCAGGAGCCCGAGCTCGGGCGCCAGGAACAACACCAGGATCGAGAGGCACGAGACATTGAGCTTAAGACCTTGGGGATGGACCAGAACTCCCGAAAACAATTCAATTCTAACGATCGCCTCTGCACGCCAAAACTCGGCAATAAGCGCCCGTCGTGGACTGATCGCACATCAAAGCGACGATCCAAATATTTCGGACTCAATTCGGCCGGTTCCACTCCGACTGTGCAGACTATGCGCGAGAAGCTTGCGCAGGATGCCGAGGCCCAAGGACCGCCCACCCACTCCATGGGTCATGCTCTATTTGCAGGGATCCATGACGAACTGGAGGATCTCACGCCAGACGAGCGTGACCAGCTGGTGCAACGTGCGTTCCAGCATGAAGCCCTACGCGCCAAACGGCCTGTTGTCTGGATCCCGCGCGATGATCTGGGAGTGAGTGACGACGAAGTGTACCGGACACAGCGGTTCAGTAAGCACATCTGGGTCAGCAACGAGTACCAGGCCCTGGACGGCAAGTGTCGGACGATCTTCAGTCGCAGTCCGCCAGATTTCTCAGAGGTGGACCTGATTCAATTGTGAAGTTGCATTGCCGGGCGTTGGCCTCGTTTTTCTCAAGTCACTGCATAGCATTTTGAAGCGTTGCATCCTGTCATATACATCATGTTTCTTTTCTTCTTTTTCCCCTCGGGCAAGGGTGTTATTCTCAAGGCATCTTATCTTAATCCATAAACCGGCACAGCGGCAGTCGGTAGTTATCGACCACCCAATAAGCTCTTCGGACACCCTCCCACTCGCCATTCAATTTAGGGACCGGGATATCTTCCCAGTCGATGTCGAACCCGGCCTCGAACAGATCCATCTCTACGACTTTCTGGTAGACGTCGTACGAGATCTGGCGATCCGCTCCCATCCCATTGAAAAAGCCCCATCGGCCCTCCTGCTCCAGCAACCCAATAACTTGCTCGGAAAAGAAGTCCCGGAAATCGCTGTACGACTCGGCAAAAGTATCATAATAGATCGCATCAAAGGTTTCGCCCGCAGCCACCAGCCCCGGCAGGATATCCTGCCACCGGCCTTCGTGGATTACTACTCCGGGCTTGGTGTCCCACCCGCGCTGCTTCATCTCCGCGACGACATCGGCATGCGCTTCGATGATATGGTGGCTCGCCGGGCCTTGCTCCTGGAAAAATCCATCCACGATACCCATCCCGTGCCCGATGTTCAGCACGTTCAGTCCCGGCGTTGGGAGGAGGGCCCGCGCGGATTTGCGCATGATGTCGCTCTCCCAGCCCATCATTACCCCGTTCTGATCTTCGTCCAGGATCCTGTCCTGCTGGATGTTGAGGTGCGAGTCGAGGTAGCGCGGGTTGGTCACGTTGGGGTTGGTGCCGGCCGTGGCATCGGATTCTGTCGAGGCCTGCACAAGCTGCGGTACTGTGTCCGCATCGGTCTGTGCCTCCGCTTCTGTCGTCTTTTCTTCTTCTGTTGTCTGCTTGTCTGCTTCTGCTTCTTCTTCCTTTTCTTCATTGTTGTCGCTTTCCTCTCCATCTGAGAGCTCCTCGTACCCATCCAACCGATTCAGCAACAGCTCCGCCCGCACACCGGCATCCACAATCAACTCATACAGCGCATGCGCCTTGATCCTGCGCGCAAGACACCCAGGCGTCTCGTCATTGTTATCCAGGTCATTCCAGATCGCGCCCTCCTGCAGCAGGAACTTGACCGTGTCAATCCCCGACCGAATCACCTCCGACTCGGCAGAGTGGTCGTCATTGCTTGTCTCCACGCCGTTGGCACCGGTGCCATTCACCCCGTTCGCTTCTTCCTCGGGGTCCGGCTCGCAGGCGGCAATTGCGGCGTGCAGCGGCGAGTACCCTGTTTCGGGATCTTTCACGTTTGCTGCGTCGGGAACGGAGGACTGGGTGCGGGAGAGCCGGCGCAGTTTGGCGAGGTCATGTTGCGACGCGGCTAAGAGGACCTCTTGCACATCGAGGTCGACGTCCACGTCAGTGAGGTGGACTCGGATGTCTTGGTCGGCGGGGTCGGCCATTGTGGCGGGGTTGCTTGCGGAAATGGAGGGAATGTCGCAGGGTGTTTGAAAATGAAATGAGATGGGAATATAGAACAGATTATCTCAAGTTTTCACGCATAATTGAAGGGGGGTTTTTTTGGTGTTGAGTCGCGAGTTGCAACCGGAGAGAAAAGTCTTGAGTTCGGTGTGGGTAGTCAAATCTTAAACTTAGTCAATTGTATTCTCTAGATGCCCTCGATAATTTCTGGATCTTGAGTATATACAGCTTGCTATATAATACTGATCTTTATTATCTAGATAGTGAATATATATATAGCTGAATTAGTAATTCTACTACATTCTTCTATAAATATCGAAGTCCTCTCGTCACTTCCGCCACTGTCTAGTGATATATAACGCTAACAAGTAGGTCAGGCTACACATCGCGACGAGAGCAAATAAAGAAAGAAATATCAATAAAAGACTTTCGATAAAAATTAGCTTAATTCTTAAAACCTAATTTACAATATCAAAGCATGTGAATGTGGGGGGCTGTTACGCCAAAAAAAAAAACCCACGATGATGATGAGGGAGGTCACCAAGGGAGTAAAGGCAGCTCACAAGTTGGAAATCATCCATCTGGATCTCAAACTAGAGAATGTGATGTTGAAGTACTGGGACTGGGAGACAACGAGCTCCTGGCAATGGAAAATTATCGATTGGGATATCGCGATCTCTATCAAACACTTCGAGGAAATCAACATTAAATTCCCTAAAGGAAATATAGGGTCCGATGGGCATAAGTCTCCAGGCTCGTCGGAAATCTATATATCCCTTGCTATCTGCACTACAGCAGGCTAATGACTTCAAACTGCAGAAATGGTGCATAAGAAGTGGACGAAGTACAAGATGATCCAAGATGTGTTTAGTCTTGGGATATGCCTTCTAAGATTACTTGGTACGGACCCGAATACGGTGATATTTGACACGTATAACAAGGCCTGGAAGGAATTGACAGAGGATACGGCCAACGATCACCAGAACACTTTGCAAAAGCTCAGCGAATTTTATGGTGACAGGGTTCATCAAAAGAGTGATAAAGCATATCGGACACTCTTGTCCAAAACCCTCTGCGGGCCGCATTACCGCCTGTCACTTGATGACTTTTACAAACAACTCGCTGCTCTATCTTCCTTGCCGAAATATTGGTGAGAAGAGCATGATCTTGGACTGAATTGCCGGTCCTCCACAAGCAAGCGAATGGCCCGCTTCATACCTTGTACGCCAGACAAAGGTCGGGAAGTGTGGCTGCAAACAAGGGGATGGATGAGGAAGCAAGTTTGCAAACAAAAACGTATTGCTTCAGATGTAAAAGACTGAAGTACGACGGAACCAAGTGTAGGTAGCAGGCCTTTAATCTGACTGATCTAATGAAAGGTAGAGAATGGGTGTATTTCGGCTTCACCTAACCCCAGCACCCAGACAAGACTACACTAGAAACAAACCTAGGATCAATGAAAAAAAAGAGAAGAGACCTCATTTGGATGCTCCTGAAATAGCTATTTGTACAGATATTCCACTCCACCGTAACCTCGCTGTATTAAGATTCCATTTTACTTGGTCTCCTCACCAACATGGGCATTCACATTCAAGCCCAAGCCCTGGGTATCCAGGTAAAGCTTGTTCTTGCCACCGCTCTCCTGTAGGATCTGAGCAATGTGACGAGCATTCTCAATCTTCCGTAGCTCGATGTAGCTCTTGCTCTTCTTGATCGCATCACCGACCAGCTCCGCTGAGCGAGCTTCACCTTGAGCACGCACAATGAAGGCCTGTTTCTCTTGGCGGGCCTTGTCGACCAGGAAGGCAGCTCGCTGGGCATCCTGCTGGGCCACTTGCTTAGCTTCGACGGCAGCCGTGAATTCCGGAGAGAAAGTGAGGTGCTGTACGGTAGATCGACATTAGCAAATTTCATCTTCTGCTAGTAAAGAACCAGAAAGCACATACCGTCAACGACACATCGTCCAGGGCAATGTTAAACCGGGCCGCACGGCGGGCGAGGTTCTCTCGGACCAAGCGGGCGACATTCTCACGCTGTGTGATCAGCTGGCTGGCATTGAACTGGGCCACCACGCTCTTCAACACCTCGTTGACAATCGACGGCAGCACCCGCTCATCGAAGTCTTGGCCGAGTGTTCGATAGATCTGCGGCAGGGCGTCCACACGGGGTCTCGACAGGACACGACAGGTGATGTTCACCATCTGAAGGTCCTTGGTACCGGTCAGAGAGGGAATGTTGCGGGGCTTCGCGCGGACATCGTAGACAATGGGAGTCTCCAGCCAGGGGATACGGATGTGGGTTCCTGAAGTCACCCGATGATGTTAGTCCCAGCTCGGTTGGTCTTCTGAAGCTATGCGCACCTTCATTGTAGATTTCCTTCCGCACACCACTTAGCCGCGAGTACTTGATGGCACGGTGTCCACCGTCCACTAGAAAAGCTCGTTAGACACTTGAATATCACAGTTTTCCAAAGCAGCATACCGTTGAACAGCGAGTTTGAAACTGCCCAAGTGCCAACACCTAACAGGATGAGTGCACTTGTCATACCCGCGCCACGGCCACCGCCGGACGGGAATCCGCCAAAGCCGCCCTTGCGCTTCTGCAGCATCGTCTGCACTCGTTCCCAAGCCTCCCGCTGATTTTGCGACATGATGAATGGTGGGTGGAGAGAAGGATGGGATGGAGAAAGACGGACTTGGCAATGTCCGAGTGGATGAGGTGAGGTCTGGGCGGTCAGTCCAAAGTCCGGCAGAATGTTTCTTGCAGCTCCATGGCGCCGCGTCTTCTTTCTTTCTTGCACTCATTATCGGCCTCACTTATCTGTCACCATGGCACCCGATCGATCTGGGAAAAGCGTGTTTTTGGGGAACATCCCATACAGTATGTTTTGTGGTTGCCCCATCCCGAGCGCTGAGAGCTGACCCCGTCGCAGACCTCACCGAGGAACAGGTCAAAGACATCCTCAGCACTGCTGGTGTCGTCACCAAATTCCGGCTAATGATGAACCCGGAGACTGGAAAGCCTAAGGGATATGGATTCGCCGATTTCGCCGACGCTGATGCCGCTGCCTCGGCAGTGCGCAACCTCAACGACTACGAGATCATGGGCCGCAAGATTCGCGTTGACTGGCCACACAACAACGAGAAAGACTCCGTCCCGCTAGACTACTCACAACCAGCACAACAAATGATGGCTCCAGAGCCCAGCCAGCCCCAGCAGATTCCGGGTTCGGTGCCGCTTCCTCCGCTCCCACCGGGTGTCGAGCTGCCACCTCACCTGGACTGCCCCAATGCCATCTCGCACACCCTCGCCTCTCTCCCACCCAACCAACTTCTTGACGTCCTCACCCAGATGAAATCTCTTGCCGCAGCCGACCCTGTTCGCGCGACGGAGCTGCTGCGCCAAGCGCCCCAGCTGGCCTATGCTGTTTTCCAGGCTCTGCTGCTCATGAACCTGGTCGAGTACCAGCTGCTTGGTTCTATTGTTGAACAGGCCGCTCAGCCAGCGGCCCAACCCGCTGCTCCCCCTCAGGTCGCCCAGCAATTCCAGCCCTATGGTGCGGTCCCTGGCCAAATCTCTACTCCGCCTGTCATGGGCACTCCCTTTGCTCCTCCTCCACCACAACCTGCTGCTCAACCTCAAGTCCCGGGCCAAGATGAGCTTCTTCAGCAGGTACTCAGCATGCCACAGGCTGCTATTGATGCTCTTCCTCCTATGGAGCGCAGCCAGATCATGCTGCTACGGCAACAATTGATGCAGGGTGCCATGCGGTAGTGGCAACAGTATTGTGCCAACGGTTGCTCTTTGTCAATGGGGGCCCTTGATATTGTGTTTCTTTTCCTGGGAACGGTGCCTGGCATGCCGCATTTTAATTCTTGTTTTCATGATCTCAATCAGGTGGACGGACGGCGCAACGGGAGTCTTTTTTTTTGTCTTAAATCCATTCTTGCATATCAGCTTAAGAACTAGCTGTCTTCTAGAAACTTCTTAACTCTTTGTTGTATGTCTTTGTTTAAATATGTTTATTAGGATGTCCACTTATACTTGAAATTAAAAAAGCTATCAGATGATGAGTGTTCGTCCTATAATACGATCAAGATTTCTCTTCTTTCCACAAAGTTTAATGTTCACTAGAAGTAAACACACGAACGAACACTTTATGTTATGCTGTGTAGTTAAGTCTCTGTTTTTCCATGGAATTTTGAGCAGTCCGAATTCCAATGTGAAAATCCGTATCGGAAATGTTTGTCAAGATTCTCGCATTGCAACATTATAACCAGGTCTACGAAGTACAGGAGGATCAATTACATATAGATACTGAACGGAATCACTATAGCCGGTATCACATGGTTTATGGCAGATGTTACAGTAAATAATCTTTCCAGCAGGAAGACTATACTCATGTCTAGTCCACGTAAATGGAGCGGCTGGAGAGATAATGGTACTACTATTGGAGCATTAGAGGCGAGGAGCACGCTCTAGGAAACGATGGGTTTGCCGCAGAAACAAGGCAACGAGGGTAAACACGAATCACACGCCCACACGAATGAAAATCTGCCCCTCCGCCTCATTTTTTTCTTCCTCCTCCGACCGCCCTTTCATCCCGATCGATTCCGCTCCGCTCCGCTCCACTCCGACCCCGACGCACGTGATATCAATGTGCCCTACAGAAGTCTTGATCCTCGACTTCGACAACGAGATCTGGGGTGTTTTCTTTCGTGTCTTTTTTTCGATTGTTTCTTCGCTGTTTCTTCCTACTTTCTAGGCCGTTTTTTGAACGGTTCTCCAACCGGGTTTTTCAGCGTTCGAGCGAGTCCGTTTTCTGTTCCTCTTTTTCTCTCCCCCTCTCCCCCTCTCTTTTCCCATCTTTCTCCACCATGCCTGGCACCAGGAAGGAGAACCGAGTCAAGAAGGGCCTTGAGCAGGCCACAGCTAGCCAGGAGCCAGCCTGGGATGAAATCCCGGAGCTGGTGAGGTCAGCGCCGCTCGGCCCTAACCGGTACTTCGACTGGGAGTTGCCGCCTCTGCACAAGCTGGAGGATATTTTCAAGGATCTTGCCGACAAGGCCTTGACCCAAGGCTTTGCAGATGTCCTGAGTCACCTGGGACAGCGGCCGCTGCGGGTGGCGACGATGTGTTCGGGCACCGAAAGCCCGTTACTGGCGCTGGAGATGATCCAGCGAGGTGAGTGGACTTCCCCTACCCAAAGTGATTTTATCTCAAGGGAAAGGGAAGAGGAATTGAATTGAATTTTATCTGAATGTGAGGTTTCTGACTCTTTGCTTCTATCTTTAGCCCTCGGTCCCGGTCTGGACCTCCGCATTTCGCACCTCTTCAGTTGCGAAATCGTTCCGTTCAAGCAGGCGTACATTGAACGGAACTTTCGCCCGCCCATTATCTTCAGGGATATCCTGGAGCTTGGGTGCGATGAGGCGTAAGTAATATGATTAACCCTCAAAAGTAAACAATTGCTGATGCTCAGTAGGCGGACCGCGTATGGGTCCTTGGAGGCAGTCCCGGGCAAGCTGGACATCCTGGTCGCGGGCACCGCCTGTGTGGACTTCTCGCTGCTTAACAACAGCAAGAAGTCGATCGAGGAATGTGGTGAGTCCGGGGGTACCTTCCGGGGCTTGTTGCGGTACGCGGAGAAGTATCGGCCGCGACTGATAGTGCAGGAGAATGTGCGCAGTGCGCCGTGGAACCAGTTCGCCGAGTACTGGCAAAGCATCGGCTATTTCTCTGTCTTCGCCGCCCTGGACACCAAGTCCTTTTACATCCCGCAGACCCGGGAACGCGGATATATGATTTGTATCGATATCTCGCGGCTCCAGCATGTGGGCATGTTCAAGGATCCGAAGAGCGACGTCGACGCCAAGATGCTTTCCAAGCAGCTGCTTGGTGTTATCAACGGGTTCAAGCGCACGGCAAGTTCCCCTGCCGGCATGTTTCTCCTGGGCGAGGAGAATCGGCGCCTGGAGCAGGTCGAGAAGGATCTCTCGATTCGCGGGGAGATCGCCAGCGATCGTGCCGAGATCAGCTGGGACAGATACCAGGTGCGACACCAGCGCCACCGCGATGAGCTGGAACTGGGCAATGAGCGACCCATAAGTCGTTCTCAAAGCTACAATGTCTGCCGCCCCCCCGACTTTTATTGGAAGGGGTACTTCAAGACGCAGTGTGAACGGGTGTGGGAGACCCTTGACATTTTCTTCTTGAAGATGCTGGCGCAGGGATTCGACATGAGCTTTAAAGAGTAAGTCAATAGCCATGTGAAGTGATGGTCAACTGAAACTAACATTACTGCAGACGCTGGGTCGACTTATCCCAGGGCGTGGACCGTTCCAATTCTGGCAAGGGAAGCTCTGCCTTTGGCGTGGCCGGATGCCTTACTCCGCATGGAATGCCTTTTGTCACCACTCGTGGTGGACCCCTTTGTGGCATTGAAGCGTTGGCACTGCAAGGCCTGCCATTGGATCGGATGCTCCTTACGAGAGAAACCCACAGCAACCATCAGGACTTGGCTGGCAATGCAATGACGTCGACCGTTGTTGGAGCCGTCATGCTGGCAGCATTGATCGTCGGCCAGAAAGTTCTTGACAAGGGTACCGAATCAATTGAACTTCAAGAAACCCTGACAGCCGCTCAATCTCTCGTACAGAAGAAGGACAGCCACACCCTCGTGAACAGCAATATCGAGATCGCCCAGGTCTGCACCGTGGACCAAGACCAACTCCGAGCGAAGGCCGTGAGCAGCGCCAGATGCTGCATTTGTGAGCGACAGACCGGAGTTAAGGCCGATATTGTCGAATGCATCTTGTGTGGATATACTGGCTGCAGCACATGTTCAGGAAATCCCTCGCATTCATTTCAGCCTTCAGAAATTTCGCGTACACCACCCCTGGACTTTATTGTTTGTTTAAAAGGACTCTTGCCCATGCAGCTGAAGCTGTCTGGAATCTCTGGGGAAGTCATTGACGGACTCAAAGAGCACCTACCAAAGAACACCTGTTTGGGTAATTTCTGGGATCAATATGTGGAGGTTTTCACTTTGGCACTGAGTGACCAGATTCGATTCGTGGATATCAACCGTGCAGAGCACTGGAAAGCAGAGTACGAAGGCAGACATTCCATCCTCCGCCTGGACATCAGCGCAGACCGTCTGCAGTGGCTATTTTTTGCGAAACCTCCTCCAACAGCACCATCTCGAAGTCTTATCCGCGAGGCTCTTTCAAAGCCCGTTGCAAGAATGACTCCAATTCCCGGGTCACTTATTGATGGCAAATGGGAAGTCGGCTCACCTATCAGCGTCATGTTCACACTCCAGACCTCGGGAACAGGTACCCAAGTCAGGTCGTTCCAGTCAGAGTGTGGCTTGCAAGAGGCTGAGCTACGTGACAGTCAGGTTTGGAGCCATCTCTGTGTCGGCGCAGCTGATGAAGACATCCAACACCTGGATCTGGACATCCGTGGACTGTATACCCTTCTTCCTGATTGTGGTACGGCACTGGGAACGTTGTACAAGAAGGAGGCGACTGACAGCTCGTCGGCTGTGTATTTGTTCCTGGACCCCACGAAGATCGGCCATCCTGACAAGGATTCCTGTGTGTTCTCTCTGGAGCATAGCCGCATCCCCGGGTACGCCAGGCGGATGACTATTGTCGAATTTTCATATAAATGGAGGGCTTTGAAGGTGACCTCGACATCTACAAATGTCGACGCATTCTACCGGCCCTGGTACAAGGCCCCAGAAGCGAAATTGAGCCCGTACGCCGGCTCGGAGGTGACTTACCGCAGCTTGAAAGCAGGCACCTGTGTTTCGATCGGAGCCAAAGACTGCCACGATACTTGCATTTCTCTCATCTCGTTATCAGCCTCAGCAGCGACTTTCAACCTGCCAGACAACCCGAGTCCATGGCAGGAATTGGATCCCGTGAGTTGTGCAACTGCACTGAAGGATCTCGCATGGCTGGCTCCAAAGATTTCAAGCTGGTCACCGTTCCAAGGCTGGAATGAGATTGATATTGCAAGCGTTTCGCCGCACGGAGATGGTCTCATCTGTGGAATGTGCTATCCCCCAATGCCCAAGGTCATATGGGGCCGCGATAAGAGAGGACGCATCGTGCCATATGAGGACCCCAAGGGTGCAGCCACCTTTGAGCGCGCTGTTAAGCACAAGCCAATACCGTTTGTGGTTTTCCGCCAAGTCAACGAGAATGGCATTGGGGAATACCATATCATGCTAAATGTGCAGTCTCTGGTCCATCAAGCCTACGGCAAGCTCGTCGGTAACATGAAAAGTGGTGGTCCCGCTGTTTTTTGGCGCCTGATCCCAAACGCTTATGACATGGAAAGACAAGAACGAAGTGGATTTACCTTGCTTAACAACAAGAGCGATACCCCCTCCCGACAACCACCTCATTTCCGCCAGCCCCTCAGAAATGAACAGCTCCGATCATTGGCCTGGATGATGTCGCAGGAGGCTGAAGATATCGAGCCTTTTGTTGAGGAAGAAACCGAGGAGGCTGTTTTGCCTTTGATGCCATGGCGTGCCGAGGCCAAAGTGACCATGCCTAAGACCATCCGCGGAGGAGTCCTGGCCGACGAAGTTGGCTATGGCAAGACGGCAATCATTCTTGCTCTGATCGATGCACAATTTGAAAGCGACAAAAGTCGCCAAGCAGCTCCAGATGACACCGAATTGATCCCAAGCAACGCCACCCTGATTGTGGTACCGGGAAATGTGTTCTCGCAATGGGATTCTGAGATCGGCAAGTTCCTGGATGATCAATACCACGTTCTTTGCATCGGGACTCATGCCAAGCTGGCAAACACAAGCATTCATGAGATTCAGACGGCCGATATCATCTTGTTATCCTGGGCAATCCTGAAAAGTCCAAGCTATTACAGTGCAATGCAACATTTCACGGGTACTCCTCGAGCACCTGAAAAAGCCGGTCGAAATTTCGATAATTGGTTCCAAGATGCTCACAGCTCCCTGAAAGATAGAGTCAACAAATTGCGGAAGGAAGGACCCGAGGCATTCTTGCGGGATGTGCGAGCCAGGCGTCTTCATTTGAAGGAAGACCAAGCCAACCTCACCTACGTACCATCGCAGAGACTTCGAGGACAGGCATACACTCTCGCCAACCAGGGACGTGAAGAAGCCGGGTTTCGGGAATCATCGGGGACCCAGACATCCGCAACAGATGAAGAAACTAAACCCGATGATGCCGAACCTGTTCTAGACGATGCTGAAACAGAATATGACGATTCTGACACCGAGAATCATGGCTCCAGACGAAATGGGAAGCGCAAGTGTGGTCAACAGGAGGCCAAGGGCACAAGGCCTAAATGGAATGACCGACAGACATTCAATATCCACCAAAGCAACGAATCCCAGGACTGGCGCACAGTGAAACATCCCATACTGCATGCCTTCAAATTCAACCGGCTGGTCATCGATGAATACACATACTCGGGCGAGGAAAAACAAATATCGTTCCTGTATCTGGCCGCGCGGTCCAAATGGATTTTGTCCGGCACGCCAGCGCTCGCCGAATTTGCCGACGTCAAGAGTATTGCGCGATATCTGGATGCTCACCTCGGCATTGATGATGACGGCGATGCTCCCACACAAAACACGCGACTCAAGTTCATTCGAAAGAACCACACGGCCGTTGAAGCGTTCCAGTTGTTCCAGCCTCCGCACAGCAACGCCTGGTATGACAATCGACACAGACATGCCCAGAGCTTCCTCAACCGCTTTGCGCGTCAGAACATGGCCGAAATTGACCACATTCCCCTCGATACGCATCTTGTTCTCTCCCAGATGTCATCAGCAGAACAAAAGGCCTATGTGATGCTGTATAGCCGGCTGGTGGCCCAGAAAGGTCAACGGCGCAAGATCAACAACCCAGACGACGATCCCCAAATTTCTGGTTTGAATGAGATCCTGACCAGCAGTCAGTCTGCACACGAGACTCTGGTGAAGTGTTGCACCGCTACCCGACTCAAGGATGTTCCCTGGAGCAGTGACAAGTGTGAATCGCAGATTGCAACTCAGAAAAGGATCTGCTCCGATCTCTGGAATAAGCTGGAGATCTTGTTCAGACAGGCGGTTGTTGTTTGGAGCCAGTGCAACACTTATTCGTGGCAAGCAACAGAAATCCTGGATGGAGTTTTTGTCACGGAATTTGGGGGACCAGATACAGTCAAAAGGGCGACCACGCTCATTGAAACTTGCTACTCGTCATGCAGGGAATGGATTGAAGCCGAGGAGTACCGCGACATCATGACAAAAGTGGACGCCCGGTTCACCAAGGTGACCAAAACAGCAGCCATTGCAAACACGAAGAAGGCACAGGCCAAGACGACGAAGTCGAAATCCAAAGAAACGGAACCTCGGCAGCCCTCACGCAAGAGGGTGAAACAGTCTGCAGAATCACCTACCAAAGACGACCACTCAGAGTTGCAGGCTAAGGCAGAGAAGACTGTGAAAAAGGCGCTCTTGACCGAAATGAGCCACTCTATCAAGGAGCTCGTCAAAACCGAACGCGATATCCGATTCTTCCAAACCATGCGTGATTTTCAAAAGACAACCAAGACCCCAGAGTGCGAAGGCTGCAAGGATACCCCCAGCAACAAGAGCGAACTCAGAGTCATCCGATCCTGCGGACATATCCATTGCCTGAATTGCATCGAGCGGACCGCATTGAACAACGAGTGTCTGACAAGAGGGTGTACCGGGTCTACCGTACCATCCAAGCTCATCCCCTGCGTGGACGGAGAGAGAAACGGCATCGGAAGCAGCAAGATCAACAAGCTGGTGGAAATCATCCAGCAGACTCCCGTCGATGAGCTGGTGCTGCTCTTCATCCAGTTCGCAGAATTGGAAGTGATCGCTTCGCAGGCCCTTACCGCAGCGAAGATCGAACACCGCGTGAGCAAGTCCAGAAACACAAATGCCATTCGCGACTTCATTGAACCCAAATCCACCAAGAAGGGCGGACAACCGTCCCGACCAAAGGTGTTGATTCTCCGTCTGGGGAGTTCCATGGCGGCGGGTTTGTAAGTTATCTTTCCTCCCCTCCCCCTCTCAACAATATTGATCTCAGAAACGACGTACTAACCCTCATCGTTCCTTTAGGAACCTCCAATGTGCCAACCATGTCATCTTCCTATCACCACTACTCAAAGCCACCCAGTACGAATGGGAATCCGGCATGACCCAGGCGATAGGGCGAGTGCGCCGCTACGGACAAAAACGACACGTTCATGTATACCATCTGCTGGCAAAACACGCCGCCGATGTCAACATCTTCCAGGAGCGACATGGCCAGATTCTGGTTGAGAGAGATGGCGAGCCTGTGATGGTGTCCCCGGAAGAGGTATCGGGCAATGACGTCGTTCGATGCCAAGGTGAGCCGCTGGATTTTGAGCAGTGAGGATCTTCATACCGTTTTCGAGTTGATCGGGAGCAACGAGGTTATGTTGTACAATTAAAGACAATCTTGCATGATTCGAGAAGCGTCATGTGGAATCGATACCCAGAGACATACATAGCAATTGCCATGATCGTGAATTCTTACAGATATCGATTTCTGCTGGTAGACACTTTGCAACACAGATAGCCTTGCAAAAATAGATACGATGGAACAATCGCCGGTGACGAGTCAGCTACGCTGTATGGATAGAAGGAACTAAAGAAGAAAATTGCTATTGGTGTCGATCTGGCGATTGGGCCACGCCCTCTCTAGGGCTCCGGTCCACACCAAGAACCAGGAGCAACATACTGTACATGATAGACAAGAGACGCCCCAGGGATGATCGTGTAGGGCGTCAGAATGCCTCTAGTTTTTTTCGCCGTGTCTCTGGTTAAACAAGGGGCGTCGCTGGAAATCCCATTATAAAGAAAAAGAAAAGAAAAAGCAAAACCCATCAAAATGCTCTAAACCGTCAAGATATTTTGTGGGTCTCCTTATTGCTGCGGCTGCTCATCCAACGCACCGTCCTTGCGCATCATTGTCTCCGGGTTCCACACCGGGGGGTCGTGGAGGTTTGTAAGCCCCTTGCTGTTCTCGCAGGTGTCGCGCCCGCTCAGCGGGCCCGGAGCCGGAATCTTTGTGTTCGCGCCAGAGGCGCTGGCAGAGTCCTTGAGAGCTGTCAGGAGGGTCTTGATTGACTCGGGGGTCAGGTCCTCGTAGTAGTCGTCGTTGATCTGGACCATGGGAGCGTTGACGCAGGCGCCCAGGCACTCGACTTCGATGTAGGTGAACAGGCCGTCCTCGGTGGTGTGGCCGGGGGTGATGCCCAAGTGTTCGTTGATGGCCTTGACGATAGAGTCGCTACCGCAGCCGCCGAGCTGGCACGGGGTCTAGAGAACAATTTGAAAGTCAGAAACATAGAACACGAAACACAACTCATCGATTTCGGGGCAAGACAAACCGTCGTGCAGATCTGGAGGAAGTACTTGCCAACCGGCTCGCGGTTGTACATGGTGTAGAACGTCGCAACCTCGTAGACACGCATCGGGGGCATCTCGAGCATGCGCGCAACCTCGTTCATGACGCTGATGCTGGTGTAGCCGTGCTGACGCTGGCCGAGATCCAGCAGGGGCATGACAGCGGCCTTCTTGTACTGGGGCGGGTAACGCTTGAGGATCTCATCGGCAAGCTTGAGGTTCTGCTCGGAAAACTGGAACGGGAGGTTCGGGTTGTTGGTGGGCTTGTTACGGTGCTGTCGCAGCATTAGCACTTGCGAGTTCATTTTTTACGAACTCAGTTTGGACCACGCAATATCCATTTGTGCGGGCGACACCTGAAGAGGCTCGACCGAAAGGGACGTACCACGGCAAGGGTGTCGCTGCACCGTTGCGGACCAGCCGAAAAGGGTCTGCATTGAGATTTGGGAAGCTGATGGAACAATTGGCGGCCAGCCCGCTGGACAGAGAAGAGTCTGGAGGCCATCGCGAGCGATGAGCGAGGGTCAATGGGGGGAGGAGATGAGGTTGGAGGTTGGAGGAGAACGGGATTCGAGTTGACGAGGGCGTTTTGCGGGCGGCCAATCAGCGCCGGCAGATTACTCCCGCCTCAGGACCTGCACCTGGGCAACATTCTGCTCTTCTGCTCTTCGCTGGGTTTTCACAAATAATGGACGATTATTTGACTATCAATTGATGATTCTACTAATAATCCGACTTGCTCCATGACTCAGAGACCGATTGACGAGAAATTCAACCAGGCCCGGCCAATGCACTATGGCCCTTGACTCCAGCTACACGTTCTCCATGCGATACACCTCATAAGCAACCTCCTCATACGGATGCGCCTTGATTAATTCCTTGACCGCTTTTAGCATCACATCCCTTCCCAAACACATAATCTCAGCTTTGATCTCCTCACACTGCTCCAGTGCCCCGACGGCGCCGACCGCTGGAGCCGCACCGTCGTTGGGCAAGAACTGGCCCGTACCGACGGTTTGGAAACATGTCTTAGAATATTTGCCGCCCGGGAAGGCTCCTGCGCCGGTCGCGAAAATGGCTTCTTTGCAGGCTTCGAGGTCGGACGGCGGGACGAAGAAGATAAGCTTGTATCGATCGGGGAGGCTGGCGGGTGATGACATGGTGCGGTAGGAGTGGAAGAGCGTACTTTTGTCCCAGGCTCTTGTTATCGTATACAGTGGTTGGTGGCCTGTTTGGTGTGCGTGGGAAGATACCACCCTGGGGGAGAGAGCTGATGATGATGCGTAGCGTAGCGGGGGAGATGTCTGGGACACGCGAGAGAAAGACCGAGCGATGGTCCAGGGAGAAGGAGAAGGGAGAACTCGAGGCATCGGTCTGTTCAGGAATAAGTCGAGTGAGACAAAGTGCGGAGGCGTAGGGTACTTTCTACTTCATCCTGGAAGGTGCTTGATGGTCCCTTGTCAATTGCGGTACATGCATAGTGGCAACCTGACTCTTCAGGCAGCTACATCTTCCAAGGTATCTCCCAGGTCTACCAGAAACTACAAATATTCGAATAGATATTTTCAAGGTAATAGAATATTTCCATGTTAATCGCTCCGTATATAGTCCACGTTGAACTGATGTATCGACAAGTGTTGAATCACCGGGTATCAGATGCAGCTCATACCGCGCCGGGCAAATACCGCTTCACATGGTCCTCAATGCGCGCCAATAGCTCCGCCTTGCGCGAGTCCTCAATCCAGCTCTCCTGCACACTATCCTCCGCAATGATCCTCCACTCCAGCACTGACAACTGAAACGCCTCCTGGACAGCACAGTAGTTGTCAAGGATATACCCGCCGAAATAGGCCGGGTCGTCACTATTAATCGAGAACTTGACGCCAGCCTCGAGGAAGCGACGCACGGGGACCTGCTCCACCGACGGCACACAGCGCAGCCGCACATTCGATAGCGGGCACACGGTCAGCAAGACGCCGTCGCGCGCCACGCGCTGCATCAGCTCCGGGTCCTCGACGAGCCGGATACCGTGGTCGATGCGGCGGGCGCCGAGCTCGAGCGCCGCATGGATGTACGACGGGTCACCCTCCTCGCCGGCGTGCGCCGTCAGCGGGATCTTCTTCTGCGCGGCCGACGCATACAGTTCCCGGAACATGTCCTTGGGCGGGCCGACCTCAGTCGACGACCAGCCCAGGCCGTGGATGACACCAGCCTCGAAGTGGCCGTGCGAGATGAACTGCTCGTAGATGGCCTTGCCCGAGGATACGGGCAGGTGTCGCACAAAGCACAGGATCAGCCGCGTCGTCAGGCCCAGCTCGCGCTCGGCCCGCCGACATCCCTCCGAGAAGCCCGCGACAATTGTTTCGTATGGGACGCCGCGGCTCTCGTGTACTTGCGGGTCGAAGAACACCTCCGCGTGGTGTACGCCGTCGGCGTGCGCTTGCTGGAAATACGACCACGCCAGGTCGGCGAAGTCGTTCTGCTTGCGCAGCACGGCCATGCCTTCGAAGTAGAAATGCAGGAAGTCATCCAGCGAGGTGAACCGGTCGTAGCGCGCTGTCAGCGCCTCCACCGACGCGTACTCCGGGTTTGCGGCCGGGTCGGGCAGCGCGATGCCATTGCGGTCTGCGAGCTGGAAGATGAGGTGCGGGGTCAGACAGCCCTCCAGGTGGACGTGGTGCTCGCATTTCGGGAGGCCCTGGAGAAAGTCGTGAAGTGGAGATTGGCACATGGTTGCGGATGGCCGGGAATGTGCCAACGTGCGGTTGGGGAGGAAAAGAAAAGAAAAATGGTAGATCAGGTCATGGCAGGGGGAGAGCAGAGAGAAAAAGAACTCATCGACATCGCCCTCTCCTCACCGAAGACTTTCATATCGCAACGTCCTTCATGTCAAGCGGGGCGAGGATCTTTTATCGACGATTTCGATAAGCGGGCCATCGGAGATCGCCGAGAACAACCGAAAAAGAAGGCAGAAACGAGGGTGAACCGATTTGGCATGTCCAATCTATACACTCCTTAAGAGATCCTGTAGATCCTGTAGATCCCCATTGACCCTATAAACACCCATGAAACACTGTACAAATCACCTCCAAGCGACGCTCTAATTGACCCCAAGTGGATCCTCGGGCAAAAACCATCAGAATCTAAACGTAATCGTAAATCATCTAAACCTTCAACTCTGCACCAGCTGCTTTGCGCAGCCGATTCATAACCGCGGCGGCCAGATCGCCCTCGCGATCAGGCACTCCCTCTACGTAAATCACATCGACCTCAAAATCATCGAACGCGCGCAGTGCAGCGAACAGGCCATGTGCGATAGAAGCCGCATCTGCGCCGAGATAACAATCGTATGCCATCTTGGTACGGCTGCTCTGGCTGCAAGTCTCTTGCACGGGAATGGGAAAACTGACGAGATGGTCGATGGGCGCAGTCATGGGTACCACGGTGCTGGCCAGGACATTGTCTGGCGCCAGACCCAGCCCCTGCTTCCAATTGCGGGTGCGCACAATGCCGATGTTGTGCGCACCAATCGCCGTGTCTTGCAGATCCTTTCGGACGTGCTTGGCCACGCCGGCAGGGCTTGAGTCGGGCTCGAAGAGTACAACTCGCGCCTTGGGGGAGTAGTGACGGTACTTCATGCCCGGAGCACGCGGGATCTCCTTGATGTCCAGCGTGCCATCGCGGTAAGCGACTTCGACATTCTCCCAGCCGGGACACAGGCGTAGTTCGTCGATGCCGATTCCACCCGGACGCAGGATGGCGGGCGGGTCACACAGCCCGTCAACGACGGTGCTCTCAACCCCGACTCCACATGTGCCACCGTCCAGAATCAATTCAATGCGGCCCTTCAAATCATGGTAGACGTGCTGCGCCGTAGTCGGGGACGGCTTGGTGGATGCATTAGCAGAGGGCGCGGCAAGCGGGCGGTCTGTCGCGTGGATGAGCAGGCGTGCCAGTGGCGAAGACGGTATGCGCACGCCAAAGGTCGTCAGATTAGAGGTCACCTCGGCGGCTAGTTCAGAGCCCGACGGGTTCGGCAGGATGATGGTCAGCGGGCCCGGCCAGAACCACTCGATCAGGGGCTTGTAGATCGGGGGGATGGGGATGCGCGGGGTCTTCAGTGCACTGGGGCTGCTTTGGGCAGCATTGAGAAGACGTTCCAGCATGTCCAGGGAGTCAATATGGATGATCAACGGATTGTCAGAGGGCCGCTGCTTTGCCCGGTAGATGCCCTGCACTGAGGCGCTGCGTGTGGCATCGGCGCCCAGGCCGTACACCGTCTCGGTGGGGAACGCGACGGGTAGATCGCTAGTTCGCAAGAGGTTGGCGGCCTCTTCGATGGCCTTGGCCTCGGGTGTCTGCTGGCGGCGCTCACTTTCCCACCATTCGGCCAGAGACCGGTCGCCCAGTCCTTGGTTCAGTCGTTGAACAGAGACTACGCGTGTCTCGGGAGTGGCCATCGTGGACAGGAATCTGGCAAAACTTGGCCGACAGATGCCAGCAGAGGCGCGAGAGAACAGCAATTTGGTGGTCGAAACAGGACTTGGGCAATGACGCACTGTCCTGGCACACACGCAATCAAATCAAAGAGGGGCGAAACGGTTGCGGGGACCCGAGTCACAATTGTCTGTGGATATCTTCTCCTGTCTGTTACGATGCGTGTCCAGGTAGCTTCTAAGGTCTAGCAGAGGCACTCATCTCGTACTAGGCCATTCGGGGCTGTGATCGAATCTTGTCTAGTGGAGGTTCGCAGAAAAAAAGGCGCCGAGAACTTCAGATCGCCATGACGTCGGATGACTCAGCAGATAGATGATCTCGGCAGCTGCCCCAAGTGAGCATATCGATTATTACAATAAAAAAACAACAAATGATGTTCGAATTAGTTTTGCCAAGTGGACAAGAGAAAGACTACGCGATCTACAGATAGACGAGGGAAGTAGCACGGTGCTGTGACATGGAATGGTGGGACCATCTGCAACTCCCGAGGTATAGATGGATCTATAGAACAGCTCTATCTCCGATTCTATGAGTATTCAACAACTCTATTCTGTCGCCTGGGTCTACCAAGTCCATTCATTTCTTCTTTCCTCCTTTCCCTCCTTTTCCACCACCACCACCTTTTCCACCACCTTTGCCCTTCGCCTTCTCACTACTTCCGCCGCCACCAGCACCGCCAGCAGTCATGATGCGCACCTTGCTTACTGGCATAGTGTTGATGATCTCTGTATCTTTCCACCCCTTGATCAGTTCACCTTCCCGTGCTCGCATTCGCTCTGCATCAGCGCGAGGGATCCCCGCGTCCTCAGCATGCTCCTTTTTGACCTTCCCGGTAGTAGTTTCAGATACCCAACGACCGATGATTTCCTTGACAGCCTTGCCCTTTTTAACTGTGCCCGGTTGTAGCTTCACCTTGTACTTGTAGTGTCCCAGTGCACCCCATGGTGCACATACCGGAATTGCCGCGAGGATTTCGTCGTCCGGAGTCGGCGTACCGACCAATGCAGGGATCCAGCTGAGATCCGCAGCTTCAGCGAGGGCAGTCTCTTCATCGGAGTCACCCGCTCCGCTCTCTGCGAAAAGAGCTTGGCGCTTGCGCTCGGCTTCGGTGGCGCGCTCATGTTGTTTCCGACGTCGTTGTTTCTGGGCTTCGGCTTCCCGGTCCCGTTGCGCCTTGGTTTCGGCTGCCTTTGCCGCCTTGGCTGCTTTGCCCTTGTTCGCACCGAGGAGTCGGAGAGCAAGTTCACGCTCTTCCTCGTCCTGGTAGGCATACTTTGCGGCCGCACGCTTCTCCTTAGCACGCTTACCGCGAGTTGGTGCCACTCGCGGCGCAGCTGGTTCGGCCTGGCCTGGTCGGTCGAGGGGCTTGCCTTGCAGCAAAATACGTCGTTCGCGGGCCGAGAGCTTTTCTTGGTCTTTCTGCTCAGGTCCAGCATCCTGATCCGCTGTGGATGCAGCTTCATCATTCTCCCCTTCCTGTTGCTCTCCTTGTGCGAGTTCAGGTTCAGGTTCCTCGCTCTTGGCATCATCTTCGTCTGACTCGGCTTCGGGTTCTTGAGCCGAGGGCCTTTCGTTCACTGGAAGCTCAGAATCTCCTCGCTGAAGAGCGTTCCTCACTGGTGCCTTGTCATCGTCATTTTCATCGTCGTCGGACTCTTCCTCTTCCTCTTGCGGCTCCTCAGTAGCCTTGGATGCAGAATCTGGCTTTTCTGGGACTTCTTTTTGTGTAGACAATGGGTCATTGGAGTCGGCTGTAGTTTGCTCTGAGGTCTGTTGTGTTGACAGCTCATCAGGCACTGTGGCAGCGGAAACCTCTTCAGGAGCATCGGACAGGTCAAATCGCTGTTTGTGATTCCGAACACTCTCCCGGCTGATCTGAAACATGACGGCAAACCCTAATACAAGCTGCGACGGAGCCAGGAAGTTCTTCTCGCCCTTTATTTGAAACTCACCTGGAGGCAAGATGCCTCCACCAGTCTCAGCAATTTTCGATACCTGATGGGCATGTACCCACCAGGCGGACATGACCGCCTTGGAGTCCCATGCCGTCGAGGTCGCGACGCAAAGATTGCCTGCCTGGGAAATAGTACTAGGGGAGATGGGCGCATCAGCACTCTGGGGTCGGTTCTTGACCACAATTGGAGTTGCTCCTTCTAGGTCTGCATGGACGAAAATATCGCCTTTGTTGAGATAATGCCGATAGAGCAACTCGGTCTGCATCGCATCCCATGCCCTACAAAAGTCAGTGCCTGCCAAAACCCTAGAAATCAACCGGAATGACATACCCTAAAACCAAGTACCCTTCCGGGGAAATGAAGAAGAGGAACTTTTCAAACCAGAAGGGTGTCCGGGCCTTTCGTAGAACTTGCTTTTCCTGCTTCAGGTTCCGCTTAAGATCGGTCGTCACCTTCTTCTCGTGGCTCTTGAGCGCTTTCGAAGAAGACTGAAGGGTCCGTGCTTGCTTCTCGGAGGCCTGTTTCTTCTGCTCATAATATTGAGTTGCGTTCGCCCATGGAGTGAGGCCAAGATCAATGTCAATAGTCAGCGAGCGAGAGTCGCTGTCGGCCTGTGCTGCTCTTCGTGCCTCCTCGCCCTCAGAGTCATAGTCAGACTCATCACTTGTGGCAAGCTCCTCCTCGTCATCCTGGTCGTCACCAGCTTCCCCGAGGCGTAGCGTGACGGTGTTTTCATACAACTTGAGAGGCAACTTGATGATCTGCGCAACCGGGTTGCCTCGGTCCTGTTCCATCTCAATCAAGCGCGCAATCTCGCCCCAGTCCATTCCTTGTGCCACCAGTCCATTCACGGCATCCATGGCTTCTTGAACTCGGTACACGTTGTCCTGAATAGCACCCGCCTTGCGAATGTGAATATCTTGGGCATCTTTGAGAGCGTCGATCCGCTTCTTATGTTCTTGGCGGACAGAGTCGAGCTTTCGCTTGGCTGCCTCCTCGCGCTCCGTTAATCTGGACTCGAGTCGCTGCGACTCCAAAGACGAGAAATACTCGTCGACAGTCGCATTGAAGCGCTCGATTTCCAAGATCGTCGTCCCCGGCCTGCCCTCAAACTGTCGGGGTTTGAATGGATGGAAGTCTTCATACAAAAGACCAGTAGCCTTGGAGGGGGCTTCGTCTTCGACAGGAGGTCGCGTGTCCTCCTTCGCAACAATGTAGCCCGGGTGGCTCTCCCCGGTCCTAAAGCTGTTAGACACTCGCTGTGCTTCTTCTAGCACCTCTTTCACTTTCTCCAGCAAGCTTTCCTCTCCCAGAACCTGATCTAGCGGCGTGGCAGGATCAAATTCCTTAACCGCAAAAGCGTGATCCAGCAGTAATGGGGGGTATTCTGGAAAGCCCTGCGACAATGCTTTTCTCAAGACATCTGTATTTTTCTTCTTGGATTTCTTGGGCGCATTGCCTTCTTGAGAAAACAAAGCCTGTGCCTTCTCGATCGTCTCCTTAACCCGCTCTGTGGTGATTGGCGGGACCCCATCGTAGTTCTGTTTATTGGTGACGGTGTACTTGAGGCCAAGCTTAATTTCCTCCTGACCCTCACCAGCTGAGACGGTTCGAAACAAAGCAATGATGTTGTATTCGCGGTCTGTCAGGACGATGTTGCCACCCGCGAAGAATTCCAGGAACATATGGTATGTGCCATCGCTGAAAGAAAAGTCGATGATGCGGTCAGTCCCAATTTGGGAGATGCCAGTAATACGGCGAGACTTCAGGAACTTGCGAAGACGGGTCACAAAAGGCGAGGGGGTGGTCGCGGCGGTACGCGAGTACTGGGTGACATGGGTGCGGAAGCCGGAGTCGACAATGAGTTGTCGGCGATGGTCTGGTTTTGCGAGTTTGAAAAGGAAGATGCGCTGTTCGCAATGAATTATGAGTGTATATTCCAGGGCGAGTATATCACGAAACGAGAAGGGGACTTGTGCGTACTGAGGACAGATCGTAGACGTTGGACACGCGGAGGTTGACTAGCTCCGAGGCCAGTTCCCGCGTGATGACCTGGGCTTGTCAGTGGATAATTGCTTCGACCAAGGGAACATTTTTCTACCTTGACATCCAGCGACGAGAATCTCTGCTTCATAGTGAACCCGTGGTGGTTGAAGTGGAAAAGAACGGAATTTTCGAGCGTGACGTATGCGGGGCAGGAACCAGGCGGGCACTTCACTGGGAATAGGCTTGTCTTCTCGCACATTCTCCGACAGCTATATCAACTAAACATTCTAATACAATTATGCATACCAAAGAGTAAATATTAGATTTCATAGCTTTCCTTACTCTTAGAATTCTGTCTTATTTAAAATACTCTGGTATTTACTTAATTCAAGCTTACTATAGTTATCTCTTTTTAACCCTCTTCTGTGATCTCTTTTCTTCCATTACTTGTTCCACTTATTATTACTATTATTATTATAGAGAGAGAAAGTAGGTAGCTAAGAGTAAGGGAGACTGTATTAAGAGAATGTTTGCTTCTTAGGGGAGAAAAAAACTAGCCAGGTCAAAATTTAGGGCTCACCTTATAGTTGTTTACGCAAATTCACAAATTTTTCTATCCATGGATTATGAACGAGTCTGTTGATAAGCATCGAGTCTTTTCATTGCAGTCATTAGTCTCGCAGAGAAATCGGAATTAGCTGCCTTGTTCGAAGCCCCAGCATAATCCAACACAGGACTATATCACGCAGTCAATTCTTTGCAGGGCGCAGTAAGAGACAAAAGCATGCAGAGATCTATGGAGGCCTCCATCCTCGGAGGGAGGAAATCCCTTCAATTCGGACATATAAAAGAGAACCATATCGCGCCAGGACCAGCCAGGGAGAACGGAGAAAAACGCGAGAATGCACGCAAAGGGGAGAAACACAAGGCAGCCCAACCCAAGAAGGAAAGGTCCGAGGACCCGTCTCTACATATGCCGCAGTCCCTCCGCAAGACGGCGCTTGCCAAACTCCCAGGCATTCAGCAGACCCTGCTCCGTCAGGTCGATGTTCTTCATGTTCGGCGCATCGGGGCCGGTGCCCGGCTGACCCGCGAAGCGATCAGGACAGGGTCCGTCTCGAGAATGATTCCGTCGTCGATGGTTTCGTCAATGGTCAGGCAGACCAGGTCGTAGTTCTCGACAATGGTCCGCTTGTCGGTTGCGCCCCTATTGACAATAGCTATTAGAATCCTTTTTTGTCGAGAACACCCACACGGCTATGAAGAAAAGCGAAACCCGGTACATACTTGAAAAGGATTCCCAGAGCATCCCGTAGTGAAAGTACCACATTGTACAGCAAGACCTCGTTCTCGTCGGCGCTCCCGACCACGTACAGCATCACATCGCTCTCCATCTTGAACACGACAATGCGGTTGTCGTACAAGATCACGTCACTGGCAGACTTGTTGGTTTTCTCGAGCAGCCCCTTCTCAAATGACCGCTGCTCCTTGACCGTCGGATAGGGATTGGCGCCGGGGAAATCGGTCGAGTTGGGCGCTGCGCCGGCGGGGGGTGCGGTGCCGAGTAGTATTTGCTGAAGATGCGGGACCCATCGTCAGCGGACATGACGAGGACCGCATTCACGGAGAAGAGGGACAGAGGGCCTGGCATGGTGAATTGAATTATGGGGAGCAATGGACACGGACAACACGGTGTTGATGCCCTCAAGGGCCAGTCTGGCCGGAAGAGGCGCGTTAACTTTATTCCGGCCATTGACTCGAACTATACGCCACTCTTCTCTACAAAACACCCAAACTGGTGGGCTTGAGGCCAAGTTTAATCTCGGGGCATAGCTATCATCTTTATTCATCTATTATACGAGTATTTAAAAAGTATTGTTGTACAAATTTTCTTGAGGGGTTGGAGAATAAGCACTTAGTTGCGAATTTTATATTTTTTCACTGCTACTTCCGACGATAGCATCTCCAAATTTGTAAAAGCCCCAAATTCTTAAAATTCCTTTTCTATCATAGTATTCGTGATATTTGACCTGCTTGACCACTCACGATGAGAAGATTTTCGGTACTGTGTGAGGAAGGATTCTCCATGCTCAATTTCGAGGAAAGAGAATTTTCCAGAAAATCTTCAATCACTTGAACATGGGATAAGGGACAGTGACTATATTATGGGTATTTGGGATTTCCAGACCCTTATTTGATTCGAAAATTAAAGCATCGGAAGACTGAATGTTAGACCAAAGCAAGCAGCGAAAAGATATCGTAGTCTATGCCACGAGACAGCCAATTCAAAAACAGAAGGAGAAACGTGACGTTTAAATAACACAGAACATGATTGCGTTTATGTGCATCAGAGGGGGTATGGTAAAATATGGGGAAAGTCAGTTACAATATCACATCACATCATCTTGTCCATAAACTAATCAACACAATCAAGAAGGCGGTGCCGGCTCATCGGGGTTGGTGTTCTGGCGATTCATCCACGGAATCCAGCTTGCGCGGTTGGCCTTCCTCCGGGCAGCGGCCTCTTCCTCCTCGATTCTGGCCGTTTCGCTCACCAGACGCAGCGGACGCAGCTTATTCTGCGTCATGACCGCTCCAGTATAATTATTCATGCCGCTGCTGGACCGCGGTGGGCTGGATGTCGCCCCCGTGGAGCCGGTTTCTCCAGGGATATCACTGGTGACGCTGGGCGAGCTGCTGCGGCCGGTGCGCTCGGGCTGGCTCGACATGGACGGGGCACGGCTCATGCTGGAAAAGTAGCTGTTGGCGCCAGAAAACATGCTCTGCCGCGACCCAGGGCCCACAGCTGTCGGGCTGATGGGCCCTCCAGAATAGCGCCCGCGGTACATTTGCCCAACGACCGATGCAGCGCCCGGATCTACTTGCTCCGAGCGGGTACGGCGATGACTCGCTCGCACAGACTGAGCACGGAAAGGGATGCTGGGTGCAGTGTCCGGGTTCTCGTTTGCAGTGCTGTGCGAAGGTGCCGGAGGCGGCGGGGGCATCATACTGGCTGGGCGGGAGCGAGGTTGAGAGCGAGGGGCTGGCCCAGCGACGACCGATCTGGCTCGTTGCAAGAAGCTCTGCGAGGGAGAATCATCCTTCTCCGGGGGAGTAGGGGGCAAGTCCTTGTCTCCGCCGCTGGCCCGCTTGCCATTCGGGCCATCATGATCCCCCCTGTCCAGGATGTGCTCGAACCCGTCGTGCTGCAGGAGCCGACTGATGATGCGCTCGATATAAAGCGTCAAGGCCTTGTTTTGGTCCTTAAGACTTCTAATTTCCGCCTCCATTCTGCGAGTCGGATCGGTCTCAGGCGCCTCATCCACGGATTCGAGCTCATCCGCCAGGGACCCTAGTCCGCCGGAAGATTCCTTTGTCCCGGGGTGGGCATCCCGCATAAAATCGCCCTTTGTAAAGTCGCCAGTCAGAGTCTTCTCACTCAGGAGAAGCTGATAGCTTTCGTTATCTTCCATCAGGCGAGCGTTGGCCATGCGAGCCTCCAAAAGCTCCTTCTCCAACTCGCGCTGGCGACCGCCGCCTTTGTTTTCCATCTCCACGAGTTTGATTTGGGATTCCGCGAGTTCCAGGCGCAATGATTCGATCACCTTGTCCTTTTGCAGGAGAAGCGTGGAATTATTCCGGGAGGGACTGCGCTCCAGTTGCGACGAAGGCGCAAACTGGCCGTCCAACTCCGGGGAGGCCCTGTTGCGGAAACTAGCTATATAGAGGAGTGACTTGTTAGATGATTGCAATCACCTTCCGGGGCATACGAGAGGGGTCATACAGGATCGGGAGATTTGGCGATCGCCATCCGCATTGATGCGCATGTCTTTCTGTGCCATCGACTCTTTCAGCCGTTGGATGGTTGCCTGCATCTCTTCTTCCCGGCTTGTTTGCTGCTCTTTCTCCTGCAGCATGGCATTCCGCTCCATCTCGTGGTTTTGTTCCAGGTCGCGGATCTGGCGGGCCTGATCCCGAGTTTCGCTGTTGAGCGTCTCAATGCGAGTGTCCCGCTCATGAGCCTGATCCTCCAATTTGCCCTGCTCACTGACAGCCTCATCTAGACGCATCTGCAAGACACCCAGCTGCTTCTGGTATTGCTCGGAGGCGGTTTCGGCCTTTTGAAGCTGCTCTCGCAGCTCATCGATGAGAGCAGCATTCTGGGCCCGCGCCTCCTCGTCGGAGGGGTCGCCGGAAACTCTGGGGACATTTGACATGCTCAGATTGGACCGAGCGGGCTTTCTGGCCGCAGCGCGTGCAGAAACGGGGGTTGAGCCTCGGAGGGAGGGGGAGCGGTTGATGCCGTTACTGGCGGCGCTGGGCGAGCGTGTATGTCCTCGTGTGGTGGACCCGTTGGTTGAGGGCGGATCTGCGGTCGATGATTTGCTGGAACTGCCGGGAGTTCCAGGTTTGCGAGGCGTTGCTGACATCGTGCAGGGTCCCGAGCCCGTGGACTCCAGTAAATTGGATATATAAGAATATGAAGCGAGGTCTCTCCAATTCAATAATCTTCAAGAACACCTTCAATTGGTGACGGTCAGGAGGGAAGGACGAAATCAGGGTACCGTGTAAATTAAGAGCGGTCAAAGGATGAGTGGACACCTTGTGGAGAGCGCTTGTATTGAAGATTGGCGGTTGGGGATGTTCGGGGGACTGCTGTCAGAAATTGATTGCGAGCCACATGGCTGATGGAAGCCAAAGAATCATCGAAGACAGAATGACATTTGACGAGAGCAGCCTGGAATGACAAGAGGAATGAGGAAAATGCTGATTGCAGACGCTCGATCAGGGTGGTTTCTTGAGGAATGCGGGCGGGTCCCTTACTCTGCGCTTGTATCTAAAAATACAGTGGTGTAGTAACGGTTTGGGGGCTGGGATACGAGGGGCAGGCAAGAGGACACGAAATGTGGTGAGGTGATGTCCAAGTTAATCGCACCAATCGAAAGATTGCTGGAGGCTGTCAATGAGATGTAGAAGGGATTGAATTGAGTGAAGGAGATTCAGTCTGTTCGAGCGTAATCAATTCAGGGACATTCTGCCTAAGGCCACCTGTTCCATGTATAGGTCACGTGGCATGTAATATATCTGGCGGAGAAACTGATTTTCCGTCTTACAAGAGGTATGGGGTGGTGCAGTGACTCTTCGCAACCACAACAGTCGGAGCACATTGATAAAACAAAAATATACCTCTGACCTTCGCTTCGTTCAGACAGCTTTGAAAGATATAGTATGGAACAAAAATTAGATTTAAAAGGTTTATCAAGTAAATTACATTCTATTTATAAGGTTTAATTCTATATTAAATATATAGATAGCCATTTCACTACTACTACTATTACTATTTTATTTAGTTTCTATCTCTATTTTCTGATCCTTTTTCTAGTCTTATTCTAATCTATTATTTTTAATAAGTCTTTTTTTTTTTAATTTTTTTTCTTTCTTTCTCTTTCTTTCTTTTTAAACAAAGATTTACGATTATACCGGCTACAGAAGGTCATAAGGTCACGTACGGGTAACGAAGTCGAATCCTCCCAGCTTTTTGCGACCCACTTCACATCTTCTTATATTATTAAATATGACCTGCAGCAAAATAATTCCTTAATTGTTTCTTGGTATTTGAGTGATCCTAATCCAATTAGTTAGGATACATATAGAGAAGAATCTAGGGAATAGGGACTGCCAAAAGATTTAAAGGACTGGAAAACAGATTAAAAATTAGAGATAGTAGTAGCTAAATAGCTATCGAAATATAAAATAGTAGAAAGTATGGCTTTAAAATCTAATGTTTAGTATCTACTACGTCTTGCGAAGCCGTCTGAGCGAAGAAAGAGAAAAGCGAGGCCGAGAGTAAGAACAAGACGCTAGCTGCAAATATTGAAGAGCACGTGGCTAAGATTAGAAGGCAGGCTACTGAGATAGAGGAAATGAGGATGGATATGATTTTGAGAGGAAAGAAATGATGAGCTAATGACTGAGTTGCTGCACAGAGTTGATTGACACTACCACTTTTTCTACTATATTTTTCCTTTTCTAATGTTTAGATATACGTTCCCATCCGAACTAATCAAACGATAAAGATAGAAAACAAAGAACAATATCACCAAGAAACTCTTCATGCGCTTTTTGACCGCTATCTCAATGCTATGAAATTCATAGAGTTGGCTTCAATTCCTGGTATGGAAATCGTGAATAGCGACAAGCCGCTGAACCTCAGCCTCTAAAGGAGTAGTGATTATCATTAGCTATCCAATATCAAGAAAATAATAACTCCTTTTAAATAAAAAGAAAGGTAAATAATAGGCCTAGAGAACCTCATTCTTGCTCTTTATTGTGCCACCTAAAGCCGCCTAAACAAAGCAACCTTGGAAGAGTCATCGGCCTGTCATCGATCAACCTGTCTTATTTATTCTCTCTATCTCTAGCTGAGCCCCCATCACTATCGCAACATCGTTCACAAGAATCTTCTTCTTTGACTTCGGAACCTTGTCTATATAGCTCCGTCTTCTATCATAGCCACCGGACTTCTTTTCTCCTAATTAGCTTTGCTAGCGGATGACGACTACCAGCTTTCCACTCTGAGATCCGTCACTACAATCCATGTTAGCTCTTCGGAGACCTTTTACTGCGCTTTGGGGGAGCAGATCCAGAGCGAAGGCACGCACTGGTCCCGGCACGAGCGGCATCCAATACACTGAATGGCCTCCCCGCTGAGCTTATACTGCTGATATCGAAGCTCTTGCAACCTGTGGATTTAATCTGTTTCTACCTCTGCAGTCGCTGGATATTCATGGTCCTCGGTAATCTAAGGAGAAACCTTCGATATGGTTTTGAACAACCGAAACTTCCATTATTATATCGATTGGATCGCGATCTTCCGGACAAATATATCTGCCACCGATGCATCAGACTTCATAGATACAATGGATGGGCTAGCCTTGGTCTACCCCATCCATTCAACTTCAGCTTCTTTCATCCGTGTATATTTCGGATAGACGATCAAAGGCTGCAGTTACATCAGAGACGCGCATATCATATCGAAAGTCGATATCAGCAATTCTATTTCCTTCACTTACAACTAGCGATGAAACGATTCTGTCATGGTCCAGTAGCCGATATTAGCACTGATTCTCTGTTTAATATCGAAGTTACACCAGAAACATGGACCACAGTGTTATTTTCCGTCAAAGCACGAATGTGTTGCCAGCCACCAGCTTTACAACTACGGACCCAAGACATCATCCTATTTCACAGCGATCAGGAGATTAAATGGTGCGAAGATACTATGAGTTATCTTCGGATTTGTCACCATAAATCTAATGCGCTACTTGGGCTTTTGAAGGAGCGGCTTGCGAAGCAATTTTATACCAAAAAAAGAACGTGATTTCTTCGGATTCATGCCAGAAGTGCAACACCGATTACCAAAACGAGTTTCGGATATTCCATGAGGAGTTATTAGTCCTTATCACGAGATGGATTGACTTTGGCTCTGGCATCAAACCGAGCGATCCTCGCTGGGTTGTTCATGCAGGACGGATGCCAGCAGAGAACTCTCGTACCTTCTTGGATCTAGATCCAAGTGATATCAATCACAGTCCTCGAGCTGCGTTTGAAGAAGCTTGCGGAGAACAAGATTCGATAGATTACGGTCTCGCAATCTCGCCTATCTCAAGGACGGGAACTACAAAAAGGTCGCCGCATCGTAAAGTTGTTCTTCCGAATCTGACAAATGCGGGTCCTCGGCATGCACTCTGATTGGCTAAATCGCGTAGGGTTAGGGCTTGCCACCGTCTGCTTGGAAATCAAATCCCAAATCCCGTGACTCAGCGGTCCATTTCTTTTCCTTCTTTTCGAACCCTCGACACCATCGACAACCCACACCCAGTTCGCAGGAAGTGCAGTCAGCCCATTTCCAGCATTCACAATGGCCCGTCGTCCCGCGAGATGCTACCGCTACTGCAAGAACAAGGTGCGTGATGATTTTGGACTCCGATCGATTTTTTGTGTGGGCTAGGATGGACATCTCGGTTGTGGGGAGCGCATGGACGAGCACTGTGCTCGCGACCATTTGCCAGCTTGTCGCGATCGGGATGGTCGCTGAGACTGCGCCATTGATTTTATTTTATTTTCTTTTCCAAAGAAAAATATTTTTCGGAATGACGAACTCAGGGTGGCATTTTGACTGACATGAATCTTCCGTCCAGCCCTACCCTAAGTCCCGGTTCAACCGTGGTGTTCCCGATCCCAAGATCCGTATCTTCGATCTCGGTCGTAAGAAAGCCAACGTGGACGACTTCCCCACCTGCGTCCACCTGGTCTCCAACGAGTACGAGCAGCTGTCCTCGGAGGCTCTCGAAGCCGCCCGCATTTGCGCCAACAAGTATGTTTGCCACGAACAATACTCGACCAATCCAGCTTCTGACCTTTTACCCTGTTTATAGGTACCTCGTCAAGATCACCGGTAAGGAAGGATTCCACCTCCGTGTCCGTGTGCACCCCTTCCACGTCGTCCGTATCAACAAGATGTTGTCGTGCGCCGGAGCCGATCGTCTGCAGACCGGTATGCGTGGTGCCTTCGGTAAGCCCAACGGCAGCGTTGCCCGTGTGAACATCGGCCAGATCATCCTGTCGGTCCGCACCCGTGACTCCAACCGTGCCGCCGCCATCGAGGCTCTCCGCCGCTCCATGTACAAGTTCCCCGGCCGCCAAAAGATCATTGTCTCCAAGAACTGGGGCTTCACCCCCGTCCGTCGCGAGGAGTACGTCCAGCTGCGCCAGGAGGGCAAGCTCCGCCAGGACGGTGCCTACGTTCAGTTCCTGCGTGGCCACGGTCTGGTTGAGGAGAACATGAAGCGCTTCCCCGACGCCTACGAGAACGTTTCTCAGGCTTAGAGGGTGATGGGATGAACTAAACCACGAATTCAAGAAAAATGTTCTTTTATTGTCTTCATCTCGTTCCGCCTTAGCTTGATATCAGTCGTGTGCGAATCGCAATGGTGGAGTTGTTCCATGGGTCATGACGTTTATTTCTGTAGCTGTAGGACTTTCTATAAATGGTCCGGTGGCTCTGCTAGCTCAACTGTGACTAGACATGTACCATGGAGCTGCCCAACCTCCCAACTAAGTATAGTGAGAGGGGACGACAGTCATCTTAGCCCTAAACCTTTCTACTATGACAATCCAGGCACTGGTATCATCTTTTTGATTGTCAACCATGTGCAGTGAGACAAGGAAATACTCGCTACTGGTCTATTTATGGAGAACCTGGGATCAAATCGCCTGCCCAGTTGCTATATAGCATCGATCTAGAAATGAATCCAAGACCCGCACTCATACTTCATGTTACCAAGAGCTGTCCAATGACTAGTTGAACTGACTGCTTTTCTAATCATACAATGGCCTGCCAGGTATCTGAATATATGGAATAGTATACATGGACTGGACTTCCCACGGAGGTACCCAATATCCATGAATATCTCCGTGTATCTCACTCCTTACTGAGGAGCTGTCCCACAGCGCTTCACGTGTAACTGCTTCGCCGCTATACAAACCATAAAAATGTATTAGCTTCTCGAATTCAAGATGGTCTTTCATATAGAGTCCGGTTAGTAGGACATACCTTCCAAATCCTTCTTCTCGCATACATCCTTCAGACACACGCCGAGCGCATCCTTGAATGCCGGACTGGGACAGGTACACTTCAGATCAAGGTAGGAGGTACAGCCAGCTACAGCGGCACCTTCTGTAAGACAGTGGGTCTAGTAAACCAAGAATTGGAGGTTAGCAGCGTCCTTTTTTTTTTTTTTTTTTTTTTTTGGAGTAGTACTTGAATCTTGGTTCAAGAACAACGCACCAAGCATGGGCTGACTTCATCGGTGGTCAGAGACCCAGCAACTGTCAAAGACAGGAGACTAGTCAGGGGAAAGACGAGTGAAAGCTTCATCTTGAGTAGATCTGTGGGGGTTGTAGAGTGGAGTGGGTTCACGAGAAGGAGGATCTCATTACATCGACAGAGGATGGGGGGGGAACTTGGGAGGCCGGCAGCGACTTTTATGAATTGACTTCTGGGGCGCCTGGCTAGGGATACATGCATTCTTGGGCTTGTCATTGGTGCGATGTAAACAAACCAAAGTGTCGCGGCGATCGGCAGCAAGGGAGAGCAGAATGTGAGCGGAGATGGCCTCATTGGCCCGAGGGCAGTTAGAGGTACAAGAGGAGAAGTGAACCGAAGTGAAACAATTCAAAAGTGGCTTGTGTTATTGCGGGATTTTCCACTTATCGAAATCCTGGAGAGTGGCTACCACAGTCCATGCCTATCTATACATATCGTAATAGCTGTTCCAGTTTCTGTCGAAGCGATTCCAGCGTAGTCCTGCTATCTTCCCACCGGCGCTTGGCTTCCTCGTACTCTTCATGAGAGACCCAGCCATCATATCCAAGAAGCTGGGTTCGGAGGCTGTCAAACTCGTTGTAAGCATCAGCCCAGGTGTTTGCCTGCCGTCGAGTGCGGTCGATATCCTCCCGAGAAGATGAAATGGGGCACGGGATGCTCAAGCCGCGTTGTGTAGATAAGTAGTACCATTTCTCGTGTATTTGCACGAGGAGTTCCTGGAGCGGTATCGGGCCATTGATCGAGGACTGGCCGACAATATAGAAGATAAATGTAGTCGGGTCGTCGTCACGTCTCATGGCATCCATAACTTTAACGAGAAGCGGATTGAATTTCCTTGTCGCCAATTCATAGAATTTCTTCAGCCGGATCCTATCCAGCGTCTCTTCGACCTGTCTTGCTTGGATGCGGACAGACTATCGAAGTTCTCTGGTCGTTTGGGTTGGACTGCACCCCAGGGGTATGGGTCGTCGCTATCAAAAACAGATGGAAATCTTGCTTGCAAAAACAGGGGAGAGGCATACAATGCCTGCCAGTCAATTATACTGAACACCTTGCTTGGATCGGCATCATCGATGAAGATGTTCTCCGCATGGAGATCATGGTGTAGTAGAACCGGACGGAGAAGATCATTCGTCGGTAAGATGTAGGGGAGCATGAGTAGGAACTGCTTGAGGAGTCGTATATGCTTCTTGTGGCCGACTGGTGTTCCTCTCACAAAGCATCTTTCATCTTTTGGCCTGTTTTCTGGCGAATTATCGGAGCCAGGCAATCTCACGCTTAGTCTGCGACAGGGGCAGCGCGTAGCTTCGACCATAGCCACTTTCACTACAGCTCAAGAGTACACAGTCTTGCTATCAAAAAAAGTATAATCTGCCCAAGGCATTAACGGCCAGAACGGCCATTTGTAGATATTCTTCAATTGATTTGAACCTATATCCATAGATTGTTTTCAATTCTCCCGGATTTGTAGAGAGCGGATTCTTTTTGATGGCAGTGCTGCCAGTTTATAATTTATAATATAAGAATTTGAGAATATACGAATTTGCGTAAACAACCAATATGCAAATCCTAAAATTTGACCTAGATGCTTTTCCTTTTAGGAAGCAAATGTTATATATATTAATACAGCCTTTCCTGATCCAAGGGACCTATATATAATTGGGAACTAATAGAAAAAGGAACAATTAAAAGAAGCTAAATAATAGAAGACAATAAAAGACAATATATAAGAAGATATAGAAAGGGATATGGTGAAATACATTGAAAAAAAAGCTTAGAGAAATCCAAAGAGAAATATAAATAAAGATACAGATAAAATAAAGGAAAAAGAAGAGAGAGAGAGAGAGAGAGAGAGAGAGAATTATAGTAAGTCTATATCAAATAGATGATAAAGTATTTTAAGTAAGATAGAACCCTAAGAATAAAGCTATAAAGTCTGATTTACTCTCTAGTATGTTTCCTAAAGCCAAGGACTATGACAGTTGATAACACCAAGAATATGTGTTTTTACAAACCCCGATCCTTGATATTTGGAATGTCGCCTTCTCAATCAGATTCAAGGCTAGCTAACAAGCTTGCAGACGGCGCAAAGAATGTTGTCCCAGTCAATGGTTTCGAAAAGTCCAGCAAGCGATCATGCAGTCCCGGCGGATCTCCAACAAACATGCGTTCTAGCATCTTCTCAATAACCCACAAGCGGCGCGTATACCCAATAAAGTAAGTCCCAAACTCAGCAGAGCCAGGTGAGCCGAACGGCATATTATCGCGCAGAATGTCATGTTCGTTGCCGGCCTCGTCCTCAATCGTGTTGAGGGTTTTATGAGAGCGCTGCCCGGACTCGGCGTCATCAAGTTCGACGTTCTCCAGCTTCGTGCGACCAATAATCTTCTCTTGCTGCTCGACTGGCAGGGTCTTCCATGCATGCAGGTCGTGTGTGTATTTCTGTACCACAATGTAACTGCCACCTGACGCGGACGCGTCTTCCTCGGCAACGAGGACTGACGAGGGCACCGCTGGCCCAACGGGGTTGGCGGTGCCATCAACAAAACCGAGTAGATCGCGCACGTCGAAGTAGCGGAATCCAACGGTCGCGTCAACGACGGTGACTGCGTCGCCGAGGAGGTCCATCAGTTGGCGCTCGAACTCGAAACATAGATCCCGGCGCTCGGAGCGGATGTGGAAGAGAAGATCTCCTGGTGTCGAGACCGCAGTATGTTTAGCACCTTTGACTTCACGGAAAGAGTGAAGCTCTGCAGGTCGGGGAAGACCGGTGAGACTGTCCCAGATGTCGCTTCCGATGCCGACAGTGCAGGCGAACTGAGCACCGAGGTCGCGGATAGAGACGTTCTTCGCGAGACTGTCCAGTCCAGCTAGTGTCGAGCGCACTGTTTGAATGGCGTCCGGATTGCTGGTAACTGATACCACAAGGAATGTCGCTGATTGAGTGAGCGGCGCATCGACGCGCTGGGGCTCGATGGGAACGCGCTGGCTGCTCATTTTTGCCTTTGAGGAGCCGGTTGTTAGGGATTGACGCGGTATTCGTAGACTGAAGAGTGTGGATTGGCTTGAAAATGGTTCTTGCAGGCTATTTGTGACAGTTGGTAAAACACGTCTCGCCTTTGACCTTGTGGGACGGATTGAATTGCGAATTCCAAGCCCGTGCAAGCACCCACTACAGACAAGACTCCCAAGTCTGCTCATATCTCTGCCAGAGAGGGGGTGTCAGGAGCCCAGGATCTTATAGAAGACTTGAGGAATATGCCTTAAAAATGATTATTTTACGAGAAAAGTGATTGGGTGGCAGTTTGCAGCAAGAAAAGTGCTGATCGGAGGTGGTGAGGTCATTCAACGTTTCCGGGCAGCCCACGATTGGGTCAACAGAGAGGTGGGGAATTTATGTCGATTCATTTGATTATGTTTTCTGATATTGCCGGTCATGTTTGAAAATGCCAATATGATTGATTATCATTGTGGTTTCACGTCAACGTCTCCCAGGAAGTGCCAGGAGTATAACCCCCAGTCCCGCAGTAGATTGACCAAGAGGTCCTCGAGATATTCAATGGAACCCACTGATTATGCTAGTTTCAAGGAGATCCTCCATTTTTTCGAATAGCTTACTTTCTGCCCTTGTACAAAGATGGATGGGCGTCTTTGATAATGTCGGCGCCCTAAAACTGGTCATCAGCGAAGCTTTTCAATGGATGTTGGCATTTTCTTACTTTCTCTCCAATCATATACACGGCATTTTGGATGCGACAGTCTGGGATGACAGGAATAATTGATGCATTAATCATACGCAAGTTCTTAGTCCCATGCACTCGAAGCTCAGGGTCCACGACGTCCTGCTGGATATCCTGAGACAGTCGAGTCGTTCCGCAGGGATCTATCAACGCGACCATATAGTCAGACAGCGCTGTCAGTATTCTGATAATTGGAGAGCGACTTACGGAAACCCGTCTGCGATCGATCTAGAATGACCCGATCCATTTCTTCATCCGAATCCCGTGGCATGGGCCAAGGGTAGTCTTCTCCGATGATATATTTCATTCCTTCGCCGTTCATCAGGATATCATCGATGAAGCGCACACCATCTTTCAGAGCTAGAATGTCCAGCTCATTTGAGAAGTCGTTCAGATTGACATAGGGCTGCTGGCGCGGGTACCACCGAGTTGAGTCGGACAAATCTATTTCTCGATTGCGGACGCACCAGATCAGCAATTATCGTCAGCCAGTCGCCCTCGGGAGGGACAGGGAAATGCATGGCAATGGTAAGTATGCACGGTCCTATGGGGTGGAGTTGGTCGATATCCGCCGTTGCTCCATATGTAACTTGGGTTTTGCACTTTGGAGGAATGACATTTGGACCGAGAATCGGGACTACTGGTTAATTCTGTAAAGCTGCAAGCTACTTAAGCTCAAGCAACGCGCTACATCCTGGCTGTATACATTGCCGATATTGTGAGCTCAGCTTGAAGATCGGCACTTATCTTCGCATCAACGTCAACCGGCGCAGGACCCCCGGACCATGAATAGTTTAGCATAAAGCTAAGGCCCTGAGTATTGCACCATGCTTGGCCTATGTTACGAATAACGACAGAATTGAGCAAACTTCTTCAGACATCATATTGCACCATTTTATTGACAAGGCACGTAGACCAGATGCAAGGGTTTTTAAAGAGCATGTTTTGTAGCCAGGATATCAGAGAAATGCAGAAGATCCAATCAATCTGTTTAGCAAATAAGTCCCCTTCGCCATTAGCATTAGAGTTGTCAAAGCTAATATCTTTTCGTAGAATGTCTCTTTTGCCTTGTCGGGAGGCTCAATGAGCGCAACCACTAGATCTTCGTAGCCCGTGACTAGTTTCCGTGCATTTTGCTGGTAGTTTGGAGATACCTTCAATTCCTGTGCTGGATCATCTAATATTCCAAGATGATGGGCTGTCATTCGCCATTGGCTGGGTTTCAGGAGACAACGAAGCCCTAAGAGGGCAGGGCGTATGTCCTCGATGTCATTATTGAAGATATATTGATCCTTCCTAGGAAGAGGTTTTAGAGGGCTAACAACTTAAATCTTGCAACCCATGAGAAAGGCTGAACTGATGATGCCTTGATACATTCATGCATGTGGGGAGCCAACTCAGTGAGAATGACGTGGCAGTGGTCTTGTCAATATACAAGCCTCTATTCAAATACGAGACATTCACTGACGACGACTTTTCTATCGCATTCCTTCACCCGGTGTGACATGTCCTTATCAATACTCTGATCAGGCCTGGTCAAATTCTACGTAGAAAGCAAGATGTGGGAAATAGAATCTCCAGGGTAAATTGTTGAAAGTAAAACATCCATAGCTCGTTAAACAGATCATGTCATAAGAACAGCACTCCGTGATATCCATTCATCATATATGATCAGTGACTTGAAATCCCAGATATGTTCATAAATATTCAATCAACTCCGACAAACGTCCACCTCGGGATGCAATCACACTTCGCCCCAGGTGCCGAGACCAGCTCCGACACCAATGGCACTACTGCTCTCGACACTACCACCGATATCCCAGTAGTTGCGACTAGACCCAGTCAAGGTCCGCCGACTGGAGATGGCAGAGAGCTTGGCGCTTTGACTGGCGCAGCTGGAGCCGGGACGACGGAGATGTTGTCGGAGCAGAGGGGAGGAAACACCCATAGGGCCCGAGACACCCGAGAACTGGGATACGCGCCGGGATTGGGATTGGGAATGGGAGTGTGCATGTGCATGCGCCACCAGTGGGTGGTGGTGACGGATGATGGCGGCGCGGCGGGAGGCGTCCTGGGGCGGACGGCGCGGCTGAGAAGATGTGTGCGTATCACTGGGCATGTAGCCGCGGCGACTGAACCGACTGCGGAGGTAGCGGTAGACCATCCTCACGTCGAGTCCGCGCTCCCAGTATTCCTGTTCTTGTTGTAGTCTAGTCGACTCGGAGAGCGGATCAGCTCCTGCGGGGTCATCTTCCTCGATTCCCCACTGGGCTTCGTGCTCGCGACTAGGGTCTTGAAGTGTTGGCAAGAAATAGGGAGAGGGCATGGAGTCGCCAGCGGCGGTGTCAGTTGGCGGTGTTGCAACAGACTCTGCCGGCCTTTGGGCGCTGCTATCTCCTTGACGGTTGAGAGACATGCCGGCGTATTCGTTCGAGATCTCTTTGGTCATTTGATAATATGTCGTAAAAGCACCAGGGTGTTCACATAGCTGGGACATGAGCGCTCCCAATTCGTGGGCAATGCGCTGCAGCACCCTCGTCTGCCACATTGGTGGATCCCCATGCTCGGGCTCGGGCTCCCGCGCCAGCACCGTTTCCATATCCAGAGGCTCTTCAGGCGGTGGATCACGAGCCTGCTCATCTGAACGTAACGTTTCACCAAAGATCACGCAGAGCAAGGAATCGTCAATCCCGATCAAATCTCGAATAACCGTTCGGGTGAGACGGCGCCAGAACGACTCGTCCGTTTCGGAGTCGACATCCGACGAAGCGGTTTCTTTAGGCATTTCTGAGGTACCGTCGTGTAACACGCCAACAGAGCGACGGGCACTGGATCGACTGACACGACTGTTCCGCCGGCGACGAGTCTCTCGTTCGATTTCTTGCAGCAACACCCGGCTTTGGTCCATACGCCATTTCTCGATGCGCTGCCACCGCTCTCGCTCGACATCCACGCCGCTTTCGTCGACAGTATCGAGGTGTCTCTGCACGCTGGACCGGCGGCGGGGTTGAAGCTGGATCTCTGAGTGCCGCTGTGGGTTGTATTGCTCGTGTTGCCAGAGTTGATCCTGTACGGGTTGACTCGAGGCTTGAAAGCTGCCTAGCCCATCGTGTGCCGGCAGCATAGCCGGTGGCCCTTGGTCGAGGCGGGTGGGGGAGGTCGGGGGCAGCGATGGGGCTCGAAAGGCCTGGAGCCCATCGTCCAAGCTGTCCAGCTCGGTGCCATCTTCGTCCAGCTGGTCGTCCAAGGCATCGCCGTCATCCACATCGCCCTCGGGTGCAGTCGCGGATCGGGTTGCAGTGCCAAAGGAACCGAAATCACTTAAACGTGAGATACCTGCTGTCTGGGTGCGTTCTGTCGAGGTCGTCTGGGTGCGAGCGGTCGGGGAGAAGAGCACCCATTGTGTGGTGTCGTCATCGGGCTGGTCGTGGGGAGAGAGAGGGATATCGAGGGCGGTAGAAGGCTGCGGATGCGGATAGGAGGTCCTGCGACGAGGGACTTGGGTTGGGAGCTGGAAAGCCATGCTGAGGCTGAGCTGCCCAGGCCTACTGGGGACAGATAAGCGTTGGGAGAGTGGGTTTCCCCGCGAGGGAGACAAAGAGAGATGGAGAGGTGGAGATATGTCTAGAGGGAGTAACAATATGATGTATATGGCCTTCAGCAGGTAAAATTAACAGAGAAACAAGCCCTGGAGGAAGAGAGACTTCCAAGGTTGGAGAGGAAGAGAGATGATGCGATAACAGATAATGCGCGATAAGTGATGCAAGCGTCGGGCAGCGGTGTCGGACTCCACTGTGGGTATGCCCTGCGAAGAAATCATACGATGGTGTCTTTTTCGGATCCTTTTGCTGTTGATTCGAAAGAGGAGAAACAAGAAAACTATCTCAAAAATGGATTTGGCTCCTCAGGGGCCAAAATCCTGCCAAACTCCTCGTTCCTACACCTCCAATGTGACTGCTCGCGTGGGGCGATCACGTCGATCGTTGGGATTTTGGTCTTCCAAAGGGTGTCTCCTGGGGAGTCAGCTCGATATATCCACGAATGTTTCTCAGCAGACATTTAGCTACTGGCCAGCTGTTCTCCTTTGTCTGTTGTGTCATCCACACGAAGTATGAGGATTTCCACCTTCATTCGACCCCTCGAGTGCCCTGATCCGCCCCCCAGTCTCCACATCAGCGTGCTTATTCTGGATTTTTTTAGTTCTTATTATAGTACAGCGGTCTACGTCTATGAGAGCCTTGTTCTTAGGATTCTTTTTTTTAATACTTTGTATCTACTTGATATAAGCTCACTATAGTTATTTTTTTTTTCAACCCACTTTTTTTTATCTCTTTTCTTCGATCACTTCTTCTGCCTCTTTGGTTATTATAGAGAGGGACTAGGTAGCTAAGAGTAAGGGAGGTTGTATCAATGTAGTAAGAGAATATTTACTCCTACAAAAGGATCCATAGGTCAGATTTTAGGGTTCACCTGATGGTTGTTCACGCGATTTCGCATATTCTTCTATTACAGATGAATCAAAGATCCAGTGTCATCGCTCATGGGTATCGCTCATGGAGTCTATGTCAAGTATAAAAACAACGGAAAAAATCAGCCTGCCAAGGCCTCCCCCACCCAGTCCATCTGTACCGCACTGACTCCCCGCGCATAACTGCGGTTGGTAAACACAAACTCGTTGTACATGATCGCCTCTACTTTCTTGCTGAACAAAACACTCGACGGGTGGATGGCGACGGTCTGGTTGCCCACGACAGTGCGGTAGCTGCCGTCGGGCACCAGACGGGCAGTGTTGGTCGCAAAGCCACGAAGGAAACTCTGCAAAATGAGAACAGGCGAAGGTTCGCGCGAGGCGTTGGTCCGACGGTCGTCGCTGGGAAGAAGCTTGGATTGGCGGCATTGCATACGCAGTTGTTTGCGAACATCCTGGGGGTTTTGGTCAGGTTGGATGATGAGATACAACAAGGGAGGCGATCAAACTTACCATCACCGACTGCATCGCCCGGTGCGATACCAAGTGCCGCTCTGCCCAAGCCTTTCGGTCGGTATTCTCGGTGGCGTAGGCCTGCGCTGTTGCCAGCATCGTGAGATGGTCGCCCTCGCGTCTAAATAAGTCGCGTCGCGCTGTTTCGGCAGCCTCTTTCTTCTCTTCGGAATTGGTGTTGAGGAAGATATTCTCCACACTGAGACAGGAAATAATGTCGATGACGTCGCTCAGGCACTCCACGCCGTTGTCAGCGGCAGCCAACAGCACCCGTCCCAGCGTCGGCGTCAAGGGCAGCTTGGCGATATGTAAGCCCACGTCGCTGATCGACCCGGATTCGTCGAGGGCCTCGATATTCAGCAGCTGGAGCAAGGCCTTTTCGAGCGCTTCTCGCGGCGGGCGCGTCAGGAATGGAAACCGGACAATATCGTCAACGCCGCGCGCCTTCATGTTCAGCAAGGCTTGGCTGAGATCACATCGCAGAATCTCAGGCGTGTTTGTCTCATCCAGAGCCAAGTAGTCTTTCTCTGTGTACAAGCGAAAGCACTGGCCAGGCGCCTCACGACCTGCACGACCTTTTCGCTGGATTGCTGCTGACTTGGAGATAGGCTTGACGAGCAGCGAGTCCAGACCGAGCCGTGTACGGAACTGCTTCACTTTCGCCTTGCCGCAGTCCACCACATACCGCATTCCCGATACTGTCACCGAGGTTTCAGCAATGTTGGTTGAAAGCACAACTTTGCGCGTCCGGGGTGGTGCCGGAGCGAAAACACGCTGCTGGGCCGCTTGAGGAAGAGCTGCAAACAGCGGTAGCACTTGAATGCGCGGTAGTGCGGGATCCATTCCCATAGCATATTCATTGACGAGATGTTCCAGAGCTTCCACAGTCTCTTGACCAGTTAAGAAAACCAAAATGTCGCCAGGCATTGGTTCCTTGTAGTGAATCTGAAAGATCACCTTAAGCGCCGCATCCACAAAGTCATGAACTGGCTCCGGGGAGTAGATAGTTTTAACAGGGAATTGTCGGCCCTTGATATGACAGACCGAGATATCACGCGAGTCTCCATCTTTGCTTTGCATGGCCTCTGACCCGTTGGATTTGGTCTTCTGTTCTTGACTCGGGAGGCTGTATCCCTCTCGGAAGAAGCCCAGCAGACTCTCCATATCTGCCGTAGCACTCATGACTGCCACTTTCAGTGGTACACTGCCACGACCCTCCTTGGTTCCTGACACTAGGTTGCGCAAAAACCCAAGCACCAAATCGACATTGACACCTCGTTCGTGCACCTCATCCACCACGACCGCGCTGTACCGGGTCAACCACGGGTCATGCAGCATCTCCTGCAAGAGCATACCCTCGGTCAGAAATTTGATCCGCGTACTCGGCGACGTCGACGTATCAAACCGAACCGAGTAGCCAACCTTGCTCGCAGGAGACGAGGAACCAAGCGGCGTACCCATTTCCTCGGCCACGCGACGAGCCAGGGAAATCGCAGCGACTCGTCGCGGCTGCGTAATGGCAATACAGCCCCCGACCGAAATTTCCTTCTGTGTACCATCGTCTTGTGTGATTTTTGTTGGTGTCGGTCGGCACCAGAACTCGTTGACGAGGAACTGCGGGATCTGGGTACTCTTGCCGCTACCCGTTTCTCCCACCAGGAGCATCACATCGTCGTCTCGCAGCTTCTGTCGGATATCATCGGCATGCGCGAAAATGGGAAGTTTCCGTCGGGTTTCGTAGAGCGCCTTTGCCTTTTCGCGTAGGGATGAGAAGTTGGTTTTGGTTTCGTTCAAAGGTTTCGCCTTGCTTTTGGTCTGGGGTCTCGATTTCGGCTTTGATTCCGGGACTGGCGCTGCAGGAGATACATTCTCGGGTTGGCTCTCGAGCACAGGCTTTTCTGGCACCTCAATTGGATCTTGGGGGCCTTCGGGGACATGAGGATGGTCGGCGGGCTCGTCGCGTTTCCGTTTCTTGTTTCTTTTCTTCTTGCGGCCACCGTCGTCGGCTGGTGGTGGTGCGGTCTTTTCGACGCGCTCGTCATCCGAATCAGCAAAGAACGTGTGCACCTTCTCCGGCATTTTTGACCCCGAATCAGCTGGATTGCACTCGCATCACCGTGTTTCTCCCAAATTTTCAGTTTATCGATAAGATAACGTCCAATGGCGGATGACATAAGAAATTAGTAACTGCCCTGAAGTGGTCAATAGGTAATCATGGATGTAGTAGAAATGATGGATGGACTAATCTGCCTCAGAAATGCGGTATTAGGCTATTTGAGATGTTACGCGAGCCACCAGCATCGAGTTACTGCTCAAATATTCGTGCAACGCGTGAAAAAAAAAAAGACATGCCGTATGACGAAGAGATGACGGACAGATTTAGTATTGCACAAGTTTCCAAGAGAAACATATATCTCGTAAGCGTCCTCTCTCTCACTAACTCCTGTAGTTTCAGACTACCTATCTCTTTAACAAAATGCCTATTCCCCATTATGGCGTCTGGGCCTGCCATCCCACGGGCTACGTCGCGCAGACGAATGACGACGACCCCAAATCGCCACACATTCACCTCAAGTTCACCGATGACTCCTCCGGCAAGGAATGTGAGGCCGCCATTAACGTCAAGTCAACAGGCAAAGAGACACGCCTCGTCTTCTGGCTCTCGCGCAACTTCTCCCACCCCATCACCGAGCAGCTCTCACAGCTAGAGCTGGGATTCCACCTGGCACGATCAATCCACGCAAACAGCAACAACAACAATCGACAACACTACCCACAAAGCCGGCGGGAAAAAGCCACTTTGATGGGTCTAGATTTTGTTCGCACCGAGGGTCTTGTGAATATTGAGTGTGGCAAAGTTCTTCCGCATGATATCCCCGGTCCCGACAATGATATCCTCGATGAGATGAATCCTATTCTCACTGCGGCGATTGATCAAAATGCAACAGCTTACATTTTCGGGTCGTCGTATGGATCTGGGATCCATGATGTGCATATGAACCAGGGTAGTTTGCCCAGGTATCCGAATGGGGTCTATGAGGATGGAGCTGTGCTGTTTCGGTTTGACGATGGACATTGGGAAGCTGTGTTTTTGGCTTTTGCGTCACAAAGACTTCCAACTGATGACTATGGAGAGGCTGAGCCAGATAGTAGGTCTTTGGCGAGCATTCTGGGAGAGTGAACTAAGTGGACAGGGGTGCATAATTGATGCTCGCCGGAGGTCAGAGTATGATTATCGATCCACTTCGAAGGCTGACTATATCAAAAGCGTTATCTACTGTATATTAGCACGGGATGGCTTTGCTTGGCCGTGAAGTTCAAGTTTCTTGGACCTCTACTGGGGCTGATTCGTATTTTGTCTTTAGGCGCCCATTAAATAACATCAGCACTTGAATGTGCCTGAATGAGACTCTGTTTGAAGTACTAGAAAATCAAGGGCATTCTCGATGATGCTGAGCTCGGTTGGCGACAGTGGATAATGTTTGCATCAGAGAAAAGATTTCTCGGGACCGAGGACTTTAACAACCCAAACTGCAAGAGATAGCAATATTATAGAGACTTTTTAGATCAGCACCTAGTAGATTCTGAAAATATAGTGGTGCTTCCCATGTCCCAAATTCAACACTTTCCACAGAAACGGCTTATTGTCTGTTGTGGCGGTATGCTATGGAAAAGTCCAGTAGGCCCATAGCGTCTATGTCTAACAAGATCTGTCTAGGAACATGGAATAATTCACCTGCCGATGCGGCATAGCCACCTTCCAACCTCACTCGTTTCAGCCGAGTGTTGAGCCGCGTTGCGGTGGTTATTGAAAAAGTTGGCAAAAGCCGGGAGATTCCTCAGATCGTCTACTATCAAAAGGGCGTGGGAACCAACCTGGGAGACAACTATTCAGGAGGTAGATGTCATTCCTGCCTTCGTCTTCCTGCTCTTTACGGAGCTATGGTCGATACTAATGACGCATCTATATAGGCGCGGCAGGGCTGGGAGTCAGTGCCAACGTCCGAGCGGCCTATGGCTTCCTAGTGGACAATTACACCGAAGGCGACAAAATCTATTTCTTTGGTTTTTCGCGTGGTGCATACACGGCCCGCGCGGTTGCCGGACTGGTTTGCCAGTGGGAATTTCTCACTTCGCGAGGCATGGACAACTTCACCAATGTCTACAACGATTTCTACAATACCCGTGTGTATGCCCTCGAGCAGCGACGGCGTCTGGGGCTTCGGGAGCCATTGCCACAGTTGACAGTGGAGATCATTAGAGTCTGGGATACAGTCGGGCTTCAAAAGGCTTGGCTAGGTAGAGGCTCTGGAGAGAGACTCGAGCTACGAAATACAGTACTGCACGAGAGTGTGAAATATGCGTTTCACGCCTTAGCGCTTGACGAAGAGCCCAAGGCCTTTCAGCCAACTGTCTGGAATATTCCTCAGAAGAATGAGGGCCAAGAGCTTCTTCAGGTGTGGTTCTCCAGGTCCATACGGATGTTGGAGGAAGCGACAATCCCCGACTGTCGAATATCCCTTAAGCTGGATGATCGCATGGTGCATGAAACATGATCAGCTCAGCTTCGATATCGACGAGTATCTCTTCGACCACTCTCCTCGCCCAGAGTGGGATGATGCCCCCTGGGCGACGAGTTTGGGTGAAGTAAATCACCACAGTCTTGGTCGGGCTGTGCAAAGTTGGTTGAGTGGGAAATCTAATCGCACTCCTCTGGCTTACAACCCACCCGGCCATGAATGGCATGTCACCAATGAAGTGCTCCATGAATCAACCAAGGACCACAACCTTGATAAGTGGCCGTGTCCATCTTTGCAGGAGCGGAGAGAGGATAAGACCTGTGCTCTGGTTGACGGCAAAGAGATCGTTGAAGCTACAGCGTTGGAGGAGAGGTATATGAAAGGACGCATTTGGACAGTACATGTCCACGGGGAGGATTGATTGCGCTGATTTCACGCCGTTCTTCTTATTTATTTCAGACTCATGTTTGATTTCAGAAACTGAAAATTGTTTGTCTCTTCTATGAGTCTCTTGAATAGCCACGCTATATCCTTTACCCTTGAGAGGAGAGACTTTACTACCCTCTATAAAGATGTGATGATCATAATCGAGTAATCAAATTCAGAACTGTGGATAAGAATCTCGGGACTACCAAAGAAACCAGTGTAACATGGAATCCTTAGGCACGGTGGCCCTTGACATGTTTTTGGTAGCACTATCCGACTCCTGGGTCAGCGCCTGTACGCCCTTGGGCGATACCAAGGACCCTTCAATGTATACAAGAAATCAAGTGGGGTCAAAGCTAAAATCGCTGGCCATCCGAGCACTACAAAGCCGGACTATAGTCTGACTACTTGAAGGCTACCCGAAGACCGAGTATCAGCAACCTCTCCGAATTCCTCATTGAAATCACATGTCCATTCTACTATTAAAGTCCGTCAAATCAACATCCAGAATGAGTGCTAATCAGTTGAAGTTAGTCTTACTTGGGACTCTTGCACTCTTCTCTTCACCCATCGCTGCCTATCCAGCGCCCGAGACGGCACCAGCACCGGCACTGCCAGGAGTCCCTTCAGCATCCACAGCCCAAAACGAGCTGGCACAACTAATTTTGGCTCCACAAGGGCCCCAAGAGGGGTATTCCCGAGCCAAATTCCCTCACTGGATCACACAGCGCGGGTAGAGTATTCTTCTTATCCGTTTCATACTTTACATACCATCCCTCATCTGACACGGCGCACAGAATATGTGACACGCGCGAAGTGGCCCTCAAACGAGACGGGACAAACGTAGCCCAGAGTCCCAGCTGCGCCCCGATCAGTGGGAGCTGGTATTCGCCGTATGACGGTAGGACGTGGGATCGTGCGAGTGACATCGATATCGACTACGTAGTGCCCTTGTCCAACGCCTGGAAGGTGAGTGGTTATCTTGATAAGTGGGGAATTCATGTGATTATATTGTGATTGCTCATAGTTCATAAACAGTCGGGTGCATCCGAGTGGACCACCGACAGGCGACGAGCGTTTGCCAACGACGTTACCCATCCGCAGCTTCTGGCGGTTACGGATTTTGTTAACCAAGTAAAGGGAGATAAGGGGCCGGAGGATTGGTAGCCTTCGCTTCGTAGATCGTCGTGATGCTGGGTATATAATGCTGTTATGATCTGACGCATAGCAGAATCGTTCCATTGTACGTATGCCGAGATGTGGGTGACGGTGAAATCGGTCTATAACCTGACCGTCACCTCGGACGAAGAGATGGCATTGGAGGAAATGCTGAATACTTGTTAGAAAGCGTTGGGGGGGCTAGTGTAAGAGAGTATTTCGGCGCCAGTTCGAGCAAGGCCTTTTTGTAACCAGTTTCTGGGTAATTCTAGGGCTTCTCTCAGTCACATATCGAGTTCCCATATCGAGTTCCCATAGTACTAGGGTATGTCTCCAGGCTGAGTCCAATGACAAGAAGTGAACAGTGCTGTAAAGCGCGTTATATTCCTAGTATAAGAGATGAAATCGCCATGAGAAAAAAGAACTTTAAAGTTGAAAGTTAGAAAAATATCATTTAATAATATAAGATGTGCAGTGGGTCGTTGAAAAGTGGGAGGATTCAACTTCGCTACCCCCCGACCTTCAATACGCCTATAGTGGTAAATCTTTGTCTGAAAAAAGAGAGAAAAGAGAGAATCATAAAAATAGATTAAACAAAAGATTGGAAAATTAATTAATTTAAGAGAGAAGAACATATTAATAGAATAATAATAGAAGTAAAATAGCTATCTATATATTTAATAAAGAATAAAACCTCTTAAATCGGACACAATGTAGTTAATCAGTCATTTCAATCTAATTCTTATTCTCTACTATATCTTTCAAAGTCGCCTGAGCGAAGGGTAGCGGCTTGTTAAGCATATAAACAAGCATATTGAATGACAGCTCTGTCTCCCCTCATAATTTTCATAATTTTCACCGTTTTCTACTCCAATTTCGCTGCAATATGGCACTAAATTGTCTAGCCAATTCCGGTACGTAATTCCAAATTTCACTCGAGCACATTCCGTACTTTGGCAGCATTCTTCGCCACACCTCTAGCAGCTCGATCAATACGGATAAGCCCGACTCTGCCTAGCGCGATCCTTCGGCCCGCACCCGCTTGGGGGCCATCCTGCCATCCCCACCACTCTTGTACTCTAGACGCCCAACGGCCATTATCCACAGGCCGAACCCCACGAGGAATCCCCTTGCCCTTTAATTTATATAGACAGCAGCCGATACATCACTCTCATAAATCAGCCACGTCCGTCAGTGACATCTAACCCCATGGCCGAGAAACAGCAGCTGGTCCGCTTGACCATGGCGGTCTACCGCAACCCCGCGCTCAGCGAGGAGGAATTCCACCGCCACTGGTCTCAAGTCCATGGCCCGCTGGTGCGGGAGTGGCTTGCCAAAAATGGGATTATTCGCTACACACAGGTATGGAGTTGATAGTTGAAGTGGATTATTTCTTTGGAAGTGTTTGCTGAGGGCTGGATGCCGGGCCCTGCCGGTTTATCTATAGAATCATACCCCCACTAAGATGCGAGAGCTGTCTAAGCAACTCAATTGGCAAGTCACGGACGAGGCATTTGAGTCCCATGATGGGTCTGCGGAGATTCTGATGAATGATGTGGGTGATCTTGCGGCGGCGTTCAAAGATCCATACTACACAGGGGTTGGTCGTCACCCTGATCAATGTAATGTTCTGCGCTTGCTGATCGTATACATCAGGTTGTTTCACCCGATGAGCAGAAGCTACTCGATGTAGGCAGAACCAAAATGACCTTTGGATGGGAGGAGAGTCATGTCGAAGGGGGCGCTCCAGTCGAGCTGTGAACTTGATTAAATCACTAGCCAGTAGATGATTCAAGGCGACCGGTGCCTCGCAGAGCAGGTACATATGATCGTCCTCAGCGAACAGAAGCTTTGTTCAAGCTAATGTCTCCTTCATGATCACTCGCATGCGGCCCCTTTCCATGCTCTAATGTATCAGACAGCCTTTCCTCACTGCGCTGCGTGAGATGCTCCATGTCATTCTCTGCCGCAGTGATGGAGAACAGAGAGCGCTTGAGCCGCTTGTTCCTGCTGTCCTCGCGCGCCGCCCATTGCTCGAGCGGAGTGTCGGACTGGTGTGATTTCTGGGTCCAGCCTAGCCGCTCGAGGAGCGGGCGCAGAGCCGTCATGGATGCAACGATGATGCCGAGCCCGAATTCCACATAGGCCCACATCTGCACGTTTTTGATTCCCAGCAGGAAGTTTGAGCTGGATGACAGAGCAATGGTATACTTGAGGCGCACGATGGCCGCAATGCTTGCTCTGTAATAGGGTCAGCCATGGTTCGACAACAGAAACACATATTTTCAATTTACATACATGATTCCCAAACTCAACAGACCTCCAACGGACAGCTTGGTTTTGGTGTTCATTTGAGTCTTCCACAGCAGCGGCAGCGGGAGGGCAGCAATAATCCAGTCGGTAATGATGTTGGTCGAGGACAGGGCGAAGCTGAACTGGGTTGTGGTCTTGGAGTCGATGCAGTACATGCCCGGGATGGTCTTGTCCCAGTTGGCAGCAAAGGGCCGGCATTGGAGCATCACAAAGAGGAACACAACCATGGAGACTATCGTGAACCCTAGCATGACAATGTAAAGAGCCCAGCGGTACACGACTTTGGTCTCGGCAATGCGCAGCAAGGTAAAGCCAATGCTGAGCTTGGTTGGAATAATCCCACTGCAATAGAACACTGTGAACAGCGTCCACCACATCATTCCGGTCACATCCTCGCCCTTATGCAGCTGGGTATCACCGACGCCGACGCCCTTCAAGGGCCCGATGATGCAGGTTACGCAGCAGCCGATGAACAAGAACGACGCAACAATCAGACACCAATCATCTGCACCCCAGGTTCTTCGCCACAGCCGAATGTAGATCCGGAGAGCCAGGCACAGGTATGCCGGGACGGTCAGGACAAACACACATGCCGCGAGCTGGGCTGACTGGTCACGAAACACAGTCATGCTTAGACTCGTTCAAGCTTGAGCTTGAGAGGAAAAGAGGCTGACGAGAATAGAAGTGACAGGAAAACGGTCCATCTTATTAGCAACCCCCTTCAGATCCTGCAGCGGAAATTTGTGTGCGTTGACAGCTCTTGGTATGTATCAGGGCCGATCCTGTGGCCCACCAGGCTGGTAGGGCAGCTAGTAGACTCCTAGCGAGGACTATTCTGACCAGGCTGGGCCTGTTTGTTTCGCTAGCAGTGGGGCTGGGGAGATGGCGTCGCCCCGCGAGCAAACCAAGGATGCCGTCTGTCAACTTCCCCGAGCCTCCGCGCATCCTGGCGGATTAGGGCACGGACGGCTCCCGCGGCCGTGGCTTAGCCCCCTTTTCCTCTAAAACGGGTGACCCCGAGAGGTGAGTGGGACTGTTCAAGTGAGACGTTGGGGTTTTCCCGTTTTCAACCCTCTCTCTTAGCCAATTACTTTCTCCGCGGTTATTCAGTTCTTTCAAGTGGTATCATGGCCGACACATCTCTCCCCCAAGCTCAGCGCCTCCTCAACAAGGTCGCCGTGGTGACTGGTGCAGCATCAGGCCTTGGCCGTGCCATTAGTCTGCTATATGCCGCCCACGGTGCGAAGTTGGTCTGTGCCGACCTCCGCCCTGACATTGATCCCGAAAGATCGGGCCAGGCTCCAGAGCCGGCGACGCACGACCTGATCCTGGCTCGCGGTGGGCAGGCGGTCTTTTTCCAGTGCGATGTGACCAAGGCTGAGCAAGTGGCCGCACTCGTCGCCGAGGCCGTGAAGCATTACGGGAAGCTAGACATGTTGGTGGCCTCGCTCTTCACGTGTAGAAAAGAAGAAGCGATGTAGCTAACAGACTTCTCTCAAGTATGGTCAACAATGCTGGCGTGAATGTGGAATCGCTGGAGCCGGCCATTATTCATGAGGCCTCGGAGGAGCTCTTTGATAAGACCCTGGCGATCAACACCAAGGGCGTTTTCCTGGGGTCCAAGTATGCGACCGCCCAGATGCTGAAGCAGGAGCCTCATGCCAATGGTGATCGGGGCTGGATTGTCAACGTCGCCTCCATCATGGGACTGGTCGGCCTGGAGAGCTGCCGTTGGTAACCCCAAGCACATGAACTGAAAATGACCTTGACTGACTGCGACCAGCGGGATACTGCGCTTCTAAATCGGCGGTGGTTGGGTTGACGAGGAACATCGCCCTCGACTATGCACCGCACCGCATTCACTGTAATGCCATTGCACCTGGATGTGAGTTTCGATTCGAGTCATGGTTGGATCTCAATTCCTCTCCCACAAGCTAATCTGAGTTGTCGTAGATACCCAAACCCCGATGTTGAACGCTGCGACCAAGTTGATCCCTCCGGAGGCCCTGGGCCCGATTCACGCGCTGCACCCGTTCAAGGGCTTGGGTGAACCAGATGATATTGCGCGGGCTGCACTGTTCTTAGCTAGTGAAGACGCCAGCTGGATCACCGGACAGTGCCTGGCTGTTGACGGTGGATTCACCACTCGGTAAGAACCGGGGATAGGCGGGTACACTAGCCCTAATTCAAGAAATCAATAACGCTCGAGAATCAACGGCTGCCCCTGAATGATTGGACAATGGGACAATCGCGGCTTTAGAGTTAAATAGATCGGCAACAGTTCAAACGGGCGCTCAGGCCCTCCGTGTTAGTAACTGAAGCAGACCATCGCGGCACGAGCGTAGAATGAACCGGGGTATAAAACACAGACAACCAGACGAGACGTAGAGTGGCAATGCGTCCATATTACCATTGTCTCAACCATCAAAATGGATGAGTCTCAATCCACCAGATCCTGTCGCCAGTCTAGGACGACCTCGAACCCAAAAATCAATAGGGACGGCGATCACCGAATGTTCTTCGCGCCAGCCCAACCCTGACAGATCCACCGCGCTGCGCCATTGCATCACCCGCCCTGATCGCCGCCCGATCTCGTGGGGTTGCGAACTACATCGATCGATCGAACTAGGTCAGCGTTGAGGATCGTGTGATGTCGCACATCATGTTCGCAGCTCGACCTGGTCTTTCCTACCAGTGGTCGTTTCGCGTGGTGTATACAGCGAACCGTTCTCTAGGGGCAGGCTATCAATTGATCCATCCATCCTGAAGCAAAAGCACCTACGAAGACGGCGCTATTAAAGAATTGAGGAAAAGTACTGGTCATTTGGTTTTTCTATTTCTTTTCTTTGTCTCCCTGCTGTGGGAATTTTTTTTTATTTTTTTATAGCAGTGTAATATTGGTGTCAACCATGTCTCACACAGATCTTCATGAGGGCCTCACCAGCTCCGATGCAGAGTCGCTGCGCTCTTTCTCTTCGCCAATCCCAGACTACCACGAATGGGTCAGTGAGTCTGGACGAACATCGAGGTAGCTCAATCTTTCGTGTGAGGAGCGAACATGCACTGACAGAATAGAAACGATCAACTCCTCGACGACTTCCCACACCCACCCAGTCGCACCAAAAACCTGGACGCCATCGCCGAAGACACGGTGTATCCCACGCCCAAACCCTCGCTAAAAAATCTCCGTCGGCATGCCACCGCCAATGAACTCCCTCTCCTACAGCAAATCAACCCGTACGATGGGACAGACGAGTTCAACCCCGTCGAGGAAGACGGCGCGTCTTACGATCTTATCGCTCCCTTTGAGGGCTCCGAAGTGCCGCTCCACAAACTTGAGCGCTTGACGGATGTAATGTTTGGATCGGACCATATGCTGACCATCCTCAATAACCCGCGGTATCTGTCTCGCTTCCGAGAGTTTCTCATTGAAGAGCGCCCGCGCTCGATCGCCACGCTCACTTACTATCTCAATGCCGTCAAGGCCCTCAAGGCTATTGAGTACGCCAATGCCCTGGTGCGCTTGTCAGTCGATGTACCTCCGCCAGCCGTCGAGACTGGCGAGGGTTCGGTTGGTGTGACTGCGAATCAAGTCCTCGAGCAGCGAGTCAAGGATGGACTGCATGCTCTCACGGCAGAGGAGCTTCCTGCCTTTATCACATCCAGGTGTATTACTATTACGAGTCGCATCGTCGAGGAGCGCGTCCGGGGAACACTCCCCATGAAATTCCGAAACACCTCCAATGCATTGGCCGAGGTCTTCTGTCTGACAGACCCGTCGCGGCCTGATAACCCGATTATCTTCGCATCCGAGGGTAGGTTACCCCCGTTGCAGCATGAGGTATGGCGTTGACAGGAACAGAATTCCATCGAACCACGCAGTACGGCATGGACTATGTACTTGGTCGCAATTGTCGATTCCTGCAAGGGCCAAAGACCAATCCCAACAGCGTTCGTCGAATCCGCGAAGCTCTCACAATGGGCCGACACCACTCGGAGCTGTTCCTCAACTAGTAAGTTATCATCTAGATCCAGCGCGGTATACAATCACTAACCATATCAGTCGTCGCGACGGCTCCCCATTCATGAACCTCCTCCAATGCGCACCACTCTGTGACAGCCAAGGCCGAGTCAAGTACTTCATCGGCGCCCAGATCGACGTATCCGGCCTCGCCATGGATGGCGCGCAGATGGAATCGCTCATGGAGCTCCAGTCGCAGTACCGCGACCCCGACGAAGAGAGTATCGCAGAGAAGCCGGCGCAAGACGCGAAAGACGAGTTCCGAGAGCTGAGCGAGCTCTTTAGTCCTCGGGAGCTGGCCGCGGTCCAGGAACACGGCGGTGACCTCTTCCAGCCTCTCAATACTCGCGCCAGCTCCCGTAGCCAGCGTACCTGGCTGCAGCGTGGGTCGTCGGTGGACAGCGAGGCGGAGGCAATCCGTCTGCGCGATTTGAAGTCGCCGTTTTTCAGGGGTTCGTTAACGGGTGTGTACGAGAATGTAAGTTGTGCTGTTGTATTTTTGCCCTTTTGCACTTTCGCGGTGCTATTCTTTCAATCCAGTCCTACTAGTCCTGCATATGGTAACGACTTCCCGTGATGTACAGTATCTACTCGTCCGCCCCTATCCATCCCTCCGCATCCTATTCACATCCCCGTCCCTCCAGATCCCAGGCATGCTGCAGTCCTCGTTCCTGTCGCGTATCGGCAGCTCCACCGCCGTCAAGGACGAGCTCTCGCAGGCGATGATGGAGGGCCGCAGCGTGACGGCGCGCATCAAGTGGGTGACACGGTTCAATACCGATGGCCGTAACCGCTGGGTGCATTGCACGCCACTGATCGCCAGCAACGGGCAGGTCGGGGTGTGGATGGTGGTGATTGTCGACGACCACGAGGAGCAGTTCATCAACTGGAGGGCGTAGTCCCGAGGCCCGTCATGGGGAATGCAGCGGGGTGTGCATTTGTATTTGTATATATTAATTCTATGCTATCTTGTGAATACATTCGATTCGATCGAATACATACACTTTTCCAATATCAAAAGCTGGCGTTGGGGATGATTTTCCGGCAATATAGTTAGTTCAGCTTCCATCAAGCCCCTCAGCCCTTAACGAAACAATCCAGGGTCTCTCTGCCTCACTTGAGCTTAGCGCAAGCTTGGACCGAAAGTCGGGGGTGGGGGGCGATGGCCCGCAAGAGTGGACTCTAAATTTCTAGTTGCTGCTCCCCTATCGACCGGGCACATTGCACTGCCGCTAGTACTTAGGGCCGGGCAATGTAATTGCAGGAGACATCCCATGGTTCTTCGTTGGGGGATTTTCAGTCTGAAATGCTAGTAAGAAGGACAGGGTTTCCAATGTTTTCATGATTCATGTATATCCAATCCTATGATCTATGCTGATATACGTGCAAGACCCGAAACTCGTCAAATGTCATCAAATCATCACTCAATCTAGCCCCCAACCGCGCACGCGGCGGAACACAAAGGCTCGGTCATTGCGAAGTCCAAACTCGCCCCAGTCGTCCGTGATCTTGTTGTAGCTCCAGAACCCCCTCCACACCAGCTTGGTGTTTTTGGATGGGTTCGACGGTGAGGCACCTACCTGTGCAGACCGGGAACCCGTGGGAGACCGCAAAGACAGGTGCATGGTGTATATGTACTGGGGACCCACGCCTTCTGTTTCCACAATAAGGTCGCGAGGGTCGGTAGAGGCTTTGGTCCGTTCGCTTGAGGCGGGGTTTGTATCTCCAGTCGACTCGGATGCATCCACAGGCGCTGTCAAGTGCCAGCGTCCGCGGTGGCCATGCTTCAGCGCAGCCATGGCAACTGGGGGTACGGGGTCGGCGGCACCAGACAAGGACTGTCCGTGATCTGAAACCCGGCGCTGATGGTTCCGCTGTGTGGAACGCGCAACCATCAGGTTTTGCTTGCTGATGTGCGGGACTATGTCCACTGGCTCTGTTGTGGAAAGGAGGGACACTACCGATCCATCTGGATAGAAGCGGAGGTATCGATAGTAGGTCACGATGAGAATCGGGCTGTTCCATGACACATTGGAGGCAGACGCCGCACCCGGTCGCGTATAGTTGACTGTACTGATGTAAATCCCGGTAAACCGAATTCGGGGAAACGCCTGGAACGCCTGGCTCCAGGATGATAGTGGTCTGGGGATCTCCCAAGGCACATCCGAGGGGAACGGAGTATAGCATGGGCCGAGCGTGTATATGGGGTGTCCATGCAGGTCACACGCAAAGGTGTAGTGTATTCCCTGGAGCCCAAACTCCGATCTTTGGCAGATCCGTTTCCATATATGCTGCTCGTGGGCGAAGTGGTATGCTAGCCGTTTACAGACCAGTGCCACACGCCCAAAGGTTGCAGGGTCTGTCAGTGCGACATGCTGCAGGATTTCGACAATGACCTCGGATGGCACGTTGGCAATCGGACAGGGCGGTGCCGGTGTGTTCTCAATCACCGGGGCTGCTGGCGGGATTGGCAGATATGCAAATGAAGCGATGAGGTCGGGTGTCGAGAGAACTTCGCTTTCTGCAGGAGCCGGAGTCGTTGCGGGAGCAGCGGTGGTAGAAACACTCGGTGGAGGCTGGGCCGGCTTCTTCCAGACGTGGGCGTAGTGCTTGTTCCGGTAGGTTTTATCGACGGTTGAATCCAGCTGCACTCATTATGGGTATTTGGTTTATTCTCTTTGTGTCTGTCCATAACTCACCCGGTATGCTTTCCGATAGTGCTGTAGACTATCCCCCAAACTGCCCTCGGCTTCTTTTTCAATGGCCCGTTCGAAGTGCTCCAGCGCCGAGCTGGGTTCTTTCACGTCCCGGCGAGTAAATTCATCTTCATCGCCCGGTTCCACGCTGAGTTGTCCCACCTGTTGGGCCAGCTCCTCGGGGTCGAACGAGGCGGGTGGTGGACCCTCCTCCTCAACCTCCTTGCGGTCGGCGGCTTCATGGCGGGTTGGCGGGAACCGAGTGGGCGGGGCCGGTGTCACGGAAGGAGGGGCAACCTTGGGCCTTGATCGACGAGCAACTTCCTCGCGCCACTGGCGGCGGAACGACTCCAACTCGGCGTTGTCTTCCATGGCGGGGGGCCGACGTCCGACGTCGGAGAGTACCTTTCAGACTGATAAGGCCACCGGAAAGACTCTTTCCGGAACAGTCGCTAGCACAGACAAACAAAGAGGAGAGAAAGAAAGAGAAAAAGAAAAAGAAAAAGAAAAAGAACTGTACAAGAATCAATGTGCCATTGGAAACGCTGAAGGGAAAGAAACTCTTGCGGTCGGAGTTGCAAGAAGAGAGTTGCTTATCGATCTCCGCCACCCGCAAAACCCCGAAAATCTTCCCTCCGTCGTGACGCATCGCTCCAACTTGAACCTCCCATCACCTCCCTCGCCACCACACATTGTCCCAGAAACTCTCTATTCTATCCGTGGTCGGTACGTGCCGACTGAATGCCGACCGGTTTGGATTTCGCGACGACTTCTAGCCACACTGGCAATCCGGAGAGAGGGTTCGAGATTGAGATAGACAGCTTTCCAGGGGCGTCATGGACGTCACAGTTTGACGATTCCACAATGGCGGTTCAATCAGGAACGGGCTCATCCCCAGCTCGCACCGCCAATCCTTCGACCGACATTTCACTGGGACAGCGCATGGTCTCTGCGACTGCCGGGAATGTCTTGACCGGGCTACTCGGTGAGTTCGAAGCTCCAACCACGTAACAACTCACAGGACTTCCGTGCTAATCATTTCAGTGACTCCTCTCGATGTCGTACGGGTCCGTCTGCAGGCCCAATCCAATGTCCACAACTCCTCGCCGTATACCTCGCATACCGCTCAAACCTTGAAGAATCTTCCCCCCAACCTCGGAATTACGGCCTGCTGTCGCGAAGTATTTTGGGTCGGAGACAATGCACAGATTTGTATGATGGGCCCACAGGCCAGCGTCGCCAGTCACCCCCCACCGGCAATTGATTGTGCTGTCGAAGAGACGCAACGACGGACATTTACCTCAACATTGGATGGACTCCGCAAGATCGCTCGAAACGAAGGAACGTTGACACTATGGCGCGGACTCAGTGCGAATCTGGTGATGGGCATTCCCGCCAATGTCATCTACTTCGCGGGGTACGACTGGCTGCGCACCGATGATCGAAGTCCCATCAAACAACGGATCTCGGAGGTATATGCGCCCTTGGTAGCCGGTTCATTGGCACGGGTTACGGCTGCATCGGTGATCAGTCCGATCGAGATGTTTCGGACGCGTCTTCAAGCTACCCCCGGCGAGGGCGCGGGCCACTTCAAAAATACCCTGACCGATCTATACCGGATGACGCAGGCCAAGGGATATGGCTCTCTCTGGCGGGGCTTGACGCTCACCATGTGGCGCGACGTGCCATTCTCGGGATTGTACTGGTGGGGCTATGAAGAAGTCAAGAAGGCTCTCATGGCAGCGCGCCAGGCGCCTCTCCCCGGGTCTGACCAGGAGCTGCCAGCCCCTTCCCCTGCCTCAGCGTTCGCCGACAACTTCCTCGCCGGTGCCATCTCCGGGTCGCTGGCTGCGTTAGTCACCACCCCGTTTGATGTCGGGAAGACTCGACAGCAAGTGTTCCGGCACATGGACGATCTTGCTCCCAGCGGCGAGGTCAAACGCAAGGCTGGCCCGCCGACCCCGATCCCTCCGGAGCAACTTTCCTTACCCAAATTCCTTCTGCACATCTACCGAAAAGAAGGGACTCCCGGTCTTTTCCGCGGCTGGGTGGCACGCTGCCTCAAAGTTGCCCCGGCCTGCGCTATCATGATCTCAACTTACGAGCTCGGCAAGCGCATGGCCCGGGAAGTGAATGAGCGGCGGCACTCTGAGTCTGCATGAATCCTCTCCCCTTTTGTACTTTTATAATGCATGCGGTCGCTTCTGTCTTGCGATCGTCCCCTCCCAACTCTTTTTTGTGTATTTTGTGGCGTTTTGAGAAGATACCGCATGAGCCGAGTTATAGAGTGATATTTTTTTGTTGGTTTCTTGGACTAAAAGCATTCCCGCGAGCATACCTGTACATAGTTGGAAAATATCATTTCTTGAATGTTTTGATCTCTTGCGCCAAGTGACTCGGACGATCGGCACAGCCCCGGGTTCGCAGATGATCACCCGGGCACATGAGGCTGAAAGGCACCCCCTGATGGATTTAAGGCGTGCAGACCACCGCATGGTCTGTGGTCGAGTATTGAATCTCTGAAGTTTCGTGGCTTTTGGCGTGTATCATGGCGCCCTCAACAGCGCCGGCGTTTGAGCACATCGTCGCCGCCAAAGAGACCAACATAGAGTGAGTGAGCATTTCCCCGCCGGTGGAGCTGACATCTGATGCGTGAGCAACAGCATCGTCGCAGTACCGCCCATCGGCGGCCACCACAAGAGAACATGGATCGCGCAGGGATCTCGGTCATCCTGGCTGGAGACAGAGCTATTCAAGTATATGCCCCGAGCGCGGGTGCTGCTGTACAACCACGGCGAGCTACGCGACCACGATAAAATAGACGCGCTGGGAAAGCGGCTCCTGAACCAGCTCCTCGCCGAACGCAGAATCTATAGTCGCCGACGGCCTCTGTTCTTCGTCTGCCACAGCACCGGTGGTCTGGTGGTGAAAGCCTGTCTGGCGCTGGCAGCGCGGGCCGAGCCGAACCAGTGCATCCTGACCAGCTGCCACGGCGTGGCCTTTTTCGCGGTTCCTCACCAGGGCTCGAGCTACCTTTCTGCCGAGGAATACACCTCAAGTATTCGTCGGCTGCTGCACCTCCAGCAGAGTATCCCGCAGTCTCTCCGCGAGCAGTTGCGGCCGCGCCAGAACCGGCTATGGCATCTGTCGAACCACTTCAAGGCCCTCTCGGCGGATATGAAAATCTGGTCGTTTGTCGAAACTATCGACTCGACCCTGAATGTATTCGATGCCGAGACCCGAACAACTATGGAGTTCCATGCGCCCATCACCTCCATCCGATCGGGGTTGCTCGACATCGAACACGAAAAGGAAGTGCCCATGGCCACTGACCATGCCGGCACCGCGCGCTTCCAGGGACAGGACTCTACCCGAGATACCTTCTTGGAGGAGCTCGGGGCAGCCGTAAACTTAGCGGCCGAGCTTTCAAGACACGAGGATACGCCCTTGCATGTAGAGAAAGAAGTTATGGTGCAGGTCAACGGCTTCTTCGAGGACACCGCGCTCGGCGTGAGCGATGAAACCCCATTGAAGCTGTGGTCGACTAGTGTTACGTTGGAAGATTACCTTTCGCGTGGTCCATCGGCTTGCCTTCGAGAACGGCTGAGGCGAATTCAACCCGGCAGCTGGGATGATTCCTCCCTGAGTAGCCTCGACAGCCACCATTCTTTGTTGCATGTTGTTCCCGGGCCAGAGGCTGTCGAACATCCTGATCATGTCCCTGAAGCAGAGCAACGACCTTCTCGGCCGCCCATGCGCCATAGTCGAAGTTTTCTCGAGCCATCAGCTCAATCCCCGACAATCCACGTCACTGAAGCATCCCGCGACGGTCTATATGAGAGCCCTTCGAGTGAAAGCCCTCCTCCGCCTATAGAGCGCCGGCGAAGAACTTCCATCACCAGGGCACTGGGGCTAACCCCATTGAGGGCTCACCGACGCAGCGCCTCCGATAGCAGCTCCCAGACGAGTGACTCCCGTCCTCCGTCGTAAGATTCCCTCACCCAGCCACTAAACCACGGGATGGCTTTTGAGATTGCTCACTATTTACCACAGGAGCTCTGCGTCACCACCAAGAAACTCGGGGTTCTTGGCCATACCACCCTCCACCCGAGATCGCATCGCCCAAATTGCAGACACCGCCGACACTCCTCGCTCAGTCCCTGGTTTTGATCGCCCGGAGCCCGACACCGAGAAACTACTTTGGATTCATGTCCCGTATACTCACACTGGATGGGTATCGCAAGTCATCCGCAGGGCGTGTGAGGATCGCCAGGAGCCCAATTTGTATGGGAGAATCATTTCTACGAAGCCGATCACTCGTTCTAACTCATGTATTAGTCTACGGAAGTTTATAAATGACGAGAACTGGTACTTGAACCTCAACCGAGCTCGTCATCTCGAACCTCATGCTCGGTTTGTGAAGCCGAAATGCATCCATTCTCGCCAACTGGATGTTGCGCAGGGGACTACGACAGGCACCACAGAGGACCCCCAAATGGCACTATATGTATGTCCGAGCTGTCTCTGCGTCTGCCAAGAGTTGCTGCATTGACCCAGCTTCCAGGTACCTTATCTGCACTGGGATAGCTACCGCAACGTCCTACAAAGACGAAAAGTCATCGAAGAGCGACTACGGCAGGGCCGCTCACGACCTGTCCCCGGCCGCATCTCAAGAACCAGTCTGGAGGCGCAACTAATTTGGAAATATCTAGGCTGCGAGCCTCCAATCCATTTCCGACGCACCCTAGATCAATTCGGATACCCGAACCTCCGCTCAACGGTTGCACGAGACGATGATCAAATGCTATGGAAGCGTACAAGGAGGTCGACGCGCGTTGATGACCAGCTGCGCGAGTACCTTGAAGCAGCACCCGATGACGGCGAGGACTCAGATCCGGACGGTTTCATGGACGGGAATGTGCTGATGGTCGACCAGCTTTGGTTGTGGATCGTCGACGACAAGACCATTGTCACTTTTTTTCCGAACCAAGAGGCCACCACTTCCAAAGGCAAGTTGTTCGAGCAGTCGAACCTGCATAGCAGTATCTACAATGAACTTAACGGGGACCTGGCTCGTCGCTTTGAGACTGCGGGCGATCTCGCTGCGCTTATTATGCTGCACGCCGTAACTGTTCTTCTCGATAAGACATTGCACCATGACTTGCAGGTCCTGCGAATTTTCGAGGAATCTATTAGTATTCTGGTATGATTATATCTAGGCTTTTACCATCCACGCATGCACCCGCACCACTTTGGCAAAAGCTAATCCCTTACAGACTGAATCCGTCACCAAATCCTTCAAACGCTTCCGGAATCGCGGCTTCACCAACCGTCCCGCAGACCACGACTACACAGCAGAAGGTAAACTAATGACAGCCGCGCAACGTGACCAGCGAGACATCCAAGTCGCACGACGGAATCGCGAGGATTTATCCGTTCTACTGGAACTTCGAGACATCGAGGACGAGCTCTCTACGATATTGAAACTGCTCGATCAGCAGGACGCCGCCATTAAAAGCATGTTCAAGTACTTCGACGCCGGCGGCTATGGAAAAGTGTTCCTGGATGCAGCGCAGCTGCGGATCGACGAGTATCGCGCACAGATCGGCGAAATGAAAGAAAACAGCCATCTCGCCCAGAAGGCCGTGGAGACGCTGCTCGATCTCAAGCAGAAGCAGGCTAATGTCGACGAAGCTAAGATGGCGCGGTGGCAGGCGGAGGTGACGCAGACTCAGTCACGGGCTATGACCACATTCACGATCTTCACCGTGATGCAAGTTTCTCCTCTCCCTGTCTTGGTCGAGCTATGAACAAATCTAACTGACTAATTAATTAATTCAGATTCCTCCCGTTGTCCTTCTTCACCTCGCTCTTCGGCATCAATGCCCGAGAATGGAGTGGCGAGCCCAAGAACCTCCCACTGAGCACAATGTTCGAGATTGCCGGTATGATGCTGAGTGATTTCCTTGAAGATATACACTGCTTTTCTTTTCCTTCTTTTTCTTCTTCTTCTAGCCCATTCTTGCTAATATATATCCAGCACCTGCCTCCTTCGCAATAATCTTCGTCGCCCTCCTCATGGCCTTCAGCGAAACCCTCCGCGAAGTCGTCTCCAAATCGCACAAAATCGCCGCCGGTCTCCTCAAAGAGTTCGTCTTCTACCCAATCCGCAGCCTCTTACACTGGGACGCCGTGACGAACCGAATGCCCGATATGATCGTCCCGGAGGACTCGTCGCTCAGGAAACGATTCGACCAGTACCTCGGTTATGGGCGCCATCATACGCAATTCGACGAAGATATCTGGATGCGGTGGCAGGGGGATAAGATCTCCCTTGGCGGGAAGGATCATGGGAAGAGTGGGAGCGGGAGGATGGTTAAGTTCCGCGGAGATGGGGAGTCGTTTTCGTTGTCGGAGAAAGTGAGGCGGCGGGGGGTGCATGAGGTTTAAATAGGGCTTGGTTGCTTGCTGTATATACTGTGGGATACCCTTTTGTTTTCCTTTCTTCACCCTTAATTTGGGGTGCTTTTATGCTACTTGAAGTGGACTACATATTTACAACCGGTTTTATAGATTGGATTCGGTACAATGTACATGGATAGTGACTGGAGGTTTCAGGTTCTGCGGTGCACATTACATTGCTAGAGAATTTTGCCTTCGGGGCCCATGGAGCTTGACAAAGAACGATTGTGGTGTAGTTTGGCTGCCAGACCTATCTCTACGACTATTCCAAGGTTATCCTAGGCTCGTGACTTAGATTCGGGCTACAGACGACAATTTAAATCATCCAAGAGAAAATCGCATCACAGAAGTGTATTGAACTTCAGATGAAGATGGAAATGACATGATATGGTACACGATGCGCCGGAACCGTTTTCGAGCCCCAGGAGAGTGGAGAGATCAGACATCAAAAAATACAGGTATAGGAGAAAAGGTAAAAGAAACCAAAAAAAGACATCAAAGGAAGTGAAGACATTACACAAATTCACAACAGTATCAGAACAGGCTCATACGATGCAAGAGACGCTCGAAGAAGACTTCAAGGGCTGGGCTTCAGGGGCTGGGTTGGGGCGTTTAGAACATGCCGCCACCCATGCCACCCATACCGCCCATGCCGCCCATGCCACCGCCAGGGGCAGGAGCCTTCTCCTCGGGAGCCTCGACGATGGCCACCTCGGTAGTACCGAGCAGGGAGGCGACACCGCTGGCGTCAACCAGGGCGGTGCGGACGACCTTGAGCGGGTCGACAATACCGCTGGAGATCATGTCGACGTACTCGCTCTTGGAGCTGTCGTAGCCGCGGTTGAAGTCCTTGGCAAACTCGTCGGTCAGCTTGCCGACGATGACGCTGCCCTCCAGACCGGCGTTCTCAACAATGGTGCGAGCCGGGCGGGTGATGGCGCTCTTGATGATGCTGACACCCAGCTGCTGGTCGAAGTTGGCGGGTTTGACACCCTCCAGTCCGTTGGCAGAGGCCTTGAGCAAAGCGGTACCACCACCGGGGAGGATACCCTGCTCGACGGCGGCACGGGTGGCGTTCAGGGCGTCAACGACACGGTCCTTCTTCTCACCGACCTCAACCTCGGAGGAACCGCCGACCTTGATGACGGCGACACCACCAGAGAGCTTGGCCAGACGCTCCTGGAGCTTCTCCTTCTCGTACTCGGAAGTGGTGGGGTCGGCCATGACACCGCGGATCTGCTCGCAGCGCTGGGCGATCGAGTCCTTGGTGCCCTCACCGTTGAGAACGATGGTGTCCTCCTTGGTGATGGTGATAGAGCCGGTAGATCCGAGCATATCGGGGGTGAGCTTCTCGAGCTTGATGTCGAGCTCATCGGTGAAGACAGTGCCGTTGGTGAGAACACCCAGGTCACCCAGGACGCTCTTGCGGTTGTCACCGAAACCAGGGGCCTTGACGGCAGCGACCTGGAGCTGACCACGGAGCTTGTTCAGGATGCAGACCGCGAGGGCCTCGCCCTCGATGTCCTCGGCGATGATGACCAAGGGGCGGCGAAGGGTGGTCGAGGCCTCCAGAGCAGGGATGATGTCCTGGACGGCGGAGATCTTCTTCTCCGACAGCAGGATCAGGGGCTTCTCGAACTCGACCTTCTGGGCCTTGGGGTCGGTGATGAAATAGGGGGAAGTGTAACCACGGTCGAAACGCATACCCTCGGTGACCTCAAGCTCATCCTCCAGAGTCTTGCCCTCCTTCACGGTGATGACACCCTCCTTGCCGACGCGCTCCATGGCAGTCGAGATGAGCTTGCCGACGTGGGTGTCGCCGTTGGCGGAGATGGTGGCCACCTGAGCGATCTCCTCGCCGGTGGTGATGTCCCGCTTGTTCTGCTGCAGGTAGTCCACCACAGCCTCGACGGCGGCCTGGATACCCCGGCGCAGGTCCATGGGGTTGCAGCCAGCCGCGACATTCTTGACGGTCTCGGAGAAGATAGCACGGGCCAGGACGGTGGCGGTAGTGGTACCATCACCGGCGAGCTCGTTGGTCTTGGAGGCAACGTCCTGGAGGAGGCGGGCACCGAGGTTCTCGAACTTGTCCTGAAGCTGGATGGCCTTGGCGACAGTCACACCATCTATTGTTGTTAGTGTTTGCGATGAGAAAACAAATGACAAGGACATCACCCACCCTTGGTGATCTTAGGGGATCCGTAGGCCGATTCGATCAACACATTGCGACCCTTGGGGCCGAGAGTCGAGGTAACAGCCTTGGCAAGGGTGTCGACACCCTTGAGGAGGTCGGCACGAGCTTCGACGCCAAACTTGAGCTCCTATTGATGGTCAGCAAGGGGATCATGGGGAAGCGTTCGGAATGGACGGAAAACACAATTGGGCTCAAATGAGCATTGTGAGGGTAATCGTCAGACCACGTACCTTGTGAGCAAAACGCTGCTGCTGGAGGTTGAAGCCAGCAGGCCGGTAGAAGGGGGCACGCTTGGAAGCGGCCGACAGGACAGATGTCCGGGTAGACAGAGCGCGCTGCATGGCGAGAGAAACGAAGAAGCAAAGAAGATTAAAGAATTAACAGGGACAAGAAGAAAATATAGTCAACCCGAGAGAAGACTTGGGGGAGACGGGTTGGGGAGGGAGATGGAAAGCTGGAGATGAAGCCAAAGTCTCGAAAATTTTCCAGGCGTTTCCTCTTCCCCGGAGAGCTTGGCGGCAGAAGCAGCTAGAAGGTCACGTGCCGAGATCCCGAGGATATTGGGGATTTAGCCGGTTTACTGAAGAAAAATATAGCAAAATATAGGAATTCTTTTGAGAGCCTAGATATTTACAAAGAACGCAATCCATCTGTAACCTCTGTCTTCGGTCTATAAGCATATGGCCCACTCTGGAAAGTGTGAGATGCTAATCGTTGGAAGCTATCCATACTAGAGACCTGACAGCAATAAAGTAAAATGAATAGGACAATACTTGAATTGAATTGATATACAAATCTCTCTCTATTGAGCTCAGAAGTAATATGGAATTTTTTTGGTAAATTGTGAATTATCCACGTTGTCTGTTTTGCTTAGTCGTTTGTTTGTCTTGTCTCGTCCCTCTGCCTCTCCTCGCCGCATTATCTCCCCTGTCATCGTCCACCCACTACACCCCTATCGACTGCTACCCTGGAATTGCGAAAAAGAGACAGTTTTCAATTTCCTGCTTATGAACAAGCCTCTGACTGCCCCTATGAGAACGCAAACTGTGAAACGATCTGAACCGCCGAAAAACCTCCCATCAAGACCCCTCCCCGTGACATAGGAAGCCTTGAAGCTGTTGAACCATGCCGCTATGCCGTCGTGGAAGGATCTGAACCGCCTAGAAAACAAACTCATGAAGATACCACCCGAGATATCAGAAAAAAAGAAACCGTGAAATCATGCTGTCATGCCGCCGTGAAATGAACTGATCTGCCGAATGAAAATCTCATGAAGATGTCCCCACGAGAATGGAAAGGATGAAACCGTGAAGCTATGCATCCGTGAAAGCAACGACCGAATTGAAAACCCTATGGAGACACCCTGTCGCAATTCAAAACGTGAAACCATGGAATCATGAAACCGTGCAGCCGGGAAAGCAACTGGTCTGCCGACCCAAACGCTCATGGAAACTCCCCTGTGATAATGCAAGCCTCGAAACTGCGAAAAAAAAAACTGACCCCTTTTTGAAAACAATGTGCCGTGTGGATTGATGTGAAATTGAAGTGGAATAAATGTGGAAATGTCTGGGAAATTCCTGGAAAATGCCGTGAACTAACTTGGAATTGATGGGGATGTGACGAGAAACAATGTGGTCAGAGCATAACCTTGGGAATAGAGACGTTGACAACCCCCTTTTTTTTAGACGAGATCGTGCTGGCCCCCATCTCCCGAGTCCATTGTATCCTGGCTGGGCTGGGCAGCAACATTGTCAATGTCCATACCCAGATCGATGTTCTCCAGGTAGTTCGAATCCAGAGTCCACGACGACATGCTGGGAGGAGGACCTTCTTGCGAAAGCCACCCGGGGTTGATGAAGTCCAACTCAAATTCCGCGTCCACGTCACTTGCATGGAGATTGCCACAACCAGAGGCCTTGCTTTCCGGGATTGAAGAGAGCTCCATGTTCATATCATCGGTGAACGAGCTTGCAGGCAAGGCTGGGTTGAAATGCATGTCCATGCTCGGCAGCGGGGGGAAGGGCTGGCTCAAATCCTGGTCCATGTCATACAGACCGGTGTACTGGTCCATGCCCTGGAACTGGCCAGTCGTCTGGCTGGGGCCCGGCTGGTGGGCAGGATAAGGGCTAATTCGACTGAACGTGTTGAAAGAATGACTGAAAGGCCGATTGGTCTTCTGGGTGGGCTGCTGGGTCATGTGGCTTCCAGTGGAGGGCGAGTTGGACGGGTTTCGCGCAGATTCGATGACTCGCAGACTCTCAGGGTTGACCTTGAGACGAAGAATGCCACTCTTCTTGGGCGTGCTCTTGACCTCAGTGTGCGATCCACTGGGCTTGCGGTCCTTCTCATTGCCCGAGAACTGAAGCCAGCTGGCTCCAACGCACATTTGGTCGACCTGCTCATCATCAGAGCTCTCCAGCTCCTCGTCCTCATTCTGGGACGCCTCGTTCTCGCTGCTCACAGCACTGGTGGACTGCGTTCGCTTTTGGATCTTGGCCGGCTTGGCACGGGTTGTAGCCCTGGCTCTCTTTCGAGTGTTGCTTCCTGCGCTGCGAGCCTTGGAGGCGACCTTGGCCTTTGGGCGTCGAGCACCACTCTTACGACGAGCCGGCTCTTTGTACTCAATGTCCGAATCTCCCTGCTCATCCACACCCATATCTTCAGAGGACGATTCCTCTCTCTGCGGCTTGCGAGAACGAAACCCTTGAGCTGGGGTGCCGGCATCGGTCTTGCTGCCTGAAGCTACCGATCGGCGAAGGGGGGAGGCACGGGTTTTCCGTCTGCCTCACGGCGGGAGCGCAATTTGGCGAGATGCTGGACGATGGCCCCTTCAGTGAACTGTCCTGGAAGATTCTCGTTCATGATTTCGGCAACTTTGTTCCACGGCAGCTTGATTGCCAGGGTGTTGCATGCCGACTGAACTCCAAGCAGCAGGAAAAGATCCATCTCAGCTATTTCATTCAGTCAGCATGTTTGATCCTAATATGCACGCTGGAGAACAATGCAAATAAATAAATCCGAAGGAGCACCTACAGTCCCAACGAACAAGGTTTCGCCCGACCTTGGAGGGCTTGCCCCTCTTGTTAAAATTGCGCGTGTTAACCATGATTTAGGTCTTGGATCAGTCGGTTCACGGTTCACTGTTCACTGGGTGTCTGCTGTCTGTTTTCGTTGGTAGGCTGTCTGCTAGCAGGCTATCTGCTCCTAGCTGGTAGTCCGTCCACAGACAGACAGTAGTCAGTCCACAGACGGCTGGTACTTTTTCCACAATCTGTGAGTTTCTTTTCTTTTCTTTTCTTTTCTTGGCTTTGTTTTGTTTTCTGGTCAGGTAGTCAGCAAAACTTTTGATCGATATATGCGATAACCTAGCCCTGGCAGACTTGGACTCACTTTCTTGATCAGGATTGGTACGAGGAAGGAATGGGATTGTTGCAGAGGTGCACAAGGAAAGAGAGAAAGTGAGAGGAGTGAAGAAATTGAAGCCTTAACGGCGCGTCGCGTTGTCTATACGTGTCGCACTGCCCTAGTCACGCTGCCACGGTCACGTTGCCACAAACGCGTCGCGATATTTTAGGCTGATAAGATCGAGGGCAAAGCATCTGATGAGACTGAGGGTAAAGTATCTAATGAGATCAAGGGCGAAGCACATCACTAACTATATACGCCGCGCTGCCGCAATTGCGCTACCACAATCGGGTTACCATATCGCGTAACCCTTTGTAGGATTTACAAGGCTTTAGGCTGATGAGATTGAGGGTGAAGTATACTATTAACTATATATGCCGCGCTACCCTAACCGCGCTGCCACAATCGCGTAACGATATTTTTGGCTGATTAGATCGAAGGCAAAGCATATCACTATCTATATATACTGTGTTGCTGTAACTGCGCTGCCGTAATCGTCCAATCTTTTGCAAGATTCTAGGCGGATGAGATTGAGGGCAACTTGACCTCGAGGTGGTTGATCATGCTCCAGGCAAGTTCCTCAATTTTTGTGCATGCTAGATAGGCTGCTGAGTTGTGTACCTGGAGCATCAACACTGGGCTATTTCTGCCTCGCTTCTTGCACTGTTTTCGTGATGACAGGTCGCTATTGGTGATCCCGAAAATTGTAGACAGAAATGCTGGAGGTTGATATTGGAATTTTAGTTGTTTCCAAATCATTCCTGTCACCAAATCCCCCTAGATCACTCTTTAAGATCCTTCGGATGTGGATTCTCCCAAAATGTTTGATTTGTGGTTTGGGGGCGTCGGGCTTTGTTGTCCAAAACATCTGGTCTATTGTTTACTCGACTTCTAGATGTAACTCGGAGCGTTGATGTTAGCAGTACCCTGGACCAGCCACAGAAAGTTTAATGAGACTCAAAAATAATATATATCAATTTCTAGTTTTTATTCACCGAGGATGTCTTTTTCTCATATTTTTAAGACTTCAATCAGCAGAAATCAGGACTGTAAAATTGCATCTATTTGCGGGCTGCAAACGATGGGGTTGCCTATCACGTGCAGCAGTGCCTAATCTCCATCCAGCACGTGACCTAGAGCCAGACAGTCATGTGACCGTGATACCCGATTCTCCGAAGTCGAACTTCCCAAAGGCCCCCCGGCCCGTTTTCACCCCCTTCATCGAATCCGATCTCTGCCATCCACCCTCAAAATGACTGCTGCCTGGAAAGCCGCCGGTTTGACGTATGTGTGAATTCGCCTTCTCGCCTGGCTCTATCACTGACTCGGAGGCAGTTACAACCGCTACCTGGCCATTGCCGCCCGCACGGTGCGCCAGTCCCTCAAGGACGGTCCCCGCCTCGCCGCCGAGCGCCGCGGCCTGATGGACCTTCGCTTCGCCAAGTGGGAGGTTAGTTGAATGAGATTCCTTTTCCACGGGCGTCTTTTACGTTTTCGGGCGATTCCGGCTAACGGCATGTCGGGGGGGAACAGAACGGCAAGCAGGGCGACCCTCAGTCGCTCGCCCAGGCCAACAAGGACGCCCTCGCTGCTCAGGCCAACCAGAAATAAACGACGCTTATACTCGAATTACGATCGAGCGGGTTCGCCGGATATGTTGAAACTCCCCCGAAGCAAGTGGGATTTCGAGTGAAGGATGAGTTCGGGGCATTGAACTGTGTACATGTGTAGCAATACTGGCCTGTCTTGCGACGAAGCTTAGAAAATCGCACTCGTCTTCATATTTTCGCTTTCTTCCTCTCCAATCTTCGTCTATGCATTCTGCAAGGGAGACACCGAGGGCACCGAACCTTGATACCTTGGCCGGTTGCTTTGATGTTCTTCGCTGTGCATTTTCCTTTGAAGAGAGGTATACAATCCGACAATATGTGCTCTTCTTTGACGTGATAGGAGTCAGACCCATTTTCTTACACCGACCTCTTGCTTTTATCTGCAAATAATCAGTGCATACAGCGAAGTGATAGGGCTATTGGCCTACAAGGCCAGTGTCCTCATGATTAAGCAATCTTCTCAATCGCTGTTCCATGTGTTCAAAGCAAATAGCTTCATTCAAGTCTCTCCAGGCCTTCGATTCTGCATGAAGAATATCGAGCCCAAGTCGGGCTTCTCTAAGCCCGGCTATGCCCATTACTCCATCCACTCACACTACAATATTCCCCGTGCACTTAGTCGCTCTCAAGACTGAAAGGAAAGCATCGACCGCAAAGTTTCCATCACAACAGTTCTCTTCTCTATACTTAACCCGGGATTCAAGTTTTGACGCATCTGCTTTATTCTGGTTGATATTTTGATATTCACTCTTGGTTTGTATCATCATATTAGCCAGCGTATATAGCATGGATGTCTTTTTCCCTTTGTGACACCGCGCGCCAGCCCGGCCTCATTGACTGAGAGATAGGATCCAGGGTGTCATTATTGAGCCACTCGAGATCAAAAAAGTCTCACAGAATCCCGAGCTCATCCACGAGGGGACCAAGGATCCAAGTCACCGCGGCCATCGAACAAAGGATCAGGATCATGCAGCTCATTTGTAGAGCAGGAATCTCTCCGCCGCACTGGCTGTTCACACCGTCGTGGCGAGACTATGCGCGTTCTATCTCGGCTCCTTCCTGCCCCCTCAGAACTCCTGGTCGTGACATGAATCAATCGAGACAGTTTCTCGCAGGCGTCGTGGGCCACGGGCCAGGTTTTACCAAGGGAAGTGAGAAGTGTATGCGCAACCTCCGCATGTGCAAGACACGTCGCGAGAGCAGCGGATCCGTGTGGTGGAGGGGAAGTCCACAAGCAATAAAACATGGTGATGGAGGCGACGAATATGGTGTGCGCCAACAGCCATGAGCAGTCCATGTTCGCGAAGCGGTGCAGCTCCGCGTAGATGCAATCCGTCTCTGTGGCACTGGAAACACGCTTGGACTCCGGCTAAACTCGGATTGGGCACTTGTGAATATCCAGGATGCATCGTACTTGACGTATGAGGAGCGCGTTGGTCTTGAGGCACTGCAAAAAAGCCATGGAAGAGGGCAGTCTTTGGGTTAGGTTGTCTGCTACATATCGCTGTTCGAATCTCGCCAGCTCGGGTTACCAGGACCTGCGGTGGCTGGTGCGGTTCTTCGTTGAGGCGAATCCCAGGCGTGTAGTTTGGGGTAGTGACTAGCCACACACTCCGCGGCACAAGGATCGTGTGGCTGGAAATACCGCAAGTGAGGAAGAGTTTCTTCGGGTTGGTGATGCTGGTTGGATTGCGTCGATGAGTCGGTGGCTGTCGGAGGAAGAGTGGTTGGATATGTGGGTGCGGAATCAGGCGACGTTGTATGACTATTCTTCGTGATTTGGACAGCAAATCCTCAAAATAGAAAGTATTTTTTGGGGGTGCTGTATCGCAGGATTCATTGAACGAAAGGGAGTGTTTTCTTAGGAAAATCAACGCAGTTATCAATGCCACTCCATCAATCGGACCTTGTTATTCCCTACTGTCTGCACTTGACATAATTTCCTCTAAAGACACATCTTTAAAATGCTCTTAAAGATTAAAAACTCTCACGAATGAATAAACCGAGTAAAATCTTCCTTGATCGCTTTGCTGATGCTATGCAAATTAGTATCTCCCGGACGAGCCCAAAACATCCATTCGCTCCATCGACCTCGCATATACCTCCACAGCTTGCACCTTGAGTGCAGTCAACTCCAAAACACCAGCATTCTTAGCCACAAACTCAGAATACTCATCCCGCACAGTGCGATTCAGGTTAATTTTACGGACCCCCAAGGAGATGGGATGGTCTTGCGAAAGAACTCATCGGACACGGGATGTGTCCCATGGAGAGCAAAAGGCGTAGAATCAGACACCAGTTTACCGATAGCCTCAAGACTAAGGCTAGATCAGCTTAAATCACCCACAGAAGAAAAGGTTCAGACTCACCGAGGTAAATCCCAAGCCTTCTCTCCGCCCCTTCAGACGGATATCCTCCGTGGATATTACCAAAAGAAGGCGCCAGAAAATGGACACCAGAGCGACGCACAAACACCTCAGCCTCTTCAGGCCGGCTCATGTCCGCAGTTCGGGCCATAGCCGACACGGATTGAAGCCGTTTTGGCATCCAGGTGGGCAGATATGACTAAAAGATCATAATTTCTTCGTATATTCACCTGTGTTTCTTCCCTCGAGACCGGCATTTTGCTGAATCGCAGCTAGGCTTGATGTGGTCCACATATCGAATTCCTTTGCGCAGCCACTATACATAACTCGGCAGTTCGAGTCTACCAGAATAATTCAATTCAAGGGCAAAGAAACAAGTCAAATGTCTAGCAAAATAAATACCCTCTTACAATCACACACTCTTTTCTCAAGAAATAACCAATCCAACGGCGTCTCTAGGAACACCAGTTCAGGAATCCCATACTCCGCCGCAACATCCACAAACATCTTTTTCTCAGCCTCAGCATATCGAGCCCCCTCTCTCTGACGCTGGGCGCTGGATGGCTTCGTTCATGCCATTTGTTGCGACGATGAAGCCGAAGCCGTTGTCGCCGTCCAGGTGGGCCATTACGGGGGCCTTGCAGGTGATACTGATGTTGGGTTGGGCTTTGACTCGCCCATTGTGTACCCGGTCGAGGTACTGTGGCAGTCGGGCTAGTCCATGCGTGTCCTGGTGTCTATCAGCCTTGCGTTGGGCTTTTGTTTGGAAAAGCCTCCCTGTACCACACCGCGCACGTCGGCCATTGACTTGGCATCACCGTCATTGAGACCGGCTTTCAAAAGCAAGTTCGTGGCGAATTCGCCCGCTTGTTTAGGGTTGGCGTAATACCGGGTCTATATATGCTCGTTAGTATCAGTTGCAATGAAGGGCCACAATGTCCATACAGAAGCCATTTTCACAGAAGTAATTGAGGTGTTCAGGCTGAGAACAATTTCATCAGAAAGAATCTACAATCGCTTCATATAGCCCCTCGCGATGCTCCTCAGACCGACCCCGTCGCGGTGGGGCCGATCCTGGCTCGGATGTATCCGAAACAGCCAAATACCTTCGCTGGCTCCTCTCTCTGACTTCACTTCTCTCACTCTCACCATATTCAAGTGCTCATTCCATGTTTCTTTACGGAGCTGTTATGGAAAAGGATGAAGCAGTCACACCAGCAAGCCCACAGTGGCAGTCCTGTTCCAAGCCATTGACCCTCCCGTAATAAACGGGGTTCACAGGCCATGCAAGTTTGGAGGTAGAGTGACCAAAGCCATTGCCTGGAAAATAGCTAAGTTAATTGTAACAGGCTACCAAGACTCCGGGGCCGACATTGCCTATATATACACTACGAAGCAAAGGCATTGATTTATGTCTTCACACCAGAGTCATCACCATCAACATCTAAGCATGAGGGCCGGTGTTTCCCCGATTCCGCAGAGGGAATCACTTCAGCCGTCAGGCAAGGCGCCACACATCTCTGGGCCAACACAATCGTATTTTCCTCTCACCCTCTCCAAACAGCTACGAGCCTCGACCGCCACGCTTCAACGCTGAGAGTAGTCGGTCAACCACCGAGTCTGGTCGAGAACTTCGACGACAAACTATATCTGAACGACCAGCTCCGCACTCGCAGCGGGTTCACCATGCCGCAGTCCTGGACGGTCAGCGCAACAGACGACGTACAAAGTCTGGCTCGGTCGATCCCCTGGTATCCCCTAGTCGGGAAACCGATCCGCGGCCGGGGTAGCCACAGGGTGAAAGTATGCCAGAGCCCAGCGGAGCTGCAGGACCATGTGAAGGGTCTGCTGGAGGAATTGCCTCTCGTGATGCTGGAAGAGCTCCTCGCGGGCGAGGAGGCCACCATCACGGTGATGCCGCCGTCCCCGGATCGGGACGAGTATTCGAGCATGCCGCCCATCACGCGGTTCAATCATGCCGAGGGGATGCGCCGTATAACGGGGCTGTGGCTGTGACTGCGAACTCGCGTGTTGTTTCTGCAGAGGAGATGCGTGATCCGGCGTATGCGGATGTCATGCGGCCGTGCGAGGATGTCGCCCGGCTTATTATGGCCACGGCACCGATCCGTTTCGATGTGCGCCGGTTCTATGCCTTGTCTGGATTTGCTATTTTCGATATCAATATGAAGCCAGTGAGTAATCATTTTTCTGTTTTGTCATTGAATTCATGGCTACAAGCTCACTTTTCTGGCAGAATATGACTGGCCCTGGTCGACCTGGCCGTGAAGATCAGGCCAGCTTGACTGCCCTGGCGGCTACGGCGTGTGGCTGGGACTATCCCACGCTGCTGCACAGAATCCTTCGGACTGCGTCGACTTTGGAAACCTTCCGGTCGTATCGCAGTCCGTTCTAACGGAGAGGCTGTTACATCAAATACAAAATCAGGATGTGTTTCTGAGGGCTCACTGAATCTCATTGACAACCCTGGAACCATCGGTTGATTGCAGCTAGAAAGAAATAATCTAGCAGGTTCGTAACAGCATTGATAACATTCCTGGATAGATTCCAGATAGTAGATATTGCTACTATTATTCTATGCAGACAGCAAAAGTCCAGCCATAAATATATAGATAAACACAGAATAAATAGAAACAGACCTCAACGAATCCAACATACACCATAGATCTATCCCGATCCCTTTTGACATCCTCCTTGTTCGCCATAAGGATAAAAGGTGCGATGAGATGCCGCCGATTGTCAAGACCAGGAAGAAACGCCACCGACTCGCTATAGGCAATCCGTCTCGGAATGGACCACCCCGAAAGATTTGCGAAGAACGCCGAAAAAGAAGAACACAACCTCAAAGATAAGAGATTGAGACACTATAAGACAGCAAGATATAAAACGAAAAGCAAACCCCCCGAAGGATGGTGCTATACACCCTCGATGGCCTCTTCCTGTCCCTCACTGAACATCGACGAAGACGGTTTCCGGCCCGCTCCGTACACCATCTCCATGAGTTTGGCCTTTTGCCGCTCACGCACGGACCGCAGATAGTCATACGTGCCCTCCAGGCCGCGGATCTGGCCGTCGATGACAGCCTCGACAGGTCCGAGCATGCGACCCGCCGAATTGGTCGAGGAGCCGCCGGGAGAGGCGCTGCCGTCAAGGTTACCCATGAAGCTGATTGAGTCGTTGCGGCGCACGAGCGGGCTGACCAGCTTCCGACGCAGAGTCTCCAGGTTGACTTTGAGGGTCAGGAGGCGGCCGCGGTGGTCGACGAGGAGGTGTTTGTTGGCGACTGTGCGGCTGCGCACGTTGGCGAGCAGCTTCTTGTTCTTTTCGTATTTGCGTACGGCGGCGGCGTCGGCGCCCAATACCCGCGTCCACAGGGAGCTGAGCATCTCGCCCTCGGCGCGCTCTTGGGCGTCCGATTCGCGTACGACGGTGCGCTGCAGATTTAGGAATTGGCGGTCAATGGCCTCGAAGAGGGAAAAGAGGGCAGTCGAGTGGCTCAGCTCGCTATTGATTGACTCCTCCAGCACCGACAGGAACTCGGTAAAGGTCCGCGTAAGTGCGGCGCGGGTGCGTTGTGCCGACGTTGGCCCGAAGACGGCAAGGACGAGATGTCCCAGCGTCGTGGTGGTCGTCGTCGCCGTCGAAACACCCCCCGTCCGACACGGCCCCGGTTCGTTCCAAGGCACCGAGGCGCGAGAGCATGTTGTGCACATTGTCAAATACAATAGTCGGCAGGGAGCTAGGGGGCTGTGCTGATAGAGTTTCCAGCTCGCGTTTGGCCCAGTCCATGACAATCAGGATCGAGTCGATGTCCGAGTCGACATTGGCGAAAAATCGCGTCAGCTCCAAGGAAAGCGACTTGAGCGACTCCGACAACTCGTCCAGCTGGCCCACGATAATCGGGGCGCTGGTCATGTTGGTGCCACGCACCGACTCGCTCAAATCCCAGACAGCCACACCAGTCTCCTGAAGCGTTCCGATCTGCTGCACCCCATTCTCCGAATAATAGATCAAAGGCTCGAACGAACGCGCAAAGCCCGACAGCTTGACGAGATCCGGAATGGACTGCGGAAGACCTGGGAGAAATAAAGCACGCATAAAGGCAATCGAGATCAAGAGAACCAGCACGGAGAGGGTCGTGTTAGACTTGGAGCTAGTCATGCGCTCGAACTTGCGGCGCAAGAAGCCCGTCAGGGCAGCCACGGGTTCACGGTGTTGAACTTCTGCACGCACAGCAAAGCGGATATCTTAAACGCATTGCGCAAAAGGAGCATGTCAGTATTGCCGCGCCTGCAGGTAAGACAACCAGAACAGACAGGGCCTACAGTTGCTCAGATTCTCTGCTCCAAACCCCATCCCATCATCCTCGACAGCATTTCGCGGCGTCGTGCTTGATCGCGGAGGCGGGCCGGGACTGGGGGATCGTCCTTGTTGCGGGGTCCCCGCGCTTGTGGGTAGAGGCACATTGGCGGCAACCACCACGTCGCCCGTTTCGCCAGAATCAGCGGCCTGGCCCTTGGCGGGACCTTCGAGTGCATCCTCGTACTGCGGACTCGGTTCGCGCGAGCGCGACGGTGATACGCTCAGCCCAATAGTCGGTCTCAACTCTGGATGGCCCTTGCGCAGGTAGGGCTGATGGCGATACCACCCGCTGCCCTGGACGTAGTCATGTCGGCGGAGTCCGGGAGGCGACCAGCGCTCGCCCGCGGGGTCCTCGATCTCACCGTCCGAGTCTTCAGACCGAAACCCCGAGTGCTGGGAGGGCAGGTCCAGGAGCGGGGAGCGGTGCGCATTGCTATTGCTCTCGAAGTCTTCCAGGGATGCATCCAGCGACGGATGATCGTCAAAGACGTCCAGCTCGTCCAACATGGTGGACGGCGTCTGACCAGGTCGGCGCTTCGCGGTTGTCGCAGGACTGTTGTCAAAGCGCCGCGGCACAGAGATGATGTTTCACTCGTGGAGATTCGCTAGCAAGCAACGTTAGTAGAAGCGCTTGGACGAGGGTCTCATGCGCTGGTCGATACGGAGAAAGTCGTCTCATCAAACTCGTCGAACGTCAGGAGACAAGCGGTCAACCCCGCGCAACTACGGTGCGATGCGATGCGATGCGATGCGATAAGAATGGTTCGTTGCTGGGCTGCGATACAGGCGCCCGAGCGATATAGAGCAGTGAGTCGAATTCAGCGAGTCGAAGTCGGTCCACGAATGAAAAGGTGTGAGAGAGAAAAAGCAGAGAGAAGCAGAGAAGAGTGAACAAGCAAATGCGACCAGTCGAACCTGCATCCCCTCACTTCGAGGAGGCTGGGCCAATCACTACACCCAAGTACCACGCAGGTATCGTTTGGCTAGGCAGATGCGGGTGGCGGAACCTGAGTGGTACCCGCCCCCGGTACACCAAACATGCAGGGTGTTCGCTGGCAAATGCACCGCCAATCACCGACAATGCGCATTCTCCGATCTTCAAGGGGCGATCGAGTTTCAGGCTTTCTTGTTCTTTTTCTTTCTTTCTCTCGAACCACGCAATGGACCAGCCTAAGATCTTTAGTAATCCTTGCGATCGACCCAGGTACCTGCAGATTGCACATATAAAAACAAAACAAAAAAAAAAAAAAAAAAAAAAAAAAAACAGAAAATAGAGAGAAGAGTATAAGTCTATTGCGGGTCAATCGGGTAATTTCAGATAATAGTACATGCCCGCTCCCTCGGATGCCCGGTAATCAGCCCACGGCGCCAAACCAATCCCAGACGTCTATGATTCCAGAGACGGGGTGCGATAGAACAAGAAAACGAAATGCCGCGGAGGGTAATAAAAATGACATCAACGGGTCGTTTATGCGGTGGATTCCTTGAGGTAGCTGTGGCACGAGAATATTAGCAGATGTTAAACAATCAATGGGGGAAAGCAAAACTAACGTGATCAGGTCGTTGCGTTCCTTGCCCTTCTTCAGGCCGCCGAAGGCCATCTTGGTGCCGGGGATGAACTTCTTGGGGTTCTCGAGGTACTTGAACTGTACCGCGGCAGGTTAGCATTGTCGCATTACCGACATTTTCAGTTCAACACAACTTACCAGAGTGTTCTCGTCCCAGGTCACACCGGCCTGCTTGTTGGCATCGGTGTAGGCGTAGCCGTCGGACTGGCCGGTCTTACGGCCGAACAGACCGTGCAGGTTGGGGCCGACCTTGTGGCCACCGCCGTTCTCGACAGTGTGGCACTGAGCGCAGCGGGTCTGGAAGAGCTTGGCACCCTTCGCAGAGTCACCTGGAACGAAGAGCGGGTTAGCCATCTCGCTGGCTTTGGCTTTGGCTTGCTCGGCCTCGAGTTCGGCCTCACGCATGTCCAGAACGGACAAAAGGTAGAAGACGTCGAAGGTAGTCATTGTGAGGGTATCGATGGGACAGAGATTGAAGCAGGTGTAGGCAATTGGGTGAACGGGAGAGCAGATAGAGAGGTGGATGTGAAGGAAAGCGACTTGCGCAGCAGAGGCATTAAGCAACGAGCTCGTGATGCGCTCCGAGTGAATGTCGAGTTCCCAGCCTCTTATCGAGACCAGTGTGCTCTTTCTTCATCATTGAGGGCATCGCCGCGAACAATGCCGTCGCTTCCATTGTCCCATTGACAAACCACCTCTCAATGCGCTCAATTGGAGCAAAGGGGGAAAACAAGAGGGGAGCTTACCGGGAGCGAAACTGGTGTCCTTGGGCATTGTGAATGAGGAAGATGAAAGAGATGGGTGGATTGTACTGTACAGAGGGAGAATTTGAAGGCAGAAAAAAAAAGGCGCAAAATTTGCGAAATCATTTATTTGTCCCCCGGCTCCCGTGATCCGGTCGTCCACCAATCAGCAACCGGATGATTCAGCACGACGGACGCAACCGGGAGCTGTCGGTGAGTTGGATGTTTGACTGTACTGTCGAGTTCTTTCTGTTATTTTTGTTGTTTTTCATACTTTACTTATTATTCGGTTCATATTCTGCATCGCTACAAATTATAGGACTGTATCTTTCAATTACTGCGGTCAATGGCGTTATCATACTTAATAGCTGTCAGAACCTGCTTTCCGCTTCTCCGACATGATCTCATCCCTCATCATTATCTACCGGAAAGAGTGGCAATTCTTGCTTTATCGGATGCTTCCAAGCGTATGATAGCCTAATTTCTATGTATTGCCAATGTTTACCTACACTTTTTCTGCCCCGGGGGGCACATGATTCAAAAATATCTTCACCCGGCCCCTTGTCTGTACCCCTTGAAAGGACTCTGGGCTCGCCCGAGATGATCCACCGCTTCGAAATGCGCCTTCTACCATTCGCCCGAGACGCTGTGTCTCGGGATCCAGTCGGTGGGTCCGAGGCGGGTTATTCTCGGGGTTGGGGTCACCGATGCATAGCTATGTATCTACCCGAGGTAGGGAGCTACAGAGTATACTTATACTTATATTGTACATGCTGCAGGAGTCTTCAAGGCTAGCTATTATGGAATTTTTGGAACAGTATTCAATTGGCGTGCAAAGAAAGCGAGCAATTTCCTTTGAAAAACAACCAGAGCAGGGCAACGCAAGCCATGAAAACTTTTTAGGGCAAAACCGGCCCTTGCAGTTGGCTTGGCGCAGGACACGCCTGAGAATGCAGGCACCTCTACAACTATAACTATAGCCAAGAGAGTATTCACTCAATATTCTTGTTCTCAATTGAAATGGTGTTTACATACAGATAGTCTAGTCTAGTCCAGAAATTGCACTCTACATCGTCGCATAACAGTACCTCGTGGCAGCATCATACTCGAGCAGAACCTCGGCTTCCATCTGTTTCACATCGATCACGACCTGGCGCCACAGATGAACCTCAAATGCGCCTGCTAGTGTCCCAGACAAGATCAGCGCACAAAGATAGCGCGATGCCGTAGTCTCGCTGGGATTCTGGCCACCCTCCTGGGCTTCTGTCTGGCTCACCGTGTTCCCAAATACATGTTTCACATGGTCGCCAACGGCCATCTGAGGACATAGCACAACCGCCAGGCTCTGCTCAGACAGGCTGGGGTTGATGCAGGCGATGACTGCAGTGCGGCAGTTGCGGTGGCCCGTTGGGTCAAACAGATGCTTGAGGACCTTGGTCAACATGCTGTGCTGGAATGGAATATACGGCCGTTTTGAGGTTTTGCCTGAGGAAAGATCCATAGCGGCCATGCCACGAATACAGTCTTTGAGCGTGGAGAGGCTGACATTGATCTCGCGCGTTTCTTTCATACGGTTCGAGGTATGTGCAGCAATGTCTCGCGCAGCCTCCGAGCCAGCAAGATCAATCAGGTATAAAAATCCATCCTCCAGGATGTCTGCGGAGGGGTGCTCGATGCGGATGCGGCAGACGGCATGGCGAGCGCGAAGAAGTATCATTCTTCTCCGTGCCGGCTGTCTGTCGGAATGAGGTAGCTCGTTCAATCAGGGTAAGAAGCTCCTCTGTGCTCTGGACATGCTGTTCTCGAGTCCCAGAGAGCTGAGTGTTGCCAAAGGGTCTTCAAGGATCATGAATGGCGCTCGCGAGTTCAAGTGATCTAGCCAAGTTATTAGCTGACCCTCTCGTCAAGTCGTTTAAAAGGCGTCTCGAAGTCGCATCAAGGCAGTATCAAAGAAAAAGAAAGAAAGAAAGCATTTGACCGAATGCAGAATTTCCGGCAAGCTCAAAGAGAGAAACATAAAATTTCCGCTGCCCTGGCAGGGCCCCGTTGAACAAGGATTCAGCGATCAACCGCTCAATCCCGCTAACAGTAAACGTCTTGCCCGAGTCTGTCTAGCCATAGGCAAAGAGTGTACCAACGCGCCCTTCCCATACCAAAGGAAGAAGAGGCTGGATGAGATCTTCATAGATGGTTTCGGTAGAGCGATCCGCGCCGAAGACCTTGTTCACTCTGAAGCAAGAGGACTATAATGGGCCCAATTAGCAAATTCTCTTTCACTTTGCGGTCGAGAATGTTTCTATAAAAAGGGGGGTTACTAACATTCAATGGCGGAGGGGAGGGGGCACACCACCCTCCGCAGCTCATGGAGATCCACCGCTCCCTCTCGCCATGGCGCGGGAATGTCGCGACAACCTGTCCCGACGATCCCTCGTCGTGCAGAAGAGGCCGAATGCGAGCAGCCACAGTGATACTGGAGCTGGTCACAGTGTCATTTTGGTCGGTTGTCTTGGGCCGTGGGGGGTTGAATGCTTTGACGAGGGATTGATGGCGGGCAGCATTGCTCAGCAGAAATTGGTCCAAGGTTTTGCCTTGGGGTACTTGCAGAAAAGATACAGTCAAAATGCTTTCCAAAGGTTCCCACTGGGAACTGTATGGTCTGCTCTTTAAAGAGTCTCAATGGAGCAGTGAGGCTCTTGAGACTGTCTGGGGTGCACGGGAGGTGGCGTCAATGAACACTAGCAGTTTGAAACTGAATCAGGATGAGATGTTGCATCTCCTTGTTGATCCAGTACTGATATGAGGTCTTTAATGTTTTCTTCTTTTCTGCCATTTCTACCGGAGAAAGGCGAGTAAATAAAGACGGTGTTTTCATTGTATAGTACATAAAATGTCACGTGACACTAATCCCAAATTTCCCTCCAACTCACCCACTAAACATCGCAAACCTCATCTCCCCTCAACACTATCAATTCCGTGATTCCGGGGGTATTCAAACCCCAATTGAGTCCACCATGCCTCCAACACCCTCAATCCCAACCTTCCTCCTCCCCCGCGGCCTCCCCTCAACCCGAACCCTCCGCAGCTTCTCAACCACGCGCACCGCCCTCAAAAAGAAGAGCAACATCACCAACAACAACGATGCCCGCCACCGAGTGCTCAGCCAGCCCGACAAGTTCCGGCCCCCATCGCACCCCCCAGCGCCTCGTCCACCCGTCCTCGCGCAACAGCGAGCCGATCAACTACCCGGGTCCACGGATGTCAGCAGAGGAGCGCGAGGCACAAAAGAAGCGCCAATACCCGAACATGTTTCCGCCGGAGGGGACGGTGATGTTCAAGTTTTTGACGAGTCGGTGGATTCATATTTGGATTGCGATGGTGAGTACCATTACACTCAGTATATTACACCCATCCACATCAACAATACTCCCACATCTATATTTTCTATATATTTCTATATTTCTTGATATTTTGCTAATACTATTATTAAAAAAAAAAGGTGTCCTAACCTCATGCGCCTCCTTCACCTTCATCACAAACTTCAAAGCCTCCTCCCCCTTCGCGCACCTCCTCCCCCCAATGTCCGGGCTGCTCTCGCACCCGCTTGACACTATTTCCCAGGCCTTCTCCGTGTACCGCATGCACGTGCAGCATAACTCTATGCGCGTGCGCGAGCAGCGACATCGTCGGATCGAGGACGCTGAGAAGCGGCGCCAGTACCGGGTTGCGCATGGGCTCGAAGAACCTGCGGAGCAAGGCACTGGTGATAATCAGTCGCCTGTGGCGGAGGCGGACGTGAATGCGAATGCTGTACCTGCTACTGCTACTGCTGGGAGTGCTGAGGCGAAGGATGGTAGTCCGCGGGAGTTTGTTGATTGGGAGGGGAATCGGAGGCCTGTTAAGAAGTGGTTGGGGATTTGGTGAAATTTCCTCTCATACATAGATGGATGGGCAAGTCGATATTTTGACCTTGTATTGTGCATACTGGTCCGCGCATGTATATTAGAGCATTTGGTTTTTCTATCACGTCAAGAATACTCCGGCTCCGAGATTGCATAGTCATAACTCGCCAGCGGTTTCTAGTAGACAAAAACAGAGGGAAAAAGAAGACCCCAATAATGCATACACATAAATCATTCCACCTCCACACCCTCCAGTCCCTCGAGAACCTCCTCACCTACACCACCCTTCCGCAATACCGTCTTCACCATGCGCGCAAGAACACTGCGCTTCGCACCACCCCGGCGCGGGCGCCACACCCCAGAAACCTCCTCGTCGCCCGTAGCAAGGTTCACAGCCGTAGCACCACCAGCAGCAGAATCATCCACGGAGGTAGCGTTAGCCAGCATATTGACATTTTCGGAGTTCGGCACACCGGGCTGAGTCAAACGAGAAGGCGGGTCAATAGTGCGAATGGAGAGCAGTTTCAGACCATCATGCCCGCCATCGCGCGCAACGGAAATCGCCAGCACGGCGTCGGCGACGGCGATTTCTTCGCGGGTGGGGTCGAAGATGACGTTGTCGGCGACGGAGATCACGAGCAGTGTCACGGGTGGGCGCACTTGCTGGGAGGTAGTAACGGGGGCAGTTGAGCCTGGTGCCGAGCGCGGGTACAGGTATTGGGCGGCGGCCCAGTCGTCGTCGAAGAGGGGGTCTTCCTCGCCTTGGGACTTGAGTTTGGGGAGCTTGGTTGAGAGCAGGGCAAGATGCGTTGTGAGGGAGAGGAGGGGGAGGGGGTATGACAGAGGCTGGGAGAGGAGGAGGACCTAAACACATATGAGTATTTTGTGGCTTCAAAATATGCTTGTCGAGTTCTCTTGCGTCGGCCAGACTTACATCAATATACAAGCGCCAATGCCAGCGCTTGTTAATCACCAGCCGACCCTTCAGCCCACCAGCCATATCTTCACCACCAGAACCCGAAACAGCACCAACCAAAGACTCGCGCAGCATCTCCGACAAGAACACCGGAAGCGCATCATCATCCCGGAACCCGGGAATCTCAATCGACATCTGCACCCACGACCCATGCCCCGAGACCGCAGCCGAGCCCAGGCCCTCCTGCGCCTCGCGGTCTCCCGCAGCAGCAGCAGGAGATTCCTGCTGCTGGAACAGACCGCGCGCATCGAGTGTGTCAGCCGCCACAGTGGTTTTCTCGACTTCGGCCTTGACGCCGACAACGGCCTGCGTGCCGTCCGCGAACCCGATGCGCGCGCTGCCGTTCGTGCCGGGCAGGATGTTGGACTCGGCGGTCAGGGGCCGGAACTGGGTTGTGGAGCGGCCATCGGGGCGGATGGGGGTTTTGGGGAGGGAGAGTGAGGTGTAGAGGTAGGAGAGCTCGGCGGGTGAGAGGTGTGGGGTCTGTGATGCGGATGAGGCCTGCCGTTGGGCGGCCATTGTGGATGGAGATGGAGAATTGTGGTCTTGAGGAGATTGATGGAGTGTGCCTGAGACTTGGTGTTTCAGTTGAGTGTGCTGGCTGTATTTGGAGACCTGCAATATGGTGTAGGCGAGACGATCGAGGCTGCGCAGATTTAGCTTCCGTTCACCGTCTGCGACGGGCTGTTGGGAGGACCCAGTGTCGAAGTTGTAGGACTGCCAAAAAAAAACCAAATTAAAGGGTAGGGAGGTAAAACCCACAGCCAGTCCTCGAGAATACAGCAGCCAGGAAATGCAATTGAAGTAGAAAAAAGTTGGCACGATGCAGAGCTTTCTCGATTGGGAAATCTTAATGGTTCTGGAAAATCGCTGTTCCGCTCCGCTCAAGTGGAGCACCATCGATACTATGTGATGTGACTGGTCTATAAGTCCTATACTAGTAGTTGTTGATACATCAAAATGACAGTCAAAACAATCGCTGGATATTATATGCATGCAAAGTGTATGTATGATGGCAAGTGTGCCACTCAGAGTGCTATATTACAAAAGTGTAGCACGGACCGGATCCCGGCCAGTCCGTTTCGCAGGGATGTCAAGGATGATACAGGAAAGAATGGACAGGGTGAACTGGGAAAATCTGGATGGGCAATATGCAAGTATGACACAGAAAAAAGGAAAAATGATAGAGAGGAGGGCAGTAGCCGAGGAATGTACAAGAGAGAGTCAAATATATATCAACAAAAGAAATGGAAGCGCCATGTTCATCGAGAATGGTCAGCAAGTGAGATGCGCAGGATGTGGAAAGATCAAGGAAATGCAGGATAGGGTTGCGACTTGCGCATGTGGTATCAACGAGGGTGAAAAGAAAGGGGATGACTGCAGAAAAAGCAATGGTGCAAAGAGATCTATGTAAAAGGGAAAAGCCTGTAGGGGGTATGAAGCAAGATCGAAAGAACGAAAAAAAGAAAGAAAGAAAACCCATGCCCGATATGAAACAAACCAGGGCGGCCAGACCTTGAGAGAAAAATCAGAAGACTTCCGAAATCCATACGCCTAACTCGGTTTTGCATCCTTTTTTGTGCAGGTTCGCCAGATTGTTGGTTTTGAGTCGAAATGAGAGTAAAAGAGGAACAGATTCACTGTTCATATTTAGATGAAGTTGGTTCCCGAGCCAAAGTAATCGGTTGACTTGTGAGTCCACTCGGCCTCCTCATATGGGGGAGTGGGCCAGTGGCGGTTCGAGGTCGCGGGATCCAACTTGTGGGTGGCTGATTTGCTCGGCGTCGCTTGATCACTGAAGGTGATGCCAGTGGGCTTAGCAGTGGGCGACGGCGTGGGGTATGGGCTCGGCAGAGCGTGCGAGTTGTCGGTCTGACGGTGAACACTGGGTGATTCGGCGGCCATTGACTGCGTCTGCGCAAGGCGTTTGGCGGCCTTGCTGGCCGAGTGCAACACCTCATCCAGCAGCTCATCTTCTTCCTCGGGCGTCTCGTACCGGTGGACTGGGTGCGTCGACATTTGCAACGCACGTCGGGTCCTGCTGGAGATGGGACCGGGATTCGTGGTAGTAGCCTGGGGCATGGATTGACGTTTGATAGGCTTGCCGTCAGCCCCAGAGTTCAACTGCACCGGGACATTGCTGAGAGTGGACGTGTCCAAGGAGTACTTCACACTCTGGAGAGCCTTGTCCAGCTCGCTCAAGTCAGAGTTGGGCTTCGACTCTGTCGGTGCCCCGTCAAGGGCCATAGAAGAGCGGTTGGACCAGGGGATGCAACCGGCATTGGCTTCGATGTCATCGGGAGCAGCATTTGCTTGGTTGCGACCAGAGAGTCGACGAGCTCGCTTGCGCAGATGCGAGAAGAAACTTTCCTTGGTGGTGGGGGTAATGTTGCCGGAGCCACTCAGCATCCGCTCGGCTTCTTGGCGATGGGCGTCTGAGTAGTGGTTCCCATTGGAGTTGACAGACAGTTGGCGGCCTATCTTCTTGCTGGCCTTGCTGGCTTCCGTGTCAGAGGTCTTGGTCTTCTCGCCATGCGCCACCATCGCATTGGCTTGAGCCGTGACGGAGTTGGAAAGGGGAGAAACAGGTCGAATTGAAGGAAGAATAGGCATCGGAGCGCCATTGGCCCAGGTCGCCCGCTTGGTGTTGGCAGGTCTGGGTTTGGGCGGCACCTCAGGGGCGGTATTCTGCGAAACGGCGGGAGGTCGGACCGGGCTATCATTCTCCAGGGTCGGGGCAGGGCTATCAGATCGCCCGATCAGGGAGCGGCGGAACCACGAGGGCTTCGAGGACAGAGTGGGGGAGTCACTGGGAGAAAGAGTCGGGGATTTGAAGCTCTTCTCAGAGTGCTTGCGGCCCAGGAGGCGCGAGGACGTAGAAGACTTGGGTCGCAGCGGGTCCACGGCATCGGCAAAGTATTCATGGTTCAGTGCCTGAGTGGAAGTCGGGCGGCTCTTGGGGTCCCACAGGAGACACCAAGTGACGAACCCGCTCAGGGCAGCCGGCCATTGCGGCTGTTGCAGAATGGTGTCCATCGCGTGCGGAGCCATCTTGGGGAATGTGAAACCCAGCTTGTGGGCCAGTCGAGATCCCTCACGCCACTCGCCGCCGCCAATCTTGGAGCCAGACTTGCTGTACCAGTTGCCTGGACTGCCCATGATCTCGCAGATGCGCCATACTTGGTCGACCTCGTTGCCGCCCGGGAAAAGGGGCTTCAACGTAGCAATCTCGACTGCCATCGCACCAACTGCCCACATATCCACTGGAGCCGAGTACTCTCCGGCACGCAGAAGCACTTCGGGAGCCCGGTACCACCGTGTCGAGACATAGGTCGTGTACGGCTGTTTGGAGTGGGTCTCGCGGGCGAGACCAAAGTCGGCGATCTTCACGGTGTAGGTAGGAGGGGTGGAGGGGGGAGTGACGAGGTTGGAGTAGCGGCTGAAGGCAGAGTCATTGGGAGCGGAGGTTGACACCAGGATGTTCTCGGGCTTGATGTCACGGTGGAAGAAGTGATGCGCATGGATGTGGTCCAGCCCAGACAGGATCTGGTACAGGATGCTCTTCACGTGCTTCGCCTCGAAACACTTGTGGTCCCGAGCCTTCATCAATTGGTACAGGTTACCGTCCATGTACTCCATGCAGATATGCAGCTTGCGAGAGAGGGGGTCGAGGAAGATATCGAGCGCAGGAACCAGATGCGGATGCACGGGTAATGTTCGCAAGAATATCACCTCTCGCAGCTCCAGACACGGGGCTAAAGAATCAAAGGTTTTCTTCATAGTTTTGATGGCGACCTGAGCGGGTGTTAGTCTCAACCACGGGGGAGAGCGCTTGCGGGTAAGCGTACCATGGTCCCTCGGCGAGCGATATGAGCACCCGCGGTTCGTACCCGAGCCACGGCAACACTACCAAAACTTCCATCGCCGATTTCCTTCATCACCTCGAAGCGGTCCTCTAGCGGCGCCACAGAGGTCTGTGACCCCCGAGCGGGAGTCTCGTATGTGACCGTCATGGTGTCTCTTCAGGTCTGCCAGCAGAACGAAGAGATGGGAAGTCTTGGATGGATGTCAGCACCGTCATCATCCGTGGAGATCGATAGCGACAGAATGTGGGGGAAGCGGGTGCTCACATTATGTAGAGAGGGATAAAGGGAGGGGTTGGAATGAGCGCTTCCCGGGGTGTAAATTGGGAAGAAAAGTCAATAGCCGACGCTCATGATCCGACAAACAGTGAGGAGTCAAGCGAGCAAGTGTCTCCCATCGAATGGCTAAGTAAGGAGTGACGGAGTAGTTGGGAAAGAGAGAGGAGATGAGAAGGCAAAGACACGGGCACGATGCAATAAAAGGGAAATCCTGAATAGGAGAAGACCCAGAGCGATCGGAGACCCCCTGACGCGCTGACAGCTCGAGCTTCCCACGACGGGGCCGTGGAGACCGTAAATTAACGACCTTAGGACGATGCAGATCCAACCCACCAGAGTGGTTGAGGATTGGGCCAAAAATGAATTCGAGAAAAGAGAAGAAGAAAAAGAGGACAAGAGGAAAGGAGAGAGAAAAAAAGGGCGCCTTTCGAGGGAATAGAAGAAGATAAAAAAGAAAAGAAAAGAGACAATATTGGGCAATACTCTTGATCGAATAGCGGATTACCGCAATACACGCATGTACCAGGGATACCGAATATACCGAAGATACAAATATACCAAATATACGCATCCATACACCACCCCATGGCCAATGGGACACGGGTGGAACGGACACTTTGTTTCTGTTTCTCCAAAAACGACAAAGAAAAAATAAAAACAAAGAGCCAAATCTCGTGTTTGGGGCGAAACAGAACAAAATGACCGCGAATCTCACTCGAATTTCTACTAAATCAAGGTATGAAGTATAGAATTATAGAATTCATGCCCTATATGTACAGGAACTATGTACAGTAGCTCATCGCCGAGGGTTGGGCATACAATAGAGCGTAGGGCCGTTGGGCCGCCCTGTTCTTGTGGGTAATTGAGTAATGTATTCTTCTCTTCTCTGATTTGAATTCTTCTTCTCCGAGGGATTCCCAGCCTTTTCCTCGATGGACCAGTCATTTCCCAGCAATCGACAGTTCGAGAGCAAGGAGGATCCTTATTGTCGGTTATGTCATGTCCTACAGTGAAAGTGTTTTGCCACCATCGGGTATCTCAGGTCCCCGTGTCTCTCAATGATCTTTAATCTATCAGTCACCATATAAAACGTGATGGTAAAATAATAAGATAATAAAATAATAAATAATTAGGTTCGGACGCGTTCTTGCGACAATAGCTTAAGAACAATCTCAACACAGTATACTGTTCCTCTGATTCGGTGCCCTGCTCAATGCATGTCCAGTAGATGAGGTGGTTGGGAACAGCTGGCGCCCGATGATTCCCCCCTCTTATCCTCCCTTTAATTCCTACAATCCCGCGCTTGACGACACCGTTCTCAACGGGCTTGGACAACTTGGACACCGCGTCAGCATGGTACTCATCTGGCTTGTGCGTTCTCTGTTCCTCCACATCTCCCTCGCCAAGGCGCAACTGACCCGACGACACAACAACGGACAGACGATCATGTTTATCATGTCTATCACGTCCATCGTGGATCCCTAATCTACCTGTCAACCATTTTTACGTTGGGGATTGGTTTTTTTTTTTTTTTTTTTATTAGGGGTATGGTAATCCAATACCTGCACTGTCGGGACGAACCCTGGGGCCACCGTTAGAGACCCGCAAGGATCATTCTAAGATTGCGCCCTTTGCCCCCTGCTGGATATCACATGAGAGAGGTCTGCTGACTCGGGGATGCTACAGATTTCAAGGTACTTAACAAGGCATTAGCCATTCAAATTATCACTACACTATGGTGACAATTCCGAGGTATGAAGAATTGTCATCATTGCACTGTCGCGGTCAATGCATGAGGAAAATCTGCAGAGTCCCCCGTGTCCCGTGTGTGTGGGCTCACCCCCCAAGGGCCGTACCGAGCACAATACGGGGCTTTGGGATGAGGGATTCATTACCAGTGGGCCCTCGAGTGCAATACTAGACTCAGCAAAGAGTCCACCGCAACTGTACAGGGAAGAATCATGGATGGGGCGTTCAGAAAACACACCCACGAGAGGATACACAAATACCGGAGCCCTCCACAGTTGCGATGATGGAGTCAGGTACGGTAATCCTGATGGAGTCCCCTCTTTGCCAGACCATTTATCATTATAATTGGGCCACTCAACACTTGGTTCCAGCCAGCTGGAATCCGAGTGGGTTTTTGGGCTCTTTCGCCCCCTTCCTTCATCCCAATTCCCTCGCAACGGTGACGCTCCAGCAAATTGTTATTGCCCAGACCGTGCTCGTGGAGCCGCCTGGCGCAGACTCGTCGACTCGGGGGACGACGGAAAACTCCACTGCGTGGGGACTTTGTTTACTCAGGACCCGTCCCTCTCTCACCCGCGAAAAGGGCCATGGTTGTAGCGCCTGGGAGATCGACCTACCCCCTCTCCTCCCCCTGCGCCACCAAGCGACCAGGATGCGCACTATTTGACCGTTGCCAAACTGCCGGGAGGCGCCGTCGGGTTCCTTCGTCCTTCGAGAAGGCGTTCCTGGCATCTTGTGCCCGTGGAAACGAGCGGGATCATTAACCTTCGCCCCGAAGCTCTGTCCAACGCCATCTCTCCCCCTTTCGTGCTCTCGAGACTCGCGAAACTCTCCAAACATTGGATGGGTATTTCTCCGAGCGCCCCTCTTCAGGGGAAGATCACCACGCAAGTGATTTATCTATTCTTTTTCTTTTCTTTTCTTTTCTTTTCTTTTCCTTTCTTTTTTTTTTTTTGTCCTTCCCCTTCCCCCTCCATGGAACCCCTCCGGACTTCCTTCCCGCCACCCGCGCGCATACAATGATATCGTGGGTATCTCTAGCGGGACCTCCCACTTCGTCCAGCTAACTACTAGACCGGGTCCACTTCAAACCCCGAACAAAGGGAGCGCCCGTCCTTCCTTCCCCTTTAGTGTACTATACTGGAGACTTAGCTGCCAAGCTCCCCCTTTAAGCCCTAAAGACTCGAGGCGTTGACGCCGGTCCCGACGGATCGTGCTAGATCAACGCTAGATACAAATCTAGCACCCGGGAAACCTGCATGAGGCACACTGACTATGCACATAATGTCCCGGGAAAAGGGAATTGGGTCCCACCGTCACTACAGTAACGTGCGGTCCTATTTGGCGCCGTCGCATGATCCGGCAGGTCCATGCCGTAGCCCCCGTGGAAGACTGCCCCCTATAGAAAGCTGCCCCGGTGGTGCATACTACTCTACTACTACTTACAGTAAGGCTGTGCTAAAAGGGGGGGGGGGGGGGGGGGGCATATCCACGGATAGATATATTTAGAGCATCTCTAGGTGATCTTCGACTGCGCCGCAAGTGATCCTCTAGATAACTGATAATTCGCGGTATCCAGTGTCTCGAGTCTGACTAGATCCTCGAGTGGTTTTTCTTATCACATGGACAGCCCTGGGATGGCTCCTTAAGTCTTTGTTCGGGATGACGGGAGTCAATCCGGCGCCTATAGCCTGATATCTACTTGTCCCCTTTTTCATATTGCAGTGATGATGCGAAAATATCTGATCTTGCTGAGACTCAACTCTCAAAGCCCGCATGCACACACCATATCTAAAAATTATATATCCGCGCCCATATGAAAACACCGCGTTTCTCAAGGCTGGCAACGTAAGACCAATCCATAGTCGTACACTCTATTCTCGAGTTTCCCTGTAAGATATTGAGTCGCAAGATAAAGCAGTGGCTCTTTGTATTTAGCAGCTCAATACTCTATGCGCCCTGCCTATAATTTAAATTATAGAGCAGAGGGTGAGCTAGGTTGCTAGGTTGCCGGGGCTATCTACTGCTTCAGCAAATCTGGTTCCCACAACCAGCAGGTGGCATAGGACGACCAAATGTCCCCTGTAGCATGGAATACGGTAGAGTAAATATGATTATATAGAAGCTTTATCGTAGCATCGCCTAGAAAAGAAAAGAAAATGCCAGATTGAGTAGAGCGGGTAACCTTTGCGAATATATATTGTAGTCACATACTTGAAATATAGATCTGACTTTCGTATCATCCATCTGCATTTTAGTCTAGAACATATATATATCACCTTGCCATGACGCTTTTCTAAGGCGGTCCGGAGTGCCATTGCTCTATTTTCCACCTTCCCATAACCTCGAAACGAAGCAATTCTGAAGCGAACTGCTGTAGTTGCTCACAGGTTCATTAACCAGCACCGCGTCCGGCCCCATGCACCCCATGATTAGCAATATGTATATCGATCATCTAAGGGCCGAAGCTGCCCCCTCGGCGTTAACGAGAACTACTGATGTCAAACTAGGCGGATCTCGGGGATCACTCTGCCGACTCACCCTCATTAACTAGTTATGATCCTCCAGGGCGGGGCAGCTCGGGCTCCGGGGACAACGGCTGTAGTCCATATCCTCCGAACCGAAATCGCCGTTCATTGCGGAGGACATGCGGTATCGGGAGTTTGGTCTATCTCCATACCAATCATAGACTGTCGGCGTTAATCAAGTATTCCTTGTCAAAGAGTCTTTCCCTTTTTGTTTATCACTACTATGCTATCAATACTGCAATATATACTCCAGACCCTTAGTAAAACCGTGCTAGAAATACATGATTTTTTTGTATTGAGATCTTAAATGATATATTGGTATTTTAAGGTATTATCTGATTATGTTTCTATTGTAGTAAAAAGCCTGTGCAGTCAACGGGTCCAGGTGCACGAGTCAGGATTCGGGCATACAACTAATTCCATGGATGGAGGGGCTATGCGACTACAAGGAGTTCATGCTTATTGAGCACAGGATAGCTATATATACCTTTTCAATTATCCTGTCCAAAGTTCCAACAATTCAATCCAAACACTTCTTTGAAAACTAAACCCGAAACAAAATTAAAAAAATGTCTACCTCCAAGCCACTTGAAGTGACCATTATCGGCGGCGGCGTAATCGGTGTCCAAATGGCCATTGGCCTCTTGAACCGACCAAACATCCCTGCAATTCTCTACGGGCAAGGCACAGCGAGAGGCAGGCAGGGATCTGGCATGGCTTTCACATCCAACGCCATGGAGAATATGCGCCAGTTGAACCCCGACATCCTCAAGGCACTGGACAAGGCTGCTAACCCACCCAGAGCTGCGGTTTACATGACGAATCAACACCCTGACTTCTTTCAACGGCGGACGCATGAAGGCGAGCTGCCGTACGATTTCGCCATCAGGAACAAGGCAGGCTGCGATGTCCTGCGACCTCTGCCCCGAGACCAGTTTACCGCTGAGCTGGACAAGCTTATTCCAGCTGACAAGTTCAGTATGAGGCTGGAGAAAATTGAGGCGAGAGAAGATGGCAAGCGGGTGCTGACCTTTCAAAACGGGACGACTGCCGAGATTGATGCTGGTAAGTTGAAAGTTCTCAACGCTCTTGATTGGAATTAATACAGATACAAACATTGTCAAAAGTTCTTGCATGCGATAGAATCAGGTCTCCCACTCGCCGCATGTTCCTCGACAAGACGGACCCGGCAGCAATTCCGCACGACACGCGGCAGCGCGAATACCGCAATCACATTTCGTGGGAGAAGGTGCTGGAAATCCTCGGCGATGCGGCCAACAACCTCATCATCAACGTCGGGCCCGGTGGTTATGTGATCACGTATCCGTTCACCAACCCCGAGGGCAAGTTCCTGGGCATTGGTGCTGTCATGCAAGACGCCGAAGAGTGGAAGAAGCTTAACCTCAAGGACACCACCGATAGAGAGGGTGTGGTCAAGTACTTTTCAGGCTGGGAGCCTGGCGTGCAGAAGTTGATCGCGGCTCTGCCTGAGGCCGTGGATTTTTGGATCATCTTCGACTCGACGAGACACCCTCTCAAGTTGTATGCATTCGGACCGGTGTGTGTCGCAGGTGATGCTGCTCACGTCTCTCCTCCGTTCCTGTGAGTGGAAAAAAAATCTGCTATTTTGCTATTTAGTTGCTAATCTCCACCTCCAGCGGCGTTGGCGCATGTCTCGGTATCGAAGATGTCCTAACGCTAGCAACTGTCTTCGTTGAATGATGGCCTCGAGGTGTGCTTTTGAAATATGTATGGCGTGGGAGCCAGAGTTTTGCTTTTTCCTTTCTCGGTCGGACACAAAGAGAGCCGTGGTTATGACATCGGTGGTACCGCGTCCCCACAAGACCCAAGGATCCCTGGAGAATAATCAAAGGGCTGGTTCTCTCTGAAATGCCATGATCCATGTATGCGGCTATATCAGTGAACTGTTAAAGCAGGATTGTCAGCCCGGGAACGGCCAGGTACTAGTAGTAAAACAGTGCTATTCGCAATGCTGATAGGTGCCAAGTCAATGGCCGACGGGTATGCGTAAATTGCCGATCATGACGCTTCAGCTCAGTCGAGCAATATGACATTGTGTGACACTCGAAATTAATGAAACTGCCTTGGGGAGTGTCGAGTTGCACTGAGGAGAGATGACGCCAATGGATCGCCACAGCCTCTTTTTCCCCACAGCCCCTCCGTCGCATTTCTGTCTCTCGACCATATTTGCTTTCTTACAAATCGCTGCCTCTTCTTTGCCTCAATCACCTCATGGCATACGATGAGCACTACCCTAACTCCTACCCAACGGGCAATATGAACCCGGACCTCAACGACCCCCATGGGTATTATTCGCCCACCCCTCCATACCCATCTTATTATGAGCCAGATCATATCAACATGCCCCAGCCGCCGATTCCGCAGCCTCCGATGCCGACCGGATCGCCTGCTCAGAACCCAGAAGCATATCCCAATCCCCCACGGCCCCCGCAGAATAATGGCATCGACGAGGCCGTCAGCTCCGCAGTCCACAATGCCGACTCGTCGACCTACCTCTCTCCTGATGTTCTGTCGCATATCACGGCAACTGTGATTCAACAGCTTAAGGCGACGGGGCTGGAGAATATCCAAGGATCAGGCCCTCCACCACCACCACCCCCGCATTCACAGCCGCCATGGCCATCGGTAGATCCGTTGCTGCGCGCTCACAACGACTCGCCTCACTCGATGGCCTCACAGAGAAGCACCTCGATCCCGCCACCAAACCCAATCCCCGGACCTTATGATCCCCAGTCACAATACGCACCTCCCTCCGGCTACCCGGCAGATACCCGTTCAAGTCCCCAGCCGTCTCCGGATCTGCCAGACAGACATGACTCGCTATCAAGCCAGTGCAGCGATCGCAGTGCGAAGCCAGAGACTCGTCCCAAACCCCCGTCCCGGGATGCCACGTTGACGGAGATGACAACGCTGGAGAAGATCTGGGGCAAACTGTTCGAGGATGGCAAGCCGACAAAGAGGCTCGGCCAATTCTTGCGCGGGATCGCTGTTCATCTGGTATGTTCTATAAATCTGCTCGTGGTCTATGTCGAGGGTGAATGGCTAACTTCCAGGGCAGATTGAGGACTACCCACCGGGGAACACCCTTGTCATCGTTCCCCACAAGTTACAAAAGTTCTACCAGGATACTCATGTCACATCGGATCCTTATCCATGGCAAGGTATGTCGCATCACAATTCTCTGAATATGCAGACATCCTAACTGTGACGAACCCAGACATATTTGATGACCGCACATCGTCAATCTCCAGACTCTTCCGTGAGGTGCAGGCAGAGCATCACCTTGTACAAGACAAGTTAGACGAGAGACCCGATATTCCCGGTCTGACGCCCAATGGCTTTGAGAAATGGGCAACCTTGATGGTTCAAGCCCATCCGGAGCGCGAGTACGAGCGATTAGCTAACGCAGTACTTAACATGCCGATCAACAACCCGGACGACAAGAAAGAGCGGTTCCCCAAGGAGATCCCGCGCCGTTTGTTCCCAGAAGTCGCCGATCTGCAACTGAGAGAGGAGACCGAGGGACACATCATGAAACACTGTGGCGTCGACCTGCCTCACATCACCGACGAGGAACGGTCCCAGGCCAGCCGGTCGAGAAGGTCTCCTCAATCCGGCGACTCCTCGAGCGAGCGAGCGAGCTCTTACGAAAGAGGTCGCCCTCCGCCATCGGCCTCGACATCTTCCTCTGCCGTAGTCGATGACGAGGACGAGACCGTTTCTCCTGCGCCCATTGAACGCGAGAGGAAACCCTATTCGGCCCAGCCGGGAGGGGGCAAAGTATACGATGAACCGAGCAGCACTCATAGCCACACCGGCTCCTTCTCCACGACCCGGCCAGCGGACATCCCGGGATCTGCTCCAAATCATCGACTCTCGGGGGTATACGAACGAGACCCGCCCTACGCCCGCTCTGGATCCGGTCCGGCTCCCGCCCATCGGTTTTCGCGCCGTTCCCGCAGCTCCTCTCGCGGCGTTAACTCTCACACCGGTGACTATCACCATTCGGAAAGCGACTTGCTCAGCCGTGATCACCCGCCCAGGTACGGTGGCATGTCTACCGGAGACTTGTACACCGAGTCTCCAACGTCTACTCTCCCTCCAGACGACGATATTCGGCGATATAGAGAGCACGTCCCGCACCGTGGAAGCCGGGGTGGCGAAGAGTATTATCGTGGTATGCTGGGTGGGCAGGGCGGTGGCCCTGTTCACGAGTACAAGTACTACCGTTGATGTTGCTCTGATTTCTTTTCTTTTCTTTTCTTTTGAATCTGGTTGTTTTTCCCTGGTTATTTCTCAAGCTCGGCGTTCTATGTGGCATGAAGATACCCCGTCTTTTTGGGGGTCGAGACTGATTCTGTCTCACGGATGATGCGCTTTGGAATATAGGGGTGCAATGGTACATAATAGTTTGGCATGGCAAGAAGCAAGTTCACATAATGTTGTAAGCTATCCTGAATTAACGATATAAACCATTCGTAGCTTTCCAGTCATTTAAAATAAGAGGAAGGAGAAGAAAAAAAGACATATCACTCTCCTTGAAGAACCTTTCTCCTCCGAATCTTCCGCATCACCTTAACCCCATCCTCTCTACACACGCCCGCCTCTTTATCTCTTTTCCGTTCCTCGCGCTCATACCTCTTCTGAATATGGCGCTGATCCCTCTCCTCGCGCTCTGCACGCCTCTTCACTTTCTGTTCCGCGCGCTTCTTCTCCTCAATAGCCAACAAATCCCCGCGCTCCGCCTCGCCGCGCAACTGCTCCACCTCTTCGTCCAGCAGCACCCATGGCACGGCCAGCACCTCGACCAAGAACTGGAGCCGCTCGTCCAGGAACTGCATCTCGGCGTTGGTGTCCCGCACCAGCGTGAAGCGCTCGAGATGCAGTTGCATCGTGGCCCGGAAGAGCGAGAGCGTGCCTTTGACTCTTACTGTTGTTCCTGGTGTCAGGCGTGAGATGTCGAGCTCGGTGCGATCTGTTGCGGATACATGGGTTGCTGTTCCTGTTGCTGCTGTTGGTGTTGTTGTTGAGATTGTCTTGCCATCTGCTGTCGATATCTCTGTTGAGTCTATGGATACTGCGGCATCTGGGTCTGCGTCTGCTATCCCCAGTTTGGATGCCGCTGTGGATCCCTTTGATGGGTCCTTTCTGGGATCTGCTTGCAGTACGGCTACGTCGATTGTGGCGCCGCTGCTGTCGTCTAGTGTTAGGATTGTTCGTCGAGGCACCTCGGTCCGGGCGACGACCAGTCCGACTAGGCTGACGAAGCGGATTGGGTGGTTGTTGTAGAAAAAGATGTTTTGGCCTGGGTGGAGACGTTAGTCTTGTTTCCCTGTCTTTTTGTTTTGTCGTAATTTCATGGATCAGGTGCTTGGCCACATTGGGTTCTATGGCCTGTTGTGCATGATATATGCAATCATACAGCCATGGGGTATTGATACACCGAAACAAATGAAACAAAAACAGCAAGTAATATGTTTCAAGGACCAGAAAAGGAGGAGGGGGGGAGATGTTTCAGACATCGAATCTCCCTCCAGCGGAATTTAATGTCTTCTCCCGAAACATGCTAGATTGACCCGTCGGGTCTATGCAGATACCAGACATCCAGACCGAGGTAGAACTGCATGCCAGAAGAAGAAGGTAAAAAAAAAAAAAAAAGAAGAAAATAAATAATATGCTTACCTTCAAAGCCTCTCCGCCTTTGCAGCCGATGCACATCTGCCGCGGCCATTTTCACCCAGGCGAAGTGGGTTGGCGATGCCTTGAAGCAGAATGCGGGGTAGAAAACTGGGCTGGCATGTTTGGCTGTATCCATTGGGTCATTTTTGATTTGTTTGTACTTCTGCTCTTTCTATGGTATCAACGGCGGAGCGTGTGGGAATCTGCAAAGGGAGTTTGGAGTTATCATCGAGAGAAGCCGATGGGCGGGTCACGTGGCCTAGAAGTATAGATCTGATCAACACGCGGGCTGTTTTCTGCACTGCAGGATTCCTTACTAGAGTCCATTGATTGGGCGTATTCATGTTTTTTAATGGGTGTAAGTTTGGATTACACATCATTAGGGTATTTGATGGCCTAGTCGGTGGAAACATTCATAGTAGATCCTCAGAATCATTTTTCATAAACCTACTACTGTACACTATAATTTAACATCCACGAGAATCTTTCGAGTGTATTTTTCTATCTCTAATAAAGAGCCGTCTCCCCCTCCATCATCCTCTTCTTCGGGTTCCGGGGTATCTGCTCCTGCCTCCGCCGCTCTTCCGCGCTGATATCATCAATATTTGTCTCCTTATCCCCCAGCGCAGTCCTAACCTCTTCCTCCCCATTTTCATGTCCCGCAGTAGCAACCGTTAAAATCTCTTTTTCCAGTCCGGACACATGTTCCCACTCAATCCCCGCCGCAGTCAATACCTTGCACCCCTCCGACTCGCCCACGAAAGTCTCAGGCTCCTTGACTCCGAAGAAAACCTTCTGAATCCCCGCCCGGCCACCCTCTCGCGTCCTCGTAATGCGCTGCACACACGGCGCATTGCCCGACAGTCGCTTCCCACATGGCTCCATCGTCACATACATAACAAGTTTGCGGCCAGGCTCGACCGGGAGCACATCGGGGACAGCCTCCTCGGCCACCTGGTGCACTGCTGCATAATTGGCAAAGCAGCATTGCTCGGCGTGTGTGTTGCCCGCTAGCTCCATTGTGTACCCGGTCGAGAGAATGCGGTCATCGGCCATGGCGGGGTCATCGTCTTTGCGGGAGATTAGGAGGGCACCGACGCGGAAGTTGGTTGGGCGAGGGGGTGATTGCTCGGCCAGGGAGAGGCATTTTCGTATGTAAGGAACGTGAGGGGAGGTGGTTGTCGTCATGGTGAGTTGAAGGTGGGGAGAAAGAGAACTTAAGCGCTCTCACTAGTCAATGAGCTGGCTTCGTAGTGTGGTTTGATGAAATAAGAATGAGAAATCCTTGAGTCTTCTCCGATGCCAGTTCCAAGAATAATGAAAGGTCGTCCAAGATATAATGCGGTAGGTTTCCAAGAGCTCGAAGGCGGGGAGCTGCAGCAAAACGATGACGGCATCGGCCCGTCGCGTCAAACTCGCGTGAATCAACTTTGATCAACCCGAGTCAACATCACCTTGTGCAAGCTTTCACTTTTTTCTTCTCAACATTCATTGTTGGTTTGAGAGGATTGTTCGTTCTTCTGCCTTCTGTGTGACCAGCCACGCTACTTTACTGCACCAATGGCTAAAGGCGCGAAGGCGCAGGATCCTGCCTCAGATGGGCAGTTGCCCTCGGTCGAAGAGGATCTGTACAAGATCCTGGGTGTATCATCTGATGCAACACCAGAGGCCATCAAGACTGCATACAAAAAGAATGCCCTCAAACACCATCCCGGTATGTGATCTAATATCATCTACGACACGTCGCGCAATACTGGCTCCACAGAACACCAACTGATCACATACCCATCCAACCAGACAAGGTGAGCGAGGATGCCCGGGAAGAAGCCCACGCAAAATTCCAACAGGTCGCCCTCGCATATGGTGTCCTGTCTGATTCGCGTCGGCGACAAGTCTACGACCGCACGGGCAGCACCGACGAAGTGTTCGGGGAAGATGGGGATTTCGACTGGATGGATTTCTACCGTGAACAGCTGTCGGCAATGCTGGACTCGCGTGCCATTGGAGATTTTCAGAAGAAATACCAAGGGTCGGACGAGGAGAAGCGTGATTTGCTGGAAGCCTACCAGATACACCAAGGTAACTTGGACAGCATCTATGACAGTGTCATGCTGTCCAATGTTCTAGATGACGACGAAAGATTCCGGGCTATCCTCGACAAGGCCATTGCTGACGGCGAGGTGGAGGACTTCAAGGCATACACCAAGGAACCGGAAACGAAGCGGGAGCGACGGGTGAAGCGCGCTCAGAAAGAAGCCAAGGAGGCTGAAAAGCTTGCCAAGGAGGTTGAGGGCAGCAAGAACAAGAAGGCAGCAGCAGCATCAAAGCCGTCCAAGGCTTCGGGAACTGGCGATGATGATCTGCTGGCGATGATCACCAAGCGACAGCAGCAACGCGGCCAGGGCTTCCTTGCCCATCTCGAAGAAAAGTACGGCCAGCCCAATGGCAAGAAGCGTGGGCCCTCGGATGAGCCCTCGGATGAGGCATTTGCGGCTGTTGGGGCTCGGAAGACGTCCAAGAAGGGAGCGAAGCCCAAAACCATGAAGGCCAAGTCATAATCGCCGTGGCTATATTCTGAAGATGCATGTTTTCTGAGCGCCTTCCTTTTTTTTTTCATCTACTTGACTTGACGGAGCTGGGAGTTGGGTTTGCAGGGGACCCGGTGGGATCATTGTTTTTATTCAAATTCCTTGGAATAGCGCCCGAGAAGATACCACTCTCCAATTTTGTTATTTTCAGCATTTGTCATTTAGATGCGTGCTGTTGTAAACTAAGGAAGCCTCACCTTGGGTGCCTTCTCCATACCTGGTATAAACACTCGAACTGCCCATTCCTTCACTGTGTTTTTGGCAGAGTATGACTCGCATCCTTCTGGAATCCTTCTCTCTGATCCAAAAAACCCCTTAATATTCCTTGATTGCGGAGGCACTATCGTCATTAGGCCGATCGCTCCACATTCCAGTGCTTGTCGTTGGCCGAGCTTCGGCTTCTCCACAGCAGTTCAGGCCGAAGGCGGAACCACTTGTGATGTCGTCCCACGGACTCTCCTCTCCCATATCTTCTCAGATTGCGCTTGAAGACCACAAGACAGATCCTGGTCGTCGCTCACCAGCGCATTCATCGAGTGTCGACGCCAACCAAAAACCAACCGTCACCCGCGCCCTCCAGAGTCTGCTCAGTGCCCCGCAGTCGGAAAAAAGCGCGGGCGCTGGTATCAGCGGGGCAACTCCTCTCAGGGCACACGCTGTCCGCAGCCCGGCTGAACCATTCCAATCGTCTCCTCTGCGTACGATTTCGACAATGGCGTCTGCGCCGAGCTCTCCAGAGAGGCCCAAGGCTGGTGTCGACGGTGCCTCTCGTAGATCATTGGACATTGGCAGTGGCACCGACCGCCGAGCATCGGTGATTGGCATCGAGGAGGACTCGAAATCGGATATTGGTCCCTCATCCTCGGACCATCCATCGGCCAAGAAACGATTTTTGCAATCGCGAGACAAACCCCAGGCTCGGAGGGGAATGGCAGCAATGATGTCGGGGCTGGAATCAAGATTCTTCCCCAAGAGCTTTACCCGCGGCAGAGAGCCCGGACGAGGATCATCACAACGGGGCTCGTCGCTGGACTCTCGATCTCCGTCCTCATTTGGACGCCCGGTCTCCCCTGGTAGCCGTGCCAATACGGACTCGGAGAAACCGACTCCCATTAACAGTGGAAGAGGGAAGGCGCTCCAAATGGAAGATGTGCACAACAAATCGGATGAAGTGCTATCCAAGCCTGCGGGCAACCTTCCTGATTACGTGAAACCTGTTGCACATGGGGACTCTGGCGAGCGCCTGGCCAAGGATGTTTTTGACCGGGACAAGAACATCATCGAAAGCAGTGAAGATGAGGGCGAAGAGACGTCGAGTGATGAGGAACACATGCCCGGGGAAGCTCGGGGACGCAAGAAGAAAGACTCTGATATCAGAACCATCACTCCAAGTGATTTCAATAAACCGAAGAGTGACAAGCCCACTCAACCCGAGGATGAGCGTATGTGACTCTATTACGGTTGAAGGCACCCATGGACTAATTTCCGGCTCTAGAAAAACCTAGCGAGAAGCCTCCAGCAGGACCTCAAGAGAAGAAGCCCAAGAAGTCGGCCTTGAAAGCCGTTGTTCATCCGCAGACAAGCTTCGACATCCCGACTCCACATAACCAGTCAGCCACCAACACCCCATACGGATCGGAAGACGAAGCGGAGGTGGATGACATCAAGCGTGCCCAGAAACTTCGCATCTCCATGTCCGCTATTGACAACCTTGTTCACAACCGATCAATTCGCACAATCGTTCGCGGCAATTTCACGAGCTTGCAGGAGGGAGCCGATGGCAGCCGGCGCCGGCGGCGCAAGTATTTAATTGCCACAGACCTGAGTGAAGAGTCGGTATATGCGCTGGAGTGGACGATTGGGACCGTTCTGCGGGACGGGGATACCATGTTTGCCATCTGCGCCGTGCATGAGGATTCCAACATCTCTTCAGTGCAGGTTGGTGAAGGAGCCAAAGCAATCCAAGATGCCACAGCGGTCGTTGGAACTCAGACCAAAGAAGCGACACTGAACTCAGCTCAACCATCCCGCAACCTTCTGGGCCGTCTGGGCCCTGGCACTGCCAGCAAGTCGGGGTCTGTTGATGCCCGGGCATCACCCATGGCGGAAGCAGAACGAGTTAGGGCTGTTGAGGCTGTGTCGAACACCTGTGTGAAGCTGCTTCGGAAGACACTCTTGCAGGTTCGCATTGCCGTAGAGGTGATACACTGCAAGAACCCCAAACTTATGATCACCGAAGCAGTAGGTTGATTGATTTATGAGGATTCGCTGAATACTGGCTAACTCAAGTGCTTAGATTGATGAACTCGAACCTACACTGGTCATTGTGGGTGCCCGGGGTCAGAGTGCTTTGAAAGGGTGAGTCTGACCCGATTTCTGTCGATCAATTGAGTTGATTGTTCGCTAACCTCTCACTTAAGTGTTCTTCTTGGTTCCTTCTCCAACTACCTGCTGTCCAATTCCTCGGTGCCGGTGATGGTGGCCCGTCGCAAGCTCAAGAGACACACTTCCAAGGGCAGAATCAACACGAACTTCCGTCTTTCTAATAACCTGCCGACACCGAAGAGTCTTGCACAAGCCAAAGTTGACTGAATGCCTCCCACGATGCCATTTCTTTACTTTGTCTGCATTTTCGTGGAGCTTTTGGTGCCTGTCGGGTCTTTTTTTTTTTTTTTTTTCGTCTTTGCAACTTGCATCAATACCCTGGACTTGGTTCACACCGATGACCATTGTCTAATCTGTTCTCGAACGGTTTTATTTTCATGAAGCTATTCGTCTTTTATCTTTAAATTCCCCGTGGTCACAGTTCTGGGTACAATGATCTCGAACTGGGCTTTCGTTGATTGCCATACTTGCATGCGTAATGATGCCCTGGAAGCCCCGCGAAGCCTTCTGGAGGAACCCCGATCCCTCCAATCAATATTTGTCCTAAATCCTTCCACAAAATCCTAGTTTCTAAGTTTTCAATCCATATAGTTTGTTCTTCGAATCGACGGTTGTGATGAAGACCACGGAGCATGTGGTTGTCACGTGCCCCGTCACCGCCCAAGCTCCCCATCCCGACAGCTCAACCTCCGCCATCCCACCCCCCTCCATTTATCTCTTTAAAAGGTTCTGTGCTGCACCCGTGGAGGATACGATTCGCCATGGCCGACTTCGTCGACCCCCGGATGACCTCCATCAAGCCTCGCATCCGCTATAACACCATCGGAGGTATCAACGGACCGCTGGTCGTTCTCGATAATGTGAGTTGCGAGCTTGGAATGGTCCGGGCAGAAAGGAGGCGAAGAGCTCATGTACTCACGAATTATCTTGTGTATTAGGTCAAATTTCCTCGTTACAACGAAATCGTCTCCTTGACGCTGCCCGATGGCTCGGAGCGCTCCGGCCAGGTGCTGGAGGCTAGAGGTAGATTCCCCACATCTCCGTGCTATTTCGAGGGTTATCGTGCATAGACTGACATTTTTTTTATTTGACAAATAGGAAGTAGAGCAGTTGTGCAGGTGCGGACCGACATTCATGCACTCCCCGGTTCTCTTATCTCGAGCGAGGTGTTAACGCAACTCTCCGTTCATTAGGTGTTCGAAGGTACTCCGGGTATCGATGTGAAGAAGGTATATACTCCACGGAAGGATGGGCTGTATGGTATCGGAGTTGCTGAGACTTTTTTTAGACCAAAGTCGAGTTTACCGGTCACAGCTTGAAGCTGGGTGTGTCCGAAGACATGCTGGGTCGAGTCTTCGATGGTTCCGGCCGAGCGATCGACAAGGGACCCAAGGTGTTGGCGGAGGACTATCTGGACATCAACGGCCAGCCCATCAATCCCTACTCACGAGTATGCACGCATATTGCTCGTGCAAGTTGGGAAGCTCCGGAAAGCTGACGGAGTTGGACTAGGTCTACCCCGAGGAAATGATCTCCACCGGTATCTCTGCCATCGACACTATGAACTCGATTGCCCGAGGACAGAAGATCCCCATCTTCTCGGCTGCCGGTCTCCAGCACAACGAAATCGCTGCTCAGATCTGTCGCCAAGCCGGCTTGGTCAAGCGGCCCACCAAGGATGTCCACGATGGACACGAGGACAACTTCTCGATTGTCTTCGCGGCTATGGGTGTTAACATGGAGACTAGTCGGTTCTTCACGCGCGACTTCGAGGAGAACGGCAGTATGGAGCGTGTTACTCTGTTCCTGAACTTGGCCAACGACCCGACAATTGAGCGGATTATCACACCCCGTCTGGCGCTGACGACTGCCGAATACTATGCCTACCAGCTGGAGAAACACGTGTTGGTTATCATGACTGACCTCTCGGCGTACTGTGATGCTCTGCGTGAAGTTTCCGCCGCCCGAGAAGAAGTCCCCGGTCGTCGTGGATACCCAGGTTACATGTACACGGATTTGTCGACCATCTACGAGCGTGCCGGTCGAGTCGAGGGCCGTAACGGATCAATCACTCAGATTCCCATCTTGACCATGCCTAATGACGGTATGTGACCCAGGCAATCCGGAGATGGAGGTTGCTAATATTCGTATTTCTAGATATTACTCACCCCATTCCTGATCTTACGGGCTACATTACCGAGGGCCAGATTTTCATTGACCGACAGCTGGCCAACAAGGGTATCTACCCTCCGATCAACGTGCTGCCCTCGCTATCACGACTGATGAAGTCGGCCATTGGCGAGGGACGCACACGCAAGGACCACTCGGATGTATCGAACCAGCTGTACGCCAAGTACGCCATTGGTCGCGATGCTGGTGAGTATAACCATGCATGAATGCATGAATCAATGTGTATTATTATATCCATTACTAACTACATTCGCAATATAGCCGCCATGAAAGCCGTCGTCGGCGAGGAAGCCCTCTCCTCCGAAGACAAACTGTCGCTCGAATTCCTCGACAAGTTCGAGCGCACCTTCATCTCCCAGTCTCCCTATGAGTCGCGCACCATCCAGGAGTCGCTCGACATCGCCTGGAACCTGCTCCGCATCTACCCCAAGGAGCTGCTCAACCGGATCCCCAAGCGCGTCCTGGACGAGTTCTATGCTCGCTCTGCTCGCAAGATCCCTCATAAGGATACGCGTGACCACTCTGGCGAGCAGAACTCGAATCTGATTGATGCGTGATTGATTGATGGTTCTGGGTTCTTCTCGGTGCCACTTTTCTTTTGGTTATGTTGTGGAATGGATTGAAATGAAGGTACAGAAAGGAGAAGGACTTGGACTTGGAGGATTCGAGAGGGATATATGTTCTCCCTCTCCCCTTTCCCTTGTCTTGTTGCCTTCTCGATTGCATATACTCTTTTTTTTTATGCGGCTGTGTCTTGCTCTGGTTTTATTTTCCATTTTTATGTTTGGTTGCGTGTTTACTTCCGGTCAAGCCTCAATACAATTCCTTTCAAGATTCAAGTTCATTCCCGACGAGAATTGTGTTTTATAAGTGTGAAGGAAGCTTCACTCTCCTCCATCCTGCGTTTTTTATTCTTGAAGCCATTTGCCTTACACCCTCGGGCACGACTACGGAGCCATACGCAAGGAAAAGAACGTGCAGAAGAATAAGGATATCGATTTATTGGAATATATTTTCTAAACTCGGCATAGAGACAAGAGAGCGGGATCCCAAAAAAGACAAGAAGAAAATCAAAAGATAAAAATAAGGGAACCAAGGAAAGAAAAACAAAAACCAGCATCGCCTTTCGTAAACCAAAAAAAGAAAGCCTCGCATAATCAATCCCATAGAAGGCACAAAAACAATATGTGAAAGGCTGCGATATCAGCCCAGAAGGTGAGGAAAGGGGAGGGGGAGAGAGAAATGGTATGTGCAGTCCGTCATGGAGAAGGAAATGTCCTTGGATAAAAGACAACAAGGGAGAGACAATTTTATTTGATAGCAAAAAAGAAAAGCAAGAAGTCATTTCTTCCGCTTAGAAACGCAGATCCCAGCCAATCTTGGGACCCAAGCGAGGCAGTTCGTCGGCAACGCTCTGCACATCCTTGTCGCCTCGGCCGCTGAGGTTTAGCACGACATTCTCGCCCTGCTTCATAGACTTTGCGAGCTGCATCACACCATAGACGGCGTGCGACGACTCCAGGGCGGGAATGATACCCTCGTGCTGCGCAAGAGCGCGGAAGCCCGTCAGAGCCTGGCCGTCGTCGGCAGCAATGAAGGTAGCGCGGTCAGAGTCCTTCCAGGCGCTCAGCTCGGGGCCAACACCCGGGTAGTCGAGACCAGCGGAGATGGAGTGAGTCTCGGAGATCTGGCCGTGCTCGTTCTGGAGAACATAAGTGCGGACACCGTGCAGGACACCCTTGGAGCCCCCCGACAACGTAGCGGAGTGGCGCGCGGTGTCGATGCCATCACCACCGGCTTCGACGCCGACCAGCTTGACGCTGGGCTCCTTCGAGAACGGGTAGAACATGCCGACAGCGTTGCTGCCACCACCCACGCAGGCGACTACCGCTTCAGGGAGCTTGCCGATGGCCTCACGCATTTGCTCCTTGGTCTCGTCACCAATAACGGACTGGAAGGTGCGGACAATGGTCGGGAAGGGGTGCGGGCCAATGGCGGAACCGATGATATAGTGCGTGGTGTCGAGCTCAACAACCCACGCGCGGAGAGCCTCGTTAACCGCGTCGCGCAGCGTACGGCTGCCGGCATCTACAGCCACGACGGAAGCACCGAGAAGCTTCATCCGGAAGACGTTGAGAGCCTGACGGCGCACATCCTCCGCGCCCATGTAGACAGTGCACTTCATGCCGAACTTGGCACACACTGTAGCGGTCGCGACACCATGCTGGCCGGCACCGGTCTCGGCGATGATGCGCGTCTTGCCCAAGCGACGCGCGATCAGGATCTGACCCAAGGCATTGTTGATCTTGTGGCTACCGGTGTGATTGAGATCTTCACGCTTCAGCCAGATGTTGGCACCACCAACGTGCTCCGTCAATCGCTGAGCCAGGTGCAGGCTGCTGGGACGGCCCATGTAGGGGTAGTAAGAGCGAAACTCTTCCCAGAACTTGGGATCATTGCGCGCCTCGTCAAAGCCCTTCTCCAGCTCGGCCAGGCAGTCCATCAGGGACTCAGGGACGTATTGACCACCGAATTCGCCGAAGCGAGACGGCTGCGCTGAGGGGTCCTTCGTGACGTTCAGAGCCTCGAGCTGGTCACCCAGGCCAGGTCCCGAGGGAGTGTCAGCATCGGTGATAACCTTGGTGGGTTGCGACTCCGCCGGCGCCTGCGCCTTCTCAATGGCCTCGAGCACGTTGACCTCACGAGTCAAGGTACCCTGCTCGTCACGCTCGCGCTTGCGTCCAGTGACGCCGGAGAGGTATTCCTCGGCCTGCTTGGCTGCTTGGCCGGCAGGGGCGTTGCCAACAACGGTGATGATCTGGCTTCCAATCACCACACCCTCGGCCTCGGATTGCACAGAGAGGAAGTGCTCGCGCGTGCTGACACCAAAACCCAAAGCAGCGGGGACATTACCGGAGTATTCATGGACACGGCCCAAGAGCTCGGGGATATTTGAGCTGAGCTTGCCGGTGGCACCGGTGACACCCATGCGCGAAACAACATAAATGAACGAGTCGGCAATCTTGCAAAGCAGCTTCATGCGGGTATCAGAGGTAGCGGGGGCAATGAGCGGCACGTAAGAGAGGCTAGTTGATACGCAGTTTGTTAGCATGTTTTTTTTTTTTTTTTCTAAAGTAGGGCAGGCGCGCGCTCGTTCCCAATCGCACTTACCCAGTACTGGCGCAAAGGTCACGGAATCGAACAGCCTCCTCGGGTGGCAGGTCGACCATGATGAATCCATTGACACCGGCCTCCTTGCAGTCCTGCAGCATACGCTCTTCGCCATAGCGCAGGAGGGGGTTGTAGTAGCCCATCAAGAGCAGCGGGGTCTTCAGGCCACGGCGGCGGGCAGTGCGGACAAGCTCCAGTACCGTGGTGACCGTCACGCCGTTATCGAGAGCCTTGGTGTTGGCCTTTTGGATTGTGGGGCCGTCGGCAATGGGATCAGTGAATGGGATGCCGAGCTCAATGATATCTGCAATTCAATCGAGGGGTTTCAGTAAATCATTTGCCTCCCATACACATATACACCACACACTTCCCCGCGTATTGACTCGTCCCCGTGAAGAGGGGGGAGAGTGGGAGAGGGGAGAAGGAAGGAAGTCCATACCAGCACCACCATTCTCCAAACCAAGCAAAATATCAACCGCCTCCTCCACGGTCGGATACCCAGCAGTGATGTAGGCCACCAGAGCAGCACGTTTCTGCTCTTTGCACCTGGCAAAGGTCTGTTTAATGCCGTCGGCCATGATTGAGCGGGTTCAAGGGGAGAGAGGTCGGGGAGACGTGGGATCGCGGGGCACAAAAAGGAACGTGGGAGTAAAGAGAAGACGGTTTAAAAAAAAAGACCAAAAAGGGAGAGGCCACTTCAGCCCAGGTATAAGGGATAAGTAAATGGGGGGAAGAGAGGAAAGAGAGAGTCTGCGAGACTCGGTGAGTCACTGACAAGCCAATTGAAGAGAACAGGACCTCGGGGGTCTCAAAAGTGAGTCAGTTGCCTTTTTCGAGGGGCAGGAGGTCACGTGTGATAAGATAGGGGTGAGTCAGCCTTGCCCTAAGTGGAGTGCATGTAGAACTGTGAAAAGTATGAAAGGAATATAGAAATAGATGCACAGATAAAAGCCAATTGACCAGAAACTTGATCATTAGAACTAGAAAATATCAAATAACAGCAAGATCCACGCAAAGTCCAACCATCTTCCAAAACGCCAGAACAATGCAACAAGTAACAACCCTCAGCTCAAAAAAATCAAACAAACAAGTGGTGAGTCGAACTCCAAAAGAATCCTCCCTTAGGGGAAAGCCAAAAAGAAAAGCCAGATGGCAGTTTTTCTGCAATCACCGCAGAAGAGAAAACGGGAAGACGGCCGAAAATAAACAAACCCAAAACCCCTCCATATTTCCCAGATCCCAAATCTATCCCAATCCAACCTGCGAATGCAAAAGGAATGACAGCAGCGCGCCCATGCTATGCCAAGTACTCGTACAGTAGCCCAGATGTGCAAAGCTTGAAAAAGCCAAATCAAAAAAAGAGAGGAAAGCCCAAAATGCCCGGCAAGGAATATGCAACCCAATAATAAAAGGAATGAACAAGACACCGTCTATAAATGCAACAAGACAACCGGTCTCAGTGAGAAGGTAAATATGCAAACAAGTAATGTGGTGGGTGAGGGGCATTCAGGCATGAAAAGTTTTGTAAGGAGAGACGTTCAAATCATGATCGGTGAGCGGCGTCGGAGACAGACACACACATAGATCCACCATGGTAGGTATGGGTGTGTTAGGTCCGATACCAATGTGCTGAGTGGGCATGGTGTCAAAGGAGTGACAGGAAGAAAAAGTCGTATCTTCAAAAAGCAGAGGGTGGAAAATATGAAAATAGAAAGGCAAGAGGGATAATCAGAAAGCCAAAAGACCAAAGTCAAAAATCAAAAAGCAGAGCAGAGAAACCATGAAGATCATGGACCCGAGGCAGTGTCGTGCAGAGAGTACACGGGGTCCAAGTAGGCGTAGCATGCATTGGTGGCTGAAGTGCCAGTAGTAGAAGTACCGGCACTGAGAGCATGCATATCCCAGTCAGTTCGCGGGGCGGGTGCCGCTAGTCCATGGGCGTTCTGGGGTTGACAGATGGCCGGGTACGAGTAAGCACCCACAGAAGTGTACGGCTGGCTCACTGCAGGGATGACCGACCGGAGGTCGGATGCCGCAGAGAGCTGGGCACAGGATTGATCCGGTTGTGAGTGATATGCCGATGTAGCCATTGTGGGGGCATAGGTGCTTGTAGGGCCAGAGTCAGAGACCGACTGCGGAGAGGCGGCAGTGTGCGTCTCAGTACCCGAGTCAGAAGCCGTGCCATGGCTAGTGTAGTGGGTGATGGGGGTTGGCAGAGCCCCTGCGGTGGACGAGTAGCTGGCGGACTGAAAGATAAACATGTTAGAACTCAACAATCAAATGACAGAGAACCGAAATAATGAAACAGGGCACGTACGTATTTCCCAATGATCTTCTTCAGAGCAGGGCTCAGGATCTTCCACGGGAAGACCTTGACATCCTTCTCAATGTTGCGCGGCTTGGGGTTGGGGAAGCCCATGATGACTTTGAAGAAGTCTTCACTGTCGGCCTTGGCCTTGGAGACGGTCAGGGGTCGGAAGCCCTCGAGGTTTCGGCGAATGCGGTTCTTCTCTTCCACAGTGAAACGGACGCCCACAAGAGACTCGAGGAGGTAGATTGTATCGACACTGGTAACATAGCACTCATCTTTGCCCTCCCAGAGAATGCAGCTGATGCAGATGCTGTTTGGAGTACGGGTTTCCAGGGTGACGGGTTTGAAGTCAGCATGGATGGTGCTGCCAGTCTGAGACCGAGTGAACTGCACCAGACGGCGCTGCGTGACCCGCTCCTCCTTTGTCCACCCCTCGGCCATGGCGTCGAGGTCTCCACTGAGTTTGAGGATAGCCTTGGAGGGGTACATAGCATACGGGTTAAAGGCCTGGGTCTGCCCCATGCCAGTGCCTTGCTGGAGAGTCGAGGTGCGGATCAGAGTTGGGTTGGAACCACGCGCCGGCGACGGTCTCCTGTGCTGCGACATGCTCTGAGCCACAGCAAGCCCGGGGTTGCGTCCATCGCTGCTGACCGGCACAAAGGAGGGGCTCCAGGCCGGAGTCAGAGGGGACGGGGCACGGATCGCTGGCTGCTGGGTGGCAGACACTGTGGAGTAGTGGCTCGAGCCGGCCTGAGGGGAGGAAGCGGCCTGGAAAGGTGCGACGAACCCGGCCATTGCGGGAAGAGGCTGCAGGTATGGCGAGAAGGACGCGGGATGGCTGTCCCGGAACGAATAGTTGTCCTGAGGCTCGATCTTGGGAATCGTAGGGCCGGTAGCCCGCTTGGCAGCCCTGGCAATCAGGTTGTCGGAGAAGGACGAGAATTTCCTCTTCCGCGAATCCCCCGAAGGCGAAGGCTGCGGCACTTGCTCGTATGTATAAACACCGACCTGCAGAGTAGTGGCCGGGCAATCATTCTGAGTCTCCATGACGACCTGGATAGGGACGGCTAAGGACGGCGAACCCGTCGACAAGAACGGTGGGGCATCGACCGAGAGGCCATACTGGAAGGCCGAACCCTGGAATCCCAGGAAGTGGGGGATGCACTCGCACCGCTTCGAACCAAACACCAGGTACAAAGCGGCGTAGGTAGAACTGTGCAGGTCATAGGGAGACTGGATCCGAACCACGACTCGTGTACCTTCACCGCCACGCTGAGGACTGTAGGTGACAATTTCTGGCAGCTGGCGATGTCGTGCACCTAGCATCGGTGACTCGGATTCTTCGTACGAGCTGGCGTACTCATGGTTGGGCATGTACGGCACACAGTCAGAGATCTGACTTGCCTGGTCCGGCATTGGGGATGGGACGAGCGAGGCCGTCACATAGGGGGATTGGCCGTAACCAGAGTAAGAACCAGCATCATGCAAAGACTGCGTGGAACCGTAATCTATGATGGGGTCTCAGCACGAGTCCAGATCCATGCCACAAGACAAATGGCGTCGAGAGACGGGCAAGAAGAACCAGAGACAAACGACTTACCAAGTATGGCGCCGGCAGCGGGCTTCTGAAAAGCAGACATAGACAGAATGGGCTCAGACTTGGCCCACAGGCCGTCCGAAAACGCACCAACGAACTGTGACTCTTCAGAATCCGAGAGATCCAACGACTCGCCTAGAATGAGGGGCGTTTGGAAGTCCGGGTCGAACTGCGAGGGGAGGAACAGGAGTCAGTCAAGGTTCTGGACAGAGACCAGTGGTTCAGAGGGGTATGTGTGTGAGATGGGGGGTTCAAACAGCAGGCGGGCTTCGGATTGGAAGAGAAGGGCAAATCATGCGAGCATCCAGAAGAGAGACAGGATTGGGACTCACCAAAACACCGTGAGTCTTCGAGTAAGCCAGCTTGAAGGTGTTGCAGCGACTGCAACAAGACCGAACACTCTTGAGAGGGGGGGGGAAGCGAATTATTGGGAATTTATTCTCCAAACGATGGGATGATCGAAAAGCCCACGCGAAAACGAAGCTCTCTCAGACAACACGAGCGACGAGATGAAGCTGTCAGTCTCACAAAAAAGGGTCGGCGGTAGAAAGGCCCTCGAATCACCATCCAGCAATTCGCACGACACTAAGAGCTGAGACTAGGGAGACAAGGCTGGCTGCAGGAATCGACTCAGATCTCGACGATGCCCAATATTTCTCATCAATCGCAGTGGAGGAACCTGTCGCATGAGAGGAAAGAAAAGTGCCGAGAGTGGGCTGCCACGAAGTTGCCCCGAGAAAGAAAAGGCGGATGACAGCGGACGCCGACTGAAGATGTTTCGCTTTTTCTTTTCTTTCTTTCTTTCTTTCTTTCTTTTGCCCGCGAGGTTTCGGGAAGACTTCAAGCGGATTGGACAAGCACACAGGGACCGAACTACTCAGAGAATGAGTACCAGCTTGCTAGGGCTATGGGGAAGAAAACCCGGATCGGTGCATAGAACTAGCAAGTGACGGACTCACCGAGTGAATCAAAAAAAAAAAAAAGAGAAACCTGGCACTTGGGGATCTGTCGGTGTCTCCGGGGGATAATATGCAAGATCCGCGGTAAATCTGACAAAAACTAAAAGAAGATGAATGTCAACAAACACTCCCATCACCCGCACGATTGGGAGAAAACGGGAGCCAAGCTATCCGACGAGTCTTCGACGGCACTATTGCCGCTCCTCATCTTACGCCGTTCGGAATACCCAGAGAGGGCACGACTTTCCCCTGCAAGGAGATGGGACAAGGACCAGAACGGGAAAAGATGCAAGGCACGAGGGGGAGTGTGAGACCGTGGGCAAAGGGGGAGTGGGCCAATGTTGCGAACCTTAGAACCGACGATCTGCTTCGTCTGAAGGGATTTTCTCCTTGGATCTCCCAATGGCTGAGACCTTGCCAAACAGAGCGCGAGATGTCCGATAGTTCCTCAATCGAAGTGTCTTCAACCGAGACACGCAAGAAATACTTTTTTTTTCTCTCCGCTCAGCTCTTAAATGTTAGAAGAGAGAGAGAAAGAGAGAAAGATAAAAAAGAAAGATAAAGTGATAATAGATCCGAACGTGATGATTCAATGTCCACGGTGCAACTGAGGCGGTCCGGACAAACGGGCTCTACAAGCACTTGGAGATATCGCGATGCGCAAACGCCCTGGGATGGAACCAAGGGATCCGAAAGTAATTTCCGACCTCGTTTCCACTCGATTTGATTCAGGTTCGATTGTCGAAGAATCAAGGGTTGCGATCCGATGGGCGCAAGGCGTCCGGAGATCAAATTAAATATTAAGAATAGACCCGAATAATAATCGGGAGTATACCAAATCCTGTGTATGTGTGTGTGTTTTTTGTCTCTTGAAGGGGAAGAGGGCTTTTTTTTTGGTTTCGATCGGAGTGAATCAGATCTCGAAGCAATAAACCGTAGCGAACGTGATGGTCGTAGCAAAAAAGCGAGCGTGAGAGCGAACGTCAGCGATGAGCGAATGTGGGACTTTCAAGGTGTCATAATAATAACGGCCTTGGAAAGACAGAAAGAGGAAGGGGAGGAATTCAGTGAGATAGAAGCAAGGAAGAAGAAAGGACGCAACGAGGGAGATATCGAAGTGATTTTATTATTAGCAGCCGGAGAGGCAGGTCAAAGTACAACGGGCCTAAACTGTATAGGGCGGGTGGGTATTGACTGGAAAAATAATTATTGTTTTATTATTTTCTCAATGTTATAATATAATATTATATTATATTATTATATTTCACGCCTAACTCCAGGCTAAACTAGTGGGAAATCGTGGCGGGGGGTGCTCAAGAGACTCGGGAATACTGGTATTGTCACGCTGATGGTACAGCAGATGATCTGAAGTGGTACTATCCAGGGTCTTGTTTTCCAATTATAATATTTAGAATATGCGAGTTTACATACATAGTTGTGTGTGTGTGTGTACATCCATGGATGTACTATGTATCTAGGTCAACGAGTGGGGATATCGAAGTACTATGAGGGCTTTCCGAAGTGTCCGAATAGACCGAGGAGAAGTATCCAATGCGATCATATCAACCCCAGAACCTTGGAACCAACAAAGAGCACGGATACAATGGCGATACGGGGATAACGTGGGCATGTAAAGAAAAGAGAAAGAGAAAAAGAGAAAACGAGGATAGTCGACAACCTGGCGGCGCAGGCCGCTAGTCAAAGTGGGTCCCTTGGACTTGAGAAAGACATGACTCGATCTGACCTGATGGCACAGCCTCTTTTTCTATTGCTATGTATCTTTTATCTTTTATCTTTTATCTTTTATTTTGTTGATTGTTTCTTTGTGTTATCACGCATCCAGTGATTACTGATTTTCAGCTTGCAAGGTGAATTGTAACCCTCAGACTTTCTGTCCAATCACACTCCCCGTCGTTCTCGTTCTCCCCCAGCCAATCAGCGTGGACTCGCATATTTATTATTAGCTCCCTCACGTTTAGCGTCGGGGAGAATCCCTCCGTCCTCTTCCTCCCTGTTCAGTCCTTACTGGATTACTGGATTACTGGATTACTGGCTCGGAGTACTAGGGAGCCCTAGAGAGAAACTCTATTATAGAAGAACCCTGCTGGTCTTTTTTTCATTTTCTTTCATTTTCTTCTTTTTGTTCCGACCCCACCGTGGATCTTCCTCGGGGGACAATTGGTGCTTCGGCCAATGGCCGAGCACAGGGGAGTTCTTCACGGGCGTGGTTACCTCACCTCGTGTCATGATTATGCTGCGCCGTGCATGGTCTGGTTGATGATACACATATCCCCGTGCTCGAGTTGACAGGGTAGAATACTCGTGTCGACACATATACAATCATACAATCATACACTTGGAATCCCCCAGGCCCTAGAGTATAGTCCAGGGAATCCATCATTTGACCCGGTATCCCCCCTGTCCAGTGCTAAACTTAGCACTGGCGAGTTCTGGCAGATGATTGGTAGAGACAGCTATGTCCCGATCCGGTATCACCAGTGCGACGAGACGGTACCATTTTGCGGTGGGTGACTCTGCACTGCTACCTTTGTTTTTTATTTATTTTATTTTATTCTTTTCGAGTGGCGCATCAGGTCTGGTGATTTACCAATAATACACTATGATACCTATCCCGGTCGCTGGCTTTGGGGTTAATTACCCGACGGGTAAAAAAATCCTTCCTGTCAAGAAACATGAGATCACGGCGCAAGAATAGATCGAAAATGTATTTCTTGTTTTTACAATTTCCCCTCACCCTCTGTTAGGATGTGTCAGGGCGAGGGGGAACAAAAGGAACGAACTAGCAACGGCTCGAATGCATCACTCGATCCGTGCAGCTCCCAGCCACCACGATGGGCAAAAAAAAAAAAAAAAAAAAAAAGGGGGAGATCAAAGACCTCATTCCGACACAAGATCTTGGTGTTGCCACATCCAGTGATTCAGTGATTCTCCAAATCTATACGTGAACTACAGGGTGTAGAAACTGATTTTTGGGGAAGAGCCGGGTGGGAGCGCCGGCGGATCACCACTGATCAGCAATCTGTCGCGTCACCAAGCTTCCCTCTGATCGTCCAATTCCAGCGATCGCCAACGTCCAGGTCTAGTAAGTATACGAGAGAGATGTTTACTCTACAGTTAATTCCCAATCCCAGCCTCCTTTTATTTCACACGGCAAGGGAAAAGAGTTCAATTTAATTTAACTCAATTCAATTCAATTCAGTTTTATCTCAGATCGCACTTATCCCTTGAATCGCCCTGTGCTTTTTCCAACCGAGGCGTTTGTCTTCGGATCGGGCAATCCTCGGGAATGATGAAATGCTATCCACACTTCTTCCTAGGTACTTCCGACAACAAAAAAAAAAAAAGTAAAATCTCCGCTATCAACAATTACATCGTTTGTCGATATTTTTTTGGATTCCACCAGCTTCCATAGAAAAAGAAAGTGAAAACGACAAAGTGGACTCTCTATGGTTTGATGTCTGCCTTCAGGGCTTCGGAGCTTGACCCGTCTTGGAGAGACTCCGGAACTGGGTTCCTCGGATGGCGTTGTGGTTTCTAATTCCAAGGAATTTGACTCGCGAATCCACACGACCACTAGAGAGAATAATGAATTTACATACCTAATAATGCCTCTGTAGTTCCGCCCTTCGGTACCGTACCTAGGTAGGCTTTTAATTAGTTTATTCATTTATTGTCAATTGGTAGATTGCCACTTGCAAGTGCAAAAGAATGGCTGGTAACTACTATGCAAATACGACAGGACTCCCAGCAAGGAACCTTGCATACAACACGGGCCCGTGGTCCACGGGACAGGAACTCGGATCGTCACTGGGGATGAACAAGTTCCCCAACTTGTCCTGCACTGCCCTTACAGTCCTGAGACAAACGGCACGATTTGACCTGCGAGTACTAAGTCCCGTGCTGAAAGGGCCCCATCGCCCACATGGCATTCTCCGAATCGGGTGGAATTATTGGACCCGCTCTGATCCGAGGCTATACATTTCTGGTGGTTAGGGCTCCCTCAGCCACAGTGTGCCATATCAGTAACATCAGTAATATCAGTAATATGCTGTCAATAATAATATTTTCTTGTGAATATTATATTATATTATTTATCTTTGGGTCCAAATCCCTTGGGGAAAACATCATTCGCTCACCATTTCTCCTTGATTGCAATTAACCAATTAACCCTAACTCCAAGTCATTCGGACCAGTGCTCTCGGCATTTATCTTCCCACAAAAAAAATAAAAAAATAAAAATAAAAATAAAAAAAAAAAAACCTCGCTTCCTACCGGTATATTGTAGTTAATTACTGGTTATTAATAGTTAGCTTAGCTTCAACTTGATGGATCCTCGCGTGCTATACCCATTTGGTGTAAATACGCCGTGCTTCCTGGGGAAGCTGCGCTACTGGCTAGTTCCGAAAGGCGGATCGCCTAACTGGGGCTGCTTCGCCCCAAGTACTTACTTAGTGCCCTAATTGCTTTAGTGTCCTGACTGTCTAGTGACCATGGCTGTGCCACTGTGGAAACCAAAAGCTGCTAGCCCCATGTCAGGTTGGATAGTGTCCTTCGCTCTTCGGTGGCTTTCCGATCCTCTCACCCGGTCGCGATACCGTTTTTTGCCTTTGCCGTGGTCTAATGCATACTATATATTCCATCGCGATGGTTTCGATCACCTGAACGAGTGGGCTGCATGACCACCGATTGGGGATATCTCTCCCTTTCTCACAGATAGCCCTACCAAAGTTGAGGGATTTTCCTACCCTCCATCAGACATAGACACTGACACCTACTGCCAATAGTCAACCCCCAAAAGAAATATGATCATCGCCGCCTACCTACTCTATGTCCTCACCGCGACTCTGACTTCTCACCCCTCCTCGTCATCCATCAGCCGTGCTTCACTCATGGATGATCGCGGCAGAGGTTTCACCATCTCCGCTGTTATGACACAGGTACTGTTCAGCCGTGAAATAGCACATTAAATGTAAAGAAAAGTGAAGAAAAGGCATGGGATCTGTTTCATCGTTCGATGATCAGATACCCAGTCGGGGAAGGCTCGGACAACAATCCCTGAAACAGAGCTGCACACACCCTAGAGTGTTAGAGTGTGGCACTCGCTCCCGCACAATTTCGGGGCTCTGCTGCTGAAAGAGTGTATAAGTGGGTGTGGGGGTGTGTACGATGTAGATCTTGGTAGCTGTCGGAGCTATGTACATATATAGGTGATCTCGCGTAGGATCTTTCAAGCCCAAGTGAGACTGGGGAGAAGCTAAAAAGCAATGCTAACAGCAACAGGGCAACGATGCTATCATGTAGACATATCGACCTTCCTTATAGGGTCTGCGGAGGAATATCGCGGGCGTTGAGTGGATTCAGGGGCTGAGACAGATCTTCGTTTCTATTTTCGAACCACGTTGCTCGTCGATCTCGGATAGAGGGGTGAACCGTTCGGATGTGCGGTCGGGGATATTTTCTATGGTATTCATATAGATCAAGAATGTATAGTTTAAGTATCTCATTATAAAAATGTAGGAAAAGGAGCTATGTATAGAGATAGTGTGGCAGGGGTATTCATCTGATATATATCCCCGCGAAAATACAAAAATAAAGCAGTATATATATTATTATTCTCTGTGAAGAACTAAATTATCCGAGCGACCCTTTTTACCGTTCTCTTCAAAAAAAAAAAAAAAAAAAAAAAAAAAAAGCTAGTCATGTTGCGATCGCCCAGCTCCTGAATCAGACAAATTTACCTGGGATCAGCCCTGATCATCCATGACTGAAAAACCTTTGCGGAGTCTCTCAAAGATTTCAGTGTGATCGTAGCTCTAAACATTCAAATAGATACTGAAGCAATCCATTTTTCATTCATGCTGCCAGCATCTATACATAGTATCATCATGAATAGACTAAGAAATACAATCCTGCTGAAAATCGCCGAGCTGTCGACGATCAGGCAAGCAACGTGCTGGAATATGTACGGCTCTCGGAAAGAGTGGAGCCAGCCTATTATTATTGTATGTAGCTTCCTCGGTCAAGGAAGTCAAGGAAGTGGAGACATCTACTGTACAGTGCCCTCTTACCTACTGTATCCAGTATAGTAATATTTAGTATAGGATGTGGGTACGAGGATAGTCACAGGATCTGATCTCGTCAAATCACAGTCCTGGCATTTCTCGCTCCGTCGGGTCCTTCGGGCCCCCGTCAACCGAACTGCCCCAGTTATGAATCCAGTGATGTATCCAGTGATGTATCCAGTGATCGGGGGCCAGTGATGTTGTGGATGTGGACTTATTCATATACATATCTCTGGGCTATACCGGATCCAGCTGGCCGAAGACAATATGAAGAAAACGGAGAAAAGAACAGAAGAGATAAAAAAAATGGCGCTTTTCTCTCGTTCGCTCGAGGTATTCTCGGGGCTATCCACTTTTTCTTTGCTGCCTTCTTTCTTGGGTTTCTTTTTGTGTCTTTCTTTGTGAACGGAATTTCCCCGCTCGCCATGCCAGAGTGGACAGTATTATGTATTAGAATTATTCTTCCAAGGTTATCTCTTCCAAGTTCGAAAATTGGCCTGCCAAGTTAGGCAGCAGTCATTCCAGGTGCTTGGGCCTCGCGGTGCACAGTGAGGACATGCCCAGGACAAGCAATCTTGCCAAGCTAAGTCCTCTCAATACACACCCGAGGTTTCTGCTGTAAGAAGTATGACATACCTAAACTCAATCCCCATTCATGATTCTCTGGTTTGCGACCGAATCCAGTAGGTGTGGTAGAGTCGGGCTTGTTGATCCCTGATCCCATCCCGCCCCAAACAAAGCCCTGCGACACGCCGGCGTCGCAGATCAACGGGAAAAACAGAGTTTTTGAAACAGTCGTTTAGATGGTATACTTTGGAAGGTGGTCAAACGTTGCAGTTAGAGTAGCGTCACTGGTGATCACATTTCCATAGTATGAGGTCGAGTCCGTAATCTTGTACCTAACCATGAAGAGCAACCTACCCGATCGTATAATAGTATACAGTATTGAGTAACTTCTATCGGAACCTAACCGAGTCACCAAATCAGGGTCTCCCCACGAGATCGATACCAGATACCTGCCAGTCGATGGCCCCCCAATTACGCCTAAACGCCCAAGTCACATCCAGCACATCACTCGTGGTCGGGCTGTGCAGGGCGATCAATTAGGGAATTAGGGCTGTTTCACCCAGTGAGCAGAATCTATTATTAGCGCGCAGAAACCCAAAATCATGTGCATTCGTGCGGTGATCACACGGCCAAGGCTCTTGTGGATGATAGGCTTAGCTGCTGCTCTGTGAGTGCTGTATGTCTTACCACCTTGGCAGGATTAAGTGACAGAAAGGATCGCGTTAGGGCTGTCCTCAAGCACAGCTCAGCGTGCCTTGTACAGCTAGCCTTGCTTGGCTGGCCTGATCCGCGATGCTGGATGTGAATAGGGCGCCGGTGCGGCGGCTGATACCCTGGTTACTCTGCTGGTCCCTGCTGGTCTTTTCTGACAGCAATGCTTCTGAGCCATAATGCCACCGTCGTACTTGATGCAGTGGGCCTTGCCCTGGGATTCTGCTGGGCTTCTGGGTATGATGTGTCTCAGCTCTACAAGCAACATCCGTGAACCCCATGGATGAGTCGTATTGCATTCAGACCTCACGGATAAGAATATGATCGGTACATAACCGAAATAAATCAGCGACTGAAGCTGACTGGGCTAGAAAGCAGTTAACTCCCAGTTCGCACAAGTTTAGTAGACGCATCAACTCCGGCCACCCTCAACGAAAGACAGTTGCTCCGAAAATTTCCTCAACTCCCGCGCTGCTGAAAAAAAAGATAAAACAAAGAGAAAGAAAAAGCAAGAAAGAGATCGTCACTTAGAAGATGGAAGCGCTTTCTTCCACAGTCCGGCCATAGCACACCGGGAACAGCTTCGCCCAGAACTTGTACATGTCGGGCATGTTCTCCTTCTCCTCAACCAGCCACTTGGCAAAGGCGAACTCTGTTTGGAATGGGTTTGGGCTTCGGTAGGCGGCAACCTGACCTATGTCAGAACATATAGAGGACATGGGAGCTGGAATGTCACTCAACTACTCACCTCGTCGTACCGCTGCAGAGCTTGGTGATATTCCTTCGAGAGACCAAGTTTGTTAATGGTTTCGACACGGACTTTCTTGGCAGCGTTGCTGTATGCCCGTGAGAGAGTCTCGCGCTCGGCAATTGTGTCGTCGCCGATGACAACCCCCGGAGCCAGCTTTCGGTACTGCTTAGTATGCGCAATCTCGATGAGACGGGTCAGCATGTCGGCCTCCCAATTCTCGAAGAAAGGGTGGCGGAAGTCCTTGACATGGCGCTGGAGCAACAGCAGCTCTCGCCTGAGCCGGACGGTGTCGGCCTGCAGCTTAGCAATTCTCTTCTGGATGTGGTCGTTGGTGGTCTGTAAAATGTGTTGGGTGATGTCAAAGCTCTAAGCCAGTCCATTGTTAGCATCAATGATCAAGCTTCCATAGGGCTGCATCCGTGGGTGATACCGATCCATCCTCATGATACAAGTCGCTCGGTTCGAAGAACGTCGGTCCCCGAGGAGTAGGACCCGAATCACGGGAGAGGGAGCGAGTCATTCTCGGGAGAGAAGGATGGCGTTGAACAGGAGCCATGATGGCTGAGAAAGGCAATGAATGGAATGGATCAATGAATGGATTTGAATTTGGTCGACTCCGTTTGAGTGTCTGGAGAAAAGTGATGGAAATGGGAGAAGAGTGAAGGAGAGTGGGCAGAGACGAAGAGAAGCACAGAGGGAGATGGCAGCAGCGAAGGACACAGGCACGTGCCTGCAAGTCAACTCGATTGATTCTGTCCGTATATACCCAAAGCAATGCCGATGCTATTCACAGCTTACTGCCCGAGGATTTGCCAAAGTCAATGACTAGTTTTCCAAACTGCTTGCCTTGCCTCATATCCTCGAACAGCCCATCAATGGCCGCCAGATCGTCCAGTTCAGCCTGTAGTACCCGGGAAACTACCGGCTGAATCTTTCCAGTGTTGACAAACTCAACCATCTCCTTGAATTCTTTTCGAGAGCCCATCGTGGAGCCACGAACATCGATGTTTTTGAGAACAGCCTGCATCAGGAATGGCATCTTGGGAGAAACAGTCATTCCATAAACAGAGAGAACGCCACCAGCCTAGAACGCGTGAGCTATGTGGTGATTGATAACAGCCGGGTACATACCTTGAGAAGCTTGGCAGCTTTCTCGATGGAATCTCCACCGGCGCCGTCAATGATGGCATCAAAGTTCGTTTTTCCGGATGGAAGCATCCCCAGCAACTTCTTGTCCCAACCTTCTTCTTTGTAGCTGACACCCCCAGCTGCGCCCAGCTCGATGGCTTTCTGGATCTTCTCCTGGCTGGAGCTTGTCACAAAGACATGCGCGCCTCGAGCCACTGCAAACCTCAGTGCCATCAATGCGACACCTCCACCAATACCAGTGATCAAGACCGCGGCACCATTGCTAGAGTTCCTCTCGCCAGCTTTGGTCACCAGAGCTCTCCATGCCGTCAATCCCGTTAGGGGCAGGGCAGCCGCCTCTGCGTCCGAGAGATGCTCGGGAGCTGGTTCGACCTCGGAGTCCTCGATGGTGATATATTCTTGCAAGGTTCCCTTGTCGTACACCTTGGTCCCTCCCATGATCCGGTAGCCCGCCGCATCTTCCGGTCCATCGGGGGAGTCCTTCCAGCCCACTCCAGGGCTCAAGATGACTCGTTTGCCCTGCCATTGGTCTGCGTTCGAGACATCTGGACCAGCTCCGACGACCACACCGACGCCATCGGCTAGCAAGGGCACATCAAAGGTCACGCCAGGGTAGAGATGCTGGCGGAGGAAGAGATCTCGGTGGTTCAGGGAAGCGGCGGTCAGCTTCACGAGCAGCTCGCGCCCTTGCGGAGAAGGCTGGGGTAGGGTGCGCAAGGAGAGCGGGTAGTAGACCTGACCTGGCTTTCCTGGCTTCCCATCAATGGGAGCGATATAGATTGCCTTGGACATTTTGGGAATGGCAATATGCCAATGATTCGGTCAAGTCTCAGTCTCAAAAGGTCAAGCTTGCCTATGAGATCAGATGCGGGGAATGCCCGTCCTTATCGATAACCGAGGATTCAACGACGAACTGGCTGTATCACTTGACTAGTGATGATCAAATGGAATTATGGAGCTGGAGGAGATTGGATCAAATGATTCCTTATAGTAGTATTTTTGTGCAAGAAGGCCGTGTGGTGGGTATAAATCACTGGTAAAACCAGCTTAAATCATCACGCGCCGTAGACCTCGGTCCCCGGATGAATGGCATTACTAATTGTTCAGGCGATCATCTTCTGCCTGGCTCTCGACAGCTCTCAAAATAGGATCATTGATTGCTGTGGACACTAGTTATGAGGTAATTTTATGTAGAAAGTACCCTGTAGGAGTGCCCAAAAGGGTAGGGCATGTCAAGGTCTACGTGGATACATCTTGAGGTAGACGTATAGTTTTATGAAGGAGATTTTGAATGCACGAAATCAACAACGCTATTTAGAATTATCCTGGGAATGGAACTGCCACACTGAAATAATAAATCAATGCGGAAGTATCTCTCTACCAGTTTCTAGTTGGAGGAAGCTGCTACTTGATCTATGTCTAGCTAGAACAGTAGTTGTCAATCGATAAACCCAAAACCAAGTAATTTCAAGTACACTAGCATTCTCTTTCGATACAAACAGACAGGCAAGACGGTAAATTCCAAACCGTAGACACCTAATGCCTCCCTACTAGGAGACATGGTTGATCACCTTGGTCAATAGACCCCGTGTCGACAGCGATATCTCCGTGGGCGGCGTGGGTAGAGAAAACCACGCTGTGAGTAATCACTGCCAGATGATGCTGCAACCGAAGCCTCCGATGCCGAATCATCATCGTAACTGGCATATTGTGAGGACTCGCCGGAACGACGATTTGGTGCATGACGGCAGCAGGGGTGTCGAACTTCAGTTTCTGGCGGAGGTTGATGGCGTGCACATGGGCATTTGGACGTGCCTTTGGGATGGGAAGCACGGGTACGGGAGCTTTCCGTTGCATGGTAGGAGCAAGGCATTGCCGCAAATGAAGATGGAGGGCAAGAGGGAGGGCAACACATCTCGGCATGCCCTTCACAGCAAACCGGCTTCCTCGGAGGGCTTGGGGCCCGGCCACCCTGACTGGGCTGAGTAGGAGGGTTCACCGTTCTTCCTGGCTGGCCGACCAGGCCACAAACTGGACACGAGGACCCAGCTGTCCAAGGCCCCCAGACAACCCCGCATGGGCATTGCATCGCTACCTGGGGGAATTCAGGAACTGAGTGGCTGCCAGCACGGCATTGTCGAGGGGTCTCATAATCAGAATAGTCACTGCTGCTGGGTGTCGAGGGCCGGACCTCCTCGCTGTTCCGTCCGCAGCGACTGTGAGATGCCCTTTCGGGAAGTAGGGACTCTCGCGAGGGACATGGGCCTGGCAAGCAAGCACCCTCATCGCAATCTTTCAGATGGACTGGCCGGATACGCTCACCACGGAAGCGTCCTTTGTGAACAGGCTTGCCGTCCCAGTACCAGTAATATGGAATATTGCGGTAGGCATGGCGCTTCATCTTCCACGACCACAGCGCCACCTTGGATCTTTTGTTCTTTGAAGTGCAGACACAATAGATCGGGCCCTTATTTTGGGTTCTTTCTGGGAGAGAGATAAGCCGGGAAAATCAATGAACAAGCCGAGTAGACTGTCTTGGTAGGAAGAATGCAAGAGAACGGGAGAAGCAGAGGGAGTGGAGGAAGGCTTAATATGTCATGGCTTCTCCCATGGTTCTAACACCAGATCCATCATGTTGTTTTGAACCAAGACAGAAAAAGAAAAGCAGGTGCAAGCAAGTGGAAACAGTGTCATCGGACACTGTATAGAATGAAGCATCGACCGTCGCAGGGCAAACCTGCTTGCAGTGTAGATGGACCGAATTACGAGGCTCCGCAACAAAGCCCTACAACACAAGACACGGGTAGAGAGGAATGCAATTCTCAATCCAACCAGGTCTTGGTCCGAATCCCGATGGGCAATAATGAACGTTGAACTTTTTCTCTGCGACAATCCATCCAGCTGGCAGACAGCTGGGGGTGCTGAAAGAAAGGGATAGAAGCCGAGAGATGCAACTCCCGGTCTTCGTTTTGCACAGCACAACACCGCAACTGATTCTCTTTGTGTGTGCCGCGCAAGGGGAGAGACACGTCCAGCACATCTCCAATATGCCACCTGCACCGTTTGAGAGCGCATTTTCCAATCACAGCCAGAGCGTGGCTGTAGCTGCTATACACGTCCATCGGGTTACTGCCACAGCTTGTCCCAAGCCACCGACGCATGAAACCTACACTAGATGTATACTTATTTCTTTTTTTTTTGACACTAAATATCCCTAAGACCTAAGAGCTGTAAATCAAGAAAAGAAAAAGAGACAAAAAATGAGTTGGACACATAATCCTCATTGCCTCTGCCCGACGCCCTTGGAGTGTGTGGCCGGGCGCAGGTGGAGGTACAGGGTACTTCTCTGTGCCTGCTGCACACAGGGCGTTGTGCGGGTATTCAATACCTCTTGCCCCAGTAAATGCCAGTACCTGGCCCGCCTCAGAGTGCGGTAATATTGGTCAGGATGATACACTGTATTGTGGCCCCCCACGCAGAGCCAGCGCGCGAGAACTCGTCACAAATACAGTGTCTTCGTGTCTATTGCCACGGCCTCCGCTAAAGCATTTTCGTTCACTTGCAAGCGAAGTCGAAACTCGAACTCTCTCTTCTCGAGCTTGTTAGTCGCTCTACTGCATTCCCTCTCTCTCTTACCCCTACGAGTTTGTCGATTGACCAGCATCTTGCTGTCTTTGCTCCTTTCCGACCCTTTTCTTTTCACCCTTGGTGTCTTGCGTTCCCCTACCGTTCGCATCACACAACTCGCTTGTCAAACCCGCCACAGTGGTCTCGCGATAAACCGTTCAGAACCGGCTGTTTTTTTTTGTGGGGGATCAACATCCATCTCGAACAGCCGCTCTCTCATAATGCCTACGCCACTTCCTTCGAGTTTTGCTTCGGCGGCCGCCGGCAACACCAACGACTCCAGTCGGAGAGGGGATGGAACTGCCAGTGGAGAATGGTATGCAACGTCGCCCTGTCTTGGGGGTGCTCAGTCCCCAGTGGCCAGATGGACCCGCGCCGATGTCTTTGCATGCCCTTGAGACGGCCAATCGTGCCCAGACGAGATATCCGATGCTAATATTCGATGGCCACTAGGTCCCGTATCCGCATGAACGGAGCCACGCAGACCTTCCGACGCCCGTCCGTTGCTACCAATCCTTCTCATCCCCGGGAGAGTAGCCTGACTGCATCCGCCTCGACACCAACGGCGTCTGGAGCGTACATCCCGCCACACATGAGCTCAAATCCTCTGTCCAGTGCGCTGCGAAACGGGGAAGCCCGGTACTCCAAAGACCAACTGCTAGAGTTGTATAGGGCGCAGCGGGAGTCGGGCTCGTTGAACAAGAACGTGGAGGACTATTTCGTGGCTGACTGGGATCCTCATATGGTGACACCTTCGGTGAACGGGGCCTGGGGGAAGCGGGACGACCACAAGAACACCTCCGCGGGGCCCGAAGTGTGCTGGGATCATGGTGGACAGGTCGAACCGCTGAGTCTGGCTGATATGACGGATAGCGAAAAGGAGGTGCGTGGGGGTTTTTTTTTTTTTTTTTTTTTTTTTTTGCATCGCCCCGTGTTCGATGGTCTTTTGCTGACATGTGTCTCAGCTCTTCTCCGCTTCGGTCAATTCTCCTCTGAAGCCGCCGCCCACGAACGCGTCGAAAGAGAATACTGGGACCGGAACTGGAGGCCGCAAGTCTTCCATCTCCTATACTCAGGGCCATATCAATAACTACAATACCTCCTCTCCGAACACCGGGCGCCCGGGCCCTCGACGCCGCGAAACGGGAGAGTCGGTGGGAAATCCCATGTCTCCGACTGGTTCCAATTCTCGCTTCTTCCGTGACGACTCGAATGCCTCGACCCCGCCTCCAGCTCTTTTACGTCGGAAAACGGACTTCCGAGACTCGAGCACCAAGATGGATGAAAAGACGAAGGACACGGCCGGCCGGGAGGGTGCAGACGCGGCCTCTCCTTTTGGCTCTCTGAAACGCAGCACCACCAACCCGCTAAGCGCCGGTGCCAGTGGGCCGACTTCACCCTGGGGCTCGGCTTCCCACAATGCCAATTTTTCCCCGATGGGTGCGTTTGGTGCGTTTTCTTTGGGCTCGTCCAACGCTGTACCCACTCCCACAGCGGAGAAAAAAGGTGGATCCGGTAGCCTTCGCGGTGAAAGCCGGTTCAAGGGTTTGTTATCGAAGGATAGCTCCGAGGACATGGCGGGCTCTGCCAAGGAGAAGCCTTCCTTGAGCAACCTGGAGCGCCTTGCTGAGAATGACGGTGACTTGCGGTCGCAGTCGCCCTGGGAAGACGCGGTCAAGACGCGGGCTCACCGAAGCGAAACCAACCCGTTCGATGAGCCTCGCAGTGGCAGCGCAGCGCTGGGCGGATCTCAGGATGTTGAGGTCCCGTCTCAGGCTGACCTTGGCTTTGGCGCATTCGGGATGACTTCGAGCATCCCTGGTTTCCGGGAGTTGATGCAGAGCCAGGAGAACTCGCGGAACCCGACTCCTAGCCTGCTGCAGGGCCACGAACCGACGAGCCCGACCAACACTAACCCTTACCAGAGCCCGCACGGCGACCGGGCAGACGGGGAGGATGTGGACACCGACGGATCGGACATTCAACAACCTCAACACCCCGGACTTACCGGACTTCGAGATCCCTCCAATCCGTTTGGGTCCATGAGAAGAGTCGGTTCGGGAATGGACCTGCCTACCGTGGACCGCAGCCAAAGCTCCAGTGCTAATGCGAACCGGAGCTTCTCTGGACTCGGCGGCCTTGGCGGTCTTTCTTCGCTCGGAGGAGCTTCTGCTTGGCCATCCAGCGCTGCCGTCGGCACGCCCACTCGCGAACGGTCTGCGTTTGCGGGAGGCTTTGGGGACCCTATCTTCGGCTCTATGGGCGACCTTCAGTCTCCCAGCCTCTCGACGCTAGGTGCCGGCGGTCTCTTTAGTCCGAATACTGGCATCGCAAACACTGCGAGCATTGGAAGATCAAGTAAACTGGGGGCTCTCTTCTCAGCCACGATGCGCGGTGAGGACGAAGCGCGACCGGATTCTGTGGGGCTGGATGATGCCACTCGACAAGCAGGTAACACCACCATCGGTCTTGCCAACAACACCGTTGTTTTTCTACAACTTTTGGTGTGTTTTTGATCTCGGCGCTGACTCTTTTCTCAACAGACCCTCTGCAAACCGAAAAGCTCGGGCAGCTGAACCAATCTGGGTCGACTCCCGCTTCTCAAACACCCGTCTCGGCCGTTGGTTCTATTCCAACCAACTTCGCTGGTCAAGATTTGCCGCCCGCCAGTCAAACCCCCGGTGGAACTGTACCTCCTGCTCAGCAGCGCACCATGGTCATGCCGGACCGAATGCGCTGGATATACCGCGACCCGCAAGGCAATATTCAGGGGCCGTGGACTGGACTTGAGATGCACGACTGGTTCAAAGCCGGATTTTTCAGCCCTGATCTGCAGATCAAGAAGCTTGAGGACCCGGAGTTCGAGCCACTGGCGCAGTTGGTGCGACGCATCGGCAACTCGCGCGAGCCATTCCTCGTACCGCAAATCGGCATCCCTCATGGACCTGACCCCAACCCCGGCCAGTGGACGGCCAGTACCGCTGGAGCCGCTCAGCCTCCTTTCCCCGGCAGTTTCCCCAGCTTTGGTACCACCTTGACAGCCGAACAACAGAATGCGCTTGAGCGACGGAAGCAGGAAGAGCAATATCTCATGGCCCGGCAGAAAGAGCATCTTGCTCAGCAGCAAGCCCTGATGAAACAAATCCCGGGGTCAGGCCCTCCTCCATCTATCCAACCCCAACTCCAACATCAAACTAGTGCCCATAGCCTTCACAGCCAGCCAAGCTTCGGGAGCATTACCTCCCCTGTCGGTTACCAGCCATCCCCGATCCAGGCGCCTATGCAACAGCAGCAGCAAACCCAAGGTGTCCCAGGTTTTTTTGATGGGGCCGCGCAGCTCAGACAGGGAGGTTTGCAGAACGTTGGCCCTGGAATGCTGGGAACTGATCTTGTCGGCAGCCAGGACCAGCTTCCCGCTCTTCTGGATCGCTTGAGTGTCGGCCGACAAGATCCGTTTGCGTTTGGTAGTGGTGCTCCGTTCACTGGTCGCCAGCCTGACGACTACCTCCATTCGCAACAGGTTGCGACGATGCTTCAGGATCGCGCTCAGCTCCAGCAGGAGCAGGAGCAATTCGATAATGCCAATGCCAATGATCCCTTTGACCAGCAAGCTCGCGAGGAACGACTGCGTCAATTCCATGCTCTGAGGGCCCAGGAAGGCGAGCTTGGTATACGCAACGCGGAAGGGCTGCCAAGTCACCCTGCCGCTGCGTCGTCGCTGCAGCTTGAAGCGGAGACAGCTGCCGACGCGGAAGCGACTGCACAGCAGCTCTCGGACTCCATCGAGGGCAGCGAGCCTGCTCTTACTCTCTCACAACAGGTTCAAAAGGCGGCCTCTGCTCAACGTCAGCAGCAAGAGAAAGAGCAGCAACAACAGAGCCAAGGCCCTCCTGAATCGGTCTGGGGAACGAAGACCGATCGCGCAATGCCTCAACCTTTCCCTCCACCGCCATCTGCATCTCCTCTGCCGGCGCCTGCTGCTCAGCGTAACCGCCAGAACGTGGCCGAGTCGCTGGCCGCTGGTTCCAGATCCCAAACTCAGACCCCAGTGGACGCCCCTGCCACCTCAGTTGCACCGTGGGCTAAGGATGCCAATGAATTGCCCAAGGGCCCGTCTTTGAAGGAAATTCAAGAAGCGGAAGCTCGCAACGCGGCTCAGCGTGAGGAGGTTGCGGCTGCGGCCCGTCGTGCCCAACTCCTTGCTGAACAAGAACGTCTCAGCCAGGTGCAGGCGCAGGCGGCTCCTGGCCTTCCCTCCTCGGCCAACTGGGCAAGCGCCGGATCCCCCGCGACTCCTTCATCGGCTGGCTCGGTGTGGAACAGCAAGAACCAGCCCGCGCCCGCTCCCAGCACCGCCAAGAAGACTCTTGCTCAGATCCAGAAGGAAGAAGAAGCCCGCAAGCAGCGCCTCGCTGCGGCTGCTGCTGCTGCTGCCGCGACCGCGACTCCCAGTCCTCCCGTACCTTCTTCCGGTGTCAAGCGTTACGCGGATCTTGCTAGTAAGGCCCCTGCCCCTGCCGCCTCCGCCGCCTCCGCCGCTCCGGCCCCGTCTGGCGCTTGGACTACTGTTGGAGCTGGTGGAAAACCTAAGCATCTGCCGGCAGCACCCTTGGCTCCCCGGTCGGCCAGCGGAACTGTCCCGGCCTCGCCAATTGTTGCAAAGCCTCGTCCAGTCACCACCACTCGCACGGTGACGGTTGGCAGCATCCCGCAGTCAAACGCGAACCAGGCCGTTGAGGAATTCACCAAGTGGGCTAAATTGGCACTGGGCAAAGGGCTGAACAGCAACATCAATGGTGAGATTTTGTTCTACTTTCACATTGTTCAAAATACTAATTGACTACTTTTTAGTTGATGACTTTGTCCAGCAGCTGCTGTTCCTGCCCGCCGAAGCTGAAATTATCTCCGACTCTGTCTACGCCAACTCCCAGACTCTCGATGGCCGCCGCTTTGCCGACGAATTTATCCGTCGCCGTAAGCTGGCCGACAAGGGCATTGTCGACCCCGTTTCGCCCAGTGCGTTCGGTGAAGAAAAGAGCGGCGGTGGCTGGAGTGAGGTTGCCAAGAAGGGCTCTGCTGCCGGCGTTGCAGCCCAGCGCGAGGAAGAGAGCGCCAACGCCGCGTTCAAGGTCGTTGCGCCCCGCAAGAAGGGCAGGCGGTAATGGTGTGCATTGTGTTCTTGAGGGGCTTATAGAAGTTGTTGATTTGAGCTTTGCTGTACGGGTCCGATATCTTTACCCTCGAGAAGAAAGATGCGTGCGCCATATACGCCACCTCTCTAGGGCTGTGTACCACTATCAATGTACATTTGGCTATCGCAGCTGTGTTTTTTTTTTTTTTTTTGGATGTTTTGTCCCATGTAGATCCTGCACCTAAGAAGCTGACCATCTACTGTGTGGGTTTTCATGATACCTTTTATCTCATTTGTCCTCTCTTCGACAGACCCTATATGGGCAAGACCGGCCACACGAGGCGTGAGAAGAAGCGAAGCAATCGTTGCGCTGCTAATATCTAAGATGGCCAGCTTTATATCGCCTCTGTGCATCATAAGATTCTTCGCGAAGAGTAACGTGGCTCATTATTAAGTATGGGATGATCTCGGCGAGGTCATCGTAGATCACACGGCGCATTATACCTCCACGCCTCCGATGAAGTCGCAATATACAGCGCATTCTCTACATCTCGTCGCCGAAACACCGGTCCGTGCCCAACACAGATACAACCAGCAGAGAGGACTGGATGAATGTCAGCGAAACAATCATGAAAAAAAAAAAGAAGACAAGAGACAAAAGAATATAGATGCGAGATAACTCACGTTTAACAAAAGCCGTCACATCAAACTGTGGCGGCATCGACCCCCTCCGCCGACCCCCCAGCGCAGCGCCATCCCCATGCAGACGAACCCCTCTCTCGCGCAGGAACTTCTGCACCCCACTCGCATCCAGCCATTCCACGTCCCCGGACTGAACAGCGAGTTTCCACATCCGCGCAGAGATCTCCATCTGCTCGAGGGTGAAGACGTTCGTCTTAGGCTGGATGGCAGCCAGCGCGTTGGATTTCCTTTCGAGCAAGTTGCTGTTCCCGCCATAGATCACGGTGCAGAAGGCCGTGATGAACCGGTTGCGCTCTGAGTCTCCGAGTGGGGTTCCGAAGACCTGGGTGATTTTCATGATGTTGTCCGGCGTGTGCACTAATAGTTGGTACCCGTGGTGGCAGCATTCTCGGACTAGGCGTTGGGACAGGGACCATGGCTGCTCTGTTGTGAGTTGGCTGGGGAGGAAGGTTGTTGGGGACGGGGAGAAGAGGTCGCTGAAAGTAGGTGAGGATGATTTGGGGGATGATAGGACCAGACCGAAAGGTAGAATTGCTGGATCTGAGGCTTCTGCTGCTGCTGTAGTTGAGAGCGATGCTTCGGGCCATTCTAATGGAGGTGCTGGTGTGGTTTGGAAGGTGTCACTCGTAGGTGTGGGCAATGAGTGAATGGGAGTGACATCTTGCTCTGGTGTTCCACTCTCTGGAATGGCACCGGTCTTATCTGAATCATCCGCTGTCGCACTGGAAGCGGCTTCGCCTTCGTCGCTTGCCTTCTTGGCGAGCGACACGCATTGCTGGGTGATATTCTGGAGCGCCGATGTGATCTGCGGGTGTTGCTCAAGTTGGCCGGTCTCCAGCAGCAGCAGCGTACTGAAGGACAGGAACGACTGGCTCAGCTCTTCAATGCCCGATTCCAGTCCATGCACGCGAGTCTGCAGCGCGTCGATGGTGTCCTCCTTGCGTCGGCGGTACGCCTGTTGCGCCAGGCGAAGTTGCTTACGGCGTTTCTGAAGACACACGGGTGAGCATGATGTGCATTTTGTAGTCTGTCTACCTGTGTCTCAACCCACCTCTGGCACTTGCTGATCGGTCACAGTCCGCGGGCGGCCTCGTTTCCGGGCTCCACCTCCACTTGCAGTGACGCTGTCTTCTGCCATCGCACTTGGTATAACCCTTGGTTTGAGTAGAGTCGGATCTTCGGCTCGTAGGTGCAAGAGAGAAGAAAGCAGCAGAACTGGAAAGGAGGCAGGTCTTGACCGTGGCTTACTCCCTATGTCCGGCGCGCTTCGGGATGTTGAATAATCGAAAAATCGGCTCCACCGGTCGGGTGGAGCCTGCGCCTGTTTTCTGGCTGGCGCTGTCACTCACACTCGATCTGCACTGAAGATGCTCATTTCGAGTAACGTTGACATGGTACAGTCAGGCTGTGCTACGCCATGATGGAGTGCAGAAATGCGTGCCCAAGTGCCGGCTTGATCATGTCAACAGAAGAACCGAGGGCCATCTCAACGCTTGCAACGGACCAGTGCTAAAAAATGACAGTGATCCAGCGTCTGCGTTGATTCACATATAGCATACTCATTTCAAACAGCAAATCATCCAGCAATGCCTCTCTAGCAGATCTTCCACCCCCCCGGGCACCTTCGGGGACTCGGCCTCGAAAGTGGCCTTTGTCAACGACATCACCAAGATGTACACCGACCTAGGTCTGCCGGTCTTCTACGTCGTGGCCAGTTTCATTCCACTTGACTAGGCAGATTTCCTTGCTGGAGGGAGACCCTGTCCGGACAAGCCGTTTGTTCGCATCGTGATCACCCATATCGCTCTGAGGATCCCCGACGCCGCCGCCAGCTACCGGCGCACTACTTTCCAGATTGACAAAATCTTGAAGCTTCATGTCGCCGACAAGGGGTGTGACGGAGTGTATCATGTTGCCGAGACTGAGCGCCGACTGTGGAAGATCAGTGGGATGATCCCGCCGCCGTATCAGAGTGAAGCGGAGCGGCTGTGGGCGGAGGAAAATCAAGCGACTCCGTATGACGGGGCATATTAGGGCTTTTGGATAAATTGTTTGTTTATAGCTATTTCTGCCATGGAAAATTTTGTATGCTGATTGAAACCACCCGGGCGTGACAGTCGTTGCTAGCGAAAGACACGGCTGTGTACGAGTCACAATAGACCAGGCTAACATTCCCCAATTCTGCAGAAAAGAAAGGATGCATCAAGTAAGCTGACAGTGGAGTTTCTCCACGCCCTTCACGATGGTGTGGATCTTGTACGGAATTGCCATTGGCCCTGGAGACTCGTGTCCGGTTAGAGTCGCGATTTGACTCATCTTCATGGATGGCTCAACCTGGGAAGTATTTTCTCTGTTCTCTTGCAAATCACTGCAACTTCCAGTGTCCATATCATGGCTTCAGAACAAGCGACTCCCTTTGGCAAACCAATGCTGAAGCATTGGCTCTTCGATCCGGCGTATAAGAACCTCAACCACGGTCTGCATCTTCATACCCCACCACCGCCAACTTGAGTATTTGGTTGACATACCCCGACCAGGATCCTTCGGCGCGCACCCGATTCCAGTACGGGATATGCAGCGGCATTTCCTCGATGTCGCCGATGCACAGCCTGATCCGTATGTGCGCCAAAAGCATGCGGTCTATCTGGAACAATCGCGCGAAGCAGTCGCCAAGGTGCTGAACGCCTCCAAGGATGAGTGTGTCTTTGTGAAGAACGCCACGACCGGTGTGTCCACCGTGTTGCATAACCTGGCATTCCAGCCGGGAGAGGTACTTATCTACTTCGAGGCCGTGTACGGCGCTGTGGAAAAGGGTATTGTCTCGCTGCAGGAACACTCGTCTCTGCAGGCGCGCAAAGTCGATTTTCAGTATCCCATCACCGAGGATGAGCTCGCGCGCCGATTCCGGGAGGTAGTTCGCCACACCCGCAATGTTGAGGGCCTGACGGTCCGCGCTGCCGTCTTTGATGCCATTGTCAGTAATCCCGGCGTCCGGTTCCCGTTTGAGCGAGTCACGGCGCTCTGCAAAGACGAGGGAATTCTGAGCGTCATCGACGGTGCTCATGGAATCGGCCACGTCCCTCTCGACATGGGCGCGCTGCAGCCGGACTTTTTCGTGTCTAACTGCCACAAGTATGACATTCTTTCTCCCGTTGACATCGTAAGTGCTCGATTCTTATGCTTTCACTTTCCAGGTGGCTCTACACTCCGCGCAGCTGCGCCGTGCTCTACGTTCCCCGACGCAACCAGTACTTCATCCGCACCACTCTCCCAACCTCGTGGGGCTTCATCCCCGCGCCCACCTCCCCCGAGACCAGACCCTCCATCTTCCAGGACCCCAACCAGCCCCAGGAAAAGACCCCCTTCGAGGAGCTGTTTGAGTTTGTTGCGACGAGCGATGACTCTGCGTACCTGTGTGTTCCCGCGGCACTCAAGTTCCGAGCTGAGGTCTGCGGCGGCGAGAGGGCGGTCATGGCGTACTGCCAGAAGGTCGCCAACGAAGGCGCCGATGCCGTGGCAGCTATCCTCGGCACGGAGGTGATGCAAGAGCCAGGGTTAAAGCCAGGCGAGACGAGCCGCATGCGCCAGTGTTCTATGACGACGGTGCGGCTGCCGATTGCCGTCGGTTCTTCTTCTGGCTCTGCGTCTGCTGCTGCTGGTATATCGCCGGAGGATGTGCCCAAACTCGGGCCGTGGCTTCAGCGCGCTATGATTGAGGAATATCATACATTTGTGCCGGTCTTCCCGTATAGCGGGTCGCTGTGGGTGCGGCTGAGTGGGCAGACGTACGTGGAGAAGAGTGACTTTGAGTGGCTTGGAGGTGTTTTGCGCGAACTTTGTGAGCGGGTTGCGAAGAAGGGGTTTCTGGAGTAGTCTGTTGCAGACTATATTGAGTTTAGCGTCTCGCTGCGTCCATCATTACTAGCATGGTCCATCTTGATGCATAAATAGTTCGCAGCTGTCAAGTCAATATAATGCGTAAGCGACGTTGTGTTCTCTTTTATCCATGTTGGCGACTCGCAGTCAAAATCAACAGAGTCTATTTTATTACTTTCTCCCAGTTACTCTTTGAATACCAAAAGATGCCTCACTAGAATGATTGGCCTACAAGATCCCATCATTCCATCACGCCATCCAACGTCGTGGTAACCAAATCATCACCTCATACAACACCATCTTTCCCACTGCGGGGGGTGTTCTTCTTTATATACCCCTCCATGCCATCCCCAAGGTCCTTCCCTTAGCCTTATAGATATTATCCACAAGTTAATATATCTCCACCATGTCCGTCGCGCAAGAGTTCGAGGCGGCCAACGCCCAGTATGCGGCATCCTTTACCAAAGGCAGCCTGGCGCTGCCCCCACAGCGGTATGCACTGGACAGAAAGTGAATCCACAACAAAGTCCAACATGGATGATCTGATATTTGATGCTTCGGTTTAGGAAGGTGACTGTGGTAGCGTGTATGGATGCACGGCTTGGTAGGGTTCAACAACCGCTAACCAGCACCTGGCCAGTATTATACTGATAGCCTTCATAGATCCCGCCCGTGCTCTCGGACTAGAAGAAGGCGATGCCCATGTCATCCGCAACGCCGGCGGACGCGTGTCCGATGCGCTGCGCAGTGTGATTATTTCGCAGCAGCTGCTCGGGACCCGCGAGATTGTGATTGTCCACCACGTATGTTTTAAGCCATACATACATATCCATGTTTCTGTTTTTAAACATGTATTTTCTCTCCCAAATACTCATGTTTCCAGACGGATTGCGGAATGCTCACCTTCACCGACGATGTGATCCGCAACAAGATCCGGGCGGATCTGCACCAGAGCGTGGACCATATTGCGTTTCTGCCTTTTGGGGATCTCAGACAGAGTGTTCTTGATGATATCCAGTTGCTGAAGGATAGCCCGCTGGTGCTGGATGTGCCTATTACGGGGTATTTGTATGAGGTGGAAACGGGGAAGATTGTCAAGGTTGAGAGTGGTTAGTGATTGGGACTGTATTCAGGGATAGGATATAGTTGGCTTTCCGGAATAGTTGTTGAGTGGAAGACGGCCTAGAGCATGCACCAGGCTGGTTGGGACAATGCTGCATGGGGCTTCGTAGCTTGTGTTCTTGGTCGAGAATGGGGGGTTGTGGCTAGTATGAATGAGTAAGGCTCGAAAGCTGGGATGGACAGGGTATGAAGATACTTGGGGTGCGTTTGAGCAGGACCTTTGACATAGTCAAAAGTGAGGGTGCTTTTACGCTTCTTGCAAGTTGGAAGAACGATTTCTAGGAGAGCAACCCACCGTGGAGTGATCTTCACAATCTTCGTTCTTCCCGAGATAATCTTGAATACTTCATGCCATGAGAACAGGAGACGATTGAAGGTATCTTTTCAATCTTCACAGAAGAACCGTGAAGCTCGCCATGGAGATCCATTTCATATTTCACGGGCATTGGGTCGATGGCTACCATTCCCTGATATATCGTATTTGATTCTATCACGACTGAACCATCCATGCCCGTTCTATTGATATCGACGCTTCAACCAACTCTATTTACATTCGAGCCTACAACTCTCCAAGAGTCTAAAATATCACCTGCTCAAATGCCTCTTGCAGCCCTTTAGACCCCAACCACACCTCGAGTGCCTGCATATCACCCCGATTAGCCCTCTGCCCTCCTCGCTCCCCTAGCGAATCCGTGATTTCCTCCATGCCCGAAAACACCCGCCGAACCCCCTCAGTCTCTCGAAATCTCTCGCTAACCTTTTTCTGATGGCTAGGGATATCGCCCCACGAATGTGTCTTGATAAAGCTCATATAAGCATCGATATCCGACGACGCGCCCTCAAGACACAACACGCCCGGTTTACCCGCCAGCACGAAGCCCGTCAGGGAATATCCCGGAGCGAGATTGACCATATCATCTCTCTTTTTCCGGGTTGACAGAGATGGGAAATAGAACCAGACCCTGACGACCGGACCCCGGGAACTTGAACCCGTCCGTGGGTCCGTCTCCTCTGAAATCTCCGCCTGGCGCTGCTTGTTTTCCAGAAACCGGGCAGCCTCTGCTTGGATGCATTCAAAGGCCTCGAGAACATCACCCTGCGGGATGAGAGCCGCCAGTCCGGCCACCTCGGCTTTGGACATCCAGTCTGGTTGTCGAAGCGAATAGCCCAGTGACGGTGGCTGGTCTATTGTGTCCGAGTCCTCGCATTGCAGCGGAACGGAAATGTTGACTTGGATACTCTTGTCGCCGTCTGCAATTGGCAAACATACGACGAGAGACATACTGGCCGGCACCTGGCCAGGTGGGGAGGCCGGGTCTTGGCACCAGGCTCGGAGTCTCTCGACGCACTGCGTGGTGGATTCGGGGATTTCCAGCTCGCCTGGCGATGGGAACATGGCTGTTAAGAGGTCGATCGTGGACAATTGGGACTCCATGATGTCTGCCGGGAGGATGGATGGTTTTTTGGAGGCCATTGTGAATACTAAACCACGCGGATGGTGCCAATATCGAACGAGCAGCACTCGGCGTGCTGGAGGGTTTGTGGCTTTTGAGTTTATCGGTCCGTGATCATAGCAATTGGCTAAGAACTTTGAAGGCGTCAAATGTTACAAAATCGATTCCAATGAATGATAGGTGGCATTCCAAGAAGTGCAGATCCCACCTGGGAGAACGCTCCCTAATCCGCCTAAGATCCCCGAAATACGCCGATTTTGTCTTTAGTAGATCTCGATACAGTTCTACTAAAGGAGTTGCTAATAAAATTTATCCGGGATAGTTATCCTTTAATGGATCTTAAACCGATTAGAACTATATTGGGTATTCTTTGCCGTTAATTGACGGCCGCTTCCTGCGCCTTGCTTCCACGTGATTGCTTGCTTAGTTGGCTCTCGGTAGCCTCTCGGTCAGTTGCGCCCCCTCAACTAGTCCGTGACTGCAGGGTTTATAACAAGATCATAGATAATTTTAAAATAAAAGCCACATAATAAGCCTATGAAATGTAATTCTGAGTCTCTGCTATGCCTCCTAAAGCCAACACTGAAAATTTGCGTATAAATGGTCAAGTGCGTATATATATGGAGGACCAACAGCTGCAAATGCTGTGGGTCCGACTCGAGGGGACGGCTATAGGGGTTAATACAGAAAGAGGTTTTTGACTGCCAGGATATTATATAATACCACGTAAATAGTATGTGGGTCTATATAGAAATAGGCAAATACTGCTGATCAGCCACTATAGCCAATACGGTTAACACCTAAACCGAAAGAGATGGGGCAGATTCGAGGACACACGGCTCTCCATTGGCCATTGGGCGCTATTTAGTTGCAGCCGTGCCCTGAGACGGACCCACAGCATTTCCAACAGCATTTCCAACAGTATGTGGATCTGTCTTTGGTGGCAGCTAGTACCTGATCTTTCTCTGTAACCAGGGAAGTGTATGTGACCCAAGAATGTGGCACTTATTGGATAGGGGAGGGTGTGCGAAGAATATTTGAGGCCTCGCTCCGTGATATCCGTATCCTTGACCATTTTCGTGATGGCTACGGCCCGTAATAATGATCATCTTCAATTAGCCAAAGAATCGCTTGGCCTCGGGGGGCAGAGGTTTCCTTGTTGTGTAGAAGAAAACACCCCAGGAATTGTAAGGCCCTGGGGGCGGAAATATCCTCCTTATAATACCAGCCCCGACAATCCAAAGAGCTTGTCTCCTAACACCTCCCATCTTTCATCGGCCAATATGCGTCTCTTCAACTCTCGGCTGTTGATATGGGGGCTCTACTCCTTGCTCATCCCTCAGATCTCCTCTGTTCCAGTCCCTGAAAACCCCCACTCCCACGACTTGCAATCTCCCCAGATTGACCATGGAAGGACGCCTTTGCCACGAAACCACTCCCTTGATCATTCACTTGAGCGTCGCGTCGATGCCACATCCTCCCTTGGATGCGTTCGATGGGGGGAACAACTAAACATCCGGGGGGGAGAAGGCGTTGCCAAATATGTCATGTATGATGAAGCCCGTAAAGGTCAAAAGCCTAGGGAGAGAAACCAAGACCCTAGAGATCCGGACCTGATGTATGCGACGTTGTTACTTAAAGGCAAATTGGGACAGGGTGGCCAAGGCGAGATCTGGGACGGAATACTCACCTACCGCGACACGACAAAAAACAGGAGGCTCGGGATTGAAATAAACCGCCCACGGCCAGTTGCGGTCAAAACATCCGCGGGATGGTCATCGTTGGACCAGTCAGGCATTCAAGAAAGCATCGACAGCCCCTATGTTATGCGGTACATAGAGCGCTTCTGGTCAAGAACTGCCAGGGAATCGGTCCTAGTGATGCCGAAGGGCAAGGACGATCTGCTCGACGCTCTAGATAAAGGACAGAGACCCAATGTCCGGCGCGCAATATTCACTGCCGGAAGGGCATTGGAAGCTGCTCATGCCGAAAGGATCATCCATCGGGATGTTAAGCCCGAAAATATCCTTTTGACGGACGACGGTTCCTATTTGATCGATTGGGATTATGCCCGATATCTCGGTAATAGAGCTACCCCACGAGGTGCTGCGGGAACACCACAATACATGAGTCCAGGTAAGTTTCAGGTCCTGGCAACCTGCCCTTTCCCTATAACATATAAAATAGAAGTGGCTAATCGATATGATCTTTAGAGGCCCTCTATGCAATGGAAGATGATCCTCATTTTAAATATGATGGCTTTAGCTCTGATGTTTATTCATTAGCCAAGACATATCTGGTAGCCGACCAGTGGCACATAATGAGAGACAGAAGAGTTTCTGACAGGTTGGATGCTATACTACAGAAGCCTGCTCAAGGCAAAAACTCATCACCTGGTCTGAGTTACAAGGACACCCGTGACGTTCTAGAAAGATTTTTCTCCGAACGCGAGTTGCCCACACGTAAGTTGCGTGTGATGGCAAAAGGCTTATGCCGACAGGGTTCACGGTTCCACCTGGACAGATGGATGTATGAGTTCAAAAGGGTCGAAAACATCCTGGTCTTGACTTGACACAGGGGAGGCAAACTATAGGGTAGAGACAGAATTCTTCCACTTGCTTGTTTTGATTCTCCAGGTGCCCTCGAGATATTTATCCGAGATATTTATCTTGGCTAGATCAGATTCACCTGATATTCCTTGCAGTCTTGGTATGTCGCCACGTGATTGGGTTTAACGCGACGTCAACCCTGGCTTTGCTGTCTCCGAAGTCCAAAAACACAAGACCCCCCCCCCAAAAATATGGAAGCGACCGCACGCCTGCCTTACTGCCATCATAAGCTCCCTATACTTCGCTAGGAAGGACGTGTCCGTCTTGTTTTCTCTGGCAGACCTAAAAAATCCCACTTATGTCCAACGCATATCCCTAAGGTAGGTGACAAGAAGTGAAAGAGTCCATATCGTTGAACATGATCGGACCCCACGTTCATCTGCGATATCGTGGCTTTTGCTCATTGGGTGCCTCATTTGGTCATCGTGGGTTCAATCGATGTTTTACAATAATCGTATTCTGACTGATTCACTGGCCCTACGAATCCCCTCTTGTTACCTTTATTAGAGGGAATAAGCGATATGGCATCCCCGCCTATTTCCTTCAGAATTACTTGAACTTGGATACGTGGTGCGAGGAACCGTTCGCACCCCGAAGCCATGGTTGAAGGAATATTTCGACCAGAAATATAGCCCCGATGCCTTTGAGCCTATGCTTGTGGAATCTTTTGAGGATAGAGAAGCTCTCGAGCGGGCTCTGGATGGGGTGCAGGGACTCGTTCATTTGGTATGATATAAACAGGATGTTTACTATACGTTTTGCTTTGCTCAGTGTATGGAAGCTGACTTGGGTTAATTCAGACATCCGATCTAAGCTTTGGCAGTGACCCCAACGTCGTGATTCCCTGGGTGGTCCAGGCGACATTGGCAATCTTGGAGGCTGCGGCGCAAAGACCCGCGATCAAACACGTAGTCTTGGCTTCTTCGTCTATTTCAAACTTATTGGCTTGTTCCTGATCCCAAGGGGCACCGTATTGACGGAAGTAAGTACAGCGACAACAATAAAATAAGCCAGACATCCCAGCGAATATAAAACTTACTGCAACTCTTAGATACCTGGAATGATGCTGCCGTAAGAGATGCATGGGATGAAAATACTCCTGAAGAACACAAGGGCCTTGCAGTCTATTCAGCATCCAAGATAGAGGGTGAACGACAATCGTGGAAGTGGATTGAGACGCATCGATCTCAGTTCACGTTCAACACAGTTCTCCCAAGCTTCACGGTCAGTATTTGGGGTCAATACAACACAAGCAGTTTGACAGCCAGCTAACTTGAATGGTACAGGTTGGAAGGATCCTCCACCCCGAAATCTTCGGGTCAACAATGGGCTGGGTTCGACAATTACTCAAGGGAGACTCCACGACCTTTGGCAGATTTCATGAGCGTATGTAGCTTCCTTCCCACAACCACTGACAATATGCTAATGCTGTTCCAGAATGGTACGTCGACGTGGAAGACGTCACCAGACTCTTCGTCATTGGCCTTCTCGATCCCGAGGTCAAATCAGAGCGTATATTCGCGTTTGCAGACCAATCGACTTGGACAGACACTGTTGCCCGGCTCCGTCAGCTTCGGCCTGGGAATACACGTATCTCAAGCCCTTCTCCTAATGGCGTTAGGGATCGAGGGGATGTTCCTCCCCGTGAGAGAGCCCAGAGTCTACTTCGGGGGTTTTATGGACAGGCGGGCTTTGCTTCCGTTAGGGAAGCCCTCGCGAAGGACATTGAAGGATGGGGGTAATATATCTTCTAGAAGCATATCTATATGCCAAGTGTTTATTGATTCAACTAGTCCGTTCTGATGTTAGAAGTTCATACATCACATAAAAGATAAAAGCTCAAGGGTAATAGGGACAAACAATCCCTTTATGTACACAAGAACAGAAAGAAATCCCACGAAGACACACCTGAGAACCGACCGAAGACAGGCCCATATGGAAGAATCCTGCTATATGCAAATAACCCAGCCAGAAGAACAACAAGAAGGGAAAAAAGAAAAGGAGCAAGAACCATGAAACCTGTATCGCTGTAAGTGAAGTGGAAAAGAGAATCCCCGAAAACAAATCAATCATCAACCATCAAAATCAACATCAACCCTTGCAGCGTGCATATCTCGTACCACATCGAGGACAGTCTACCCGCCACCTCCCAACCGGCTCCAAACCCAGCTGGTGAACCCGCCATGATGGCCTTCGCCCCGGCTGGCACGTCGAGAACCTGAATCTCTGGACCCTCTAGATTCTCGAGACTGTGATGGGGATGAACGGGTGCCAGATGAAGAAGAGCGGCCACTGCGCGGAGTCAAGCCGGAACTTGGGCCTTGTCCGGTGGAAGTTCGGCGGTCAGGACTATCCTGGATCACAACCGGGCTCTCCCTGGTGCCTTCACCAGCACTGTGAAACATAGAACAGTCAGCTGGACAGTCCCCGGCATATAGAGAAGAGAGTTGTTGAGCCACGCTACTTACCCTCCGGTTGAATTGATACTTCGTCGACAGTGCGGACAGGTGTTGTGCTGGCTCAGCCACGCTTCGATGCAGTTGTAATGAAACCAATGTGTGCAGGGCAGTACCGTGACTTCGGTGCCGAGTTCCACTGCATCCATGCAAATCGAGCATTCTGCCTTCCCATCTGTCCCCAGCATCTCTTGGTCCACCTTCTTTTTAGGCAAAGATCGAATGGCCGTTCCTGCGGCCGGCGGCGGTGCTCCTCCGTGCGCATTCTGGTCGATCAACTGTGAAATGACTCGGTCAAGCTCTTCCTGCGAATAAACCGCATCCCCGGTTCGGTCGAGGTTAAGCAGAGCCGAAAGAATCGAGAGAGGATTAGGCCCGATCATGGTGCGTGCCCCGGGTCTTCCGCCTCTTGGACGCGGCCCATAATCTGCTCGGAAGGCACCCATGAGTCTAAAAAAGGAATAAATTAGCCATGTGGTCCTAACATAAGATTGGAATAAGAATGCCCATACTCGGCCAGGTTCTCTACCGGCGGTGCCCCTGGCCTGCGGCCCGCCAGCATTGCGAGGACGTAGTCTGTCAGGGCCTGGAAGCTCATCTGCGACAAAAGGATCGTGGTCTTGCCATCCTGGCGGCGGAGGGGGCGGTATGTGTCTGCGAGCCCATTGAAGATTGTATCCAGGCTTTGCACCATCATCGGAACCGTGGGATCTGCGTGCGCGGCTTCCTGGCGTGGCGAGTATCCCCCGCCGAAAGTGGTGCTGCTAAAGGTGAAGCGCCCATCGGGCGATCTATATGTGCGTTGAGCGAATCCAGGAGAACCTCCACCCATGAACCCAAACCCTGGTGAGTCTGGAGTCCCTTCTCGGGCCCAGGGATCGTGGTCTGCCCACGGGTTCATATTGGGTGGCGTACGCGGTTCGTCCGCGCGCTCGGGAGGGGGGTTTTCAGGAGGGATTTCGATCTATGGGAAGTCGCATAGTTAGAACAAGTCCTGATTAAAATACCGGGATCCAAGACGATGCGCACAATCTCGGTGAAATCGGATTCGCAATGCGGGCACGTCAAACCGCTATCATTTCTCAGCCAAACCCCACCACAGGCATGGCAGAACATGCGATCACCGTTATCGGCCATGGTTACCGGGTTATGATCGAGGACACAAATAAGTCAAATAATGCGAACGCGTTGTCGTAGGGTTGTGGTACAAGGGAACAATCGAGGTCGAAGCGGATCAGAACACCAGTTTGCTCGAGCGTCGGGACGCTGGACAGTCACGCGTCATTGTCTTATCTGCGGGGACAAGGCGGAGGGCATCACAGAGCAGACATGGGTGGTGTCGATGGAAAAGAAGGGCGAAATAAGCGAGTTGAAAGAGATAGAGAGGAAGAGGCAAGAAAACGAAAGGGAAGAAGATGCCGAGGGCGATGACGTTAAGCCCGGGACCAACAACTACCTTAAATAAAGACCATGAAACAACCACGGAACTCGCCCAGGCAATGCAGACAAGGACCGTTTCATGCAGCACAAGTGTAGGCAGCCTTATTGTTCTATTTTGGGCGCAAGTTTCATTTCGGAGAATTCGAAGCGATGCGGGTGGCAAGGAGGTCAAAGAACCAGAATACCCATGGAAGTATACCCAGGGGGTTTATATAGGGTTATATACGCGTCTAAGTAGATACTCGATCTTGGCGATAGGCAACAATGCTGATTCCATGAACGATGACAAGCGATATGTAGCGCCATTCGGCTCAAGTAGAGTAGAGACAGGAGAAAAGAAGAAACGCCCTCGCATGCTTCCCGAACGGCAAGATTTCGCAAAGACCCCACCGTTTCCACATAAACATTATACACATCCGCGGCTATAGGACGCAAGGGCTGTCTGGCCCGGCTGTGCCACAGCCCTTGCAGGCGCCAATCCCCACAGCGTGTTTACCGTCTTCTGGCTCCCTTGAGAACCAGACTACCCACCACGCCAGCGGCCACGGCTAAGCCCCCCACGATGGCAATGCCCACTAGGCCTTCCTTGGACACCTTGTCATCGATCAGTGACCCCAGGCTGGCAGCCTGCAGGTTGCCCGGCTCTTTCTCCAGCAGTAGATCGTTGTACCGGCGCGCCTCGCCGTAGTTGCCTAGCTTGAAGTTGCCGAGAGCCAGATAGTATAGGCATTCCCGTCGTCGCTCCGGCGCTCCCCGGAAGATCTCTGACAGCAGGCGGACGCCTTCCTGCTGATCAGAGCGAGTGTTGGATTTGATCAGGCCCTATAATCTCCCAGTGTGTCCCGCAACGGCGGGGAGAGTACCGGTTAGCACAAGCGCTTCAGATGAGGCAGCGAACCCCCCCAAAAACCGTGCACTCGATTCATACCCATGCGTAGTTGAACTTTGTTTGGATGCCGACATAGTCACCCTCCTTCTCGTATTGTGACCGTAGGACCTGCAGCTCGGCGGGTTTCAGCGGACTGGAGCCACGCGAGGCGAGTTAGTTCGTTGCTGAGGCTCTGACTTGACACCAGGGGCATTCCACGGGTGGACGGACCTCTCCGCATCTGCGGCATCTGGCACAGCGACACCACGTTAGTTATCTCTTAACAGGCGACAGACAAAACAAGCCACATACAGGGAAGATTAGACATGGCGGAAAACGAATCGGTTGGGTATCGAGTCGAGAGAGAAGTCTAGGGGGGAAACTGGGAGATCAAATGATTCGACCGAAAAGAAAACGGACAGCCGCGGCGCTTGCGAAGGAAAGCAAACGTCACCGCGGAGAGCAACATGTGGCGGTGCTGTGGCTGTTGCTCCCGCAACACCCCAAACAACCACTTCCATCCCACCATCCTCTACCAACCACCCACCATGTTGCTCGACGAGGACCCTGGCACGGTAGGTGTTGGAGTTTTCTTGTGATCATCCAAAGAAATATTGTCCGCTGACCCCAGCCACAGCTGATCCACCACACCATCGGCAATTTCAACATCCACCCCGATAAACAAGCCGTCACGCGCATCAATGACTCGCTCTCCACGCTGCAGCAATCGCGCGACCTGCGCATTCGCGAGGCCGAGTCCTCGCTGCGCAAGTTGTCGCGCCACTTGCACTCCCTGAGCGCCCAACACGAGGAAGCAGAGGCAGTGCATGATTCCGGCAAGCATGCAGCCGAGATTGTCGAACTAGACACCAAGAAATTCCGCATCGCCAAAGCCGCATCCGAGCTGGAGATTGAAAGTGAGCGTCTGGAAAGTGAGCTGGAAATGCTGAAGGAGAGGCTCGCCGACCTGGAGGCGCAGGGATTGGAGGGCGACGAGGCGACACGGCGCGAACGTGAGATGGATGATGCGACCATGTGCGTTCCCACAGTTCGAAGCACTTTATCTGGATGGCTGCTAATACGAGGTTTTAGTCTGCGGCTCAAAATCTTCCGCTCGCTCGGAATTGACATCGAACCCGACGAGGCTGGCAACTTCAATCGCGCGGTCATTCGCAACAGCCGCAAGGGCGATGTTCATGTCGTCAACATCGATCCGAAATTCTCCCGATTTTTCTATTCGAACTACTTCTGGTCCACGATGCAAGGGTAGTCATAATGGGAGCTGGTTCTCAAGGCGTTTATCTTTGTTGGCGTTGTTCGGAGGTTGGTGAAGCCGGGTCATTGCTTTCTGATTGCCGGTTTTTTATACCCTTAGAGTTCTACAGATTCTATTCCATGAATTATGCATTTCCTTCAGTTGTTCCCAGTGGCCGCCTGCAGAGTCTTCAGGATTGTGGCAATCAATCGACAATCTGTTGAGGGCGTCATTTGTGTAGAGCCTCAAGGACCTTCCTTCGATCTGTATCAGATATTGTACTATCCAGCCATGAGCCAGAATGGGTTTCGGGAAGGACCCTCTCTACAATACTCAACAATTCTCCTTTGTCCGCGGCCGCGAGATCTGCGCCCCACGAAGTAACCCACCGGTCCTCGAGCTGGACCAGATCGCGCTCGACCTGATCCATATCGGGAATATCACTGCCATCCCAGGTCAAAGTGATTTCCTTGCTTACCGAGCCAGACTCAACATCATCACCAGCGGCGCCATACCGCGTCTCCACCCCCAACGGCACCAGACCAAGCTCCTCAGTCTGTGCATTCCAAAGCGCCTGCTTCAACGTCCCGTCGCGCTCAACCATCAGCCAAAGCAGCGGGTACGTGCTGCGTGCCATCGCGTCGCGGACTCCCTTGGTCGCCTCGCGCGGGCTCACCAGCAGCCCGACTGTCTGCCCCGTGCGCCACCCGACAGGCGCCTGTCGGAACGCACCTTCCAGCTCGCGCACCAGATTGGGGCCCAGCTTGGTCTTCAGTGCCTTGCACTGCACCAGCACTCGGAGTGCTTGCTCCCGCTCCCGGCCCGGGAGGTGCCAGGTGCCGACGAGGTCGATGCCGGCATCATCGCGGCCGCCAACACGGTGGAGAGTGAGCGCGTAGCGGCGTAGACTCTGGAGAACTGTGTATTCGTAGTGTGTGCCCACAAATACTGTGCTTGCTTTTGCTAGGGAAATGCGCTCGGCATAGGAGAGGAATGTGGCTAGATCGTGATGGTGTTGCGATGGCGGAGACGGAGTGGAGGGGAGCTTGAAAAAACGCCGGGTGAAGGAGGCGAGGTCATGATGGGCGCGCGAGCTGCAAAAACCTCGGCGAACAATTATTCCCGGTGGTGAGGGCGCGAATCCGGCTGCGAGGCCATGGCTGAGTCGCAGTAGGCGCATCGAGGTGTGGGTTGAAAGGAACAAGGGCTGCTCTACTCACCGCACCGGAGCTTTGTCTCTTCTCCATTTCCTCACTTTATCCTACCCACTCCACGCACTCGAACAGCTGCCATTCCCTTTACTTCTCTTTCCCCTTCTTACCCTTCCTCTCTGACAAGGCTTCTGATATTGATTCCAATACTTTCATTCCAATCGCCAAGTCGCCAACCATGGCCGACATCCTCACCCAGCTCCAGACCTGCCTGGACCAAGCAAGTGCCCACCACCCCAGTCAACTCATGCTGGTACTTCACAACAACACCAACTAACATGACAATCTCCTTTAAAACAGCTGGCAACGCAATTCTATGCGACTTTGGGGTATCTCACAACATACCACGACAACGCCCCCGCAACACCCCCACCCAATGTCCCCGACGCCGCACCCGCCCTAGCCAAGATAGCCAAAAACACCACCTCGCCCCCGGTGCCAGCCTCGATCGCCGCATCGACAGGCGGAGCAGCAGGCAGCGCCGCCCAGCAACAAGCCTCGCCCCCTCTCGCACCTCCCCAACAACCCAACGCAGCCGTCGGGACAGCAGCTCCCGAAGGTGAGGACATCAACCAGCCTCCGACGCCGGACTCGCCGCGCACGTTTGCTAGTCGACAACGTGAGCTGGCGCGCGATCTTATTATCAAGGAGCAGCAGATTGAGTACCTCATCTCTGTGCTTCCTGGGATCGGGGCCTCCGAGGCGGAGCAGGAAGCCCGTATTCGGGAGTTGGAGGTCCAGCTGCGGGATGTGGAGAAGGAGCGCGCGGGTAAAGTGCGTGAATTGAGAAAATTGAGGGACAGGCTGGAGAATGTGTTGGGTGCTGTTTCTGTGGGGGTTTATGGGGAGCGCGAGTATCAGAAGTGATTTCGGGTTTCTGTGCCTGAATGACCCGATCCGGTATGGAAAAGGATATCTGGGTCGATACGCATCTCTTGATGCCAATCTCAGAGATATTGGCGGAAAGATGCTTCGCACGGCCCCAGATTCGTCGATCTAACCTGGTCTAATGTGTCATTCATATGCGAATCTGTGGGTCCAAGCCCAACCATCATGCATATCCATCTACCGTGGTGGTGCAGCCCTACTCTCGCTGAAGCAGAAGCTAGCATGGAATATCATGTTTCCTTGCTCTTCTTGAATCCAGTGGAAAAACCCTGGTCAATGCCTCGTCATGCTGGAAAAGAAGTGGCAACGATGAACCGGCTGAACCGGGACGATGTGAAAAACAAAACGAGGGAACACCAGCAGACAGGATTCGACGCAAAAGGAAAAGCACGCTTATTGACCCAAGATCTCCGCCATCTTGGACTTGATCGACAAGTTGGGTGTTTCTTTGGGCCTGCAGATGTATGGATTTGGCAATCACCATGTCAACTGTTCCGATTCACGTGGTCGCTTGAGGTGGCGAGATACAGCTTAACTCTTGCCATGGTTACGAAGTCGACGAGGCTGGATGAGCTAATTCGTCAAAAAAGCCACTGTGAATAGCGTGTGGCGACCTTGAAACGCTGATGTCGCCAAATATATATCAAGTTGGCAGGTTCAACTCCGTCCAAGTTAGACTTGAAGAAACTAATGGGTGTTAGCGATAAAACAAGAGCACGCCATTTAGAATCATTCCATGAAGCATTACATCTGAACACTGGACAATCTATCAGATATAGTGGTAAACACAAGACTAAATAAGACGAGTTTTTTTGTCAACGCCCAAGAATTCTAGAAGGATATAGCCATGCGTGTATATGAGCCTCTCCAACCAGAGTAGTCAAGTACAAAGGGAAAAAAAAAAGAAAGAGAAAAAAGAGAGAAAAGATAGAAGACAACTTGGTATAAAAAAAATAGCAGAGGAACAACCTTAAATAATAATATCAACGCCATAAAATGAGCCACCTTTCTTTCCGGGTATCATCCAAGTCGAGCATGAGATCATTCGGGGCTAAGAAACGAAATAGAAAACGAAGAAATAAATCGAAAGAGAGCAGAAGAAAAAAGCAATTTCGCAAACTTCGCAGGGTGATAAATATCAGTGGAGACAGAAAATGAAGAGGTCATAAGAAAGGCAAGGCGTCTGTCTATAAGCAACCGAGATATCATAATAAGAAAGAGAAAGAGAGGGAGGGCGAGAAAGAAGAAGCGGGGGAAAGGGAGATCATTTAAAAAGGCTGCGGTATTCCCGCATGCGCGCCTCTTGAACATCCCTCTTATCCAGTTTGCCGCGGTTCATGCTCATATCAGCAAGCTGCTGCTTCTTCTTGGCCAGATCGAGAATCTTCTCCTCGATGCTGCCCTTCATGATAAACTGGATCGTCTCGACGGGCCGTTTCTGACCGAGTCGGTGGACACGATCAACAGCCTGGGCGACAGCGGCCGGGTTATATTGCGGCTCCATGACGAACACCCGCGACGCAGCAGTGAGGTTGAGACCGACACCGCCGGCGCCGATGGTGGCGAGGAGGATGGTGATGGAGGGATCTTGGGCGAAGATATCGAGGGCCTTGCCGCGGGCCGCAAGAGACATGGACCCGTCCAGGCGAGTGAATCCGTTCAGGCCTTGGTCGCGCAGAGCTCGCTCAATCAGGTCCAGGTGTGAGGTCCATGCGGAAAAGACCACACTCTTGATCGGGGGCTCGCCGTGGAGCTGCTCGCTTTCGGCGGCAATCTCTTTCAGGTTATTTACCAGAGTGATAGTCTTCGTATGCGGGCCCTCGTAGTCGCCGAACTGCTTGCCCTGCTTTCGGGACTGTTGTTCTTGCGCGATATACTCTTCAAGGCCGGCCGGGGTGATGGTCGAATACTTTGCGGGGATCCATCCGTCACAGACTTGGCAGTTGACTTCCGTTTGAGACTGCGAGTCAAAGACCGGCTTCAATGCCGAGAAGCAGTCAGGGCACATAACATCATAGCAAGGCAAAAAGATCGCCATTGGCGCTTTGCGATCCACGGCCACGGCCTCGCTGATTGGCTCTTCCAAGCGTTTGTTGCACATGGCGCACTGGTCGCCCGACGACTCCTGCATCAGCAAGAACATGCCGTATGCCTTTCGGTCTGTAGCCGCTGCTGTGTCCTCGGCAGCGCCCTCTTCAAGATCGATAGCATCGTGCACGCTCAATCCCTTGACCCTCTCCCGGTCCTCGACATCAAGAAGGTCTTTGCCGTGCGCGCTGACCTGTCGCAGAATCATCATGGCTTTCAAAACGTGGTGGTACATGCGGCCGCCCATCTTGGTCTTGGTCTCGCCTGCAATAACGCGCATCATGACCATGGACTCGCTACGGAAGAACTCATGCAGGTGTTCTTCCTTCTCGGAGAAGCTCAGTGTGACGATTTTATCGGCACGTGGTGGCAGATCGATCTTGTCCTTGACACGTCGCAGTGTAAACGAGTCCACCAGCACCCGGAGGCTCGCAAGAACACTGGGGTCCCCGGTCTTGAATGGGCTCAGGATGTGATGAGTGAACCGGGTCCGGTCATTGTAGGGGAACAGCCCAAGGAATTTCGTCACAGACAAAAGATCTTCCAACCGGTTCTGGATGGGGGTTCCAGTTACCGACCAGCGTCGTTGGGAGTGGAGACCCAGGATAGCCTTAGTCTGAGCGGCATTTTGTTCCCGGATAGTATGAGCTTCATCCAGCACGATGCGGAACATGTTCATTTTTGCCAATGGGCTGGCCCCACGTTTGGAGCCCCTGCCGGAGATCTCGCTCAGAACTGTGCTGTAGGTCGTGATGACAAGATCATAGTTGGACAGTTCATCGACATTCGTCGTGCGCGAGGGCCCATGGAAAACATAGTATGTGATAGATTGCGGGTCAAGATGCTCCTTGATTTGGGAGATCCAATTGTTGACCGCGCTCAACGGGACAACCAAGAAAGTTGTTCGGGTGTTGCGAATTCCGGGGATCTGGCGGACGAGTGTTGGATGCGGCATCGTATTTTGCCATTCTTCAGATTCATCGAGCGAGGCCGTGACCAAGGACAATATACTCAGAGTCTTTCCTAGGCCCATCATGTCGGCCAGGAGACCACCGTATGACTGCGGTGGCTCTTCGTCAAGCACAATACCAGTAATGATTTCCCGATACTGTTGTCTCCCGTTGGCCCGATAGTCAATCCGCCACAGGGAATTGTTGTCCTCTTCTTTGGGCCCAAATTTGCGAGGCTTTTCCTTCTCTGTCATGAACCAGAGAGCCTGTTTCTGGTGTGGCAGAAGGGGCGTTTTCACAGACGGCGACGCATCCATGGTTGGGATATCTGCAGTGACGAGCTGATCGAACATCTTCATGACCGCATCATTGACCTCCTCCGCAGTCCGGACTTCAGTCCTGATGTTCTGTCCCTGCTTATCCCGCATGACATTGTTAGCAGCCGCCGCGGCGGCCAAAGCGCGTCGCCTCTCAGCGTGGGGATTGAAGACGGGAATGCCTTGTTCCACGGAGTTTGGAGTCGCCAGCCAGACATTATGCTGGCCTAAGTATCTGCCGACGACTCCGGCGTGCTGGCGCTGACCATAAAGATTGACAGAGACACGATAAACGCCCGAGGTAGGACCCCAGACAACTTCCCCTGGGGCCTTCCTTCGCATGTCCAACCGCGCTGTGATATCCAGCGGCAGGACTGGCGAATCCAGCAAAGGACACAGCGCCTGCGCTGTCTTCCCATCCACCACGCCGAAGATTTTGCTAGAAGGATCGGCCACATCGATGCGACTATTCTCTTGGCCACTCTGGCGCTGGACTTCAAGTTTCATTGATGGCCAGTCATGCGAGAAGTCACCGAAAAGAGGATTTGCCTGTGGCTTGGGTACCAAACTGGCGTTTATCGTTGCGCCCTCAATTTTGCCGTAGCAGACTCGTTGGGTGCTGAGGTTATTTGACCCTGTGACTTGCAAGTCATCGTCGTCCTTGGGTGTGTTCGGGATATCTGCAAGACAGTCAGTATATACCAAAACGGGGCAGGGGGAGTCCGGCATCCTGCACAAGGGCCATACCCATTGTCAAATCCACAATGTCGGATGCGGCGGGGGTTGGGGCGGGGGTTGTCTCTCCCTCTTTCATCCACTTCCGCAGTCCAGTATTGCCAGAGATAGTGACTGGTTTATTTGTCGTCGCCAAGGTCTCGTCTGCCGTCCTGACCCTCTTGGAAGGCTGATTCCGGCGCTGTTCCACTCCATAGACACCTTCGATCAAACTGCCGGAGTGTACGACGTCTTCGCCGTCGCTGATATCGTAGAAACTGCGCTTGGCATCACTCTCATTTCCGTCGTCATGCACGCTGGTGAATTGTACGGCCAGGTCGGAGTCGATCGGAGTAAGGTCGTTCGGTGCCGGACTCGAGGTCGTCGAGGATAGTCTCGGGGAAGAGTCGCGGGTGGCGGTGCCGAGAGCGCGCGCAGCAAGGACTGTACCTGAAGGCGCCATAGGAGGGGCAGGGTTGCGAGAGATCCCGTTCGGAGTCTGCGGTCTGCCTGGAAGAAGTGAGCCCGGGGAGTCGACCGAGTCAAGTGGGATGGGATCCATAGGGGGACGGGGGGGACGTGGGAGGGGAAGAGGGCTTCGAGGCTGTTTCCACCTCACCGAGGGATGCACTGGTCGCCATGGAATCCAGATCGCTGGGATCGGGGGAGGACGAGTTGATATGATTACCGTTGCTTCGAGCCCGTTTCTGGGAGGCCTTCGGGTCCAAAAGCATCGCGGCGTGGGACGCCATGATGACTGAGAGGTGGTCGAGCGAAGATTATATATGCTGGGTCAGGTTGATCCAGAAGTAAAGAGCGAGGCGCAAAGCGAGACACCGAGGTTTCGAGGTTCATGAGAGATGGGGCAGGTGACCTGAGGAACGAGGGGCGCGTTCCGGGCGCGGGATTCGCAGGGCGTCGGGTGGCATTTGAGGAATGGAAGAGATTCAAGTGAGAGCTGGACAGTCAGCTCCGTCGCTGTCCTTGGGTTTGAACGAAGGAAGATGACAAAAGTCGGCGACAGAAGATGAGCATGACCTCACACGCGAGGAGCAGCCTGTTCGGAACCGCCCGCCGATAAGACCGCTTATCTTCCTAGGGTAAGTGCATCTAGTCAAGGTAGAAAGCTGCGGCATTCTCCAATTTACACAATTTGGCACAACTGGCAGACGATGCAGGTATCATAGAATTAGGTCTCGTCATATATGCTACATGAGGCAGTCCGCTCAATCATTGCGCCCGAACAGCCCGAAAAAAGGTCTATATACAACACTGGGGTTCCTATCGTGTCCGAAGGACTCCTGCAAAATGCCCCTCAAAGAAACGCTGGAAAATAACAGCTGTGGGCTGAAATAGAGGAAACAGAACAGTCGAAAAGGCGAGATGAGAGAATAAAAAACAGGGAAAAACGAGGTAGGGCGAGGCATTCGAACCTCAGCACCATGTGAAAACGGGGTTTTTGCTCTTGACGGCCTCCAGTCGTTCGACGATCACCTTGCGCTGGTTACCTTCCATGCCCTCGGCAGCCGCATATCCAAGATCGCCTTCAAGATCATCACTGCCGAAAGTGTTGACATGGGGGATGCGGAACGACAGGGAGCCGCCATTCTTGCGGTGTTTGGTGGGACGAGGGGGCAGCGACGGCCACCCATCAAGAGACCTGCCATGCGATCCATGCATAGTCGGGCGACGAGGGCGTCCGTCAGTCTTCGGAGTACCGATCAAGGTCTCGGTTTGATTGTTCTCTCCGGTGGTGTGACCACGTGAAAGTTCGAATCGGTTCGGGTTGGGAAGTTCGCTCGGTGTAGAGTCAGGTTCCAAGAGATCGCCCTCGCCCTCTGCATTCCGCTGAGCAGAGACAGCCGCACTAATATCCATCTCCTCATTTTCGGGATCGTAATTCATTGTTTGTTGCCGTTGCCGGTCTGACGAAGGCGCCCGCATGGGGATGGCAACCGGAACGTCCACCAGGTCGTCCCACACGCAAACTCGAGTCCGTCGAGTCAGTTCAAGGGGACCATGATCTGGGTGCTTCAACGTCTCGACCACGTTCCACGCCTGGCCCTTCATGACCGCGATTTGACGTGCGAACATGCTCTCCTTGAAGTCGTCATCCTGTGAGAAAACCCGGCGCAAAGATGTTTGTGTGCCGCTCCACCAAGCAGTTGACGTCAAGAGAGGAAGGAAATGATCGCGAGTCTTCTGCGTGAAAGGTTGTCCGATCAAAGACACTGGCAAGAAAAGCCAGCCGAAGGGAAAGCTGCGCCACTACAATGTATTAGTATGAGGCCATCAAAATTTGGGACGAATCAAACTTACGGCATCCGGGTGTTTCCAAGGCCATGAAAGACTATTGTCGATGGCACCGATTTGAACTGATGCTTTTTGTTCATTCGAGTCTAAAGGAGTGCCGGTGCGACTGACAGCCATCATAGTTTCATGTCGCTTGTAGGGAAGGGATGAGCTGTTTGTTCCATTAGAGTTCACCGACACCGGTCGAGGAGGGGGCATAAGTTCGTCCTCGTCGTGCTTCGGTTGAGTCTCGTTGGCCTTGGGAGGGTCCGCCACAATGGAGACTTGCTCGGTGCCCCAGTCGATCTTGATCATCCAGTTATCCAGACCGCGATCCGTGTTGCGCATGATATAGTCGAGAATGACGAGCTTCTCCAACTCCTCGCGGAACGACAGCTTGAGATTCTCTGTCCAGTGGAACCGTCGCTCGGCGCTTTCGTCGCGCGGATTCGGCGAGGGCATATAAACGTTGTCCTCGTCGTCCTCGTCGTCGGATTGCACCCCGGAAGGACGACAAGCCTCGTTCCAAGGTCGCTTCTTGCGCTTCGGGGCATCCTCGGTGCGAAAGCCATTGTTGGCCTGGTCGGGCCACGGATGCTCGCGAAGGAAGATATTGGCATCTCGATACCCTTTGAGAAAGACTTGGAAACTGCCTGCCTTGTGGGGTAGCGACTTCTTTCCTTTCCACGCCTTCCTGCGGTCCCAGAAATCATAGAAGAAGGATTTCGATGACAGCCACACGATATCGGTATAGGGGACGAGATTCGTGTGGAGACGGGCGTCGAGGACATATGCGGCAGCTTCAGACACGTAGGACAGGTTGGGAATGAGACACGCTCGCCCGAAGAAGCAGGGGAACAGATTGCGATGAATCCACTTGGTCCATTTAGGGTTTCGCGATGCATAGGGTTCCTCATCCTTGGGTTTGAACACACCCACGACCTTTCCTTCGGTGTTCCGGGCAAAATAGCTACCTGAACTGCCCTGCGAGATCATTCGGGGATGCACGTCGAGTTCAATTGCCACGCGAACACTCTCGATGATCTCTTCGAACTCGGCTCGCGCTCTCCGCTGCTCGCCCTCGAACTCGTCAGACTCGAGAGTTTCCGCGGATACGGGGCGAACGCCATCGGGTGGCTGGAAGACCGAGTGATAGATCTCCAATTTTTCCTCTTCGTATGTTTTGCCCTTGACCCGGTTGAGCTTGAACTTGGCGGCAATCTCCTCAGCCCACCGTTCCAGACGCGCATTGATGGCCTTTATGTCGACCCCCGAGTTCTGACGGCCTCGTCGATAATGAAACCCGCTGTGTCTGCGCCGATGCCCGGGAGGCGTGGCGAGACCGGACGCCTGCATCTGGGCTCGGGAGGAAATGGGGGCGTAACGAGGGGCCGAGGTAGATACCGTCGAGGACGCGGCGCCAAGTTCGTCATCTTCGTCGGAATCATCGTGTAGGTAGGCTCGCTCTTCCTCTTCTTGGGCGAGACGAGCGTAGCCCGAGGTGGCAGGGCGATTTTTTGGCATGGTGGATCACAGAGAAATCTATAGGCAAAACAGGCCAAGACAAAGGAAGGAGAATAGAATAAAATAAATAAGATCAAACGAAGGACACGAAAATTCAATGCATTACGGGAGCAGAGAGAAGGCCAAATGGAGAGAGAAGGAAGGCAAATCTACCTTAATATTCTAGGCAGGGGGCACTTGGTACGGTGACACGGCAGTTACAGAGGCGGTGACAACTTTGTATGGCGGCATCGATGGTGACCGACGTGTCTCTGGTAATTCCAAGACGCACCGCCACACATCGGCTCCACCCCCTAAACGCGCATAAAAGGGGGTCACGTATCAACTATGAGATGGAGGATGTGGTGCTAAATAAATATAAGTGATGATACTGAAGTCATTGTAATCATATCATAATTGTCAAAGAATTGCCACGATATATGATCCATAGGTATCCATTAAACATATATAGATTTCCTAGATCAAATCCAATTGACCCTCAACCAAGGAAACCTACTCAGTTGGACGTGGAATAGTATAGAATAGTATCAAATAATATCCAACAATATTCTACACCCCAAAATAGCCCCTCGAACAAACATTAACCGACGAGGCAGGACCAGAGACATTCCGGCAGCAGAAACATGCCAACCTGGTAAGTTGTGTATGGGGCGCGATAAGTGATAATTTCGCGATAATATTCAGGATAAGATTGCAAGTCTCTTCATCCCTCGCGACCCACGTTCACTTCGAGTCGTTCATTTTCATCTCGCGCCTGTCGCTCATTTAGTTTTTTTTAGTCTGTTCATCAGGCTCTTCTCGCTGGCGACACTTCGGGTCTTTTTTTTTTCTTCTTCTTGTTCCATTGCTTGATCTGTTTTTGTGCAATTTGTCCAACCTGGCCCTGCGACACTCGTCGGTCCTTTCAATTCGGTCTGCGGCCGAATTTCGATTGATTCCTCGCATTCTCCCTCCACGGTGGCTTCCATCCTCTACCGGGCGTCGCCCATCGACCCGGCTCTCCAACCTCCCTCGCCCCAGAACCGCGATCTCTCCCGCTACGACGCCTCGTCTACCAACATATCCCCTCCGCAATCTTCCACCGAAGCCAGTGTGTCACGATTCGCTACGTTACCAGAATTGAGTAGTTTGGGAAAACGCAAAGAATTGGACCGCGATAGCCTCCCTAATTCGACCACCGTGACCAGCTCCCTCCCCGGATTAGCGGCACTCGCGTCAGTTGCCTCGGCCCCTACATCTAATCTACGGTATGTTAATCTACACCATGAAGATGGAGAAGAGGAGCGTGTCACTGGGGTATCTCGAGGATATCTCGTTCCAGGCAACGCGACTTCCAGGGATAGGAGAAGGGAAAGTGAAAGAGAAACGGGGAAAAAGAAGGACGATTGAGCTGATAACCCCCCAGCGCATCCAGCAATGCCATGAGCATGGCCAATATGACGTACACGACCTCATCACCGGCGGCGACGACAGCAGGGCAAGGCAATAATCCGGTGAGTTGGCTTATCACTTATCTGCGAGGTTATCGCGGGCTGGGGGGTCTTGGCACCACCCGATCCGTGCACTTCTCAAATTCCTTATCGACTCAAATCTCAATCTTATCATCCTCCCATCCCATTATCACCTTCGCCCTTCATCATCATGGCGACCACACTGGCTGACGACAAGCGTACTCAATTACAGCCTGTCTGCCAAAACTGCGGCACCTCGACTACTCCCCTGTGGCGCCGCGACGAACTCGGGTCTGTTCTCTGCAACGCCTGCGGTTTATTCCTCAAGCTCCACGGTCGTCCTCGTCCGATAAGCCTGAAAACCGATGTGATCAAGAGTCGCAACCGCGTCAAGACCGGCCAGGGCCCCAAACGGAAGGTTAGTTCGCGACACCAAAATTTTTTCTCTTCCCTCCACGTCGCCCGATAAGAGATTTGCCTGTACTGACCCGTCGCGCTCGGCTAGTCCGGAGGACCTATCGACACCAATGGCCTGGCAGCTTCACGATCAGAGGCAGGGACTCCTCCCCTTGGCTCACAAGGATACCGTCGCGCGTCGCGTAAGATGTCCCCGGGCCATTCGGATCGGTCCAACTCCCCCTTGTCCCGGACGGAGACGCCGGGCCTCGCGGCGATGCACTCGCATAACTCGAATATCGCGCCACAGCACATGTTCGACAGCGTCACTTTGGGCGACAACACCTTGAACTCTTCCGGCAGCCTCCCCTCTCTTCAGCTGCGGCAATCCTCTCCCTCCGCAGCCGACCGCCAACCCGACTCCCCCCAGACCTACGAAAGCATCCTGGCCCTCAACTCCTCTCTGAAGACACGCGTGAGTGAACTGGAGTTTGTCAATGAGCTGTTCCGCGGTCGCGTCGCAGAACTCGAACAGAGTGACGCCAGTGCGCGTCGATCCGAGATGATCGTCCGGGACTCGGAGGTCCGTCTGCGCCGGTCGCTCGAGGAATCCCAGCGTCGCGAAGAGGATCTCAAACGACGTGTGGGCGATCTTGAGCGCCAGTTGGGCTCCGGCGATCACGAGAGCTCGGGTGAGCCGCAAGCGAAGAAGATCCGCCTGGCGGACGTGGTGGAACAGTCGGAAGAGGAGCCGCAGATCAAATCGCCCAGCGCTTAGGTTCTGCCGACTCCGCTCTGTTTGTTCGACGGTTGCCTTCGGATCTCTCCCAGTCTTTTTGATACCCTTCACGATTCTTTCGTCATTGGTGGCTGGAACTCGAAAGAAGAAAAAAAGCTCAATAATTGGTTGATTCTAATATCTTTCTGTGTTTTTGTTGACCGACGCTGTGTTCGAGTACTCTTTTTGTCTTTTTTTTTTTTTTTTTTTCTAATTTGATTCTCGCCGTGTATGTCCACGGGTGTGTACGGACTCTTCAATATGCTTCTAATACTACTTTTCTTTGCCGAACACGAGGCTCTGATTGCCTTAAAAAGATTCAGTATGGAGTTATTTCTGGACCTTTGTTCTGTTGGTCGTATAGGGTCCGCTTGTCGCAATATAGAAATGGCCGAGGTGGATGTTGATCTAATGTTGCCTTGATAGAAACACAGCCAATGAGGTAGATGTCTTTATAAGCTAGACTTGATTGTGTAAATGTGCATGTTGCGTGCATAAAGTCCAGTCAGGTCAGAGGTAACATCCATCCAAGGATTATCTCTCATATCGGTAAGCCGGCCTTTGATGTCCATACTCCGAGTGGTCCGTCAATTGTGGTGAGATGTGGATCGCATCCAAGAATTGAAAAGAAAAAAAGTTCAACCGAGATAATCCCGTTTTTCCCGACCCAGTCTATGTACTGTACACATCCTTATTTTCTTGACACACTGTTCCATGATTCCATGAAATATAGCTGGGACTATGCAGCCTTGTCTTTGGATGTATGCACCAGCAGTGATTGCATCGCCAAGCTTTACCATGCAGCTCACTGCATCGGGGGTTTATGTTAAGAAAAAACCAAGATTTGTCGCGTGGAACAGGGGGTGGGTCCCAAGATTTGATGCTTTGTATAGGGCTAGAATTCAATTGACTTTAGGACCACGTTTTGACGATAGAACGATTATTTTCGGCCCGTTGATTTTCATAACCCGGTTTCCACAGTAGCACTCATACGGTGGGTTTAGTCCCGGTAATCCCAATTTTCATGTCGATCCGCGGCCACGTTGTTGATGATCTACGGCTGTTTACGGGCACACTAACAGGACGGATGAACTAGAAGGAATGAAACTAGAGAGTACTACTCACTGGTACGGTGAATCTTGTACCACGTAGTAACAGGAAGATCTTCCCAAATAATATCTCTGTCATCCTCCAGCCTCGTGTGCTAAAGGAATCTCTGACTCCGTCAGACTTTCAGCCCCCACCACAAAAAGTCATGGTCGTTTCCCGTATATCGGGGCCAGCAGGATGTTGGCCCCCATTGAACCCCCGATTGGGTTGTCCCGTTTGTACAGTTCGTCGAAGGATCACTAGCACCGTGCCCCATCTTTTGAGGGGGATGGACCATGATGCCAACCCTAATATAATGAACGGACCTGCTCGGATCGTGTCTCCGCTTCGTTTATTCTGTTCTTTCCTTTCCTTCTTGTCTTTGCTATGATGAGTGTCGTTTAATCGTTAATCTTTTTTTCTTTATTCTGCGGTTCTTCTGCCTTTCGCGACAGAATGACGAGCTCTTCGGATTTGGGCCAACTCGCGCACGATGCCGCCGCCGCAACATGGACCTTCACGGCTATCTCGACGATCCTATTCTTCATGCGCACCTTTTCACGGCTGCGTCTACATAGGGAAGCTCTCGGCTGGGATGACCTGGTGATAACAATATCATGGGTAGGAAACAATCTTCAACTATCGCCATGGAATATGCAGCACTAACATCCAAGTATAGATGCTCAATATCTGCCGCGCCTCCTTCCTCCAAACCACCCTCAACACAACCCACAAAGTCATCTCCGCCCCCGACGTGCCCGCCCTCATCGCCTCCGCCGCCTTCTGGGCCCTCTTCACCTCCGCCTGGTCCTACCTGACCATTGCCCTGCCCAAGCTGGGCGTGGGGATCCTCATCTGCCGCCTGTTCCGGCCGCAACGCTGGCTGCGCGCGGCAATCCTGACGTTCTGCATAGTGCTGAGTATCCTGGCTATTTGTGTTATCATTGTTTCCTTTAAGCAGTGTCATCCGGTGGCGGGACAGTGGAATCCTTTTGCTCATCCGGATGTGCGGTGCTGGAATCCAAAGATTCAGTTGGTGCTTGCTTCTACTACCACGGGTATGTGTTCTTCGTGGAGGATTTAACTGTCTTTCTTGCCCGATACTTTCTGTGTCTCTGGATATATCTGATGCTGATCATTTTAGGGTTCTCTGCCTTCGCGGATCTGGCGTTTACTATCTACCCCATCATCGTGATCTGGAATTTGCAGATGCCCGTTGAGAACAAGATCAGTGCCATGGCATTGATGAGTCTGGGTGTTGCGTGAGTATCGCCAGCTATATTCTCTGGATCTATTTGTCTCCAGACAGTCAAGACACATAACTAACAAATAATATAGATCCTTCGCATTCGCCATAGTCAAGCTATACTGCAACATCCTAATCAGCGACGCAAACAGCACGTTCGACATTCTATGTATGTTTTATTTTTTTTCCCACCTCCCTCTTATTCTCTCTTGTTCCTACATCAACCACAATACTAACCAATATATAATAGACGCCTGCATCCGCTTCGTCATGTGGAGCAGCATCGAAAACGACTTCGTCCTCAGCGCCGCCTGCCTACCCGCCTCCCCGCCCTTCTTCCGCGCTTGCAAGCGCGTGCTCAGCTCGCAGATCACGCAGTTCTCTTCTGGTCGCCACACTTCCGATCCCATCTCGACGACCTCCTACAAGTCGTTCAAGTGGGGTGGTAGCCGGAATCTGCCGGGCACTGTGGAGCTCACTTCGAAGGATGAGGCGTTGCCGTCACCGGGGTTTGAGGGGATTAAGGTTGGGGTGGAAATTAGTCGGACGTCGAATTATATATAGTCTTTTTTCTTTCGTTTCTTTTCTTGTCTTTATTTTTATTTTGGTTGTACATTTTTACGGGTGATGTATTTAGAATTTATATGATTTCAATATCTTTTATTTGATCTGCGGGGGATAGGCGACACTCATTCAATGTACCTTTGATATGGTTGATCAGTCAAAGGTACATTATTGTTGGAATGCAAATGATGATTGCTGGTCTGCGGAGCACCTAAACCGACAGGTATAGGGTGACTCGAGGGCACAGCTATCGCTATCTAGTTGTAATTTTCAACGATATATCTTAGAATCCAGCTAGATGGCAAAAAATGGGCCTTCATATCAATGACTGTTCTCCTGTACTATGTACCTTATCCACTCGAGGAAAAAAAAAAAAAAAACCAATTACCGTGCCCGAGTTCTCCCACTCAGAACTTGTCACCGAAAGAATATTGTCGACCGGTCGGCGTGGACAAGGGGTCTTGTAGAAGAGGCTTAGCGGGATAGCGTGGTAACCATGCTAGCAAGTACACAAGTCAGCTGCTTGTATGAGATGCTTTTAATGTGGAAAAGAATATGGCTCTTTCAATATAGATCAAGCACGACGATTACTGTTGTAAAAACACCGGATATGTACAATAAATAAACCACCAAACAGAATGGAATCTAGTACGAGCAAACCGCAAGAAAGAAGAACCCAAAAGAAAGACAGATGCAAAACCAAGTCTATATCTATGCATCGTGTGTATATCGTCGACACCAGCCGAGCAACCAACAAAATCGAGCATGGAATGCACTCGAGAAGGGACAGGAAAATCTTAGAGAAAGTTCCCGAGGGTTTCACGCAACCCGGTAGCTTGGCTTCTTCCCCTGAGACTGATTGCGCCTCTCCCGAATGATACTCCACATACAAACCCCGAGACCGGCAAGCCCGGAGAAGAAGGTGAAATAGTATGCCGAGCGGTAGCAGCTCAGTCCTTGGCGACACTGACGGTCCCCATCTCTTCCAACAACGGAATGGTGGTCGTAGATGGCGCCGTACAGGAGATTAAAGACGTTGGAACTCAGAACAGGGGCCAGGGTCATGACACCCCAGTTCTGAGACAGACCGTTGATCCCGAAGGTGTGTGCTGTCAGCGAAGGGAAAACGCCGAACAGGAAGCCGTAGGCCAGTCCGGTGAAAGAAGAAACGGCCACGAGGTTGTTGGGGTCGGAAATGGAAGCTCCGGCAAGTTGGGTCAGGGTAAAAATCACGGCCGAGGTGAAGAGGCACCAGAATCGGGACAGCTCAAGCTCCTTGACAAGAAAGTCGGAGCCAATACCTAGACACACAAGGCTAAAGTGAGTGACTGTATTATACACTGGAACATATCGAGGGTCTGCATACCACTTGAGAGACGCCCGAGGAAATTGCCGAATGAAAGTACCGAGACGTGCATCACTTGTCGCTGTTGGATAAACTTAGGGGTGGTCCTGTCGTTGTAAAACTGCCATAGTGCCTTGGCCTGGTCGGGATTAGCATGAAATCAGGGATACTCGAGAGACCTTCTTACGCTGTTGCCAATGTTACTGCAGATATTGTTAGCACCTAGATCCATACTGGCGTAAGGCATAAAACATACTTGATAGTCATCAATCCAATGCCAGACAGGAGCACCATAGTCATGAACAGCTGCCAGAACTCTACCGTCCGAAGCATGGCCATACCTCTGATATCGGGTTGCGACTGCTCGACAGTGACATCGGGGAGGAAATCGTCGTCCGAGCTATCGATAGACGATCGCGGCTCGTGTTTGGAGTTTTTGGAGACTAACGATGAACTTTCGTTCAAGTCATTGCTGTAGCCTCGGGCGCGTTGGGTTGAGGCACGGGTGTTCGAAGCAGAGAGGGACCGCGAGTGGGACCGCGCATGAGTTGTGTGCTCACTCAGAAAAGCCCTTGAGCTATGCACGTCTGGTTCCTGGAAACTCTCCGATGCAGATGCATCTGTCGGTCGGCGCATTCTTCTCGATTCGGTTGGACGGCGTGAGTCTCCGTGTGATACCGACGTATAGGACTCGACTTCGAAGATCCGGAGGAAGGGCATTGAAACGAGACACAGGATAGAGGTGCCAAGGGCGAGTAGCAGCAGGAAATTGCCGGTGTCCTCTTTGAAAATGAGGGTGGAGATAGTAGACCAGAACATGGCGCTGAGCCCAAGAGCAGCCAGAGGAAATGCAGTTGCTGTGCCGCGGTGGTTAGGGTAATTGGAGGCGGCTGATTAAAACAGATAAGTCAGGGACTGGCGCATAATCGGAGCTGGCTGAACATACCTGTCTTGATAGCGCCAGTAAAGGCAGCGCAACCGCCGGTACCCGTAAGGAAAGTAAAGAAGCACAAAAAAACAACTGGGACGGATCCCGGACCACTCGCATACGCTGAAAACAGAGGATGTTAACGAAAGTCGAACAGAATAGCCGAGTCAAAGACATACATAAATGAATGGGATAGTAGCCCACCACCAGACAGGCCGAGCCGACCAGCGACATCAACCGAGGGCCCTTCGAATCAGTCAACAGACCCAATGGGATGCCCATCGCATACATCCCGAGGTTTCCCGCGGCCCCCTAGAAATGGTCAGAACCGGCATTCCACACTCAAGCAATGCGAGACCCACGATCAGATTGCTCTCGGTCGACGAGAGCTTCATGCGGTGGGCGAATTGGGGTGCCCATGCCGAGTAGGCATACTGTAGCCAGGTGTCAACCTTCATCCGAGCGTGGGGCCAAACCCCGGGGAACATCGCGCACATTGGTTCCACACGACAGAGCGACCAGCGTCCCTGCGATGACGGAGATCATCCGTGCAGTGCTATTATCAGAGCCAATCATTTTCACTACGAAGTGCCTTTTTTTATATTCCTCCTCAAGTCGACCGTCAACGGGTGGACACGGCGCAATTCGGCCAGGCGGTTTATCGGAACGAGCGAGTGATAAGGTCCTCAGTCGGCAAACACGAGATTGACCAGCGCAGGGACATTGAATCTGGTTAGAAAAACATAGAAAGAAGAGAGACAGAAGGAAAAATGAGCCCGGAGAGAAGAGATAAAAGAGGAGAAGAGTCGCGTGTCAGGAGCCCCAGAAGCGTCGTAATCGTAACTGGAGATAGCGGAGCTTGGCGCCAAGATGGCACGTGTCCTATCAGCCCTGCCAGGCTTAATTAAAGCTATCCATGCATATAGTACTAAACACTATATTGAAGGGGGTTTAGGCGTAGTGTAGAAGGGAAATACATTCATGGACGAGTTCAGAACTTGGTATTTGTCAGTATGACGACGTTTTCAGTTAGAAATGTAGGAGAGCCAAAAATAGGAAATAACAAATAGATTGAAAAAAAAAAGCCATGATCACTCACTTCTGTTTGATAAACTAATTTCTAAGTACCTCTGTCATCCTTAAATCCGTGGATCCATGGATATCTCCACATCCTATCTAGTAAAACGGCTGGCTCCACTATCTTTCCATTTCCAGCTCGGCCAAGTATTCAAATAGCGCATAGTATTTTGTATAATCCCCCTATAACCCACTTCACCCTGGACTAACCACGTACATCTATTTCAGGATCACAATAAGCCTTGCTCTACCAATTCCCCATCAACTCCGCCTGACCAGAGTTAACTCGGTCAGTGCTATATTATCTCTTTCTCCTGCATTACCCCTCTTGTCGAAATGGTTATAAGGAGACAAAAGATTCGAAGAACTCTCTGGGCTAAACGGCTCCAAATTGAAAAATGCAAATCTATCTATCTCTCACCCCCCGACTTACGGACCTTTGGTATACAAGCATCTCAGGTAGACTTCACAGATGATGGCCTTCTGCATTTCGAGCCTCGTTTCTTTGAGCCCCACCCGGAGCGAGTTCTTGAGAAATATCCGATCGATTCTGCAAAGAATGATTAGGATATTCGTCGGCTTCACTGTATTCCCACACTTCAAGATGCCATGGACACGATACAAGCGAACCCTCCTGCCGCAGAAGATCCCCTTGGAGCAGCTCAGAAGTTGTTCAAGGAGAGACTTGAAAGATTTCATTACCGGGATGAAGATCGTTTCCGCTGGAGCTGGGGCCATCTCGACTACGAGCTTGATTCGCTTCGAGAGGGTGGACCCTCAATCTTCTGTCTTTCAGATATCGCGGGCTTGCAGAAGCTTGTGTACGTAATTTATGAGCACACCCTACCTGGGTCATGTATATATGGATGAGTGGTGACGCTAACTTCTTGTTAGGCCCGAGAGAAAGCACGGCCCTGCCACGTACGAAGCATGGCCGTTGGACTGGAAAGAAGGGATGTTTACAGAAGAACATCATGAAACTTCACCTCTGCCACATGCCATTTGTAATATTGTTGCCTGCGTTGATGCGACGGTCACAGATCAGCATCTCACTTTACATGAGATGAGAGCTATCATGAGAATGATTGTTATTCGAGCCTGTAGCACGCGCCGCCGAAAGTATCCCATATACACAGTAAGTGCCCGTACAAGATATCCATTGATCTCATGCTGAGAAGTAATTCAATTCTTACAATGCGTGGGCAGACAGCATGGCAGAATTATCGAAGTTGTTGTTGAAGGGAAGCGAATTTCTCTACAGTACTCCCAACTCTGGAGCTTCGAGGTCGAAGATACAGCGCCGGTGGAACCCTTCATTCGCTACATCATCAGTCAGCCTGTTGGGAGGGAGAGGCGTTCCGTCCATGCTGACTTGCCTGTAGACTCGCGTGCTGGCGTGCATTCGGGATAATTGCTATATTCTGGGTTACATAAGAAAGAATATGTTTTTATTTTCTTGCTTGCTTGCGGATTGACTTGATAGCATTGCCATATATTTGAGAGCACTGTTCACAGGCTATGCCCGTGGACACATCACGAGCGGCGTTAGATAGAAGAGGTGCACAATTTATGCTTGAAGTATGCAGGTAACAGTACAAAGAAAAAGAATATTGTTACGAAATCAGAACAGTTAATCGTGAACGACATTCATTGTAGTAGAAGGAACTGCCCAGAGAGCAAAAAAAAGATCTATATCGTATCATTTGAACATGAAAAATACCGAACCATTTCTTTTCTCCCTGCTGGCAGGCCGCCTCGTCGGCCCGGATCTGGCGCTCGCCGAAGTGCCGGGGGGTGGCCAGTTGGCCACTCATGGGGCGGGTGTGCTATCTGCTTTTAGCTCGAATAGGGTTATTATAAAGAATGATTCAGAAGACTTACCAGAAGTCTTCGAGGCATGAGCCTCGCCGGAGAGAGAAAGGGGGGGCATGACTCCCGGGCGGCATTATCCCCTACTAATCGTTAGTATCCCATGCCGATCTAAAGAGACGCGTTGCACTAGGGGAGGCGTCAAAAAAGAGCTTACCTGTTGTTCCCGAGGCATTAGTCTCGTCAGGGCCTGGGTCGGGGACCGGGGGTTGACCTGGGCATCATTTCCCTCTGCTCATTGTAAGTATCAATGCAGGGGGCGGTGTTTCTTGGGGTGGGAGTTTGCTTACTCTTCGAGCCGAGAGGTCCTGTCAGCGTATTAGCATTCTAGATAGGTATCCGTATCAAGATTGAAGAATGGAAAACATGACTTACGCTTGTTAGACCTGACCACTTTGTAGTCGAGAGTTGCGAGGGTAAGGAGGAAGATGTGGGAAGATATACAAAAGAGAGATGGTTGAGAGTCAATTTATATATCGACTGAGGGGGGGGGGGGGGGGGGGGGAACTCACTCAAAACGTATATGTGACTATAGGGATGAGAAGATAATTTATATAGATAGCTATTTTATTACTACTGTTATTATTTCACTAGTGTTTTTCTTCTCAACTCTTTGGTTAACATAATTTTATATTTATCTTTTCATCTTTTTCTAATCTTTTTTCTAATATCTATTCCTTATACCTTAATATTTTATTATTTTTTCTAGTATAGGTATTTATATATTTCCTATTGCTTTTAGAAGGGAATCTATAGAGAGAATATTTACTCCTCTTTAAAAAAATCTAGGCTAATTACTACATAGATGGATGTCATGTAGGCAGTTAAAAACTCAACAAACGATATATGCTTGAGCAATTATTGGGAGTTGCGTAGCCTGTTAGCTGGGTTCTGACCCTAAACCAGTCTATTTATGGCTAGCCCCACCTTCATCCAGTGAGGAATACCAGGTGCTTAAGGCCATTTAGTATGAAAGCCATAGTGCAAGGCAGTGCAAGGATACAAAAAGACCGACCAAATTCCATTCTTAGCTTAGGCAATCCCAACTACCGAACCAATGGAATGCAAAAGTTAATAACTTGTGTCTGACCTTTATTATTAATATCATTAGCCGGAAGCTCTCTATCCGAATCGGCCCATGTAGAAGCAACATCCATGGATACTAGGCAGCTTGATAATGATGGGATATAGGCATATGTATTTGCTCTCTTTTTCCCAGATATTGAAAAGATCTTCAATTTCGAGACTGCGTTTTCTGCTTTTTTAATTTTATTTGCTTGGGCAAAAAAATGTCAACCAAACCCGGATATCACATCGAGGGGCCGTGAGTTTATACCAAAAATTCAAAATTTCCTATTGATCTTGGTGGTTCTAATAATATTCTCTCTGCTACCAGTCCTGGCACCTTTCTCCTTGCTACCTGTCTCCCACTGCTCCTTTACTTTTTGTTCTTCACCTGCAATGACAAGTCGGGCTGCCCGGCACCAGCCCTGCTCGAGTTAAGGACTATCTCTCTGGAAACGTTGAAAGCTCAGATCCCATGGCCCGAGAATGGGTTGAAGGGCTTGGCTAGCTGGGAAGCCACCAGCTGGGTGCTAGCTTATTATTTCCTCAACCTGCTCCTTCACCGAATACTTCCTGCGCAGGAGGTGTTGGGGACCAAGTTACGTGAATCCGGCCGTCCTCTGAAATACCGATTTAATGGTAAGGACTATCTGCCCCATTAACTTTATGTTGATTACAACCCGCTCATCTTTGGAAGCATTCTCCACCACTCTCGCCCAACTGATCCCCTGCGTCATTGGAACCTATCACTACGGCGCAGGTTTCCCTCTGTGGACATACATCGACAGGAACTACCTGCAGATCCTGACAGCCAACATCCTACTCGCCTACGCAATCTCCATCTCTCTATACATCCGCAGTTTCAGCATCAAGCCAGGAAACAGCGAGTTACGAGAGCTCGCGCGCGGAGGCTGCACAGGAAATCTAATCTACGACTGGTGGATGGGGCGCGAACTCAACCCACGGATTACGCTTCCACTACTCGGCGAAGTGGACATCAAAGCAGCACTAATGATGCGGCCGGGCCTCACAGGCTGGTTGTTCCTCGACCTCGCCTTCGTGGCAAAGCAATACCGACTGCACGGCTACATCTCCGACAGCATTGTCTTCGTCGCCGCGGTCCAAGCCTACTACGTGCTGGAGGGCCAGTTCGCCGAGCCCGGCATCGTCGGCATGATTGACATTGCGACGGACGGGCTGGGGTTCATGCTCACGTTCGGGGATATTGCCTGGGTACCTTTTCTGTATTCGACGCAGTGCCGGTATCTGGCTGTCTACCCGGTGCATTTGGGATGGACAGGGACGATACTGGTTGGGGTGGTTTTCGCTGTTGGACTGTATATCTTCCGGGCATCCAACTCCCAGAGAAACACCTTTCGCACGTCGCCCCAGCACCACAGTGTCGTTGACCTGCCCTACTTGCAGACTAGACGAGGAACCAGATTGCTGACTGGTGGCTGGTGGGGTCTGGCGCGGCATATCAACTATTTTGGTGATTGGTTGCAGGCCGTGCCGTTTAGTTTGCCGACGGGCTGGGCTGGGTATGTGATTCTTGCTGCTGATAGTGCTGCTGCCTCGGATGCAGTCGTGCAGATGGGTGATGGTCGGGTGGTGGTGCAGGGAGCAGCTCGGGGCTGGGGGGTTGGCTATACGTATCTCTATGCCGTCTATTTTGCTGCTTTGCTTCTTCATCGGGAGAGACGCGACTGCGAGGCGTGTTCGGAGAAATATGGAGAGGATTGGGAGAAGTACAAGAAGGCTGTTCCTTGGAGGATCTTCCCGGGTGTTTATTAGATCGTCTTCTTGGTGGGAGGGAGAGGTAGAAGAAACAAAGAGAAAGAGGAGGGAGGAAACAAGTAAAAAAGTAGTTAAAAAATGTAAATTATATCAAAAGCAAAAGAACGGAATAAAAGAATATCAAAAATAGTAAAGAGTATCTATTTTCGTAAGCATTTTATAACATAAGAATATGTGACCGCAGTAGCGAAACATTTCCCCAATTCGAGCTTCTAAACGCCGACGTAGCCTTGCTTCAGCTAATCAGTAAAAGTCAAAAGAAGAGGGCGTGAATAGAGATTAAAAAGAGGATTAGAAAATAAGGTAGGAAAACAGAGATTAAAAGTATTAGAGAAATGATGATAGTAGTAGTAAGAACGGAACCCGATCTACACTATGGCAATTTTAACATTTAAACATAAAGAAACTTCAACCACTTTGCTTATCTCCCAGCTGGGGGACGTCCTCAGGGGTCCAGGCCGTGGCGGGCGGGAGATCTGCTTCCGAATCATCAGTATCTCTGCTAATCTGCTAAGCGAATACAGCCGGGGGGTGTCCGTGAGATGCCCGAGCCGCAGCCAGATTCACCCCTGGAATTTCCACCGGCTTGCACCGTGTGGTATTTATTGGAGGAAAAATCCAGGCGAGGACTTACCGAAGGTCTTTGAGGCATCAGCCTCGCCGGAAGGAGAGAGGGGGGTCCCTGGCAGCGCCATCCCCTACTAATCGTTAGTATTCTATAATGATCTATAGACACGGCTTGCACTAGGGGAGGCTTCAAAGCAGAGCTTACCAGTCGTTTCCGAGGCATTAGCCTCGTCAGGGCCGGTGGCAGGGGGGTTGACGGGGGTACTAATGCCCGGGGCGACCTCTGCTTATTGTTAGCATTATAACTTCATTTCACGAAACGCCCTGTAGCAAATCGATGTAGCAGATAGGCTTGGGGGCTGTCTCTGAGATGGTCTGGGCTGGGTGTTGCGGAGCCATTCGAGAGGGACGTGTCTTTTGAAGCGTAGTGGTGGACAACCTTGGAAGGGTTCCAAGGTTGGGGATCTGCTTACTCTTCGGAGTGAGGGGTCCTGCCAGCAGATCAAATTAGCATCCTCGATGACCTGGATCACTGAGCAGATTTTGAATAGCTCCCGATGTCCCCAAGCGAAAGTGACATGTTGCAACCCGCAATTCAGCCAGGAACAGATTGAATTCTTCATGGGTGTTGCAGAGACACAATTTTTGGATTGGTATTCGCATCAAAACTTGACGATAGAACTTACGCGACTCGTCACGGCGCAACCCATGGGGCGGCGGGAGCGGGAGCGGCGGCGGCACCGGCGACGAGCCTCGCGGTCTCGTAGTTCAGAGCCGCCAGCGTCTCCAGGAAACTGGCGGGAGGCTACATAATGTTAGCGTTCCTTGATTCATGGCCGAAGTACCATGAACACAGAGAGTGCTTGTGTTTGTAACCAGGGTAAGTCATGATGGAATGAAACAGATAATTCGCCACGACAGTCTCAGGTAGACAGCTTCGGGGCAAACGCGACTCGTGTCTCTTTGTCTTGATGGGAATATCGGAGTCGACCATCTCAGGATCAATCTGTGCTGATACAGCATGTAAAGAGTCCATGAATGGGTGTTGAGACTTGAGACGAGTCAAGTGATTAGACCACCAGCAAGGCTTGACATGACCATCTAGGCTGCTGCGTGTGGTGACATCAAGAGGACATTTACGGCCAAGTAGCTCCAGGAGCTAGAGAGGTTAGCGGACCAGGGATCGTGCCAACGTGCAGGGAGAGGGAGGTGTGATTCATGTCGACACCACGCAGCAGCAGCGCTTTGTGTGATTGGAAGATGGGGATTGCGATTTTGGATGATTTGGGCTTGGGTTTCGAAGTGAAAGTGTCACTTATGGGATTCTTCCCCTTCTTGCCCTTTCGGCCAGGCATCTTGGCGGCGGCCTGTGGGGGGAGGACGTATTTTTCTTGAAAAAAAGAAAGAGAGAAGATGAGAAGAAAAAAGAAAGTCTCACGAAAGAAACAGATGAAGGGAGAGATACAGGAGGATGAAATACGAAAGAGAAATGGTGAAGCGAGCGAGTAAATATTGACTTGAGGGGGGTGACTTCCTATTTCGGAAACCAAGGCAGCAGGGCATAGCAATAGGGCCCCAATTGAATACTTCTGCGAGCGCCTAATGAATAAGGCTTTTTGAGACCTCCTTTTAACTAGTTTCTGTAAATAATACCAAAAACTATCGGAATATCATTCATTCCATTGTATCAAACGCCTACATAGAAGGCCCCAAAATCAAAATGTCTATGTAATCCCATACCATCCAAAGCAATTGCAATCCCTATCACAGTGATAGCTTGGAAAAACATGATACCAAAGCAAGCCAGCATCCAAATCAAGGTCAGTACGTCAAACAGGTCCCTAAATCGGCTCATCGCGAGGCTCAACCAGAATCTCATTGACAGAAACATGTTCCGGCTGGCACAGAGCATGGACAATCGAGTTAGCCACATCTGACGGATCAAGGATCTTGGCACCAGATGCACCCCCGAATTTCTCAACGGCTTCGGTATCTGTGGACATGCCCAGCAGGTCAGTGGAGGTATTACCGGGCTGGATGCTCGTCACGCGCAAGCCCGTTCCGGCGGTTTCCAAACGGAGAGCTTGGAGGGTAGCCTCGACGAAGAATTTGCTGGCCGAGTACACGCCCAATCCTGGGAAGACCTTGCGGCCGGCGTCGGAGGAAATGGCGACGACGTGGCCGTGGCTGCGGGAGAGCATGCCTGGTACAGTGGATGACAGGGCGTTCAACAGGCCCTTGCAGTTGACGTCGACGGTGCGCTCCCACTCGTCGGTTTGTGTGTTAGCCATTAGCGTGAAATACATCACGCCGGCGCATGCAACCAGAATGTCAACCGGGCCCAGCTCCTCGCTGGCGGCCTTCACGAGGGCTTCAGCCTGAGACTTGCTTGTGACGTCCGTTGATCGGATGATGCACTTGACACCGTGAGCTTCAACCTTGCGCTTGACGGATTCCAAAGCATCCTGGCGCCGAGCGCCGAGCGCTACTGCGCAGCCCTTGCTGGCCAGGGCGGTTGCTACCGATGCACCAATACCGGATGAAGCACCCGTAACCACAGCCACTTGTCCGCTAAGAGGGCGTCTTGGAGTGGGATTGGAGGAGCGATTGAGAGCATGCTTGCTAGATGGAGGCCGGGAGAGCCATCCTCGAGCAAACCAATGCCGAGTGTAGGTTTCCAGCAAAATAGTATCCACCTTGGGTCGCTCGATGACCGCCCTGACAGGCCTGGTCAAGGAGTTATCGAGGACCACGATACCCCGAAGAAACTCTACAGTCGGCATGCCACTGCGAAGAATGTCGACAGTGAATGCACCATCGCCACCCTTGGTCGAACCTCTCTTTTCAAACCAAAGAGCCACCCACTCATCCCATGGGAGAAGCTGGGTGGGATAGCCAAGTTCTTTCAGGTTCTCAAAGACAGATCGAGTATTGACCGGGTCGGGATCGCCGAGATGGAACACCGTTTGGTCGGTCTGAGTCTGAGTGGCAAGGTGGACGATGGATTTACTGACAAAGTCCACCGGGGTCATCTCTGCACGCCAGCCCTCGACATCTGGGGCGTAGCCAAGCTTGATCGACTCGACCAGCAATGCAGTGAGGAGATCCCACGCATTGGCTGAGCCCGTGGTGCTGTGGCCGCTGATGGTGCCGCAGCGGTGGATCTTTACTGGCAGCCCACGTTGACCGGCCTTGAGGACGAGCTGCTCAGCGACCCACTTGGTTTGGCCATACCCATCCAGCAACTTTGTAGGAACGTCCTCGATGCCCAGCATGGCACTCTCGGGCCAGCCTTTCTCATCCGATGCTGGCAAAACACCGTTGGTAGACACGTACTGTACTGTCGCGCCGCCCTTCGACGCCAGGCGAAGAACTTCGCGAGTTCCACCAACATTGGGTCCCCGCAGCGCAGCGTAGGGGTAAACAAGGTTGACCGTGGCGGCAGCATGCACGATCACGTCGACACGAGCTGCGAGGTCATCGAATGTTTCAGGTGATAGACCAAATAGAGGTCGAGAAAGGTTTCCTGGGACGACCTCGACCCGCTCCATGACCGAGTCGCGCCAGAGTCCCAGGTCCAAGAGGTTCCTGCGAATGCGAGCCACTCCTCCAGCTTGGTCATCGTCTTCTGGGTCCTTGAAACGCACAAGACAAACAATATGAGCGGATGTGTTTTCTAATAAATCACTCAATAGGAAAGCACCAAGGAAGCCGGTCACACCGGTCAAAAGTACTGTATTGGCAGATGTGACGGAGGTGATTGTGGTGTTTGACGGCTTGATATCATCATCCAGGGTGGAATCAGCAAGCAAAACGGCCGGCAGATCAGCTTGCACAGCTGCAGTGTGTCCATCTCTGACGGCACGCACAGTGTCCAGATGGCCTGTCAGTGTGGTATTTTCTGCTAGGCGAGGAATCGGCACACGGAAGCCGAAATGTCTTGTGAGCTTCGACGATAACTCGGCCAGCGACAATGAGTGTCCTCCCAAGTCAAAAAAGTTATCTTCGGGCTTCAGCAGGGTCTTAGACGTTCGCAGCACGGTGGCCCAAATCGCTGCAATATCGGAGATGCCAATCGGGTCCTTTTTCGCATTCTGCTCGCTGTCACTCGGGCTAGGGCTGCGAGGCACAGGAAGGCTCTTAAGGTCCACCTTGCCGGATACCTCGTTAGTAGGCAATTCCTCCAATGAAACCCACAGCGCCGGAATCATGTAGTGGGCCAGATATGGCTCGATGATACGGCGCGCGGCCGGGCTATGTCCTGACTCGTTGACTTCAACCAGCGGGCGATCACCAGAAGCCTCCTTGTCAACGACAATGTACGCGACCAGTTGTCGTTCCAGGCCCTCGCCATGGGCAGTCACTGCGCAGTGTCTGACAGCCAGATACTGGCAAATGGCACTTTCCACTTTGGCCGGCACGACGGAATAGCCCCGGAGTTTGATCATGCCACCCACTCGACCTGTGATCTCGAGGAGTCCTGAAGGCAGCTTCCGTGCCAGATCACCAGTTCGGTACATCAGAGCCCCGGGAGTCGAATCGAACTTGTTCGGCGTAAAGGCCTTGGCAGTAGCCTCGGGGAGATTGAGGTATTCTCGAGCCAGCAGAGAACCTCCGATAAAAAGCTCTCCCGATGTCCCAATCTCGACCTCCTGTCCCTCCTCGTCCAGAATATACGTGTGGCGAGGATCCAGTGGCGGACCTACTGGACAGTAAACAGACTCGGGGTCGATCATCGCGCGGATATCTCCGCACGCAATCTCATGGGTCTCGCAGGCACTGTAGCAGTTGAGCAGGCGGGTATTGGAGAGAGCCTTGATGGCCCGACGGGCGAGATCCGTTGTCACAACTTCGCCATTGAGCCAAAGCGTTCGCAGGTCCGGAAGACGAGTCGCAATCTGCGGGTAGCGAGCGAGAACAATAGCCAAGAGGGTGGGTGTCATGAGCGTTTCAGTGATCCGCTTGGCGGCAAGCAGGTCCACCAATGCAGCCGGATCATAGCTCGCTTCGTCGGGCACAGCGACAACGGTGGCACCGCGCAACAGCGGCCGCAGGATCTCCCAGATAAAGAACACATTGCAGGCCACGCGGTCCCCCGGCTGGAGGTCTTGCACCGCAAATCTCAGATTATATGAGAGCACAGGCGCACGGTGTGGGTTGGCAATGCCCTTGGGTTTGCCTGTCGTTCCTGACGAATAAGACACAAAAGCCAGCCGGTCCAAGTCATCCTCGGCTGGCAGTGGAGCAGGCTCTTTGGCGTGACCATTCACATCGGCGGCTGGTTCGTCCAGTGCGATCAACGGAAGATTGGCCTTGATCTTATCGGCTTCAGCCCGGTGGGTGATCACGACAGCAGGTTTGGCATCCTCGAGGACGTCGGCCAATAAATCGGCAGGGTATGCCAGTTCGAGAACGAGAAAAGCGCCCCCGGCCCGAAGAGCGGCCAAGCACGCAATCACGTAATGTGCGCTGCGCGGCAGGAGCACTCCGACCTGAATATCCCGACTCACTCCATATGATCGCAGTCGAGTCGCAAGAGTGTCGACTTCTTTATCTAACTCGGCATAGGTGTAGGTGGTGGTGACGTCCTCCAATGCAACACCATTCGGTGTGGCCTGCACCTGTTGCTTGAAGAGTGCCGAGAGATCTTTGCTAATATCGATGACCATTTTGCGCGAGGTAACGAGGGTATATCTTTTAAGAATGCAATGACAGAAATCGTTGGGTCATTGGAGCTCACCACGGTGTCAGTGGTGCGACTTTCCAGGACTTGCCAGTGGAAGAGTCTAACAGAGAGAAAATAGATCAAAGAATGAAGCTGTAAAAAAAAGAAGAAAGAAGAAAATAAAATAAAATAAAATAAAATAGAAGAGCCGCGCTTCGCGAACGTTCGAAAGGAAAAAAAAAGAAGGGCAAAACAGGATGGAGACTAAACGTTGGAGCTATACTTCATGCTGTCTAGTAAGAGTTCATCTCCCAAGGTCGTCTTACCGGGGACTTGATTCTTTGGATCTCTCTCTCCCCCCCTTCGCCATGACCGTGACTATGCAAGTGTTCCTGCAGATATTGACGATCTGAGCACACGCGAGGGGTGGCTGACGATTTCTATCAGTCATGGCCATGACTACACTGTTGGTATACAGGGACTTCATAACTGCGATAGGCATCGCAGTCCAGCAGGAAGACTGTCGCCATTGTGGATATTCGCCCCACCTTGGAGGGGGTGGGAATTTACATGTGATGGAGTCTGCATCCCCAACAGTTTCTGGAGAATGCCAGTTGTTCTTCTGCTTTTTTCTACTTTTTTTCTGCCCTTTTTTTCTCGTCTTTCCGATTGCCGATGTAGGCGCTCGGCAAAGTTGAGTCCTAGAAAGCGAGGCTGCATGGTGGCCTGGATCATCAGGCATAATCTGGCTTAACTAACTAGTTAACCAGGCACAATCTAGGCCACAATTCAGGCCACAATCTTAGTCTTCAGCATGTGTGCTGGTTACCTCGTTATGCTTATTCTCTGGTGTTTCTTGTTCTTCCAGTCCAGTTTAAATATATCGACATGTTTTTGTACCACAACCCTAGAAACAGAGATTCATTCTTATAGGCTATAGCGAAAACCACGCATCAAGGAATTTAATCACATCTACCAAGGCAGTGGCCGCATCTACCGCCACAAATCCTGTTTTATCCCGTTCTATACTCGTACTTCGATGCCTTGGCAAATTCAAAAATAATGTTGAGATATGCTCTGGGCTATTTTTTAAACCAGGTAGATAGATACCTTGACCGCGCCTATGTGCCCCAGTCAGGTTTAATATGATGAGGTACGTGCTGGCTGTTGCTATTCAATCTATTCAAATCCATATAATGTCAATGTTCCCTGATCTCATATCTACCCTGAGGGCAATTTGGCTGAAAGACTCTCCAATGGATCCCCTCTTATTAAACTTCGCGCACAGGCTAAGAGCCTACCGAGAGCAAACCATTGAGCCACATGAGATGACAATGGTCATATAGTCAAATAAATATATCGAGTAGTGATGTACAGCTGAATGGGCTACAGATCGTGATCTGTGAGTTAGTTGTCCCGAGTGTGTGTCAAGTACCCCACACTAGGGAGGAGTGAGTGCCGTGGGCATGGGTAGATGTGCGTCAGCCGATCATAAAGCTCGGGTGCATAAATCCATTAGACTTCTTATGCTGATAATGAGGCTATGTAGGATGAAAGAGAAGAATATGATCGCATTGTAAGGAGGTGCTCGGACGCATTAGGCAAATAGGGAGCGCCGCTTTTGCCCACATGCCAGCTGACATAATACAACCCACGTGACATGACGAAGGCGACCGCGATCATCTCCGCTGGCTTCTCCACTCGTCTCCTCATCGCATTCGAGTCACAACAACACTGAGTCTCTGCCCTTTAAACACCCCCAATTATGGGTGCCCTCCTATCTCTACCGTTGATGGCGGTACCGAGTGTTGGTACAGTATGTTGCCCCTCCCCCAGTTGAACGATATCGAGCAGACGGCTGATGCGATCGCCTCCCGGAACAGCTCGTAACCGTCGGAACATCATGCTGTGGTGCTGCAACATGCTCTGCTGTCTGCAGTGCTTGTGGGAAATTCCAGAACAGGTAAATCCCCTGATCTTCAAGTGCGACCGACTCCGAACTAACACTCGCCACAGTATGGCGACACGGATCGCTTATGCGTTCATTCTCTTGATCAACTCGATTATATCCTGGATCATGCTCACCCCATGGGCACTCAAGAAGTTGCAACACTTGACACTAGACTACATGGAGATTCGGTGCGATGGGAAAGAATGCCATGGATGGGTGGCGGTCCACCGCATCAACTTTGGCCTCGGTCTCTTTCATCTGATCCTTGCGCTCCTCCTTCTCGGTGTCAAAACCTCCAAAGATAGCCGCGCGGCGATTCAGAATGGTTTCTGGGGCCCCAAGGTCGTTCTCTGGGTGGCCTTTGTGGTCATGTCATTCTTCATCCCCGAGCCTTTCTTCTTCGTCTACGGCAACTACATCGCTTTCTTCAGCGCCATGCTCTTTTTGCTTTTGGGTCTGATTCTATTGGTGGACCTTGCGCACTCGTGGGCCGAGTTGTGCCTGCAAAAGATTGAGGACAGCGACTCCCGTTTGTGGCGTGGCCTGCTTATTGGCTCCACCCTCGGCATGTACCTGGCGTCGCTCGTCATGACAATCCTGATGTACATTTTCTTCGCGAAGAGCGGGTGCTCCATGAACCAAGCCGCGATCACGGTATGTTTTGGTGCGGTTTAAATCTCGTGTGCTGAACTAACACCTTCTAGATTAACCTCATCGTCTTCCTCATCATTTCGTTCGTGTCCGTTCAGCCGGCGGTCCAAGAATCCAATACTCGGGCGGGTCTGGCCCAGGCTGCGATGGTCACCGTCTACTGCACGTACCTCACCTTGTCCGCCGTTTCGATGGAGCCCGATGACAACAACTGCAACCCGCTGATCCGCTCGCGGGGAACCCGAACCGTCACTATCGTCCTGGGTGCCATTGTGACCATGGCGACCATCGCGTACACGACCACGCGCGCTGCTACTCAGGGAATCGCATTGGGATCCAAGGGTGGTCACAACTACGCTGCGCTGGGCACGGAGGACAACGAGCACGGCCTCATCACCCAACAGCCCAACAGTCGCCGGGAAATGCGCGCCGAGGCTCTCCGGGCCGCGGTTGAGAGCGGGAGTTTGCCGGCTAGTGCCCTGGATGAGAGCGATGACGAAGAAGAGTTTGAGAACAGCAACAAGGACGACGAACGCGTCTCGACGCAGTACAACTACTCGCTCTTCCACGTTATTTTCTTCCTCGCCACGACCTGGGTGGCAACTTTGCTGGCTCAAGGCTTGCAGGTCGAGTCCACCATGGACTTTGCTCCGGTAGGCCGCACTTACTGGGCCAGCTGGGTGAAGATCGTCAGCGCGTGGGTGTGCTATGCGATCTATTTGTGGACGCTGGTTGCACCCGTTCTTCTGCCAGATCGCTTCGGCGTTTACTAGAATGTTGAGACTGGGCTTTGAGGCGTTCCAAGCGATCCGTATTTCCACGGTGGTTTCTGTGTCTTTTTGGGTATATTGCAGTAGTGATAGCACCAGCATTCGAATGTTCAATTTGTTCAATTTAGCTTGAAGACCAGTTATTTTTGGACCGAAGATTCATTCGTCATAGCTTTATAATATACCGCATCAAAGATTCAGCCTGATACGATCATGGAAAGGAATTAGAAATGCTGGAACTATTGCGAAGAGAAATCTAGAGATGACGCACATGGCTGAGTCGGCACCTCCACAGCTCCGGAGCGCGTGGAGCTTGGCACTCACGCGTAAAGTGCAACGCGCTCTCTCATGAAACCATGGCGACCATCCAGGCCATCGAGGCCCGATCGGTATGCTTCAAAAGCGCTGGTGTTGTGTTTGAGCTCTCTCTGATTTTTCTTTCTTCAGGTCCATCAAATCCAGTCGGGTCAGGTCATCGTCGACCTGTGCTCCGTCGCCAAAGAGCTGGTTGAGAACAGTCTCGATGCCGGCGCCACGTCGATTGGTGAGCAACTGCCAGTGCACATGGTGCATTTTCAGTGGTTTGGTGTGTTATTCTCTAACTCTGGAGTTTTCCTGCAGAGGTCCGGTTCAAGAACAATGGGCTGGATTTAATCGAGGTGCAGGATAATGGCGGCGGGATTGCGCCGGATAACTATGCGAACATTGGTGCCGTACCCTCCGCTTATATATTTGTGGGATTGTAACAGCGATAAGCTGACAGTGGAATGATTCATCGTCCAGCATTAAAACATTATACCTCCAAATTATCCTCGTTCGATGACCTCTCGCGCCTCAACACCTTCGGCTTCCGAGGCGAGGCGCTATCCTCGCTGTGCGCCCTCGCCGATTTCCACATCGTCACAGCCCAAGCTCAGCAGGTCCCGCGCGCGAACCGTCTCGACTTTGAACAGTCCGGGAAACTCGGCAAGACGCAGATTGTGGCCGGGCAGAAGGGGACTACCGCGTCGGTGGAGGGGATCTTCAAGCGACTCCCTGTGCGTCGACGAGAGCTGGAGAAGAATATCAAGCGGGAATATGGGAAGGTGTTGAATTTGCTCCATGCCTACGCGTGCATTAGCAGTGGGGTACGGTTCAGCGTGCGCAACGCGGTGGGCAAGACACGGAATGTGGTGGTGTTCTCAACCAACGCCAATCGCACCACCAAGGAGAATATTGCGAACGTCTACGGGGCCAAGACGCTGTCAGCGCTGATTCCGCTCGATCTTGAGCTGGAGTTTGAACCGTCGGCAGCGACGAGGCGTGCTGCGGCAACGAATGGGGAGCAGCTCAACCATATCCAGCTGCGCGGCCATATCTCGCGGCCGGTGTTTGGCGAAGGACGCCAGACTCCAGATCGTCAAATGTTCTTTGTGAACTCGCGCCCTTGTGGGCTGCCGCAGATTGCCAAGGCCTTTAACGAAGTTTATAAGTCGTTTAATGTGTCGCAGTCGCCATTTATCTTTGCTGATTTCCAGATGGACACAAATGCCTACGATGTTAATGTCTCGCCGGATAAGCGCTCGATCCTGCTTCATGATGCCGCCGCGTTGATTGAGTCGCTCAAGACGTCTCTTGCGCAGCTTTTCGAGGCGGCGGATCAGACGGTCCCGCAGTCCCAGGTTCTCGGGTCCAAGCCGTCGGCTGTTAAACAGCAGGCTCTCGGTTCATTACCGGGGGTTTCGACTGCTCGGCAGGTCAATCAACCTGCGTCCGAAACTCCTACAAAGTCAAGTCAAGGTCAGGACGAGGATGAGTCGGTAGAGGATGAGCCGCAAACCAGCATTCAAAGCGCTCAAGGCAGAATGAAGCGTTTTATGAGCTCGCAAGATGACCACACGAACCAAGCCGATGCTCCATCTTCTCCTCTCACGGTCACAAAAACACCCAGTCGAGCACCGAAGCCATCTCCCGCCACGGCCCCTGCTGAACCTGAGCCAGAAGCCCCATCTGCCGATTATGAACACCAAGAGGATCTTGACGAGCCACCAGAGGCTCTGGAAGAGGACGATCCGGAGCCTGATATCTCCCAAGAACCCTCATCACAGTCCTCAGAAGAGGAACAACCACCCACTCGTCAGCACGAGGACCTCGATGAAACTCCAAATGTGGTCCAGAACGCGTTCGATAGAATGCGCCCACGACGTGTCCCGGCTGAGATGGCGACTATCACCATCGGGAATCGCACGGTTACTTCCATGGTCGGCAGCGGTCTACCGCGCAAGCGAGCATTTGACGCGTCGCCGTCTACTAGGGAACCGCCGCAACGGAAACGAAAAATCCATACACCATCGCGGCCTAATATATTCGGCAAACATATGAAGGCTTTTGCGGCTCCCGGGTCGCAGCCGCCCGAGGAACACGAGGAAGAAGACGAATATGAAGAAGCAGACGATGGCTCTGCAGATGAGGTTGATCAAAATGACGACGTAGAAGACGAGGATGAGGATGAGGGCGAAGCGAGTTCCGCTCCTCCATCCGAGGATATGGATTACGTTCCCGAAGAACAGGGCTCGTCTGACCCACCGGCAATTGACAAAGACCAGGAAGCCAACGAGGAAGAGAGGGTACTTATCGCAGATGAAAGCGGCGTCGATGAAGCCGATAAAAAGGCTCAAGAAGAGGCCAGGGTGCAACAGCTCATCCACGACGCCGAAGAAACAGCCATGCTTCCCCAAGAGCTTAACACCAGCCGCGCAAACAAAATTAACAAGGGTACCACCCACCGTGATACCACCGTGCAACTTGTGAGCACAATTGATGGATCCCTTTCACGGCTACAGTCGCAAATGACAAAGTTGCAAGACTGTCTGCAGCCCCATGGGCCATCGTCTGGACCGGAAGAAGCCGATTTCAATGACAAAACCCCCGAGGACCGACTGTCCCTAACAGTTAGCAAGACCGATTTCGCGCAGATGCGCATCGCCGGGCAATTCAACCTGGGATTCATCCTGGCTGTCCGGCCCGCAGAGGACCACGACGAGCTGTTCATCATCGATCAACACGCCTCCGACGAGAAATTTAACTTTGAGCGTCTCCAAGCCGAAACCGTGGTCCAGAACCAGCGACTGGTCCGCCCGCAGCGTCTCGACCTCACGGCCGTGGAAGAGGAGATCGTGCTCGAAAACCGCCCCGCGCTAGAAAAGAACGGTTTTATCGTTACCGTCGACGAAAGCGGCGACGAACCCATCGGCCGCCGCTGCCAGCTCGTCTCGTTGCCGCTCAGCAAGGAAGTAGTTTTTGGTTCGCGGGATCTGGAGGAGCTGATCGTGTTGCTGTCGGAGTCTGCTGTCACCAGCGAGTCCTCGGTGCCGCGTCCCAGCAAAGTGCGCAAGATGTTCGCTATGCGCGCCTGTCGCTCGAGTATTATGGTGGGAAAGACGCTGACGGCGCGGCAAATGGAGCGCGTGGTCCGCAATATGGGGACTATCGATAAGCCCTGGAACTGTCCGCATGGTCGACCGACGATGCGGCATCTGATGAGTCTTGGGCAGTGGGATGAGTGGGATGAATGGGAGACCCCTGGGGAGGGGGCTTGGGGGTATGGAAGGAGTACATGGAAGAAGAAGGCGAAGACGAGGACGATGGATGAAACCAGCAACGATTGACCTCGATATACACAAACACAACCACACAACTATACTAAGATCATATGATGCCAGTCACCACCAGCGGAACCACGACCGAGTCCCATTCTCCGCCTTGACCTTAGAATCCTTCGCATCGTGATGACCACCATCCAAACCCAAATCCCCATTCTGCGGGATCCTCCCGTCCCCAGAATCACCTTCTACTTCTTCCTCGACCCTCCTCCTTTCACCATCTGCATCTGCATCCACGCCCACATCCCCATTCACAGACTCACTCTCCTGACCCTCCACATCACCCATCATCTCCTCCAAAACCAACAAATCCCGCTCAATCATCTCCGCCCAATTCTGCACGTCCCCAATCTCCTTGAGCCCATCGCGCGTCTCATCCGCCAGCCCCGTCCACTGCTGGTTCTGGCGCGCCAGCCGCTGCGTGGTCTCGGCCAGCTCGGTCTCCTGGCGCTCGAGGGCGGCGGCGTTGCTCTGGATGGTTGTTGCGCGGTCGCGGAGTGGGGCTTCGAGGTTGGCGCCGACGGAGTGGAGGGTTGCGGTGAAGGCGGCGTGGGCTTCTTTTGTTTGTTGGTCGGTTGTAGTGGAGTTTGGGGCTGGGGGTTGGGGTTGGGTGGTCGGGTCGGACATTGTGAGGGTGTCTTTGATTCGAAGGATGGTTCTTGGTTCTTGGTTCTTGGTCCTTGGAGAGATATAGACTGAGACAGATAGTGCCGGTGCGGGGATCGCAGCTTGTATATATGGAATGGAATGCAGATACGATTTGATAGGATCTGCATACCCCACTCGGCATGGCGGGCTGTCAGTGGTCTCTGTGGGTGTCAGGGTGATGGATTTATATCAGTGAATGTAGGTGTCTAAACATTGATGCTTCTCGAGATAGTCTCGGTTCGGATTATAGATTGTTTCCTGTCCGCAGAATACTCATTTATGAGTGGCAGCCACAATTAGGATCATACTCGCACGTTTTATATATGCAGCCATTCAAGTACATAACTTGAGATGGACATCTTGTGAAAACCTGAATCCTACCACCAGCTATCCTATGCCTGGCGCATTATATCCATAGTTCAGGCGAAACACCAGAGAGGTAGACTCTGCGGATTATGCGATTGAATGCAACGCTACTGAAAAGACCAGCAGATTTTGAGACAGGATCAACAAATTCCGGAAAAAAAGTCCAAGGCAAAAAGACCACGCTGAAAAGGCTTCCATCCATGCAAAAGTCGCTCGACAGAAATGAAAAATAAAAGGGATAATAACACAAGTAGCAGGAATAAACACCAATCCCCCAATCCCCCAATCCTTCCAGATTTCAACTATTACGATGTAAATAAATGTAAACTGTCATCAGCCAGTCTAGAGCAGGCCCGAGAGGACAGCCTCAGTGGCTATAAAAAGAAAACAAGGTTAGCCGGGATTCTTTTCTACATCACAAGCGGAAACGGGAAAGTAAACATACCAGAATTGATGTATGGCCGCTTGGCATCAAGATTCACACCAAAGCGGCGCTCAAGCTCCTGCTTGATGCTCTTCTTCGTGACGTTCATCAAGTCGGCCGTGCGCAGGATCTCACGGATCTCAGCGAGGATGGCGTCGTCGGCAGGCAGATGAGAAAAGTCCTCCATGCCCATGTCCATATCCATGTGGCGACTCATCATCTCTGACGGAGCCAAGGAAAGACGAGAGCCAGCACCGAGCAGTGGCAGGTCCAGCTGCGAGGCGGGACGAGAGCCGGGGAAGCCATACTCGGACTGCGGGAAGGCATGAGATTTGGTTCCGTACGAATAGCCCGAGAGCTCGGAGCGGTCGTCGCGCGAGGTCTGCGCATCCCAGAGCTCCATCTGGTATTCTTCCCAGCGCTTCTTGGGGATCGAAGCCGGGTCGAATTTGCCTTCGTCGGAGATAACAACCTTGCGGCCCTTCTCTCCGGTGATGACACGCGTGTTGCCCCAGGTGAAGTCGTCCATGTTCCAGAACGAGTAGAGTGGAAGCGCAAGCGAGAAAACGGGGATGGCGAGAATGTAAATGATCATCCAACCAACCATTTCCCACTTTCGACGGATAATGAAGATGATCGCCTGCAGACCATAAATCGCACCCAGAAGAATGAACGCCGTGTATGGGATCACCGAGGTGTCTCGCACCAGCCATACAATCAAGTAAATGATGTATGCCACGGTGACTGGCTGGATGATGGTACTGAGAAGGTCAACAAACACGATGAACCGCATACTGAAGCAGCAGAAGCCACACAGCTGTTGCAGCGGGATTAGCTCGATCAGGTTGTGAACAGTAGAATTGATCCATCGGCGGCGCTGGGAGAGGAAGACCGCAAAGCTTTCGGGTGCCACTGTCCAGGCATGAGACCGGAAGATGTATTTGGTCTTGAACTTCGGGTGATGCTTCAGGAGTAGCGTCGTCAAGTAACGATCCTCGCCCAGGTGCAGCAGGTTCTTCATGTGAAGCGTGTCCACGCGAATCTCCGAGTAGGCATCGACCACTTCCTTGCTGACGAACAGGGGTTTGCCGGATTCTGCCGAGCGGATGCGATACATAGTGAAACAACCGGGCAAGCAGGTGACGGAACCAAACAGACTTTCGAATGCCTTGGTCAGGTTGTGGGAGATGTAGTACTCATACACCTGTATCATTGTGATGACCGAGGTTTTGGCGTTCGATAGCGCGGTCTCTCCACAGACACCAATAAGGCGTGTATCAGACAGGAAAGATGACACAAATCTTGTACCGGCATCGGGTGCCACCACAGTATCGGCGTCTACCTGCAGAATGTACTCGTAGAAAGTTGGATTGACACCAATGATGTTCCGGATTTGATGGTGCATCTCAAGTTCCATGGGACTCATAGGCAGGTTGTAATGGACACGGTTGAGGAACCGCATCAAAACCATCTGAGAGTCACGCTTGCCACGGTTGCCGGGCCGCGAGACCTCAGAAGGCTTACCGACCTTGACAACGACCAGGAAAGGAACAATATGACCTTGCACCTCGTACAAACCCGAGTAGACCTTGGCCATGTTGTGCTGCTTCATGCCTTCGCCCAGACTTTCAAAGCTCAGTGGCTCGGGGTCTAAAGTTTCAGGAACACCCAGGATATCCAGAACAATGCGTGGAGTTGGGCGGTCGTTGCCTTGACCAATAATCATACCGTCACAAATCACCATAAGAAGTTTGCGTTTATCGTCATAGCGCATGCGAGCCATGGAGTCAATAGCACGACGAAGTGAGTCCTCGTCTTCGGTGTACGCCGGGACTTGACAGATAATGAATTTGTCCAGATTCTCGGGAAGATTCTTCTTTCCAAACTGCAGAGCAGCTAGGAACTTGAAGGTGATGATGGCACACAACATAATGGAAATCGCGAGGATGAAATACCGCGCAAATTGACACTTCGCAGAATTTCGGGTATCGACGTGGCCAGCAAAGAACAAGTTGTCGAGACAAAGCTGCATCCGTTGGCGAAGGCCGGAATCAAAAGGAAGGTTATCCCACAACTCGGTTACATCGAATCCAGATTTCTGTTGGAAGATGTCGACAAGCATAGGATCCATGTAGTCCGTGTCGAGGTTGTGAGAAACATTCTTTCCAGCGGGGGCACGAGGCACTCGGGGTCCAGCAATGTAGTAGGTCATATCGTAAACTTTCCCATTGATGCTCACGATGTTCTTGGAGTTGTCATCTGCCTGGCTCTTCATGCCCTTGGGAGTGTAGCCGATATAGCCCTTCTTATAGCTTGCTCGCATCATGACCATCTGCTCGTAAAACCAGTCCGCGCGAGGGTCGTCGGTCCACGAGCGGAAGTCATGATACTTGGCGTTGATATCGAAATCATCATTGGACGTCTTGGCGGACGACTCATTCTGATTCGAACGGTAATCCAAAGGCACGCTTGGATCCACATGGCCCTTCACTCCCTGGCACAAAGCTGAAACCTGAACAGGGAAGAGGTTGGTCGCATCTTTACCGGCGTAGTTCTTCAATGACTTCTGCGGGATGATATCGGGAAAGTGAGAGGGCATGAATGAACCAAGATCGAACACAACACCCCGTATAGCGACGAAGGAGTCGTGTCCACCTTTTCCGTTGTTGGTGCTAAGCTCTCCCTCCGAGTAAACATGCTGCGTTGGGCAAACCAATCCGGGGAATGCCACGATCATGAAGACAGCGACGGCGCAGGCGAACCAGATGATCAAGTTAATTGCAAATTTCTCGCGCCAGGCGACTCTCACGTCCTTCCGTTTCATCCGACCGAAGAATTTGATGAAAAAGTCGGGGATGTAGAATGTAAGAAGATAGACCAAGGCCATCCAGCGTCGGCGGCTGCCCGAGACAGGAGCATCATCCACCTCTTCCATATTCTTCTCGTTGCCTTTCTCTAGCATCTGCTCCCGGGTCTCGAGATTCCGGAACATATCGCCAGAGTTAAAGGCCGAAGCCCCGGCATCGGAGCGGCCATCCAACTCACGGCTACCAAAGTACCCTTGCTTGGTGTCATCCCCGTAGATAAAGGCGCCAGGGGACTGGTCTGCAGGATTGAGCAGCCGCACCTTGGCGTCCATACTCCCACCGGGGGTGTGGGAAACACCATTGCCTGAGTCGGCTCCGGCAACCCCATAGGATGGGACTACACGTTCGCCGACCTTGGCAAGGTCTGCCCAGCATCGTTCGCTTAAAAAGACACCGGTGCTGCCCACACGAGCCTCGTTGCCCGACCACCTTTTCTCATCCAGGACGACCTCGGACTTTTCTTTATCGCTCCCCACCACGACATTACCGATGTCAGCCAAGCCCAGGAACTCTGCAAAAGGAAGGAAGACGCTAAAGTCAGCATTTCTCAGCCGCTGGCTGATCTCCGCGATTCCAAAAGTCTGGAGTTGCATCCGAACACATTTGCTGTCGAATTGGTTGGCGATCCGGCGGTCATTGGGCTTGAGACAAATCACAAAATATGGATTCAAGTTCGACGAGGTCAGGCATTTGTTGATAATCTCAAGACCAGAAAGGAATTGACCGGCAGCCCCTTGGGGAGGGCCAGTCATCAGCCCTGTCTTTCGGCTTCCTGCCTGTGGCTTGGAGATTGCTGCTTGACTGTCGGGTTCTTCCGCCTCATCGCTCAAAGCGCGAGATGCATCGGAAGCAAACCGAGATGGGGCGCCAACCTTTCGTCGGGCCATGCTCGGCATCCGCAGCGGCTTTGAGCTGACCTGGGCCTGCATAATCGACGTCTTTTCGCGAGGGTGTGAAATGGTCTGCAAAGCCTCTTGGCCAAACAGCTCGCGAACAAAATCACTTCGGGTGGATTTCATGAGGTTCATGAGATCACCCGAGATCACCTCTCCATTTTCCTCGATGAGACCGGTAACAGAGTAGTCGATCTCACCGGCAAAGTGCTTGACAGTGAATGCCGAACGAGCGCCGTAGGACACATAGCCACTGGCGGTGGCAGAGTTGGAATCACCGACCGAGATAGATGGGTTCTTGTTCTCGAAACGCTTCCGCACACTCTCCAAGAATTGAGCGTCGGACCGACCACGCCGCATCTGGTCATCCAAAATGCTCAACAGCCCGTTGCCGTGCTTCAAAAGGCCACGCACGGTGTCTGTGTTGTCGAAGTAGCTCGTCGCCGCAACGGTGATCTCCTCGCGGTCCAACATGTCGGCCTTGTGGTCAAAGAAAGACTGGAGGCAGTAATTGTAAAGAGACTCGGTGGCCGCATTGCTGAGGAGTTGGTCCAAGGTTGAGCCAGTGGACGGGGCTTGGGCAAAGCCCGGGAAGTCCACGATAGAGATTGTGTTCGACACACTATCCTCGGCCGCACAAACCTTTTGGTTCACCGTCTCGATCACATAGGTGACCAAAAGTGAGTAGATTGTGCGGGCAAAGGCATCGGCATTCTGCCGCGCACCCTTCGGGTCCAGCATGACTGTCACTCGCTCGCGGTGGATGGTCTTAGTTCGGTAACCCAGACTGTTTTCCAGAGCCTCGACACTGAGACCTAAGAACGCGGCAACAATGGCGAGGACATCCTTGTTCTTCACCACAGTCACCGTTTCGCCGCCTTCGTGAGAGTAGCCACCACTCTCCTCGGCGCCCGTGGTAGTGGCCTGCCCAGTGACAAAGTCCAGCTGGCCAATGTGAAGAATACTGGCCAGAATCTGACATATTTCGGCGATCTCGCTGCGAGAAAACTCGAGCTTCCGCAGGGCGGTCTTGAAATGCTGGAAGCCCTCGGTATCGTTGACCCCGACCTTCAACTGCGTGGGATGGCCCAAATATCGCCACCGTTTGTGGCTGATCGAGCCCGAGGAGAGCTTTCCCCCGGAAGTTTGGATATGAATGCTATTGTCGAAGCCCAGGTGGGTTTTCTCGGCAGCACTGGTACCAGCAAGCAGGTAGTAGAGCACATGGAAGCTGCGTTCACCCGTAGGAACGGATGAGATCCGACTCCGCTCCAATCGATAATCAATTATCTTGCCACCAATCAAGGTGGGGTTGACAGAGGACGAGCCATCGTATTGCAGTTCAAGGAACAGACCAGCTTTGGAAGCAGTCGGGGTGGTCACCGATTTGGTGGTTGTCAAGGTATCGAATATAAAAGCGGCGTAGGACAGTTTGGAGGACAACGGAGTCGATGAGAAGGACAAAAAGGAAGAGAGTAAATGTGAGCGAAGTGTTGTTTTACCTGATCCACTCTCGCCTCTGAAATTCGGGTGTGGTTAGCTAGAATTCGCCGCACAATCAGAGGGACCGACGTACAGAAACACAACCGCCTGGTTTTCTCCCCGGGAGCCCAAACGAGTCAAGGCCCGACGAGCCAAATCTTCAGCATCCCCGGCAGCACTGCCTTCCTTGCCGCCATCCGGTCCCTTGGTGGCAGAGGTGTATGTATTCAAGGCAATCAGTGCCTGCGAGGAAAGGCGAGCGGTTGGTAATCCGACATGAAATCTAGGGCCTCATCATTAGACATGCTGGGTATGATATTGATTCAGAGGGGTAGGAATGGCCATACCGACTGGCTAGATGGGCTGTGAGGTGTGTATCGGACTGCAAATGGGCGGGCAGAGATGGGAGAGACGGCTGGGCGTGTGCAGGTGCACCAGCCGATGAAATGCCAGCCATCTGGAGAGGGTGTGAGATGCAGAGATCTCACCAGCTCATGGAGGTAACGAGTGTGGGATGGACAACTTCTGCCCGAGGTTCAACGACGGGCTGGGCAGGCCTAGATGCTGTCGAAGAATGAACGTGTGAGGGAAAAGCTCAGGAATGCCCAAGACTCGGAATGAAAGCCCCTAGCAAATCGAGCATGACATGGGAGAACAAGGGACAACACAATGAAGAGAGAAGAGAAGGGAAAAAAAGCAACAAAGCGATAAGAGGGTCTGGGGTGGAATTGGAGTATTGTAAATATGGTAATACCGCTAGCAATAGGAGAAGGGGGCCGATTGGGCCGGGTAGAAACCCACCGGATCGTCGGGTCGTGCTTGTACGGTGGACAACATAATACTATCGCAGGCCTTGAATATATTATATTATACAAAATACAAGATATAAACATAGGTATGAAATCCAAAATATAAAACAAAATATAAAATGAATCATAGCTTCAGCTGCTCTAAAAATACATGGAAACCAAAAGAAAGACATGGGCCTAACGGGAGGTCTCAGGTTAACACGGCTCCACCAGAGGTTGACCTGTTCCCCAGTCCCGTTAGCCATCCCTGAGACAGGTCATTATCCACATGGTGATCCTGTAGATTGTGGAAGTATTGCAGCAATAGATGTAGATCACAGACCAATTATCTAAGTCATCAACATATATAACTAAGTAAGCTAAAATAAATCAATAGATTGTTATCACCTAACTATAAATAAATTAAACTGGTCCTCGGTGCAAGACACTTCCATGGCACTCAAACACTAAATCCTTCCGGGTGAAACTAGCCCATTCCCTGGATCATACAATGGGCTAGCCCGAGAGGCAACTTGATGGTTCGCCGTTCACAATCCATGGATAATTCATAAGTCACCAAAAAAAATCAAATACAATAGTTATTATTTATGTATATTCTGCATTTTCACAATCAAGGGTGCTCGCTGGCTACTAAATAGGGGTAGAATGTAGGAATGTCCCCTGAAATCCCAGTGGCGAAGTCGATCATCTGCGCTGTCAGAAAGAAAAAGAAAAAAAAGGCATTGGTGAGACACCCCAAATATAGCACTGGTATTGAATCCCCTGTATTTACGGTATCTTGTATGTATCCAGTATTTGACAGCTTCGATAAGCCATCCATGGATAGAGTAACAAAGAGAAAAATACTCTACTCTGGATAAAGATCGAGGAATCAATTATTTCAAAACTAAAACTAAAGATAATAGAATAGAATAGTGATATACCAGATCTATCTAGCAGTAATTATATCCTTTCACTGACAGTGACATTGCATCCTTTATCGGGATCACGGAGGATCGGCGTTGATTTCCACTAGCTGGTAATTTTCAAGTGGATTGCCGTCTCCCCACGCTTGTTGTGCTTCTTTTTCTTGTGCCCATCGCTCTTTTCTCTTCTCCCTGCTCATCTCTCTGTCATTCCCTCCAGTCACTCGCTCATTTCTCCGGAGTCTCTCTTGTCCTCGCCTCCCTCTTATACACTTGCTCGTTGATCGTCTGAACTCTGATCTTATCTCCACACCATTGGACAGCCAGAAATCAACACACAGCTCCAATTGCCCAAGCCTCATGTGGTTGTGGTGACGCACCGGTCGGCCCTAGTTGACTCTCCTGCTGTCAACAATTTCAAGGCCCACCATGTCGAACCGCTACTCGGTCTTTTCTACCCAGTCCGCCGGTCTGGCTGGTCCACGGCCGATCCTCCAGCATGCCACCCAGGTCTCGACTACAACATTGCTGAATGCACTTCATTCATTCTACTCCGCTGGTCAGCCCTATCAGCTGGACTCGAGCACAAGCTTAGTCGTCAATACCTGGGTCACAGCGGCCACCACCTTGCCAGATGGACGCAATGGTGCCACCGTCGATCGTGATATGGCCATTAGGGCCTGGGAGCATGCTCGGCGACGGGCAGAGGATGGCTGCATAGCCTTGTGGTATGTCCTCAACCCCAACATCAAGATCAAGGGACTTGTATCGGCTAACACCAACCAGCTCGCTTCACCAGTCCACACCCTCACTGCTCGAGCCGTTTCTCATGGCACTGCCACTTTCTACCCCGGATGTGGCCTTCACAGCGCTCGCCGTGTTGCGGCCGTTGCTGTCCGCGGTGACCTCGTTCAACCCATCGTACTGTCTGCACTCCGCCTTGGCAGCTACATACACTTTGACTTTGCAGGGAACAGTGGTCGGCATGTCCTTGTCCTTGTCAACGTCGGGCATCAATGTCCGCAGGGGTCTTCTCGAAGTCCCCAACGAGGCGGGCTACCGTGCATTTGACGTCTTCTATTATCTCTTGACTTCTGCGTCGACCCCTGCCGAGCGTGAATTCTTGGAACTGAAAGACCCTACTGCCTATGCTTTGCTCAACCGATCTAATACGTACGGTCCACCATCCTACCTTCCCACCGCCGACGACACGGCTTCCGCCGAGGACTTCCGGGCAGCCTTGAAAGTCATCGGAATCAAAGGTGCCGCTCTCCGAGGCTTGCTCTCGGTGCTTGCGGGTCTTCTCAAGCTTGGCAATGCAGCCGGTTTGATGGTCGACCAGGAAGACCTAGAAGAAGTATGTGAAGACGTCGGCGGTCTTTTGGGGGTAGATCCGGAAATTCTTTTGCATAAATGCTCCACCGATGAACGTGAGGTCTTGATTGCCGGAATCTATGAAGCGCTGGTGGACTGGGTGGTCAGCAAAGCCAACGATGCCATTGCCACCGATGTCCAGGGAACGTTGGAAAATGATTCCAGTAGTGGTGGAACCGGTGCGGCGCAGTATTCGAGCGATGACACTGTCAGCCTTACCGTGATTGATATTCCACGGCCGGCTCTCGGTAAAGCAATTGCCATGCGCGGCGTCTTCGATGATGAGCTCGGAATCAACTCCGAGATGAGAGAAGATGGGGTCCTCATCCCTGCCATTGGGAACTCCGTTGCCAATGAAATGAATGCCGCCGTCGCACAGGTCGAGCCTGACCTTGGCATTACCAACGGCGTCGCTGGACGAGAGCGTGAGCACGAACTTGACAAGCGACAAGGCGTTTTGGAGAAGGTCGGAGTCGAGGCTGAAAGCGATGCTTTTCTGCGACAGCTGCTGTTCCCGGTCGAGACGGAGGGCATCTCTGTCGGCAAGCGAGGACGGTTCGACCTTTCTACCACCCTTGGCAGCAGCCGCGTATGGTACCACCTCTCTCTTCATCCGACCGATGAAACACCGGACCAACTGAGTGGATCAAACCCGGCCGCCGGATGGTCGGCAGGTGCGGTGTCGCGTCAGCTCCGAGACTGGAGGCTTCCAGAGTGGGCAAACCGTCGTCTCAAGCAGCTCGATTTCACCGCCGACTTCGATATCGAGGAGTTTGTTGGTCGATATGCCCGCCTCGGCTGCACAGAGGGCCAGGACGGCGTCGAAAACTGGATCATCGAGAGGGGTTGGAGCAACGGCGATGCCGTCGTGGGCCAGCAGCGGATCTGGATGCGAGAAGGCGCGTGGTGGGAAGCTGAGTCTATGCTTGACCTCAAACCGGAAGAAAATCCAACGAACCCTTTCACATACGGCCCTGCCATGTACGACACTGGCTACTCCCCCGACGGCAATCCCATTGGCGAAGGTAGTAACCTGCTCGGGGGCCAAACCGATTTCCTGCAACACCCCAACGCAATGGCCCCGAGTGTCATGGGAGGTGCTAGGTCGATCGCTCCCAGTGCGCCTTATACCCATGTTGCTTCCCCCGGTGACTACGGGCTGGGCCATAAAGGCGATGACAAGAAAGGAGACGTGGCATACTACGACGACTACGGCCGATATATTGGCGAACTCGATCCTGAGTTTGGTGACCCGAAGCACATCGAGAAGAAAGAAATCACCTTGGGCCGTCGGGCCTGGACGGGTCTCGTCTGGGCAGTGACATTCTTTATTCCGTCTTTCCTACTCCGGTGGGTGGGCCGCATGAAACGTCCCGATGTGCGGATGGCCTGGCGAGAAAAAGTCGTCCTGGTGCTCTTGATTTTGCTTTTCAACGGCCTTGTCTGCTTTTACATCATCGCCTTCGGTGATCTGCTTTGCCCCAACAAGGACAAAGTTTGGAATTCGAGAGAGGTCAGTTGGCATCAAGGGGATGATGACTTCTTTGTCAGCATCCACGGCCGCGTCTACGATATCAGCAAGTTCTGGCGTCTGCAACACAGTGACAACGGGTATGAGACCACCTCGTCGAACATGAAGGAATTCGCGGGCCAGAACTTGGATGCATACTTTCCTCCGCCTCTGACTCAGTACTGCTACCCCTTCGTCGACGACGACTCAATTGTGATGATGCACAACGATACCAACGCCATCACCAACGGCCAGGCGGAGCACAAGAGTGGTCCCCGACAGCAATCCAATCCAGACACGAAGCTGCACGACAAGAACTGGTACAAGGACACCTTCCTGCCCAAAATTGGTTCATACTACAAGGGTGATTTGGTCTGGACCAAGGGTACAATCGAGAAACAAGCCAATGACGACATGCGGTATTGGGTGATTGTCAACCAAAAGGTCTATGACTTGACAGACTATTTCTACACCCTGAAGACGATGAACAACCGGGACAACTACAAATTCTTGCCGGACGCCGTCACCACGCTCTTCAAGGACAACCCGGGAACGGATGTGACGGACAAATGGCAGGACACTACGGAATTCAAGAACGCCAAGACGTGCCTCGACTATGTGTTCTACCAAGGAAAGGTTGATTTTCGAGACACGCCAAGGTGCACCGTAAATAACTGGATCCTTCTGTCGTTCACTGTCCTAATTTGCGCCGTCATTCTTGTCAAGTTCTTGGCGGCTCTCCAGCTAGGGTCCAAACGCCGTCCAGCACCTCAGGACAAATTTGTGATTTGCTTGGTTCCGGCGTACACCGAAGGCGAGGACGCCCTGCGAAAGGGTCTCGATTCGCTGACTGCCCTGCAGTACGACAACAAGAGGAAGCTGATCTGTGTCATCTGTGATGGTATGATCGTTGGTGGCGGCAATGACCGACCGACGCCTAAGATTGTTTTGGACATTCTCGGTGTCGATCCCAAGATGGACCCGCCCGCATTGCCTTTCAGGTCTATTGGCCAGGGAAGTGACCAGCTCAACTATGGCAAAGTATACTCCGGTCTCTATGAGTATGAGGGCAATGTCGTTCCCTATGCCGTGATCGTGAAAGTTGGCAAGGAGTCTGAACAGAGAAAGTCGAAGCCCGGCAACCGAGGCAAACGAGACTCGCAAGTTCTTCTCATGAATTTCTTGAACCGTGTGCACCACCGTGCCCCGATGTCGCCGCTGGAGCTGGAAATGTTCCACCAGATAAACAATATCATCGGTGTGGACCCGGAGCTCTACGAATACTGTTTCATGGTCGACGCAGACACCAGTGTCAAAGAGGATTCTTTGAATCGCTTGGTCGCTGCCTGTGCGGCGGATGCCAAGATTGCTGGTATTTGCGGCGAGACCAGTCTTCAGAACGAAGAACGGAGTTGGTGGACAATGATCCAGGTTTACGAATATTACATCTCGCATCACCTGGCTAAAGCATTCGAGTCACTTTTCGGCAGTGTGACCTGTCTTCCCGGCTGGTAAATCTTCCTTGTCTGTGATGCTTTTTAAGTTGCCATGCTTACCGTTATTAGTTTCTGCATGTATCGTCTTCGGACTGCCGACAAGGGTCGTCCTCTAATCATTTCCGACAAAGTCATTGAAGAGTATGCGGACAACGATGTCGACACTCTCCACAAGAAGAACCTTTTGTCGCTGGGCGAGGACCGGTATTTGACCACTCTTATGACCAAGCACTTCCCGACAATGCGATACAAATTCATCCCGGACGCGTACGCAAGCACGGCTGCCCCTGAAGCCTGGAGCGTTCTTTTGTCGCAGCGACGCCGCTGGATCAACTCGACCGTGCACAACCTCGTGGAATTGGCAGCACTGAAGGATCTCTGCGGTTTCTGTTGTTTCAGTATGCGTTTCGTCGTGCTCGTGGATCTGCTCGGAACGATTATTCTCCCTGCAACCTGCGTCTACCTTGGATATCTGATCTACCGTGTGGCTAGCGGCACTGGCCCGTTTCCCTTGATTTCCATTGTGATGCTTGCGGGTGTGTATGGTCTTCAGGCGATCATCTTCATTATCAAGCGGCAGTGGCAGCATATCGGATGGATGATCATTTACTTGATTGCCTTCCCCATCTACAGTTTCGTCTTGCCGCTCTACTCGTTTTGGAAGCAGGATGACTTCACATGGGGTAACACCCGTGTAGTCATTGGCGAGAAAGGTGACAAGCGCGTTATTGCTGTGGAGGATGAGGGCTTCGACCCGCGCAGCATTCCGCTGCAGCGCTGGGATGACTACGCCATGGCCAACAATCTCCCCGGACGCCGCGGGGACCTCGCTCCTAGCCAGGAGAAGCTGTTCTCAACGGGCCGGTACATGGACGACACGGCAATGGAGATGGACGATATGCATTCGCAATACTCGTCTGTGAAACCCGCGTCGACCATTCTAACTGGCTTCCCCGGTCAGGGCCGCGACGCGAGTCCGTACATGCCGCCCCAGTCGCCGGCGCCGTTTGTCGGTGGCAATGTCCCGGGCAATCGCAACTCTCACATGTCCAGCTTCTCACGCTACACCGACTACCCGCAGATGGGCGGCCACCCCGCCGCTGCATCTCGGCACATGTCTATTGGCAATCTTAGCGGCTACCAGGAGAGCCCCGGTCATTTGAGCCGGCAAAGCACCGGGCTCATGCAGAGCACCGAGAACCTGCTCGCAAGCTCGCGGTCACGCAGCCCCCTCGGACAGTACCCGTCGCGGCCTGCCAGTACTGCATTTGATTTCCGCGGTGGCGGCGGACCCGACGAACAGGCCATCACCGAGGCTGTTCGGGGATGTCTGGCCGAGGTTGATTTAGACACGGTCACCAAGAAGCAGGGTATGCATTCTTCTTAATCATATTCTCTCTTTCACGAATATTGCATATGACTAACTTTGATTATGTAGTTCGCGTCCTCGTTGAACAGCGCCTGCAGACTACGCTCACGGGCGACAAGCGCTCGTTCCTGGACCGGCAGATCGACCAGGAACTGGCCAGCATGTGATAAAACTTTTCTGCGTGCATCATTTTTGATCTTGTGTAATATTGCATCCATTCAGCGCTGCTTTTTCTTGATATTTAAGGGATTTTTCGGCATGTCTGGCGCTGTACAGTGGGATTAGATATTTAAGGCGAGCGAAGCAAAGCATTCAGCGACTCGGTTAATTTAATCAGACGATTCTTCTACTTCATTGAACAGTGGTTCGAAGTCTCAATTTTGGCAGTGTGTAGGTAGAGTTCAAAAGATGCTTAAGGTCTCAATTGCTTCGTTTACTCTGGTGATACTGGCCCACTCGCCAAGAGATCAAGTTGAGTGGGCCCGACATATCTTGGCCTCTTCAGCTCCAACCCACCATCTTGAATCGACACCCGAAGGGCATTGAGCCAGTATCTTGGCTGAGATACCCCGCTACATTGTTTCCACCGCATACCCCACATAAAAAGAGCATATCAAAACAAAGTAAGACGAAAACAAAAAAGAAGCCCGCCACGGCTACAAGATGGCATCAATCCCGCAAGATGCAATCGAATTCCCCATATCAGACCGGGTCTTCCTAGAGCCTCACCTCCCACCAAAAGACGGCTCAACCCGGTCCCCAGACAAACCCTTCACAACCCTCACCTTCGCCACCTCCCTCGACTCATCTCTCGCCCTGTCCCCAGGCGCCCGCACCGTGCTCTCAGGCCCGCAGTCCAAAGCAATGACGCACTATCTGCGCTCGCGACACGACGGCATCCTCGTCGGCGTCGGTACAGCCGTTGCTGACAATCCGGGCCTGAACTGCCGCATCGTCGGGGTTGGAGGCTACGGCGGCAGCGGGGATCTAGAGGGCCAGCCTCGACCTGTTGTCATCGACCCAGCTGCGCGCTGGGATTACAGCGAAGAGAGTAAGCTCTTCCAACTGTGTCGACAAGGGCGCGGCCGCGCGCCGTGGATTATCACGGCACGCCGGGATCTACCGGTGGAGAAGCAGGCGCTGTTACAGAAATACGGTGGGCGGTTCATATCGCTGGACATGAGTGTTGAAGAGGTCTCAGAGGGAGGGAAAGAAGCCGGTCATCACCGGATCAATTGGAATGATCTCCTTGTCGTGCTTAGGTCGAATGGTCTTCGCAGTGTCATGGTCGAGGGCGGCGGCCATGTGATCAACACGCTTCTGGAGCCGTCGTCTATGCCGCTGATTGATAGTGTGATTGTTACTATTGCTCCTACGTGGTTGGGTCAGGGGGTGTGGTTGTGTCGCCGGCTAGGCGCTTTGATGAGAGTGGGCAGCCTGTTTCTGCGGCGAGGTTGGCGAATGTTAAGTGGTATCCATTTGGGGAAGATGTTGTTCTTTGTGGGAAGGTTAAGGTGTGATTGTGCAGAAGGGGTCTTGGAAGTCATGGTGGATTCCTTGGAAAGTTCACAAGAAACAGCTATATTCTCGTGAGGATGGCTAGACACTCAAATACTGTAAATATCGTTCATGAAATAATGATATCCATCCAATCATCTAATCCATCAGAGAAAGGATGGGCATTATAAAGCGCTCTGATTTTCATCCGAGTACTCTAAGGAGACAATATGAGAAATTCGTCCATTTCTAGCTGTTCTGTGTGGATGCGTACATGAGAGTCATCTTTTGGGGTTTATATAGGCTGTTTGTAGTGTACTTTTGAGTCAGCCACAGAAGCTTCAAAGTACTACATTGCCCTCATTGTAGTACCCCAAAATCACATTAACCTGCTCAATCTTCTTTTCGGCCAATAAGAAAATGCACAACTCGCAAACGTGGAATTAGTAGTTCAGGTAGGGAAGAAGCCATCCATTACCTTGGCTAGATGGTGGTTATAAATCCCGTCCTCTAGGTTGACACTGCATAGATTCAAGTACAATTCCCCGAAGATACCTTACTATTGGAAATAGTCACTCTCTTGCCCTAACCACTGTGTAAGCTACACAAAGAAAAAGCGTGGAACATGCCCCTTTACGAAATCGAGCATTGCATCCCGCTGGATAAGCCCCAACGAGACTAACTAGCACAGTCCATCACCCTCCTCCACACCCGCAAATTCGTGACTCCCAGTCTATTCGCGAAGGTCCAATTCGCCGATACTAGCACGCGACATAACTACCTCGGAGGTAGAGAGGTTCGTCCCTCTCCTCCTTTGTCTGATCTGTCTATCTCCACTACCGGATCAAGTAGCTCACATTAAGGAACGAGAATTGAACCGCGTGTTTAGTATGGGGTCTATCACTACGGGAATGGAGAATGGATTCCTTTTGCCTAAGTTGAGGCTCGCTATATTATGGGCATCCAGTAGACTTATCTGGTTGTCAACTAACACCTGTTTTGAATTCCAGGTGGGGGAAGATGTCGAGTGGCTGAAGCTGAATTATCCCAAGTTTGAGGAGTTGGCTAGGCAGGGTGATAGTGACTTTGTAGACCTGGTTGAGGAGGTACAAAGCAGAAGGGATCTGGATGCAAGGACACATTAGATAGGCAAAGTGGCCACGAGGTCGTAAAGATTTATTTCCCCTCATAACCGATATCAATGAAATTGTCATAAAGATCAACAATAAATTTATCTGTTTCTTGCAGCAACTCTTGACTATAAAGTCCCCGTCCGGTCCATTAAGCATCATCAATCACCATTTACCTTGCTTCGTTGGTGGCACATCTTAAGCCTTGTGCAGAACGTGCTTGTACTGCTTGAAGAGCTTCTTAAAGCCCTTCGAGTGATGGGACAGCACATGCTGGTAGTAATAGTCCTGAGCGGCATCCATGATGGCCTTCACCTTGGCCACGGGGACCTTCTCCTTGCGGTCATACGAGTATAAACCATTCACTTCTTGTTCAATGTCCGACCTAAAATATGTTAGTATAGAAAGTCAAAAAAAAAAAAAAAAAAAAAAAAGGAACATAGCAAGAAGAGAAAGAAAAATGGAAACAAGAGAGGAAAATACGTACAGCTGCGTATACACCAACCCACACGAATGACCCCCCTTAACCACAGCCATAACCAACTTTTCAAATCGGTGCAAAAAGTCTTCCGGATCTTTGGCTGTGGTATAGCCCCAGTCCCGCTCCGACGCCGAAACATCTCTCGGCGGCGCGATATTGACGCCTCCAAACTCGGAGCAGATCACCGGCGCGCCGGGCTTGTGCTGCGCACCCGGGTCCAGGAGCGTAGTGCCGCCGAAGCCCGAATAGATGGGCTTCGAGAACATGTCGTGTCCTGCCTTCGGACCGAGAATCCCACCTTCCATCTTCGAGCAAGTTGCAGCTAGCTCGGGCGAGTCGCTGTAGTCGTGGTATGTGGTAAGATCGGTTAGGACGTGCTCCCAGCCACAGTTGTCGTTGATGGGGCGGCTGGGGTCGAGGGATCTGTTTGGGATGTTAGTTTAGTTTTAGCTGTTCTCCGTGTGTATATTATACAATATGTGTGAGAATTTACATACTTGGTTATATAGTACAGCGAGCGGATGTGGTTGCGCTGCTCGATGTTGTCTTTCAACGACGTGTAGGCCCAGCTCTCGTTCACTGGCGTCCAGGTCACAACGCACGGGTGGTTGATGTCTCGCTTGACAGCCTCAGACCATTCACTGTTAATCCGATCGATGTAGTCACTGCCGAACTTGTAGGCGTTGGCGAACTCGCCCCAGACCAGAAACCCCAGCCGATCCGCCCAGTAGTGGAATCGGGGATCCTCGACTTTCTGGTGCTTACGGCACCCGTTGAATCCCACGTTTTTGGCCATTTGGATATCGTCTCGGAGTGCCTCGGACGAAGGCGGCGTCAGTCCCGTCTTGGGCCAATAGCCCTGGTCCAGGAACAGCATCTGGAAGACAGGTTTGCCGTTGATGCGGAACGTGCCGTCCCCGGTCTGCCACGAGAGACTGCGCATTCCTGTTGTGGTTTCCACCTCGTCCACTAGCTTCCCCGAGCCGTTGTATAGGCGCAGAGCCAGGTCATACAGAATCGGGTGCTCTGGCGCCCACAGAGCCACGCCGTCGTGCCACGATCCGTCGATGTTAAATGGCTCTTTCTTCTGTAGTTCCGCAGAATTCGGCACCTTCATGCTCAGGTCCAGGTTCACAAAGTTGCGGTCTTTCGGGAGGTTCTTCTCAGCCTTGGCTACCGGGGAGCCGCCGAGACTCGCCTCGATCTCGACCTTGCATTCTGCACTGATCATCCATCCAGTGACAGCAACCTGGGCATGGAGCTCGCCACGCTCAATATCATCGGAGCGGAGCACCGTGCCGCCGCTGCCACAACACAGTCGCGTCACAGGGACACTCTCAATCCAGACAGAGAGCCAGATGCCACCGCTGGGGGTATAGAAGATACTCTCCGGCACAGGGCCCCAAAACTGTTTCCCACGAGGCTGGGCCAGGTCATACGGCGAGTCGCGGACACGCAGGGTGAGACGCGCGGTCTGCGCGCCCGGGTGGAAAGCATCCGAGACGTCGACGTCGAACGGCACATGGCCGCCACGGTGCCCACCATACAGATGTCCATCAACCCAAACCGAGCACTCATAGTCGACAGCCCCGAACCGCACGATCAGCCGGTTACCCTGGGCCTTTTCGTCGGCAGTGCGGACATCGCTGATCGTGCGCTCGTACCACATCACCTCGTGGGCTTCGTAGAGGCCAATGCCGGATTCCGGGGTCTGAAATGCGTAGGGGACTTTGATGTGCCGTTTCGGCTGCTGTGCGGCTTGCGCGGGGATCCCCTCTCGCGGCCATTGCTGCGATAGTCCCGAGTTGGCGTCGTCGAAGATGAAGTCCCAGGCTCCGTCTAGAGATGCCCAGTTCAGAGCTTTGCGTTGGAAGTCGGGGCGGGGATAAGATGCGGCCATTGTGGAATTCACTAAGTGTGTCTCTCAATATAAGCAGAGAATGGACTGAGAGGAATTGGGGATCGCGCTCGACACTTCATACTCGATGCTCGACCCCACGTCCGCACACGTCAGTGGGGCGACGATCCCAATCCCCGCGGCGGGTCCTTAGGAGTGTCTGTTCGGTCGAATCTGGCCAATTTGGCACTTGCGCAGTATGTGGTAGTCGCAGATTTCTATAACCCATCAAGAGTATCGAGGTGGCATGGCATCTACTACTAGCGCGCGGGATAGTCTAATGCACGCCACCCGGACGTCGAGTCCGCTTCATGTCAAGGCCAACCTCCGCAGCTTGTAACAATCTCCTATGCGAATGGCGAAAATCGATCAAATCTCATTGGTGATTGGGGATATCAAAGAATTCAAGCACAAATTCAATCCAAAACAATCGGAAACTCCCTGGGTCTGCATCGTGAAGATCCCCCACACCATCAAGGCGCGGGAATCTATAGCTTACAGCCCTGCCCGTCCTCAGTGCATACTCGAGTCATAAAATTGCAATAAAACACAAATCAAAACATCAAAAGAGGCGGGGGATAATAGTCGTATCCCGAAGAAATGCGACTCCCGCTCTACCGCGCATCTTGGATATCTCGTTTTTCTTTTCTGACGCCCTTCATTGCTTGCGTTCCATGGTATCAATCAATAAAATCAAAGACCAACAACAAAAACAACCGAGACACGCTGGGATAAAAAAAAAAAAAATTCAGGAACAATTCAACCAAAGGGTATACTGCTGCAAATGGATATTTTGGTTTAACGCGGTGGCCCAATTGGGGCCGGGTATCCAGAAGTAGAATTCGAAGTGCTAGGGCGACCACTGTCAAAAGAGGTGCGCAGGTCATGCTTGGGGGTCATGTCGCCCGGCGCCGTGCCAAAGGGAAACTTGGTGTCGAAGCGCGTAGGCCAGCCGTTGCTGCTGCTGCTCTTGTGGCTGTGCGAGCTCCCCAGGACGGGGACGTCGTCTTCGGGGAGATTGACTCCCGAGTCATTCCAAGGGTTGCGGTAGCCACTGTCCCGCGACTCCATGGAAACAAGCGACGCCTTAGAGGCATTGCTCGATGCGTGCTTGAAGAAGGAGCCCGGCGAAGCTGAGTGATTCTTGCGGCCGATAAACGAGGAGAACGACGAAATGCTTCCAGGCTTTCGGAGACGCTCGAAGATGGAACCTCGCTCACTGGTCTCATCGATAAAGTTGGGCCGGGTAGGCGAGTCCGTCAAGAGCGGGGCCGGAGCGTGCTGCAACAGTTTCGAGTCGAAGAAGGGCAGCGACTCCTCGAACGAATCCGACTTGGGCCGCGGGATCGCTCCCTTGACGGTTGTCGCGTCGAGTCCGTGCGCGACCAGACGAGAGATCAAGAAATCGATGGCATCCTTGAGGCCGCCAGCATTGTTCCGGGTGTAGCCGAGGACCACACGGTCCTCAGGTGGAGGCGTAGGTGATGAACCTTCCTCGGAGGCCGGAATATCGGCGCTCGTGTCCACCGTGATATCGACTTCATACTGTTCCTTGAGCTTGGTCCGAACATCGGAAAGGAAGTCTGACGACTTGAAGTGGTCCCGAAGCTCCACGGAGCTTTGGAAATGAAGTTCGTGGCTCTCCGGCACCATGCCCTATGGCGAAAGTTAGCAGGGAGAACAGAGGATGCAGTGCTCTCTAACGTACCAGCAACGCATCAACGGCTTGAGGGACCTGATACTCCGGTCCGGAGATGGTCACGACGTCGCTGGCAAGCTCAGTGCTAGGAAATTCGATCTTGCAATTCCATTTCTTTTCGAGTTCATCGATCTCGGTCATGCGAGCTAACAATTCGCGGTGGTACAGCCGGTTGATAACGACTCTCTCAGACACGTATTCGGCGTCCTGGGCGGCTTGTTAGCTTGGTTTCCCCAATCGATAGTGGCACAAAACACTTACAACTTTCTCGACCATATCCATAATCTCCTGCTTGACGAGATCCAGGCTCTGCGCGTTACGAGCAGGTGTCCGACAGATGACATTGTCAACTTTGATGTCATCATCTTCTTTGCCCATGCCACCACGGTCCATGGCATTGGAGAACTTGACGAAGACCGAGTACTTTTTCATGATTCGCTGGATGTGCTGGCCTCCGATACCGATAATCCGTTTGTGGTACTGGTCCGGCACATGGAAAGAGATGGAAGCAGGCATCTCCTGCTCGACCAGATCCAGGCCGTTTTTCGTCGAGTCGTACTGGTTCCCACAGACATCAATGTAGAAGTTGTACTCGTTGAAGCCGTCAAAAATGATTTGGACATTGCCTGCTGGCAAATCAGTATGCCGAACAGCCATTAACTACCAGCAAAACTCACTTTGACCCATGATCTTGTTAATCTTGCCATTCTTCTTGCCGCTGACGAATTCCTTGTGTTCGTTGGCCAGCTCAATCTTGACCCGCATTTGGTACTGGCTTCGCGTGACGAATGGGATTTGATGAATGACAGTCATGGCAGCCTTGACTGCATCGTCGGATCCGTTGATGGTGAAAGTCAAGTTGTCAAAGCTGACCTCGGCTTCGGAGTTGGTACAGATATCGGAGAGCATGGAACGAACATCGGAAGTCGACGGAGAGCGAAGGCCGCTTTGAGCCGGGTCGGGCATAATGATCCACCACGAGGCACTGTAGAATTGACCAGCCTGGAACCAAGTTAGCGGACGCTCAAATAAGCAGGCAGGGTATGACGTACCAGAGCCATGATCTCCCTGACGGTTCGCTCCACATGCAAAACCTCAGTGCCTTGAATGCGAACAAGGCCGCGTTGGCTGCCCAGCTGTGGGAATAGGACGTAGGAGCCGTTCATCTCCATCACCTTGCGAACCTTGTCCAGACGGTCGAGCAGGATGTTGTCAATCTTGCTCGAGTTGACAACGACGTCCTTGACATATATTTTGACACCCATCACCAGCTCCCGCAATTTCTGCTTAGCCCGTGCAATCTGGTCCGGCGTCTCGCCCGTAATGTAGACCTCGTCCTCGCTTCGACGATTCGCACCAGGAGGGGTATAACCAAAAATTCGAGGGAATGGCGGCGGGAAGTAGATAGCCGTGCCGGTAGCAGCTTCGATGAGCTTGATGTTCTTGCGGGTGCGGCCACAGACCAAGGTGTGCATGGTCAGCTCCAGCTTCATTGCATCGACGTGACGTTTGAGCTGGTCCTCGGTCAGCCCACCAGCCTTATTAGCACATGCCCAATGAAACATACAATTTGATCAATCATGATCAGAACTCGCGTCTTGGCATGCTCCGAACTCTCCATGTCGCCATAAATGGCGACTCGGAAGCGTTGTTCAAGGCCGTTATCGGATGCGTAGCCGTAGGAAGAAACCACCGCACTATCCGCGTCATGGAGTTTGGGCGTCAGCAGGAAGATATCGGTACCCGTGTAAGCAGCCAAGGTATCCATGTGCTCGAGAACACTGGCGCGGATGCCTTTGGGCGATCCGTCCATGATCAGGTGCATATCCACGTCGACAGTCGCACATCGCTAATGGTCATCAAGTGTCAGCAAAAAAAGCTCTGATAGAACGCACACCCTTGGCGGTGCTAGAATGAGCCCAGGAAAAAAAATTTCCATCGACATACCAGCATGATTGGAGTTTCGTTGAGAATCTTTGCCCGCATCTTGCGCACTGTCTCCCCGTCACCCGTGACACAAACGTTCGTCATCAAGCCGTTTGGTCGCCGTTGGAGCGACGGGACAACCTTGGGTTCCGAGGACGTCAGTGTGGCCTCAACCCGGCCCCCACTACCTTCGGTAATCTGCCGACATAGCCTCCCCAACCCCTCGACGTTGTTGGTGTGCACAGGGAGCTGGTGCACCTGCGTGCCTTCTGGCGTACCCTCCGGAAAAGTCCAGCGATGGAGCGCGTTGGGACTAGCGTGGAGTACATCCTCGACATCGGGACCGGCCAACGTGGACGAGAACGGAACGTTGAAGGATAGGTTGACGGTAGGATCGATGCTCGTCGGGGGAGTCATTGGCGGAGCGCCGTGCGGCCGTCGAAAGGCCATGTCGGTGTGAGGTCTCGACATCCCAAAAGTCGGCGTCATTCGTTCCCAACCATGACGGGCCTGGCCCGTAAAGTTGGAGATCTTGTGCATGGCCAGGTCGAAACAGATCTCTAACCCCTTGAACGAATCGAGGGGAAAGAGAGGGCGAAAAGAATGATCGGGATGGCCGAAGGTGGGTGGTAGTAGACAGGGATAGGAATGACCTGTTGTGGGCGCTTCGAACCGGAATGGCGGAAACGAAGATCGAAGCGGACCCCAACGGAGAGAAGCGCAAGCAGAGAAAGAAAAAGCGGGAGAAGAGAAGAGGAAAGAATAAAAGAGAAAAGGGGGAAATGAAAGACGAAGAACAAAAGGTGACAATTCGAGGAAAACCCCGATGAGCGTTGAGAAAGGTCCCTGCCTGAGGTGCGAAGGGAAGAGAACGGGAGAGAGAAGTGTCGTCAGTTGTGCGGGTCACCTCTACGTTTCCCAACCCAAACCTACGAAGTTGTTACCTGGATTTTTTTTTTTTTTTTTTTTGACAAGGATCTCAAATCTCAAATCTCAGATCTACCTCCAATCTCAAATCCTCTTGCACTGCCTCTCTCTATCCAAAACACAGGAATGCAGGGCTGATCCGAGAAAAGAACATGCCCCCATCGGGGGGCTTTCGCAAGGGTCTTCTTGGCACCAAAAAAGAAGTTCCTTGACAATGATCAGGCTCAAAAACACGCTGCTTTGACACTATGGAGTCTCCTGCATATCCACGACGCTACAGACCCAACGCCTTGCTGCCATCTGTAGAGTCCAAGCGAGGTCACGTGAGGGCAAGCCTTCCAAGTGGCAGAATCTTGGCTTTGAGACCGTCAGGCTGATCGAGATTCTCTCTCGATCTCTCGGGATCCGACTCATTCCGTACAATCTGTACCGGTGTCGATCCTATCATAGGTCCCGGGACGGAGACCCCCTGTACGACGCCGTATCTCCCGATCCACCCTGGATGAGAGAACACCAACCGCTGGTCCGGACACGGCCGCCGACACTTGAGGGGGAAAGGCAATGGTCATCTTCCCGGCATGTGGAGAGGTGGGCTCATGCTCATACCGCTGATGCCTAGGGGATTACTTGGCCTGTGTTTTGCCCCCTAGACATTCTCACCCCATCATCCCCATACGCTTGGGTGTGCCCATCGACCCGGGCTTATGCATTGTTTTTCAGGTGTCAGCTCAGCTTTACCCTCTGATGAACAGAAAGCCCAACGTCCACCCCATCCACGATACTTTAGGCATCCCAAATGGTCGACGTCATTCTCTCGTGTGTACGCCAAGTGGGTCGCTCACTCAATCACCAGGACTCGACGCCTCCGAAATCAATTCCGACTGGATGGACCGCGGAAGCGTGCTCTTTGAAACCTGACTGCAGGGGCCGCCCAATCCCGCGTTCCCCAGCTTTCTCGCTTCAAGCCACCCATCTCTAGGGCGCCTATCAAGCCAATTTTTTACAACTACAAGGTGCTATGGTCTGCCGGTTGACGTCACGTGGCCACGGCGGTATCGATTCGATTCTAGGCAGCGCTATGTCTTTTTTTGCCCTCTTTTGGGTATTCTTGATGCATCGACAGTTTTCTCCCTTGCGTAGCCTAGCCGACCCGAAAGAAATAGTTACCCCAAGTTTTATTAGTGGCCCGGAGGCTTTTCTCATCTTAAGCGGACCCTACTAATGTCCCTTACAGGTGAAACTGCTTACAGGAATGTGTTTCACCTTATGGTTCTTGGGGGTATACCTCGAAGCGGTTTCATGTACAGCCGTATCCATTCAACACAGCAATAAATTTTGGGAATATAACAGGCGAGAGCTTTAATGAATGAATGTATCTTTATGATTTAAAAAAGAAAAGTAAATAAATAAATAGATTTGAAGAAACAAGGTAGAGAGGGAGGGGGAGAGAAAAGGTTATTATTGTGGCAGTTGATCACTACCTAGAGGAAGCTGTTAATATAATCATGCCTTGGTCTACTTTAGCCACATTCTACCATGTTCAGGTTCAATTTATATATTCAAGCCTGTAGTAACACCCATTTTCCTCGCCAGAAAAAATGTAAAAATTGTGCCGGAAGTCAGAGACCCATCCAGCGCGCCGGTCGAAATATAGATGTGCTGTCCCCGGGACCAAGCAAGTAGAAGATAGTGAATCGCCAAAAAAAAAAATTTAGGACTTTTGGGTGTCCGAATTCTTACCTACACCCAAAATACAGTTCTATCTCATTGCAATAGGGATCTAATGGGACTCACAGAATTGCTCTGTGAGGGTAACAGAGTATGACGGATTGAGATCAACGGAGAGGACTACAGATTCAAGTAGTACTCATAATAAGCTTCCATATAAAATATACAAATATATGGTGATCCTTGTAGCAGAAGTTTCTGCGGCTCATGGTTAATGAGGCTGTTTAGGTATGCTGGGTTTGAATCTCATCAATTCCCACTGAGGGATACTCCTCGAGGTCCTTGATAAATAGTGCGCGCAGTATTTTTGTTTGTGAGGCCTAGTCGACTTCCTTATTTTCTCTTGTTTTGCCTTCTTCCACAACATAAACTGCTTGCTCTTCAATATTTCAACCACCCATGCTTCATCCTTTGCTTTTCTCAACCCTCATCAACTTCTTCACCCCGTATCTCTTCCTAACTTCACCTCGACGAGCTGATGGTCCTTTGGGTATTTTGACAAAGGAGCTACTCAAGCTACGAGTTTCCGTGGCGAAAGCTGGTTCTCTAAGTACGTACATTCTGCTCCTCTACCTCAAACACCAGATATCCACCACACTTGGCATGTCCAAGTGAACACATCCCAAGAACCTGAACTTGCAAATGATGAACGTCCGCAACCATCAGAAATTATTATGTCGAAAAATATTGTCACTCTGATACGAGTCAGGGGTGCATGACCACGGGCTACACACGATTTTGATATGAACGTCTTGTCCTGATGCGAATGAGTCACCTCTCTGATGTCCATCCATGGATATCAGCACCAGAACCTGAATAGACCTATGGACTGACAGACCTGTTCTTTCTTTGCAGGTATATCTTGACGAAGTGCTATGCTATTGACATCCACCCTTGGAGATTCGAAATGGACCACATCGGCAAATTTCGCTGTTTTGAAACAAGAATGGTCAAATACGTTTAATTTTTGGCGTTGCTTTTTGAAGGAAGCATACTCATGATATGAAGTCGGTTTTGTGGATTGGAATCCTGCGTTTACTCGTCTTTAACCCGTCTTGAACCCCCCTCCAAGACAAGAACAAGTTATTTCTTGTATCTTCAAACACCTCTTTCAATGCCGTGGAATGATGACAGTTGTCCTAACTCTGAATTTCCGTGTCGAAACAGTAACAATATGATGCGGTACTACTGAAAGCTGGTGACATCCTCTGAAATTCATCACCAACTACGCCCTCGTGGAGCAATCATGTACTGACTATATCAGTTTTGAGCAGGTATCTTTGAGCGGAATGTGGTGAATATCCGACATCCTTCCCGTCTCTCTCAGTTCTTTTACCTCGGTTTTGCAAATGATGAGAAAATCGTCAGTCATAAAACACGCATCGTGTTGACATAAGCTTGCATCTCTCTGATGCGAAATCTCAACTGCCAGGCGAAAGGATTGCTCGGATGAAATCCCAACATCCAACACCGCACCCCCGCAACTGTTGATTTCTATCCCAGCAGGTATCTCTTGAGGGCGCTTAGACTGCTCTTCTTGCTAGCGGTGGCGTCCATACACCCCGTCTTCTTTCGTGCAAGAGTTCGCTTCTACCGCAAGTGGTCAGCATGACAAGCTTCCACACACACCCCCAAGAAATACCCAAATACCTGTTCCTCTTCTTCCAGGGTCTCGCAAATGATGACTGAAGGGGTGTAATACTGAAATCAATACCTCATGTTGAAGTATTCCGGGATCTAATGCGAGACAACGACGGACGAAGAGGACTATTGCGGTGCAAACTTGACGGCTGGTATATATTTTGGACGATACCCGCAGATGACGATAACAGGGCTTGCTTCGGCGAAAATGCTCACTCAAGTCCAACGAACGGGAGATATATCTCTGTATTTTCATCCAGAAACTCCGGTAAGACTTGGTGCGCCCCAACCAAGACTTCAAGGCCACCCGCCCTCCTATCATCGCCCGCAAATGATGAGCAACCAGGCTTGTATTTGAGTGCAAGTCACGATGATAATACAAAATTTTGGTTCTGATGCAAGATAAAGATGGTGCAAGAAGCGATAGGATGGCATGTTGCTGTTCTGTCAACAGGCCATGTCTCAAGAAATGCCCTGAGTTGGGAATCATCATGAAGATGGGCTGATTCGTCAACTTTGCAGATACAAGCAATCCACTATTCTTGATGGATCGAGTGCGAAGGAAGCTGTGATATCCGAACTCGCAAATGATGAGAAAAGAAGATTTGGAATACACCATGTCATTAGCTCCGTTATCTGATGCGAGATGAGGAATAGGGGAAGACTGTTATTTACTGAGCATCGCCTATGAATTATAATTTATCCATTGAAGGAGTCTTTGGCATTGATATTACAATATCCGTGGATTCATCAAATGTTACTCGATAATGTAGGTTTTCATCTGGCCACCCATACAAGGGGCAACATATCAGACACCACTGGCGTTGAGATTCTGAAAGGTCAAGCTTTCGATTTATGGCCATGCACAAAGCAGAATGCAAATGTGTAGCTGAGACGAGCCTCAATGGAGAGACCCTATCAATAGCGGTGCGGAACTCGCTGAACCGAATCTCCAGCGCCGTCCAATCCCATTTGACCTCCATCTTCGCCGTCGTAGTAATGCCGTTCCCGGACATAGTACGGACGTTCGATATAGTCACCTGTCAACCTGTCCTCTAAGAACACGCTGAGCTCGCGATTAGGACCAGCAGGCCTCACGCTTCCAACGCGCTGCACCAAGTCATGCGGCTCATTGTATCGAGTCGGTGGTCGGATACTTGCGGTGCGGACGACTCTCTCCTGTGGCACTGGATGCTCCTCTACGTATGGTGCACGGCGAGGAGGGTAGTCGGCGACCTGAACGCTGCTGCTGCGTGAGTAGGGTTCGGAGCCATCTGGCGGCGCAGCGTAGGTTCGTCGGTCGCTAGGTGGAGGGCGAGCGTAGTCCGAGACAACTCGTCTATAAACTGGTTGTGGCGGTGGCATGTCTTGGACGTAGCGTCGCTCACTGTAAGGGTCTTGAACCACAGACGGAGCACGTACACTGGCAGTGCGGAGAGCCGGTCGATCTTCGTACGCTTCGGCTTTCGATAATCGAGATACAGGACGGGGAGGGGGTGCCATGGGCTGTAGTCTGGGTGCCGGGGGCAACTCGTAGTACTGGTTTCCATGCTCGTCCACCACAACCCGGCGCTGAGGGGCCATGATCCGTGGGGGAGGTGCTTCCTCATAGTACGGCTCCCGGTATATAGGACGTCCCAGATCGTCGACAGCAACGTAGCGATGCGTGTATGAGAAAGGTGTTTCTTGGTAGTACCTTGATCGTTCATGTGGCTCGACAATTGCGTATGATGGTGCCCGGGCCACGCGAGGGCCAGTTTCGATGTACTCGCGAGGATATTCCGCGTGCCGAGCATACTGCACACTGGCCACCCGTCGCAGATCAGCGTCGTCGCGAGCAGGTCGTCTCGTACTGAGCCGTGAAATCGTCCGAGGTGGTCCTGGGTCAAGTGGCATTTCGTGATACGGATCAACTTCGTAGACCGGCTCTCGAGCCGGGAGCTCGTGCCTTTCCATCACTGGCGTGTAGCGTGAAGATGAAATGTCCACATACACTGGTCGTTCCTGACGGTGTCGGCTCTGGATTACGGCAGGATCATCAGAAAAGGGTGGCGGCGAGACAGGTTCCTCCTTAATGTAGGAGTCGGCAAAATCAACATCCTGTCTTCTGTACGAGACTTGGCGAGCCTCCTCCCCTTTGTCATAGAGTCTTCTCCGCTTTCGAGAGGTGACATTCGGAGGCGGTCCAGCAGGAGTACCACGACCAGATTCTGGGTCAGTGTACACTTGGTATGGCAAATGTTCAGTCCGCTCATCCCGAAGTGGTTGCATAGATGGAGCCTTTGCAGTAGCCAGCGGTGAGACCCGCGACGGCTGTGGTGCGGCTGGTGAGGTGATGTGGTTCTGAACCACTCTCACGTTGCCAGCAGGGGACGGTGGCCGACGCATATAGCCAGTTTGGTCGATATATCCGCCACCTGGTTCAGGTCTTCTTCCGTTGCCGTCCTCTGCCACGCGGTGATAGTGTCTCTCATCCATCGGGGGCGGCACCGCCGGGGCGGGTGGAGAATACTCGGGCTCCTCTAGCGTATCCACCTGTTGCGACTCACGGAATCGACCGTCGGCGACCTCGACCTGATCATGGCGGGGTGGCTTCTGAGAGTAAGGGTAACGCTGGTCAACAGGGTAAGCATCTTGCATTTCCTGATCAGATCCAGGCTGATTAAGAGCTTCAAGTCGCTGCAACTCATCTGTGAATTGATCTACCGGGAAACGCTTAGCGGGACCCGCCGGTTTTGCCGTAGTCACCGGAGATGGTTTTCGATGGTCACCCATTTGTGGAGGGGAGTCAGGAGCTCTACTGGAGTAAAAGGAATTGTCGTCAAAGGAGTCACTGGGAGCACCCGGCCCATTCCCCTCAGACGGATCGCTCAGCGAGACAGGCTTCACCATTTCGAGCGCTTTACCCAACACTTCCGAGACATTAAAGTCTGGTTTTGTGTCCTGGATCGCAGGTTTGTGCTTCGAGTCTTGCTTCTTTTGCTCCAGTTGATCGCGCAGTGATCGCTCGATCCTTTGTCGCTGCAATTGTAGTTCCGCCCTGACTAGATCATCCGATTTGGTCAAAAAGATAGGGTCGATCTCCGAGGCAGGTTTGGTCATTGTGTGAGTGGGCGAAGGAGTCGCATTCGCCGGGGCAGCTGAGAGGGTATAGCCAGACGGAACTGCCTGTGAGCTTTTGGGAGGCTGGGTCGCTGTCTCAAGCATGGGTGCCTTCTCCGACACGAATTCCACAGACTTGCCTATGGCCGGGGCCTGGGACGAGGGGGCATTTTTGCCATTCCGCGCCCCCGATTTGCGGACAAACTGCTGGGGGACCTTGAGGCGTGGATGTGACCCCGCAAAGATCTCATCACTGATCCTCAAGATTCTTTCGTATTCATGCATCTCATCCTCTGCTGTAGATGCTGAAGCAGCAATCGGTCCTGCTGGAAGGTGAGTGACGGTCCCATGGGTTGTAGCCATGGTTCAAAGGAGCTCAAAAAAGGGATCGGAATAAGCAGCGAGGCGAGACCCCCCGCGTCCAACTGGGCAGTGATGAATAGGGCCTTATTTCAAGTTTCATCTCAACCTCTAAGCAATATAGAGAGCTGGCAGGGTCAACGAGAGCCACGGTGTTGGTGACGGGAAAGTAACAGGGAAATCAGAAGATGGCTCCTTTCGCTTCCGCCCACGCTAGTCCCGACTAGGCAAGGGGCCTGGGACGCCTCCGCGTCCTTTGCTTCTCGAATGCACGTCACTTACGACTTTCTCTCTTACATCCATGCATCGTATACCTCTCTTTTCTCCTCGCTGCCACCTTCTTCGCTCTACTCATACTGTATCCTGGGTTGCGCCTTTTTCCCTACCCCGGAGACCTCGCGATTCAAGGACGATGGCAACTAATGGCACTAATGACTCACGGCCCGTGTTCTTCTTTGACATTGACAATTGTGTATGTATACTGGCTACAGTTTCTTAAGACATAGTAGCTAACATTCATGTATCTCTTTGCAGCTTTACTCGAAAGGTGGAACTCTGTGAATTGCTTCGGACGAATGAGCTCATGCTGACGGATGAGGGAGTTGCGAGCAGCCTGCAACATACACGATGAAATGCAGACGTTGATTAGTGAGTGGTGATTCCTTCAAATACGCGTCACCCCATGGCTAACCACGGTGATGCTGGCTCTAGATAAGTTCTTCGTCAAACATCTCGCCCTCAACTCGCAAGATGCGCATATGCTTCACCAGAAGTACTACAAGGAATACGGACTGGCTATTGAGGGCCTCACACGCCACCATAAAATTGATCCGCTCGAGTTCAATTATGAAGTCGACGATGCTTTACCCCTGGATACCATCCTCAAGCCGGACCCGAAGCTACGCAAGTTGCTGGAAAGCCTGGATACCAGCAAGGTGAAGCCTTGGCTGCTCACAAATGCCTACATCAACCATGCAAAGCGTGTGGTGAAGTTACTCGGCATCGATGACCTCTTTGAAGGTGTGACATATTGTGACTATGGACAGCTGCCCTTGGTGTGCAAACCGAGTCAGGAGATGTACGCAAAAGCTGAGAAGGAGGCCGGTGCTTCGAGTTCAGACCAGTGCTACTTTGTTGGTATGTTTTTTCAACCTCGAATCATTCCCAGCGTGCGGTTGTTCTAGGGTATCATACAACTGGGATTGGAACTAATTGTTCGAACTATACAGATGACTCGCACTTGAATTGCAAACATGCACACGCACGGGGGTGGGCAACAGTTCACCTGGTAGAGCCAGGGCTTCAACTACCGCGTATTCCAGCATCGAGATACTTGATCTCCAACCTCGAAGAACTCCGAGTCCATTTCCCACACCTCTTCAAGATATAGAGAGAGTGTGTGCTGCTTAGAACATGTGTTATGATACAATTCTGTTTTATGCCTTTTATTCATAATTCCTATCCATGGACTTTTTTCCTCCAGTCCTTTCAAACGCTGGGTTCAGATCTAGTAGATGATATATCTGATGTTGCTCGTAATATTGGGACCTGTGAATTACTACATTCCGATAGTTTTGCCCTTCTCGGCCTAGCGCCCCCGTACGCTGTCCTGTCATCGCCTTGCGCTCCCCGCGATATAAAAGACCCGACCTACCCTCTCGTGCCCTCCTCTCCTTCTTTTCCCTCCCCGCAACCCCTCTATCGTGCACTCATCGCCGCCCCCCTTTCTTGCTCTCGGGCCCCACCGACCGCTGCGCCTTCGCTTTCAGCCCGACCCATTGCTCCTGTCGTTTCACGGAAGATGCCGCTCCGTCCGACGCCTAGCTTGTTTTCGTCCTGCAATGGAGCCGTCGCCTAGGACCAGAGTCACTGCGGTGACCCTGTCTGCGGGCGTATCTTGTGCTTTGACGGGAACGCCCCTATCATCGTGAATCCAAGCGATCAACTGTGCGTCGTACTACAAGCTGTCTAGGTGTTCTCTACCGGTGTGTCTTGCTCGTGATCCACTGCCTAACAGGCCGTGTTCAATTTGAGTACTTGGTTAGAACTACTAGTATAAAATGGCAATTCAAATAAAAGAAAGCAGAGAGGGGTATGTATTCGTCACTGAAACTATCAAGGCTAAATTGTACATTTTAATAGTAGTGTGGCATATTCATTGGGTCTAACCACACACTCAACATCTCCTCAATCGTAACGTCCTGAAGATCCACCCAAGGAAAACCAGGATCAGGCTGAGGCTCTTCATAGATATTATTTTCTGAGATTCCAGTGGTGAAGACTCCCAGTGCACCATTATTCTCTCCAGAGCTATCAGACTGCGCAAGACGATATTTCTCTTCAAACCATTCAGAAAGGAACCGCAGCCAATCTTGGTAGAAGAACATCTCATGCTGATCCCACTTCCCACCTTTACACTCCTGATCAAGCGTATTCATGCGCTTGACAGATTTCTGGATTTCATGCCGCATATCCAATGTCTCTCGCAACCCTCGGACTTGATCGTGATCTCGAACGGATGGCTCCAACGATGCGAGAACAAGTTTGCATGAAGCTGCAACGCTGAACCCGGTCATTGTCCATTGGGTGTAACTAAATCTCTTTTCAATACCAGGTGGTAGACTGAAGTAAAAGCTCATAAATTGTTTTGCAGCCGCTAGTCCGTGACAAAGGGCATCGATTCGCAGGAGGGCCATGGATTGGTCGAATGACGCGGCGGAAGATGGGTATACATCGAAAAAGGTCGTTTGATAGAGATGGATTTCGAAGGCGTGGGACGGAATGCCTTGAAATACTAATCAAGTGTTAGAATTTAGATCTGCAGTACAGATAAGGCTTGGTCAACTCACCATCATGGTCAATAGGGACAGGAAGCCGGGCTTTGCAATCTTCAAAATCGCTTTGAAGAGAACTAATCATAACTTCTATATCCGCAGGAGCCTGGTTCTCACCGAATCCCCGTGCAACTAGGGAATCGATTCGTACAAGCAAGTGTTGTACTTGAACCTGGCCTAACAGGTATCGATCGGTTGAGAATTCGCATTCCTGCGACAACTTTGCAGCGCATGATTCTATGAAGGGTGACCAAGGCATTGTTCCTGTCCGCTGTAGTACTATGGAGTGACTAGTCATGTGAAAAGAAAGTAAGCAAGACATAGTCTTTTCAGATCTAGACCGGGCTGTACAGGTGGTAAATCGAACTTACCACGCGTCAAGGAGAAAATATCCAACCAAAGCTCGCATTTCCTCGTTTCGCAGGGAAATCGATTCTGTCGGAGGATCCGAGTCCAACATGACGTCAATTCTTTGTCTTACTACTCGCAGCTTGGCTGGGTAATCCAGTCTGCAATCGTTGATTATACTGTGTGCGAGGTGCAGATACCCAGAAAACCGCACTATATGGAGTTTTTTCTTCGTTCTATCTTCCGTGTTAGCTTTTGTGAATCTAATGAAGAGAGAAATTGTCTAGAATATACCCAGCTATAGTAACCAGCAATCCCTGTAGTATATCGAAGGGTTGTTGGCGATTGCCTTGCAAGACTTGTCCCCCAAGGTAAGACGTCGAAACCTCCTCGAGGGCCAGGTGCAGCGGGACATTTCGAAACGAGGAGACCAAAAGAATAGAGAGTAAGAGGAAGGGCTTCTCCGATCTGAGATCCTCGACAGTGGCGTTTCTCGGCAGCTGTACAAATGGGAAATACGTTATGGCATCACGAAAGCTCTCTATCAAACGATTTGCCTCTTCGTGGGTGATCAGTCCGTTCCCGATCACATCACACGGATTTCGAGGAGTGGGCAGATATACGTCTCCCTCTTCTTAGGAGTACGAGCTTTTGTTGCGCGGAAATAACAATCTTTGTTCAGACGGAGACACCTTCAAAGCGTGTTAGGCTTACGTTGCTAAATAGAAGAGAAGAGAAGTAGAAGTAGAAGCGGGATGTTGCATACCGATCGCAGCTTTGGGTAGAGGTGCGCGAGCACCTAATTTTAGCACGCACACAGTTCTCGCAGGTCCTAACTCGGCCTAGACTGGTCGGCACGGACATAGTAGGCAGCATTCAAAGAATTGGAGCTAAGATGGAGGCCGGACAGGAACAGGAGGCCTTAAGAGTCCGCGGACCGGCCCCCAGGCAATTCCCCTCCGAGTCCGCGGACTCGGAGTTGGCCTGGACTCCGTGTCTTGGCACGGCCCCATTGTCAGCCCTAGAAAGTATACCCGCGCCAATGATAGTCCTACGGAGGATCAGAGATAGCATAGCCTCTTGGCTGATTTTCAGGCTTCGTTATTTTGTCAGATTGTATAAAGAGGGTGTGTATTCGATGCTATGAGGAGGGGAATATCAACCTCAACCCATCTAGACTCGCGTTCTACCTCTTCTCCACCTCACTATCTCAAAAAAGAACAAGAAAAAAGAGAGAAAAAGAGTAGAAATCTCAACACTGAAAATGTCGGAAATGAACATGGACGACTGCACCTTGGCAACTTGCCCAATTGACTTGGCCTATATCAACTACCAGCCTAACGTCCCGGCAAATGTCCTCTTCCTCGTCATCTTCAGCCTTCTCCTCGCCGCACAAATCGCCCTAGGAACATGGTTCCGAATATGGACATACATGGGAGCCATGACCGCGGGGCTCATTCTTGAAATACCGGGATACATCGGGCGAGTCATGATGCACAGCAACCCATTCGACTTTAATGCATTCCTTCTGTACGTGACCTTTGAGACATACCTCTGAATAAAGCCAGCTAATCAGAAACGTGACTTTTAGATACCTCATTTGTCTCACGATTGCGCCGGCCTTCTTCACCGCCGCCATTTACATCTGCCTGGGAAGAATTGTCATCGTCTACGGGGAGGATATCTCCAGGATTCGCCCGCGTACATATACTATCCTCTTCGTCACTTGCGATATCATCGCTCTCGTCCTACAAGCAGCCGGCGGCGCCATTACCTCCATCGCCGACTCAGACCAAAAAAGCCTCAGCGATACCGGTGTCAATATCATGATTGCAGGATTGGCTTTCCAGGTCGCCTCGTTGACGCTGTTCATCGTGCTCGCTTCGGAATTCGCCCTACGAGTGCGCCGCAGCTCAGAAGACATGAAGAATGCGTCTACAGCATCTGTTCGCAGCGGTTTGAAATGGAAGATGTTCCTTCTGGGCAAGTGTCACGACATAATCCGCATTTATCAGCCTATGCTAACCCAATCAAAGGTCTTGCCATTGCCGTTTTAACGATCTTCACTCGCTCGATCTTCCGTGTTGCGGAGCTGAAAGGTGGATTTAGCAGTGATCTGGCTAATGATGAAATTTCCCTGATGATTCTTGAGAGCACTATGATTGCCATTGCGTGCATTTGTATGACCGCCGCTCACCCAGCAGTTGCCATGGGCCGGCGATGGGGGAACTCTCGGCGAAGCCGCGTCGTGGAGTCGTTTCGTCTAAGGTGTCGCAGGCTTCATCAGAAACTGAGATGGTGAATGCTTAAAAATATATAGCAAAGCCCCTGATGACTCGGAGTGGTCGGTTTCAAGAGATTGGGTAGTAGACATTTCAGCGTTTGGATTGGTCTTGGTAACATCCGCGAGTTGGATCTGGAGTTGAATTTTATTTGAGCGATTTGAATCATAGCATTCTCACATTCCATACTCCAACCCCTCCAGTCATGCAAAGAGTTGAACCAGCTAGGGTCGGTGGAGTCGTATAGTTCCAAGGTTGCCCTTAGGTAGTGGATGAGGACCAGTGAGGTGTCCGCGGAAAAAATGAATACTTTCCCTGACTCTCGAATTCGAATGCCTAGGCATCCATCCGCGCCGCATTTATTGCTGTACTCGTGCGACTTTTTTCTCTAGGGACATTTTGCGTTGATCTCCTTTCTGTCACAATGACTTCTTGGTCACGCTGAAAACTTTCGACTGGCCGCTGGAGTTTCTGGTCATTATGACCGAGTGGTATGGAAAATTATAGGCAAACAATACGCCGGTGTCAAGGCACGGTATTTCTATTATGAACGATAGGTGTGTCTTCCCAGGGAAAATCACAAAAAGGCACAAAGCGCCTTTAAAATGTTGCTTTAGCCAAAGGCCACGATTCTCGGGACCGCCATGGTTTTTAATCTCGAGGTATGGGCTATGCTTCCTGTTCTTGCTCTGGTGTCATGCTAGAGCATTGGATTGCATTTTGTTTCTCTGGAGAGAATAGTAGTTGAAGGTGACCCTGTATCATCGTCTTGATAAATGAGCTTGAGCGCCACTGGATCCAAAATTCATTGCTGCGCCAGGAAGGTTTACACACAATATCAAATACATATCGAGACATCTAGATTGCAACGGAATGTAAAAAGGAAAAATTATGAAAATAAGCCTCCATATCATTGGGCTCGTAATCGCTTTGACCGACGGGGTGAATGCTTGGGCTTCCATTTGTCTTGATTGTCCATTCCCCTTCTGCTTCACATCTGGCTTCTCTTCTGGGCGCTCGCGTTTTCGAGACGAGCGTGTCGTATATCCTTGGGGGGGGGGGGGGGGGTTCGGTTTTGAAACTGGTTCTATATTTGCCGTTTTTGCTGCTCCCCTCGAAACTCGCCGCGAGATAGGATCCACAGGATTCGAATCAGGATTGGTAACTGGGCATCCAATAAGGGTACTGGGGATTTCAGCGCTGGCTTGGCATGATACAGAGCTCACTCCGGCGATCGGATGGGGACTGACCAGCCGAGGGTCAATATTTGCCAAGTCAAAATTGACAGAGGCGGGAGTTTCGGTGCCTTCTCGGGTCTCTGATTCTGTAAACACTTCTCTAGAGGAGCTATCACTAAGGCTAAGCTATGTCGCTTGGGGTAAATGACATAGTTTAATCTTGATATTATATCCGTGTTGCGTTTTAGCGTGGGCTAGAAATTCGGTGATTTTAGCGAACTTAGGGAGACTGCGATAGGCTTCCTAGTTGCAGCTGATCCCGTTGTGTGTATGGAGTAGATGGGATTTAATGAGATGACGACGAAGAGAGACTAGTCGCTTAGAGGGAAATTTATTCGGAGGAGGGGTGGATGCTGAGCGACGAGATGCACTATAGCAAATAATATATATCTATTGGACAGTCCAGATTATCCTTTTTAGAAGGCGAGGGCTTCTCTGACTGGTCTGGTAGTTTATTAGTCTTATCGTCGAACTTCTAATCAACGCGTTTGCCTCGCCTACTCGCCTTGTAGAGGCCCAAGAGCATAGCTATATCCTTCTTACCCTGGATTCGGCGTGTAAGGAGCTTATCTTCGCTATAATTCTCCGTTTCGGGCCCGTAGAAGTTCTCTGCAAGGCGTGCCTGTTCGGGTAAAAGGTACTTCGGGGTAGGCAACTCTTAGTCTTTATCGTTAGAGCTGATAGCATCTATATTAGGCTTATACTCACCGAGCAGCTGTTTGATCTGTCGGTTAACTTCGAGTATAGGTGTAATACGGAAATAATCCTTTCTGGCTGTCTCTCGCGTATCTATTAATAAAGTCTTGCGAAGCTTAGTTAATTCCTTGTCTATAGCTTTGTGCCTTTGATAAAGGTGTAGGAAGGGCTATTATGCATTCTTTACCGTGCCGGCCAGAGATGGCATCTCCGCTATAAGAGCTCTCTTTTCTCGTTTCAGCTCCAATATTCCCGGATATTAATAAATAGCCCACTTAGGCGTATCGGTAAGCTTAGATAGGGCTTATAAATCTCTCTTCCTAAGTATACTGCTAGCGACGCGTAATAAACCATCCTAAGGCGGTCAAAGAAGAACAATATATTAGAGATCGCGTCTAATAAACTATAACTGATAGTACTTTTTAAATACAGCGTTACCCGACTAAGCACTCTTTGCCGCTCCTGGCTAGTAAAGTTCCCTACCCGGTCCTAGTCAGATAATCCTTCCGTAGATACAGTGATAATATATTTAGAGATTATATACGGGTATAACTCACGATTGACTTTATTCACGGCCCTAACGGCGAAAGTTATAATATCTAATATTATCTTTAAATCGAGTATCTCGACCCAACTCTTTAAGTGCTCGTCGGCTTAGTTCATAAGTCATCGGCAATAATATATAAAGCTTATAGCCACACGTCGTGTGCTTAAAACGTCGGAGGGGTATATTGAGAACCTCGGGCTTCTAACAAAGCGGGAGGGAGGAACTTCTTTTCGGAACTCGAAGACACTAGATAGGCTCTGGCGTAAGATCGATATTGACAAATGCTCTATCTCGAAAAGCGAAAGAAACAATCTGAGTGATAGGACAATATACCAATTGATAGTCGCTATATATAAAGAATTTGGTTCTGATAGGAAAAGTTAGTAGCGGATCTAGTAGTATAGTACACGAGGTCGTAAACACGTTTATCTATCGGCATCTTCCTGTCGATCTTTCAAGTTGCGAAACTCTATAATAGTGCAGAGAACGTTACTTTTGCTCTAAGGGTCTCGGAGATAGAATAGCTTAATATCGCGATAGTAGATCGAGTCTGGAAGGTCTATCACGGGAATGTGCTTCGGAAGATCACTCTGAAAAATATGATTTTGTTTACGCCTGCTCGTAGAAGAGTTGCCGGGTAGGGAGGTATTCTGTAGAAGCAGGACGCCGGGTCGGATTCTAGTAATAGCGGATTAGAGCTGGATGGTGGCAAACTAGATAATTATACTTCTATAGCGAAAGAAGCGTGAATAGACCTAGTGATGTCGATATATAATATAAAAGATATTTATATCTAGAGCATTCTTTTACGTGCGTCTAGGGATTTTGCGTTTAGCTGGAAATACGCTATTGAGAAACTATATTCTATTTAGCTTAATTCCCTTTAGAATAGAGAGAGCAACTGTAGTATTGACAAAGATGGCGCTAGTATTCGTCATATGATTGAAGTGCTTTCTTTCGTGATGTCTTGAACATCCAGTCGAAAAAATCCATGTAAATCGCTTGATCTTCTAGCAGAAGATAGTCCACGTAGTCCTGGTTCGATTAAATGCAATACCTATTTCCATATTATTCTCCGCTGGGCTTATATTCTATCAAGGGCTAACCCACTTCCGCCAGGACCGTTCGACGACGGCAATTCCTATCAGAGTTCCTGGCTTGAAATTTGGAGGGAGCCATCCAAGACTGCGGAAATGTTTCAATCTAGCTCGAGTTTCCTCGCAAAGGATAGGATCGGTCCAAAATTGGTGCTTATCGCCTTGAGCAGGTGGTAAAGGTAGAAGAGCCATAGGAGATATCGGGTACAGGGGCCACGGTTGGGACCGTGACAAGAGGCCTGGGATTGAAGGTCGGTCCAGGTAACGGGGTTGGGACGAGGAGAGGAGAATGTTGAAAGACTCCGGAAGAGAGGGCGGACGCTGCATCTTACAGGCGCCCGGCCAGGCTGGGCGAAAAGGAGGGGGCGTCGGGTTTGGATGCAGAAGGGAGCCATTTTCGGCGTCGTTTTCACAAGTCCCTATATTCTGGGTGCAAATCCCTTTGCAAAAACAACTAGTCCTATCTTCCTCATTTAAGAGACCTAGGACACTAAATGCTAAATGCAATAGGATGACAGCCAAATCTTATTAATATCGTCTTTATTTCTCTGCTTGCTAAGATACACCCCTGGAGGTTTTTTTTGGTGTACATATAGGGTGTGTCTCTGCCTCAGGCAAAAAAGGATTGGCGCGTGTCTCCAGTGACTCCTTAGTGCTCCGACTGCCGTCTTTCAACATCCGACAACCTCCATCGGCCATCGTGACAGAGCCCATTGTGGCTATTGAATTATCATCGCAATGTCTGGTCAGGAGATCTCCACTGACGCGGTGATCACTTTGACCGATGGACGACAAGGGACTGTTCGCTTTATTGGAACCACCCACTTCGCGGTTGGAGATTGGATTGGTGTCGAATTGAACGAACCCACCGGCAAGAATGATGGTGCAGTGCAAGGCGAGCGATATTTCGATTGCGAACCGGGATTTGGCATGTTCGTCCGCCCCTCGGCCATCGGAGCAGTTTTGCAGCAGCCGACGCGGGAGAGTAAACAAACCACGAAGCCTGGCGCCGATGCCGCAAGAAGCCGGGGTCAGTCTCAAAGTGGCATTGGGGCTGGTTTGAGGAAACAAAGCGGATTGCCCCCGACGACAACTAAGCGACAGAGCTCCAATGCAGCCACTCCCACACCGGCTCCAAGAGTCGCGGCACCCCGATCGTCTCTCAGGGTATGTCAAGACCGTTGTGTGAATAATTCCTAGTGTGTTGCTGATGAGTATCGAACCGCTCCTTAGTCCCCGACTAAGTCGCCAACAAAGCAGTTATCCAATCCCTCTGCTCCCTCTACTCGCCCATCGATCGGCAGCACGCGCACGTCTACCGTGGGGTCTACTCGCCCCCGGCCAACTACCGCTGCCAGACCCTCCATGGGTTCGGCCTCTCAAACAGCCGCCTCTAAAGCCCCACGACCTTCAATCCCAGGATCAACTGCACGGACGATCAGACCCGGGTCTCAAAGCACAGCGCCGCCCACGGCGCAGGGATTATCCAAGCGTCCCTCATTGCGACAGGCTGCACATGCTAAAGCATCGGATGGAGGAGAAACCGGGACAAGTGGACATTCAGAAGATGCGACCGATGCGGAGTCGCCTCATACCGAAGGAGAGGGCTCGCAAGATGGAGTCGCGCCCAAGACATCTCGGCCTTCTTTGACTGCCCGCTCTGCGGCTCCTCGCCCCAGTGTTGGCTCTACATCACAACGTCAGGTACCCAGTGCTGCCGTTAACCGGGAGTTGGAAGAGCTCCATACCAAGCTTAGAGTCATGGAGAAGAAACGAGCCGATGATCGAGAAAAACTTAAGACTCTGGAGCAACTCCAGTCTGAACGCGACAAATTCGAGTCGATCATCCAAAAGCTGCAGGCGAAATACCAACCACAGCAGATGGAAGTCACAGAACTGCGCAAAAAGCTCAAGGAGTCCGAGACCCGACTTGAGAAGGTGGAACGGTTGCAGGCAGAACATGAGTCGCTTATGGAAATGGCCACCCTTGACAGGGAAATGGCCGAAGAGACATCGGATGCATTCAAGCAGGAATGTGAGGCTCTACGTTCAAAGATGGAAGAGCTGCAGCTGGAGGTGGAAGTTCTCCGGGAGGAGAATGATGAATTCAGCCAGGGCACAAGTCCCGAGGATAAATCCAGCCACGGATGGCTTCAAATGGAGAAGACAAATGAGCGTCTCCGCGAGGCCCTCATCCGCCTCCGAGACATGACACAGCAGCAGGAATCCGATCTTAAGAGTCAAATCAAAGAACTGGAAGATGACCTTGAAGAGTACACTGCTGTCAAGTCTGACTATGAAGCAACCAAAGAGAAGTTGTTGGTTGCAGAGACCAATGTGGAAGATCTCAAACAGCAGCTGGAGACCGCTTTGGGCGCCGAAGAAATGATTGAAGAACTCGCCGACAAGAACATGCGCTATCAAGAGGAGATCAATGAGCTGAAAGCGGCCATCGAGGACTTGGAATCGCTGAAAGAAATTAGCGATGAGCTCGAGTACACGCACATCGAAACGGAAAAGCAGCTGCAGGAGGAGATCGACTATCGAGACGGAGTCTTCAGTGAACAATGTCGCAAGATTTCCCAGCAGGATGAGGTCATTGAAGATCTTGAGTACACTCTGTCCCGCTTCAGGGAGCTGGTTACAAACCTGCAGAGCGACCTGGAAGACATGCGAGCATCTCAGCAAATATCAGAGGCGGAGGCCACAGATCTAACGACCCGTTCCCGGGCGATGATGGATCTTAACACGAAACTACAGGCCTCGGTATCCAAGTCCCAGACTAAGACTATCGACGTGGAACTCAATCGTATGGATGCAGAGGAAGCTGCGCAGCACCTTTCGATCTTGAAGCTCTACCTTCCCGAGTCCTTTGACGGAGAGCGAAATTCTGTTCTTGCTCTTCTTCGATTCAAACGGGTTAGCTTCAAGGCCGCCATGATGAGCAGTACTATCCGGGAACGAATCTCTGAGCACTCGGCTATCACGACACCTGAGGAAATATTTCAAGGCCACGAAGTTCTTGAGCATCTTCTGTGGATCTCGACTCTCTCAGACCGATTCGTGAATCACGCCACGACTTGCTCGCCCGAAGAATTCGGCGCCGTCAAAGTCGCACTGTTTGAAATGGAGCCGGTCGAGCGCACCTTGAATTTCTGGATTGAGAATCTGAAGAAGAACGAGGTGAACATGAAGAAGTTTGCAGTAGAACTCCAGCGATCTATCGCCCTACTTGCTCATCTGGCCGAGACTCTTCTCCCTTCAACCCCCGATATGTTTGCAGATGGTCTCTGTATGCGGGCGACGTTGACCCAGTCGTATCTCGACCATGCTGCAGCAGGAATCTCACGGCTTAAATCGCTCGTCCAATCCAAATTGGAGGCTTCTGGCGAGGACAACGAGGAGCATTCGTTTGCTTTGAACAAACTCGACTCTTTCGTGTCTCAAGCTCGCGGATACAAAGTTGCTATGGGGAAGATCTGCCGGTCTCTGGAAGATTTGCGTTCAAGGTCCCTTGCGCTTTCTGAGGAAGCCGAGGGTCCGTTCAAGAGGACCGAGGACACCACACATGGACTCTCGGATTTGGCGCGGAAATTAGGCGAGAATGTCGTTGCGCTCACCAGTGACGAAGGACGTACCGAACCATTTACCCTGGACGAGGTTCTGGACAGCTTGTCGCAAGTCCCTACATCCTTGGAGCAGTCATCCGATACACCAGCGGAAAGCAATGACCCTGTATCTTTCCTTCTTAACAAGTTGCGTGACGTGGGCGGTCAGCTCGAGGAGCTTGATTCGATCTCATCAGATTTGTCTCGCACGACGGAGTTCGAGAGGGGCGCTTTTCCTTGGTTCGCCAGAGCGGCAGAGTTGAAGTCCAACAAGACGATTTCCCAGGATGCAGATGAAGAGATCCGCCACCTGAAAAATGAAATCCACGAGCTCTCCACCGCGTTGGGCGTGAAGGATAACACCCTCGAGGAGCAAACAATTAAGATCGAGCTACTTGAATCTAGGATGCGCGAGGCAACCAAGAAGGCTTCCATGGTCAAGGATCTGGAAGCGAAGATTGAGGAAATACAGTCCACAGGGACAGAACTCGAGAACACTGTCGAGCTGCAGAAGAAAGAGCTCCAGGCCGCTGTGACCGAGCGAGACGAGTACAAGTCCCGTCTTGAAAGGATGAAGCGAGTATCTGGGTCTGCAGGCGTGGCCACTACGGGTGACGGTGTCGTCATCGACAGCGAGGCCTCTTTGGCCGCCATGCAAGAAAACGAGTCCCTGCGCGCCGAGGTCGAAAGCCTCCAAGCGGCTGTGCGTTTCCTGCGTGAGGAGAACCGCCGGGCGAGCATCCTTGACCCGTACTCAGTGCAGCGCTCCACGGACCTGCACGCCTGGCTCGACGCACCACTTGCCCGGCCGCAACTCACCGTCGAGCAGGAGAAGACCCAGCGCACTGCTCTTGAAAGCCGCGATGTGTTGACGCATCTCCTCAAACTGACCAAGGAGTCCCGGGTCTGCGACCTCAAGTCCACGCTCGCCTCTCCCACCGGAGGCGATGAGGGTAGCACCAACCGCACCACCTGGCGCCCATCAAAATCCCGTCTCCGGTACCAGGTGCTCCAGCAGCGCGAGAACTTTGAGAACTGGGCTGAGTGGCGCAACGATATTGTGGAGCACGAGCGCGAACAAGACCGGCTGGCCGCCGCCAAGCGAGAACGTGCATTGCGCGACCGCATGCCGAAGCATTCCCACAAGGCTTCGGTTGAATTTCCCCAGGGTCTTGGCCATGGCATGATGGGCCGCGCGTGGCAGATCCTGGGCATGCAGAACCAGGGCAAAAACGCGTCCACGAACGCACCCGCTCCAGGCGGCGTGGAGATTGTGTCCACGGGCTAATATTCTTGTAATTTGATGAATGGAACCATGTCCTCCTCATGTGGTGCTCCTGTACATATACTTCCAATTCCCTGGCCTTTTCGCTTATTTTTCACTTCTACTCATTAGGCAAGCTCAAGTGCCTGCTGCAAGATACCCTGCAACAATATTCGTCTTTTACCATCTAGAAACCTTTTTTCTACCCAGACGTGCCAGTATGTCTGGCAGTTTCATGTGGGATCGAAGTCAAGAAAGACTAGATGAGATTCATAATTGACATGACCTTCCAAGGTTGCAATCGTTCCAAGTGACCGATTCCTCATCTCGAGCAGCCCCCGTACTTCAGGTGCCCGAACAGGTAAAGGTGTGTGTAGTGTTTGAGGAACTGTGGTGCGGAAAAAACGATTCTCCGAAATCGATTAATTTAATTGTTTAGGTCGAATCCCAAGAATGCGTCCGATATAAGATAGGCTTAACGATGTATTCGGGTATACCAGGCTCTAGGTCTTTTCCATCGCGCCTTCGGACATGGCCAATTTCTAGGTTTCCTAATATCTTAATAAACTTCTCGTCGGTTATATTGTCTATACAAGGCAAAGTGAACGCTAAATTACGGGTGTGTAGATCTATATTAGGTGAGAATAGTTCAAAATATTCCTAAGAGAGTGACCTACCTCTATATCTAATATTCTGTTGGTGTAGACTATTAAGCCCGATAAGACTTTGCCTTATAATAGCTTTGGCGAGCTTTCTAGGGAGTCTCCCATCGGGAAAGTGTATATCAATTGTATCCGGGATATTAGGCTTTAGAAGCTTATAAACTAGATATTTATAAGATCTATTCGGGCCCTTCAGATCAAAGTCATCAAGTAGGTGCACGGTATGTTCTAGACGAGGTTGACAAGACGCTAACTACTTTATAGTTTAGAGCTCTCGCGTCTCCCTATTATATTCCCTTTCTGCAACAGAAACTTTGACAGTAATATAAGCCTCTTCCCTGTAAATAGATAACTTTTCGGTTAGCTGGAACTACCGCGAGTCACACGATTTTGTGCAACCTTTGATCTCTCGCCGCCCATACTGTCGAGTAACCTCCCTATCCTAGTTTATGTAACACCTTATACCTTCCAGCTTTTAGATATTCTCCCAAGGTGACTGGATGGTAACCAGCTTGTCGATAGCGATGAAGTGGCTCCGCGTCAACTAGAGAAATATAAAGGGGCTGATCTATCTGACTCTTGTCTGGATGGGTAGACATCACATTCTCGACCCGGCGCCGAATGTCTTCTAGTAACGTTCGGGTAGTCACAATCGTATGCTGTGTCGACGTTTTGGTTTGGAATGTATACTGTTGCGGAGGTGGCACCTATGTTGGCAGGCATGGAAACACAATGGGGCAAAGCACCCTCAAACAGCCAGGACAGGAACTGTAGCCGGTCTTCGATAGGAAGGGCCGAAAACTGGGCACGCACTGCGGGAAAAGAAACGCTTTTATGAAGACCATTTCTGCTGTTGGACCGACCAGAACCACTTTTTGTATGTCTTTTCCTCTTACTGGAGCGTTTCTGTATTCTAGAGGGTTGGCTATCAGGAGTCATCGTCCCCTTCACGTCACCTTGTCTGCATTGGAAAGATGGGTCCTCTGCATATGTTGTAAAATCGGTGATATTTTCCGTTATTTGGATTCGCTCAGAACCTGGAAACGCACGGTCATTCAGAATAGCCGGATCAATGGCCTCATTGCTCGGAAACGCTTTAGTCCGGATAGGGTTTCTAGAATCGACAGATAGAGGGTGCTCACCAGCAATAGCGGTAGGCTCCAGGCCGTCCAATTCAAGACCCGAGTATTGGTGCGCCATATCCAGAAAAATAGTATCAGATTGTATGGCAGAGCCACCAATGTCTTCAGAATCGAAAGTCATAGTGTGTGTGTGTTGGCAGAGGTTGTTAGCCCCGAATCCTCGGGCTCATGGGGAGTGGTTCGAGCGTCCGACTGTAGACGACCATCCAAAACAACCCCAACCCCCGGGAACAAGTATCCTCCCTTAATTGAACCGAGAGTGATAGATGGACACCCTGAGTCGGTTCCACGCGTAGCAAGCGGCACAAAAGAACGTATGTACATTCCCGAGTGGGTCGTGTCCCTGTTTCAAGGGACCGCCCCATGGGTGATTCTCAGTTGGCCAACACGTAGGGCACGATGGAAAGACTTGAATGTATTCAAACATAACAATCAAGGGGTTTGGTTGGAGATAGCCTCATAGAACTACTTACAGGAGATAATATCTACACTCGGAAGTATTGTAAATTCTCGAGTCAGTCATTCAACAATAGTCTCTTGATCTCAGTACAGTCATTAAGTCCGCATAGAAGCGTCATCCTCCACGATCCACCAAGGGACCGAACCAACAAAAACAGCCATAAACCGGAATCCAACGCGGGGGGTATTCAGCATAGGTAAACAGCAGCAACATGGGTATAATATCCAACCACAAACATCCTTCAGCTCCATGGGCAACAAGAACCTGAAAATCAAAGTGCCCAAGAAATATTACCACGAGCATCCCTCATGCCCCTTAATTATAAGAACCTAGAAAGCTAGTCCGAAAGTAGACTCCCGATAGCGGCGATAAGCGCCGGCGTAGTCGGCAGAATGCCGGTACTGCTGCTGCTGGTCCTCGTAGATAGTCGGGTGGCAGAGGCCGGCGTCGAAATCCTTTTCCAATGTCGGAGAGGGCCCGCGCAAGGAGGTGCGCGGGGTGGTAGCGCCAGTGAAGGTGCTCGAAATGGATGAGTTGTGGTTTCTGGCTTTGGCGCCGCCGATGATAGTGGTCGTCACGGTCGAGCCGACGGTGGTGCCGCTGAGTGTGCGGGTTCGATCCCACATGAAGCCATGTTCACCAGGCAGAGACACTTGCTTCGGGGAGAAAGGGTCTTTGGTGGCGGTGGGGAAAAACCACTGCGTGACGCGGTTGGAGAGAGAGGGGAATGATGCGATGGTTTTGCGGTTTTCTGCGAGTGGGAGCGAAGGCCGCCGCAGCGAGGAGATTTGAGAGGGCATCGTGCGGGAGCTAGCCGTCGACGGGGATTCTCTGGAGTCTGGGCAGCCTCGGGACGGTGTGATCGCGGCGAAATCTGGCTCGTCATCCTGCTTGGCAGGCGGAGTCTGTGGGGGCATGTCCCAGGGAGTTGGTGCCGTTCTTGCTGGGATCATCCATTCCATGTCGGCTGTAAGTCTGGGTGGCTCCGACTCCGATCTCGTATGACCCAGGACTGGTCTCATCTCCACGTCGTCGGGGGAAGGGATCTCGACAGGGTTCACGACAGAGAAATGCGGGATCAGAGAACTCGCGATGCGGACTGGGGCCGGTGGCTCAATCAGAGACTCGACATCTACACTCAACCGATGGTCCCCAGACCCGACCGGCTTGCGGGGTACAGCAAATGTCGATTGGCACAGTCGAGGTCGGATTCCCGTGGGTGATAGAGTGCGGGGCGGTGGCGGTAGCGTCTGGCGGTAGCGCTCATCGGCCAGCTGAAAGGAGTCGAAGGTGGGTAGATCGGGTAGACGATTGCCTGAGCGATGGAAGCTGAGCTCCAAGGGCTGGAACGTGGGCAGCCACGGCGATGGCGGAGGGTGAAATGACTGCACTCTTCGAAAATCGGAAGGCGCACTTATCCTCAGCGCCGAGGTGCTGGAACTGGCCGGAGCCATCGAGTTCCTCTTCCAGGACATGCTCGCCCGATAGGATGTCCGCGAGGCAAAGTTCCGGCTTTCAACAATCCATGAGGATAGCGAGTTCCGGTTCTCATGCACACTTGGACTGGGGAGATCATCGTATACCACCAATTTCATCGGAGGCACAAGATGCGGTTGAGTGTGGTTTACTTGCATCTCCCTCTCAACGCCTGTCATACTCCCACATTAGTTTATCAACCGACTTGATCACGATTCATACGCATCTCGGCTACCAACCTCGATCCTCTGTCTGGCGACGACTCGTCTGGCCATCGTCGCCGGGGGACAAGCACGATAAGCAAGACCGTATCCAACCGGTGAAAAATGATCCTGCCTGCTCGAAAGCCAGCGTCATGGCGACCAGCGCTTGGGACGTTTAATCCATCACCTTCGCGGAAGGCGAGAATCAAAATGAAGACGAGGAGTGAAGAAGAGAAGCGAGAAGAAAAAGCCCAGAAGGAGGAACGACCCCACTCGGGCAGGATGTGAATCCTTTCACAGTCTTGCGTGGGCCGCCCACAGTGCGCCTTCTCTGACTTGTCCAGGTGTAGGGAGTGACGCTCAGGGACTCAGCGCTAAGCCTGGGAGAGCAATTCATCCTGCGGCGAGCGCACAAGAAGAGAGGATCGTCGCCAGTGGAGTCGACAAGGCAATCTCATTTGTTGGCCCCCGGCGGGGGGTCACATTGAGCTGTTGGTGCTCTGCTATGTATAAGATAGGCGAATCATCCTGCACGGAGCCTCGTGTTTCGAGGATGTCATGGTTCTCCCCGGCGTGTTTCAACCCGGTGGATCCGTAGGAAGCACAAACGTGTACACACACGAACAACACATATTTAGGGGCAGTTGAAGTAGTTGACCCCAAAACAAAACCACCATCAAGTCATGAAAAAAAAAACATAGAATATGCATAAAAAGAAAATACGCGGACAAATATACTATTTCCAGACATTATCTTCTTCCAACGCACTGTAGGCCAATGGGCGATCATCGCCCCTGGTCGGCGGTTCCGACTCTGATCCTTCGTCAATTGGTTGTGTGGATGGTCTCCTAGAAAGGGTCAAAATGGTCAAAATCAAGCCTGCTACGCGATAGTCCAATGACACTGGGAACTTACGAGAATCGTCTGGTTTCAGTTTCCGCCCATGCGGAGCCAGTTTCTTTCTGGGTCTGCACCCGGTCTTCCTCTTCAGCCTCTCGATCCTCTACCACCAAATCGACTAACTGGCTGCGATGCGAGTTGTGGGAGCTGGTGGAGCTGGCGGATCGCTGCAAGGGACCGGGTGTGCCTGAGCTTGGACCAGAAGAAGCACGCTTCTGCTTGCTCTCGCCCGATGCCCGACCTTTGCGGTGGGTACGGGCTTTTTTCACTTCGGCCCCAGTACTGGAGCTCTGGTAGCCCCTGGAACTAGGCAATTGTTGGTCGCGAGGTACTTGATTGGCAGTGATCACCGGGTACTATAATTGGAAGTTAATACATCAACCAGTATCAATAGGGGGCGAGGCGTGAACATACGTTCCAGTCACCAAATTCCAGTGCTCGAGCGTTTACAAAGAGCTGTTCATCCTCGTCATCCAGGGCGATTTCAATCTCCCCATAGGACCGGAACCGGTCGGCCGAGCTGCGGCTGCCCCGTTCACTCCGGCTGCGGTGACTGGATTCCTCGCCAGCCAGCAGTGGGGTGCGACTGTTGGCCTCGCCAGGTTTAGGAATCCAATACTTGGCCTTCCCGCCCCTCTCATATCTCATGCCGTGCATCACTCGCTTGACTCGGGAATGAGATTCGGCGTGCGGGATGATGTTATCACCCGAGTCGAAGATTCGGTATCCATAGTTCTCCCCGCGAAGAGTGATCCTGGTGTCTTCTACCAGATCTCGAGCCCCGAAGGCGTCGCGCATCGCATATTTCACGGGCAAGCGGGCCGCCGAGATGGTGGGATCCGCATAGTCATGCCACGAGAACGCATACCAGTGCGCAATCGCAAAAATAGGCATTTCAAAGCAGATCAGACTGTCTTGAATCGCCGCAGCAAGGTTGTCCGGCGTATATCCGGCAACGCCATTAGAGAGGGCGCCAAGCCACTGCAGAATTGACAGAAAAAATCCTTGCCAGTAGGAGGCGAAAATGATGAGTTTGACGCAGAGAAATTTAGGGATGGGCCGGAATGGCATGAGGTCATCGTGCAGACACACCCAGAACAGGGCGAGAGAGTAGAGACTGATCGTGACGCTCACGTTGTACACAATACCGGTCCAGAGGTATCCCGAGGAGAGCCCAAGGTAGCCTTCCTGATAGGTATCGGTTGCTTTCATCACAATAGATATAAACGCTAGAATCGGCTTTAACCAGGCGTATTGCAGGATGCCGCGCTTCACAGCGAGGAAAGTATGCGGGTCTGAGATATCAACCTTTGGCAGGAAGTGATTGAGTGGCCAGGCGTGCGAAACTGGCGGGCGACCGTGAGCCATAATAATTAATGCTCGTTCTCCTCCGAGAAAGTTGATCAGGAGCTGGAAAAATGTATAGATAGTGAACGCCTGCAAAAACCATTTGTCAATATGAGCCCACCACCGCTATTCAGACTGCGCGCCAATTACCTCATAAATGTCACGGACTGGATCCAGAAATTGGGCAGCCTTTAGCGAAATAATACTAGTCCATGATGACACCGCGTAGATAGGAACCCTGCCTTCGATCAGTACTGGTCTCATGTCGACCCCTGACCTGATCTGCGAAGTAATACTAACATCAACAATATCCGCACAACGTATCTCTGTAGGAGTGGTTTTCGATAGTTTTTGCTGAGAGAATCAAGTGAGCTATGGACTGGAAATAGTCATCGCAAGGGAAGCTCGTACGTTTGAAGCCATATGGACCTGCAAGTCACAGCACAGGTTAGCTTTGGGTCAACGATAACAGCAAGGCCAGTCATGGAACATGAAAGCACGGAAAGCTCACAGAATCGACAACAACGAAGCCACCAGAGCCGAGACGCCCGAGACAATGATTATCGCTCGAGCCAGGCTCGAGCCTGTACCTCCGCCCGCAGCCTTCATGATCGCCGAGGGTTATCAACAAGCACGGTGCGGAGACCGTATTCTTCGTGTGCAAATGCGCCAGCTCATGCCGCAATTTTGACAGGACGAACAGACATGGTCGCGGGAGTCAGGCGAGAGTCCAAGTCTAGCGGGTTGGAATGGAGGAGGCGTGTGCCGATGACGATCTGTTCGGGCCACCGCCTGCTCTCCGCATCGCGCGACTTGCACCTCCAAATTCTTCGATGTCGACTGCACGATCACGTCCGGCTCGTCAATCGCGAGTGCATCTGTCGCGCTGAAGATGCTTACTCCTGACGACTTCAAGGAGTAATGGCCAGCACAAGCTTGACGTCGGCCTTCCTGACGCCGGACCCAAGCTTCAATTGGTGTGTTACAACCCACTATTGTTATTATTCTTATGACTTTTTGGAGTGCTAACTTTTCCCTTGATGGGAATAGGTTTTTCCTCCTGTACCTTATTGTCTGTTGTATCCTGTAGGTCACAAACGCACCCTCGTCCATTGCCGAGTCACTCACGCGTTGTATAGTGCCTTGTTCTTCCTGCTCTACTTCAACCGTCTCTTCGCGACGCTTCTGTCATATGCCATCCGAGCGTACACCTGGCACTACTATCGCGTATATGTTGATATCAATGCCCTTCAGATCTCGTTACTTGGCGGGAGGATTTTCTTCAAGGGCATTCGGTACCACGGCGCGAACGAGACGATATTTATCCATGGAGGATTTATAACATGGCGGTATTGGAAGCGCGCTGTGGAGCGTACTGATGTTTCCAGCACCAAGCACAAGGCGGGCAGCTTTGATACCTCAGAGAAAGGAAGTGACTATCCGGCGAGAGGTAGACCCGGTCTCGCCAGCAAGGATGATAATCTAGGGGAGCAAGGAGGCGTGAAGAAGAAGACCGAATTACCATGCCGGATTTCAATCAAAGTCTATGGTCTGGAGTGGTTCATTTACAATCGGACCCCGGCCTACGACAGTATCCTTGCTGGATTTGAGTGTACCGCCAAGGGTGGTGCTGCGGACGACGGCGATGACAGTCCAGAGGCTTCCGTCCTTCCCACGGCATCTGGGGAACCAACTCAACAGCGGACAGGCAGTAACTTGTGCTCCCATGGGACCAAACTTTCGGGGCGCAGCATGAGTGAAAGAGAGATCTCGACTTCCCAGAATGGAAAACACGAGGCCGAACTGTCCGACTCAGTTTCGAGCATACTTCAGCTCCTGCCAGTCAAGTTAGACTGTCGCAAAGGAGCTATTGTGATTGGCAACGAGAACACCCGGTCTGTATTGACATCAACTTTCGATAATGCCACCGGGACGATTGATGCCTGCAATGCGGGCCCTCTGGACTTGTATCGCCAAGTGTTTTCCTTTCGCTTCAGCCACCCAATCCTTCAAATGCGACCGAATCCCGACTTCAAACAGAATCAACTTGCGACGGCAAAGTCGTTAGGCACTGTCCGCGAGGAAGAGCCCGAGTCGAAACAGAAGCGAGGAAACGTTTTCAGTTACCAATTTCAGAAACGCAAGATCTGGCACAGCCTCCGGGAATTGGTCCCTTATTTCCAGACTTCCGTTGAGTCGTTCCGTGTCGAAAAGAAAAATACCGATAGTATGCCGAGGAGCCAGGCAGACTTCCCAGACGTCCGTTGGACCGGTCTCTCGCGGTATCTGGATGAAGATGGCGAGGATGACCATGAGAAATGGAGCTCAGTCGAGTATGCCAGGTTCTCAACCCTGCTTGACAGCCCTAGTCTCACCGTTACCTACTTCTGGGACATTCCTGGATGCGTGGGTCCCCATGAACCATCTCCGACTTGTTCGAATCCCGTGGACAAGGACATTAATGGTGCCCTTCCCCCGGATTGGGGTCTTGATATCAAGCTCGACGGAGGCTCCATCAACTACGGCCCGTGGGCTGACAGAGAGAGAGTCGGCTTGCAGAATGTCTTCTTCCCGAATTTCTACCGCAGCTCCGAGCCGGCAGAACAGCTGTCACCGGGTGTTTTGAGACAGAGTACAGTTTTCAAGCTGCGAGTGGAAATCAATGAAGAGCTTACCCTGCGTATCCCAACACGAGAACAGTCCAAAGATTGGCAATGGAAAGGCCGGGCTGATGCCATCAAAGGAACCTCAAAAAACAAAAAGCAAAACGAAAAGCAAAAGTTACGGCCCAAAGAAGGAGAAAAAGGCCACCTCGGTCCTGACATTCGTCCTTTTGGATGGCTATCTCTGCGTGTGGATCCGGATTCCACCATCAACTATAAAATGGACATGATGGCATCGAGTCAAGGCTTCCAAAATGAACTCTCTCTTGATCTGCGAGAGTCGAAGCTTTCCTCCAGTGTGAACCATGGCTTGCTCTGGCAATGCCCACGGCAGCTGGTCACTTGTGACTTGTCCAACCCTCTCTGCTGGAATAGCCTGCGGTCCTGGAAATTCACCGTGGACAGTCAGAATCTAGAGCTGTTCCTGCTCCGTGATCATATTTTTCTCCTCACAGATCTCGTGAATGACTGGGCGTCTGGCCCACCATCGGACTATTATACGTTCGTGCCATTTATTTACAACATTGACCTCTGTTTTTCGAACCCCCAGCTGTTTGTGAACGTGAACGACCGGAACATCATCAGCAATCCTTCTGATTTGGAGGACAATCGATTCATCGCTGTCAAAGGGAAGCGGCTGACATCGAACGTGATGATACCACTGAACAAATACCAGCCTGAGCAGAACGCAGTGGAATTCAGAGTCAATCTCGAAAATGGCTTATTGGATTATTTAACACCCCTTTGGGACACACTGCATGCATTCCTACCGGACAAGTCCCTGGCCACACTCGACAGCGTTTTTATCGACGGATCCTACAACTATTTCCTTTCAACTTCGTCCGATTTGACTGACACTTTGGTGCTCAACATCGATGGATCCTCACCCCAGTTGTATCTCTATGGATTCTTGATCAAGAGCTTTATGACCATCAAAGAGAATTACTTTGGCGATGAAATGCACTTCAGGACCCTTGAAGAATACCAGGAGTTGGTTTATGCAGACGAAGCCCCATCGAATCCCACGGGCATCAACCCAAATCGAAAGTCAAATGACATGGACGTGCTTGTTCGTGTCACAGTGGAAAATCCGTGTGTCCTGCTTCCTGAGAACATATACGACCATTTGAAGTGCTTGGAACTCCGCGCTGCTTCTCTGGAAGTTGATCTGCGTTTCACCAACTACTATATGGATCTTCAGTTCTCACACAGCCCACTGAAGATTGCTTTGCAGTCCACCGAGTTGGATGGCTCATCGACTGTGTCTGGCTCTCAGCTTTTCATTGATGGCACTTCGATTTATGGGCATCGTCTATTTGGATTACCCCCGCGGAGCCAACCTACGTATGCAATTGGGATTTCGATGTGGGACGGGTTGTTGGTGAATGCTCCCCAGGATTCATTGCCTGCTTGGCTTCCTCCTTGAAGAGCTTCGATTTCTCATTCGACAACGAGGAAAATGCCTTACCACTCCTCTTCCCGCCTGTTCTCCATGATGTGACTTTCCTCAGAGCCAAGATCAGTTCGATTCATATCTCCGTGCTCCTGGACGAAGTGGCCGTTCTTTTCAGCTGCCGACCTTTAACAGCCAAGTTCAATGATTGGGCCAATTCCAAATTTTCGAAACGACTAAGCTTGCTTGTTCCAGACATCTCGATTGCTGCAGTCGATCGCGAGGTTGCGGCTCGAAGCCATCGATCTCCCACGAAAAAAGTAGCTCCTTTAGGGCTCTTTCATCTGACAATCAGTCTGAAGATGGCTTTGCGTGCGTGGGATATCGGCGAGGGTCGACGATTGCAGCAGGAGCATATCAGAGACCACGACCAACGAACCCACAGGGCACAGTGGCTGCTCCTCGACTGGGATGAAATTGGACCGACTTCCTCTATCCCACACGGAGACAGTCTTTCACCGCCAACAATGGCTATCCCGTCTATGCCAGAGCCTATCCATGGAAAATTTGGCCGAGCCAGTGCACCGTCATATCGCGGGGTTTCAGGAAGCCAGATCACGGGAAGCAGGAAGAGTTTCCTTTTACACTCTGAAACACCAAGCCTCAATAGTGTCAAACCCCTTGATGATGATGATTCCAGGCCAACTTCTGACCCAGGGCCACCTCAAAGACCTGCCTCTCCTGTTCGGGGCGCAAGCTGGTCTACCTTGCAGCCTCATCGAGTCAGGAACTATCACAGTACTCTATACAATGGATCTAGAACAGACCCATCCCCTTCAGCAGCAACCAGGGAATCTAATCCCTGGATTATGCCGGAATTTTCCTACTACAAGCTTTCCTTGGATACAGTCGAGCTTCCAGTTCGAATGAGCAATGGAAGAAATGCGTCGAACGACGATGAACCTGTGATCGACCAAAGATCCATGTTCTTAACTTTCGATGAGGACCAAACGACTTATACAAACCTCGCCTGCGAGTTGCCGCTGGGTATCAGGGGGTATTGTACACCCAAATTCCTTTTCAGCTTGGCTGCCTTGCTGGAAGGCCTCGAGCCGAAGCATCCTGTGCAGATCATCGATTCCCTTCAAAAAGATGTGATATCAGATATCGTTGGCCATGACAAATCGATGCAGCAGCCAAAGAAATCGACTGCTATTGCGCTTCGCGTTCCCTCGATCCAGCTAAGACTTGTTGATTTATCAAAGTCTCCCGACAACAACCAGATCGAGCTTCGAGACGAGTACAGCATCGAGATTCGTCATCTTCGCACGGAGTTCCGAAAGAAGGTTCAGCGTCAAAAGGACGATCTACTTGAAGGGCTGAAGCAGGGAGTCACGGTTCATGCAGCGGCAGACCAAGTCTCGGTTTCAGTGGAGGGCGGTCGAACTGACTCCTTCCACGAAAAAGCTGGATTCGACTGCCATTTAGGGGATATGAACTTTTGGCTAGTGACGGCACCCAAAATTCGATCTCATCTTCAAATACGAACCATCAATGCAATCACATCCGCCAAGTCTGTCGAGCGTTTAGCCCTCTTGGTTCGCCAAGCCACGACCATGTTCGACTCCGTTGCTTCGTCCTTTCAGCAAGTTTTGACTTCAAGTAAAATGCGTCTACGATACCTGATTTACTTCGCGACACACTCAGCTGCCAATATTCCGGATCCCATCTTCCTAACGCGCATCTCCTATGTGCTCCGAGTCGCCTCGACCCATCTACGACAGCATGACTCGTGGAAGATTCTTTCACGTATCCGGAACATTTACGAGAGCCTGCCCGTGCACCATAAACGCGAGTTGGAGCGGAAATGCTCCAGCGGAAATCTTCCCTTGCCATCTGATGCCATGTCCACCGTAATGACCGGCTTCGATCAATGGAGGACATGGGATCTGGCACACGTCGCGAAGAGCTATGTCATGCGCAGAGTTTGGCCGAATCCAGAGCCACGCCAAAGGATTACGCAGCCGTCCCTGTTCCTATCCTCGAATATCAAACTTTTTCGGTTCTCCATGGACCCTGGTCCCAGAGAAAGCGATTTTATCATCGAGAACCTGTCGACTGCTACGTCTCTTGTCCCGGACATGGTTGTTCGCGAAGGTGACAATGAATTGCGAAAGAAACTCCTCACATTGCAGTGCTATTGTGGCTCTGCTGCTCTACGGCTTCGTTGGGAGATTTTGGATCTTATTGAAGGAGTGATGAAAGACATGTCAACTGTGACGCTTGAATCCACATATACTCAAGCCTCTGGTACCAAACCAGAAGAGCAACCAACTGAAGTGCAGATTGTCTTCGGCACCGATTTCGGGTCAATCACTCTCGATGGCATTAATGTCAAGCTTGCCTTGGTCTCTCGAGCGCTCCGGAGCTCCGTCGTTCACCGTTCGCATAGCGCCGAGAAGATGAAGCAGGAAGAATTGGCTTTGTTGTTCTCCGCCGAAGCATGTTCATCCGAACTTCTGAGCCAATCGAGGGCTTTGATGCTCTCGAGAATTGCAGATCCATACATGTACTTTTCTTTTGTCTCCGCGGAAGATGAAATTGAATGCACAAATGAATGGAAGATTGCCGGTTCTTGCAACAAGCTTCGATATGACATGAAGGAAGACCCAGTCAGTTTGGCCCATACGACCGACCGTTTGATCGAGGATGAAGTCAAATACATTCGCCAACTCGTGGATAATGTCACGCTCGCAAAGCCACGAACCGATCAGGCGCAGCCTTTGAAAAAACCTACTCGCGATACGTTCCATGTGGCCATGTTTTTGGATGGTTACCGACTGAGCTTCAGTCTTTTGCCGTCCTTGACCTACCTCGTGTCCGGCGAGGTAGCCCGTATGTCAGTCCTGCCTACAGCGGCATCAAAGATCGAGGTTGATTTCGACGTGAAGAAGAATTCCCACATTTTCATGTCCGGCGAAGGTGGCCGATCCCATGCTCTGTCATTGCTAGAGATACCTCCCGTCAATGGCCGAGTCCTTGCGAATCTCTCATCCGGCCACAAGGAGGTAGAGGTTGACATGACAATTGAGCTGATTCGCCTAGAGGCTAGTGCCGTTCGAAGCCTTCTGGCTGTTTTGACGGGCCCCGATGTGTCTCATCTGGTATCAGACTTGAAACAGAATGTGGATGTTCTTCAATCACATCTGGATGATGTACTGTCGCTCCAGAAACCACCACCGGAACCCAAACCAGTTTCCGATGGTACGGGTATTCTCTACAAGTCTCGACTCACGATGGCGGGAATTGAAATTCATGCAATTGCTCCTGCTTTCAATGGCAAGAACTACTCGGCAGAAATGATCTTCAGCCTTGGGATGATGCGGATGCGTCTTGAGAATGGATTAGACCGAGGATATCCCATGGACTACCCCGAGTTCAATATTGATGCCTCTCAAATCAGTTTCGAGCTGCGAAGACAAGACAAATTACGGAGCAAGCCATACGGGGGGTTTTCCGCAGGAGTGAAGCTTCTAGGGACATCCACTGTACGCGACAATGGCGAGGTAATGCGAGCCTATCACTTCAGCAGCGACAGGTTTGATGTCGAGCTTTATGCCGAAACTGCTGCATTGGTGGTCGACATTGCCGTCTACACACAAGAGCGCATCAAGACATTGGACTTGTCACACGAAGTGAAGCGTCTTAGGAGACTGCGACATCGAAACCACGAGACCAAAGACCACCCCGTGGAGATGCCGCAGATTCGAGTCGATGACGACTCAGCTCCGGAGACCTTCCTGAATGCCTTGTTCTCGCTGCAGTTCTTGGACATTCAAGTTGCCTGGAACATGAATACCTCGTCATCTAGTGCCACTGCGCGCCGACCCGAGGACCTTGTTTTCTCCATCCAGCGAGTTGAACTATCTAACAAGAAGAAGAACGCTGCTAAACTCCGGATTGAGAACATGCAGCTACAGATGGTGCCATTTGGCGCAGACAGGAGGAAGCGCTCGCTCAACTCAGCCCTTATGCCCGAATTGGTTTTCAACGTGGCCTACTACTCCAGTGGAAAGGAAGTCTGGCTCGCCTTCCAGGCAGCGGGCAAGTCTCTGGATATACGGGCCACGTCGGAATTCATCATCCCTGTCAGTATGATACGGGATTCGATTGCGTCTGCCAGCGAGGCGCTACGTGAAGGCAAGACTGTTTGGGAAACAGAACCAACACCCGATTCCAGCAGCAAAGATCGAAATCTTTTTGGGAATAGGCGACTTCGATCTGTCCTTGTTGATGTTGACTTTGCCGGTGCTACCGTCTCACTCCAAGGGAGACTTGAGCACGAATATCAAACTTTCTTGTCGACTACGGTCAGGGGCAGCCGGCTCTCCGAAGCAAAGTATGGTCAATACGTGCAGGGTGATGCAGCAACCACAGCGACTGTCCGAGCTCCTGGTGTGGCTCTGAAATTCCAGTTTGAGGACAACGGGGCCGATGATCCAACACTCAACGGGGAGTTGAAGGTCGATCCCTCTACCAATGTCTTGTATCCAACTCTGGTTCCCCTCGTCAAGCAAATGACTGCCACGGTCAAAGAGATCATGAGAGACCAGCAAGACCAGCCGCGACGACCGTCTGCTACCCCGATGTTGCAGACCCAGAAACTGATGCAAGAAACTCCCTTCGACACCCAGGATCCAAACACAATCCTCGGGCGATGCAAGGTTAATCTTGGTCTACTCTTCTGCCAGCAGGAATTCAGTTTAAGCTGTCAGCCCATTGCCAGGGTAGCAGCCACAGCCAGATTTGACAGTGTCTACGTGACTGTCAACACTGTTCAGTCGAATGAACCGGGACGCTTTCTCGCACTCTCGTTGGCCTTCAACGGTCTGCAAGCCTCGGTGAAGCATGTCTACTCAAATGAATCCACAGCTAGTTTTGAGGTCAAGTCCATGATCTTGTCGATGATAAATAGCAAACACCTTGGCCGCCACAGCGGCATGTCAGCTATCCTGCGGGTGAGCCCAATGAAGGTCTCGCTCAACGCCAAGCAGGTTCAGGATTCTTTGCTGTTCCGAGAAATTTGGCTTCCCTCCGACGATGAGCCTGCCTCCAGTCCAGCATCCGAACCAGAGCCGTCCGAGCCCCAAACATACATCGTACAACGATACCAGCAGGTTGCTTCGGCGTCGGCATTCCCCTGGAACACTACGATTGCCATTGAGAAGTTGGAGATTCAACTGGACCTGGGCTCGACGCTGGGCAAGGCGCAGTTTGCCATCAATGACCTGTGGGTGTCGTCCAACAAGACATCTGACAGCGAACAGAGCATGTGTGTCAATTTCAGCAATGTTGAGATTGAGAGCAAAGGACGTATGAGTGGCGTGGTCGAGCTTCGGACACTGAAGGTCCGCACCTCCATTCAATGGCCGGATGAAAGCCGGGACAATGGGAATACGCCCTTGATTCAAGCTTCTATCGCTTTCCATCATCTCCAGGCCAAGGTGTCGTTCGACTACCAACCTTTCCTTGTCGCTCATATTGCTATGTTTGAATTCTTGATGTACAACGTTCGGGGCGCCACTCGCGAGCAGAGCGAACGACTGTTCAGTACCCTAGAAGGTGATGAAGTCCAAGTTTTCTGCACGTCACTGACCGCGTCACAAGGTCTAGCGCTGTTCCAAGCTTGGCAGCGACTGGTACAAGACAAACAAGCAGCATACCAGGCATCGCTCCGTGAGGTGGAACGTTACCTCCGGCGCAGATCCTTTGCACCCCCGGACCGAACTGATGTCTCTACCAAGGATTTGGACCGACAAGACGAGGACCAGTCTGAAAGAGCGCCTATTTCTCTACACACAGGGGTGGTCGTGAACATTCGTCACGTCAACCTCGGGGCGTTCCCCAGCTCTTTCTTCGACAACCAGATCTTGAAGGTGGAAGCCTATGATGCCCAGGCCCGGTTCGCCGTGTCACTTGAAGCGGACAAGATCCACAGTGCCTTGGGCCTTACTTTGGGTCAGCTTCGCGTTGCACTGTCTGGCATCAGCCGGCCCAGCTCTGCCCAAATCGAGGAACTCTCCGTTGACGACATTTCACAGCGCGCCTCCGCCTCTCGCGGCGGCACCATCCTCAAGGTTCCTCGGCTTGTGGCCGGGATGGAGACATGGCAGGCCCCCGGCACCCGGCAGATCGACTACATCTTCCACAGCACATTCGAAGGGAAAGTGGATGTTGGATGGAACTATTCGCGCATTAGCTTCATTCGCGACATGTGGGGGACGCACTCGCGTGCTTTGGCGTCGCGTCTCGGCAAGCCCTTGCCGCCGTCGGCTGTCCGCATCACCGGCGCCCCCGGAAGCAGCACCGAGGGTGGTGGTCCCGGAGCTGAGCAGCAGGAAAAGATCACGGCTGTCGTCAATGTCCCGCAGTCTAAGTACACCTACACGGCGCTCCAGCCGCCAGTCATCGAGACGCCGCAGTTACGAGACATGGGCGAGGCTACGCCGCCGTTGGAATGGATTGGGCTTCAACGCGACCGGCTGCCCAATGTCACGCACCAGATTATCATTGTCACCCTGCTGGAGATTGCAAAGGAAGTGGAAGATGCATACGGGAAGATTCTGGGGTGAGGGATTTTTTTTCTTGAATTTGTAGATATTTTGGTGCTTCCTTTGGGAGTTGGGTGTTTGGATATACCTCGTCCGGCTTGACTACTGTTGTCATCCCTGCTCTTCTTTTCTCTCTGTATGATTACTCTACTCTCTCCCACCCCGATCTCTCCCATACAATCCCACGAACCCCTCACGATGGAAAGCCCTGGAGCCCTTGAAATGAATTATTAATCCACCCAGCCCTCATGGTCAGCAGTCCATCTGATTGGCCGAGATCTTAGTACGGTGATCCAACGACTCGGGCGTCGCTGCCCACAAGTTGCCTCGCCCATGAGCTGTCAAGTCCAGCTCAGTGACACGGTTGGAACTAGGATGAGTCGAAGTAAAGGTGTATATCATTGCCACCCGCGTAATGACAACCGGAGAACCACGGAGGGCGGGGAGAATAGTCATCGGAATGAGTCAAAGCTATATAATCCATGGATAACCTATATGGGAAAAAACAACAGTGTAGCAGAAAACATAGAACTGATGAGAATCAACCGTAGAAAGAGCAGTAAAAACCAGTCAGATAAACATGGCAAGAACATTTTCTGACTGGGCTTGTTTGCCTGAGGGAAGCGGGCGCACAGAAAAACCGGGAGCAAAAAAGTCCCCACTTTCGCTCTTCTTTTTTTTCTCCCACTTTTCCCCCTCTTCCCTCCTTCTCCCACCTCCCCCTACCTCCTCCAGGAGCAGTTGCACATAGGTCTCATTGATCTCTGGTGATCGAGCTTGTCCTCGATCCTGATCAGCTGTGTGCTTTCTTGCTTCTTTCTTTTTCTTTTTCGTTTCCCTCTCAACCCCGCCTCTAGGGCCTTATTGAGGAAAAAAAAACCGTCAAAATGGTCAAGTAAGTCATCTCCGATCATCGAAGACGAGGGCCTTTCAGTCAAGAACAGTACAGCTAACAATCTTTTCTACAGCTTCACCATCGAAGAGGTTCGTACTTGCATCGAATTCCATCGTGTTTGCTCGTGGTGGAGGGGCTGACCGCCCCTCCCACCCCTCCACGGGCGGTACGGCTTTTTTTTGTGTGCAGCCCACTAACACCGATTAGATCCGGTCTCTGATGGACCGCCGGGCTAACATCCGGAACATGTCCGTCATTGCTCACGGTAAGCAAATTCCTTGATTCTGAAGGCGACTTGGAAAACCTCTTGCTTTTATTCTTATTTTTTTATTGTTCATTTTTGCTGACGATCGGATTTGTTTCTAGTCGATCACGGCAAGTCGACCCTCTCCGACTCCCTGGTCCAGCGTGCCGGTATCATTTCGGCCGCCAAGGCTGGTGAGGCCCGGTTCATGGACACTCGTCCCGACGAGCAGGACCGCTGCATTACCATCAAGTCCACGGCCATTTCCTTGTACGCCAAGTTCCCCGACCCCGAGGACCTGAAGGAGATCCCCCAGGCCGTCGATGGCCAGGGAGTTCTTGATCAACCTGATCGATTCGCCCGGTCACGTTGACTTCTCGTCTGAGGTCACGGCCGCTCTCCGTGTCACCGACGGTGCCCTGGTCGTCGTCGACTGTGTGTCGGGTGTCTGTGTCCAGACCGAGACCGTCCTGCGTCAGGCCCTGACCGAGCGTATCAAGCCGGTTCTGTGTATCAACAAGGTTGACCGTGCTCTGCTCGAGCTCCAGGTCTCCAAGGAGGACCTGTACCAGTCCTTCTCGCGTACCATTGAGTCCGTCAACGTCATCATCGCCACCTACTTCGACAAGGCTCTCGGTGATGTCCAGGTCTACCCCGACCGCGGCACCATTGCGTTCGGTTCCGGTCTCCACGGCTGGGCTTTCACTGTCCGCCAATTCGCCGTCAAGTACGCCAAGAAGTTCGGTGTTGACCGCAAGAAGATGCTTGAGCGTCTGTGGGGTGACAACTACTTCAACCCCAAGACCAAGAAGTGGACCAACCGTGGTGAGGCTGATGGCAAGCCCCTGGAGCGTGCCTTCAACCAGTTCATCCTGGACCCCATCTTCAAGATCTTCGCCGCCGTCAACCACAACAAGCGTGAGGAGATCACCACACTTTTGCAAAAGCTCGAGGTCAACCTGGCCAACGACGAGAAGGACCTCGAGGGCAAGGCCCTCCTCAAGCTCGTCATGCGCAAGTTCTTGCCCGCTGCCGACGCTCTGCTGGAGATGATTTGTATTCACCTGCCCTCTCCCGTTACTGCCCAGAAGTACCGTGCCGAGACTCTGTACGAGGGTCCCTCCGACGATGCCGCTTGCGTTGGTATCCGCGACTGTGACCCCAAGGCTGCTCTCATGCTGTACGTCTCCAAGATGGTGCCGACCTCCGACAAGGGCCGCTTCTACGCCTTCGGTCGTGTCTACTCCGGTACCGTCCGCTCCGGCATCAAGGTCCGCATCCAGGGCCCCCACTACACCCCTGGCAAGAAGGAGGACCTGTTCATCAAGGCCATCCAGCGTACCATTCTCATGATGGGTCGCTTCGTCGAGCCCATCGAGGATGTCCCCGCCGGTAACATCGTCGGTCTGGTCGGTATTGACCAGTTCCTGCTCAAGTCGGGTACACTGACCACCGACGACACTGCCCACAACCTCAAGGTCATGAAGTTCTCCGTCTCGCCCGTCGTGCAGCGCTCCGTTGAGGTCAAGAACGCCCAGGACCTGCCCAAGCTGGTCGAGGGTCTCAAGCGTCTGTCCAAGTCCGACCCCTGTGTCCTGACCTTCATCTCCGAGTCCGGTGAGCACGTTGTCGCCGGTGCCGGTGAGCTGCACCTGGAGATCTGTCTGAAGGATCTTGAGGACGACCACGCTGGTGTGCCCCTGCGCATCTCCGACCCCGTCGTGCCCTACCGTGAGACTGTTACCGGCGAGTCCAGCATGACTGCCCTGTCCAAGTCGCCCAACAAGCACAACCGTATCTACCTCAACGCCCAGCCCATCGACGAGGAGGTCTCGCTTGCCATCGAGAACGGCAAGATCACCCCCCGTGACGACTTCAAGGCTCGTGCCCGTCTCCTGGCCGACGAGTACGGCTGGGATGTCACCGACGCCCGTAAGATCTGGTGTTTCGGTCCCGACACCAACGGCCCCAACCTGCTGGTTGACCAGACCAAGGCTGTGCAGTACTTGAACGAAATCAAGGACTCGGTTGTCTCCGGTTTCCAGTGGGCCACCCGCGAGGGTCCCGTTGCCGAGGAGCCCCTGCGCTCGGTTCGCTTCAACATCCTGGATGTTACCCTGCACGCTGATGCTATCCACCGTGGTGGTGGTCAGATCATCCCCACTGCTCGTCGTGTCCTGTACGCCGCCGCCATGCTGGCTGAGCCCGGTCTCCTCGAGCCCATCTTCAACGTCGAGATACAGGTACCCGAGCAGGCCATGGGTGGTATCTACGGTGTGCTTACCCGCCGCCGTGGTCACGTCTACGCTGAGGAACAGCGTCCCGGTACTCCTCTGTTCAACGTCAAGGCTTACCTGCCCGTCAACGAGTCGTTCGGTTTCCCTGCCGATCTGCGTTCCGCCACCGGTGGTCAGGCCTTCCCCCAGTCGGTCTTCGACCACTGGGCCATCCTTCCTGGTGGCTCGCCTCTTGACCCCACCAGCTCGCCTGGTCAGGTTGTTACCACGATGCGTAAGCGCAAGGGTCTCAAGGAGCAGGTCCCTGGCTACGAGAACGTAAGTGATGTCTCTTTGTTGGATTTTAGCTATATTTCCTTTGCTAACCTATTCTCCGCAGTACTACGACAAGCTGTAAAAATCTTCACGGCCGGTCAGATTGCGCTTCTGCCAGTCATGCGTGGAATCTTTTTTTATGAGATTGATGAATGCAATACAACTTCCCGGTTCAAACAAAATTCCATTCTCGCGACATGTCGGGATGGCTACTGTCATTGCCGTCTTTAGAAAATGGGCGAGGAGCATCGAGGGTTATCCAGGGCACCTTCGCCTCGGTCCATCCATTTGCTTTGTTTCCATAGTTGCTTTGACGGATTTCTGCTGGTTTTCTTTATTTGCTGTTGTCTAGTTATACCAGTTTGGACATGAAAATAAACATGGTATGCTAGACTACAGAGGGGCCTGAATGTAGTTCCTGATTGTAGACCTCGTAAGGACATGTAGTTGGACGCAAATCGAGTCTGATTTTGCTCGTTCTGCAGTCTCGGCAGACGTTGCGCACGTGACCACATCGCGCGCCCTCGCGTTTTCCATCGCCTCTGAGCTCTGGAACATCCCACGTCCACGTTCTCCATGGCCAGGGGCCAATGCGTTTCCTTGTAAACTTGCTTTGATTGACAGTCTTTGAACTTTGCGCTCGTACCGGTCTCTTTGTCAACCATTGCTGACAACGAATTCCCGAGCTCCTGCAGCCTCGCTGTCGACAACGGAACCCTGCGGCCACTTGTGCCTACGATCAACCCCCTCCTAACTTGTGCAATTTGGGTGATCTACGGGTTTTTTCGATAAAACTTTACAATGCAGTTTACGGAAGAGGAAGCTTCCGACGTGAAAAAATGGGTGGTGAAGAAACTGGAGGACATGTGAGTGCACGAGGAACACGAGCTTGATCTGCCGGGGCCGAGAAAACTTCTCCCAGAGTGCTAACTTGGGTCTGCGCTGCGCTTTTAGCTCCGATGCGGACTCGGATGTTCTTGCCGACTACGTGCTCGCTCTCATCAGATCTGATGCGCCGGACGAAGAAATCAGGCAAAATTCAGTGGACAACCTACTGGACTTTTTGCGAGAGCGTACGTGGGAGTCTTCTACCGTCCTCTGCCGAGTCTATGATTTTATTGACGACGCATTCTAGACACAAACCCCTTCGTCGATGAGCTTTTTGCGACTTTTGGCCCAAAAAAAATCCGCCCCTGCACCCCCAGCTCTGCCACAGACCCAGCCTCAACCTCCTCATAATTTCCCCCAGTCCATGCCCGGCCCTGAGGCACAGCACCCATTCAATGCACCCACAGGCCCAAGAGGCGCCTTTGGCGCGTCTCCTAGCGGGACCTCGTTTGGGCCAGGCGCAGGACCGGACGGTCCTGGGTTCAACAGCCGAAAGCGCACGTACAACGAGGGTTTCCAAAGCGAGCAAGAGCGCGGGGACGGTGTACCTCAAAATCGCGCTTTCAAGACTCCGCGACGGGGGCGTGGAGGTGGTCGCGGTGACTGGATGGGCCGAGACGGCCCTCACGCGCAACCCGGTCACCAGTTTCCTCCGCAACAGGCTGGCGGCTTCCCCATGATGCCGGGGTTCCCGCCGTTTGATCAGAACGATCCCATGGCGGCTATGATGGCTATGCAGGGTATGCAGGGTATGGGGTTCCCGCAGATGCCTGGAATGCCTCCCATGCTTGGAATGCCTGGTGCTCCGGGCCAACCGGGGGTCGATAAGAGCAACCAGCGTTGTCCGTTTTATGATGCTCAAGGGATTTGCTATTTGGGAGATGCTTGTCCGTACCAGCATGGCGAGGCCGGGGCCTCAAAAGATGATGGTAAGAGACTTGATGAATGGCGAGAGGGAAGTTTGTTAATCTTGGCGGCAGAATATGACCCGAGGACTGCGGTGTTCCCGATGGATTCGCAACGAGGGGACGGTGATGTCTCTATGCGTGGCAGTGATCGTGGCCGTGGTCGTGGCCGTGGTCGCGGCGGGTTTAGCGGGCGAGGACGCGGCCGGTCCGATTTCTCATCTGCGGGCCCCAATGAGGACCGGTCGATTACGACGATTGTGGTTGAGCAGATCCCCGATGACAAATTCTCAGAAGAGGCGGTGCGCGAGTTCTTTTCGCAGTTCGGCAACATTACCGAAATATCGTTGCAGCCGTACAAGAAACTGGCTCTGGTTAAATACGACAGCTATGTCGAGGCCAAGCAGGCGTGGTCCAGCCCCAAGGTGATCTTTGATAATCGCTTCGTGAAGGTCTACTGGTACAAGCCGAACCGCAAGGACGAGAAGAACGGCGATGCCCAGCCCGAGGCTCCTGCGTTCAACCAGGAAGAATTCGAAAAGCAGCAAGAAGAAGCCCAGAAGGCGCACGAGGAAAAGCTGAAGAGGCGCCAGGAAACCGAAGAGGCCAAGCACGCCCTGGAGCGCCAGCGCGATGAGCTCTTCAAGAAGCAGCAGGAAGAAAAAACGCGTCTACTACAGCGAATTGGGGGAACCACTGAGCCGAGTAACGACACTAGCGCTATGGATGTCACCGGTGACGATGCCAACGAAAATGTTAGCGACGAGACGAAGAAGCTCCGTGTCCAACTGGCTACTCTCGAGGCCGAGGCTAAGAGTATGGGTCTCGATCCCGCCGGTGCCGACACTGGCCGTGGTGGCTACCGTGGTCGGGGCGGTTACCGCGGCCGAGGCGGGTTCCGTGGGCGGGGTGGCTATGATGTCTCGTACCGCGGGGGCTATCGTGGCCGGGGCGGGTTCGCTCCCCGGGGACGGGGTGGAGTGCTTCGTCTGGATAACCGACCTCGACGAGTGGCGGTGTCGGGTGTGACTTTGCACTCGGACAAGGACGAGGCACTGCGGCAACATTTGATTGTAAGTTCTTTTTCTCCGCTCAACAAACGTAACCCGCGTATATTAACCTGGAATAACTAGGGCATCGGCGAGTACCACTCCATCGAGCCAAACCCCGAGGCGCCCGACTCAGTCGTGGTCGCCTTCAAAGAGCGCTACCAGGCGGAGAAGTTCATGTTTGGATCATGGAATATCCCATCCGTGGGCGATGTGCAACTCACCTGGATGGCCAATCCGCCTCTGCCTGTCCCAACCGCTACATCTACAGACTCGAAAACTGGACTGGTGGAGGATGAGCCGGATACGGCGATGGAGTCGGCACCAGCGGTGTCCCAGGCGCCACCCCGTAAAGAGGCGCATGATATGGACTACGACGTTGCCGAGGATGATAGCTGGGGCGCGGAGTGATTCCCTTTTCTTGCTTTGTTCCATGTCTTACTAGTGCCGTGTCCATAGGCTGCATCTTTACGCTCTATTTCGAGGCCCGGGGATAAATGCCTGGGCCTGTGTTTTCTCGCACACCACGTTCCCATTCTATAGATAGGCGTAGGTATTCTCTAAATATTTAATACTTGGGAGACTGTATGCGGCATCAGATGTTCTGAGGGATCAACTCGATCGAGTACCCATCCTGAGCCGTCAGCCCTGGTTCTACACCCAACAAGCGCATAAAACGAGACGAAACCAAGGAGAAAAGCACAAACTCACCGGATCTGCCACCATGGCAAATTTCTCAAAGAACCACGCATAGTTTGTATGAATCTCTCCCCGGCCAACCCCCCTCTCTTCCTCCCACCGAGACAGGCCCGCTGTCTCGCGCGAGCACATCCCTAAATCCTTCAGTATAGGCACGCCCGCTGCACGCAGCCGCTCCAGGGCATCTCGAATATCGGGTACAGTGAACCCTAGATGGGCAAAGCCCAGATGCGGCGGCTGGTTACCATTCGAGATATGGATTTGGTTCTCCCCACCTCCTCCTTCCCCTTTCTCTGCGTCTTCTGCGTCTCCTGCCTCTGCATCTACTTGCGCCTGACTCTTACTATCTGGTTGTTGTGAATATACTCTTTCCGTACCATGCACATGATACAACTCCAGTAACCCACTCGTGCGCGTCAGAGCAGGGATCTCGCTCGTCGTCCGCGCCCACTCTTCGACATCGCTCGTATTAGGCGGCGGGTGGCCCAGATAGTAGATCGTGAAGGGCCCTGCGTTCATGCTGAACACCATGCGCATGCCCAGCAGCTCTATGTAGAAGCGCAGGGACCGTGCCGGGTCCTTGATACGCAGGGCTAGGTGGTTGAGGCGGTAGTTGCTTGTTGGCGGGGTTGGCGGGGCGTTGAGGCTTTTTGGGCCGCCTGGTTGGAAGACGCCTGGGTCGGGGGGCATTTTGTTGTTGCTTGGTTTGGTTGGGTTTTATGATTGTGATTATGGGTGTCTCGTTCTTGGGAGTAGGCTTGTGCGGGTTGGTTGAATGTAGTGAGTGGCTTCTTGGATGGTGTGGGGATGCACTGGTTCTTGGGGATGCGATTATTCACTACGAAACTCGGTGCACTCCCTCGGTGTATAATGGGTTGAATCCCAGGTATAGAGGCTGAATTGCCGAAATATTGTTTGATTTCTCCTTGTTTTGCATAGATTTCTGTTGTCAATCTATCTGTCGAATTCAACGGACATCAACTGCCGAAACGTGGTCTGCCCTACACCTCGGCCCAAACCACCGACACTACAAACAAGGTACTCCTTTAGTGTGTCCACCGTTTGACAGAATTTGGAACTCCAGTTGTTTCAAGGAGCCCTCACCACCCTGCATCCGATCCCAGCAACGTTTGCATTAGTCCCGGGTGGCTTGCCCTTTACGCAGTTAGTGTCGGGGGACCCTCACGTTCGAACTACATCAACTTTTCCACAAAGTCACCCACGCTGAGGATCTTGGGGAGTGGGAATCTCGGGGTATAAAATGGCCATGACAACCCCGTCTAATTGATCCTTCAGCTTCCATCATCACTCTTTGCTTCTCTTCGAAACAAAAGCCAGGTCTTTTCCACTCTTTTCTTTCTGTCAAGATGAATCTCCGTCTTTCGACCCTTGCCCTTGCCGGTGCCGTGGCTGCCAGCCCTGCCGACCTCCAGGACCGTCAATGTCTGCACTGCTTTTGTCTTTCATAACATTTCTTCTATAACGTCCTTGCATTCACTCGAAAAATCCATTTTCTGACACCGCAATCCTATCTTATAGTATCTGGCGGAAACGAGTTGCGCGATGGCGACTGCAAGCCCATCACCTTCATCTTTGCCCGTGCCTCCACCGAGCAGGGTCTTATGGTATATTCTCACCTCTCAACACTTCATTCCTGCTTATGTTGTCAGCATATATTAACCATTAATATGAAAATAGGGTGCCTCAACCGGCCCTGCCGTTTGCAATGACCTGAAACAGGCCAAGTCCGGTAAGGTCGCCTGCCAGGGCGTTGGCCCCAAGTACACGGCCGACCTGCAATCGAACGCACTGCCCCAGGGTACCTCGCCCGAGGCAATCAGCGAAGCCCAGGATCTGTTCAAGCAGGCTGCGAGCAAGTGTCCGGAGACGCAGATTGTTGCGGGTGGATATAGGTATGTTCAGGGTTACTACTCCAAAGAAACAACTGGAGAGAAAAAGGAATGCTAATATTTATTTCAACCAAATAGCCAAGGCACAGCCGTCATGGACGGCTCGATCTCGAAACTCGACGACAATCTCAAGGACAAGATCAAGGGCGTTGTCTTGTTCGGCTACACGCGCAACGCCCAGGAGCACGGTCAGATCGCCAACTTCCCCAAGGACAAGACCAAGATCTACTGCACGCAGGGCGATATGGTGTGCGATGGCACGCTGATTGTTGCTGCGCCGCATTTCTCGTATATTGCTGACACGGGCGATGCGAGCAAGTTCCTGCTGTCTAAGCTGAGTGACTCTTAAGGATGTCGATGGATGAATGGTCTTTGCTCATTCACGGAGATGGAGCCATTTACCTTGACTGATGGATGTTTTGGGTTGAGTCTTTGTTTGTTTATCTCGGCCTCCACGAGTAGCGGCCTGGCGCTGCTGATGGCTGTTGTGGATGATCTATGTTTTATATGAGTGATGTACTGAACCAAGTCTTGGATTGATTTATAAGTCTTATATCTGTGTCGATGTTCCACATCGGATCAAGGAAAGCTCGAATCGCAGAACCACGCAGCAAGAAACTACATGTGATCTTTACTCAACTGAGCATCTCTACATCTTCTCGATAACGGGCGGGACCTTCATCACGCCGAAGGCGCAGGAGTCGAATAGGTACCCTTGACAGTGGAGGCACTGCAGTGCAGGGGCACAGCGAGCACCGCAAAAGAACCCCAGGGTGGTTAGAATCAAAGCAGTTAAAAGACGTGAAGGGTGAAAAGATTGAAGGGGCTAAGTAAGAGTGGCCAACTCAGCCTCTAGTGTTGCATATTAGCACTTATAGATTCCATCAAAGGAAGTCGGACTAAAAGAATTACCAACATACTATCTTAGAAATATCCAAATATACAGCATCACAATCCTTCGTGTCTGGGGTGTTAGTTCCCCAGCCCGGCTTCCCCACGAGGCGCGGGAGACCCCCAAGCCCTAACGCGTTGTAAGAAGACAACGCAAAGGCTATGCCCGGCTGACCATGGGAAGTGGGAGCCACATGTTTCCTTCAATTCTTTTGAATACTACCTAGAAATATCTCAAGCTGACTCGGCCGTCTCTGTCAGGATTTCAATTCTAGGGCTAATGCCTGATGCTTGGCCCAACGAGGCTAGTCTTTGGTGCCCAAATACCCAAATCCGAGTTTCTGTCCACAGTTATCCAGCTAGCTGCCCTTTCACTTCTCTGTATAGGTATAAATAACTTTAAACGTTCATAAATATTATTCCAATAGTCATACTAGCGTCTAACATGTTCACTTCGTTATTGGTGGAACTGACCCCAGGACAATAACGCCAGCTGAAATGCACTATAGTTCTGGGCGCGCGCAGCCTTGTCCAGTTCTCACTGTCAGATCTCCCCATCATTTCACTTGGCTGGAATCCTAATTCCAATAGCTTGCAGTTGCTATTCATTCACAGCTCATCCTGGAACAGGCGTTTTTGTAATTGCCCACCCGAGCCGATCATGCCACCGCAGGTGAGGTATGTCCCCGTAAAGTTGATTGCTTTGTCTATAATCTGGTGTCAGAATTAATATACTGGTAAGCTAAAAAATCATACCTAAGTCAACTTCTCCAGAGCAATGGGTCGCTGTGCACTTCAATGTGGCTCGTTTCTTTTTCTCAACCAAAACTTGGCAGTCGCTTTTCGCACAGGATTGCATAGCGTTGCCACTATTCCTCGATCAGCATCCTATTACTCTGTGGGGTAAGGTAAAAAGTCTCGAAGAATTGGAAAAGGGAACTCACTTCTTAGCCAAGGCGAGGTTGCCATCATAGTTGGCAACACACCAGTTTAGGCCGACGCTGAACTTCATGACTTCCGCACCCACATCACACTTCACCGAGAGCCAGCCATCGTTATTGAGCTCTCCTCCTGAACACAGTTTCGACAGAGGAACAAGGCCTTTACTTAGGCTCGAGTCAGCGTTGCAGCTCATCGCTTGAGTGGAGTCGATTGCCAACACAGAGGCAACGAGAAACGAAAGAACAAAAAAGAGATGCATTTTGATTGCCTGAAGATCGAACAAGTTCAATTGAAAAGTATATAACTTCGGAGTAAACCGACTCCAACCTGGGGAATTATCGTTTTATGGGGAAATGGAGAGAGAGCACATCCGGGGACTCCACGGCCCCCACGCCGAGTGCAGAAGCCACCGGCGACAAGATGCTACGTGCTATCGCGGTGGAACAAGCGTGCCGACGCCACAGGGAGAGTTAGGATCCTGGTGTCATCTCACCCTTGCGCACTAAGCCCAGATAGTGCTATTGCGAGTCAGGACGTTGCAGCGGCGAAGTCCTGGCCATGCCGAGTGTTTGGTGGCTGATCGTGTTTGGGATGGATGAGTCTAGGAACACGCTGGTGATTGGGAGAATCAGTCCGTTCTTGGAGCAGTCCTTCATCTTCGGTTACATTTTCCAAATTGAAACAACGCCTCTTCGCCTGCGGTTAGAGGACTAGTGGTCTTGGGGCCCCCGTGAGAGGCCATGGAGCAACAGGCTCAGGCACGATGGGATTTACCTACCGAACATCCCCCATGGGGCGAGTCGATGGGGGCATCCTCGCGTTTTGGGACTATAAGTCTTGCTGGTCCCTCCTCTAAAGACTGTTGTTCCCCACACATATCTCTCGGTTCTCTGTTTGCAATCAGTGTTTCCCTGCGTCTTTCAACATGCGAGCACCTCTTCTTCTGGTGCTAACCACCTTGCTGGGTTCGTTGATCATCTTCCCTTCTTTATGCCTGATCTTCCGAGGTTTACTATATATCCCGCTAACATCAACGTATTAGCCCTGCGCACGGATGCCGTCCCCCATTCCAATGCCTTCACGAAACGGAGTCTGATGCTGCACCGGCGGCACCGGGCTCTCAATGGACGAGATCACAGTCTCATCCGACGAGAAAACGTTGGGGAGAAATACTCAGATTTCTGTGATGACCGAAACCTCAACAAATTCCAATGGCAGAAGAAGGGCATGGGGGCACAGCTGAAGTTGGAGTAAGAAGTGTCCCTTACAATCTTTTGCTAGTCTCCCTGTCTAATCGCGTTCCACACTTTCTATGGAAAATAGATCCAACCTCTTTTATGCTGATTCGGCATGTGGCGATGGTCCATATGGCGCATTCGGAACCCATAGCTTCTTTCGATCCATGGCAGAGCAAGTTCCAGGCTACAAAGGGAAATATGATTGCCACGAGTATGTCTTATTACCTCCTGGTTTTTCATTTTATTTCTTCCTGGGGCACATTCATCTGATGTTATTTTGGTGGCTAATTCATCCATGCAGAGACGACTGTGACATGCAATTGAATACTTGCGACACAAATGGCGATGACGGCATGTGGTTGTTCTTTATGAGAGCCATCTCCAATTACGCCAATTGGATCCACCGAGTACGGACTGGCATTACCGATGGGACTTCCACAGCCAGCGATGAGCTCAGTGTGATGGTGAACAAGTTCAGCTCGAAGCCCAAGGATACACCAGTGAGTAACAATTCACTGGGACATTTCAGAAAAAAACATATACTTATGCCTATCAATTTCTGCAGAATGCCATGCTGGCAGCCTTGATCATTACTTCGGCCATTTTGGGGGGTTTTTCTGCTGTTCTGGGCCCAGTGAGTCCCCTGTGGTCTGTCAGCATTGCACTGGCTGGGGGCTTTGGGGGCCTCGGGGTTGGTATAATCAACACTGCTAAGACGAACGGAGGTGCCATGTAAGATTCGTGGTCTAATTCTTCTTATTCTATTGCGATCGTGACATTACTTACGCACCCTTTCTGAGCAATATAGGCTCGTCCAGGAACAGCTCGATCGAGATGCCAACCTCACTGAGCGCGTCATTAAAGCTCATGATGGGATCATGGATGCGTTAAACGAATGGAGCACGACTCTTCTAGAGAATCCGCCCGTCCCAGAAAACAACCCGTACACCAACACATGGTATTCAAATAGCGACAAAAGTCTACCACACATTCTCAACGACGGCGACTTCGCCGATACCCCGGGATCCACCATCTCCGACGACGTCTCCAAGACGATGCGCAAGCACTTCCGGCCCGGGGCGCTGGCATACATCTGGAGCCGCGAGAACGCCTTTATTGTCAAAATTTCCCGTAAGGTCGAGGGCAAGCCCCCCTGTGACTTTGATCTCTCGAATTGGGGTATCGACGAGGTTTACTGCGATGGCGGCACGGCATATTTCTTCACCACGCCGTTTGACACCTCTAATCTGTCCAAGCGGACGATGGATGCTCCCGCCGGGTACAAATCGCTGAGTGACTATGACATGACGCCGGATATTTTGATCAGGTCTTCTATCGTGGCCCAGGCGAGTTCCGGCTACTTTAAGCAGTGGACTCTCGAGGAATCCTTGGATTTCTTCAGCACTGAGACTGATATGCCCATTGAGATGTTCAATGCGCCAATCTGCGACCTGGACAAGGTGAAGAATTGGGATAATAACAAGGGGATGGGATATTCTTATAAAAACGTGGGTTTAATCTTGTCTTTCTTTCGTTTCCTTGTTCTTGTTGCGGAAACTGGAATTTGCTAATCTTCTCCTTTTATAGACTGAGCTTCGACAGAATATCAAGTTCTGCGTGGATCAAAAGGATCAGAACGGGGTTAAGTGGCCCTACCAATGGAACAAATTCCTGTGGTAGCTTGAACGACTGTACACATGGATGAAGCGAATATCAATTTTACGGTGGAATTTCGTTTTTGTCAATGTCAATGTGTAGGAATGAGAATTATACATTGTGCGAGTAGGATTCCTCTTCAGAATATCAAACCGTTGCGAGCGAATCCTAAGGTTAGGGATCACCTATCGAACCCGGTCATCATGACATAGCCGATCTACAATCTCCCCCAAACCCAACGTATACACATCTTATCCAGAGCGTCTTTTCCTTGAATGTTGGGAATCACTAGACAAATGCCCCCCAGGAAAATTTACTCCGCCGAGCTAGGCCTCAACCTCGATTCAGGCCGGGAAGAAGAATCCTTCAAATGGTTCCTGGCATGCCTCCTCTTCGGCAAGCCCATTCAACAAGACATCGCCCGACGCGCATTCCACGAGCTGACCGATTCCGGCATTACATCTCCAACTGCACTGCTAGACACCGGCTGGCAGGGCCTGGTCGAGATCCTGGACCGGGCGCATTACGTGCGCTATGATTTCTCGACTGCGTCCAAACTACTTGACGTGGCGCAGGGGGTTAATGATAAATATGGCTCCTTTGGAGATCTTTTGCGTCAGGCGGGGTCGACGAAGAGGTTGTCTGGGTCGTTGAGGGAACTTAAGGGGGTTGGACCGAAGACGGTGGATATCTTTTTACGTGATATGTCGCCTGCGCTGCAGAAAAGTTGGGGGTATGAGTGTTGAAATGTGGAAAATCATGCTGAATATATGATGAAGGCTATGGAAACACAGAAGAACTCGTTTATAGGCCACTTGAATCAGTGGCTAGATAATATCCCAACCCTGCTGGCCGATATTTACACCTCAACCTCTGGTCCATATGCAGAACTACGTCCAAGCGCCGGGACACGTGTTTTGCATGAACCGCAAAAGGTTCCCCAGTAGGCCCCATCCGATGCCTGTATAAGGTGTGCAAGGCGCCCACTTTCCGGACTTTGCTGGTAACCAGTGCCCGGTTAGTCGCACACCTGGCGGTGTCTTACCTGCTAAGCTCCATTCCACGTAACCTGGACACGTGCTTGGTATTGTTTCCTCTCTAACATCCTGGACACGAGATGGACCAGAACGTCACGAACAGTCTCGTCCGCCATGATACGCCGATGTCCGACCCTGTCAATCGTACTCTGGAAAATGCAGTGTCACCGGATCCAGCCCAGAAGGACCGTCAGCAGGTCATTCCACGAAGACTGGAACTCCATTGATGACTTCTTTAATTACACAAGGGGTCGTTTTGTGTCCGACGAAGAACACCAACTAGCTGTTTCTCTCCTAGAATTATTATCGATCTGCTTCTTCTCTCTAATGCTCTCCCGCTAGTTGTTCCTTCCCTTGTGTTCTGTTAGTTGGTTTGTTGTTTATTTGGGATATTGGAAAGATTGTTCTGGGATAGAAGAAAATCGTGATGTTGGTACAAGTGTTGGAGCTCTCTTGAATGGTTGGCGGATAGCCCTAAGTAGACGACGCACGGAAAATGACTCATTCGATCTGCAGCACCTTGTCCACGGGAATCTCTCGTATTGCCCTTGGCCGAGGTAGACAGGGCCAGGTGGGGCTTGCAATGAAAATAGTACATGCCTTTTTCTTTCCTCGCAACTAATTCTGGATCGAGGAGCTGAAGATGGCTCATCACAGCCAGTAGTCTATGCAACTATTCTGGGGGATACCTATCTTCCTCGAACGAAAAACGCTCATAAATGGGTGAATTAATTGCTGAATTTTAGACATTATGGTCATGTCTGCTCTAATAAATCCGCATAGCTATTCAACGACCGCCCGATCAGGTTCACCATCTCCCAAATATAATCTGCGGTAAACAAACGCGCCCACAGCCGAGTCACGGCCGCACTCAGCCGTGTATTCCTGGCCAGCAGCCACTCACGCGAGACCCCATACTGCACTTCCATGACCATCTCCAAGACAAAGTCCCGCAGTCGGGTTTCCTGGGCGGACAGCGCCGGCTCCGGGTTGGGCACAGTAACAGCCTCGAGCCACTTGGCCAGCAGCACGGCACACTCCAGCGAGCACAGCGCGTGCTGGTTGGACCACAGTGCGACCTGTGAGTGGGCCACAAAGCCGATGCCGAGCTTGACCGGCGTGCTGAGTGCGTGGGCGCAGTGAAGCGCCGCGCGTGTTAGTCTATCCCCGCGGCGCACGGTCAGATTGTCCTTTAGACTCGATGCGATCTGCACCGGGTCCCAGGTCTGTAGCTGCCGCGTAGACCCGCAGTCAGCGTTCAGTCGGATGTATGCGAGACGGAGAAGAGCGGCTGATGTAAACGACAGTGGGCCATGCGGGCTCAGTGGATCGATCGAGGATTCTTGGTTGCGTTCCCAGCACTGGCACCAACGTTCTAGAGCCTGCTCGATCGCCACAATCTCCGAGGTGCTTGTGCTAGCTGACGGACTACCAAATCGGTTACGTCGGGAGACAGGCAACCGGCCTGCCTTGGTCATCAGCCAAATGTCCTGCAAAATTGTGTGAATGAGCACGTAGCCGCCGAGCGAGGAGAGGCGTTCCATGCCGCTGCTGGGCGCGAACAACGCCGCAAGGGCATCCTGAACTTTAGGCTCGCCAGGACTCTTGTTGCGCTCGGCCTGCCAGAGATCGGCCCCGGGTGCCTGCCACTCTTTCTCGGTGCAAGGAAGGTCGAGGGAGAGTTCTTCAGCGAGAATGACGGGAGGTAGATCGAAAACGATAGTATGGATGTTGAAAAAGCAAAACACGATTAGTTTGGTACGTTTTACGCACTCCCACCGGATCCAGCTGGTCCATGAACCATCACGTTCTGGCAGCCGGTTCAGCCCTCCTTTTCGCACAAGCGTTTCCATCAAACTCCGCATTGACAGTGCCTCGTGATACGGGGGTTGTTGATGAACCATGACGAGACCGACGTGAGAAATAACAAAGCTAGAACTGTTTCAAAAGTATCGATATCATCAGCCGCATTGACCGAGGGCATCTTTCCCGACTGAAACTGTCTTCGAACGTGCTCTAATGTGACAGGCTTGGCGATCTGATATAGGCGCATGCTGGTGTCGGGCTCGCGACAATACCGTGCACCAAGTGCCGCCATCGAAAGAAATAGGGGTAATGTCATCGAGTCGACGTCCAATGTCGGGATGTGTACGACTGGGTAGTGGTCGTGGTATCCTGTGAGATACCCTGTGAGGCATCGGGATAGGGCATGTCGAGAAGGGAGAGACAGATCCGGTACTACATTGGCATATTCTGATAAGAGGTTCAGGATCTTTTCTCGGCATTGGGCAGTGACCGGCACAAATCCCGTTGGTTGTCGAGCCTTGGGGGTGGTTTGGTACCCCTCCGGTTGAAGGGAAGGGAGCTGTGCTCCATGCCGAGGGAGCACCGAGCTGGAAGGAGTCGAGGTTGTCTCCGTCGGTGGCCCGCGGTCTGAGGATTGTTCATAATCGGGAATTGGAGAAAAGGGTAGCGGCGGAAACAAGGGAAGGGGCTGATATGCCGGCGAGAAAGGGTGGCTCGGCAAGGGAACACTGTCCAAAAACGAGGTGAAGTCGTTTGCCTCGTAGGAATGTGCCGGGATATCGCCTAGAGAATATCCAAATTCCGGAGTGGTCGGTCCTGCCGATGGAGTATCGCTGGGCAGCGGAGTGCCGATCATGGGCGTTCGATGTACGGTCGACAGCGGCGGAAACTGCTCCCTACTCCCCGGGGGTGTGTGATGATTGGAGTGGGCGTGGTTAGTCACCACAGCTGCTAGGGTATCTAAGCCATCAGGGATTGGATGAGCGGGCGAAGGCGACTGCGTCAAATGGCTCGCGGGGCTGGCCGCAGGGTTATGGGCGAGACGTTCATGGCGTGCCAATAGGTCTCTAGATTATTTGTCATGTCAGGTGGGATTTTCATCGCCCTTGCGCATCGGGGACGTACTTGCGCGTGAAGGCCTTGGTGCATTGGACGCAGGAAAACGGCTTCTCCTTGGTGTCTATAGGGATTAGTCGCGGCCGCCTCGGGAATACCTGAATCGACTTTACTCACGGGATCTGTCATGGCGTTGGAGATGCTCCAGACGAGCGAATGAGCGGGAACATCGCTGGCACTGGTATGGCCTGGTGTTCAGCATGGCGTGACGTTGAAAGAGAGCGGGGAGACCAGGCGCAACTCCGGGACCTCGGCCATGGCTCCATGACGTAGTGAGGATGCTCAGTCTACAGCTCAGCTTTTTACTGAATAGATTTGACGTGATTTGACTATGGCTTGCTTTTCCTTGTAATTGCATTAAATTTTATTTTATTTTAATCGTTATTTTCTTCACCCGATTGCGCCCAGAACTTTTCTGGGTTTCTCCGAATTGGAGATCGTAGGTGGAGCTGCTCGATCCGAACTACGCATTCGGAAGCTCCCAACAATCATAACCAATATAGTAGCAGTAAATGCAGTGATATCGCTAACTTGGTTATGATCAATCGCAATCTACAATTTTTTTTCTCTCTGATTATAATCTTATTGTAAATCCAAACAGCCGGACAGTACGTCGGCAATCTGCTCGGACCAAAGGCCGAAGGTGAATCATGCGGGATTTGGGGATCTACCGAGAACTTCCCTTCTCCAATTTTCTTTTTTCTGGTTAGTCCACGCCCTATCGCCCGAGTCTGCACCTATAAGATGACCAACCATCCTCACATGCGCAAAGTGGCCAAGCTCTCCAAGTTTCATGGCAATCAAATCCGCAATAGCCATGGACAAACGCGAGGCCAGCCCCGACTCGCTGGCCGGGCCGATTGAATTCGTCTATCTCGAACTCGACACGCCGCTGCCCACGCCGCAGATCACTCTGCCTCCAGGGCCCGGCCAGTCACCGCCGCCTGAGGCGCCTAGCCTTGAGAAATACACCTCGCCGTTTCTGTGGCCGCGATGGCGCAAGTCGCTCATGACTTGGATCTCGTGCGCTGTCACTGCCTTGGCTGGGTATTCGGCTGGCGAGGTGAGCCCGGCGGCAGATGAATTGACGAATGAGTGGGGGATCAGTGCTGTTGTGTACAATCTCAGCATCACGATGTTCTGTGTGGGATTCGCTTTGGCGCCGATGGTGCTGGCGCCTTTCTCGGAGATCAATGGACGCAGGCCGATTTTCATTGCTAGCGGGGTCCTGTTTGTCGGTAGGTCGTCTTTTTGATATATCTCTTCGGTTGGTCCTTGACTAACAGTCCCTTTATCAGCATGTCTGGTGGCATGCGGTGGAACTCATTCCTTCGCCGGTCTGCTTGTCGCACGGCTTTTTCAAGGTGTCGGTGGATGTATGTCTCTTATGTCTCATGATTCTCATGTAAAGCCTTCAACTAATCTAGATATTCACAGCAACCTTCTCAACCATGGTCGGCGGTGTCATCAGTGACATCTACCACGCGCAAGACCGCAACACCCCCATGGCACTCTTTTCCGCATCTGCGCTCTTCGGAACTGGCCTTGCGCCTATGCTGGCCGGCGTGATCGTCACCCACACCACCTGGCGGTGGGTGTACTATTCGCATGCCATTGTCTCCGCTGCCTTTGTTATTATTATTTTCCTTTTCTTCAAGGAAACCCGCGGCAGTGTCCTCCTCAGCCGCAAGGCCAGGGCACTGAATGTCTACTACGAGAAGCTCGAGGCAGCAGGCCACTGCGGGGTTCTAATGGCGGGCGAGGAGGCAACTGAGGAGAAGTCCGTGCGACGTATTCGGTGGAAGGTGAAGAGCGACGAGCAGCGAGCTTCGCTGATCAAGATGATCCAGATCTCGCTGTATCGACCATTCCGTGAGTTTCTATCCTACAGACTCCATTTAATATATACCTCGAGGTTGAAGAGATAATCCGACTAACTCTCAAATAGACATGCTCCTCACCGAGCCCGTCGTCTTCTTCTTCTCCCTCTGGGTCTCCTTCAGCTGGGCCGTCCTCTACCTCCAATTCGGCTCCGTGCCGCTCGTCTTCCGCACACACCATGGCTTCACCATCGAACAGTCCGGCGCCGTCTTCACCGCCATGTGCGTCGGCGTCATCCTGATTACTCTGATCAGCATCTGGCAGGAACGCATCGCCCTGCGTCTCGGCAAGCTGTCCTCGTCCGCCGAGGCCCGGCTGTACTTCGTTTGCGTCGAGTCCGTGCTGTTGCCCGTGGGCCTGTTTTGGTTCGGTTGGACCTCCTACCCGTCCATTCACTGGATCGTGCCCTCCATGGCGGTCGGGTGTGCGACTATGGGCATTTTCTCGATTTATTTGGCGACGTTCAATTACCTTGCTGATACGTATCATCGCTATGCGAGTTCGGCTATTGCGGCGCAGTCTTGCTGTACGTTCTCCTTGTTCTTATTATTAATCTTTCCAGATTCCAGATTTCCATTCATTGAAAATTTATATCCGTTTGCTGACTATCCATTTAACAGGTCGGAATCTGCTCGGTGGTGTCTTTCCGTTGGTCACCAACGCCATGTTCACCAACCTCACGTACCCAGGCGCATCGAGTCTGCTGGGAGGAATTGTAAGTTTTCTCGTCTTTTGAACTCATTTACATCTGGAAAACGAAGCTTACAAACGACATTAGGGTGCTCTTCTCACCCTCGTCCCCTGGGTGCTGGCCTTTTACGGGCCGAAGATTCGGGCCAAGAGCAAGTTGGCAAGCGTGAGTATCCCCGTTCCTAGGCCAAAGAATGATATCCATACTAATCGAATTCTAGGAACTGGCCCGTTGAGCACATAAAACTAAAAGTCGCACATGCATGCCGTGATTATGATATAGAAATAGATTAATGTACATACCACACACACCATCCGGGTGCATATAGAGCCAATGGCATGCATGTCATGGTCGAGCCCGAGGGCCAAAAGAGAATCCAGTCCCAAAAACTCCGGATACATGACGGTCCATAATAGAAGTCAAATAAAAGAGCAATTCCAAGCCTTTCAAGTGCATGACGTCGTAGATGCAACAGCTTCAAAATGCATGTCCGTTCCAAGCAAATGCAAAAGCGATAACCCGGAAAATCACACACAAAGCAACCCGTTTCGCTTTGTAACTAACTACCCGCGGTGCCCTCAGAAGGACTGCATTCCATTAGTGCCATGACGATACGATGAGAACCGGCCCTCGTCCTCGCTATCGCTCTCCATCTGGTCGAGGATGCGATCGATGTCATCCCCTGCATGAGCCTCCAGCCCGGGCTTAGAGTTTGTCGAACCCAAGTTCTGCGAATTATGAGTTCCATCACTTTGAGAACCCTGGCTCCCATCGAACATAGTCCCATTCTGGCTGGCATGGATTGACGCGTTCAAGCTACCTTGTGTTGCTGCACCTTGGATAGGCCGAGGGCTGGGGCGATAGCCCGAATTCTCAGGGCTAGACATGAAAAGTAACGTCTCAATGGCATCCTGCTCCATTAAAGTGTTCTGGGAATTGGTTCGTGGTCGATAGAAGCCGTTTTGTGAAGATGTAGGCGCAGCATGTGCCGGCGGTGGAATAAATGGCGTGCCTGGTCCTGAAAAGGTCGGTGAGCCACTCAACGGTCTGTTCATGGCGGGTTCTTGGTGGGAGTGATGCCGCCGGTGGCGCGAATATGGGCTATGGTTAATAGAATTCGAGTGCGTGTTGTGATTTGGTCGACGCCGCCGACTATCTCCGTTGGATGCTATGATATCGGCAGGAGGTGCAAGTTTGGGGATGGGAAAGAGATGGTTAGGGGAAGATAATGTTGAGTGCGAACGATGATGCTTCGGATAATGATGAGTAGTGACGGCAGAGGTCGTGATGCTATGATCTTGCGGATGAGATGTTGGGTTTGCATTTGGCGCCGGCATAATGCTGCTCATAGGTGACCCGCTATTCTGTGTTCGCAACGGAAGCTGGGATTCAGCTTGGCGAGACTGCCGGGATTTCTCTACCTTGGCAGCCGCGTAGGAAAGACGCGTCCGAATATGTACCGACAACTGAATCAGAAGTCTCAGTAATGGAACTCTAAACAAGCATGCGAGTTGAAGGTTACCTGTGCAATCCTGCTTCCATGGGCAGGCGAGCCAGTGCTCTTCGAGCGACGACGCGCAGCTCCATTTGCGTCTGAACTGGATGAAGCCGCTGGGTTCAACGAAACAGGCTTGACATCGCCAGTCGCCGTCCTCTTATGACCTAAAGTCATTCCCGACCGCGTGCCTGAATGCTTTGGCGACATGACAGACGGAAAAGAGCCGTTACTAGACTTTGCAATGCCCGATGAAGTATACAACCCATCCATCGTCCCTTCTCTATTAACTGGGCGGTTCTGCGCTATCCCGTCAGGGTGTTGTGGCTTCTGGTCTATCGAAGGTATTGCTTGGTTCTCGTTGGCGTGGGAGCCGCCAAACTCCATGGATCGGTTGGCATCATTTGCCGAAGACAATGGAAGGCTGGACAGGGAGTCTGTCAAGGTGCTTGCGGATTGCAGTTCAGGCGGTCGACCATCGACGGACGTGTCGCTACCGCGCTCCGAGGATTCGATATAGGCTGTGTTGGGGCTGTCGTGGCGCGACGCAACCTTTGCACCATTCAGCCCGTCGACCTGCAGCGAGAGTGGTTGGGGAGACCGCATCACCTGGACCTCAGTGGCGGAGGTAGGATTGCTGGACGCTGGTGACGTCGAGGTGTTCACGAGGGACTCAGCACGCGCACTGGCCTCCGCATGGGTCACCCCGCGACTCGATCGAGAACCGTCAGTCATAGTTGAGCGGCCCCGGCGACAAATTCAAAGCAAAAAAATGGAGACAATAATAGTAATAGAGGCCAGCAATACGCGATTTAGCTCCAATTGCGAAATTACGCAGCCATATGAGTGAGCTTAAAAACACAAAGAGCTGGCTGCTAGCGCGAGTCACCGCATCGAGACTGGACTGGGGGCCGAGATGAACACGGAGCAACCAGGATGCGCTAAAGGGGACAGTCAGGATCTCAACACCTCCCCGACAACCGCTAAGAGATGTGCAATGACGCCGCAGCGGATACCAGGAGCATCTGCCCGATTCAGAGGCGATCGGCCAGCACGCGCAAGGGTTGAGGCACGAGCGGCAAAACGGTCGAGCAGGATCCACCGGATGCAAATCCCACGAGATAAAATGTCCCGAAGGGTCTCAATATGGCTTATGAGTTTGTATCTGGTGTGAGGCAAATAGCTGGTATGTGAAATAAGGCTAAAAAGAGTTCAACGTGTGTTGGCACTGAAGACCCAGGACGGCGGAGACCCGGCGCTGCGGCCGCTTTTTGCGACGCGTGCGAAGCGCGGTCACGTGTCCTTAGGCCTGAGCATTCTGGCGGAACAGTGACTATAAAAATACGGTATTTTTGAAAGATCAGAAATCGATGGGTAAGGGAACTTATAGAACTTGATAATCAGTGAAACTGCACAGGGGCAACGTGAGTTGCAGGCGTTTAGTGCAGATCTTTGGGTGTAACAGAACTGGGGATAGTGCGTAGAAAGCCCGAAGTATATCTATCCTACGACGCCTATAATGACGAGAGCATGGTCGAATTTAAACACGGTCTAAAACAAACTACATGTATTCTACGACAAAGATATTGAAGAGCAGATAAAACCCCACAAAAGGGCCTCACATGTGAAATTTCCAATATACAATTGCCTAAGGGAATAAATCTTTTTGGGAACCAACGCCGTCGATGCACAAAAGCCCCATGACATGTACAAGATCTGACAAAGATGCAATGACCCCCGGCAGGATCACTTGCGTTTCTTTCCACCGCCAGACTCTCCGTCGGTATTCTTTCGCTTCTTGCCCTCGTGGCGCCAGTAGTCGTTGCGCTCCCTCTTCTCGCGCTCGGCCTTCTTTTCCAGGCTGTCGGCCACCTTGGCGCGGTAGACCTGGCGGCGCTCCTCCTGCTTGGCGGATCGCTTGGCTTGCTTGTCGTTGCGCATCGTAGTGAGCTTCTGCATGAGGTCGCGAGCCTTCCTCTCCTCGCCGCCCAGGACAACAGCCCGCTTCTGCATGTAGGTCTGATCCTTGCGCGACTTCATCTTGGTGATCTGAGACTTGAACGGCAGGTCGGCTGCCAGCTGGCGCGGCACGCGTAGGGGGTTGAAGTTGCGCGTGGGTCGCTCGATCTTGCGGTAGGCCGAGTCCTTGTTCTGCGGCGTCGGGATGCCCTGGTCGCGGCGCACTTCGCCTGTCAACCGCATTCCCTTCCATCCACTGTCTCCCTTGCCCCCTTCCTCTTGGTCGAGCAGATTTGTCACGGCGTTGTAGAAGCGGTGGGGCTTGATGGGGTACCATGCACGCAGGAAGACAATGTCACTCATCAGGATCTTGTCTTCAAATGTGGCTCGGAAGTAGCCGTCCGGCTTGCTCAGAGCTCGCTTGATCTGACCGCGGACACCCGAGACTGTCCGAATCGACGCGCCTTCGAACTTGGCGATTTCTAGCGCCGAATTAAACATGTCCTTGATGAAGGCAGTGTTCTTGAAGATCTTGTAGGGGTGGCCAGTAAGCTTGAGCTTCTTGACAATTTCCGTGTGCTCATCCACGCTCAGAACTACACCGGTGGCAGCAATACGGAAGCCTGGATTCTGGTTCGAGAACGACTGAACGCAGCAGAAACCGGTGTTGGGAGCCACCAGTGGCCCGTAGAACGTGCCGAAGCAGTGCATGTGTTCAGGTGTGTATTTGAGCATGCGGTTTCGCGTCCGACTGTCCGACGTGCTGTAGATGGGCAGAGACTGGAATCGACGCCAGCCTAGCGAGAAGATCAATGGATCATTGCTCTTGAGGATCTTCTTGTGCCAGCGGTGTCGCTTGATCCGAATCTGCACATAACCAAACCGATCTTCGGTTGGGGCCAGACCTCCGACGATGACGGGGAAGCGAGGGTTGAACTTGGAGGCGAATTCATATGGCACGTTTTCCAGCACGATTCGTGCATATGTACCCGCCTTGTAGCCTTCAGCGCGGGCGCGCGAAGCTGAGTCGAGCTCGTCGAATTCGGCACGATTGATGTCCAGCTGCTTTTGCATCTTGGCCTTTTGCAGATCGTACCAATCGTCCTCCCCGAATTGCTCGTCTCCTCCGTCACGCTTTCCGTCCTTGGCGTTGGCGAAACCCTCGCGGTCTTCTTCCTCAAACCGAAGCCGTAGCTCCTCTTTCTTTTTGGCGTTTCGCTCACGCTCGGCTTCCAGATCGAGGGGTTCTGTGGGCTGCTCTTCGTCTTCCTCGTCCTCGTCGTCTTCGTTTTCGTCGTCGTCGATGCCGTTGAAGACTTCGCCCGTCTCCAGATCCTCGAATTCACCATCGCCCTCGTCGTCATCGTCGTCGAAGGCATCGTCCAAATCGTCATCTTCATCATCGTCCGAGCCATCACCAGACAACTTGCCAGTAATGAAGCGGCGCTTCAAAGACTCAAGCAATTCCTCGTCCCGCCATTTGCGCTCGAGCTCTTCGTAGTCGTAGTCCGGAACAGCACGGAAGTCGGCTTCGTCTTCTTTCTCGTTATTGGTCTTTTTGAAAAACTCGTCGCCTTCATCTTCTGCCTCGTCTTCTTCGTCCTCTTCATCCTCATCCTGATCAGCACCGCGCCACGTTTGTACGACGTCCACGGGGCTGATAGACTCGTCGTACATCATACGCGACAAATCATTGACTCGGAAGGGTGGGCGCTTTCCATGAAGAGCCTTGGCGTTGGCCAGCATGTTATCCTTCCATCGAACATTCCCCTCCGCATCTTCCTCCTCGTCGTCGTCTTCGCCGTCTCTGTCCAGCTCCTGGCCTTCAGCGGACGAGATAGAGCCAAGGTCAGAGTCGCTGTCTGCAAACGCGACAACTCCCTCTTCTCGACGAGAATCGCCGTTCTGCCTTTCCTTGAAACTAGTTTCAAAGTCCGCCGGAGCCGACAAATCAGCTTCTTCACCGTCGCTTGCGTCATCTTCCTCGTCCTCATCGCTGGCGATTTCCTCGTCGTCTTCGCCACTTTCAAAGCCTTCGTCATCATTGTCGAGATCCTGGCCATCGCGTTCGGTGTCGGCTACTCGCGCGTGCCGTCTGTGCTTTCGGCCAGTTTCTTCATTCTCATCGGGTTGGGCAATGGCCTCGCCACCACTGAACAGCCGCATGCCCTGGTCAGCTTCACCGAGCAATCGCCGTTCGCCCTGAAGGCTAACCACGAGTTGCTCGCCAAGTCCACGGTTATCCTCGTCATCCTCATCATCCTCGTCTCGGTCGAATGTAGAGGTCTTGACGTCAATATACACAGCGTCCTTGTCTACCAACACACCGCCAACATCAGACATGGGAGCAAAGAGAAGCTTTTGCTTCTCGCCCAGTTTTCGCCTTGCGCCTTTCCCGCTGGCCTTCGCGATCTGCTGATCCATGTAGGGAGTCGGGCAAGGGTCGGGAAGACCCTCGATACCGGAAACCGTCAGGTCGCCCACACCCGGGACATGTACCCGAGCGCCCTGGGCTGGGAAATTCGTACCCCGCAGATAGCCATAGAGCGCCACGGTACGATCGCACTTGGGGTTCTCCTCAACCTGTGTCGGGGGCGTGATGTCGAGAAAGCGATCAGCCAAAGCGTACGGGTGCGAGTTGCGCCATACAAGCGGGCGTGGGTTCTTCATGATCGACAGAAATCGAGAAAGATTGTGGACCTCACGGTCAGGGTAGCGGCCATTGATGACACCAGAAAGATAAAAGAGCTTGGCGCCCTGATAGAGCTCGCTCCAAAAACGGTTCTTCAAGCGCTTCTTGGCCATTCGCAAGGTGCTTTGCTTCTTGAACAGATCCAGATGGGTCAGGATGCCGAATACATTGCCCGGCATACCGCTAGTCGACAAGGCGTTCAAGAACTCCATGGTCTCCATCTCAAAGCCATAGTTGCCATCGATCATAAGAAGCACGATATCTGCGATTTTGGCCACGTCGATCATCGCTGCGAGGGAGTCGGAGGGACATTCGAGAAAGGTAAGACGCTTCCGTTTCGACGTTACAACCGTCAATGGCCCTTGGGGCGAGCTCAGGGTCTGTTTGGTGTAGCGGCGGATCAAGGATTTGATGAGAGTAGTCTTGCCGACCTAAAGACGTCGCAAAAAGATTGACCGTTAGAATTGCGCTGCCCGAGTGGAAAGCGCTTTGAACTCGAGATCAAACTTACCCCCGAAGGACCAACGACCGCAACCACTACTGGAGGGGCCTCCTCGGGCATGCGATCCACCTGAGGCACATGCAACCTTTTTTCCTTGACCTAGAGCAGCAACCGGCGTCAGTCGGATTCGGCCGACGTTAGATTCGATATACGTACATCGTGCGACCGCGCTGCCTGTTTATTGAGTTTCCCGGGATTGGCATAGGCAAAGGCCTTCTGGTTGGGTCCTGCGCCAAAGAAAGATCGGTCAGCATGTGGTGTTCATCGCAATCGAGCTCCAAAGATGGTTTTGGCGGATTGGATCGCAGAGCCATACCATCGTACTTCTTCTTCTCCTTGGCGGGCCGATGGGCCCTATTCGACTGCTGCTCCATCCTGGAAACAAAGAGGTCCCAGACCTCAAGACTCCTCTTCCGCTAGATCAGAGTCGTTCACCAAGAGCAAAAGTCGACTGTAATGTCGGCTGCTCTGCTCGGCCCAAAATTATTATTTCGTCGGGACGGAGAAATATGGACCCGAAAAAGTTTCTCTTGAGCTTGGCCTTCACCGCCTGAGGCACCAGCATTCCCTAAACAGGATTGGGCCTTATCGCCCGGGCCGGTGAGAGGCGATAAGGGCTTGCCCTGACGTCGGGCCGATGCATCTGTCAGGCATAGAGGATGGGGTTGTTGTTCTTCCTCACTTTCAGACTGTCACTATTTTCCGAGGCACGCGTCAGTTGCAGAGAAGGCAAAATGAGCCCCTCGTTGTAACTAATTAGTAATGATAATACTAAAGGCCTAAGGCTGTAGTGATCCATCCAGGCAGGTACATGCGGGGCAGCCTCAAGTATGGAACCCGGATATCGGGGAGCCCCCGAGCCTGTGGAGGCTATATAAGCTTCTTGTCCCCCAGATCTAACGGACTTGCCCTGTCATCAATTCAAGGTAGTCGATCCTGCTGCCCACGTTTTTGAACTCGCATTGGACTCGGGTGTTTACATTTGACTATGTCTGCACGTCGCCCTCCCCCCGCCTACACGGCACCCCCCAATTCAGGGATCCATGCCACTTCGCAGCTTTACCGATCAATTTCCGCGACTTCTTCCAGCCCCTCTGCACGTGTCCCCAAAGAATCCTTTACCATTCGACCATGCTCCGGGCAGGCGTGGGTTGTCCCCGCAGGCCACATCTGCCGACTCACCACGCCGAAGGGACCCCAGGTCGGGGACCTGAACATCTGGAACGCCAACAATCCCCGGGAGCGAATGTGGGCTGCGCGCACACGGCAGATCCACGCCTCTCACGTCTCCGTGGGCGACCGGCTGTGGTCCAATCTGCCGTATCTGCGGCCTCTCGTCACCATCACGGGCGACTCACTTGGCGGCGGCCAGCTGCATGAAGTACTTGGGCCGGATGGCAAGCGCAACCCAGAGGTTGTGTTTGGGACCACTCAGTTCGGGGGCCGGGTGCACGACTTGATGGGCACCCGTTGCGATCCTTACGTGAACCTTCTCATGGGCGGCGAGACCTTCGACTTCCACTGCCATTCGAACCTTACGCGGGCCGTGGTCCCCCATGGCCTAACGGAGCTGGATGTGCACGATGTGTTGAACGTGTTCCAGGTGACCGGGCTGGATGAGGAGGGCAAGTATTTCATGGAGACCTCGCCTGCCAAGGCGGGCGAGTACTTTGAATTCTTCGCCGAGGTGGATGTTCTGTGCGCATTGTCTGCATGCCCTGGTGGTACGTTGTGTGTCTTCCGCAAATTAAATACTCACGCTAACACTGCAACTTCTTTTCTAGGTGATCTTTCCAACTGGGGATGGGATGATAAGGAGGGTGGCATGGGAGCTACCACACGGCCCCTTGGTGTGGAGGTGTACCAATTGGCGGATGACAATGTTCTTGAAGGGTGGAAGGAGCCCCAAAGCCCACCATATGAGGGCATGCACGGGCTGCAAATGCCAGCTCGTGAGCAGGACGGGGCTGGGTATGTTGGCTTGTAGGTGCAGACGTACCTTCCTGCTTGGGAAAGTGGAAATGACATCATCTTGTTCAGTGCCTCAGGCCACAAACTGAACTGGATGACTCGCAGCGCACGTGACCTGCCCCGCGTTCGCAGCGCCGAGGTCATTGGATCTCGTCATCGCGTCGTTACATCAAGCAAAGTTATTCTCCTCGCTGAGAAAGAAATGAAGCGACACGTCGCAGTCGGTGAATGGCGTACGCAAGGGATGCCGCTATGTCAGCAGTGTCAGACTATCTCGAGGTCCCCTCGCTAGGCCACCTATTGAGTACGCGGGGCGTACCGGCGCATTCGTAGAATTGACCTTCACTCATAGAACTAAAGACCCGATCTAGGTAGACACAGGGTTGATAGAAGTCACACACAACAAGAGTAAGACAGGCTGAAGACAGTCGGCAATCTCCACGCGGGGGTCACCTTGGAGACGCGCTGAGAGCTCCCCAGGTACCTAAGCGGATGGCGTCAGGCAACGCCCCCCTCTCTCTTATCATATAAAACGCCCCTCCCCCTCCAACTCCGCTTCTTATCTCCAACTTCCACCTTCCAACTCCCTCCCTCACCACATCCCCACCATTCTTCGTTTCTTCCACACACGCTTTGCTCATCCAGCCAAGATGCCTCTTTACAACGTGAGTAGCTCCAGCTTCATAGCTTGCCAGTCTCGGTCTGACAATCTGCGAATTGGCACCTTAGGTGACTCTGAAGAAGGACGCTCCCCTCGAGGAGCTTGAGAAGTGAGTCTCTTGTGGTCTTTGTGGGACCATTGCCAGTACTGACCAGCCTTCACTTATCCAGGGCCAAGAGCACCGCCCAGGAGAAGGGAGGTGTCATCAAACACGAGTACAGCCTCATCAAGGGCTTCACGTAAGTACTCCACTCAGGAGCCAGTTGACCGTGAGTTACTGAGATACTAATCCCACTCTACGGACAGCGTCGAATACCCCGAGGGCCACGTCGAATCGCTCGAATCCACCGACCACATCCACGTCGAGCAGGATGGCGAAGTTAAGACCCAGTAGGGGGCTCCTAGCCAGAACGACCACGGTCGTCTTCGCTGCAATCATCCGTTGATGATCGCCTGAATGGAAACTCGACTGGGATTGCGGGGGGTTTGCTTTAGCACGATGATTTGATACCACCTGGGCAGGCACTCTGCCGTCATCCGCCATGTTCTGTATAGATTATGATCAGCCTTTCGGGAGAACAGGCTTCTAACGACACAATTCGATATGAACTGAATCTGCCTTGCACTGTAGATGAGTAGATCAATCGGAGATTGTTTCCGTTGCCCAATGATATTATTCTCTCCAAGGTCATGAAAGACCCGGTATTTACTCGAAATATTCAAGGGGACCACTTAGGCAAATGCTGACGAACAAGCATACCTCATGGTCATCTGCAACGACAAGAGTGCAAAGCCCGTGGATATGCGTTGACCGCAAAATGCAGATCATCGGCCCACCGCCCGAATGTTTTCTTATCTTTCCTTCTCGACTCTCCCCAACCATGCACCATGGCTGCCTCAAGACTCCAGACTCTGCCATTCAGAGGTAGAAATAGGCGACTGATCGCAGGTATACGCTTCGCATCTTCGACCACATCAGCATCCAATCGCAACTGGATCATCCACCCCTCCGGCACCGATGTAGCCAACGATGAGGTCGCCCGGCTGGCCGCCAGTCCTCGTCGACCGTTAACCCTTGCGGATTTGCTAAAGTGAGTGAACTTACCCCCACAAATATTCTGCGAAGAGCCCGATTCTGATCAATTCAATGTGATCATTAGACATGGTCGACCGCCGCTATCCAAGGATGCGCTGTTAGCCTCGGCCAATTTCACCCTGTCTCTGCTTCCGGCTCGACTGGCGTCCCGAATCCAAGCATTACGAAACCTCCCATTCATCGTTGTCTCTAACCCGCATGTATCCAAAATCTATGATAACTACCTTCACTCATTGTCGACCCTTCTCCCCTACCAACAGCGCCAGATTACGACTCTCGAGGAGGAGCACCAATTTGGAGATGTGCTGGCAGATCTCGTCCACACTCATGCAAACACGATTCCGACGCTTGCCCGTGGCTTTCTCGAGTGCCGAAAATACGTGAGTCCGATAGACGTAACGCGTTTCCTCGACACCCATCTGCGAGCGCGTATTGGCACCCGTCTGATTGCAGAGCAACATCTGGCCCTTCATTTTGCCTCGCAGCCGATCAACGAGGATCCGACCGAGCAGACCCATGCCTCGGCCAGAGACTCGATCCCTTCCAACTACATCGGAGTAATTGATACTGCTCTGCAGCCGGCCCGCATCATCCGGTTGTGTGAAGACTTTGTCGGGGAGATTTGTGAGTTGAAGTACGGAGTGCGACCGCGTCTGGAGATCGGCGGCCAGCCCGAGGCCGCTTTTGCCCATGTCCCAGTGCATGTGGAATACATCATCACGGAGTTATTGAAAAACGCCTTTCGGGCGACCATCGAGTCTGGGAACGAGCGCGAGCCCATTGAGGTGACGATTGCCGCCGCCCCCGACGTGCCTGGGAACGAGCACCCGATCCAGGAAGACGCCGACGTGGGGTTTCAGCTGAATTCAGGCGATGACACAGCAAACACGAATGAAGCGATCGGGTACTCGACCCCTTCTTCCCAGAGCATCACAATTCGCATCCGCGATCGAGGTGGTGGCATTCCACCCGAGGTCTTGCCCCATATTTGGTCCTATAGCTTCACCACCTTCTCGGATATGGACTTCCAGGGCTCGGAGAATGGCAATATGGATGCTCTCAACACTATCTCTGCCAGCGGTGGCCACTTGAGTACCATTGCAGGTCTTGGCTACGGGCTACCATTGAGTCGAGCTTACGCAGAGTATTTCGGTGGCAGCATTGCGATGCAGAGCCTCTGGGGATGGGGCACAGACGTTTATCTGACTCTGCAGGGAGTTGGAAAAATTGATTGAAGAATATATCACTGCGAAAAAAAAAATACCTTGACCTTTTCAACGTGCGATTTGCGTTGGTTGTCATACCTTTTCTTCATGTGGGCACGAGGGATGCTCCAGATTCACAGTCTTGCCCGGTCGATGGGCGAGCGAACAGATCCACAAATTTCTTGACCGGCATCTCGTCATCTTCGACAGCCTTGACGATTCGAGAGATCTCTTCCGGCGAGAACAAGCGTTCCATGTTCCGCATGAACTTTGCTTGCAAAACCCCCCTGGTTTGGTGATTTCGCACATGCCCCACGGGATACTCGACCACAATCTCCGACAAGAAAGACCCGTCATCGAGGTAAATTGTCATTCCTGTGCCGATGCTCTTTTCGTCGTGGTCGAGATAGCCCCGAGTGAGCTCAGTATCGGCACAGACGGTGATCCTCTGGCGCAAAGATGCCAACTCCTCACTGGTTGCCCATTCGCTTTCATCCAAGTAGTCGACGGCTTCGGGTGCGTGACCCTTCAGCAAAGCCAAGGCGACGACGTATTGAATACAGTGGTCACGATCAGCCGCATTGTGCAGAGGGCCCTGTTTGTTGATAATCAGATCAGCCGCAGCAGTCGTTCGCAGATCGATCCGTGTAATGTGGTTCACCGACCATCGACTTTGCTGCAGCCGTCGGAGCTGAAGCAGGGCTGCTTCCACGGCTGCAATCCCGTGTCCTTCCACGGGCATGGTCTTGAAAAGCACATTTCGGATTGTCCACGACTGGAATGACCGAGGCAGCTCGAACCCCGCCTCGTCAAATGTCCGCGCCAAAAAGCCCCAGGGTTTCGCAGTTAATGCCTCTGGTGCCCCCGGTTGACCTGCCTGTACAAGCAGAGCCAGCTGCACAGCTCGTCTGCACGCATCCCCTGCCGCCCACCCCTTCCGCGGGATTGTATTGGCACCAGAGCGATAAACTCGGGTGGGCTGGCCATCCATCCACACGTGGGAAATGGTTGCTTTCGTTTGCTCCTCAGTCAGCCCAAGCAACCAGGAGACTGTTGCAGCCGCCGCAAGCTTGACTAGCACTACATGGTCGATTCCGAAGGCATTGAAAGCGTTCCGGATCTGATAGCACCCCTGGATCTCGTACGCCTTGATCAATGCAAGCAGCAGGGTCCGCATCGTCAGCGGCGGTCCTCGGTGGAGTTGTCCAGACGCAGATGCCCGAGATAGCCAATCCATAACAGACAGAATGGCACCGAGGTTATCTGCAATGCCTCTTAGTTCCACACTCACACAATACACCAAAGACCTATATATTCCCAGTAGAGCGCGAGCATATCATACCTGAAGGATGTCCCCACTCCGCACCACCCAGCGCATCATTATGATCCAAGTACCGAATCAAAACCCCCAGATCAAATGCCCCCTGCACGGGATCAACCTGCAGATCTGTGCCCGGCACCCGGAATCCATCGGGGACGACTGTGCCCGCAACCACGGGGCCGAGTAGACTTCGACATTCGGCGCTGGTTGCTGCCGTCTCGATGGCACAGCCCATCGCATCGAGAAGAGCCGTCCGCGCACACTGCCATACTTCATCGTCGGTTTTGTCGACCTCGTAGTGGAAGATGTAGTGCGCGATGTCGGTGATTGGTTGGTCGTATGGACGCGACATGGTAGTGAATGAGTGCGAGTGTAAAAAGTCTTGAACGGTTAGCAAGGCAACTTTGGTGTTGCTTTCTTTCTTTGGGGAAGCTCTACTGCGGCTTTATCAGTTGGGTTGGGGGGTGTCGGCGGATTCCTGGTGTGGTACAGGGCGTCGTATGATTTCCCGGAATCTGCCGGGTTGTACGCTGTGTGGCGTGGTGTTCTCGAGCAATATGTTACTGCTCTGTTTGGTGGTCTTTTCGGTGTTGTCTGTAGTACAGGGTGAAGCTATTCGGTGGCGTGGAGCGAATCCTTGTTTGTCTTAGTCTGGGGATACTATTTTCTCTATTAACTAGAGCCTAATGGAGGTAGATTGTATGAGAATAATTTACTTGAAATTCCTTAGTATCTTGATCTTCTTACCTCATGCCTTTTACCATGTCAGGTATACCCAGTATATAACCACAAGACTGCAGATCTATACCAGGCATTTTCAACATTCCTCTCTCTCTCTCTCTCGCTCTCAAAACCCACCAGCTCCTCTGACCCGCTGTACGGCGCCTACAATGCCCTTGGCCCAACTGAAGCGGCCTGGATCTATTCCAATGGACCCATGAGGGATCTCGTCCGTCTCAGGATGATGCCAGCACCCATCTTTGGTGCATGCCCCACCGTACTTGACAGTATTCTGATTGCGATTGATCACATCAATCCACGTCCGACAGATGAGAGGCGAGTCAAGAAGGACGTTGATCTCCTGACTGTGGAAGAATGACTGAGTATCGAGGTTTCCATTCCCTGAAACGAAGCATGGATATTAGCACCACCGTAAACAAGAATCCCAACTGACAAAGGCAGGATGAAGGATTGAAATTACCCTGAATAGCAACTGCCGCGTCAATAATCATCAACTTAATATGACAGCTCCGACGCTTGAACTTGTTGTGGATAGGTTCTGTCTGGTCCTTGCCCACGTAATAGTATATGCGCAGTCTTGACTTTTCCTCTTCAGAGGCGAGTGAATTATACAGCCGGTTGGCGATCATCTCGTTCGTCCCGTTCTGGAAGGGAAGCAGTTCGCCTGCGTCGTTGTAGCCTAGGCACAGGTAGCAGGAGACGACCACGCCGCGACGTACTGTTTCAAGCAGCGGGTCTAGGAGGGGCTCGGCGTTCATGTTTGGGGTTTGAATGAGGATGGAGTGTTGCGCGTGTTGGATTGCGGAGAGGAATGCTGAGTTCTGAGGGGTGTGGACGCTGCTGTGGTTGGGGGCTTGATGCATATAGGTCTTAGTATTGGATTTATTTGGATAATGACGAGAAAGTATTCACCTCCATATGGCTCTCGATTCACCAGTGCCATGGCGCAGGGTTCATGTGCAGGTGAGACGACATAGGGAGTCATTGGTGGTTCCTGGTCACTCTCTGGTGCATCTCCAGTTGTCTCGGTCTGGATGGTTGTGTCTGGTCCCTGATTAGAATTCTTATTATAGAACTGTGGATTCACTGAGGGCATACTGAGGTGCCGAGTCACGGCCTGGGTGCGTGTTTCTTCGCCCCGCGGCTGAATACTGTGATTGACTCGCCGTGCCTCCTGTTCAAAATCTGTGTCATAGTGCGGAGAAACTATACTATGTTCGGCAAGTTGTTCAGGAACATTGTCTGGGCATGTATCCTTGGGCTGATACTCCTTGCAAGGGATCGGGTTGGATGCAGCCGGAGAATTCATCAGCGAGAGAGGAGGATCCAGCGGCTTCCCCCATGACAGCAGGGCTGCATCGTAGAAAGAATCAACAATCGGGCCCTCAATGTGGGTCAGCATCTCGAGGTTATCATTGTCTTGGATATTACTGCTCTGCAAGAGAGCAATACGCCGATCAACAACAGTGAACTTGGCATGGAAGGTCCCAAAAATGGGTCGGTGGTAGTTGATGACTTGCAGATCAACATTTGGAATTTCATGCGCAGCTGGCAGGTTGACTTTTTCACTGGTATATTGATCCTCGTGGACATTGAGGTGGTCATCCATAACCTGGCTGGGATCAGCTTTGCCTTCATCATGTTGCTGTTTGCTATTGGTGAGTTGTATTCAGGCGCAGCTCACCTGCCGAGGATCTCCACGGTCATATATAACTTTCATCATGACCTTTCTGCCTCGTTCGCCTGCGCGCCGTGAAAGCTCGCGGATGGCATTCGTCACCAGCGTCGATGCATCGGAATGGATCCAGAAGTTGGTAGCGAGGAAAACCTCGTGCTCGGCGCGGACAATGCAGTTTGCTAAATGGCGACAGAGATCAGGTAATGAGCCGACGATCGTTAGGGGAACTACGCCGTGGCTTCCCATCAAGGGAGGAGAAACGACTGCAGACTCGGGTTTCCTGTCCAAGGAGCATAGTGCGTCGTGGTAGATCTGATTGATGTTCCTGTGAGACTTTCTCCTCCTTCTTCAGAAGAAAGTTTACATCTTACCTGCAGAAACAGTTGGCTTGGCTCTGCTGAGCCCCAGTATCCGCATGCTCGCGCCTTTTCAATGGCATCCTTCTCTTCGAAATCAGATGCTGTGGCCGACTCTGATTCTTCTGGGGTATATTCTCGCGAGTGTGGGATGTGATTGTGGCCCGAGTATAGCGTATGAAAGGTTTTCATCGGACATTGAGCAGAGTTCTGTGCCAATTCCGAGGTAACGGTCTGCGGCTCATGGCAGAACCGGTACACTTTCCATGGGACCATAGTGCAACGAAATCGATTGGGGCTCAAGGGCTGACGAACAAATAGAGAAATCAAAACAGCCAACAAAGCAGTTAATATCACACCCAGGACTTTGGTCAGATTAAATCTAACAATATGATCTCCCATTGTGTTCCATGGGTGATATATTTCTGGCACCATGCTGGGCACCGTGATGACGTAGAGGGTGTTTGCCGATAGCACCGAGAACTTGCAAGAACAAGGAACAGCCAATAAAGGTTTGGCCGAGAGCTTCAAATGGAGAATGGAGAATTGTGATGCCTAATTTCCCAAGATTTAGTCTCTGGTTTGAATTCGCGTAGACGCAAATTACACCTCAGCCCTGGGCAGCCTTGTGGAGCCAGGAGTGTTCCGACGTCATCGGATGCCCGGGCTTTACGATCCCCAATGCTTGTTTTTGTGCCGGACTGAGGGATAACCTCGTAAACTATCAATTTCATCATATAGTAGAAGAGGTTATCATCAATTGACAGTTCCTGAACTACGACAGATTACATTGTTCCACTCGGAATGATATGCTTACTCTATATTTCCCCCTAGCACTTTAATGGGATCGATTTTGCTAATATTGACAGTGTCGCAAGATTCCTCCCTGTATAAATTGCATAATTTACGGGTGTTCTTTTAATTAAGCTTATGTGCTGCAGACATTATAGGAGTGATATAGCCGCATATCTGGTAAATAATCCATAACTAATCAGAAAGGAGACCCGATGACAAAACATTGGTCATAATGTAGGCTCCTTAATGGTTCCAATAGTGATGTTATGCTGTGTTTGACAATTAGCTTGAATAATTGAGATGTGTTCTTCTTGGAATTCTATCGGGTGAGGCAGAGGCATCGCAACTGACAAACTAAGAATTTTATACCTAAAATATATATGACAAACATGAAAATGGAAAGTCTCTATAGCACGTACTACTAAACGAACAAAGGCCTGATGATCACATCGATAAGCTGGAATTTAGACAGAAAAAAACAAGAACATTTTAAGAATCTTTCACTCGATGGAGACTATTTTCCGATCACCCCACTCCTCATCGGACTTGCCGCCGAGGGCATTGCGCTTCCCCGGATTGCGGTGCTTTATCGGCAACCGACCTTCCCCTCATCGCCATAGAAGTTCTTTTCATCTTTCCTTTCGCAAACACATTGCCTAGATTCGTGTGGGATATACGTGATAGACGGACTAAAACTCTAGTTCAATATGTATGGATGTTTCCCATCGTTCCCGTGCTCTATTACTCACCCACCACCAGGATTTATACCGCATCCTTTGCCTTTTTTGAGGCGCTGTGGGAGGTGCGTACATAATCAATATTTGTTGCAAAGATCCAATACTAAAGCGCCTACAGGGAGGCGTCTCCCATGTGTTCGTCAACTTGGGGTCCGACCACCCCTCAATTCTCGAGGCCATGGTCAAAGGCCAGAAAGAGAGGAAGGACCAATTTCCTACGATCATCACCTGTCCCAATGAGGTACGTCAGCAGTGGCACCATTGCTGGGCCCACCAAATCTGCCTTCGAGCTGAGGGTGCGGTCACCATCGGTGGTCCATGAGCCCCGCTTACTCGTTCGAGCAGATGGTTGCCCTCTCCATGGCCGACGGCTATGCTCGCTTGACCGGCAAACCCCAAGCAGTCATCGTTCATGTCGATGTGGGAACACAGGGACTGGGTGCTGCCGTGCACAATGCCTCGTGCGGGCGCGCCCCGGTTCTAATCTTTGCCGGCCTGTCGCCGTTCACGATCGAGGGCGAGACACGAGGCTCGCGTACGGAATACATTCACTGGATTCAAGATGTACCAGACCAGAAACAGATCGTCTCCCAGTACTGTCGGTACTCAGGGGAGTTGAAGTCTGGGAAGAACGTGAAGCAGATGGTTAACCGTGCCCTGCAATTCGCAACCAGTGACCCCAAGGGCCCGGTATACCTGGTCGGGGCCCGCGAGGTCATGGAAGAAGATATTGAGCCCTACCATCTAAACCAGAAGGTTTGGGGCCCTGTGGCCCCAGCTGCATTGCCGGCTGCTGGTGTTGAATTGATTGCAGCTGAGCTGGCGGCTGCCAAAGATCCCATGGTCGTGGTTGGATATACAGGTCGACAGGCCCAGGCTGTGACGGAGCTGGTTACTCTGGCAAATACTTTCAAGGGGATTCGCGTGCTGGACACTGGCGGCAGTGATATGTGTTTTCCTGCCAACCACCCTGGCTGGCTGGGGTTGAGATACGCAGGTCATGATCTCACCAAGACGGCAGATCTCATTCTTGTGATTGACTGCGATGTCCCTTGGGTCCCAACACAGTATAAGCCATCTGAATCGGCCAAGGTCATTCACATTGACGTTGATCCCTTGAAGCAGCAGATCCCTGTGTTTTACATCCCTTCCATTGCTACATTCCGGGCTGATTCTGCCACTGCGCTCAAGCAAATCAACGATTATGTTGCCACCAACGGATCGCTACAGCAGTTTATTGGATCCAAGGACAACATTACGATGGGCCAGCGGCGGGATGAAGAATATCTAAAGCGCCGACAAGAGATCTCGGACTTGGCAGCACTCCCTGATGGCGGCGATGGGGCTCCACTCAATGTCTCGTACCTCATGGCACAGGTCCGAAATGGCTGTCCCAACGACGCAATTTGGGCCATTGAGTCGGTGACTCTCACCCACGCGGTTGCGGATCAAATTGCCGCCACCCTCCCGCAGTCATGGATTAACTGCGGAGGCGGGGGCCTGGGCTGGTCAGGGGGTGGAGCACTAGGCATCAAGCTCGCCAGCGATGTCCACCACGGGGGACCTGGAAAAGGCAAGTTTGTGTGCCAGGTGGTTGGCGATGGAACGTACCTGTTTTCCGTCCCGGGTTCGGTGTATTGGATCTCGCGCCGTTACGGGATCCCTGTCTTGACCATCGTGCTCAACAACAAGGGCTGGAATGCACCCCGGCGAAGTATGCTGCTGGTGCATCCGAGCGGCGATGGCTCCCGGGCCACCAACGAGGATCTTAACATCTCTTTTGCTCCAACGCCAGACTATGCGGGAATTGCCAAGGCTGCTGCGGGCGGCGAGATGTGGGCAGGTAGAGCATCGACTGTAGCTGAGCTGGCGGAGAAGCTGCCCGAGGCTATCCAGAGTGTTTTGAGCGGAAAGGGTGCCGTTCTCGAAGCACAGCTGGACGGGATGATGGGAAAGTATGTGGAGCACTCGTGAGGGGTTACTAGCAGGAGTGATAGACGGTGGAGAGTAAATTTTATGATGCATGCCATTTCATACTCCTAGTATACACTCGCGGTATACACGGCAATTAAGCTTATCGCGCCGATGCCGGCGATAGCCTTATCTATGCGCGGGGCTGTTGTCCCGGTATTACCGTAATTGGAGATCGCCTGCGTCAATAAAACGCAAGTCGCAATAAAACGCGGTAACGCCGTGTATTGCACCCCGCGCCCTACAGGTGACAAGGTGCCAATCGCACAAGCAACGCGATTCGACGCACGAGGCGCATTAGATAACAGAAACCCCCGAGAGCTACTGACCCCAATGCGCTCTCTCAAAAACCAAAAGACTATAGCCCGTTTGGGGTTGCCATTCAATGCGGTGCGATCTATGGAGATGAGTCATGTGTTCCCGTCGGTAAACGCTGCTGTAAATTCCGCCCATCGCCTCTCCAATTCTTTTGCCTCCACCACGCAACCCTCTTCCGATCTTTCTTCTTTCTTTGCGATTATACTCTCCTCTGGCTGTCGCATTGACTTGATCTTGCTTGAACAGAACTCAGTTGTATCTCAGCGTAAAGCACGCATATCTACGAGCCCCACGCACGCACACAGATTCCGAAACCCGTTTCTCCAGACCACGCCGCTTCCATAACCATGAGCCCGCCTGCTTTGGATGTTGATATGAGGGGGGATACTGACACCTCGGCTGTCCCCGTCCCGGACCCGTTAACTGTCAATGGCGTTCCGGGGTGGAGGGCCAAGATGGCTCAGATTCCCACCGGTGTTGCGGCCGCGTGCAGTAGCGACATGTTCAAGAGTCCGGTATGACATTTGTGGTTGTTTATGGCTAGAGAGATAGTGCTGGGGGTTTATGTATTGGGATAAGATGTGGAAAAGACTCAGACGGTGCTGATTCATGTCTTGGGTTCTAGAATTGCTATACCAAGCCCAAGGCCAAGCGGTTTGACCGTAAGTATACGCCACATCCTGTTGCGGAGACAGTTTCCTTCGCTGGAGATGTTGTGCTTGGTATGACAAGTATGTGCAGCTCGTGCTAATATTGTTTTCTTTCTTTAGATCGTCTATCCGTCGAAGCCAAGTCTCGCAAGGTTCGCATAGGCGCAAATTGCCGTGGCGAGTTGAGCAGTACTAATAGCGAAAGTAGCAATCGACTCTTAAAGGCGCAGCCCAATATTTGAAGAAGCCAGGTATCGACCTCCTGGTTTGTGATTTGGAAGCTTTCTTGGCTGACATTCGTGAAAGGACTCATCTCCCTTGGTGGTGGCCTGCCCTCCCCGGAATACTTCCCTTTCGAGCATCTCGATATCAAGGTTCCCACCGCCCCGGGCTTCTCGCCAGAAGAAACGCAAAAGTCAGGATCGGTTTTGCGGGCTGGAAAGCATGATATTCAGGAAGGGAACAGCCTCTACGGTATGTGGCCGTGTTGCGTCGACTCGATTAGGTTGGATTGGACTGATTGAATTGGTAGACCTGGAGATTGCGCTGAACTATGGGCAAGCTACCGGCTCCGCTCAACTACTGCGGTTCATTACTGAACACACTGAGGTAGGGAGACAATCTTTGGCAGTGTCGCATAGTTACTGACCATTCCCCCAGATTATTCACAACCCCCCTACGCTGACTGGCACTGTACCATGACCGCCGGCAGCACCTACGCATGGGACACAGCGCTGCGGGTGCTGTGCGAGAGAGGAGACTATATCATCATGGAGGAGTATACGTTCGCCAGTGCAGCCGAAACCGCCTTCCCGCTGGGCATCAAAGCGCTGGCCGTGCCCATGGACGACCAAGGTCTGATACCCGAGGCGATGGATGACCTCCTGAGCAACTGGGACACTGAAGCGCGAGGCGCGCGCAAGCCCTTCGTGCTGTACACGATCCCAACCGGCCAGAACCCGACGGGAGCGACGCAGTCGGCCGAACGCCGTCGGGCCGTATACAAGGTCGCACAGAGGCACGATCTCTACATCGTCGAAGATGAGCCCTACTACTTCCTGCAGATGCAGCCGTACGCCGGCGAGGGTGGGGCACCTCTGCCTCCGCCTGCAACCCACGAGGACTTCATCAAGTCTTTGACCCCGTCGTATCTGAGCCTCGATGTCGATGGCCGTGTGTGCCGCCTCGAGTCGTTCTCTAAGGTTGTCTCGCCGGGTTCTCGTGTTGGCTGGATTGTGGCCTCGGAGCAGATGGTTGAGCGCTTCGTCCGCAACTTCGAGGTCTCCTCGCAGAACCCTAGTGGCATCGCGCAGATCGTCCTCTTCAAGCTCTTGGATGAGCACTGGGGTCACTCCGGGTATTTGGATTGGCTGATCAACCTGCGCATGCAATATACTGGGCGTCGCGACTCAATGGTCCACGCGTGTGAGCAGCATATGCCCCGGGAAATCGCTCGCTGGAAGGCGCCCGCCGCCGGCATGTTCGTGAGTGCTCCCTATATCTCCTATTCCATTCACCTCTCTGCCATTCTCTCTTGGTAGTTGGTAGATTCGCATGTACTGACACTGATATAGCATTGGATTGAAATCGATTGGCGCAAGCACCCAGGCCTGGCTAGCGGCAAGACCCGCGACTCGATTGAAGAGGAGATTTTCCTGTCTGCCGTCGACCAGGGCGTTCTGCTCTCGCGCGGCAGCTGGTTTAAGGCCGATAGCTCCGTTGTGGAGGACAAGATGTTCTTTCGTGCCACCTTTGCGGCTGCGTCTTCGGAAAAGATCTCCGAGGCCATCTCGCGTTTTGCAGGGTCTCTGCGGGTCCAGTTTCATCTTTAAATATGTGAAGGATTTTCTTGGATAGAAACTCATTGAATATATCTTGTTGATAATTCTGATGAGGTATCAACACAAAATAAAATGTATTTGGACACCGCCGAAGCAGAGATTGTACATAAATGGAACCGTTCCAGGCTCAGGCACAGGAATCCCTTATTTATTTATTTTTTTTTCGAGTCAGGCAGTTCCACGGGTAAGTCCCATCGCATCTGTGGCTCACTGGAACACACCAGAAAAGAGTCCAAATTGCCGAAGTGCCGGTCTTCTTTTAGCGCGGCGCCAGGGTCCGCCCACCAATGGACCCAAGCAAAAGTGAGACATGAAGGGTCTTGGGTACAGCAAAAGAAGAGTAGCGTTGAGAGGGGTGCAAATCTGACTCGATAAATACCTTGGCCTTTCTGCTCAAAATAATTTGCGTGGCTGATCCCTACTCTTCTTTGCTCCCGTATACATCCACCTCCACACGATCGACATGCGCTGTGGGTCGCTGCTGGCCCTGCTGGGCATTCCCTTGGCCAGTGCATTGTCGCTGGAAAATACAAATGCACCCAGTGTGTTCGAAGTGCAGTTCGAGCACGGTTCTCGCGCACCGAGGGCCACTCGTCTGTCGACGCGTGCGGATATTTTGGATCTCGACACGAGCGTCTTGGGTGTATGTGATTTCCTAAACAGAAACCTTGCATACTTAAAAACTCTGCAACTGACTCGGTGTTCACAGGACTATTTCTTGCAAACCAATATCAGCGTGGGCACGCCCCCGCAGGAATTGAATGTCTTATTCCACACGGTCGGCAATGAATGCTGGATACAGGCAGCCCATTTGCACGCCTGCGACTTGCTTCGACATGAGAAGCCCTGTGGCAGCCATGGTGCCTACAACAGGAGCGAGTCGACCAGTGCCAAGTTCATTGGCTCTGGCTTTGCTGTGAATGATTCAGCCTTCAGAGTCACTGGAGACTTTGTCACAGATTCCCTGACGATTGGCAATGTCAAGCTGGATGCGATGAAGCTTGGGGTTGTGAGAGACGGGGTTACTTCGAGTCAGTAAATTGAGCAAGGCCTGGAAAGGGTTAAACCAAGAGAAGAGACAAGTTGCATACTGACGTGAAATTGGAACAGACGTGCTCGGCCTGGGCTACGGCGAACACAACTCGTCTTCAATCTCCCTGCCCCAAGCGCTGGCCGATGGAGATATCATCAAATCCCCAGCATTCAGTCTCTGGATCGAGAATCCGCATGGCCGACCTACTCCAGCAACTGCTCATCGCGGAGCCGGAAGAGTTCTCTTCGGCGGCGTCAACAAGGCCAAGTACGTGGGCACACTCCACACGCTTCCCATCGTCGACGGGCCTCCGGGCTCGCGCAAGGGATTCCGAGTCAACATGACCGGCCTTGCAATCAACGACACATCGGCCTCACCAAAGACCTTTCCTAAGGATGCCATCTTCGACATCGGCATGTCCCTGTCCTATGTGCCCGAAGCTGCTGCTCGCGATATCTTTGCCCGGCTCGGCGTGACCAATATCCCAGATAAGGGACAGGTCTCCATTCCGTGCAATGCGTCAGAGCTGAACACCACGCTGACATTCGAGTTCGGTGCTGCGACGTTCAATTTCCCTGTCTGGGTGTTTATGACACAAGATAGTCTCTATGGTTCATCGGAATATGAGGACGGAACTTGCTACTTGGGGATTGCCACAAACAAAGACTATCTTCACAAAGGGAGTGCAGTATTTGGGGCAAACTTTCTACGGTTGATTTACTCGGTCTATGATCTGGAGAATGGTGAGATCTCGCTGGCAAGGCGCAACTGGACTGGTTTCTCGGACGATATTGTCGAGATCACAACTGGGAAAAATGCCGTTCCTGGTGCCAGTGCGACCACCACTGAGAAATCTGCTGCCTTGCATTACGGAAACCCCGGTGTGATGCAAGCCCTTTTAGCGGCTGTTGTTGGCGTGTTTATGTTTCTTTGAAATAGCACTTGGTGTGTGTATGATTTTAACTATTTCCTGCCATATGAGGGTGTATCTTGATTCTTTTATTGAATTATTGGGGGATCGACAAGCCTCCCTACTATTCAGTGACCAACGCTTATCCTGTGTGGGACGAAAGGCACTCTTCCGATCCCATTATAATTCCTATGCCGTTTGAGTTTCTTTCAGAATCATTATCAGCCCCTAGGCTGGCAAAGGCAGTACTCTTGTGACTATGAATATTCATGACTAGTGATATGATGAGATACAACTACTTTAAATCTTTTTTTTATAGCCATACTGCAGAATGGGCCAATCACAATCCCCAAAATCAGGTAGCGCGGCGTAACGGTGTCACGTGGTTCTAGATCCCCCATCTTTCCTTTTTTTGGAATAGCTGTTATGCACCACGTGACTATGGACGTAACTCAACCGCGGATCGCCATCACATCCATCGTTTTAGTCCACTCCCCACAACTAACGAATATCTGAAAGTTGCAAAAGTTCCAGCAGACAGAGGGGCTTCAAGTGGTTTTGATTATCTATGGAGGGAGCTGTGACTGGCTTTTGAGGCAAGGCGACCCTAGCAGAAGCCACTGGCTGAGAACTACTAGCTGGTGACCGGCGCGTTACGTTCTGACGGGCATATGTAATTGAGAGCTCGGCCGTCGCGACATTGACGAACAGTAAGTTAATTTGGAACTCCATCTCTTCTTGCATCCTTTCTTCTTCAACCATCTTGTCAACATCATCATTCATCCCATCTGAAACGCTGCTTCATCATTGTCGGACCGAATCATGGCTGATCAAACTTCCGATGTTCAGGAGCCGGTCGAGGATCTCGGATTGCCGCCGGCGGACCTGGAATTGGTGCTGCGCCTCTTGTCGGACCCTAGCCTATTGCTTGAGCTGTCCAGTGAAGGACCGGAGAGTGAGCCTTGTTTACCCTCTCCCCCCAAAGAGAACCGAGGTGCTATCTCGGTCATTTCACGTCACCACCGGTAAGTGGCTCATCTCACTCTCGAGTATTGCCTGGACTAAGTAGATTCACTCAGTCAACCTGCTCGTCGAGTCCGCCTGCCGATCATTGAGCCTTTTGTTTACCAGGCTGGTGATTGTGTAGAAAGCGAGCAAGAGTTTTGCAACGAGCAAAACAGTGACCTCTGGGAAGAACCCACCACTGACTCGAGTGTGCTCATTTCTGAACTGCTGGGGCTTCTCGAGGGCGAATCAGCGCTTTCTCGCAACCTCATCCCTGCGAGTCCCTTGGAGGGTGCCGCCAACGCCGGGTGCACCAGCCCGCCGAGTCCCTCCATTTACGCTAGCGGCCCTGGTGAGACAGACTCTTTCGTTGAGTGCTTGAGACTGTCTCTGGAGCAGTCGACCCACGGTTGCTCCCAAGCCAAGTCGTACGAGCGGCTTGTGCAAGACCTGCAGCTCTCCGTTTATGGCAAGGTCGATATCGGAGAGCCGCGTGAAACCAGTGGGAACTCCGACAGCCGGGTAGTTCACCAGAGCCTTTCCGAGAGTGGCCCCGACGAAACCACCTTTCTCTCACGGCCCAACACCTTCACCCTCACTCAAACCTCGCTTGCACCTTCGTCCCCCCCCCCTCTGCCATCTCCCAAAGTCCGCCGCAAGTCCCTGCCGGGATTTGCATCCAAGTTTAGATTACCCTCTCTCCAGACTCTGAAGAGCTGGCGAGCTAAGGTTAATCTTTAGCCAGTGTGATAGAGAGCTGTTTGCGTAGGTGCCGCCCCGCTCTTTTGTGGTCTTAGTAGATAGCATCGGGCTGTCGTCTCTATTTGCTCCAGTGAACTAATTTGTCGATGCTTTACAGGGCCAAATTCCTCTCAAAATGGAATCCCGCGTGTCCCGCTTGCTGGACCCATCGTCCGCGATGGCGGCCATTACAAAGCACAAAGCGGAAGCGATCAAGCTGGCCCGTGAACAGGGAGCGGCAGTGAGGGAGATGTGTCGTCGTGCCAAGTCCGATGTACCTCCGTACGAGTTCGAGGAGTTGATTGGGAAAGGTGCCTACGGGCGTGTCTACAAGGGACGACAGATGCCAAGCGGTCGGTTGGTTGCTATCAAGGTGCTGGATATTGACTTGCTCGACTACAACTCGCTACGCGATTTCCGAGATGAGTCTATCAAGGATTTCATCCACGAGACCAAGGTCATGAAGCAGGTCAAAGATTCCGGGGCGAAGAACATTAATGAGCTCATCGAAGCCATCTCTATCCACTCTCAGCTATGGCTTGTCTGCGAATATTGCCCCGGTGGCAGCGTTCGGACTTTGGTAGGTGTCTCTTTTTCTGGGCTGCTGATATTGTTACTGACGAGTCGCAGATGCGTGCGACGGGCGACAAACTGGAGGAGAGATTCATCATTCCAATCGCTCGTGAGCTTGCCATTGGCCTGCGCGCCATACACGATGCTGGGATTATTCATCGCGACGTGAAAGGTAATGTTGTTCAATTGGAGGCTGGGATTGATGCTAACCCATCTTCCACAGCTGCAAACATCCTGGTTCACGAAGAGGGCCGACTCGAAATTTGTGATTTCGGTGTTGCTGGTATTCTTCAATCCCAGAGAGACAAACGATCAACATGGATCGGGACGCCTCATTGGATGCCACCCGAGATGTTCGCGGCTCGTCGTGAAGCTCATCTCTACAGTAGCGAGGTACACACAACCCTGTTAATCCTGAAGGTCTTTCACTAATGATTTTAGGTTGATGTCTGGGCCTATGGGTGCACGCTGTTCGAGTTTGCCACCGGGAATCCTCCCAACTCTGGGCTACGAGAGCGAATGCAAATCGGGCGACAGCTCAACCGCAGTGTTCCTAAACTCGATAGCGACAGATACAGCCAGGGTTTGAAGGATTTGATTGCGTTTGCTCTCGACTCCAACCCAGCAACTCGTCCCTCGATGGCAGACATCCTCAATCACCCATACATTGCAGAGACCGAAGAAGAATATCCTACATCATGTGTCAGCGAGCTGGTCAGGAACTACTATCAATGGTCACAGCGAGGCGGCCAGCGTATTTCATTGTTTCACCCCGGAGGTGCAGCTGCAGCCGAACTTCCCGGAACCGAGGAGTCCGAGGATGATTGGAACTTCAGTACCACAGATGGCTTCGAACGACGATTCTCAGTTATTGATCTCGACAAAATTGCAGCTTCTCTAGCTGAAATGGAAGAGGCGATCAATTCGCCGGCGCCGGCACCCGAACATGAGGGAACCGAAGACGCCTCGGAGGTTGAAATGGACCCCGAACAAAAGGCGAATTTCGATGAGCGCGTGCGTCGAGGCGCTGCAGCAATGGAAGGGCTTTTTGATGGAGAGAAGCCGAGTTACAAGTACGAAACGAAAAATGATTTCGTGCCCATCGATCCCAGTCCAACACCATCCGACCTTCCCCTTCGCACAGAAACGGATCGGTCATCTGTGACATCCACCTTCATCGACATTGACATCGGCTCTTTCGATTCTTCTCACTACGCAGCTGCGGCCCCGGCCACACAGCCCTTCCAGCTAGCGGACGCTAATACAATCCGTGCCAACCGAACGAGTCTTCGCCCGCACCGCAATTCAAATGAAGATATTCCCGATACGCCAGACAATGAAGCAGAAAACAACGAATCCGCAGATGAGGACTTCCAACCGCCGTCCGGCCCGCGGCCGCCCACCATGGACTGGAAGTTTCCCGTTTTTATGCAACAGGAAGAGGAAGAGAAACAAACACCCACAGAGGCCCCCGAAGCTGAGCCTGCTCACGAAGAACCTGTTCACGATGAGAAGCGTGCCACTATGGAGTGGACGTTTCCGGTCATGGGAGCATCGTCTGGAGAAAGCCAAGAACAAGCCCCACCTGAGCGATACGATACGATCAAAGCGCCGATTCTTAATCTCCAGCAGCAGCAAACAGATGAGCCAGGCGATTCTCGTCCCTCGACATCAGCATCTAACCTTTCTAATGCCTCCGACTCCGACTATGATCCATTCCGTTTTGACCGCCCTGAAACCCCCCAGGGTGCCTCCTCTCTTCACCACGGTCACTTCTTCGATACTGAATTCCCAGCCATGATGGAGTCGGTAGGATATCCCGACTACGAGGCGTCCGGGGTTCTCGACGGACCGGGACCTGATGAGGAGTCTCATCCGCTGTGGAAAGAACATACAGAAGTGATTTCTCCAGATAATGTTCCGTCGCTACCGCCGGACATGCCGGTCCCTGACACCCCCACCACTACCACCTCTGGACCAGTCTCCGAGCCTGGCTCCCCTGTTTATGAACCCCTGCAAACCGCACGCCGGGAGGATCACCCTCAAAAACCCACGACGACGGATGAAGATCCCGACGCCATTCCCTTCCCGGACCTTCTACCACCCCGTGCTGAGAGCTTGATGGAAGGTGCTGATGATAGTGTGGTCACAGCGGAGCTGGATCGCCTGCTCGGTGACTTTCTTGAATCCCTCTCGGCAACAGGCGAGGCTTTGTCGAGGGCTACTATCGGGAATGACACGAATGGAGTCCATCACACTGCTGAGAAAGTTCCATGAAAACACCTTGCGTGTGGATGACAGAGTAATTGATGGCGACTGGATCTTTAATTTAACCTCGAATTCATGGTATTTTTATCCTAGATGGAATTCGTGTTGTACTCATAACCCATGTGGGCAAATTGAGGGTCTTGCAAGATAGACGTTGCAGCGAAGCTTTTGATAACATCCCAAACTCTGTGTAGTCTTTGAAGTGCAGTCTTTGTTGATGGGTTATCATCTATGGATACCCTTCTTTCTGACCTGCAGCGAAGCATATACCAACAAACGCCCACGCTTTCTCTTTGACATGAAGTTCAGGCTACGGTCGAGTTCCGCGGCCTAGTCCGTCGGTCGTCTGTCATCTTGTGTCTTGTTACTATCCCAACGACGCGTCTTGCTGCCTTGCACCGTCGCGTCTCTCTCTTTCTCTAATACACGTGACGTCACCCTTTTGCTTCATCACGATGCTCAAGATGTCGAATATGTCGTTCACCGCTTCGTTTGAATTCCCGTCCACTGTTCTGCCACGCACTCCGATGGAGTGGAAGTCCGTGCTGAAAGACGTCAAGGTCCTTTACCTCCAACGACAGTACAAACAATGTGCCAATCGCTCTGTGGAGCTGCTGGAAACTGCCATTGAGCCTGTGAGTATTCGTCTCTTTTTATTACTTTGATGAGGGGTTGGCTGACCATGATACAAATAGATCCATCCTATTTGTAAAACATATCTGTTTTTCTATGCTGCCATCTCCTACGAATTCCTTGGTCGAGCTGCCCACATCTACTCCAGAAACAAGATCTCTCTGCTCCGTTCCGCGCTGGACTACTTTGTTTCTTGCGGTGCAGCTCTGCCCTCTCCCATTGCGCTCACAGCACCAAACACCTGTGTGCCTCGTTCACCCGCTACAAACCCTGTGCTTTTCTGTGATGGCGCAGAGGAGCTCCTCTTTGAATCTGAGTCTCTGGTCGAAAGTCTCACACGTATGATTGACAGCTCTCTTTTCTTCGGTCTAGATGAGGACCCGTTCATTTCAGACAACGACTCTTCCCGATCCCCGATCAAGCTCTCTCCAGTCAAGCAGCTGACCAACACCAAGGACCCCGTGAAGAAGGACCGCCTCATTCCCTCTCCTCTGCGCATCCGAAAGATCTCCGGAGAGATCAATGTCTGTGGATTGACCAAGGCGAACGACGAGAATGACGAGAAGACGCCGCCGACGCCGCCGAAGAAAGCACGAGGCAGATCTCGTCCTGCTCCACTGCCCCTCAAGGTCGTCCCATCCAACCGACTGAACATCTCCCCTGCAAAGGCAAGTCCACCCAAGGCAAGCATCATTGCGGCCTCCCCACCGCGCACCGCGTCCCCGAAGAGGAACCACGCTGGCAGAATGACCCCGACCAAGATGACCAAGAAGCCAGCACACGATCCCACCAAGAAGAAGAACAAGAAGAAGCAGAAGACGCTCGAGCCCATCACCCCAGCCCGCGCAGCAGCCATTACAATGTTCAACAACAGCATCGAGTTCCTACGCGCGCAGGTCATCTCGAGCATTGCCTCGCTGCAGGTGCAGGTGGTCCGGATCTCCGAGATGCAGCGCGCCCGCCGTGCTCGCAACATGCGGCGCTCGGCTTCGTTCTGGAGCTTTAGTCCCATCAAGAATGGGGACCACCAGGCTGATGCGTGGCGCGAGGAGGAACCGACCATTGATCAGTTTGGGAATCTGCTCTGGAAGGAGACGAAGGAGCAGCGCATTGAGCGGCTTCGGGCTGAGGGGTGGATGACCGTTGGGCTGCGGTCTCATCGGAGTGAGTGGAAGGGGGCGGAGTACTACCAGGCGTTCTGCAGTGCCGTCTTGGATGAAATCTATCTAGGCGTGTGAGATGATTGGGATGAGATGACTGGTATGGTATCACTGTCTTTGTGCACAGGAACTGCGGTGAGTTTGAGGTGTGTTTGAAGGGTGCGATGACTAGGCGAAATCTGTGTGCTTGGGCGAAATACTTTGATTGATCTATGGAAGAGAGGATGGCCACCCAAGTATTACCAAAAAAGGGGGTAAGAACAGAAAACGAACCAGAAAACGATATCTCCGCTCTGATCTCCCTTTCTCATATCGCACTTCATCACATCTAGTGTAGCTAGAGTCCCTTGCTCAACACAGACCCGAGTCCCTCGCCGAGTCCTCCCTTCCCGAAGATTCCTCCCAGTTGATTTCCCAGCTGATCCTGGATCTTGCGGAGGGTTTCTTCCTCAGTGAGCCTCTTCCCGGTGAGGCTTTCTATTGAATCAAAGCTGTCAACACTGGATTCTCTGCTGGCAAAAGCAAACAATTGAAAGTGGAGCTTACTCTTCAATCCATACGACACTTTTGTCTCTCCCATATAGTCGAGGATGACTTCCTGTAGCTGTTTCTGGTATGGATCTAGGGCACCGGAGATCCAGGCGGCGAAAAGGGCAAGTTGGAGAAAAAGATAGATGATAAATTGAAGCATGGTGTTGGGATAATATTCTTGAGGATTCAGATGGCTGCATAGACCAAGTGCCAGTATGATATCCCCAGTTTATTTATATTTCTTAATTCCTTAGATTGCACGATGACGTCCAGCGATGACGGAACTGTGGGGTTGACGTGGTAACACCGCGAATCAACACGGCAGATTTATATTAATTGCGCCGCAAAGCCAGGTTGCTCGTTCCACATCTTTGTCCTCGTGGGAGATATCCATAACCCTTTCCCACCTAGGCCTTGCCTGTAGACTCCCTCCTCCGATACAGCGGATCATCCAAGCCATCGATAGGAATAAACCGTGGCAGTCTCTTGATGCGCTCGATCCACGCGCGCACATGCACAAAAGGCTCAAGCGAGATATCTCCCATCGGAGCCAAGGCGACATAGACAAACACCGCGATGTCGGCAATAGTCGGGCGACCCAGTGCCAACCACTCAGTCCGAGCCAAGCGCTGATCCAGAACCTTCAAGGACTTTTCCCCACGAGTCTGAGACTCGCGCAATGTCTGCTCCATACTCGCAGTACCAAGACCATTATAAGGCCCCCCAAAGGAGAGGATCGCCCGAGCAGTGAACACGCCGTACTGCACCCAGCTCGCGGCGAAGGCGAGCCAATCCGTGACCTGGGCCTGTTCGACAACGTCCGATGACCACCAGCCAGATATTCGAGAACCAGGAGAAGTGGTTTCGTGGTACGGGCCGCTGTGTTTTCCGGCGAGGTAGACCAGGATGGCCGCCGAGTCTGTCAGGACCAGGTTCCCGTCGACGAGGGTCGGGACTTCGCCCTTGGGGTTGATTGCCACGAACTTGTCGCCGTGTTGCTCATTGCCCAGGAAGTCTACTTCGATTACTTCCAGTGGGACTTCGAGAAATGCGGCGAGGAGCCGCACTTTGTAGCTGTTGCCTGATTCCTTGTAGCTGTAGAGGGTTGGCATGGTGGTTGATTTGGGGGTTTAAAGTATTCTTCGGGGTATTCTTTGGTTGGTTGAACTGTTTGAGGATGATTGAAATGCTTATCCTGAGGGGTATGTTGTGGTCTTTTATGTGTTGTCCTGGCTCATCGCGCCATCTATTGCACCACTCACCCCGCGACTGATCCCATCCGCATATCATGTTCATCCGGATTATGCAAGGAACACTTTATATGGAAATAGATATACACTGTTGGTAATTGGTGTTTTTCTGTGGATAATATCCAAAATTTGCGCAGCTACGATCAAGTTGATGTTTAATCCGAAGGAGTGTAGGGCTCGGGAGGTTCTTCATTTATGTTGTCCATCATTGGCAAGTGTTTCCGTGTCTAAAACTTTCATTTACGGGCATCAGATAGAGTCGAAGCACCTCATAGCTCATATTTATGTTTTAGCTGCACGCCATCATGGCCACCGGTGATGCGACAGGAATCGATCTGCAAGCTCTGTATAACAATGCCCTCGAATCACCGAGCACTCCGTATCCCGTCGCCTATTACTCTGGCCTTGCCTCTAGGAGTCCATACGTTTTCCACGATGTGATAATTAGTGAAATGTTGACATCTACCCCACACTCGCTTCTTTCAAGCCACGTATGAAATCGCGCGTGGCTTGCATATCCACGTCTAGCTCAAATATTATTTTAACTGCCGAGCTTCCCTCGAGGTTACTTGCAAAATGGCTTCGGCTCATTCCCTCGACCAACAATGGCACTCTACACTTCACCACCTTTACCTACTATGGATTTGGGGTATCCATGAGTGTGGACCATTTAAATCCCACGCCAGAATCAGACTGAAGGTGTGAAGCGAGTTGAAAACAGAATAGAATTTAGCATTAGAAGCATAAAAAAACTCTAAAGTACTGATGAGCCAGGATCGATTAGATTAACATTGGGCCTCCGAGGTTAACTAATGATCTTTTCCTCGCTAGCTAGAAACAGGCTAAGAATCGGCCCCAAATTATGTGGATCTCTGCCCTGATTTCACTGGGTCTTGCAAATTAAGACTATGTTTTTTTTTCCCTTTTCGGTATAAAAGTATGAGGCTGACGCTAAGGCTGAACCGAAGGCCGTGCAGGCAGTAGGCGATCTATATTTATTTTCTTGATTTTTTGTGGTTCAATTGCCACTCATTTCTAATTCTGTGACATAACTACAACTTTTTCAAGTATACAGTATAAATAAATCTTTTTACAATAATCAAGAATACCAACAGATGGATATGGCGTATGTGGCCCCCACCTTCGGGCGGTGCGCGGCGCTGGGGATGCACACGCACGCTCCCCGCTAAACCTTACGGCTTGTTATCGCGCGTCTAGAACTTCTCCCTCTTTTGCCTCTTCTCCTGCACTGCATTTTACTTGTTTCGGTGAGCTCTTCGAGTCAGGTATGTTGGTTTATGAGATCTTGGCCCTTCCGCCCCCTGATCGCCTGATCGACAAGCTGCGCGAACAGCCCCTCTCCCCCCCCCCCCCCCTCCCCGCCTTGTGGTCCAGTCCTTCCGATCTGGCCTTTTTCTCGAGGTCGCTAACATTTAACGACTGCGATTCAGGCAGATTCCTCCCTCTCCCTCTTCGCGACACCCTCATATACCCGTATTTTCTTCGCGTCGCCGTCCTTCGTGCGAGGTTCCCCAGCCCACAGTTGCTACCTGACTTTCCTGCCTGGTCGAAACCCCATCGCGCACAGTCAGATCCTCTAGGGCTTGTTCAGCCCTATCCCCACAATATGAGTTGTGAGTTGGTCCTTTTTGTTGGAGCATTGTGCTTTTGATGCGTGGGGATGCTATACACATTTCGGTTCGAGGCTGCCGATTGATTCAGCCTTGCGCACGGTCTGGTGGGGTGCCTGGCCACCAATATACCATGGCTGTATCCGCACGCTGTACCTCCTTTGCGGAATGGGCTTGGTATCTCTGGGCGACCTTGTCTGTTTTCTGGTGTCATGGTCTGATTTTCAATGCTCGTCTTGATTTGCATCCGTTGCCTACCGTCATACTGTCCAGTGTACTAACGCCGATTTCTCTAGTCGCAAACATGCTCAATAAGCTGTCTGGGCAGCCGGAGAGCTACGAGAGAAAGTACAGCCACTGCCTATAATCCTCCCGTTCCCGCACTTGCTAAACCTCTGCCGGTAGGGCTTTGTATCGCTTCGGAAGAACACTGGGCGCCGGTACATACGGCATTGTCCGTGAGGCGGAGTCTCTTGATGGAAAGAAGGTCGCGGTCAAGATTATCCTCAAGAAGAGTGTCCGCGGCAATGAGAGCATGGTGTACGACGAGCTGGAGATGCTCCAGAAACTGCAACATCCCCACATTGTCTCCTTTGTCGACTGGTTCGAATCCAAGGTATGTATTCCCGGGGTGGCCAGATAAGATTCTTGCGAGTCTGACCCCTAGTGATAGGACAAATTCTACATCGTGACACAGCTCGCGACGGGTGGCGAGCTCTTTGACCGGATTTGCGATTATGGCAAGTTCACCGAGAAGGATGCTTCGCAAACGATTCGACAAGTGCTTGACGCAGTTAACTACCTGCACAAACGAAACATTGTTCACCGAGGTCCGTCTGTCCCTTATATATGATTCAAGCTTCTAATGATACTAACTCCCCACTCAACAGACCTCAAACCCGAAAACCTTCTTTATCTTACTCGTGCCAGCGATTCGCAGTTGGTCCTGGCAGACTTCGGAATCGCAAAGATGCTCGAGAACCCGTCAGAAGTGCTCACGAGTATGGCGGGCTCATTCGGCTATGCTGCGCCCGAAGTTATGCTGAAGCAGGGCCATGGCAAGGCCGTTGACATGTGGTCCCTGGGAGTGATCACCTACACGCTCCTGTGTGGTTACTCTCCCTTCCGGTCAGAGAATCTAACGGACCTGATCGAAGAATGCCGGGCAGGCCGCATCATTTTCCACGAGCGGTACTGGCGCGATGTTTCCCAGGATGCGAAGGACTTTATCCTGACCCTCCTCCAACCCGATCCCAGCCAGCGCGTCACCTCTGAGGAAGCACTCAAGCACGAGTGGCTGACCGGTGAATCGGCCAGCGACCGCGATCTGCTGCCCGAGATCCGGGCGTACATTGCACGTGCCCGTCTCCGCCGTGGCATTGAGATTGTGAAGCTTGCCAACCGCATCGAGGCCCTGAGGGTGCACGACGAGGACGAGCATGACGAGCAGGATATCCCAAGCCCCATGGAAATGGGTGGCGCCACCGACCCCGCTGCGCCGGCTACAACAAGTGCGAATTGCGATTCCGATGCCCCTGGCATCAAGAAGCGCAGTCTGAGCAAGATTGCCCGTGGCGCTATTTTCCGGGAGGTGGTTCTGGCGAAGGTCCGTGAGGTCAAGGAGAACGAGGAGCGGGAGAAGGTTGAGCGCGAGGCCCGTGAAAAGGCTTCGCATGCATAAATTGCTGCGGACCATTTCTTTTTACTTATTATTTCAACTTTTTCTTGATGCCGATATGCTGTACGTTTCTTTATTTCTCCTCGTTTTGAGGTGGTTTCTTGGAGATAATTGTGTGATTCCCCGCTATACATATGCAGATTTTCACAAATTGATCTATGTCTTTCCTACTCTTTGCCACCTTTTGATCCTCAAAGTTGAAAATAGCCTTGAAGGGGACCTATCTGATTCATTGTCTATTTCATATCCATTGATGACCATCATGATTAGGGGATATGTGGACATCCAGATAGTCTTATTGCGACAGATACCGAGATAGTATTGTTCTGTTTGTCCATTTTTATTTGCTATTTGGAAAACGACTTTAGAAAGCTGTTTGATGTTGCATGGTGGCTTGGTATCGATCCCTTATAAAAAGGCCTACGCTCCCCGCGGAAAACTAGATACTTCATCTTCTCCCTTCATCCAACATACTCCTCCTACCCGTTCGCACTTCACTTTACAAGAATTGCAACTTTTGTCAATATCCACAGCCCAAGTTTGATTCCAACCTGGCAGGGCAGTCCTAGCACTAACATGCTACATCGACTCTCCCTTCCTCTGGTCTAAGCTTTGCAACTATCCTGACAATGGTCCTCTGTTCTGGGTTTGGGCTGGCGGAAATTGCTGCAGGTTTGTTGCTTTCTTTCTTTCTTTCTTTTTATTGTTATTACCTGTGACTATATTCCCTGATTGGAACTCACTAACCACTTTGAAAGGCTCCATGGCGGCCAATGCACATTCTACGCCAGCTATTGCCGAAACAGGGAGTCAGTAAGAAGCTTGAAAAGAATAAGATAACAAGGTGTTTAGAGTTTAGGTGGAATACTCCACATCCATGAATGTTTCTGCTTCATTTAAATACTTTATTGTCAAATGGACTGGACAGGCCATGAGGCTATTTATATGCAAATCGAAAGGACCTCGTTTATCGATGAGGTCATGAATTCCACAGTATGTCAACTCACAATCACTACTCGTGTCTCCAGAGTATCTAATACCTTAGTTGGTCGCCTTGAATATATGCCATATAAATAAACAGATCGATGCACTTGAAGCGTCATAGTATACAGTCAGGCGTCATCACGTGGATCGGCGATCTTATCGCCCCACGCTGCGATCGGCCACTTCGTCTTCTTGTGCTACTTGGCCTGCTCCATCTCATCTCTTTTTTGGTGTCTTCCGAGGTCGGTGCTTGGTACATTATCAATACCTTATACATTTGCGCCACTCCTCGTGGCGACACCCCTCCTCCGTTGAAGCTCATACATATCTCTTGGATCAGCAACACATACCTCGATCTAAGCGGAGATCATACCCACCATGTTCGCTTCAAAGCGTCTGAGCAAGGTAAGTAACATAATTTCGAGGAGCTTGTTTTGAGGAGAATACGAGGTGACTGACTAGTCTTTTCGCAAACCAGGAGCTCATGAAGGTACCTAACCCCGCTACCTTAAGTTCCGACTTCTCTCGAGTCACCATCGAGTAAATCTGAATCCATTCCTCTTTCTTACTGATGATTTTGGTTTTATTCAGATGCAAGAACATGTTCCACCAGGCATCGCGATCGCCAAATCCGAAAACCTCGAGGAATGGCAGATGGACATCAAGGTCTTGGACGACAACCCGCTCTACCAGAACCAGACGTATCGACTGAAGTTCACCTTTGGAAGCAAATACCCCATCGGTAAGAGCTCACGCTCGAGTGATCTTGTCACCTAGATCGCTGTCGCTGTTTGATCTGCTATATCCCATACTCATTCGGTTCCCGGCAGAACCCCCCGAAGTGCAATTCATCGAATGCGCCGCCTCTTCCGACACTCCCCGCCCGATCCCAATTCACCCACACATATACAGCAATGGCATTATCTGTCTGGACCTCTTGAGCTCCGCCGGCTGGTCCCCCGTCCAGACTGTTGAGAGCGTGTGCATGAGCATCCAGAGCATGCTGACGGCGAACTCGCGCAACGAGCGACCGCCGGGGGACAGCGACTTTGTCTCGTATAACCGCCGCCGCATCCGCGATATCCCGTTCGTCTACGAGGACGACAACGTCTAAAGAGAGGTGGTCCATATGATTGAAAGCTCAGCGGGGGACATGCACTTTACATTTGAATTACCTTTGTGTTGTTGTCCACCGATTCCGCGGGTGTAATGATATTCAATTCTGGTTTTGACTCGTTATTTGCATCGTGCTGGCGCTCATCTTGGGTGGCTTTCCGCAGCGTTCACTGGTTTCTTTCTATTTGTTCCCTTTTCACTGTGTCTTCATGAGCCTCAGATGCTATCGATAATGGAGTTGCATTTGCCCCGCGTCCTCCGATCTTCGTCATTCGATCAGACTCCGAGAGCTGCCAAGTGGGCCGCTTAAAGTGGATCCTTTGCGGCACAATCAAATATTCCAATACCATTGGCCAAAACGCTTATATTTCCAAAAAGGCGATCTCCAGTTGTGGCCAGTATATAACCCAAGAAACCCCCGATTCCTTGAAGAGCACCAACCATGCCTCCAAATCGAATCGACCTTTTCCAGGGATGGCCCTCCCCCGAGACCCTCCCCATCGGCCACCTGAAGCAGGCCGCAACGGACGCGCTCTCTAACAAGGCCATCTCAGCAGACGGGCTTGGTTATGGGCCTGACGAAGGCCATATGCCACTCCGCCAGAACATTGCGCGCTGGCTGTCCGGCTTCTATGCTCCGTCGCAGCCGATCCCAGCCGACCGTATCTGCATCACTGGCGGTGCGAGCCAGAACCTTGCGTGTATATTGCAGGTGTTCACGGATCCTGTCTTCACACAGGCAGTTTGGCTCGTCGAACCTGCGTATCATCTTGTCTTCCGGGTTTTCGAGGATGCCGGGTTCCATGGGCGGCTGCGAGGTATTCCGGAGGATGAGGCGGGTATGGACGTTGGAATCCTAGAAGAGGCGTTGGAGGCTGTCGATAAAAGCGATGGTGGGAACCGTCAAACCGGTCATGTAAGTGTCTTGTCATGCGTTCAATGTTGTTTTAGACGAATTATTCTGATACCCCCGCAAGCCAACCAAGCTTCCCAGACCATACCGCAAGATATACAAGCATGTCATCTACTGTGTTCCGACCTTTTCGAACCCCTCGGGCATTACCATGTCTCGTGAGCGGCGCGAGGCTCTGGTTCGACTAGCTCGGAAACACGACGCGCTTATTGTCAGTGACGACGTGTACGACTTTCTGCACTGGAACTCGAGTTCCAATCATCCACCAGAGAATCGCCTGCCACGTCTCGTGGACATTGATCGTGTTCTCGACACTGACCCACAAGACCGGTTCGGGCACGTCGTCAGCAACGGATCGTTTAGTAAACTGATCGGACCGGGGTGTCGAGTCGGGTGGGCCGAAGGGACTGAGGGCCTAGTCTACGGGCTTTCCCAGGCGTAAGCCCATGTTTCATTTTTCTCGTTATGAACGACAGCTAAACTACCACAGTGGCTCAACCCGCTCGGGCGGCGCCCCGTCACAGTTGATGTCCACCATCGTCAACGAGCTCTTTCACGCTGACTTTCTGCCTCGCTATATCACCGATACCCTCATTCCAGAGGGTCGTCGAAGATATACCGCCATAGCGAGTGCATTACAGAGCCGCCTTGGGCCACTGGGTGTAACATTTACCCCGGATCCGGGACATGGGCATCACGCATGGACGGGCGGGTATTATATCTGGCTGAGACTTCCTGCATCACTGGGCGCTTCCCAAGTGAGTCGGGAGGCCCTTAGACGACAGAATCTTGTTCTAGGGAACGGGGAGCTGTTTGCTGTTCCTGGAGGCAGTTGGCCTGTCAATAATAACCTGCATCAAAGACTGCGGTTATGCTTTATGTGGGAGAATGAAAGGCAGTTGCTGCAAGGCGTGGAGCGACTAGAGATTGTGCTGCGTGAATTACTCAAGGAGCTGTAATAATCCTAATTTAATTGCGAACGTCTGAAAGGGAAAAATGTACTTTAGGCTATGGAAAGGTTAAAGGGGAAATACAATCCATGCATATTCTGGTCAATTTATTTCTCCTATTACAGGACGAGACAAAAAAGTATATGCCCCCACGCGGATTTGAACCACGAACCTCGAAGGAGGGAGATGCATGTATTTTCCCGAAGGGGATGCGTACATAAGCTTCGCGCGCTAACCAATTGCGCCATAGGGGCAACTCATAGCTATGTAAGCAGGATATCTAGATCCAGTAGCTACACGGCAAACGTGTTGCCTACTCCATCATGCTAGTCCCTAGGTAAGCGCACTAAAGCCCCCCTAGGTATTAGCATCACCCACGCTCTCGTCATCCTTGTCCAACCATGATTTGGTTTTGTTGAAAAAGTCGAGGATTTGATTCAAGGGAAAATAATACAATAACCATCAAATCATTGCAGAAGTTGACCAGAGTCGTAGGAAAAAATTTGTTTCTTGAGTGGATCACGTGTGGGGCCTGAGCCCTACTGCGTTGACATATCTATTTATGTGGATCCAGGATTATTAGAGTCACCAAAGTATAGAATGAGTAGGCTTTTCTTTTGTTATATAGCAAGGAATACATATACCTTTCTAGGCAGAGAATGAATTAACCTAGAAAAATAGTTTAAATATAAGACAAAGAAAAAAAAACTATCCTAGAAGAAAAGAAAATCATTACTGATTAGAGTACATGCTAGTTCTAGCCTTATACATAGCCCTGGAGGGTTTAGTTTGCCTCTAGTTGGATACTAATTTTTAAAAGGATATTGCCCAGATTTGTGGTTCTGATCATGAATTACTTACTTTATAGGTTGATCCTAAGTTCCTAGATATATATAAAAAATAAAGAAATATCTTATACTACATAACAATAAAACGGTGAATGGGAGGCCAAGCACGGCCGCCTTTTAAGGCTGGTTTAAGCGTCTCACTCACCGTCGATGCCTTAGCATCATGTGTGTCTCAGTCCACGACCAGCGCGACCTACTTCCACCTTCGTCTCCTGTTGGCCGTATATAGTTCTTGCCCACTCGTGATGCAGCCGCTGCGAGGCCCATTTTTGTCACCCTCCTAAAGGATGGAAGCCATATCTTGGTTCCTCTGCTAAACACCCCTTTTCCCCTGAGATTCCATAAATGTCGATTGCTATGGCCCCCGACCTATTATTTCTTGTCACTCCTTAGCACCCCAGTATACTTCACCAACCCAGATCCTTGTCAATCAGTTGCATTATGGCCATCTCGGCGGGCCATACTTGAACAAACTCCTGGACTCGCCAGGACCAGTCTTCTTCCCACTGGAAATTAAGGGGGTAAGATGCGCAAAAGAATTCCCAGAAGTCAGGAAACCAACCGGAATTCTCCCAATCCACCAGTACGATGTCAAATGATCGCCCACCTTGATCGTTTGGGAGACTTGTATCCTCCGCGACCATAATGTTCTTTTGCTGAACATCCCCATGTGTCAATGTAGGCCGGTGACCTTGAAGGACGCGAGCGAGGTATTTTTCGTAAAAGCGAGCCTTGTAGTCTGGCAGATTGTTGCGGTCGACCAAGGTTCTATAATTACCGACAAGGCCCGCAATGAAGGCAGGTTCGCCAGAAAAAGGCCCTAGAAATTCCTCATCGCCATGTTGGCTATAGAATAGGTAGTGATGTACGCCGCCCCCGTCCATGCCTCCGAAAAAGTCGAGCCATGGACACTCGGGCTTTCGCATTGCGTCGAATATTAGTTGGAGTTTTGCAATAACGTCATCCTTCTCAGAGTGCGCCAATGATGGCCAAATGGAATTCAGCGGCACCCCAGGAACGCGTTGCATGATCAAGAAAAGTTGTTTGGAATCATAGTACATCGCGTACAGTCGAGGGGCCGGGACTTCTGGGACATGTCGTTCAAGGTAAACCAAAGCTTGGCCTTCCCAGACGTTGATACAACCTCCATATTTTGCAACAACATTGTCGTTCACCGCCACAATCTTGGAGGCCATGGTCTCCCACAGAACATTGGTGCAAGCGCGGATTTCATCTGTTGTAGGTAGAGTAGGCAGAGGCTGGGAGTTCTGAAAGGGGACAACTACTGGTTTCCACATCGTGAACAGAGCAGGAGTCGACGGAGGTAATATTGAAATATGGATGATTGCCTGAATGGAAGGAAAATGAGCGGTGAAGGAAGATCCGTCACAGAAGTTCAGAACGCAGCTCCGAGACCTCGGACCACGGGTGCCGATTTTCCGGTCATGTGATATCCCCCAGTCCATGGAGTGGACCCTCGGAAACCAGCGTAATGCAAAACTGATTGAATAAACCAGACCCTGATAGGGTTTTAGCTCCTAGACGCCTAGATCGTGTCGCCGCTAACGCTAGCCAAAACGGCCTAAACGACGGATCGAGCGGTATCTACGGTAGATTGTGAGGGGGCAGTAACAGTGTATAAGTCTATATAGAGAGGTAAATAGGGGCTAAAAATGGAGGTAGCAGAGAAGGAAAAAGAAGAGAAAGTGCGTCGATATATCGAGGGGAGGGAGGGCTGTGTTTTATAGATAGATAGTAGCTAGTTAAGGCGGTAAAAACAGCTAGGGACAGCGTTAAACGTAAACGGGGGACCGCTCACTGTGTCCTCGTATACTAAATATGTTGATATCTAGGAGCATAAGCTAATATATAAATAATAAGTTAGGAAATAACAAACACAAAAGAAGTATGTAATCAGATAAATTTACTCACAAACGGATTCAGAAGCAGGGAAGCTCCTAAAGTACTTGTTCACTAAGGCTGGTTGGTCACACCAAGGCCCAGTATAGGAGCGATACACAACTTTTCTATAAGAAGGGGTGTGGATTTTGACCCAATCCGAGCTTTACTTATGGTCATGGGCCATCAGTTCTGAGATAGGCCCAGGATAGCTATCTCAACAAAGTAAATTGCATACTTCTAGCTTAAATTTATCATTGCAAGTTGACGGTCTCTATTGGTTACACTGGAACCAAAGATGGAAGTAAGAATTCCAAATTTACATTTGTGCTATCTCCAGCCTTCTCTAGGTCCCGACCAGTTAGGTACTAGGAACACTAGAAAGTCAAGTCAATTGCATTCCATAGAATTCAGATCGTGCAACATCTCGATTAGCGAAAAAGACCGGTCGCTCGATGCTGCCTCGCCAAGACGTTGCGGAATTCTCTATCAAAATTCAGATTCCACGCACCTGGGAAACGACCCATCTCAAACGAAATGGAAATCGGGAACGACGTTTCGCTCAGGCGATGCAGATCTTAAACACCGATCAATTCCAGAACAATACAGTCCAGGTTTAGACAAAGCCCAAGCTGGAAATTCGAGAAGAATATGCTCACTCTTTTTTGTCTGACACGAGGGATCGACACCCGGGTCCAGGGCACACAACAATGGGGCAAGCAGCGAAGGAAGGCAGGGGTCAACTGACAAGAGTGAGGCGAGATTGCTATGACCCCCGGGAGATTCCTACTTCATTTGAATCCTGTACATTTAATGTGCCATTTACATCCGCAATTCCCATAGTTGAGTTTATGAAACACAGGAAGGATTCGACCTACATAGTAGGAAATAGGGAATCGACCATGGCGCTATCTCTGTATTACTTTGCCTCTATAGTCCGCTGGGGGCCTTTAGATGACAATGGGAATTGGGAGAATGTGTTCTTTGATTGGCTAGGGACGCCAGACTGCTAATATTTCTGCTTCAACCTGATGTGTGATACAGAAAAGGTGTCTTCTCCCACTATAAAATTTACCTATGTACTAGAATATAGATGATCCATCTTTATTGTTTTCTTTGTTTCCTCTCTTTTGCCCAGTATCATTATTATTTAGAATGTTCATTCTTGATGGCACTGATTAAGAAAACAGATTGCAAAGAAGGCCTGCTCTATATTTACTCTCCTAAAAGTAAGTAGTAAAATCATATATAGATATTTCCTTTGTACCGGTGGGTCTCCCTAACTCCTGACTTGGTAATCGATGCGATCCGACCAATAGCGGTGTCTGGAATCTACGTCGGATTGAATTACTTATAGACCCGGTGTGCCCCTTCGATCACTTAACTCTCCTCCATTCTACAATTCCTCATACAGTCCAGGCCCCGTTGCAAGGAATAATATGGTCAAAATTCGTGACTTCGCCGTCGAGCGGGTAAGTCGTCACTATATATCTCGATTAAGCTAACACGAAACCCCCACCAAACCTCTCCTTGGCTCACACTTCTTCTTAGTGGATGGATCTCTACGAAAACGAGGCCAAGCACAACCTCGCAGAGACCTGTTGTGCATCCATCTCGCTCCATGATCTGCAGGCATTGGCCGGCCAGCACATCGACCTCGTGGACTTTTCCCAGAAGCAGGTCTACGGCGCTATTCGTGGTTCTTTGCCGCTGCGGTCTAATATTGCGAGACTTTACTCGACAGATGAAATGCACTCCGTCCAGGCAGATGGAGTATTGGTCACCAATGGCGCAATCCAGGCGAACTTCTTGGCTCTTTATACTACTGTTGGCCCCGGCGACCATGTCATCTGCCACTACCCGACGTACCAGCAACTTTATTCGGTACCGGAGTCGCTCGGTGCCGATGTGAGCTTGTGGAAGTCGACCGAAGAGAGTGGGTGGCAAGTGGATGTGGAGGAGTTGAAAGCGTTGATCCAACCAAACACGAAGTTGATCATCATCAAGTATGATCCCTGCAAAAATATAGACATATAACACAAGGTATATACTAACAATACGAAACAAAAGCAACCCGCAGAACCCAACAGGCGCTATACTCCACCGCAAAATCCTCCAGAAAATCGTGGACATCGCCCGAATGCACGACATCACCATCCACTGCGACGAGGTCTATCGGCCACTCTTCCATTCTCTAACCCCGACCCAAGAGCAACCACCTTCTATTCTTGATTTTGCGTACGAGAAAACCATCAGTACCGGCTCCATGTCCAAGGCCTTCAGTCTAGCTGGGATCCGTCTGGGCTGGATCGCATCGCGAAGTCCCCATATCATCGATGCCTGTGCCTCCGCCCGAGACTATACCCTGATCTCAGTAGGCCAGCTCGACGACCGCGTGGCGACACATGCGCTGAGCAGCCCATGTGTGGAGAATTTGCTGCTGCGAAACATTGAGCTAGCCCGGAAGAACCTTGGTGCCTTGGACGCCTTTGTGCGCGAGTTTGGGTGGGCTGTGAAGTGGGTGCGGCCCCAAGCTGGCACGACAGCCTTTATCAAGCTCGTTGACAGACAGGGGAATTCTAAAAACGATGTGTTGTTTTGTCAGCGGTTGCAGGCAAAAACTGGGGTAATGCTCGTGCCTGGAAGCCAGTGTTTCGGGGGTGGAGTCGACTTTCAAGGGTTCGTGAGAATCGGCTTTGTGCAAGAACATCAGGTCATTGTAGATGGCCTGCGCGCTCTCGGTCAGTTTATACGCGATGAGTATGACGATGTTCCTGTTATGCCTTAACGAAGAGACTGGCCATTCGCAGTTATCTAGTACACTTTTTAATATTGAAGCCATGGTATATTGTGCGTTTCAACTGGGACACCTGGTTGATATTCTATTCTATGTTCTTTTCTTTCGATTGTGATTTTGGCTTTACTCATGTCTTTGAAAGCCTGGCCTCGAGATGGTCTTCATTTTCTTATCTGCCAGGATGTTCTTGGGCCCGGAGACGAAACAGGCATACATGGCCTTGAAATATTCAATTATAGTTAGTACCTTCATATGGATCCTATTCGCTTCTAGTTAGGCTTGAGCATCTGCAAGTCTAGAATAAGACCAGCTCCAGCCCCAGCCGTGCAAAATAAATGTCCCAGGGTAAGGAGCTGCCCGATTGCCAAAATTGATACAACAGTTTTCGTGCTCGAGAAAAGTTTCCCATTCCTAGACTTTGCATGTTGCCCATCCGCGTCTGGATGAGCTCTCTCTCGCTTTGAGCTTCCGTTTCGCAGCCGGCACTGAAGATGGGCCAGAGGATCAGGATGTTGGCAGAGGAGAAGGGTCGAATATTTGCCACGGCATCAAGAATGCCGATAATTTCTGCTCTGACTTTTGGGTGATTTTGTTGGAGTTGTTGGACTCGACGGTGGAGATGTAGAAGAGCGGAGTAGGCAAAGGCGCGGTTGGTATACTGCAGCTCTGTACGAAGGTGGTTGCTGTGGTCGAGGATGGAATCAGGAGTAGTGTTATCAAGAAGAGACAGTATTTGTTTCTCAAGCGTCTCGGCTTCTCTGGTCACCTGCTGTCGCTCTTCTGAGTCGTGAATATTGCTCTCATATCCGACCAGTGGGTTCAGATGTTGTTGGTGGATTAGCTGCGACGCTCGCCCAAGAATCGGAACCAGGTCCAACGAGTAGCCGCAAATATCATCTACGCGACCCTCGGCACCCTTCCATAACTGGCCCAGCATCCCATCGCGGGCATCGTGGACACATTCCGCCCGGAGACCCGACAGACCTGCCAGCAAATCCAATGTAGTAAACCACTTCAGCAGAGCCTGCGTGAAGGGATCTCCAAGGCCCGGTTCTTTCTGCCGGTCCACCAAGGCCGTCAGCAGCCGCAGAACGCCACGGAGATGCGTCCTCCAGACCGGCATATTCCCATTACAAACATCATTCGTGCATAGTGCCATAGCCGCAGTGACCGTCTCCGGTTTAATGGCTTCTTGGTCCTCACACAAGGCAGCGCGCAGACTCGAGATAGCGCGATTCGTAAACATTAAGCACATGGTCTGGGACTCAAGACTCTTGTCTCGGACAAGCCGGCTGTGGTGGCTACAGGCGGCAGCTAAGAGCGCATACAGCAAATGAGGCGTGTCCAGCGCGGCGCTGATTATGCGCTGCAAGAAGAAATCCGGTGCAGCGGGGAACAGCATGGGCGCGGTCTGCGTGCTGAAGACGTGCATGTAGAACCGTGAGTCTGTCGAAAACAGAAACGGCGACGGATTGATGCAGGGCTGGTGGATTACGGCAGCAACATGCTCTCTGGATGACGAGTATGCATGCTCGGGCCCGGTGGACGTGCGGCGGCGTCCATCAACTCGCCGACGCCGGGGCGCCCTTGAGGTGTGGGGAACGATGCTCAGATCATAGATACAGCCCCGAGGATACCGCTTGCACCGAGTACAGACAGGCTTTTGCAGGTCGCACTAGGGTCATGGGTTAGTCTGGTCAACGGGCAAGACGGAGTGCGAAACTCACTCGGATCTTCTTTCGCCGACACTCGGTACATCCGTCCCGTCGTCTTCGATGCGCAGGAATTTGTCCTGCTATATAGGACTGTGTTGAAAGCATCGATGGTGCTTTATTCGAATCAGGGGTTGGTTTAGCCCATTGCATTGATGGCAGTGTTGAACTCGGGACTTGCTGCGGGTCCACATCGGTGCCGCCTTTTGGGGTCATACCCGACCCCATCGCATACACCTACTTTCGTCCACGCTGGGCCCTTAACATCCCAAGACAGAGATCCCCTGAGTAGCAGACACAGATTACAGAGGCACTTATCGTGCAAAAGAGTACACTATGAACCATGTGTGTTGAAAGAATCAGATGTTCACTATACAGAGGGTTTATGAGAAGCAGCGAAATCGACACACAAAGGAAATGGACAGGGCATAATAGAACAACGCCATGAGAAGGAAGCTGGAAGGGAAATTGGTACACCTGGGTGCGAGTTGGGATCCAAGGGTTTATCGCGAAGAAAAATAAAGATTCCTCTTTTGCAGAGCCTCGAGTCTTCGAAGAGGGCCGGTTCAATTCTTCTTTTCTTTTTGGTGGTTTTTTTCATTATTGTGTTGCGGCGCGTTTACCGGTCGACTTCACCGAACACTAGATCCATGGTTCCTAGAGAGATCCCAGTCAGTGCTAAGCTCCTCAGGCAGTAACAACATCCAAGACTTACCGATAATGGCGACCGCGTCAGCCAACAGGTGACCACGCGACACCTGGTCGAAGCCACCCAAGTGGGCAAAGCCAGGAGCACGGATCTTGCAGCGGTATGGCCGCTCACTGCCGTCACTGACCAGGAACACAGCCATCTCACCCTTGGGGGCCTCAATAGCCGAGTAGGTCTCGCCAGGGGGCACGGAGTATCCCTTGGTGAAGAGCAGGAAGTGGTGGATCAGGGCCTCCATGTTCTCCTTCATGGCGGCACGGGGCGGCGGCGAGACCTTGTAGTCCTCGACGCGCACGGGACCAGCGGGCATCTTGTTCAAGCACTGGTGGATGATGCGGAGCGACTGGCGGAATTCTTCCATACGGCACAGATAACGGTCGTAGCAGTCACCGTTCACACCAACAGGCACGTCGAACTCGACCTGGTCATAGGCGTCGTACGGCTGGGACTTCCGGATATCCCACGGTACACCAGAGCCACGGAGCATGACACCAGTGAAACTCATGTTCAGTGCATCCGTGGCATTGACAACACCCACACCTTGCGTTCTTGCCTTCCAGATACGGTTGTCCGTGAGCAGTTCCTCCGTCTCGTCAATACGGTCACCGAATTGGGTGGCCCACTGATAGATGTCATCCATAAGACCAAGGGGCATGTCCTGCGACACACCACCGGGGCGGACGTAGGCGGCGTGGAGACGGGCACCGGAGACACGCTCGTAGAATTCCTAGAAACAACCAGGGGTCAGCCAATTACGTGAGTTTTCAACCACCATCCAGAAAATACCCACCATTAGCTTCTCACGCTCCTCGAAGCCCCACAAGAAAGGGGTCAAGGCACCAACATCCATGGCGTGCGAAAGCACCGACATGAGGTGGTTCAGAATACGAGTGATCTCGCCGAACAGTGTCCGAATCCACTTAGCTCGCTCAGGGATCTCCACGTTCAACAGCTTCTCGACGGCCAACGAAAAGCACTGCTCGTTCGTCATCATCGAGACATAGTCCAATCGGTCAAAGTACGGCAGAGCCTGCATGTAGCTCTTGTACTCGATCAACTTCTCGGTGCCACGGTGCAGCAGACCGACGTGGGGATCGGAGCGGACAATCTCCTCGCCATTGAGCTCCAGAATCAACCGAAGCACACCGTGAGCAGCCGGGTGCTGAGGTCCAAAGTTGACGGTGTAGTGACGAATCTTGCGGTCGATCTCCTCGGCCTCGGATTCAAGGCCAGCAGCTTCCGGGTCCTCAGGGCCCCCCTTGTTGGCGAAATGCGTGAAGGTCGGGTCGGTCGGAATGAGTCGGGTGGCCTGGTAGCTCGTCGCCTCTGCATGTCGGCGAGGGACTGTAGTAGCTATCGAGCGGGGCCGGGGGACGGATGTGTTAAGAATGGTGGAGGGGCGGAGGCAGAGTCTTTTGGGCGCATTGCCCGCCAGGCGGGCGAAAGAAGCGGCCATTGAGGATGGCGAGAGGGAGGTCCAAGGAGAGCGGAGAGTAGGGTGGGAAATGGCGGATCCTCAGTCCAGGCGCATTCAATGGGGTTGGACTCGGCGGGAGATGAAGCCTGAAGACGAGAAGGTGCAACTCGCGCATTTTGGCCCAAGTCACGTGCACTGGAGCTGGTCGGTCATCAGTCGCGTTGTGGTTGGCCGCAGTGATCACTATAGAATACCCACACTATGCCTAAGAGGGATTAGCGTGTCTACAATACAGCGCTGAATAGCACGTGCCGCGCACGGAATAAAGGCCTAGCTTCTTCTGCCTCAGGCAAAAGCAAAAATCGAGAAATTCCTCTTATCGCCGATCTCATAATTTCACTTCACCATCCACTACATCGCCCACCATGGCGCCTCTGGTCCCGTCGCAAGATGAGCAGCAGCGTCGCCGGGTATGTTCAGAAGCTTCTCTTCAAAGCCATATCCCAGCAAGCACTGACAAAAAGATAGATCATCGACATCAATGCAGAGACCGTTACCAACATCCCCTCCACCGACTTCCCAGGCCATTGGCCGGGTGAGTCGCATGCGTGGGCGGTTGACCAATTCAAGAACGTATGTGCCGTGCATTTCATTACCCTTCCCTGGAGGCTCGCATTCTCATAATCTTTGTCTCGCAGACTTTCCAAGTCGACTTCCACCGCAATGACCCACTCGAGGCCTCATTCTCGCTGATCGGACTCGATGCCGCGGTCGCCAACGCCTTCCGCCGAATCCTCATGGCCGAGATTCCGACGCTGGCCATTGAAAGTGTTTTCGTTCACAACAACACCTCCGTGATCCAAGACGAAGTGCTCGCACAGCGACTGGGTCTCGTCCCGCTCAAGGGTTCCGTGGAGGGTTTGAACTGGATGCACTGGTTCCGAAAACCGGGTGAGGATGAAGATGGTTCAAACGCTTCCGAGCCGAGTGACTTCAACACCGTCATTCTGCGACTCGACGTGGAGTGCACCAAGAACCCGGAAGCCGACGAAAACGAGCAGGACCCGCGCAAACTCTACAACAACGCCCATGTCTATGCGAAAGATATGACTTTCCACGCTGTGGGTCGCCAAGAGAGTTACTTTGTCGACGAGGGTGCGATCAGGCCCGTTCACCCAGAGATCCTGCTCGCCAAAATGCGCCCCGGCCAGAAGATTGACGTCGAAATGCATTGTAACAAGGGCATTGGCGCGGACCACGCCAAGTTTTCTCCCGTGGCAACCGCCACATACCGTCTCCTTCCGGACATCAAGATCCTGCGCCCCATCATTGGAGATGATGCCAAGAAGTTTGCCAAATGCTTCCCCAAGGGTGTGATTGGCCTCGAGCCTGTCACAGCCCAAGAAGCTGGTCGCGGTGGAAGCGGATACGAGGGCCACGCAGGCGAGCAAAAGGCGGTCGTACAGGATCCGTTCAAGGATACCGTCAGTCGCGAATGCTTGCGTTATGATGAGTTCCAAGGCAAGGTCAAGCTGGGGCGGGTGCGGGATCACTTTATCTTCAATGTTGAAAGCACCGGCCAATTCGACAGTGATGTTCTCTTCCTGGAAGCTGTGAAGGTCATGAAGCTGAAATGTGCTCGGTGGAAGCGCGGACTGAATGACCTCATGGCGTAATGTCATCGACCGCTGCGTCGTATATAATGCATTGACCGGCGTTGGAATCTTCTGTTTGGCTTCGTTTGAGTGTACATTTACAAAAGTTCGAAACTTCGCTTTCCGAGGCTGGAGTTTGGATCAGGCCATTGTGTTGCAAGAGAGAAGGCCGACAGCTATCTTCGAATTCTACAAATTTCCAAGTGTAAACTGAGGACCTGTGGATTGCCTTTTTAATTTATTGTGACACTGTCCCGTATGTAAATTGCCATATAGTGGGCGCTTATACTTCCTTTTTCCAGTTCATCTATATCGATGGATAATTCAGAGCTAACCTGCTTTTCCTTGTAGACGGTTCATGGATCGAAGAATTCATAGCTCAGGGCCTGTTGGATAATCTTCTATGTCGGACAGAGAGCGAATAGCCGATCTGGTTGTGGGTACATATTGAGCAAGGCATTTTTATACCTACCAAGGCATTTGGAACAGATACCTATCCTATTAGTTCAATGTATAACTATCAGCAAAGATGTAACAGAGTGTCAAATATCTAATCATGGAGACAGTATTTCGTCTTGCTCTACTTCGTGGTACCAAAAGCCTAGCACAACGGAGGGTGGAAAGGCGACCGTTTCTGGTATTCACAGGTCCTCAGGTTCTAGTTCTGAAGCGTGGCTAAACATCATTCAATTCATCACTTTCGTACGCTCCTTCAAGTCCCACAGCTCATCGAGAGCCCAGCCTCATTTGAAGATAAGCCTGAAGCGGAAGTCAATGGTGTATGCTGAGTCACTGACCGCAATTTCTTGACCGTTCTCCAACAGCTCCCCCAGCTTGAGCTGCAAGTTGGGCCGCGTATGTTCCTCCAGTTGGGGTGGAAAGCGCTGATACAGAGTCCTCTCCTCGGTCCGCATGCTCGGCTTCTTCAATTGCGATTCAGCTCTCTCTCCGAGACTCTCAATGAACTCTCCCAGGGTCATATTCGGATCCACGTCCATTTTCCGAGCGAGGTTGCCGCACACAGGGCAGTCGGGTTTCTTTTCTGCCTCAAAAGTGTATGTGTACACCCCTTCTTCGCCGGCATACATCATGTAGTTTTCCAGGTATGGGTTGCAGGAGGTAGCAATCTTGAGCACCTCTGAAGTAGTGGACGCCGCGATCACTGCGTTCGTCGATGCGATGGCCGGAATGATGTTCTTGACCACACCTTGGGTCATTTGGAAAGTGACGCCGTGGATGTGGAACTGTTGAGCCCGCTCCAGGGCTGCGTTGTACACCCAAGAGATGTGTTCCATGTCATCGCTGTCGAAGGGGTCGTCTTTACGCTTTTCTTGCCATGCAATCTGGTGGGCCCATTCAATGCAGTGCTGAGGCTGGCGCGGGATGGTGGCAATAGTGCACAGTGGCACTGCCGGCCGTGGGGCATGCATGTCAAGCTGGCACTCAATGCATGACGAGAGTGTTGGGAGAATGACACGGGCCTGGCCCTTGAATCCTATAGAAGTGTTAATAAAATATTCTTGCAACTAAAGATATATGAATGTCAGGGCAACTCTTACCTTCAGTTCCACCATCAACCAGTGGCTTCAGACTCTCTGGATCCTCCGGGTCGACCATCCCAATAAGGGTGGAATTAATCCAGCGTCGGGCCTCGATGCTGTCCAGCCCACAGATGATAATCTTAAACTGCATGTAATAGTCTTCATCCTTATCCTGGATCTTGCCCACGTAAGGTGTGATATTGACTCCCTTCACCCGCTTCTGCACAAAGGCAGCAGCAACTTCAGCCTTGGGCTTGCCAATGTCAGTCTGGCGGAAGAGAAATTGTCGGTTCAGGTTTGAGATATCGATCGTATCTTTTGACCATTGTGAGAATATGTCCTTGGCAATACAAGATAGAGGGGGAACGTACCCATGTCAATAACATGAATATCCTTAAAGCCCGAGAGTGCGAGGTTTTTCAGGATCTCACAACCCAGACCACCAGCACCACTGGAATATTGTTAGTTGTCTGGTTCTGATTCAGGACAGCAAGAGCATTAGATTGACGTACATCACCCTGGACTTAATGTCAGTACACAGTATGCAGTTTTAGGATAAATGGTCTCACAAGATTTTGGATGACTCGAGCGCGTTGACTGTTTCAGCACCAGGAACCCAATCTTCATCAGAGAAAGGCCCAGGCTTGGTCAAGGCCTTATAAAGGTGCTTCCTGTTATGTGTAAGCGCATAGAAACAATGAAGTTTTAAGAGGATTAAGCGATTAAGCTCACCATCGACCCTGCTGGTCTGGCACAACCACAGTGGAGGTGTCCATTCTAAGATATAGGAGATGTGAACAAGCAAATGACAGTCAAGCACCCCCGAACTGACGGGTATGTTGTCCCGCTTGGCGTCTGAGATCAACGGTAGTTGTTCTAGCCACGCTCCGGTCGATGAATGCCCCTGTTGATTGAAGTTGTGGCAAGGAGTGTCTTTTCTATGAACCAACTCGCAGAAATACCGATGCAACGCGGTTTATCGAATGGCGAAGAGGATGAGGCAGCGTGACGGCGGTGGATAAGACAAAGATCACGTGCTGCCGCCCGCATACACATTGCAATCGCCGACACTTTTCTTCATCAACAATTTTCGGTAGCCAACAATGGAGGGACTTCTAACGGCTGTGAAAACAGTCAAGCGAGACCCTGAGTCTTCATTGGAGCCTACTGCCGAGTCCCAGGACCGCAATGATACTCCCACAAAACCCAGCTTGGATCTGGATCGGCATGATCTAGCATCGTCGCAGATTATAGATGGACTTAGGTCCAACCCTGATCGCGAGCAACTGTCTACAATACTTTACGCACTGGATCCATTCAATGCTTCCAGAAAGCCAACAGATTTCGACCTTCGCGTCCCCAGTCCCACCACCGCTCAGATCCTCCAGTTGTTAGTCAGCACCACCATCCCGGATCATTGGGAATTACTGGATGCAAAGGAGAGAAGGACAAAGGATTCTAAGACTCGAGCTGCTTTATTGAGGTGTCTGAGCAGTGTTGCCGGTTTGGGCTCCTTGGTGGCTCAGCTACGATCTCTCATTCCTGCTGCCAAAGCTTCGGCCCAACAAACCACAGACTCGAGCAACCGGGTCGTCATTCGAGATATTGTGGCGTTTCTTGCTGCTTTGTTGGAGCCTAAAGATTTCTTGTTGCGTCTATACTCCGACATCTGCGTTGTTTATAACAATAAAACCCGCCAGCAAGTCGCATGGAGAGAGCTCGTGTCGCTCATTGCCGCCGGCAGAATTCTCTCGACCGCAGCCGAAGCTTTGACTGTTTTTGATGTTGACTCTACATCTTCCATCTCCTGGGTCGGCGATGGTACCAAGTATGCGTCTTGGCTGGGTGGCAACATCTGTCATTTGGTTGTGAAGCTCGAGCCAGACAATGAGAATGACTGGGGCTCGGCCGCCTTGCTGACAGGACGAGCGCTGAGCCTTGGATATGCCGGTATGTTGTCCCCATAGCTTCTTTGTGAATAGCCTATGCTAATTCTATTGCAGATCAATTGGTCAGGGAAATATATGCCGGCCTTCTACTTGACCAATCTCGCCCGGAAAAGTTTAGCTTGCTTTTGAACCATCTCAGACAAACGGAACAGCTTGCAGTCATTGAGGCTGTCTTCCGGGATATTCAGAAAAAGCACTTCTCGGGTGAACTGCCTGGTATGGTCGGGCAGCGAACCTCTCCTAGCGAAGTCATCAAGGGAGTGGCAGCATTGTGTTCGGGGGTAATCGGTGATCGGCCATTCTTAAAGATCCAGGTTATGGATTGGCTCTCAAAGAGTCAAGGTGGCTCAATCCAAACATTGGGGTTGCGGCGGGCTCTCCTAGCCACGTACAATGACCCTGGTAAGTCTGACTGCCATTCTACTGCTGGGAATATAAAACTGACAATCGTCATCAGATGCACTTAGGTCCTTGCTCACACGCAGCTTGGAACAGTTCGGCGACAAGTTCTACATCAAGCATGTCCCTAGCATGGTGCAAAATGGTTTGTTTGAGACACGTATACATCCTTGGAACCATGGCAACTGACACTATACAGCAAACACACAAGTCATTCTTCTAGCTGCAGGGCACCTTCACCGGTTAGATCCAAGTCAGGTGAAAGAAGTTGGCCGCTCGGGAGTCTTCTTAAACGCTGTCTCTAATCGACTGGCAGCATCATCGAACAAATCCCGGTTCCTGGGCATGGTGGTGGGGACGGGAATGTCAGGGCTAATCGAAGAACCAGGCAAGGCCATGAAATTTGACCTCGAAGAAATGCAGAGCGATGAAGCGCACTGGTATCTTAGTTTGGCCAAAATCACAGATACGGTTGGGACCTTGGAATCGCTCGAGACACTGCAAAAGCCAACAACACACCAACGAAGTGGAAATGCGCTGCCCAAGCGCACAGCAAAGGCCAGAGACCGCCCTAGTCAACCACAAACCAGCAAAATCGTCTCCATCGAAGAAATACCGGATAGCGACGAATCAGATGAAGATGTTGATTTGATTCCATATGAGAAACCTGACGATGATGCGTCGGATTCCGACGAGGATCCCACGCTTGTTCAGCGCAACAAGCCAACAGCGCCAGTGTCAGTGCTCAAAATAACCTCTACATGCAGTCCCGCTGACTATAGATCCAGGTACATTCGCGATTTGATCACATTTCTCCGAGACACTGAAAACGTCGAGAGACATCATCTGGCCATCACCACGGCGCCATCTTTAATCCGACGCAAGACAGGCTTTGGCACTGAACTCGCCGAGCAAATCGAGGAGCTGGCGCTCACTCTCGTGGGTTTGCAAAACGACAATAATCACCCGAAATTCCACGAAGCTCGTCTCCAGAGCATGATTACATTGATCGTATCCCAGCCTCTCAAAATGGGCCGCTGGTTCACGGCCATCTTCTTCGACGGCGACCTCTCTCAGGTCCAGCGGTCTGCCGTACTCACGGCCTTGGGTCTATGTGCTCGCGAGATAGCAGGAAATGGAGAGGATGATGCTCGTGCACTGGGCCTTCCATCTACGGGTGACACTTCGTTCCCATCCAAGCGGCTATCGCCCACCTTAGAAGCCATGTACCTGGGCGCGAACGAGTCCCCTATCGCGACGCTCACTGACAAGATGTCCCGGACATCGCTGCAACCAATGGCAGCCAATGCGGCCGACGCTCTTACCGGGCCGGACGCTCTCAAAGTGCGCACGTTTTCGTCACGCATGGAAGTCGAGAAGAAACGTCAACAGCGAGATACACAGCGACAGAAGTCCACAGCCAAGGATCTGCACAAGGTGCTGGCCGAGGGATTCTTCTATCCGTTGCAAGGCCGATTCGAGATCATGATGCTGCAGTTTTCTTCGTAAGTTTCCGTCCCTTCTCTTATCCTCTGCATGCTGGGGTAAAAAGAAATCGAAGTACAATCTCCACTAACCACCTCACAAAAGATCATCTGCACCCTCCTACAACCCCTTCTTCATCCCACATCTCCTCACCCTTTTCCTCCAAACCCTCTCTCTCATACTCTCCACAACGGGCCCACACACCCCCTTCCTCGCAGGCCTCACCCACGAAACGCTCTCACTCCTCCTCTCTCTACACGCAGCCGCCGCATCCAGCGAGCCCACCGTCAGCGCCGCGCTGCTGGTTCTTTTCCTGTCCATCGTCGATTTGAATATCGCATCTGGCTCGAACGGCGAAGAGCGCCTTGTCACCGAGTACGCGGCGCAGGTCATCGAGCTGCGCGAGTGGGCGTCTGCCGTCTTTGACCGGACACCTGTTGGGGCCGTGGCGTCAGACCCTGCTGCTGCGGCGGCTGATCCACAGGAGCGTGTGCGGACGTTGGCTGCTGGGGTGATGGTTCGGCTTGGGGAGGTTATGGAGCGGTATCAGGGTCGGTTGATGGGGGTTCATGCTGGATTCCAGTACTAGGTCTAGTTTTGTAGTTTCCGGGCACTTGAGGGTTATGGCTTATGAGTGAGATATATGGTTGCCTCGGCGTGGTGTGGGTTAGTGAAACGAATTGGAACTACCAAATAGAGCGTACCCTAGACATAGAATGTCTTTGGCCATGGCAACTCGCCCTTGAGAAAAGGGTATCATGCATCATGCTATTTATTACTGACAGCGTACGCTGGCATTTCAAACCCATCCCTTACTCCGATTTGGCAAAACTACCCTGCTCAATAGCCGCGTCCATCATCCGATCACCACTAACAATACCCGTGGTGCAAATCACGATCTTTCGGCGCGGAGCCTCCTGGGCAGCGATAAACCGCAGTGCGGCAATCTCGGTAAAAGTGATACCGCCCAAGAAGAGCACATAAACCGTTTTGGTAGCATTGTTCCCACTCAGGGTCTGTCGGGCACGAACAGCTTTGTCGTCGCCCTTCTGCACAAGACTGAACGTGGGGCCGCGGGCACTCTTGACCAGATCCTCGAAGCCGAGCCAGCCCGGGGACGCGGTGCTAGCGGTGTTCACTGAGCTCGCGGGAGTGCCGCCTTTGATGAGGGAGAGGATGTAGGGTTTTTGCAGGACGCATTGGACCAAGCGGACGCTGAGAGGCGCAAAGCCACTGTAGACATACGAAATGTCGTCAGGGTCTTTCTCGCTGACCTCTTCGATGACCAGACGCAGATTCTTTCGCAGGAAACCGTAATTGGTCTTTGTCCCGGCCTGTCCGCCCGCAGACGGGAGGAGCATAGCCGTAGCCGAGGATCGGGGTTGGAGGAGCTCCATTTTCTCCAGTGCCCAGAATGTGAGGAGATGCTGGTGGCCATATGCTTGCGCGATCTGTCTTTTAAAGTTCTCCAAGTCCCTTGGGCGGAGTCCGCCGGACATGCAAGACTCCAGACACAGAAGTCTCAGCACGGTCTTCAATGGGACGTCACGAGCGATGAGCTCCTCGATCGTTTCATGTTGGTATGTGGGATCGGCGCCCGCGGCGTTGTTCTGCTGGACTTCCAAGATCTTCCGGAAGGTTTCGGAACGAGTGAGTCTCATGATTTCCTCGGCAAGGTTGGTATGAACCCGGAGGCTCTGGTGTTCCAGTTGGTAGGTCGGCAGGCGGTTGACAAACTCGCGAAGCTCGCCGGTTGTTTTGGCAGTGTGGCGGCTCTCATACTCGGTTTCCAGGCGGCGGGCCACTTTATTCAGAATATCGCCCACGATGGCAAAATTTGCATCTCGCAATTGGCTAAACAGCTGGTCGGATGCATCCAGCTGGATCTTCCTCTTCAGTCCCTGTTTCGCCTGTTGGGGCGTCTTGGATGATTCCTGGGATTGAGGCGCGGGGGCTGGCCCGACGATACTCGTGTCAACATCTGCCTGGTTATTTTGAATGCCGACATATTCATCAATCAGGCCCTCGTAGGTCAGTTGTGTTAGAAGAGCAGTTCCAAAATCCACGTCACGGTCGATGATGATCAAGTTCTCCGTATTCGCACTTGGCAGAAGTCCGCGTGCCGAGAGGTCCGCCAGCCCGGAGCTCTCTTCAGCATCAAGCTCTTTCCTCATTCGCAGCAACAGATCTGCAAGGCGTCGTGCATTGTCTCCTTTGCCGACGATTCTGGGGAAATAGCCATGTCTCTGTTGAATGCCCATCAGAGCCTTGGCGGCCAGGAATATGCAGCCTGGGTCCTTGTGCTATGGGAATAATGTTAGCTTCTTGCGAATACTGAAATGATGCAACAGACTTACCAGATACAAGTCACTGAAAGCATCATCCAGCTCTAACGACAGGATGTCCTGTTCCAGCGGCATAAAATACAAAGGCAACTCGGCGATGTTCACGTCGCCGATGATGCCCACCTGCTCCAGCACCGCATTGCTTACAAGGGACCGCCGGGGAGCCAGGAAAATCGAGAACTCATGGTCCGCGTTTCCATTATTCTGCAGGCGCTTGATTTGTTCTAAAGAGAAATGTCAGCTCATACTGATGGCACTCAATCGAAGGAGGCTGGAAAGAAAGCCAAATGAATAAGCTCGAGATCGACCTAAATGATCTGCTCTCGCATGCTCTCGCATCTCCATCTAGGGATCTCGACTGATTACGTAGAGTAGGAAAGGCCATCTGCGTAATCTACTGTTGTCCCACCATCCGACATGAGGCCGTCGACAGCGAGATGGATCATGCCGATCAACCAAAAAATCAAACAGAAAGAATAGAAACAAGTAACATACCGGCTACCGTGCGGACTTGGTGGGCCTTCTCGCCACGGACTAAGAAGATAACATTGCGCTGGGATGAGTCGACGTTGGCATTTTCCAGCAAAAAAACGCGGTCAACACCGTATTCCTGAAGGACAGAGAACTTGACGAACAAGCCAACTGGACCGGCCAGTTCCTGGCTGATAACGAGGTTCTTTTTGCCCCGAGCCTGCACACTATTCAGCGTCCGACGCCAGGGCAACACTGAGGAGCGCTTACGCCTTCGAGCAGAGTCAGGAGGTCCCTCCTTGCCTGGTCCCTGAAGTGGTCAGCATCAGACCCGGCCATCGCAGGCAGACACAAAGACACAAGGCAGACGGCAAATGCCAAAAATAAACGAAATGCGGCGCGGTCTTGGGCGAAGTTGAAGATCTTAGTCATCGCTGCATTGAGGAGCACAGCCCAGCTGAGTCAAACATACCAGTATTGGTATGGTAATATGTGACCTGGATGCTTATTTCATGTGTGTTATAGTGGTATTGGTATTACCCATCGCTCAGTCTCCTGAAACGGCCTGCCTGCCAACACTTGACATTTGCATACACCGATTTCTTCTTGTATTTTCTTCTTCTCTTCTCTCTTATTCCTGCAATACCCTTTCAATTCATATTATTCCACTATAACTCTCACTTAATACTGTTTCATTTCATCCTCATCATGGGCAAATTCGGGTTCAAGAAATCCGATGGCGACGAAGAATCCGGCCGCCGAGCACTCTTCGGCTCGCGGTCCAAGAACAAGAGCCCAGCCCCTCCGTCGAATCCCTACGCGCAGCCGATTCCCGTGGACCCTTACACCAAGGCCAAGATTAATGCCGGCGTTGCCCCTCTGCCATCCGATCACCCAGCCGCCAACGGTGCCCCCGCCCCCGCCGGAGGACCCCACGCCATCCCGTCTGACAACAAGTATTCGGGTTACACTCCCAACCGCTACGGCAACCAGGGTGGTTACGGTAGTGACCGGTTCGGCGGAGCGAGTGCGGGTGCGGGCGCCGGCGCCGGCGGGGCCTCGCGGTATGGTTCTGGTGGCTACGGTGGACTAGGCAGCACCGACCCCAATGACCCTGGGGCAGCGGATGCCGATCGAAATGCGTTGTTTGGCGGTGCCAAAAACCGGGCACCGCAGCAGCCCCAAGGCGGTGCACCTCCGCCCTACTCAGAGGGCCAGCCGAACCCCACGTACGGTGGAGGCAGCAACGAGTACAGCATGGCGACTTTCCAGGACCGGCAACTGACGGCTGAGGAAGAAGCTGAGGAGGAGATCCAGGGAATGAAGCAGGAGATGCGCTTTGTGAAGCAGGGCGATGTGTCGTCGACGCGGAATGCACTCCGGGCGGCAGCACAGGCCGAAGAAACCGGTCGCACCACGTTGGCCCGTCTGGGCGCGCAGGGCGAGCGGATCCATGACACGGAACGTAGTCTGGATATGGCAGGTATTGAAGGTCGGATGGCTCAAGAGAAGGCGAAGGAGCTCAAGACCGTCAGCGGGAGCATGTTCGCGGTGCACGTGTCCAACCCGTTCACTAGCGCTCAGCGCCGACGCGAAAGAGACGAGAAGATCCTCAACACGCACCGCGCCGAGCGTGATCTTCGTGAGGGCACGCGGTCGGAGGCCTTCCAGAGCAGCCAGCGCATGGATCGAATGTTTCGCGACATCGACCGCGACGCGACCAAGCAGAGCAAGGGCCGCAAGGCGAACGTGACTGAGCGCGCCAAGTACCAGTTCGAGGCCGACAGCGAGGACGAGGCCATGGAGGACGAGATTGAGCAGAACCTGGATCTTCTGGGCGGGGCCGCCGGTCGGCTGAACGGGCTCGCCAAGGCGACGGGTCGCGAGCTGGACGAGCAGAACAGGCATCTGGAGCGCATTACTGGCAAGGTGAGTATTCTCTTTTGTGTTGGGAATGCATACACAATATACTAACTCCTTCGCAGAGCGACTACGTCGACGACCAGATTGCCATGAACCGGGCCAAGCTGGACCGGATCCATTAGGTGCATTATTTTGATGTCAATGGAGCAGCGATATGCCTGGAGCTGTCGCGCCCGGTAATTATTTGGTGGACTTGTTTATGGCGATCACCCCCACCCCTGGCGTTCTGGCTCTGCGTTCTTGTGCATGTCTGCCGTGGCAGGAGTGAGTATCATAGCATCAGTCTTAATATTATCTGACTTGCGTACAATCATCTACTGGTATACTGGTATACTGGGGTCTGTTGAGTACGGATCGCCCGCTGCGGGGAGTGTGGGGGAGTCGGGGGTCCGCCAGCCCTAATCGGCACCTCCGTATCCAAACGGCTAATAGATATGCCAGTTAGCTCTTACTACTTCTACTTCTACCTCTACTTCTACCTCTGACAGCTGACCATGTCATCACCACCATCCTGTCACATCCTAGTAATCGGCACCGGCAACGCAGGCCTCAGCGCCGCCCTAACCGCCAAAGAAACCAACCCGAGTGCCCAAGTAACCGTAATCGACAAATGCCCCGCAACCTGGGCCGGCGGCAACACCTACTTCACAGCAGGTGCCTTCCGTGCCACACACGCAGGCCTCGCCGACCTCCTCCCGCTCGTGAACAACACCAGCGCCGAAGATGCCGCGCGCATCGATCTTGCACCGTACTCGGCCGCGGACTTTGCGCACGACCTGCACCGCATGACGGGCGGACGCGCGGACCCGCAGCTGGCAGATACACTGGTGCGCGGCTCGCGTGGAGCAGTGGGCTGGCTTGCACGCCGCGGCGTGCGCTTTCAGCTGTCGTTTAATCGGCAGGCGTATGAGGTTGGCGGGCGGGTGAAGTTTTGGGGTGGGCTTGCGCTGAAGACGGAGGATGGGGGCAAGGGGCTGGTCCAGGATTTGATGGGTGCGGCGCGGAAATCTGGCGTGCGGGTTATTTTTGATACTGCTGTTACTGGGTTCCATGTTGATCCACACTCGGGGAGTGTGGTTGGTGTGGATGTTGTTTGTGCTGGAACCAGCACTGGAACTCAGAGCATCGCTGTAGAGCAGCATACAAGAACCATCCTCGCTAAGGCAGTCATCCTCGCAGCCGGCGGCTTCGAAGCCAACCCACAGCTACGCGCCCAGTACCTAGGCCCCGGATGGGACGCAGCCCGGGTACGCGGGACACCGTACAACACCGGCGAAGTGCTCCAAATCGCGCAACGCGACTGCAACGCCAAAGCAGCAGGCAACTGGTCCGGCTGCCACAGCGTAGCCTGGGACGCCGACGCCTCGCCACACACCGGCAACCGCGCGATCTCAAACGAGTTCACCAAGTCCGGGTATCCGCTCGGGGTGATGGTCAACCGCGACGGGGTGCGGTTCGTCGACGAGGGCGCCGACCTGCGCAACTACACGTACGCGATGATCGGGCGCCGCATCCTGCAGCAGCCGGCGCAGCTGGCGTTCCAGGTGTGGGATGCGCGCGTTACGCCGTGGTTGCGGGCTGAGGAGTATCGGCCTGAGGTGGTGCGTCATCTTACTGGGGGGACGTTGGCGGAGTTAGCGGATCGGTGTGTTGAGGTGGGGTTGGTTGGTAAGGAGCGGTTTTTGGCGACCATGGAGGAATATAACCGGGCTGTTCTTGCTCATAACGATGGTGGTGATGGTGATGACCGTCTGCGCCGCTGGGACCCTGCAGTGAAAGACGGACTAGCAACCACCGGTCTGGATATCCCCAAGTCCAACTGGGCACTGCCTATCGACCGTCCCCCTTCCTCGCTGTGCGCGTTACAGCCGGCATCACCTTTACGTTCGGGGGTCTGGCGGTGGACCCCGAGACGGCCGCTGTGATTTCGCAGTCGACGCAGGCTATCATTCCTGGGTTATATTGCGCAGGCGAGATGCTCGGCGGCATCTTCCACGACAATTACCCCGGTGGCAGTGGACTGACGTCTGGGACGGTGTTTGGGCGGCGGGCTGGACGGGCTGCGGCGGAGAGGATTGCTACGCAGCAGGCTGGAAGTGAGAATATGTCGAAATTATAGTACAGGATCTAGCTGGCATCAGAGCCATTCCAAGGACAAGTACCGGTTGGATCATCTTGATACTAGTACATGCCGACAGTAATAATTAGACAATATCTTTACTAGTAGCGACTGTAAAGTGACATGGGCGACAACAGCCCGCCAGGTTCACCGAAAACAATGCTTTCGCACCGATTGCCACGGGTATATCACAGCACCAACACCGTCCCAATATTTGCACGTATAGTGCCCTCGAACAATACACCGATGGTCAGGCACAAGCAGAAAAAGGAAAAGAGAAAAGAAAAGAAACCATGAATCCAGCCGGAACAATGAAGGGAAGAAAAAAAAAAAGGCTCGAAACCATGCAATATTGATCATGCAAGGCACAAGAAAAGAAGATTAGAAAAGAAAACAAAACAAAACAACCCAGATAACGGCCTGCTGCAAAAAACAGTGAAAGTATCCCAAACAAAACACAAAAAAGATCGAATCATCAAAGCCCATTGGTATCGAAAACGCAGAAATGTGACTCCCAGGTCTAGCGAAAGAATAAGAAATATAAAAAGAAAAACCGGTAACCTCTATGGTCGTAAGGGGGGAAATCAGAAAAGCATCATGAAATGGCTCTCCCTTCCTTATAAGAGGGCCCTTGTAACCGAATCAAACCACAGGTCATGCCGAGGATAATGTCTCCCAAGGGGGGGGGGGGGCTGATGGGAGTTCGAAGATAAGTGAGAATTAGGGCAAAGAGGTGTTTGTTTCCAGGCTGTTGTACAAGACGGCCAGAGCAACACATCCCCAAGACCAACACAGTTGGGTTTTCTTGGGACATGCTGCTTCGCGAAGAGAGGTGGCAGGGGGGACGGCCCTGTGGAGGGTGGGATATCGGCGCGCTCGCGTGGGCGCAAGGCTGGAGGGAGAGGGAGAGCGCTCAGGATAGTCGGCAATCCGAGCAGAATGGAATTATAAAAGAAATGAAAAGAGCCATGCAGAGAGAAAATGCGTTACTCTTCGTCGTCACCAGAGCCGCTTTCTTTCTCACCCTTGTGAACCTTCTTGTGTCGGCGCAAGTTGGACACCACGGAGAAGTGTCGCCCGCAACCTTCCACATCGCATGCGAAGGCTGGGAAATGTCAGTAGGATACTCTCAAGTAGAGAAGAGGTGCTGGGAACATACGCTTCTCGCCCGTGTGGCTGTACATATGCGTTTGCAACGAAGACGGGCGCGTGAACCGCTTGTCGCAAACCTTGCACTTGTGCTTCTTCTGGGTGTTGGAGGGCATCTTCGAGCTGAACTGGGTCATCATCGACTGCGGGCCCGGTGGCGCACTGCCAGCCAGGAGACTGGCCGGTCGCGGCAGTGTGCGCGACTCGTATGACTCGGAGGTAGTCGAGCTGTAGTCGGTAACCGAGGAGTCGACCGAGCCGACCGAGGCGCTGTAGTAGGGGTAGTTGCCGCCCGAGGAGATGGACGAGGCGGAGGAGTGCGTTGAGGGAAATCCGTACGAGTCGGCGGAGCCGCGCGCACCACGGGGTCCGTAGATGTTGCGCGGCGTCAGGTCCTGGCTCAGAGCTACCATACCACGGCTGGCATCGAGTGCATCGCCAAAGGTGGGTGCGGAAGCCTGCGATGAGTTCACGCGCGCATCACTGTGATCGCAACGGTCAGAACTGCATTACTCCCAAGGCAGAAATGTTGTAGAAGGGTCGGAATACTCACGAATGCGACATGCGACGCGCATCCTGGGCCTGCGATGGTTGGATCGGGGCGTAGCTCACCGGCGCATAGCTGGGCGGCGCGAAGCTGCTCATCGGCGGCGCGGTGGTGTAGGATGGGGCCTGTTCAAAGGTGGTGCGCGGGACATCGTGCTGCATGCCCATCACCTCAGGGCCATAGCCCGCGGTGGCATAGTTGCTGCCGGGGACCATTGACGGTGCAGACACCGGGATATTGGGGTAGGGCATGGAGAGGGGGGTCGAGCGGTTGACTTCCTCCTGCTTGACGGAGTTGATGGGGATGCTGGCGCTGTTGCCCATAGACGTCGCATACACGGGCGGCGTGGAATGCGACGAGGTGTGGGCGGCGGCCCAGGGATCTGTGAATTGCGGCGGGTTGTGGTGGTAGACATTGTCGAAGCTCATGCCGCCATACTGGCGGTTTTGGTTTTCAATGACCATCGTCATGGAGGGTAGAGGATTCGCCGGGAATCGCGAGGCGAAATGCGCGGTTACACACACACACACACAAAGATCGATATGAAGCCGCCAGATCGTTTGCGATCTGGAGGGGTGAGGAAGAGGAGGGGAGTTCGGACTGATCGACTGGGGATGATCCGGGGGGGTGAGAGTGAAAACAGCAAGTGATAAGCCGATGATCAGAAGTTTTAATTGAACCCGACAGGGAAAAAAAGAGAGGAAGAGTAGTCTGGGGAAAGGGGATCGGCGAAGCTTATGAAGGGACAAACAATAGATGCGATGGGCTTGGGAGTGCCACTGACGACGTGCCGTCGGGGGATGCAGATCGGTGAAATATTACGGTAAGATTACTCTTTTATTTAATTATATTTTGTATTTATTCCATTTAATTATATTTTATTATAATTATTTTATTTTGCAGGATTGGAGGCATTGCTTAGTGCCAACTGTGGCCCTCCATAGGAAACCAGTTCCTCAAGACCCTGATTTTCTTCTTTTTCTTTTCTTTTCTTTTTTTTTTTTTTTGGTTGATACTTGACTGGTTCAAGATTCGAAATAGAAACCAAAAATTTCAATAAATTCAATTTAAATTAAATTAAATACCTAAACTAAATTCACGACCGTTCACCACTTCGAGATAGACCCCAAAGAGGTTGTGGAATGGAAGATCGAAAGAACGACCATCCATCGTACTCGAAGAATGAGCGAGGGAGACTCCGCGATCGGACCCAGAAAGAGGAAAACCCAAAAAGCAGACGGTGACCTCAGTGGATGCCCAGCTGTGCCGTGTCTGTTCACGCTAAATAATTGTAATTATAATTAAATATTAAATATTAAATAGTAAATAGTAAAAAGACGCCAAGAAATAAACTCGTCCCAACTTCTCCCGGCCTGTTTCAAGGTAGCGGGGAAGCAGATCCCAATACGTCAAGGGTATACCCGTTATTATTAGATTAGATTATATTATATTATGTTCCATTACATTCTACTATACGCTACTATCTGATATTAAAATGAGGCACTCATCAACTGGCTGCTCAGGTCTACATTTTCTATTCTATTCTCTCTAACATTCCTTCCAGAGACAGGGGCCCCGGGAACCCCCCCCTTGAGGCTTAGGGTCAAGGCAAACCCAAATGTGGGAGGGGTCCACGGGCAGAGGGCTGGGGAGGGCGGTGATTGGCCAATCAATAAAGAAAAAAGAAAAAAGTGACGATGTCGCAGGAATGGCGTTCAGCCATGAAGGAGATGGCTTTTGACACGGCACAGAGAGGGTTTAGCGTGTACCTTGCTTCTGACACTCGATGAATTATTGAATATTATTGTTCAGTATATGCATATACTATACATATATACTATACGGGGGTTATGATTGTATTCTATTATACTAAATATAATAAATATTAAAGTTGAATGCCTCAAAGGAACCAGATTCCCCTTGAGAACGGTGGAGGATATACGCTCCGTAGACCTCCACACCGGACTTGCTCCGGGGAGAGGAGAGAAATGAACGGGAAAAAGAAAGAAAAAAAAAGACCGTCCTTCCTGCAGGAAGTCCATTTGCCGAGCCTATGCGGCCTGTATCACCCTCTCTACATACGAGTCATGGCTCATGTCTAACAGCCTTGAGAGGCTGCCCCTCCACTACGTCAGCCGGGAAAAGTTATCTTAGCGCATACAGCAGAATATCGGACACATCACAAAAAGATTGTCTCTATAGAATTACAGAGGTACAGATCCGACACCGCAAGGGTTAAGCTTTGCTCGTCACCAGACGAACTGAGGATGAACCCCTCCCTTTCTTTCTTCTTTTTCTATGTGTTTGCGAGACATTCCCGGTTACTATAGAGACTGTAGATGCCGATAGGCAAACCCCAGAAAGGCAATCTCACGAGATTGAGATTCGATATCGCCACTGTAGGAAGAGAGAGAACTCGGAAATCATCCTTCTGTCAGAACCACGGTTTTTCGATCCCAAACCGTCTCTTGTCCAACCACTCCCCTCAAGCCATGAGCTTCTCCGCATTTTCCCGTGGAACCAAGGCCCGCGAGAGAAACACGTTCCAGAAACCACCAAATCATTCCGAACCATCCAAGTATGTTCCAAGTATATCCCGGATGTAGTAAGTATGGGAAGGCACATGAAATGGACCAGCCATGGATCGAGGAAGTGTGCCTCCGCAGTAACCGTGGGTGTTACCGATGTGTTGGAGATGGACTCCAAATCCAATCCGATGGTATCGGAATATACATTCAGAGGACGGAGTACATACAGTGTAGATTCTACAGTATAATGTGACATGCTTGAGGCTGAGGGCTCGGAAACTCCAAGTTGGGACAGCTTCGCTATAGTTGCCCGACCGCGACTCGTGTCGAGTTAAAAAAAAAAAAAAAAAGAAAAAATTCAGCTATGGCGCCCCAAGGATCAGAGCGTAAAATGAAAAATTAGAAAATTGAAAAATAAGCAATGCGACCGGGCATCTGGGCGCCTCTTTGCAAGTCATGCCGTGTCTGGCCCACTTGACACCCCGGAAGACCTCCGTAACGTGAACTACATGCTGATTTTTGGGGACTGCATGACTGGGGGTATACTCGATATGTGTTCAGTGTTAACACTGTTAAACAATGTAAAAATACTTCACTAAAATGCAGTGCCATTTCACAATATCAAAGTATAACAAACTCTACACAGTATAAAAGTATATACGGAGACAGCCGGATAGGCAAGGAGAAACATCAGGGTATCGAGGCCCAAGCCCAAGCCTCACACGGGAAGAGTGGAGCTGAACTGAGGCGAACAAGAAAAAAGGGAAAGAAAAGAAAAGAAAAACCCATGAGTCCCCACGCTGACCGCTTGTCTTGGCCCAGGAACAACGTGACAGGGGTTGAATGACGCGTCCTTGAAACTCTGCTCGACCCTGAGATTCCCGAGAAATGCGCTGAAAATGATTATTACTATAATTATTATAAGAAAATAATTAGAAAAAAAAAAAGAGCGGTCAGATGGACGCAGAAATATCGGAGAATTTCATCTGAATTGATTTATTCTCCTGATCAGACTCCCTCATATATATCGTCCAACATACTGTAGAACCCAGGTATACCTACTGAAGTATGTAGTTACTGATAAGTATACGGTTCATATCAACGGATTCCTATCCCGATCTCAAGAGTGACGATCCGCCCCAATGCCGAATGTCAATCATCCAGGTACCGACCCTCGCCAAACCATCCTGGCCGTCTGTCATCTGCATGGGGTTCCGATCTTGGCGGTTCCCACACGGCAGATCGTCACCGATTGTCCAAAACAGTCTGCACATGTCATTGAGGATTGTATCTACAGTAGATATAGACTCGGACCAAGTGTAGCTTCAGATATACTACCACTACCATATTACCTAAAGCTATAGCAATTGTGTTAGGGCCAAGTACTTGTGTTTGCTCGTCTGAGACCATGTAGCTATACATAGTAGTCACCTTGAACGTTCAACAGAATCAGACCCAGTCTTCTCAAGGGTTACGTCGTGTCCTTCCCCCCTTTTGACCTCTGACCTCATTCCCGAGCCCTAGAAGAACCAGGAGGTCCAAGACGAGCTAAATCACCATGTTCGACTCCACCCAGCCTCAAGAAGTAAAGTAAAATAAAATAAAATAAAATAAAATAAAATCAAGAATATGTATATACTAGTGTAGGGTGTTACGCCCGATACCGGCTACTCCACTAGGGTTTGTTCAGGGCACTCACCACTTGGTATGTCGCTAGTATGGCCTATAGAAACAAACTTGAGCTAAGGCTTTCGGGATGCCCCCCCCTCCCCCCCCCCCCTCCTCCAAATCCACATTCTTTTGGTTTGTGCAGACCTCCTCCAACCGGCTCCACCTGGAGACGGCAGATGGTCGATAGCCGAGCTTGGCACTGTAGGATCGCCCAATTACCATCGTCACCCCACCAGGAGCTGACGCGTGCTATGTCCCGTGCAGCGTTTTGATGGTTCAACGTGTCCAGTCTCGCTCTCTCTAGTTTCTAATCTCGAGTGTCTAGCGTCGAGTATGTACTCCCTTCTCCCCGAGAATTCAATCTGAGAGAACCATGTCTGGGAGAACCGTGGTCCTGACCTGTTCTTCTTTTAGGGTTTGGATGTTCGAACTATCTCTGTATATCCATGGATATATACTTGATATCAATAGTCCAGTAAATAGAACTTCTACTCTACTTGATAATTATTTCCTACTACATAACAGAGAAGTAAGTACCCAATCCATACTAATGAATGTATGACGTGACCTCAATCCCCGCAAATGCCCTAACATGATCCCTGCGTGCGATCCTGGGGGCTACACAGGGCAACACTGCCACCAGGGTCAACGCCAACTTTCTGCCCTGAAACGCCCGGCGCATCTTGTCCGGTGGAGCCCTGAACGACTTTTTTTTTTTTTTTTTCTATTTTCTGTCCTCGGATTTCCTTCCCTTCTGACTGGCTCTCATTCTTTCTTTCTCCCCTCCTGAATGGTTCGAGATTCCCATGGCCACATCTCACGCTAATAAAATCAAACATGGCTTTTTTCTGCTCTCTACTGTACATACATACAAAATCCATAGCCGGACTCATTTTCCGTTTGGCGTGTCTGGAGTCTGACATACGAAGGAGTTCCTGGCTAACCAACGGGGAAACTCGGAGATGGCACGGCGATGTCATCTGGCCACGAGTATGTACATACACTCTGTAGTATACATGCATTTTCTTGATTTGACCCCCACCACATACTCACTGACTACTACAGTATTTACTGGACAGTAGTATAGAGGGGTCCCTGGTTCCAGTTCCCTGGCTTCATCCATCGGCCCAACGCCACAAATCTGACCTGAGAATCCACACTCGGTGTACTCCGTGATATTGTGAGATCGAATCCCGCGCCCGAACCAAGCTTCCTCCCCTGGCCTGAGCACTGGCAAGAGCAAGAAAGAAAGTAGGCATAGTAGAGAGATTTCTGCTTGGCGTATGTCACTGGGTAGAGAGGCCTCGCAAGCCGGGCGCAGAACTATGGCCGATAGTGTTACTACCTACTATAGTAAGATATCGATTTTTACTGTATATACTTCCATACGGCTAAGAAAGAAATTGCTAGAGGCGAGGCTGGTTGCAAATAACCTCCCTAATTATTGTATTCGTATGAGAATTATAATGTTATAAATATAATTATTTACTACACTCCCTCGCTGCCCCAGTCAATATAGAGGGGAGGGGGAGGGGGCTGCAGGGACTATGATCCCTTGCGACCGAATCTACCCTAAACATGGAAACATCGGAGTCTGAGGGGAAAATAGAGAGTAAGAGCATTGACACACACACATACTCACATACTGTTGACCTGGTTCCAATCAACTCTCGTGTTTTCCCCTCTCTTGCGCCATTCCCTGCAGGGTAGGCTGATTGGCTGAGGAAGAAAAGCAAAAAAACAGGACTTCTCTCACATGAATCCGAGGACAACTCGGTATCTCGCATGCTCGACAGGTACATCCCACGCGATGTCTATACCTTTGCGTACAGTAGAAAATTTCTTTTTTTTTTTTTTTTCACTTTCTTAATCTAGTGTTTGTGCACTCAGTGGAGTCCATAATCCTGCAAGTGCGCCTCCACGATCCAACGATCCAGAGGATCTTATTGTCTTAACTAACTGTTCTGGGCCTTGCAGCTCGATGGATTCCCAACAGACACTAAGAGGGTTGAAAAAAAAAAGGGAGTAAGGCTAAGTTAACAAGTTAGCAAGTTCGCATAGTTCGAATCCCTAATAACTCAAAAACTCTAAAACCCTGATCCTCCGGGCATGATACCAAATGTAGATTAGATATCTTAATAGAACCTTGAAATAATATTCGAGCATTTTATTATTATTTATTATAGCAAGATTCCTCTATAATTCCGGAGGTCTTTTCCTGACAAAGAAAAAAAAAAGATGTGGGCCCATGGCAATGGCCCGTGTAACGGCCTTATCGCGTCTCCAGATGCTTGGGGCACCTTTCATCCAGACCCAAGCAAGGTCGCTCTCTCTCCATTCCCCGGTTCAGGTTCAGGGGGAGGCTGTGTGTAGGTTGCCCTACAAATCCATATCCATATACAGCATATTCTATACTCTCGAATTTAGCAATAGTTATACTCATAATTTAAGATAACCCTCTTAAATTCTAAGTTTTTACTACCACCCAAAAGCTAGGAATGAGAATCACAGAATAAGACAATGATATAAGTAAAGAAAATAATATTAAGAAAAAAAAAAGACCCTGTGTAATTTATCCCAAAATTCCCCACAGCCAAGAACCACGCCTGACATGGCTGATGGGGGAGCTGACGCGGCCACTTGCGGCGCCAAGCCCGTCCCACAGCAAGCTTAGGCATTTGGCGCTTCTTGGCGTGCGTGCACTCCGAACTTTGGGGGCTTTCCCCTACGCAAGTTTTTTACCTAGACGAAATGGACTAAGGATTGATACGAATTGCTTGGAAGGTGTGTGTGTGAGTCCCTGATTACGCTTTTTTACGCATTTTATTTTATTTATATTTTCTTTCTATTTTGTTGGTGGCGAGGTGAGCGATTAAATCACATCCAGAAAAAGGGGGGAATACTCGAGGGTTTCCCCCCACCCTCTCTCACTCTCACTCTCGCTCTCTTTTTCGTCTTTCCCCCTATTTTGACTGTTGACTCTTAACAACAGTGCCCAACCCCTGAGGCAACAATTTACTACTCTACTAACCTAGAAACCCTAGCAAATCAATAAACTATTCAAAAGTAAATGTCCCTCGATCCAATATCAATCTCAATATCCCACATCTACTATACCCCAGACTTGCTCCCAAGCAGGAATAAGATAGTCCGGTGATTGACATGATTGTCGGCCGGTTAGCGATCCCTACCCCATTGTTTCGTGACATGCTTGGCTGTCGATGATCCAGGGTCTCTGGCAACACCCCCAACCTGAGAAGTCAACGATCGACTTGACAAAAATCAAGCTTATTCTTATTTGTGTAGATCGACCTTTTACATGTTGTCAGTTGGATTAAAAATGAAGGAATTGAGTTTAACAAAGAAACTGCTTTTCGATGTGGCGATCACAGTCTTCTGAGATAGATTTTAATCAATACCTCATGTTTCTACTCTCAACTATACTAACTACTCAAGTACTCAAGTCTCGACTACGAATACTACAGAAATCACATCAGTTTAAAATCATCAGATTCGAATCAAATCCCTAGCGACTTTTGAATGGATATACAGTCAACACGCCGAACGTCCCTAAACAAAATCAAAGAGACACCAGCTCGCATTTGCTCAACCCTTCCTGGAACGGAAATGAAGCAAAGAAATAAAAAAAAAAAGGAATAATTATGCAGCATGAGAAGCAGATTCCATCAAAATACAGCATCATCAAATGATGATGGTCAGTTCCGGCCGATCCATTCCATCTCCCTCCAACTCCGGATAGTAAGGGACCATGGCGTCGGCACCCTGCACGTAGGCGTCGTTGTACAGTCGCCAGTAAGGCGTGCGCACCTTTCGCGCGGGGTGGAACAGACCCGCCCAGACGTAGTTCATGACCACGCCCGTGCCGACGGCCATGCGGATTGCGTCGATGGCCTCGATGATCCGGTCGATAACGTGCGGGCTCGTCTCGAAGATGTTGGGGAAGATGAGGTTGAGAAGGTGGAGCATGGCATCCTCACAGCCGAGACCCACGACGCCCAGCGCGATGTGCTTGACCACGCTGGCCGCCGTTTGCCGGTGCACCTGGTCTCGGTCAATGAGGGCATCTTCGAGCAGCGGCGTAACAGCATAGACGTAGTCCTTGGCCATCTCGCCGATGTACTCGAACAAGAACGACATGGCCTTGAGGACACCGTTCTGCACGTTGAGCTCAGGAACGCGGTACTCGTTCATCAGTGCCGGCAGTACCGTGAACGGCGCACAAGTCTCGGCCACAATACCAATGGCAACTGCTGTGCACACACGAGACTGGCGTTCCTGCACACGCAGGTTGTTCAGCAGGGTAGCCAGGACATCCTGGGGACCGATGGCCTTGGCAATGAAACCAAACGTGTTGTTGGCCGCACGACGAATGCCCTTCTTGTGGGCCTTGAGCATGTCCAGCAACTCGAAGCAAATTCGCATCCATTCGCGGGCATTGACGGACTCGGGGCCACGGTCGGCGATACGCCCGACGAGATCGATGGTGTTCTCTTGCACCTTCTCGTGACGGTTGCGCAAGATGGGGGTGAGTCGAGGGAGAAGGTCGCGAATGGGCGGCTGCATCTGGTTGATACCGACCACAGTGACAATAGACCGCAGAGCACCGAGGATCGATCCCAGCACTTCAGGGTATTCTTCACCCAGGTATTCATATAGTACGATGCCAAGTTTGCCCATAAGAGCATCTTCACCACACTGCTTCATGACCATCGCAATGCGCGAGATGAGATCGGCTGCCTGCTGTCGGACCGTGGCCGATTTGTTGTTCAGCCGCCAGAGGATGGTACTGACGATCTGCGGAAGATATGGCTTGCATCGTGTGCCCAGCGCGTTGACCGCCGTTCCAAATCCGTTCAGAATCACAATATCCTCGATGCTTTGTTCCTGGAAAGCATAGAGAACACCGTCAATGAGCCTTTCCTCCAGTCTCTCGGAGATATCTGCAGCGCCAAGCGACGCAATCAGCTTCTCCACGGTTTCCACTGTCATCTTGCGGTACGGTTCGCTCTCATCCTTCAAGTTGTTGACGACGCGTTCAATGATCTCGCCAACGCCGACTTTCTGGCCCAGGTCGACGGTCGTGTCCACCACTTGGCGATAATTCCGGCGATCGAGAGCCATGCGCCGCACCCAGAAGCTTTTGAAGAAGTCACTCAGAACATGCTCCTTCAAGTAGCTGGCAGTCACACCGTCTGTGCTGGCACACTGGGAAACCACCTTCAGGACCACCTTTTTCATTTCCTCGTCCGGAGACGAAAATTCTCGGAGGAGGATCTCCATAATCTGACTGGTGTAGTAGTTGGCATACTCTTCGTCCATAAGGGGGATGATGTAGCCAACAGCCTTGAGGAAGGCAGCAAGACCCTTGCCACGTTGTTTGCGGGCGCCAGTCCAAAGAGGGTTCAAAATCTCGTCAAAGCTTTCAATACCATATGGGTTGGCAGCTTCTGCCAATGCAGCAACAGCCAGAGCGGTAACAGTTCTAACCTTGGCCTGTTCATCACTGAGGTTGTCTGAAATGCAGTCGACCAGACCCTTCAGATGAGGCAAGATAGCGCAACCCATAAGAATAGGAATTTGCTGGACGATCTTCACACCCGTGTGCCGTGCCTGCCAGGACTTCTTGCTGCGACAGACGGCGCGAAGGAAGGGAAGGAGGGCTGGAATACCGAGGGCAGACGCCACCACGGCAAAAGCTCGTGCAGTCGTATTCCGTACATATTCGTCAACGTGATCGATATCGGGCCGCATAGTACTGATCATTGTAGCAAGGCCCGCTGCCTTCGCAAGATTGGAGATAATTTCGCGACCCTCGACACGCGCATAGTAGTCTTGATCGATGAGCAGTGGCTCGATGACGACCAGAATCTTATGAACGTAGGGACGAACCAAGTCATCCAGCTTGTAAAGCACCCGGTCAATGACCTTGACCAGCAGATGGCGCTCCTGATCCTCAAGTGACTTTTCCATGAGCAAAGGGAGAATCTGATTGAAAAGAGCGCCGGCACCAAAGTTACGCGCATTGTCGGTGAGTTGTCGCAATGCCGTCTTTCGCATGGGTGGAGTACCGTTCTTGACCTTGAGCAACAACCTCATAATCTTTTTCTCTTTCATCTCCTCCACAGTCATGGCGCTTTCGTCTCCACCCTCCATCAACTTGCCAAAGTAGGCCATATCCTCCGGCTTGAAAAACTGCAGATCACCAACGCCGGGGATATCCGTCGGAAGCTCCTTGCCCATAGAACGAATGCTTTCGGGTTCTTGCATCATGAACCCTCCCATCCCAGCAGCGCCGGCCACAGGTGCTGGCGTCGCCATGAGTTTGCGGGCCGGCGTTCGGATAGGGGCATATCCGGGCGGAGGCTCCAGGATCTGGTAGCCCTCCGAGGGCAGCATCATGTCAAGCTCTTCATCAGACCACGCAGCATTGCGACCGGATACATCCGTCCCAAAACTTGCCGGAGCCAGAGCTGCACCCCCTTGGGACGGATGCATGGGGGTGGCGAGGCCTTGGTTACCAACAGGGGTGGCAGCCGTAAGTGATGGTGCTTGGTCCCATCTCGAGCGACGCTTGGGTTCCTCCTCGGCAGCACCGGGAACGGGCGTTTGATCCCAGCGCGACCGTTTAGTCGGGGCTTGGGCGGGCTGTTCAGCTGTAGGCTCTGCAACAGACTCCGAAGTCACGTCCCATCGCTGCTTTCGCTTCCGGCCAGTCACCACTGCGACAGTTGAACCAGCCTCGGCGTTTTCTTTGTCGTTCTCCGCCGCCTTCAACGTGGCCTGGTGCTCTACCACGCCATCTTCGCCGCGCTCCCTTCTTTCCGCGATCAACTTCTGGACACGCTCTTCTTCCTTTTCGATTTCGCGTAGGGCCATAATCTCACGGTAGGACTGGCCATCTCCCTCCACGTTGGCATGGGTATTGGCAGCGAAGGGATCGGCGCGCGTCGGGGTCAGAGGGCCGCGATTGAATCGGCGTTTCTGGTAGTCCGACTCGCGGTCAGCGATACGCGCAGCTTTCTCTCGACCCATCAGAATATCCTCCTCTTCAACACCATTCCCGTGCGCCATCTCATCGATCTGGCTGCGGGTCGCGGTGTACTGGCCGACCAAGTTATGTCCTCCGTTCGCATCTTCCATGTCTTCATCGCCATCAACGGCGATCGAGGTATCGTAGCCTGCAAACCGATCCGCACCTTCCCGCTCGTACAAAGTGGTATCGAAGGATTCCGTGAGGGAGGCCTTGGTCGAGTTGTCAGTGCGTTGACCAGATGGGTCAAAGGTCCTTGAACCTTTTTGGGCAGCGGCAGCAGCATTGCGCTCAGCCTGGAGCCGGCGAACAGCCTCAATATCTGCTGCCATAGCAGTCAGTACGGGTCTGAAGGGCAAGCTGGGAAGGGAAACATACCGTCAGACATGGTGATAAGAGTTGCAAGTCAAGAGGATAAAAGTGAGCCTATAATACCGCAGTAGGGGTGACAGCAGCTACATCCGGATTGAGCACCGCAGAAACGGCCACAACGAGGATGGTTGAGGATGCTGTGTGGCTGAAGTCCTGCAACTGAAGTTGGCGCAAAAAGCAAGTCGTCGGCGAAGTCGCGCTAGACGATGACTAACAAGCTACACCCGTCCACGTGATCTCTTAAAGCGGAAAGACATCGAGTGGATGAGTCAGCTTGAATGCCTAAGGTGTTTTTGAGTCTACATCCAACGATATTGGCAAGAAAGGCAGTAGTCTTACTTTTCTTTCTTTCCCTTTAAAAATGGCACATGGATAAGAATAGAATTTTAGCCTTGTGAGATTACTCCCATAGACAACTTTGCCATGTTGGGCAAAGAAGCAATCAGAATATCTCGCACTGCATCTGTGACGCCAGGAAAGCGCTTACAGACTATTTATGTCACACCAACAGTGTCAGACAGATAGAATTCTCTTGAGGCTGAGTTGCCCTGCCCACTTGATTTGTATCTCATTTGAAGAAGCCAGTATCAACCATATAAGGTAAATAATAATAAATCGTGCAAGGTACAGTCAATAAATTTGTCCCACCATACCGGGTGCACATAGCAAATATGGTTACTACCTTGAGATACGTCGCTTCTAAAGCTGCAATCGTAGATTGAATAGTAGTGCTACACTGAGAATAGTCACACATTCTAGGGCCAATGTCTATAGCTGATATGTCGTGTGGAGGAAGCCCAATTCCACTGGCGGCTAGCAAGGAGCGAGGATGGGGATGTTGCAGATACACGGCGCTCCCCTTTGGTTACATCCACTCGGATTATACATTAGATGGCTCTCATAGGCCAGAGATCTTCCAACTACACTTCTTTTATCCACATTCTTTATAATTTAGCCACGAGGTGGTGGGGGTGCCAACAAAGAAGCCATTTTTAGTAGCCCTAACTTTCCGAGTAAGCCCGGATTAGTTTAGATGCTGCTTTGAGTCGGGTTGGTGGCACTTTAGTTCTCACCAGACATTGAAAGATCCCACTAGGCCTAATCATGAGAGCTGTACCTATTTTTGTGATATATCTCAATCTCCGGACTGCGCTTCTTTGTTCTATGTCCGGAAACCCACGATCTCTGGAACTCTCGCTTTGTTAAACTAAGCCAATTCCTCTTCATCCTCATTTTTATTCTAATTCTTTTCCTTTTACCTTTTGCTTCTTATTTATCTCCTTCGTGAGAATACCTGACTTGTTCCGCCTACCCCCAGAGATCCTCTTTACTTCGTCGACTTCTCAGAATCCTCACTAATGAATCTCCATTCAAGCCTTCTTCTCTTCCTGGCTGCAGCAGTGGCCCAAGGGCGCATTCTCGCCAGCCCCTTGAGCCTAGCTGTCTCATTCTCCAGCATCGGCAGCGAACTCGATCACATCAGTCTGGGGAGCTGCTCTCTTGCCGACGCCACCCTCCCACTAAACGACACTAAGACCAAACTCCCTGTCCCGGCAACACATCTGAGCCTCAAATACGTTGCCCTGGGCCGGGGAACCCAGAACTACTCGTGCGCTACATCCAAAGCATCGACGACACCGGAAGCGACTGGTGCTGCCGCAACCCTTTTCGATGCCTCGTGCCTTGCATCCACATCGTTGACCCTGCTCCATGAATTTGTTCCTGTGGTGGGCCATGCACCCCTTGGGTCTCTTGCCCTTTTGGCAACGACTCTGGGACAGACCACGAACACCACCGATCTGATCATCGGCGAGCACTACTTCAATGCTGCTGGAGACCCATTTTTTGATTTGAGGCTGGGCGGATCTGATGCTTGGCTGGTTGCCAAAAAGAATGCATCGGCCGTGGCACCTAAGCGGCCGGCGAAGGCGTTGGCCAATGATACGAGCAGTGATGTTCCGTGGCTGAAGCTCGGGTTTAAGAGTGGACACAGTCTTAAGGTGAGTGATATGCTTTTCTGAGGGCCGCTGCTTGGATGTGCCATTCTCTAACACACGATATTAGGAGGTTTATCGCGTTGTGACTCATGGAGGGAGTGCGCCGTCCACATGTGCTGGCCAGAATGTCACGATCCACGTTGATTATGCGGCCGAGTACTGGTTCTATGGTTGATGAGTTGAATATTATACCCGGCGCTATTTAGAGGATTTATTTCAAATCTTTTCTTCAATTGTAGAGATGTAAACATCGATATTCACCTGAGTGAAGCTGCCACTTGACCAGGTAGTGGATGATTGGCAGTCAACTGTACCTAGACCCATGGAACAATGGGCAAGAGCAAACCACGCACAATAAGAGCAACTGAATAATTTCTGGCGAGACAGTTAAATAAATGTAGTGACAGTAGCAGAAAGGCGATGATAAATAAATACCCTTTAATAGACGCGAAGGCGGTGTAGGGCCGAAGCCAGGCACGGAGCGCGCCTCAACCATCACCTCGCGCAGAGCTCCCTCCGGACAGCCAGACCAATCCTCAACACACAAAAATGTCCGACTACAGCAAGAAGACCAACGCCGAATTGGTGGAGATCCTCAAGGCGCGCTCCCTCCCGCACACGGGCAAGAAGGCCGACCTGGTCGCGCGTCTCCAGGATAACGACAGCAAGACCACCGCTGCGGCACCCGCAAACCCCCCCAAGACCGACACCGCTGACGATGTCATCGACTGGGACGACGAGCCCACCGCCGAATCCAAGCCCGCCACCACAACCGCCGCCGACGCAACTGCCGCTGCTGCGGGCGGCACGGGCGCCGTGGCCAACCCCGTCGCTGTTCCCAACCAGCAGCTCGATACCAACCCGGCCGCCACCGATGACCTGAAGGTCGAATCGACGGGCGAGGCTGGCGCAACCGGCCAGCCTGAAGCTGCAACTGCGGCCGAGGAGAAGCCTGCCGTGGATTTCACCCGCGGACTTCCCGCCTCGGAGCTGGAGGAGGAGCTGCGCAAGCGCAAGGCTCGCGCCGAGAAGTTTGGCATTGTCGAGGATGAGGAGACTGCATTGAAACAGGCCGAGAAGCAGCTGGAGCGAGCGAAGCGTTTCGGGACCGGTGGGGCAGTCGAGAGCAAGGATAACGTGGGTGTCAAGGGGCTTGACGAGGCTCTTCCCGACGAACGGTCCCGCAAGAGATCCCGCAATGACCAAGGGGGACGCGGGGGCAAGCGACGCGATGCCGGCCGGAACCACAACCGGCAGCGCGACAACGGCTCGGGCCGTGCCCAGGGTGGTGGTGGTGCCCAGGGTGGAAACGTTGGTCAGAAGAACTGGAGCGAGAAGGATGCTTCGGCCATGGAGGCTCGCAAGAAACGATTCGCAACTGCGGCCTGAGTGGTTGGGGGCATTTTTCGTGTCACTGGCTCTTTCTGATATGCAGGTCTTTTACGGGCGTTTGTGTGTGAGATGCTACGGGGAATTCATCTGAGGGTCAACCATTTCCATTCGATCTGTTTTAATATACGTTTTAGGCAATTCAAGGCATTTTGTGAATAGTAGGTGTTATCTGAAAATAAAACCCCAAGTATGGTATTTGGTCGATATCCATGGATGTATGGATGGACAGTACGACTGTCCAGTGGCGGGTCTGTGAGATCCCACCGAGCAGAGGCAGCTGAAAAGTGCATTAGTCGCTGGTTCCTGCGTCGCTCGAGACCCGATCGACTCCGATCGACATGGAAATGAACGTGAATCGATGAATCGCATGAATGTCTCGAGTGAACACTTGTCGACCATTCAAGATGATTGAACACAAGTGTCGGCAGGACCAGAGACACCACTTATAAACCACAGACAAGTCCAGAGTTGGTGGCTTCTGGTCATGACTGACGATTGCTGGGATTACCGCCGGCTCCACTTGGCTCCCAGACCATCAAAGCGAATGCCCACAACCTGTTCATCGGCCAAAAGTGGAGCCTTCACAGGCCAGTGCCAACCGGGGGGATTTCTTGATCTCTGATGGGTCGAGAAAGGAAAGGGTGTTCAGACGCTAACGTCGTGATGAGATGAGATGAAATCTCCACTGCGTTGTTTTTCTCTGGTCGGGGAATATGGGACGATGTCAAGGCTCGGGTCGGGCCTGAACCAGTCAAGGCATCCATGGATGACTCGTCACATTCGACTTCCTGAGGAATCTATGGGTATAGTCCTATTAATTCTCCGAGTCTCGTGCACGTTGACACCATAGATTATTATAAATATAAATATAAAGATAATTACAATAAGAATATTATATTGACAGCACACAAATCCCAACAGTTTCGGCGTCTCCGGCCATCGCCAGCTGAATTCCTGGGACATGCAGATATCCTTGTTTCGCTCCACAGTCAGAGCGTGCTTTTTATGATTAGTATGGGTATTATAATACTGATAATTATTATAATTCTAATATTACAGTTACTCTCCAGCCAAAGATATCTCCCGAGTGGGTTCCCTGCAGCCGCACAATCCTGTCACAGTATACACCGTCATCCTTCCACTGGTCTCTCTTGACAGGCTCGCGGGCGTTTGTATTGTCGCCTCGTCACGGGAGAGTCACTGATGCCTTCGCCAATGATATCCTCAAGTCCCGTGATTCTGTGAAATCTCTCGGATGCCACTCTGTGCATTTTGGGCCCTCGAGGGTTCCCCACCTATCGAGGGGAAACGTACAAAAAGTCTGGAGTTCCAGTCTTTTCTTATTATTTTCATATTATAACTCTTCATTCTGTTCTCTTTCTCTTTCTATTCGATTCTTTCAATACAATCTCCGTTCGATGGATCCGTCACTGACGTGGCTCCAAAACCTGACAAGCGGGCGCCACACTCCGGACTGTGGCGAAGCGACAGTGCCGATCGACTCAACAATGTCGGTGACTGCTCTCTTTTAATTCTGACGTTGCCGAGGATTTTTGTGTGCTTTTCTTTTTTTTCAGTCACGTTCTTAATGTCTTGATGATTAATGTCTATTGGTTTTATAGTTGCTTTGGAAATCGTCTGATGATATACCCTTGACTGCGACATTTCTACATTCTGGATTCTCCATTTTCGACTGTTCTATGTGATATTCATTCGCATTTTCACGCGCCAGCTGTCTATGATACTACGAAGTATGCTGCAATGAATTCGATGTGGTGAGTCGAGAACTCACTCCCCGAGCTATACAAGGCTGATAGATCCCAGTACCGCTGATCTCGACCTAATGACCGCTTAGATGCGTGATGATTGATCTATTCAAGCACTTGTACCCATTATTTTTTGATTCTCTAACTTTGGTCTGGAACCAAGGACGTGAGTCTCTATCACACTATGCCGCCACAGAACCCTGGCCGGCGTATGCCGTCCAAAGATTCCCTATCTCAACCCGCAGATGCATCGCATTCGGGTATTGCCTATGTGTCTCGATACCAAAGGTCTCCTATTGCCAGACCTCTCAACCACACTCCAAGAAGCAGCAGGGCGTCATCGCTCTCGGATGCTGAAGGAACGGGCCATGCGCCGGGGGTAACAGCGAAGCAAACCACCGCTCGCACAAATCGTCAATCTATGCTGCCGCGTCCGAGCACCGGTGGCTCAACATCTGCCGCCTCGCCGGTGGCATCCACCCCGCCTCAGCACCCTCTCCAATGCAACCCCGTGTCTTTCTCGACTCCCGAGGTTAACAACCCGTCTGCATTCGTGGCCGCCTCCCAAACCCCTGCCAAACGACCACGCAATGTTCTTCGCAGGAAGGCACCTACAATTGGAAGGCATGCGGAACAAACTCAGTCTCAGAGCCTGAGTCTGGTCATCCCCCCGGCTCCTCAGTCGAATGTAACGAATGATCTTGAAATACCTACATTCCCGGAACCACCCCAATCCGGTTCTTCAACTTTGTCTTATGGAACAGGCGTGAAAGCCGAGCCTAATTCAGTGGAAAATGCAAAGAGTCAAGGCCCGGCAGAGCTCGCAAGCCTTAGGACTACTATCGACACCCAGAACCTGCCTCCCCCGCCTACTCCCTTCTTTCCGTCTGCAAGCACTCCCTCGACCCGATACTCGGAGTCGCCGGGGATCTGGAGTCGAGGGTCAACACCGACATCACTTTCTTCGTATTCTCCGGGTATCGTGCATTCGGCAAAGGTCGGGCGTCTCAGACAACCCAGCCCCTCCCAAACACGGCTGCCGGTGTTTTCGCCAGCACTTCATGCAAGTCCACAGAGTGATCGAGCAGAGCCGAGGAAGCATCAAAGAGCGACGTCGGGCAAATCCTCGGGGTCGAGCACAGTAGCCAGTGCGGGCGAGCAGCGACAAGCGAATCCCAAGACTAGTTCGACGATTCCTCGCGGTCCTCCCTGCAGTCCTCCGCCGCGGAAATCATCCATCAACTTTAGTCCGTTGAGGAAGTTGGAGATTGATGTTGAAAAAGCACGCAAAGAGGTGGAGGAGGCTGAGAGGAGTTTCTACGAGTCGCAGCGGGTAATTACTGCTCTTCCTGATACGACGAGTCCTCGCACCCCGCCACGCCCGAGCAGAGATGGGACCCATCGTTTGGAGCAGCAGACCTCCCCGGTCGTGCAAAGCAATCTGCCATATCTCAAGTCCACAGGCCACACCAGACGCGAGTCCGCAGAAAGGCTCTCGACAACCGACCACTCGCATCCGGCACCCAACCAGTCTGCCGCTGCATCCACCGACTCATTACGCTCTAAACAGGTGTCTCGAATTCCCCCGAGAGAGGCCAGGTCTCCCGTAGCATCACGGAAATCGCCACGAACACTTATTAAAGAGAAACCCGACCCGAAAAAGCAAACGACCCCAAAGCGATTTGGTCTCTTTCCCAAGAAATCCAAGCCGGACATGGACAACAGCTCTGCCGACCACGCTCGACCAGCTCGCAAGGGACCAGCGGCGGGAACCGGCCACGAGGGCTACGGGAAATACTCCCAGCGCGGCCGGAAGACAAGCGCGAGCAGCAGCAGCGGGACCAGAACCCGATCCACCAGCACCACTGCCCGGTCTGTGTCCAGTAGCAAAGGGAGCATGTCGAGTCGGCCGGAGCTCGATATCGACGAATTTTTGATGAGCCGGCTGGAACCGGTTATCATCAACGGCGGGGGCTTGGATGGAACCACGTTGTCGCGGACGCAAAGCGAACAGAGTGCGAGCAGCATCAGCGTTGCATCGACTACAAACCTGCCTCGGCCTCCTCTCTTCGCATCGTCCACCGGCCAATCTACCGACTCCTTGGCGACTTCCACTGGGACACTTGGAGAGACTGACACGCCGAGTGACTCGGGAACTAGTTTCGGACCGACTCGAAGCAAGAGCCCCGAGCGAAAGCCACCAGCTGCAGCTCGTTCTCAGCAAAAGTCCCGTATGCCTGTTCCCAAGAGCAAGAAGCATGGCATATTCGCAAATCTCGAGGCCGCTACCACCCGCACCTCTCTTTCCAAGCGTGACTCTAAGTCTGTGGCTTCAAGCCAGCCGAAGACCGCCATCAAACCGTCTTTTGAGCGCCTCGAGCAGCCCACAGAACAGAAGGAATATCATCAAGAAAAGAAAGGAAAATCGTCCAGGTGGAATTTCTTCCAAAGAAATCGTGTTGCAAACGAGCAGAAGCAGAAGAACTCCGCTCCAGCTGCGCCTGCTTTCCAGACTGCGCAACTGCACGCCGCGATTTCGCCAGTCATCAACAGCCGGCCTATTGCTCACTACGCGCTTGTGGATACAGACACAGACTCGCTTGACGACATTATCAACAAGGTTGAGCAGTCACCACCAACAGAAGACGAAGAGTCCCCCGCGCCAGTGGAGGTGCCTGCGGGCTTGAATATCAGGAAGAGACATGAGTCGGTTTTGCTCCCATCTCTCCCGAAACTGCAAGGGGAATTCGAAACGAATGAGCGTCCATCGCCAAAGACTGCGCTGTTCAACACCAACTTAATGGGCGCAGAGCCCGAAAAGTGCCCTGAGAACACTCGACCAAGACGACTGGCTTCGGTAGGTCGGATCCCGCAGGTGGTTTCAAGACGCGATAGACAGCATAGACCCGCGATGCACTCTTTCTCAAGGCCGTTCAGCGTTGCCGAATCACCTTCCCTCCTGGCTGCCGTAATGGATGGCTCATATGAATCTTCCCAGCCCAACAAAACTTCCTCGAACACCCACACGGATTGGCGTTACGGTATCAACCAGGCTTTCAGTGCCCTCGAGCAAGTAAGCGCCTTGGACTTTTTGGCTGGACCATACTCAAACAACGAATTCCTTCACTTCTCGCCGAACAAGGGCTCGCCTTCGTCAAGCAGCTCTGGCGCATTGGCTGCCGTGACCGCCGTGATCCCAGAACCGGGGGCCGCGCCAATGGAGGACGAGGTGTGGAATGAGTACAACGATCTGCTTGATCATGTGCTTTCACCGGAGGAGCCAGAAGCAGAAACCAAGGACTCAGGTAAACAAGTGGACGATCGGTTTGAAATGGCGACGATGGCGAGCAGGGCTCTCCAGGATGAGCTGGACAACATCGGCCCTCTTCGAAAGATGTCTACCACACCTACTAGGGCATCTGCGCGGTCTAGTGACAGCTCCGTTCGACTTCGCCGGTCCCGAATTATTTCCGCTCTGCACTCGTCCATTGACCCGTCACCCCAGCCCTCTTACAGCGACCTCATTGCCGGTTACGGTGACTCGAGGGAAGATGGCTTGGCCACAACGACAAATACCGAGCATCCTCCGTCAACAGACCAGCTCAACCAACAGCAGTCCACCTTTCTTCACTCACTTGCTACTGTCCCTCCACCAAAGCGAGAGAATTCCGGAGGAAAGAAGCCGCTTGCTAGCTCCTCCGAGCGTGATTGGGATGCCGTGACCCGAACGAACATGCGCTCCGCCTCGCTGATGACCAGTCGCTGGCTGTCATTTGGTCGGGTCTTATTTAGCCCGGCGCACAACCACGTTAAAGCCGGGACGCAGGGACGCATCCTGGTAGTCGACGGGCTTGGTAATGACGACTGGTCCTTTTACTGTTCCTTGACCTACCCCGATGCAGAAGTGTACAGCCTGGGAGGCCGTCCTGCGTCAAGCGTGCTTCCCCATCCGGCAGCGTGGCAGCCTCCTACCAACCACCACACCTTTTACCACACGGGGCTTGAGAAGCCACTTCCCTTCCCCAAGGACTACTTCACTGTGGCGGTGCTGCGGTTCCCGGCTGCTTGCTCGGAGATGGCGCAGAGCAACATCGTCCAGGAATGCAAGCGCGTGCTGCGCTCCGGTGGCTACTTAGAGATGAGCCTGCTTGATCGCGACATGGTGAACATGGGCGCGCGCAGCCGCAAAGCCGTCCGACGCCTCAAGGAGATGACCTGCCTCGCAGACTCCAGAATCAGCCTCAAGCCTACCAGCGACAGCATCCAGCGCCTGATCGGCGGACACGGCTTCGATAACCTGCGCCGGTGCATGGTGCGCATCCCCGTGGCCGGCATGGTCGTCCGCTCTTCGGACTCGACGACCTCATCATCCAGCCGCTCTCTCACCGCCACCACTACTCCCAACCCCAACGCGCCGTCCACTGCGTTCTCACTCCCAACCATCTCTGTCACATCCGCGTGTGCCAGCCACAGCTCCAAATCCCCCTCCGACGACCCCAACGTCTCTCTCGGTGACCTGCTCTCTGACCCGTCCCCATCACCAGCCAACGACGAATCCATCGCCAAGATTGTTGCGCGTGTCGGCCGCTGGTGGTACACCAAGTGCCACGAGGACCCTGTTCTTCCGCACCGCAGCGCAGACGCTGATTCCAGTATGTGGAACGACCGCAAGCTTCTGCGCGAGTGCCAGAAGCGCGGGACGGGGTTCCGCATGTTGATTGCGTATGCGCAGAAGCCTAGCGAAGTTAAACGCCGCACGGCGAGCGTCTAGCTTTGGTATTCCAAGAAGTTATGATCATGATTGATTTGATGTGATGTGTATAATTGCGCTGTGCATTTGATATACCCTTGCTCTTTGTTATTTGTTTTTTCTATTCTTTCTCTTTATTTCCTTCTTTTTTTCCTTTCTGGAGGCACTCATATTGCACTCATGGTGGTTTCTATCTTGCATTTACTTGGTCTTTTGGCCTCTTAGCGTGCATGATCTGAAGACTGGGGCCGTATAGAGTCGATGTATTTAATGACTGGATTCTCCGTACAAGCAGGACTTAGTGGATGACCTCTTTTTTTTTTTTTTAATTCCTTTGTGGTTGCATTTATAAATTATGTTGATCTCCACCTGTGTATATCCCAGCTGTCACTTGGCACGTGCCCGGTGCATGAGCCGCTGCCACGTAGGACTTAGCCATCATGCACAATCTCAAGATTGAATGTCAGCCCAATTGTCTTCCTAGCATGGCACTAGAAAACCAAACCATGACCTCCTCTGACCATCCACCCAGATTATACAAAGGCGAGATTCAAGCCACCGCCGCCGGCCACCCAGTACTGACCAAGTACATTCCCGGAGATGGGGATCGATCAAAACCACCTGTAGCATTCGTGCCGGGCATCGCACACAACGCGCGCATCTCGTACGGCGGGCACCACGGCAGCCGCAGCGAGGACTTCCTGGGCCATTGGTTCCCGCGCCGCGGACACGCCTTCCTGGGCATCTCGTACCCACTGGAGAGCCACCCGGAGATCATGCCGGCACACAGCAGCGACTTCTCGCTACGGGACTGGGGCCGGCAGGTCGCCGAAGTGATCAAGACCACCGTCGACGAGCACAACCTCGCCCCATCCGTGATCGTGCTGGCCTGGAGCATGGCCGGCAAAATCGTTGAGCCTGTTGCGGCCGCGGCGCAGGCCCTCGATCTGGATATTTGTCTTTTCGTTGCGCTGGCGGGCTCCCCGGCTCTGCTGGGTATCGGCCCGCCGTCGCTTCAGCGTGTGCCTCGCTGTACGGATGCGGGCTATCTCTCCGGCTCGGCGATGCACGAGTCCTTTCTTTCTCAGCTGGCGGACCAGGGCCGCCAGAACGGTCATACTATTATTGATCCCGCTGTCTACTGTCGGGAGTTTGTGGGTGCTATACCTGCCCCCATGACCGGCTTCGGATACCACTGGAATTCCGAGCAGAAAACCCTCGTCCAGGATAACAAGTGGATGTTATTGGAGGATGGCTGCGCCCATCACTTCGGCTCGCTGCCTCCCATGGCTGCCATTGCGCCAAGTGGCACCCTGGACCTGCGCCATGCCTTGTCCGACAAAGCTACCTGGGGATATCTGATGACCCATCGCGCCCTGACTCATATCCAGGGCCGTCCTGGAGTCCAGGACCTGGGTGCTGCAGACGACGCCTGGTCCCGTCTCAAGGCGCTTGTCCATAGTCTGCCTGACCGGCTGGCTACTTCGGTTGAGGGCAATCATTTTTTCTTTGTTGGTGAGAAGGGCGCGCGGGAGACGGTTGATGCTGTTCTGGGGCTGTTACAGGAATCGCGGGCAATTGGGGCCGAGTTCGAGGCTGTCCTTGGTGGGTTGGTTTCGCAGCCGAATTCATAGATTTAACAGTCCCACGGCCACGCATAGCGTAGCGTCTGTCTTGCCATCCTGGGGTCTGGAGGCAGAAACTATCATTAAAAGAATACAATAGAAATATGCCAATTTTGCTTACACTGTTATCGAGTGCAGGGTTACTATCTCTTTCTTAAGGTAACGTTGAGAGGGAAAATGAAAATGAACGAGAATATAAAAAAGAATATAGAATAGGTACTTTAGCTAGAAATATAAAAGGAACTAGACGATTGAATAGGGCGAACAGGAGAACTTCTTGACAGCAAGCTAAAACCAATCAGAGACTAGAATCGACGTAAACTATGTAAGTAGAGATTGTGAGGGTATACTTGTTGACAATATTCAGATTTGCGTCATAATTCTTTTGCCTAACTGTCATCGATGAAATACAAGAGAAGCGCCACTCGAGCCGAATATAATTAGAACTTCTGCCTTGTGGGCTTCAACAAGGCTGTGAACCCCTCCCCACTCAACTGCGCCACACATCAGCGCCCACCTTATAAACCATCGCAATCGCAAGTTCTTGCTCTACAACATTGTCCCTCACCTCTTCAGTCTTGCCATCTTTACTCAAAGTCATGTCATACCAATATCCTCCACCTAATCGTGAGTTCCTACTCTGACTACCATATAACCCCCCCCCCCTCATCCCCCACTCCCCACATTAGAAATATCCATGTGTCCCCAGATCCACTGACATGCATCTTGCAGAGCCTCCGTACGGCGGATACGGACACCCACAGGGCCCTCCTCCGTCTGGGCCTCCTCCTCCCCACGGCTATCAGCAGCCTCCCTACCCGCCGCAGCCATACGGCGCCCCTCCGCCAGGCCACTATCCTCCCCCGCAGCACGGTCACTACGGCCAGCCGCCCCCGCCGCAGGGCGGATATTACGGTGCTCCCTCTCCCCAGCCGCCTGTTGGATACCACGCGCCGTCGCCGCAGCCCCCGTACGGCCATGGGCCACCGCCTGGTCAGCAGCCACCTCATGGCGCGCCCCCGCACGGGCAACCTCCCCACGGCCACGGTCTTCCCCCGAACCAGCCGCCTCCCGGTGGTCCTGGCTACCCGCCGCCCGGCGGGTATGGGGCACCACCACCTGGAGGCCTTCCGCCGCCCGGCGGGGCATTCCCGGGACACAGCGCACACGGCGCACCGGCCCTGCCATCGGCTGGGTATGCGCCGGGCCAAGTGGCACCGGGAGATTTCCGCGGCGAGGCAGACGCGCTGCGCAAAGCGATGAAGGGATTCGGCACTGACGAGAAGGCACTGATCCAGGTGCTGGCGCGACTGGACCCGCTGCAGATGGCCGCGGTGCGCGACACATACTCGCGCCACCTCGGCCGCGACCTCTACAAGGACGTCAAGTCCGAGACCGGCGGGTACCTGCGGCAGGGCCTGCTGGCGGTGATTGACGGGCCGCTGATGCACGATGTGCAGTGTGCGCGCGAGGCCATCGAGGGTATCGGCACCAAGGAGTGGTTGCTCAACGACGTGCTGCTGGGCCGCAGCAATGCGGATCTGAACGCCATTCGCATCGCGTATGAGCGCACGTACCGCAAGTCGCTGAGCAAGGACGTCGAAGACGACCTGTCTTTTAAGACGGCAGGTTTATTCGCCTCTGTTATCCGTGCCGCCCGCCACGAGGAGTCCGCCCCCGTCAACCCGCAGACCATCGACGCCGAGGTCCGTACCCTGCACGACGCCACGTCCGCCCGCATGGTCAACAACGTCGCCGAGGTCTGTGGCATATTCGCTCGCTCGTCTGATACCGAGCTCCGCGCTATGAGCCATGCCTTCCAGTCTCGCTACCACTCCTCGCTCGAGAAGCATGTTGAGAAGGAGTTCTCTGGCCACATGGAGGACGCCCTCCTCCACATTCTCCGCACCGCCTCTGACCCCGCTATGCGTGATGCTATCCTGCTTGAGGACTGCATGCGCGGTATGGGTACCAAGGACGAGCGCCTCGTCGTCCGCGTCGTCCGCGTCCACTGGAACCGCGCCCACAAGGACCAGGTCAAGCGCGCTTACCGGCACAAGTTCGGCAAGGACTTGATTGAGCGTGTGCGCGGTGAGACGTCTGGCGATTACCAGCGCTTGATGGTTGCTCTGCTTGAGTAGACCTTCTTGTTTTTGTTGTTCTTCCCAGTTGCCTTCGTCGTACATATTCTTCTTTCGACTCCCCTTTCGTTCCTTCACCTTTTGTATTAATCTTTTGAAGATACCACTGTTACTAGGGGGTATGACGTGCCCAATGCTTGCATGAAATAAAATCATATCATATTTTGTCACATCTGTCGAGGAATCATCGTGCCATGCATTCACGAAGAGAACCATAATGCCAACTATGAAGAGATGAAGTAGGAAATACACGTCCATGTATCTGATCGTCAGTATCATAATTCATATCATGCCATGCTCCAATGGAAAAAAAATTTAAGAAAAGAGGAGGAAGATAACAAGAAATCAAAAAGCGCTTGGGTGATCAACTTCACCCGTTCACTCGCTCTCACCTATCAGTGCGGCGTCTGCGCAACCTCCCCAACGATCCGAACATGTGCGCCCGGAAACAGACCCGTGCGACCGGCATAGCAGCCCCAGAACCAGTCGTCGTTGATATTTTCCGCCTCAGTGATCTCCGCGCCTCGGGGGAAGACTAGCTCATCCTCGACCTCTTCCTCGGGGTACCAGGACCACAAAGCATGAGCAATGAGACCGACGCCACCGTTGGGCGGGAAACGGCGAAACGATGACGCGTGTTGGGAGACGGGGCTGCCAGAAGAAGTATTGGAGAGCTCCGAGGTCGAGACAGCATGATGGGAGTGGTTTGAGAGGGGGACAGCGGTGCGGAGACGGGAGGCCTTCTTGCGACGCTCGGGCCCCTCCTTCCAGCTCCAGTCTCCAGACCCAACTTCCGGAGACGCGACAGGTCCGCCGCTGGCTGGGGAGGAGGACGGGGGGAGCGCGCGACGTGTTCGTCCTTGAGGGCGCGGCCGCCGACCAGGTCGCGTACGATGACGCGGCGCTGGCCGTCGTGGTGGTCCTCGAAGCCGACGATGATCATGCGGTGGCCGGCCAGGCAGCGGCGCCAGCCGTTGTGGCCGTTTTCCTTGCTGATCTTGCATGTTGCGACGAGCTTGAGGTAGCAGTTGGTGCACACGTCGTAGTCGCCGCTGTTGCATTCCAGACAGTGGAATCGGGTCACCGACGCCGGGATCGGGTATGTGCAGATGTCGCAGTTGGTGGAAAAGGAGAGAATCTTGTAGCTCTCGGTATCCGGCAAGATAGTCGGAGTGTTTGTCGGGTCGGCAGGGGCAACAGTGGCCGATGAGAATGGCACTTGAGCAATACGCCGGATTGGCAGCAATGGGTGGGTACAGCAACGTCCTTGATTTACACAATGGTTGCAAAATCCCCAGTCGCCCTCGTTGCATTGACCGCATTTCCAATAGCATTCGTTCGCTGAGGACAGACAGATGTCGCAAAATAGCCCGGCTTGCAAGCGGCGAGCTGGATTGTCGCTGGTCATTTGTCTTTCGCCGCTATTCGTCTGCCGGGCTGTGTCGGGAGGGCGGTCATATCTGATTGACCAAAGGATATGGCCAGACTCGTGAATCTGCGGCGGACGGTGGTTTGACGACGCGAGTATCCATTCAAGGGTTGCCCGGGCAGATGTACTAAAGCCATTCCACTGTAAACAGCCTCGTCCTGACCGGTAGCATCGCAGACAGAGATGGAAATTCCCCTCTTTGCACTGTGGACACCTCTTGTGTAGCTCGTACTGGATGTTCATCTTCCCACATCGACCACATGAATGAGATGGTTCTGTGAATTGCACAGTAGGTGACTGAGGCGCGTTGGATCGCGATGAGGATGGCCTGGACCGCCTTTCGGCTCTTCCTGGAACCAATGGCGAGGACAAGGATGAAGCGGGATGATCTGTCGGGGTGGAATTGTGCGATGCATTTAGCATTGGCGAGACGACGGAGGTCGGAGAGTTGTTTGCTGACTGGCTGGTGACCCGTCTTGAAGAGCTCTGCTCTCGCCCGCCGCCCATCCACACATCAGATATGTTCTGTTCGGATTCGGTTGCTCGCCTTGGCCGAACAGTCGATGAATCTGATCTAACGCGGCCCGTCTGGGAGCTGCGAGAACGCTCGGTGGTCATGTCACTGGAGGACCGAGCGGCGGGCCTCAGCGCGTCTTCAGATACGGACGCCTGGTTTGACACTGGCGATGTCCGGTGTCGCCCACTGGCTTGTTCCGAGTTACGTCGCTGGTGAATCGAATGACCTGGGCGCTGTGGAGGTGCAGGTGTGTCGAATAGATGTGGACGGGAGACAGGTGGTCGTCTACTTCCTTGCTCTCGAGCGCTCGGGGTTACCTCCGTAGATCTTCGGGCCGACTGCGACCTTGCCTGTTGTCGCTCAGGCGATTGTCTCCTCTCTTGCCCTTGGCGAGAGTGTGATCGTTGCAAGTGTCTCCGGCGATAGGCATCGGCGATCCGTTCAGTAAGCTCTTCCTCTTGTGCGGTGCCCAGATTGTCCAAGTCAATATCATCCAATAGCCCGTCCTCCACGATCTGCCGCAAGATCTCTTCCTCCATCGTTTCCGCATCGGAGAGGCTGAGCAATGACCTGAGACTGGATTGGTGCTCGATACGTCGAGTTCGCTCGTCACCGTGGGGCCGTGCAGCATGCGGTCGTATTGCGTCGTCCTCTCGCCGGCGGCGGGACCGACCATCGTCCGTTTGTCGCTCGGGCTGGCTGTTCCTCTCACGAGCCCTTGACTGTTGTCCTGTTCGACGATTCTCACGCCTCGCCTGTGCCCGACTCTCTCGAAGACTCAGCTCCCGAACTTCCTCCAGCAGCCGTCGATCATCGTCATCCTCATCTCCTGCGTTGTCGTCCGGTGCGGGGGCCGCCGGGAACACCGAGTCTCCGGGGTTGTATCGCTGAGCAATCTCTTCCTTCTCAGCCACCGATTTCACCCGGTCGGGATGCGCCACCAGGATCATGTCCAGCAAGGTTGTCACCGTCGCATTTGGCCGAGTGCCGCGCACTTCAGCTCGGCAGGAAGGGCAGGTGAAGCGAGGTGAAGAGCCGGACGACCGGCGCGATCCTTGGGCCTTAAACCATTCTGCGAGACAAGAACCACAGAAGGTGTGCAAGCAGTCGAGTAGGGTCAAGGGTTGATAAAGGAGCTCGGTGCAGATCTAAGAGAGAAGCGATGGGTGATGGGTGTTAGGCAAGGGGCGAAGGAATGGAATCGTCAAAGGCTTCTGGAAACGAGTTCATACATACCGAGCACACCAACTCTTTTTCCAAGTCGGCCAGGCCAGGACCTTGACGAGACATGGGCAGATGAGGTTGGAAGCGAGTGAAGTGGAAAGTAAACAGAACCGGTCAAGAGATGCACCCATGGATCGGGTGGTGGGAGAGATCTTATCGTGTGATCCAGCTCCACACCACCTCAGCAGCCCTACCTACCCGTGGTCAGAGTATACCGACTTTGATACCACTTCTGGGACACTTGCTTCTACCTAACCGCAAATTATGCCATATGATTCAGGTCGTCGGAGTTTTCCGTTTACTTGAGGTAAGGTCTATGGTGACGCAAGGCTGTGTTGCTGCTTTCTGCGATGCCTTGTCCACTGTTGTATCAACTGCCCAAGAAAAAAAAACTTGTCTACGAAATACATACATGAATGGTTTTTGCTTTGCTTTGCTTTTCTTTTCTTTTCTTTTTATTTTTGTATTACTGGGCATGTTCATCTATCACTTATAAAAAAAAGTTGTATGTGGGCTAGGTCCTTGTTTATCGAATGGCTAGTATATAGATATTTAAAGATCTAAAGCTAACCGGCCAACTGGGTTGTAAGAGAGCGACTATCCTTCTCAGATGGAAGTTCAAGCAAAGACCTGACTGGCCTGGCTTTAAGCTAGATATTATCATGGCATCAAGTAGAGTATTTGGAAATTTGGAAAGCTTTTTGTAAAGGGCTCTTCTGCACTGCACTTTTTTTTTGACAAATGCTTTCTAGCGGGAGTCTTTTGATTAGTATAGTTGTAGATCACCTCGGGTCTAACAATCTCTCTACGATGGCGATTATTGGAATAGTCCTCCGTCTGGTGGTTTATTGTTTTCATAGCTTGATCCTTCTTTTGTTGAACCGGTCCCCGTTTCACGAATTTCCTGCTAGTAGCCCAAAGTAGTATTGAAAATAGAAGTTGATGCCCGTTTAATGCTGTCCGAAGTTCTCCCTTCTGCCAATTGTGACTTCGACCCCCTTTGTATACGTGAAAAATCCATTTTTTATAGACCACTCCTTTTCCGGATTTATGAGCTCAAACTAGAATTACACATATCAGTATACTTCTGAACAGACAATTCAATCAATGATAAACAAAGAAAAATAAAAACTCACCTTGAACCTGGTCAGTAGTTCAGGGATGACCTTGTACATCTCCAGATACGAGATGTTTTTCCCAAGGCAGACTCGCGAGCCGGCTCCAAACTGATGAAAGAAGATATCAGTATCTACAGGGGCATAAACGAGCCCACAGGTAAGGCAGAGCTGGGTTGCCGAAGAACTGACCGCAAATAGTGCCCGTTCCATTTCTTTCCTCTGGTCTTCGGTGGCTTCAATCCACCGTCCCGGCCTCCAGAGATCAGCGTCTGTTTCATACACTTTCTGATCTCTGTGTACCACCCAAGCGTTTATTCCGAGCACTGTTCCACCTTGAAAATACCTGCCACACAGCTCGATCCCTTCCGCCGGGACCACACGCTCCAACGGAATTCCTATAGCTGGGGTCATTCTCAAGGCTTCCTTAATACAGCAGTCGAGGTAGGGGAGCTTGTGTGCGATATCCCAGGGAATTGGCGACGGAAGGTTGGCATTTTCGAGTTCTGTGAGCAAGGTTTCCAGGGAGCTTGGATTCTTCAAGAGGTGATATATCACCGAGGTCAGGGTAATTGCGGTGGAATCGGAACCGGCCTGAACGTTTTGCTGGCACCAAGATATAATCCAACTATGATAGCTGATGTCAGTAGAGAGGTCAAAGGTCCACAAGGGGTACAATTGGCGGGGAGCTCACGAATCAGGGATCTTTGACTGACTATCCTGAATATCCAGAAACCGGGATAGAAAGTCCCGCTCTTGACCTCTTTTCTCAGGGTAGTCCTGTCGCGCTTGCCTTCGCTCCTGGATGCGCTCAAGAGCAAACTCCAGGACAGGGGACACTTTTTGCTTGGAGAGAAGGCCCGAGACAGCGCCAACCAGCGGGTTCTTATGCAATAGCTTATCCAGCCAGGGCATTTGGCCGGTCTATCAGTTCAATCGGTCTCGTCAGCAGATTGATTTTCTTTCAAATGGATTAAATCCGGGGCAGGGCTACACTCACCGCCGCGACATACCAAAACCGCCTCTCTATGGTTTCAAGAATCGCATCCACATCCTCCTCCCTCTGCAAAAACCCCAACCGTTTTCCAAATGTAATCTCCATAATCACATCCGTCGCGAACCAATGTAGCCACGTGCCGAGGTCAAAGGCTTTTCCTTCATCCGCCATCTTTTCGAGCTTGCTGAAAAACAGAGACTCGGTGCTCTCCACCAGTGGCTCGTAATTCTTGAGATTGGTCATGGCGTATACCTGCGCAATGGGACGCTTCATGATCTCGTGAACAGATTCGTCGCGCGTGGAGAAGATGGTCGGAACAACCTTGCCATGGGCTACATTTCCCATTACGGGGTAAAACGCTGATTTGGGGTAGCGAGTGCGAATATTATACAGGATTGGAATGGCCGCGGGAGAGCCAACAGAGACGGTGTTCGGCCCGAGACGAACCAACGATCCATAGCGCCGATGAAGGCGGATGTGATGCTCGTGGGCAGATCCGGTACGAACCAGCAAGAGCCGGTGCAGGTCAGTGAATTTGGCAAGAAATGGGCCAGGGATGAGGCGGATATCGGACCGAAATAGCGGAAAGAGGACGAGATGGTACAAGAGATAAAAAATGAGGGGGATGCTGAGGCTCACAAAGAGTGGGAGAAGTTCGAAGCCGACATAAGTGTGAAATGACTTCATTCTCCTTTCCAGATTTATTCGTGGAATGTCTTCCACTCGAGCTGCAATCTAGTGCGTGTCAATAAAGAGAGGGCTTTTGCTTAGGGCAGAGCGGGGGGACGCCCGTATATTTAACCACGCAGCCCACCAGTCACCAATGCCCCTATTTCCGATTTTTCCAGTTGTAAGTGGCTCCGGGCAAGTGGGTTACATACCCACTGTCGATCCTTGGTCTCTTTGGCAGGAGTTCCTTTCGAGGGGGATTGATTCGCCTACATACCTGCACTAATATTCCTCTATACGCATAGACTAGTGAATTAGCCCCTTCCCAGAATCCGTGTTTACTCTGGATATGTTTTGCATTCTTGAAACCTGATAAAGGATGATTTCATTACTCCCAAAAAGATCTCAAAAGATCAATTGAGCAGAGAAAGGCGAAGCGAGAGGTGACAAAAGTGAGAAGAAAAGATGAAGTATACATCATGGCACGTTGCGTTCTTTGGTGCAACAGCCCAACAACCCGACATTTATATGGAAAGGCAGGGTAAATACAGGGTAAAAAAAGACCAAGAAGTAAAGTACAATTGGGAATAGGAAATGACAAATCAAACATTGAAGATAGAAGAATATTACACAGCACAAGCCCGTGTGTTGTGTATAGGACGGGTCAATGAGACCCATGCATGCTGCTTGAAGCAGATTCAAAGGCCTACGCGTTCTCCAAATTCTCATGGAGGAAGTCGTGCGCGGACTGGAAGGTCTTATCGGCGGAGTGGTGGAGGTTCAGACAGTGGCCGGTGTTAGGGATGAGGCTGTACGAGAACTTCTGGGCATTGGGGAAGAGAGGAGCAGTGTTTCCAGGCGCAGTATTGGGGCCTCGAACACACTTCGGACCAGGGGAGCAAAAGGCTGCGTCGAATTCCCCATCGATGATATGGACTGGGCCGGCGTAGGTTGTTTTGGTAGTTCCCGCGAGAATACTCACCAGCTCACCAGTTCCCACGGCGTCTCGGTTATTGAAGTTGTACTCTTCAATTTTGGGGTCGAAACTCCCATCGGGACCATAGAAGGCGTCTCGCACAAACTTTCGGATCGTCAGAGCGAGATAGAGAGGGTTATAGTCCGCGAACCGGTGCGGAAGCGCAATTGCGGCCGGAAGAAGATTAGCTGCCAGAATCTTGGGGAAATTCTCGACAAAGTTGGCGCTCCAACCCGTCAAGATTACGGCGTCATAATCCTGCGGGTGCAGCTGCGTCGACCTCATGCCGATGAGGGAGCCCATCGAGTGGCCAACATAAGCAACCTTGGAAAACCTCTTACCAATCTTTCCATTTCGGAGTTGAAGCACAATCTGATGAAGAACCTCGGCCTCTAGACTTGTCTGAATATCCAACAGAGGATCAGGGTGACTTGAATTCCCAGATCCTATGCGATCAATTGCAAGGGCTGCATAGCCCTTGTCGGTGGCAAACCGAGTCCAATCGTACGGCATTGCCTGGTCTTCTGGGAGTCCCAGTCCAGTCCAGTAGAGCTTGTTATAGGTTGCTCCATGGGCCAAAAGTTGGACGGCATTGGCTTCGTTGTACACCTTCGGCTCACAGAAGATTGCACTGATGTTGAATGTGTCTCCAACCGGAATTAAGGGCCATACACGACCGACATCGCCTACTCCCGCGTTGAGCAAGTCATCGACAAAGTTTGGGTTCTTGGGGTTGAGATTGGGTAAAACAATATCGTCGGCGTGAGAGGAGGCGGTCACGCTCAAGGTAATGTCAGAGCATTTGGAAGCGGCATGAGTGAGAAGAGGAAAGATCAAGCTCGGCATCAGCCAAAGGAGCTTGTGGACAGTCATCATGGTAGGTAAGAATGACTCAGTGAAAGAAGCCGAAACGAAAATGTAAAAATGTACAGCTGCAAATTTGACACACCGGCAGGGAGAAATCAAAGAGCGACAAAGCCAGGGGCAATAAAATGAGTGACTTGAAGGGCAAAAAACAGGCATTAGGGATACAAACAGCTCTTATATACGGTTTCTGCCCTCCACCACTTCGCTACTGGCTGGACCGAAGAGAACCTCACCTGTCAAGCGGCTTTCAAATTAGGATCATCCCCTCGAAGCATTCACGAGATGCCGTCGACAGGCTGGGCAAATCCTCATGTGTGGTGTGGAGCAAGAGGACGTGAAGAGAAAATCCCCGAGCGTTTCGTTGCCAAGTTTGAGTTCCACGGGCGTTTGGGGAGAAGCCAGCATGCCGTTTCTGGTGGGTCGAGGACCTGTCAAATTTCATAGCGCCAATCATGGACCACTTCTAATCCATTCCTCTACACGACAGGATCCTGTGGCCCCAAGAATAGGCGTGATGGAGAAGAGCTACCAGGCCGCTCCGTGTGGGTCAACGACCTGTCACGGGCTCATCCATGCCGATCATTGTAACGAAGCCCTCCCAAGCGACGTCGAAGGATCTCACCGTTGGACTAGTGCCTTTGTGAATAGGGCCGGGGATGTTCCCGGCCCGCAGATCCTTATTTGGCTTCTGAAGTGGACGTTGAACTCTGCAGAGCCGGCCCTCGATGCTGGATTTTCAGGAGGTGAGCCGGTGGCATCTCGTGTGTTGCTATATCTGCCCTTTCCACGCCCACCTCCCCTTTGCCAGATCCAACCCTCATCTTCTTCCTACTCTCGGAACGACGCTGGCGAGTCCGAGCCATGGAGCTTCCACCCCCGCCTCCCGGCCTTGATATCTACGAGGACAACACCTCGCGTGTCATTGCTTCGGTGCTTGCGCCGGCTATTATAGCTGTTATAGCGGTAGGCTTACGAATCTGGGCGCGTTATGTGTCAAAAGCCAAGTTCTACTGGGATGACTATCTGATCATAGTCGCGTTGGTAAGACGCCAAGTTTGATTCATAGCCGAATGCTGGCGAGATAGCTAACGTTCTCGAACAGGTCTTCTCGAGCGGCAATTGTGTTCTCAACATTTTGAGTAGGTCCAATTACCGAAGCTTCTCGAGCCACAAAAGCTAACCCGGGTTTAAAGTGGCTAAACTCGGCGGAATGGGTAAACATATTTGGAATCCATCTGTCGACCTAGGGGTGATATGGCAAGTAAGTTGACCTTGTCATTGATCCCAAGTGCTGAATTCCCAATGTATTAACCTGTTTGCCCACCAGCTTGTCTTTGCCATGGAATTTGTCTACAGCTGTACAATTCCCGCCATTAAGATGTCGGTGATTATGTTCTATCATCGCATCTTCCCGATCCAGCGCTTTACCTACGTCCTCTATTTCTGCTCCTTCCTCGCACTAGGCTGGTTCTTCGGTGTGATGGTTGTGAACCTGGTCCAGTGCCATCCAATCTCATACTTCTGGAAGAAATACGAAGACCCAACGGCCAAAGGCACATGCATTGATGTCGAAGCTTACTTCATGGGCAATGGTATTGCGGAGGCTGTCACCGACTGGATTATCCTCGCTGTTCCATTCCATCGAGTTTGGAAACTCAACATGCCTACCCCTCAAAAGCTGGCTGTGCTAGGCATCTTCGGACTTGGAGCCTTGTATGTTTTTCCTGCTTCGAGTGGTTGATATCGAAGATGATACTGACCTGGGCATAGTGCTTGCATTGCGGGTGCGCTTCGCTGCTATGCCGTCGAGATTATGACAGAGAGCTTGGATATCCCGTGGAACTTTGGCCGTGGATTCATCTGGAGCTCGATTGAACCTTCTCTGGGAATTATATCCGCCTGTCTACCGACCCTTCGACCCCTTTTCCGCTATCTTTACCCGACCGGCTTTGCCTCCAGCCAGAAGCCAAGTGACTTTTATCGCCTGCAAGATCGGGAAAACTTCCGTTCCGGTAATGATGGAGTTGCTCCGAATAATGCTGTTCGAAAAGGTTCTGAGGACTCTGAAGCTCGCCTACAGCCCAAGAATGATGCTATTATGGTTCGACAAGATTCCATTTGGTCATCCAAGCAAAGCCATAGCTAGAATATCGCAAAATATATATTTGAGAGTTATGTCGCCCGATAGGCGCCAAAAAATGCAGAACGTAGCTATGGTAGAAATACAACTTCTACACTCCGCCTATAGCTACGTATTATAGCGTAAGCTTTAGTCCTACAAAAGAAGGAGTGAAATTGAAGAGAGGCTCTAGAAAATCCAGGTACTCGGCCAAACCTAGCCATTTTATACGATTCAGTATTCTCATATTCCATGAAAATGGTCAAGATCTTACAAGATTCTGTGAACGCCCGTAGAAGCCAGACGAAAACTGTCAAGATAGTATCGATTGGCCATTGCAGGGAGACCGGGAGTCGGCCGAAGCAGAGCGATTCTGCACTATCAGAGGCTCTTATTTTAGCCCACAGCCTCCTCTAGATCGCTTAGTCTATTTTCTTCAGGCATCACTATGTTCGATCTATATATCATCCAGTAACATGTGCTGTTTCTAAACAAGGGTCAGCACTAACGAATCCCTGCACAGTGAGTGGAGTCCGGCGTCCAGTCAGGGATCTAAGCCAAATCTTACGATAATCTAACTGACCAGGAAGGTGTTTGCGACATGGAAACAAGGGTTCAGGCTGAGCGTGATTTAACATTGGGGGCTATGCTTTACTCCGTTAGTGAGATGTTCAGATTCAATTGAGCCGCACTATGTAAGCATGTCATGCAGCTTTAAATGACCTAACACAATAAAATATTCCAGGCAGACTCGGGATAAAACAAAGAGCTACTATATATCTTTATATGCGCTTCCTATATTGATGACAAAACGCATTGAGTCCGATCAGTCTGACGAAATTTTGGGGACGGTTGCTTTGCCTCGAGCTAGATGGAACAGTAGAGTTGCAGCGTGCTCAATGATAGCTCAGCAGAACTGGAAATGACTCAAATCTCATCAGGTCTACCCTCATTCCCGCCTGATGCTTGAAGCAGGTTACCAATCAACCGGGAGAATGGGGCTCGTCAACCCTAAGTCAATCAAGGCCTCCCGCGCTAAGGTCCAGCGAACGGGGGCCAAAAAGGGAAGATTTGCAAGTTGTCTCGATATGTCTATCACTGAGCTGATGCATTACAATACTATTGTTTAGTATTATTGCTGTTTATCTACTTTCTGTATGTCTTAGTCGAGAGGAAAATAGACCTCGCCACCCAGGGATACCAATATACTCATCCAGGGGGGCCTTTCTAACAAATAACCAAGATACTTAAGAAAGGAGAAACATGAATTTCTGTTTTATATGATTGCATTGTATACACCGAATGTGGATATCAGACATTGAAACTCGATATAGACCTAGCTCTACGTTGCATCAGTGAGGTATCGGAGATAAACAAGCTCGGGCCTACCTATAGACATGCGTGAGCAGGACAAGCATTTTGAGCTATTTCTTGGAAAATCTTGCCTTTCTTGGCAGGTCAGTTTGGAGACTAGAGTTCCAGCCTCACTGTAGGGTTACTCCTGGGCTCTGGTATTGGCTGTCCCGAGTGGAAACGAAATGAACCGCAGTAAATATGACATGAGAAACATGTCTCTTCTTGGTAACATTTAGAAAGGAGGCTATAGGGGGTGGTAGACCTAAAATCAGAGGTATATAAGTAGGAATGTATCCGGACGAGCAGCTTGTAGGTTGTGTTTTTCTCTAGATCATACTCTTTATCATACTCTTTCTTCCCATTCTTCCCATTCTTTTCTTTTCTTTTCTTTTTTTCTTTTCTTTTCTTTTTTTCTTTTCTTTTTTTTTTTGGAAAAAAAAGAATTTCCAGGCTCTTACAATGCCTCGACCTATTTCTCTATTGCTTTTGGCAGCTTGTCTTGCCTTTCCCCCTTCCACTACCTCGCCGGTGCAGCCGATACTTCTGGATTCCTGACAGTGGTCTCGCTGGACAAGAAAGGCTCAGCCCAGGATCCCATTTCCACAGTGAAGACCGAGGGCCCAACCAATGTGATAGTGGAGCGAAATCCGCAGGATTCTATTTCCACCACAAAAACCGAAGACCCGATCCCTATCTCTACTAAAAAAACCGAGGACCCAACCGACGTGGTAGTCGAGCGAAACGCCCAGCCTGACTATATCCCAACACCCACTGTCTTCGCTTTATCTGGAGGACCTACGGGTACCCCCGTCAGCTCTGGCGAGAGCCAGGCTCTAGATAAGCGAGATACCAAAACGGCCTGCACACCAAAGAACCCCAAGGGCCACACCACCAAGCCCCCGGAGCCAACCAAGGGCCCACGGATCGACTGCAAATTGCTCTTCGCCGACCCAAACCAGGGCAGAAACCACGCCGAGTGTCTCTGCGACGGCAGCACCTGGCCTGTTCTCCCCGTCTCGACGGGCGAGCAGTCCGATAGCTGCGCGTACTCCACGACCCCGGCGCACATAACCAACCCCAACCCTTCTTCGGAGCTCCTGACGAGAACCTGGACCTCGCAGTGCCAGGCGTGCACGGAGGTCGGGGGGTTGTATAATGATAATAATCCTGTGCACTGTACCAAGGTGCCTTCGTGTACAACGACCAAGCCGGCCAAGCCGGCCGAGCCGACCATGAGGGTCACGTTCGCGAACGATACGATCCCGATCGGGGATTGGAACAATGCCAACCAGGGCGCTGACCTGCGGAAAAAGCTCTATGATGGGTTTACTGGAGATGACGGGCCTTGCACTGGCTCGATATCTTGTGACAGTAGCAAGGATCTGGTTTTTGACGATATCCCGGCTGTTGGGGGCGGCGGCGTGGAGTATCTCAAGCTCACCTTTAATGTGCAGGAAAGCAGCTTTGTGGATGCGTCTGAGTTGCATAAGATGCTGGTGGCAGGGATTGGGACCTGGCAGCATGCCGCGTCGAAAAGAAGTGCGAGGAAGTCGAGTATAAAAGCGAGCCGGATCAGACGGAGTCGGGCTGTGGCTCGAGTCCTGTTAAGCGGGATTTACAGCCATGGTTCAAGAAGAGAACGCCCATTTGTGAGATGTGTAATCCTCCGCAGGAGGAATGCACTTACCATGCTACCATCTGTTCGGCGCCAAAACAGTTTCGTAAGTATTTACTATGCCTGCAGGCTCTATGCTTGTCACTCTTTGCTTGATTCTTGAATTCTTTTACTGACATTTCTCTAGATGTTGCCAGGGCTGCCAACGGTGATCCATATGCCCAGTATCTAGACGTGGAAGTGACTGCCGAACTGGAAGGAATGTCAGGAATGATCGAGTTTGAATGCGAGATGTTTGCCGAGGCGGTCGAGGGCACCGTCATTGTTGTTACGACTTTCTTTCCTGAGGCAGCTGCGGTTGCTGGGGAGGCATCCGTGGCCGATGCGGACTTTGTGGCTTTGTGCCAGAAGATGAGTGGTGGTTGAGAAGACGTCTAATGAATTTGGGATCTCGATATACTTTCCTTTCTTTTCTGCTTAACGTACTTGAGATTTGTGATTGCATGCTTGATATGGGAGTGAGGGATTTAATTATAGAATGATGAATTGTTGTTATATAGTGTGTTGGTGCTGTATACTACTAAATTCTGTGTTGAATATCCGAGACGATCTGCTATACGATCTCGTAGGCTTTTTAGTTGACTAGGCTATGCGATCTGAGAGTAAAAACGCAATTGAACCCCCCCCCTCCAATTAAATGTAGAGGAAGCTACAGGAAGACATAAGGAATTACTAGGAGTATTCGATGATATTTCAACGCACGCTCTATAATATTTGCAAGTATGTAGACATGTCATTAAGCTATTTTCAGGCAATAGAAAGGCTAGTACCAATTCCAATCCTTATTCGTAGACACATCAATGGTACTCTATATAGCAGTCTAACTGTCGATTCTGTTTGCCGTTAGGAAACCTGCAACCTGAAAAAGCGAGAAGGGGACAGAGAAACATACCGGAAGTGAATCAGACATGTCTCCATTGATCAATTCATCAGCCAATGCCACACCAGGTATGACCTTCGTGAACTCCTTGAAACCATCCCAAGCATCGCCATGATCCCAGCCACCCACAGAGCAATACGGCGGTTTCTTGTCCGTCTTGTCATCGGTGTCATCTTGGGAATTAAACACCAGGCCATTCAGATAGAAGACCAAATCCGTGCGGTCTCCAGCACCGGGGTTAGTAATGACAGGGTTCCCAATGCGCTTCTCGAACCAGCTGCGGCGCCGTTTCTCGCCGTCGTCCATTGCATCGACGGACTCGACAGGCTGGATGTTAATTGGGTCGTCGTCCCTGCCATCGACGTCGATTGTGACATTGTGGCCGTAGTGCGTTTTCACCGACATCGATTGATTGGCCACCACCTCGCCGGATGCATCCCTCATCATCGCTGCAATGTAGAGACTGTTCACCACGTTAGCGGTTTCGCGGGCTTCCCACACGTGCAGCGTGGCGGTGCCAGGCACCGGGTGCAGCGTGGACAGCGGCTTTGGGTCGTCGCAGCGGGTTATATATGCGCTGGCTACCATAGTGAGTTTGGACTCGGTTGCTGTTGCGCATGATTTGACCACGCTGTCACTGAAATCGGTGTATGTGTAGTCCGTGTGCGTGACTGGGGTTGTCTCTGCATTTGAGGAGACTTGGCTGGATGGGATAGTGGTGTAACCACACATATCATTTCCAGACAAGGTCGGGGCTGAGTAGGTGCTTGTTTTGGACTCGGTGCAGACACAGACGGGTTCTGGCAGATCCGGGTTGGCACTATGGGTTGTAAGTACGCGTTATTTTGGGAGCTCAAGGCTAGGAGTTTGAACTTACTCGGGAATACACCTGATAGGATAAGAAGGAGCGGTTGTCGTCGGGGGAGTTGTGGTCTTGCTGGCAGATGAAGGTGTGGGAAGGGCCGTGGGTGAGCTGTGTTGAGTCTTCGATGATGGGGTAGGCTCGGAAGTTTGCATGCTCGCCCCAGAGGTTTTAGAAGGCTTTGGTTTGGCAGTGCAGGTCTTGACGCGACTGGAAGAGCTGGAAGAGCTGGACGATTTGGAAGAGCTTCGTGAAGAGCTTCGTGAAGAGCTCTGGGTAGAAACCGGGTGGACAGTGAACGTTGTCATAGTCAAAGGTATATGAGGCGGTGCAGAAGAAGACGAGGATCTTGAAGAAGATTTTGAAGAAGATCTTAAGGAGGATGAGGAGGGTGTTGAAGAGGCTGGCTCAACAGTGAATGTCACAAAGGTCAATGGCAACACGGAAGGCTCAGGCGTCTTCGTGGTCGTAGTAGTAGAGTCCGAGACAGTGAGATCACACCCGGTAGTCGTGAGAGTCTCGGTAGAGGTGGTGCAAGACGTTGTCGTCGTCTGGGAATTGCTGATGGGCGTGCAAGTGACAAACTCGGTCGAGTACTTGGAAGTGGACGACTTGCACGATGAATCGCGGCTCGTGTTATCATCTTCCCCGTCCCCTTCCCCGTCCCCACCACCTCCACCGGGTGGGACGACGCCGGGCGTGTCGGTGATTGGATCACACGCGACCAGACATGGAATTTTGACCGGGTTGGAGAAACCCGGAAGGTTCTTGTAAACACCCGGCCTACTGATGCCCCAAAGTCCAATGCCCCCCACGACAGGAATGACCGTCTTGTGGCCATCCTCGGTTGTCGTTAGGAGAGTGTCGCTCGATGAGAGGCTCTGGGAGAGACTGCTTGTGTGGACACTAGCCGGGGGAGTGGTAAAGGTCATCTGCGAGGAGGATGAACTCGACGATGGAGGCGGAGCAGTGGGACCAGGGGTTCCTGTGGGTGGAGGGTTTGTGGGTGTTTTTGAAGGGCCAGGAGGCGTCGAAGAATCGCTGGGCTTGATTTGTGACGAAGATGACGCTGACGGAGGTGAGCCAGGCGGGCGGGTTGAGGTGGTAGACAGCCCGTTTGACGGCCCTGAGGGCCCTGATGGACCGTTTGATGGGCCCGACGGCGGGTTGGAGTGGTTGGAAGAACCAGGAGGCCTTGACGGCCCAGACGAACTGTTTGATGAGCCAGGTGGTGGCCTCGAAGGAGCCGGGGTATTCCCATGCTTGGATGATGGTGGGATATACGGCAAAGTAGGAGTGCCAGAAGAATTGATGGGCTTTGGGGTATTTGTATGCTTATTATGGCCCCCAGTTTGAGTGCGAGCTCGAGGTGATCCTGCAAAGAATTAGCCAAGAATATCTTCACCAAGGGGAATGAAGCCATACGAGTAGAACTCGAGTACCCAGAGCCAGAGTTGAGCAGACACACGGTCTGTCCTGCCAGTAGCAGCAACAAGAAACTAGGAACCACAAGCATGGCGACTGAGATACTGGTGGAAAGGAATGCAGTAGAGGTGGTGCGGGTCTGGTGCGATCTATATCTATAACCACCCGCTATCAGTGACACTCGATCGATGAACACCAAAATAGACCAGCCAAGATAGTCGCCAAGTCCCCAGCAGACACAGCCAGGTTAGGCTACCGAAACGAATTTCTATTCTATACCAGGACAAGATTCTCGGAACCATCCAGCGGAAGTTCACCGTCATCTGCGAGCCCTAACCCTCACTAGCGGTGGAGCCACTGACGTTTCCATCAAAAGCCCACAGGGGACGATGATGGGACGCCTGGACGCACGTTTCTTGGTTTTGCGCAGTAACTAGCGTGCAAGTGAGACATCTTCATGGGATTTAGCTGCACCCTGCAGGAACAGCAGCGTGGTCCTCAGGAACGAGCCCGCGTAGTGCTGATGAAATCGGCGGAAGCCGAGGGGAGGATCGGATTTTAGTTGAATAGAAGATGCGCTGACTGGGCCAAGACCGACACACCTCTCTTCACTCTCGTAAGCCGGCGTCTTTTAGGCCCAAGTGGGTGGCCCCATTTCAGGCCCCGTGAAGCCCTAACTTTGCCAACTTTCTGATCGGGGGGTGGTTTCGTCGAGTCCCCCAAGACTCCATATTTCCTCGTAAACTTATTTATTCCCTTTTGCTTGGCGGGTGAGATTGTCACTCTGCTATCTTGATGGGGCCGTTCAGTCCAGCGTGTGAATGGTGAGGAGGGAGGAAAACCCGGTGAAGCGCAGCACCCTGCTAATTTTAGCGACTAGTTCCGGCGACCAGCATGTTATTGGCATATCCCTATATAAACCGACTGTGGGCTCAAACAATATGTTTATTATAATTTTACAGTTTCGATGGAGTAGACTGCCCTCTACGTCTTAACTCGTTTCCGTGATGAATCTCAACACTGGGAACAGCAGGCTCCTTGCCTTGCTTTTCTTTTTTCTCTCCTACCTTACCATCTGCTCCTCGATACCAACCAAAACATCGGCGTGAGTTGACTCTTACTCTTTGGTTCCTAAAAGAAAGAAAAATCAATGTACTAACGTGATCCACGATCTAGCCACGCATCCCGAGATCTCGTCACAAAACGTGTAGATGCCCACTACAAGGAATTCATGGACGACGTCAAAAAAGCAGTCAACGTCGATCAAGATCGTGAGAAGTTTATGGCGTTTGGAGACAAACCCGCTATCCTCGCCAGTAAAGGCTTCGCGGAATGTATCGGGGCTGTCATCGCAAAGGGGAATTCAGCCATTGTTGCCCACTACACCGACTCGGATACAGGATTGAGCCAGGCTGAGGACAAGCTGGCCAGTTTGATCAACGAACACAAGCAGAGCCTGGAGGGGGGCCAGGCGTGGCTCTACGCTCATGTCAGGCCGTATAAGCCCGACGTGTACATCTCCGAGGACAACAATAAAAGGTTGGAAAAGGTTATCAAGGATAACACTGGAATCACTCCGGTCCGGGTCAAGTACATTGAGCCCGAGGATTTGATGGCGGATGAGCAAGGAGAGTTCAAAAAAGACGAGGATATGCCGAAGGAGCTGCTCCATGGTGCCATGATGGTGAAGCATTCAGGTCAGCCGAATGAGACGCCCAGAGTCATCTTTGTCAACCTCGATTGGCAGAGAGCGGCTAGTGAGGGGCGCTCCTAGGCGCGGAGTGCTTGTTTGTAATCAGTTGACGTCGAAGGGATCGTGAGGTTTCTCTGTTAAAATGACCTGTCTATGCAATGAGAGTTCACGATGCTATGTTGTTATATACAGCGTTCAATTTTCTTCCCAGTGTTCGAGAAAAGAGACCGCTTCTTGGCTTCCATATTCGCGCGCCCGGTTTGTGGCAGTGCGACCGAGTGTATCTGGGATATTCGCATCGATACCTCGCTCCAGAAGAAATTGCATACACGCAAGAGAGTTAGTCTCAGCGGCCGCATGTAGCGCCGTCCCTAACCCGTTGGACTGGCGGTCATTGAACATCTCAATGTTGTATTCAAACTCGCGCTGGTTGAGTAGGAAATCTTTCTCGTCGAGAAGCCATCGTAGAACCTCGACACGCGCCTCGCCTCCTTTGGCGGCGCGAATGCGCAAAATTGGCACCGTGATCAACAAGCAGCTGCAGGACTGGAAAGGTAGAATGTCGAGCGGCGTGGCTGAGAATGTCTAGTGTCTTGGATTTGTTGCGTGCATTCGGATCAGCCCCGTGCTCGAGACACCAGCGCACCCGATTCTCGTTGTTGACAATCTGTCTATTCAGGGTCAGTCACTAAATATCAGCTCCCTGAAAAAATCTAGACAAACCGAAGGATGGTGCATATGTTATTCTGAATATGCTGGAAGCACATCAAACGAGTTCGTCGCCATGGCCTTCTGTACTGCAACCGAGGTGATGGGACAGCCCCGCTGCTCAAGAAGAAATGTGACAATGTCGACCTGGTTGGCGCGTGATGCCGCGATCAATAACCGGTTGAAGATATACCAGCTGGTACTTATGCTCTTCTGGTTCTCTTGGGGCCGGTTCAGCTCGTCGAAGACTTCCAGCCATTCGACAACTGTAGGCTCGAACCACAGATAGTCCTTGCTGGTTGCTGGCACACCATCCGTCACTTCAATGTCCCACTTTGTTAACTGGGCGTGTAGCTGAGGGAGGTCGCCGTTGTGGGCGACTGTCTGCATCTCCCTGAAGAGGGTTTGCCGAGGGTGTTCATCGGACTGAGTAGTCTTGATGGGGTGGTGAAAGCAAGCAGTGAGGAAGATATCATTGCTTTGTGGAAGGTGATAGCCATGCGAGTGGATCGGTGGGGCAAGGGTAGCCTCACTCCACAACAGATCTAATTTTGTCTTAAGTCCACATATTGAGCCAGTACCCATGGGCAGTGAAGAAATGTCATAATTAGTGTTAGAAGATTTATCGATCTGCCGGTCAGACAAGTGGCGATCACCCAGACACTAAATAAGCACAAAGAGAGCGAGTCCAATGTTCATACAACCCCTTCCGGACTAAACGGGGCAGCAGTTTTAAAGAATAGCTTCAAAACCAGTTGTTTTTGAGGTGAAGTACCAGACTATGTACAAATTTCTAATTGATAAACACAGCCGGGTCATCTTAACAATAAAATACGATTGCTTCTTCGAGTCTTCCGTCCCCTCTTGCCCAATCGGCCCCCTGCGATGCAAGTCAGAATGGTTCGTAACACTGCACTCCACATGTAGAAACTTACGATATGCTGTCCAATCGAGTCCACCTCTTCATACTCATCATGCAATCCCTGTCTTTGCTCTTTGGTGATTGTATCTTCATCATAGGTTTCTGCGCGATCGAAATCCATCCAAATGACTCTGTCAGGGTCGTCCTTGATGATCATCATATTCCTGGGCATCGGATCACCGTGCCACACAAGGGCTTTGTGAATTTCAGCGATGCAAGAGACAAGGTTCTTCATCCGCTGTGGCGTATAGTTTCTTAGGTCGAGCATCTGAAGGTTTGGGATATATCTCAGGAAGATGGCACTAGGCAGATATTCATCTTCGAGAAATGGCTTCAAATGTGGCTGGCAGAGAGATGGGTCAAACTTTCTGATAGACCCCAAGAAGTAAGGGACGATGCCCTTCTCACATAGGCCTCGTTCTTTAAGTCGCATGTAGGCTGTCGATTCGAGAATATGGATATCCAGTTCGCGGTCAAGTGGTTCGTAATATTTTGGAGAACCTCGCCCATGATGCTAAAGATATTTCCGTGAGTATTAGTGAGCCCATGTTTGGAAGAGCATCATGGCACACATACAACCTTCATAACACATGTTAGGTCACGCACAGTAACCAAGAAGATATTCGAGTGCCGGGATTTAAAAAGCCGTTCCTTGAAGACAATCTCTGTCGGGTGAATATTTTCTAACTCCATATTGATTCAAGTAGATGCGAGAAAGAAACCACCTATAGATGATCGTGGTATTCTTGGACGGGGAGGAAGAGAAAGAGACAGAAAAAGAGAGATGCAACTGAGGACAATAACATAGTGTGTACATCACGTGATCATAGACAATCAATTTCTCAGCGCTTGAGACTCCAAAAAATAAACCCACATATTCGACAGGATGCGTTTGGAATGTGTGGATCGACAGAATCTTTCCTAGCCTTGAGTAGGATTTGTTGGACTCAATAAATAGATGAAACGCGGCGTTTCGCTCGAAGGAGCAAGAGAGGTAGGTAATCTGCATTCCACCCGTGACATCGATGTCTGCTGAAATCGTACTGAGTCATGGCCTGCGACTTGTCAACTCTGCCCAGGCAAAGTATTTAAACGATTTGCTTCGCCAAACCCTTTTGTTTTTGTTTTTATTCTTTGCAACCATCTCACTATTCACGCTCAGTGTCTGCCGAGTATCAGACTCATTTTTCACTATGGATATAGATTAAAGCATTACAGACGGCCATATATATATTAGTAGATAATAGAGCCTTTAAAATAAAGAAAAAGCTGGATAATAAGTCTCTAAAATCTACTATTTAACCCTATTTAACCTCTTAAAGCAACCTCTGAGTTCTGTGCCGGAAGTTCTCAGTAATATAGAGCCAGTATTTATAGATTGGGCTTGTCTAGTCTCTTCTCAGTTATTTTCCCGTGTTTAATGAATTCCTAGAACGACTGCACGATGTACACCTATACTATGGACACCCTTCTCCTATCTACTTATCCTGGCTTTCCTCTCGACGCCGCACTCGGACAACAGCGAGAACCCGCGTCAAAGTTGAAATCTACACCACTCCTTCTGTCTCATTGATACGCACCACGTACTTAACAGCAGAAGCCTTGCCCGCTCTGAGATCCTGCAACGCCTCTTCAAGTCCAGCCAACCCACCCGGGCGTACTTCGTACGGGTGTCCCGAGAACCAGCCTTGCGCCAAGCCACGACCGATAAATTGGAAGAGAGCAGCGCCAAACTCGTTATCCTCAACGGTCTTTCCTGCTGTGGGAGGCATGTGGACCGATCCTGCTATGGTTTGGCCTATGATGACTCCCTCGGGGGGCTGGTAGTCCCCGCTATGAGGAAACATGGTAGTTATCTCACCCGGCGAGGTCATGACCGCGTCGACGTTCTGATGACTTCCATGTTCGCCCACCGCATCATAGGCATAGTGGATGGATCGCCCACCGGCTGCTTCCTTGATCTTTGCCCGAATGACCTCGTCACCTTCACGATAGTCGATTATCGTGTCGCCTTTGTGGCGATCGATGAGAGTTTCGACGAAGGCGCTGCCTTTGCCGGCTACCGTGATCAGCGGGTGGATGTTAGAAAGCTGAGCTAATTTAATTGCAAAGGCTCCCACTGCAGTCGCGCCGCCATATACAATCAAAGGAAGAGGCTCAGTAGCTGGATTCCAAGGCAGAGGCAGCTTCAAGCGCTGATAAAGACCAAGGGCGGCTGTCATAGCAGCGAGCGGAATAGTGGCCGCCTCTAGCCGCGGGCCTATATTAGCCCTAATGAAAAACATTTGTTTTGAACCGTAAGTTGGCTCACCTTCAAAGCTAGTTCTCGCAGGAATATGAAAGGTCGTGTTCTCTGGCGCGATTGCATATTCGGCGTAGCTGCCGTGGGGCTTCATCACTTGATGGAATGCAGCGACCTTGTCGCCCTTGTGGAAGCCCACCACGCCCTCCCCCACTGCCTCAATGTATCCAGCAATATCATCTCCTTGGTTGGTAGGGGTCCTGTCTGCTGGCCACACGAGAGGAAGCTTCCAGTCCTTAGGGTTGGTGCCAGAGATGACCACACGAATAAGGACCTGTCCAACTTCAGGTACTGGAATATCGGTGTCTCGGATAGTCACTGAGATATTCTTGTCCACAAAGGCCTCTTTCATGATTGTGTTCTATGAAATTGGATTTAGGTTGAGTATACCTGGCGTAGCTTGGGGAGTACTTGACATAGAAAAAGAAAGTTCATACATCCGGATAAACATCGAATTTTATGTGTTAGGCATGCGTTATTTATATTTCTCAGTGGCATTAACCGGGGTTAACTGGGCGGCGATTACTTCTATCTCCGACCCCATTGGTTGCCTAAAGAGCACTTGTCAAGGTGGAGTGAAGACGAAAGACTACTACGAAGGAAGAAGAATTCATGAAACATTAACCTAAAAGTGAAATATACAAAGATTAAATATAGATTAGAAGTTAAACATATAAAAGATCAAAACAGCAAGGAACTAAAAGGACCAAAGCTAGAGATGAAAAGTCTTTTTCGCAAACACCAATATAGATAGAAGCTCTGGAAAAAAGCTATTCGTCGGTGATCATTCGAAGTACTTAGCAATGGCCTGGGAGCCATATATATATATATATATATATACTCAAAGTGTCATTATCTACGGATATATCTAGCCCTTAGTAAAGCTATCACCACACATGCAGCAAGAATGCAATTAGGGAAAAAGCGATATTTATTTAAGACAGAATATCTTTAGGTATTGAAATCTAGAAGGCGCTGTGATGATATTAATAGGCTTGCTCATCTGCTAAATGCCAAGACTTTGATACTCGATATAACCAAAGTGTACTCAATAGTAGTTGCCTTAGTTGACGAGTTGACGAATCTCTTTGCAGCGCAAGGTTGATAATCCCCACGAGTTGATTTCATATAGCCTAAAAGTTTATGAAACATACACCTAGATTATTAACGACTCTGATAAATACTCTCTCCCTATCCTAAACCCCAAATATTCGATAAAAAATCGATAAAAAATAGATAGGTAGGTCGGGTAGGTAGATAGAGAAGGTAATTTAGTTTTAGTATGGTAATACCAAGAAGTAATTTTTGATTAATTATAGCTAGCTAATCATAATACGCTTACATAAGCTTGCTCCACATTCCAAATTGTTCATCTGATCTGGGTTCTGTCAATACCCGTAATTATCCTGACACTTATTAATTGTCCCCCCGGCGGGGAGGAGGGCGGAACGATAATTCAACCGAATTAGCTACGGAAGGATTCCTTGTCAAAACCCACAAAACCCGAGGATGATATGAAAGCATACCGAGAGAGATGGATCAGAACTGTCATAAGAAGAGAAGCATCTTACCTAGGTATTTTCATTGCTCGTACCTTCTGAACAGAAGAGCAGTATCCACGCGATGTCAAAGACTATTGTGATAATTGGCGTTACTGGTATTCAAGTATGCATCCCCCCCCCCCGAAGTCAAATCCCTTGTAGAGGACCTAGACAGATGGTTACTGAATGATAATAGGGCTCATCGGTTGCCAACACCTTCCTACCGTTGCCAGAATGGCAAGTTCGCGGCATCACACGCAACACTGATAGTTTGGCTGCTCAGAACCTGGCCGACAAAGGAGTCGAAATGATCAAAGCTGACATCGACGATCCGCAATCACTGGTTCCGGCCTTTGAAGGCGCGGCCGTGATTTTTTCCAATACGGACTTTTTCACCCATTTGCAAGACGCGTTGGCATCGCCAGATCTAGGGCGCACTCCGGATGAAATCAGCGAATATGCATACAATCGCGAGGTCACCCAGGGCATCAAAATTGCGCAGGTGGCTGCTTCGCCCCTCGTTTTGAGGACCTTGGAACGCTTTGTCTACTCGTCCCTGTGTGATGTGCGCAAGTGGAGCCGGGGTAAGTACACAACTGTCCATCATTATAATTCCAAAACGGATACGATCCGGACTATTGAAGCCCAATTCCCGGAGCTGGCCGCGCGAATGAGCACCGTTCAGCTCGGGCACTATGCCACTATGTGGAAAGCGTTTCCATCGATGGCCCCGCAGAAACAACCCGATGGGAGCTTCTTGGTGATCAGGCAGGTCAGTGCGGGATTGAAATTCCCATTTGTGGTGGCACATCGCGATACAGGGTCATTTGTCAAGGCATTAGTCGATCTCCCGCCGAAGAAGGATCTTTTAGGCGTATCGCAGACTCTGACCTGGCCGGAATGGATGGCGATCTGGGGAGATGTTCTGGGGGTCCAAGCCGGGTTTCAGCAGGTGTCCAAGGATGATTTCTTTCGAGATGTGCCACAGGCGCTCAGAAAGGATCTTGAGGACACATACGACTTCATCGAGGAATTCGGATTTACTGGCGGCGATCCGGCCGTGCTGACCCCAGAAGAGGTGAGTTCCCCGTACCATAGGCTTTCACGCTTTGCATCATTCTGAATCAGAGAGACTAGCTGGACTTTCAAATTCCGTTGACATCGATGGAAGACTATATTCGCAGCGAGGACTGGTCGTCCGTTCTCAATGCCTAATCCCACGGAGAACGCTAGAGATCTCAATATCACCGGGCGCCACATGTCGCTCTGTATGGCATCTCTAGGATTGTTTCATGTTTTTCCGCTGTCAGCATATGCGAGGTTATCAGAGATACCTGCGGTTGCTATGAATGTATCTATTTGCGTTACTTACGGAAAGACCCGGCTCTGGAAACTATGAATACAGTCAACTCTCGCTTATAGCACACCGTACTATCCAATAGAATTTATATACTATAACTAAATGGTGCTACAGTAGAACCTCGCTGTCAGAAGCCTTGTGATTATGAATACCTCGTTTTAACGAGCGCTCCACTAGGTTTCAATACCTAAAGATAACCTGTCTTAAATAAATATCGCTTCTCCCCCAAATGCATTCTCGCTACCTTTCGTTTGGTGATAGCTTCACTAAGGATTAGATATATTCGTAGATAAGGACACTTTTGGTATATATATATATATTTAGTTCTTTGTGATTAGCCATACACTATTAGTTGCATCCATAACATAGCATATTATATTCATACTTCAATATTCACGGAAACCTCCTAGTAGTAAAGAAGCCTAGTGACTAACATTATTCATCTACTGCGAGCGCGGAGGTTCTTTAAACTGCTACAACCCCCCCCCCTGCGATAACGTGTATGCAGGCCCTATTAGCGCCATAGGCGAGGGTCATGTGTTTTGGACGATGTGGAGGCAGTTAGGTGATGCAGAGAGAGGCTTGCAGGTTGCTCGATAGTGTGGGGGTCCGGGGAGGGAGTGACTGCTTGTCCACTACTTGTACGACAGGGCGTGGTTATCTCTAACTATATCGAGGTTATCGCTATCTAGGTCCTAATTTGCAAATTTGACTCAAAAGGGCTTGTCAAGTATCGCTATTGATATAAGATCCTTTCTCCTTTGTAACAAGCATATTTATCATTAAGACGGAGATTCCAAGTCTACTCTATAGTAGAGTAGCCACGAAGTAGAAAGCTAACTAGTCAGGTGAAAACAAACATCCACTGATATTCCTCAACCCAAGGCCTAGGTGCTCAAGGAAGCACTTTCATTCGCTCATAGCTTATCGCAGATGCCAGCACAGCAAGTTAACCCCGCGATATTGAACAGGGAGCTACACGCAGTCACCGAGCGAAGACCCGATCTCCCGACCGTGGACATCCGAGCCCGAATGGCGTGCGTTTCATAAAAGAAGAAGAAGAAGAAAAAAAAAAAAAAAAAGATAGCTGGCGTCCCGGAATGATCCACGCGGGGAAGCTGTGAGTTGTGGAGGGACTTGCGCGGCCCCCCTGGTTCAGTTAGGGTTTGTTTATTAGCTGGCTGATGCGCTTTGAGTCCCTCTGGGCAAGCCCTGCCACTAGATGGGCTGGACAGCCATTGGCGCCAATCGCATCTAGCTACATACCAAGGCACAGCTAGCAAGATGAGGCATGCACAGTACAGCTTTGTCGAGGGAGTGAGGGGAGGGGTGAGCGCAGAGTCCTCGGAGATGGTGCGAACGAAAGAGCTCTTCACTCAAGGTTCAGCCACTGTAACGCCCTCGCTCTCCACGGGGCTTGCACAGAAGTTTGAAGTCTGAAGACACGGCTATTGTACGCGAAACCCTTGAAGCAGTGTAAAACTCACCGCTAGGACTAGCCGATCATCCTCTGAGTGGGTGAAGATATTCATCGCATGGGAGGGACATAGCCCACATATTGAGTTTCGTGTCTGGCAATGCTCTGAGGACCAGGTCAGTAGGGCCGACGCTCAGGGTCACCGAAAGCCAAGACGCCAAAACGCCCTCAATCTAGAATACTTGGAAGGTGCGCCTGGTCCAGGGCGCTTCGATGGCCGTTTGTTTCCGACCGGTAACGGGAGTGTGAGATGGTGCCATGGCCCGACGTGCCGAGTCAGGATCTTGTATTATTGCTCTGACACTGCGATAGTCGGAGACAAGAATGCAAAGAAGAAAAACAAAGGTTCTCGCCATCAGACGAAAAGCGCACGGAGCGTGCGAGGTTGTAAGGGGGTGTGGGAGGGCCAGCCAACGGGCGTAGTCGCCCTGCAGCAAGCGCATGGTCGTAAACTCTCTGCGATCGAGTTGATCATGTTTAATCTCTCTCTCTCTCTTTTTCCTTTCTGTTTTTTCCTGTTGGTACCTCGAAAGTACATGCTCATCCTGTTAATCTCTTGAGATCTTCCCAAAAACCGACCATCAAGTTTGCGCACGGAGATATCCAGGAAGAGAAATCCGGAGAGAGAGAGATCAGCACCATCCCGACCAGCCCTAGTTATGCACCCAGGGGCGCCGATCGCATGCCCGAGAGCATTTTGTGATCAGATGAACAACTCCACGGAAGTCTCGACTCGTGCCGACCCTGATCCACCCTGGTCGACTCGGCATTGCCGCTGAGAGAATGCACCGGAAAGCAAAGGGGTTTATGTAAAAAGAAACCCGATAAAAGACCCTCGGAGGATTATCACCAGTCAGGTCAAGTGGCAAAATAAAAAGTTTTCAGTTGCTTCCAACGTGGTCCGGGCGCGCTTGGACATTTTCTTTCATGGACTTTAGTCGAATGGGTCGAATTGCAGAGTTTTCGCTGAGACATGACTTGGGGATGATTTGGGGGCTGACGGGATGGTGGAACACAAGACAATGGTTCGGATGATGATAATTATGATCATTATTATTGAGTGTAGAAACACGGCACGGGGAGAGAATGGATGTACAGTCACACTTCATGGCCCCGGCGTTTCACAGTCAAAAGTCTCTCGGTAGACGCCTAGTGTGACCATAGGATTGTGGAAATAGACCCGATCATCAGGAAATCTTTTCTTGAACCAGATGAATCCACGGATAACTACTGTAGGTAAATCATATAGCGACAGTGCTAGTAGCTAGTGTAGGCAGTGCCAGGCAATGATTGCAAGATAGTCATAGTCTGATATTGCTGCACGAGCGACCGGGATGTTGAGGCCCAGAACTGAAAGCGACAAAAACCAAGGAAATGCTGGGGCTGTCAAAACGTATCTTGACGTCATACACTCGGAACGCGTGGAAGTAAAAAAACCTGGATATTTGGATGATATTTCTATCTCATTTGAAGAGTATTGAATAGTGGTTTTCCAACTTGATTGACAGGAATATTATTCTCAGAAATATGAGAAGTGTTCGGAACCATTGCCAGAATTATGAGAAAGCAATGGCACAACCTCGGAATCCCCAGTCGCCACCAGTGGAGACTGGAGTGCAGCTCGTAGATCCGAGTACAACCCACTTGGTCTGATACTTGAATACTTCAATACGTTAAATGCGATACCCCTCCAGGAGGTACATGTTCCTACATGCATGTCACGAAACTCCATCCTGAGGCACATATCTTAATCTCCCATCGTGTATCCAGAGAGTTAAAAGAATTTTATACTGTTATGTCCCACGACAGACGCGGGCAAGCGAACACCCCCGGTCGGAATAAAAAAAAACATCAAATGAAATCGAATAGAATATAAATCAATCCGAAGCATCAAAGAAGAAAGCTCAAACAAATAATAATCTCATAGACTACCTGGTTCCATGGAGCGCTTCCTGCGGGTTCAAGCGTCTCGTGCTCGCTCTGGAGTTCCCGGTATAACCCCCGGGGGATTGACAGAGTCCGTATCCCATCCCGGCCCACGGTGTAGGCCAGCAAGTCTGGGTGGGGGTAAAAAATGTGGATATCATGCTCCAGCACTTGCATTGCTGTGCGGGAGAGTCTGGAGAAACTAATCAAAAAAAAAATCAAGGAAATTGTATTGTAGAGAAATAGAGAAAAGACTGGGCAATTCGTAACCCAGTCTTCCAAGGTTGGATCGCGCAATCTGGGGGCCACGGGCCTCTAGGGCTGTGTTGATAAGGATAATCTGTGTACCGCATCCCGACTCCCCACGGCGCTGGAAAAAAAAAAAAAGAGGTTTCCTGATTGCGGGCGCATGTTCCATGGAAGCTTGGTCGTTTCTTTCCCTCATTTGATTTGGTGGCACCATGGCCATCAATTCTCTCGAGAGGGAACACAGGTTGAGGAAAGTCAAGGCCATGGAATTTTAGCGCCAGTGGCCTGGAAGTCTGTAGTCCGCTAGTGCATGGAGGGGCGTAGTCTTACAGGTAGAAATGCGAAATGCATGAGTAAATCATGCGAATGGGCCGGGAATCGGAACGGGCCCCTGAAAGGATTTCAATATCTATACTTCGGTGTAGAGATGGAGATGGATATAGGTCCTAGATATGTTAGATAAACCAGCAGACCTTGAAATCTTGATAGAATCATTGCATCCATCAAACAAATCCAGAGAAATGAAAAGAGAAGGAAAAAGGAAAAAGAAAAAAAAAAGAAAAAGTGGAAGATATCATATCTCCAGACCCACCCATGGGCTCAGTATACGGGGCACGCACTGGCCCGTAGTATCGAGCGGAGTCGATGCAAAGCAGACGCACCTAGTGAACGGTGTCTTTATTTACCTGTTCCACTTTTTTTTCTTTTTTCATTTTTCTTGCTGAAATCGTGCTAGTAGCAGAACCAGGAAAAAAGCTATAATTCCTGATTTATCTCCGGTTTCTCACCATCAAGGTTTTTTCTATTTCCTCTTCTCCTCTCCCTCTACTCAATCACTCGCCTTTGGGGATCCCTGGCTTATCCACTGCATCCCAACGGTCGCAATGGCTGTCTAATTCGCCCCCCACATCACGACTTATCGGGGACTTCTGAGGTACAGTGAGGTGATCTTGATCCCTCGCTGCGAGCTCCTCTTCTTCTTCCTCTTCTCTCTTCACAGTCGATTTTCTCCGATTTGTATATTCTTGTTGATTTTAATTTTTTTTTCTCATATCTTTTTTTTTTCTACTTGTATTTTTGCGACCACCCTTGTATTCCGCCGATAACATCCCCCCGGTTGATACTATCGCCAATCGCCACTCGATGTCCATACTCATACTCTAAACGGTAGGATCGATCAGCTCTCTTTTTCTTCCTTCTTTTCTCTCTTTTCTTTCTCTTCCATCCCACCCCTCGCCTCTGCTCATGTCAATTGACTCTGTCGTCTTCCCTCCCATTCCTTTCCTGACCAGTCTCTTCACTGGTGTCACTGTGCTGTGATACCCTTCATCTTTGCCCCCACTGGCCCGCACTTTCCTCTCGCCATCGACGTACCACCAGCTGCACCCATCCTGTGTCGTCGAATCCCTTTCTCCCTCTCCCTGGTCACCTGGATTTTGTCTAATGCATGGTTATGTCTTGTCGGCTTGATTTCTTGTCGGTTTCGGTTGCCCCCCCTCCCAAACCAGCTCATACTTACCACCATATCCGAAATTTAATAGGAGCGTTTACTGACGGAAGCTACCCCAGGAACTGCATTGTGCCCGTTTCCTTCAGCCTGCTGGCCACGGAATCCACTTTTATCTCTTCCCACCCCCCTTGTGTTGAGACCCACAAGTCGGCCGGATGCCATACACTGCGCCGTTGAAGCCGTTGCTCTCCGTGCAGCACATAGAATATTGTGGCCCCTGTCCTGAACCTCGTCCCGAGCGACCTGGTTTGGCTCGTTCATCGTCGGGGCGCCTCCAGAATTCCCGCTCCTACTCCTCCACCTCGTATGTCCGCCGCCACCGGAGGAGCCCATCCATCTGCAAATCAACCGACCATCCCGCTTCGGATCCCGTCTCGCGATTGTCCCCCTCCATTGATCCTCATGCCAGTCTTCGTCAATCTCCTCCACCTCTAAACAATGCTACGATTCCTCCCGGGGCGGTAATCTCGCCGCCCGAGTCTGCACCGAACTCGAGTGACGAGGAGTCGCCATATCAAACCGAAGGAATTACACCGGAGGAGCTCGAAGCTGCAGTAAGGTCGATCGAACAGGAAAAGGAAAGATCCCCGGAAAGAATGGACCCAGTCGAGCAGCTGGGAACCGAGGCCCCATCCTCATCAAGTGGGTCGCCACTAAAATTGGAGCCCAAGCCCACTCACTTGCCGCTGTCCAAAGGGGCGCGCAAGGTGGCCCACTCGCGGTCGGCCACCGAAACCGCCATTACATGGAAGCGCGAAGAGGCATTGACGAGTTCCCCCGAGGATAGCGATGTGGAACATTCTCCCAAGCCACCGATGGTTCGCAAGAAGTCCGGCGAGCTTGTCCGGCCTGCTCTCCGGCCCGCTTCCGCACGGCGGCGGCCGTCTAGTATGCCGGGGACCCCGGTCTATGCAAAGGCGGTACACTTTGATTCGCAGCTGGAACATATCCGCCATTTCTTGCAGCTGGATCGGCCTTTGGCAGTGAGCGCCGAAACATCTCCGGTTGATAGCCATGACGCCGATTGTGAGTTTCCATTCGGTCGAAACTTTGAGCAGCGTGCGCCGGAGTGGGAGTGGGAGGTTCGGCTGGCCAATTTCCCCAAGGATACGCCATCTCGCGCCACCCTTCCTGTTCGTCTGGAACGATTGTTCCTGTCGCCTGACAAAAAGACCTTGATTGGAAATGTGGCCGTGGCGAACCTCGCTTTCCAGAAGCATGTGGCAGCTCGTTTTACCTTTGACTATTGGAGAACGGTGTCGGAAGTGACCGCGTCATTCTGTCATGATATTCGTCGCAAGCAGGTCCACGATGGATACGACCGGTTTTCTTTTGAGATCAAACTGAATGACCACGCCTATCTCGAGCGCAAGACTATGTCTGTTTGTGTCCGGTACAGTGTGAATGGCCAGGAATTTTGGGACAACAACAACTCGATGAACTACCAGGTCGATTTCTTCAAATCTCCCAAGACGGCCCCGAGCAAGCCATCGGGCGGGTCGCGGCCCTCTGTTCCTCGCAGTCGCAGTTTCACGGGCTCTCACCTCTCGCGCCCACATTCCACGCCACCTCCGCCCTTCGACGATTTCCCGGAAACCGGTGGCAAGGTTGCATTTACTAACCCATTCGCCGCTGTCAATGGCGCACCCTTGGCCCGGGCATCGTCCGATGATATCGACACGATCGCTCCGCCAAAACCCCGGGAGAAGCCAAGTCCTCAGGCATTCGGGAACCGGTATGACTTTGGTGCATCTTTGTCTGCGGCCATGCGCACCAAGCCTCCGGTTGATCGGACTACCTTGACTGCCCGTGCGAGGTCTGGAAGGGCCCCGGAGGCTGATATCACCCAGGCATCCGAGACAAGCCCATCTATGGGGCTGCGTCCAACATCTCCAGTGAGCGATGACATCCGCGATGCAAGTCGTGTGGAAGATTTGAAGCCTTCCTCATTCGTGTCTAGCAAGCCGCGTCTCGAGTCTTCGGTGTACAAAGAGCTGGTCGATAAATACTGCTTTGTGGGTGCCTTGGCCACCTCGAGTCAGAACACTTCACTAACATGCTCACAGTATGGCTCCCCCAATGGTTCGAACCTGAAGCAGTCGAATGCGACGACAGGTGCAAGTGACAGAGGCCTTTCGAGGCAGTCTGCCTCAGGATCTCCCTCGCCACCTCTCTCCCCGCGCTCTCCTGCTCCTCTCGAACCACCTTCGGCTGAGCCAACTCGCGAACCCCGTCATTCGCCCATGTCGCCGCCTCCTCACAGCCCGCGGACTTCTCCTCGCACCTCCCCTTCACCAATGTCTTTCCGCTTTCCTTTCCATGATTTCATGAACGACTCCCAGTCGTCGACAGTCATTAGAGGGTGAGTCCCATAGATTGCTCTATGACCGCCATGGTGTCCGGTTGTTGTTCTCTTGAATCGGTCCCATTTTTCATACGCCCCCGTCGTTGACTGTTTTGTTGAAGAGGATTGGGTGTGTCTTGTGGGACGGGGGATTCTGGCGATTGTGCTGCACTCCCATTCGTTTCTCACCCACCTTATGTTGGGGCACTATGATTTCCATGCACACGATGAATTCCCATCTCTTCCCTTGATATCCCAATGGCCGACAGGCAACACCTGTGAGCGATCTGTCTTCTGCGATGCACAATAAACCGCGGAGCTTTCGTTCGACCAGGAGCTTGTGTTGTCGACTCCATTTATATCGGGAGCAATGATCGAAACTACGAATTTTCTTGAGTGCGACCATCACGGTTTTTAGTCTGTTGATTACGCATGATGACGCTACGAATATTTTGCTCCGCGTTTACTTCTCATTGAGGCATTTTCCATTCTTGCTGTCTGTCCCTCGGCAGACTTTTCTTTACCGAAAAAAAAGTTTTTTAGTCTCTCGCGCCTCTTCTCTTGTTCGTCCCATGTGCTTATCGACTCTTGTTTTGCGCTCAATTTCTTGCATGGTGTTCAGGTGTTTTTGATTTTCTTTTCCTATCCGGTTTGCTTTTGTTTAACGAGATCAACTGTCGTTGCAGAGGGAATATGTTGGCTGGAGCCGATACAGAGATTCGGATACATGATTGCCAGCTGTGCGTTGCCACGTACCTAGCTTTGACACGAGCACACGAATGAATGCGATCTGGGTTATGATGATATGTGCTGCAAGTAAACTTGGATACTAATTGACGTTGAGTTGGTAGATTGGCAGGTTGGTAGAATAGAGTATTAAAAGTATTTACTCCCCTATGCTGCCTATACCTCCGCAGCATCTTAGTGGGCCCGCCAATAGTGGCAATTTAGCGCGGTAGATCAAGCGGGCAAATGGGGTAGCTTTAAGGCTCCAAGGCACCACATGCCGGGTGGCTATCTTATCAACACGTGACTCCATCCATTATTGCACCACACTCGAAAATGCGGGCTGTCCCATGCCAGGCCGACACGCCTGAAACCTGCCCTTCATAACACCCTTTTTGCTCCCTCGCGGCCTGCCAATCACCGCCGCATTGCAGAATGGTTCATCTCCCCGCTTACCTAACTCCGCTTTTTTTTTTCTTTTTGCCCGCCTAGTCCATAATTCACGCGTAGTCAGCATTATTTAAGTACCCTGCCCGTCTGCCTGCTACCCGCTCCTTGTTCGTTTTTCTCTCCATTTTCTTTCATCCCCCTCATCGCCCGTCGACGCGTCTTCCATCAACGACAGACCGTCCACCTCCCATTTTTCATCAAGGACCTGCTCATTCATCTCAAATTTAATCACTGACATTATGTCTGGACGTAAGTCTATCATTGAATCCCCGCTTTTTACCTATTGTGGTGTCTATCTATTGTTATTCTGAGGGGCTGGTGATGCATCATGGGACGCCCCTGTTATCACATAAGTTATGCCTCAGGCATCAATGTTCCGCCTCACTAAGCCACCTTACCTGATTGGGAAGATATTCGGTCCTTCGTGACCTTATCGTGACCTCCACGTCACAAACCTCTTGTCTTCTTCCTTCGATATGCTACCACCACCATGTCGACCTATCCACTAACACATTATTCTGATAAATAGGTGGCAAAGGCGGAAAGGGCCTCGGCAAGGGCGGCGCCAAGCGTCACCGCAAGATCTTGCGCGACAACATCCAGGGTATCACCAAGCCCGCCATCCGCCGTCTCGCTCGTCGTGGCGGTGTCAAGCGTATCTCCGCCATGATCTATGAGGAGACTCGCGGTGTGCTCAAGACCTTCCTGGAGTCCGTCATCCGGGATGCTGTCACCTACACTGAGCACGCCAAGCGCAAGACCGTCACCTCGCTGGACGTTGTCTACGCTCTCAAGCGCCAGGGCCGTACCCTCTACGGTTTCGGTGGTTAGATTGTTTCACTTCTTGTTACAATTACACCGCCCTGGGGAACTTGTTTTCTCTCGAGAGCCGTGCTCTTGTCCTTCGTTTCTTTCTTAACGCGATATGGGATGATGGTAAATCTTTATTTGTGATTTCTGTCGAGCCCGGTTTTATGGCTTGACTGGTTGTTTTCTCTCTTTATTCGGGGTTCTTCGGAGGACTCGGACCTTGTTGCTTCTTTGCGTTCGGGAATCTATGGGTTTTCTTAGCTAGTTTCTGATTTCGTTCTTATTGCTCCGGTCGGTTTCTCCGGTCGGAGTGGAATAGATCGATTCCATCAGCCTCGGTGTTTCGTTGTAATTGTAGAAGAAATCGTAGGTTGTTATCTCCAGTCAGTTGTGGAGTAGGCGATTAACGTCAAGCCATATCTAGGTAATAGGCCGATCGGCATGATGTAATCGATTCCCTCCGCATAATAAGCCTCGGCCACCTTCACGTTCACCTCAATGCCCTGGTCCATTTTTCATCCCCTTAGGCATGTTCTCCTGAATTTTATCTTCGAATACACTGGATGCGATGAACTCGCCCCCTGGTCAATAGCATACTCCTTGCATAGCCTCATCAGCATCTTTCATCTGATACCCACACACCTTCCATCCTAAGCTCCACCCTGCACTTCCAGACAGCGAGGGGCATCATCTCCAGGCAGTCATGGCAGAATACAGGCTCTCGTACGAGTCGCAGTTGGTGTGTGGAACCCCTCCTCATAGCACATACCAAACCTCCTGCCTGCAGCACAGTCCCCCTGCTAACCCGTCTTCCTTGCCGCAATCAAGGATGCCTTCCACCCTTCCTACCGATACGATGCCCGCGATCCCCACGAGAACTGGCGAACTGCAGCTCTGCGCGGCCCCGCCCTGCCTGTATTGGGTAATGCAGTAGCTGGGGCCGTCGGTGCCGCCATCTCCAATGTGGTCGTCTATCCGCTCAGCGTTATCGTAGCGCGTCTACAGACCCAGAGACAGAAGGACGAGAAATCTACAAAGTCCGACGAGGACAATAACGAAGACGAAGACGAAGATAAGTATACGAGTCTCCTCGATGCTTCCCGCAAAATCTATCAGCAACAGGGCATCGCCGGCTTCTACCCCGGCCTCGCTCAGGATACCTACAAAACCGTTGCCGACTCGTTCCTCTTCTTCCTGGCTTATACCACGATCCGTCAGCGCCGCATAGTGTCACGCGTCGGGGCTGCGCACGCTGCGAAAAGCAAGAACATCGTTTTGCCTGTCTTCGACGAGCTTGCCGTCGGTGTTTTGGCCGGCGCCCTCGCCAAGCTGTTCACCACGCCGCTGGCCAATATCGTCACCCGCAAGCAGACTGCAGCAACCCGCAAGGGTGCGGCGGGTAGTAAGGACTTATCAACAGGGGGTATTGCCGCTCGCATTCGAGCCGAGAAGGGCTTCCAGGGCTTCTGGTCCGGGTACTCAGCCTCGCTAATCCTCACGCTCAACCCGTCGATCACGTTTTTCCTAAACGAAGTCCTGAAATATGCCCTCCTGCCGCGCGCCAAACGCGACCGCCCCTCTGCATCAGTAACGTTCTTCCTCGCGGCCCTGAGCAAGGCCGTCGCCTCCTCGGCTACCTATCCGTTCTCGCTTGCCAAAACCAGAGCCCAGGCCATGGGGACGACACCTACTCCAGACTCCAAGTCCTCTTCTGATGTGCGCAGCAAACAAAACACTCTCCGCACAGCTCTCACCCCTCAGATTCTCTCCACCGTCCTCTCTATCGCCCGCACTGAGGGTATACCTGCGCTATACGCCGGTCTCGGCGGCGAAGTCCTCAAGGGCTTCTTCTCACATGGTTTCACCATGCTCGCCAAAGACGCCATCTACGTATCCATCGTCAAATCATACTATCTTCTCCTAATTGTACTGCGCCGCTATCCGTCATCTGAAGAGCTGATCGAGCGCGCCCGCGAGCAGGCAGAGGAGTATACCGAGGTTGCGCGCGAAGGCGCCCGCGATTTGGCTGAGAAGACGCGCGAGGGCGCTGAAGAGGCGCTCAGTCATCATTCTGGTGGGGTCGCTGTCGACATGACTTCTTCTAATCCTGCTGCCTCTGCTGCTGCGGATGCTGCGGATGCTGTGAATCAGAGTGCTGGGCATGGCGTTGATGCTTCCTCTGGTCTCAAGGTGCCTCCTATTCCCAATGAGGTTAATGAGACTGCTGAGTTGGTAGGGGATTATGTTGAGGATGAGGCGGCTGAGTGGCGTAGTTTGTATCACTGGTTCTGGGAGAAAGGGCCGCAGAAGGGGTGATAGTTAAATCAAATGGTTGGAGAGTATTCATGTCTCTTGCGTTGGCAGTCTTGTACAATATTCGATCGCATCAGTGGTTCTAGTTGATAGCATGTTTTGTATCTATGAAAGGATCAATATTCCAGATTTGCAATTAATCAAGTCAATGTTTTTATGTATCCACAATAAATTATCTCCATGTTTCCTTCCAAGGGAATCATGGATCTATGTAACCATCCTCCAGTCCAACTCATTAGATGTTGCCATCATTAGATGCAAGACCACAGACCCAAAATACAGAGATCACCTATGATCCCACCTGTACAGCGCCATAAGAACCAGTCAAGCCCCTGACAAGGCTTCTCACTGGGCCTTACGACCACTCAGCCCCTCCTCGGCCGCAACAAAAGCAGCGCGCAGCTCCTTCGCCGCCTCCCACAGCACCCACAGCGGGATAAACACCCAGAGGGTATTAAAGAAGAACAGATACAACCAGAGGTAAACGGGATCCTGAGTAGCAAGCTGGGAGCTACCAGTCAGCCACTCGGGCGCAAAAGTCATGAACCCGCCATAGAGCTCAGCAGTCGCGAGCGCCGTCGCAACAAGCCACAGCGTCGCGCGGGCCTTACCCCGGGTCTCGGCACTGATCGCGGTATTGGACGACCGGCACAGCAGGTAGCAAATATAAACCGCGGCAGGTCCGCCCACAAGAACCGTCAGCAGCTCCAGCGACACGACGGTGAGATCGGCGCCGGCCCAGCGGTGGTCGGCCTTTGCGTATTCCTGCCACAGGCGCGCGCTGGGACCCGTGCCGTAGGCCGGGCCGTAGATGCGGGTCGGCTCGTTCAGGAAGAACGGGCCCACGCTGTGGATGCCTGCAATTGTGGTGTAACTCGTGAAACACTCGTATAGGAATGAGCCCTCGACGAAGAGGTGGGTGAGCGCGTCGTATGCGTGCCAGAAGAAGAGGATGCGGTTGCGGGTTTGGGTTGCTGGGATTAGGGTTTTGCTGAGGAGGTATGCTATTGGCATGAACGAGAGCGAGAAGACGATGCAGAGCACCGTTGGCACGTCGAGGGTGAAGGACGCGCTCGACATCGTGGTTGGGTTGTTGGGTAGAGGTATGTTGGAGGTTTGCGCTGGATCCGTGGAGAGGTGTAATTTGGAGGATGTGTAGGATTTATTATGTTATGGTTGGGTCAGCGGTGTCGCATGCTGTCTGGGACTGGGAGAGAGAAGAAAAAAAAAACTAGGGAAACTGAAGCTTTCAGCGATCAGGGGATTCACGATGATCAGTGTGGCCTCAGGCACTACTCCATCGTGGATCCTTGTTTGAACGTGCGTTTTTCACTTTGCATGCTTCATCGAACATTTCTTTCGGAAGTTGATTATTCAAGTACAAATTGCTTTTGCTGAGCCATCTTCAACTATAATGGAGCTTGCTACGCTTCCCCAGTTTCTCCCCGCCCCCCTGGCGTCTGCAGAGGGCGTAAGGGGAATAGAAGCCGATATGACATTCGCTTCCCCACTGTGGCAGCCAAGAGCCCGACGAGGGTGAGATTCCCCCGAGCACACCATGGAATCCCAGTGCAGTTCTTTTCCTCGGTTCTTTGGAGGCTTCCTGGCTTTGATTCTCTTTGTTCATCCAAGACCCCAGCCCGGTGGCGCCATCCCTCAAAGAGAACCCGTTGGCCTCTTGCAGTTGCACCCATGGGCAACGTGCCAGGGCCTATGAATCTCCTGGGGGCTCAGCACCTTGGCCTCTCTGACTCGCCGGCTCTGCTTTTAATTTGTGGCGATTGGATACCCCCAACGCCGATGTCGAAACAGCCCCCCGACTCCCCGGATTGGCTGCGCGGAGTCCCCTGCTCGAGACTAGCATGGCATTTTTCTTTCATTGGCACTTGGCTTGTCAATGAGGGCTAAGTCTCTTTCTCTCCACTTTTGGGTTGAGTGCTTTTGATTTAATCCTCTTTGGGCCCCTCCGGCGTGCAGTGACGATTCAGCCTCGATCGTGGACGCCTTCTCTATTGCTCTCCGTCGCTGAAGATTTGCGATATTGGACTCTAGTTTCATAAGTCGCTTGTATCCGAGTCTTCATTTCACCAATCTGTGGGCGAATTGCTCTGGTCCACTTGCCGCGTGTATCGAAGATGAATATTGGACATTGCGCTGCGCAACCCCAATCCGTTCAAGTTACATTCTATTAGGATCTTGTTCCTTTGTCCAGTGCGGTTACTTCCAAGCATGTCCCCAAACTTCGGAATCATCGATATCCCCGCCCTCGCCAAGCTGACATGGGAGCTCCACAACCAATGCCATTTCGTCGTGAAGGATGCCCCAGATGGCTTCAGAAGCCTGATGACCGATCTGGGCTCGCTGCAGGGTGCCCTGCGTACGCTCAGTGACGATATCAGTTATGACACAGTCTTTTTCGAGAGGATGAATGAAGACCGCAAGTGTACACTCGAGCGATGCCTAAATGCCTGCTTCAAAACACTGCGGCGGCTCAAGGATCTTCTTGTGCGCTACCGGGAGCTTGGTATTGGCGATGGAAAGCTGTTCTGGCAGAGAACCAAATGGGCTACGCAGCGAACTCAGATTGAGGATATCCGGTCCAAGATCATGATCCACACGTGCAATCTGAGCTTGTGCATGAGCTCCATCGGAATGTAAGATAGCTAATCCTAAATGTTCACATCCACTAATTTATTTAGTTCGTCTCTTGCTCGCATTGAGCGGACTATGATGCAGGCCATGGAAGAGGATGAGCAAGCACTGCTGAATGCCGAAATATTACCTGGCCGAGACACAGACTCGATCGTTTCGCCACTCAGCTCTAGGGGAGAGTTCGTTGGTGACTACGACGAGTCAGGCGAGACTGAGATATACCGGCATGTTCGCGCCCGAATTGCGGCTCAACATCATGGAGCCAACCGTGCTAGACATGTCTCGACCTCTTCTGAGTCTGCTGTCTCGGGGTCCGACGGATCTTTATATGGTGGAACCAGTCCCAGCTCGCCAATATCCATCAATATAACACGCTCCCCAGCCCTGAGCATGATTGGACGAACAGGGCACACCCGCGTGCGCAGCGACCAGCTTCTCCATGATGGCTCCATCGATAGTCGCACTCTGGACACGGGTGCCTGGGACAACAACTCTGATATCCAGGAAATGCAAAGTGCGGGCAAGACCAGTGAAACGTCAAATACCGACTTTGGACACAGCAATGTCATGGAGGCGGTAAATAGTGCGATGCAACAGTTGCGCCAGGTCCTATTGCAAGAGCAGCTGTCTCGACCCATCCGATTTGAGCCCCAGGATCAACTGCATAGGCCGGATCACGATACGCTTAAGGCTTTTGAATCTTCAGCCAACGATGAGCTCCGGGTCAGAAGACTCATCACAAGTGATTGGCTTCGAGTGGCAACATGGTGGCTGTTGAAGGCATGTTCGCCATGTCCATTCCACAAGGCGATGCTAACAGGCCCCTTCAGGCGCGGGTGACTTTAGCAAACTGTAACAGACACATCTATGTCAGTGCTCGGTGCAGTTTCAGCCCCTCCACCGATTCCCGATCGACCAACCACCAGGCTTATGTCGACATTCTCAAAGCCTCGTTCATTTTGTATGACATTGTTTTGAAGGACAAGAGCTCTCCAGTTCTCTTAACAGGCGAGAACCGCAAGTCCATTGCAGATCTGTCCGAGGTGTGTCGCTCGAGATACTCATTACTTTCATATACTAAACTTTTTGCACACAGGGCATCAACGAAGAGCTGTCCCAGTATACCACCATCGACATCCCAGAGCCATCAAATCTACAAACCCAAAATCTAGATATATGGGAGCCCCTGCAACCAGAGGAAGCTGTGGAAAACGGCGTGGACCTTTCGTTTGGACCAAAGAATTCCCGGTGGATCGTCGTCGACCAAGAAGATGCCGGCGACGAGGAAGAGAAGGTTCTTTACCGCACGTTTGTCAATGCTGGGATCGGGAGCAAGAAGTTTCGCATGCGCACCAAGGGTGCTCCCTACATGCTTCTGCTAGCCACCAGGGAGGGCGAAAGCGAGCCGAAGATTGTTCTCTGCAATCAAAGCGGCTCACTATGCCTACAGCGAAACTGTATGTGTCCAGTGCCGCCCCAACTATGCAAAATTATTTCACTAATGCATCTTCAGTTGTGTTTGATGACTTGCTAGCACTGATCCAGCTGTCAAATACGACAATGACGGGGTTCCCAGGCACTAGAGTCTCAGAGCCTGTGCCGTTCAAGTTCGACAACATGAGCGTCTCCATTTCCTTCCAGTTTGAAGCAGATCTGGGCCACTTCATCAACATCCCCAAGACGTATTTCGAGGCCGTGTGGCAGCGCGAACCGATGGACTCGAGCGAGTTCACAGAAACCGTCATCTTCAAGAGTTCCGTGGATACTTTCGAGCAGCTGAAAACTCCCAAAATGAAGCCGATGAACCCACCGGTTGTGGTCAAATCCTGTGAGATCCGCATCCTAGAGCGCTCCTTTGGCGAGGCGTGGCAGTCCATCCGCCGTCTGGTAGTCAGTCCGTCGGCGACAGAGAAATCCCCACGAAGTCTCGAGTTCTTCATGCCGCTCAGCCAGATCCAGCTCAGCCGCGACGAAGTCTCGCGCCACGTGCTCCTGCAATGGTCCGATACCTGCCAGGAGCGCACCGACAAGACGGACGGCAACTACCACACGCTGCACTCGTATGTGTACGACGCCAGCGCGCCGAATCTCGGCGCCGGTCTGGTATTCCGTACTCAGCAGGCCGCAGACGATTTCGAACGCGCCGTGCTAGACCAGCCGGGCCTCCAACCCGCCTTCGCCTGGTCGCAGCCCACCAGCTCCGGCCGCATCTACGACGTCGTCGACACAGGCATCGAACATAAACAGTGCAAGGCCGTCGTCCTCTTCCGCGTCCGCGCCCCCTGGCGCTCCTCCGACTTGTACTACCTATACAGCGTCGCCGACTACGCATTCCACGACTCGGCGTGCTCCGTGCGTTTTCCGCGCCTGTCCGACGCAGACTACATCTCGTCGCACGTCGACCAGCTCTTTCCCGCAGACCGCCCCGTCACCTTCACGCACTGTGAAAAGAAATTCGAGTCTGTTGTCATCGACTTCGCCTCCGACCCCACCGCTCGCGCCTTCCTCAGCGCTCTCTCCCCGCTCTACGACCTGCTCTTCGCCCGCCGCGTCCCCTCGCTCTCGACGAAGACTACCGCACTCTTCGGTCCCAAGAAATCCGGCAAGGGCCCCGCGGACCTCCAGCTCTGGCGCCGTGGCTCGTCCTTTCAGCTTGCTGCGCGCTGGGCCGATGCCGTCCCCGATAAATGGCTTACTCTTACTCTGGGACCTGGTTGTGCCGATGCTGTGGCTAAGGACAATCCTCCGCACGTCTATCTTCCGCGTCTTCCTTATGCCCGGGGTATGTCGCTCGATCTGGTGAATATCATCGCGCGCGGCCCTAAGGCGACCAGTGGTGGGAGGCGGGAGGGCGCTATTACTATTGCGTTTGGGTCTGCGAAAGGTCAGTTTTGTCTGAATTTCATTTATTTATTTTGCCCTGGGATATCATCAGCATCCTCGGAAAGATGTATATGCATCATATTAACTTCTATCATCTAGATCAAGAAGGGTTTCTTGCGGTTTTGCAAGGAAAGTCGTTGCCGACGTTAATATAGAACATCAGACATCAAGCAGCCCTCAACAGACAAGAGACAAGTGCAAGTATTTCACACACATCCATCGAAGGCCATAGTTATTGTTTCTACAATGCTTCTACAATCCAGTCTACTCCATCGTGAACACTCAAATCATATAAATCCAACTGATGAATTCTTTTGTAAATGAAAACACATGGCACAATGTAGATGGCATCAAGGTAAGATATCGCTCATTTATACAAGATGAAATGAAGAAATGGAAAGAAGAACGAAATCAAAAATCAAGAATGAGATGAACCCGCAACTCCTCAGAAGATGCCGGAAAAAAAAAGATGGAGAAGGAAATAACGGTAGTGCATGATGGGGGGGGGGGGCAATGATGAGAGCCTCTGTACACATAGCAGATTATACACAAGACACATAATAAGTAAGATGGATGATGCAGAAAGAAAAAAGAAAAATGCAGAACGTTCACGCTTCGTGCTCGTAGCGCTTCCAGTTCTCGCGGGTCCACCACCAGGCGGCGCGAGCGGCTTCTTGCACCCACTGGAGGGCTTGGTCGCCGTGCTCGCGCGCAACGCGGTGCTTCAACCCGTACAGGTCGAAGGACTGGATGGGGTTTCGCTCGAGAGGGTCTTTCTCGATGTCGGTGAATCGCCACTCGACTTCGGGAACCATGGGCATAATTAGGCGGTACGGCTTGGTGGCTGAACGCATGGCGACCAGGGAACCACCCGTGTTCATCACGGTGAACTGCCAGTAGGGCAGCTCGTCGGTCTCGATCTGAGGGCGGATTAAGGACTGACCCTCGTAAATCTTGATCATATCTTGGAGAGCATTTCGGCTGTACTCGTCGACAGAGCCAGACTCCAGGAGCAGGTCGAGGATACTCGGGAGAATCTGGGTCGAGGTCACAGCGGTGTCGAGTTGGACAGACGGGAGCTTGGGGTGAGACTAATGAGGAGTTCATATGAGCATTTGTCCTCGCTTATTACTTGGCGGATATGACGGGTGTTCATGACTTACCAGGACCAGTGGAATGTGGAAATTGTAGACGTGCGGGTTGTCGTACGGGGTGATGCTACCATCCTCAGGGAGCGAAACACCACTGAAAATATGTCAGAAACCGGCCCCGACCGGGAGAAAACACTCGAAAACAACTTACTGGTCGCCAGCCATCACAATGAGGGTCTCATCCGCGACTCCGAACTCGTTCAGGATGTCCAAGAACTCCCCGAACCAGCGGTCGTTGTAGCGGATGGTGTTGAGATAGCGGTTCACGTCTTTCGTCCGGCCCGACCACGAGGCCCCGATAAGCTCGTCGTACTTCTCACCCTTGGGCAAATCCCAGGGCTGGTGAGTCAGACCAGTGAGCGATCCAACAAACAGACGCTCGTGGTTCTTCTCGGCGTTCCCGATCATGTCGCGGAAGTAGGGTCGGAGAGTGTCATCGGGGTAACCCCAGAAGTTGTACTCCTTCACAGGCCATTTGGTGTCGTTGGCGTGATCCTCCTGAATACTCTCGTGGGACACGAATTCGGGGAAGCCCAAGGCCGGGGTCAGTTTCTCCTGGTGATCATAGTCCTGCGTGATGGACTGCATCCACGACGAGCGCCACGGCCACGTGGTGAAGTCGTCGCTGGACTTGGCCTTGCTGCGGTCGGTTCCATTGCTGAGAACCCCGAGGATGTCCGGCATACAGGGCTGGTAGATGTGATGGAGGTATTCCTGGTTGAAGTCGACCACCAGCGGGACCACGCCGCACGAAGTGCCCGTCAGACTCTTGAGGGTGAAGGTGCCGGAGGTGTAGGCCTTGGTGAAGTGGACACCACCGTAGGGCTGCGGATCCTCGGACGACTTGAAGCCCGACGACATGCCGGTGAGGCGCTGAGCGGTGTGCGTCAGGTTGGCCAGCCGCTTTTCGACATCATCCGGAATCTTGCCGTTCTTGTACGAGTTGCGGATGAAGTTCAACATTGACGAGTTGGTGTCACCGCGCAGAGGGAAGACATCGTAGCGTGTACTCTCGAGCTTGAAAATGAAGATGTGTTTGATCTTGACATCGCCGTTGTGCAGGGCCGAGCGAAGCGGCTCGAGCACATCGTATTCCAGGTTGGAGTTGTGCAGCGGGTCTTCGGCGGGGTTGTAGTGCAGATGTGTGTAGTTACCATTGGAATCGGTCTGCCAGTCACGGAACCCATTCCATTCACCCGGCGGCAGCCAGTCGAACCGGGGAGGAGTAGTGAGAGCGGTCCGGTCGCCCAACCCACTGGTGTCGCCGACGCCCGAGCTCACTACGACAAAGGGGGTGATGATCAGGGTCTGAGACAGAAAGGCGTAAGATTGTTCCCAGGGGCGGGCGCAACGCAGAGCCAACACCAGCAGGGCCGGCAGCAATACCAGCACACGTTTCAGGAGGGTGGGGGTAGGGTGTCGCTGTGGCAGTCGGTGCTCATCCACGAGGAGCGACGGGTCGGTGTTGGCCTTGTCCTCTTCGTCATCGTCGTCACGGAAGGGGACCAGGTTGTAGGAGCCGAGGGAGGGCAGCGACTTGGAGCGCCAGCAACGCGTCAACGGGGCGAAGCACGAGCCCAAAATGCGGAATGCCGAGTCCACCCAATCAAACAAAAAGGCCGAGGCGATCCAGGAGGCAACAATGTAGACACCCTCCACGATAATCATACCCGTCAACCCGGTGAGCAGGGTGTTCATCGAAGCCGGGTCCCGGTTGAATGACCCCGCTTGTCGCCAGTGAATTTCGGCGCCGGTCAGGATGTAGAAGGAGGCGTTGGCGGCAGACATGCAACTGAGGATGAGCCTACACAGAAACAAGAAAAAAAAATCCAGATTAGCTTCCAGGTCGCGTGCTTCGGATGGGACAGGGTCGCAACATACGCCAGAAGGACCACGACAAAGGCGGAGAGCACGCGCAGCCATTTCCGGTCGAAATCCAGACAGAGCACCCAGATCACAGTCAAAAACAGGACATCCTGGCAGAAAAATGTCGAGCCCCAGCCGAGCAGGGAGCTAAAGGGGATGGAGATAAGGTGGGACCAAATGCGAAGAAGTTTTGCGGAGACGACGGCGATAAAGAGTAGGGAGTACCAGTATTTCCGAGCCTGGCTCCAGTTCAGAGTGGCCTGCAATGCGCGAGCGGGGAGTGCACAGCACAGGAAACTCGCCCAGGCAGGGACTCGACTGACGAAGGATAGGGCGGCCTCGAGCCGGGTATCTGGCGAAAAGCTGTGTTGCGACATGACCCAACACAAACCAAAAAGAAAATTAAAATAAAGAGATCCCGATCAATCCGATAGGGACATGGTCTGATGAGATTAAGAGAGAGACAGGGAGCAAGAAAGAGGAAAAATGAAAGGACGAAAGACGAAAGAAAGAGACGAAATGTAAGACACACGTGGAGCGATTGAAAAAAACGGAAGTGGAAATGAGAAATGGAGAATCGAGAACAAAATACGAAAAAGACGAGCGGGAATCGCCCCCATTTTCAGGGTTTCATGTCTCCAGGGATTTTTTTCATTTCTTGGCAACACACGATCACTTGCCCAACACAGACCCATGTGGATCCCCCTTTCTCATTAGATAAAACCCTTCATCCTTGCTCCAATACCAAGGTATCCCTGGTGAAATCCACCTTAATTTTGTTTTTTTTTTCCCGTGTTCAGGGGGTCGCTCGCTCTCTCTCCACTGTGGATTGTTTTGGGAAGGTGGTCACATTGGCACAGCTTAAGGCTGATCGTATTCAGCCGCGAGCGGAGGCCACGTCGCCAGGGCTAAGAATCGGGGCGGATGGATTGCCCAATCATGATATGAGCGTACCCGAAACACTCGGTATACACCTCGGTGTCCTCTTATACTGAAGATATGTCGGCTCGGTATTAGACCCTGAGAGTCATTATGACTCGAGATACAATAGTAATCATAATACATGATTATTATAATAAGAGTATAATATAATAATAATAAAATGATATAATGATGTAATATAATCAGAAAGGCGTCCCACAGGCACCAAAGTTTTCTGGCTTGGCACGGAGTGGCGTTAATGATTGGTGTTGGCCTCGGTATCTCGGCCCTTTCGCCTGGGCATTTGGCCCCGATTCGGCATGTACAATGTACAGCATTGGAAGTGTGGCTGTCTGTTTATACAGAGTATACATAGTATGCATCATCTATCCGTGGTGTTCTGCACCCTCCCGTATAGACTCTGTTCTTTCTACTGCTATAAATAGCAGATGACCTATAATCCGGGGAACGTTCAATAAGCTTCCTTGCTCAGCCTTATAGGGTGTTTGCTCGTGCCTGGGCCCAAAACGAATCCGAGCGGAACGGGGTCGATGTGCCAAAATGACCTCTCTCAACATGGCACAAGATACAAATCGAGGGGATTTGCATGCATCGGTTGAGAGTCTTGGAGTCATTCCTGGATTTAACCGAGGGACCCTTTAGCCATATTGAGATGTAAAATATCTACTTGGCGTTATCTGATTTCTTGTTGCTTATATCTTACTTATAATTTCTCTGTCCAAAGAAGACCCAAAAGAAGACGGAGTAAAACAAAAAAAAACTCATTCACTCGAGAATCAGGCTGGGACACAAAAAATCTCACCCTGAAAGATCATCCAGCCCCCAGAGCTGCATCACCCACCGATCCTGAAACGAGTCAGCCAAGACGTAATTTATTGGTAAGGGCACGGTAATCCCTTAAAAATACAGCACGTACCCGCTGGTCCGCTGCCGCGCCCTCCACCGGCTCCTTCGCCGTCGCCGCTCGTTCCCCACACCAAATCCGGCCCGCTGCGCCCGCCAGAATCTGCTCAACCACCTCCGTCGCGTATTGCGTTAATGGCGATCGGGGAATGCCGTCATGTCCTCGTACAATCTGCGCAATGCTCTGTTCAATCGGCTTGTATCGCGAGTCTGGTGGGAGCGCCCAGTTCTGTAAGTAGGTTTGTCCGTTGGTTGCGACGCTGCCGGTCACGACGGACAGCACTTTGACGTGGAAGGGGGTCAGTTCGAGGCGCAGGCTTTCGGAGATGATTTCGAGGGAGCGTTTGGATGCGGCGTATGACCCTGGTGGTTTATTAGTATGAAAGGAAATCGAAATAGAAATAGAAATAGATAGAATAAAAAGCACGATAAAAATAGACAGGGAATATAGAAACCCGCAAGAATAATACGCAAAACCAAGCCGACATCTCTCACCCATATTCGGCAATGGAATATGCCCTGCTATCGACGTGATATTCACCAGCGTCCCCTGCGCCTCGATCAACAGCGGCGCAAATGCCTTGGTCACCGCCACCGGCCCCCACACATTGATCTCAAAGATCTCGCGCGCCGTCTCAATGGTCTCATCAAGAATCGGCATGAAGTGGTTGCGTCCGGCATTGTTGATCAGGTACGACAGTGTCCCTCCCGTCTGTGCTGACACGGCCTTGACTGCGGCGTCGATGTGACTTGGCTCCACCACGTCCAGTGTCAGCAGCGTCACATTGGGGAGACCTGTCAACGCTTCCATTTTGTCGATATTCCGGGCTGTCGCGAAGACTTGGTATCCGCGTTCTTGGAAGGCGAGGGCTAGGCCGGAGCCGATGCCACCATCGCTGCAGCCGGTTATGAGGACGGAGCTGTTGGTTGTCATTTTTTTTCCCTTTCTTTTTATATCTAATATTTCGGTAATGAGGAAAACGAAAATGAAAATGAAAGACAAAAGTAATCAATTTGATCTGACTGCGGCTTCTTATTTATAGTTCTTTTATTGGATTGCGGGAATTCACCGTGGTACAAGCTCGGATCCTGATCTGACAGGATGCCTCTGGACCAACCAGCACAGTTTCTTTCATTTTGACTATACCGCTGAATCTACTAGACTGCGAATCCTGGCTCTCCTCGAGTCGTCATCCACGGCGCTTATTGGACGGCTCGCATATGCCCCGTTGGCGCCGTTGTGGCTTATCGGGAGATTACATCCAACATTGGACGGGCGACTGGATGGTGGTTTGGAAATATCGCATTGCTGCTAGTATTTTCAGGGGAACAAGAGATAAATATAGAATGAAATTGACCAGTAATTAGAAATTCCAGGTGGAATGCATGGTCAGATTTGAATCAGCAGAACCAAACCACCAAAGAGGATAAGCCCTAAAAGAAATCTTCATCATTCCTCCCTCAATGTCCACAAACTAGCACTCGGTCTCCGCCACGCCCGTGGCTGCTCCGAATGACACCGCCGATGCCGTCGCTCGCTCACCAACCGATCCATCTCGGCCGCAGACCAAGCCGGCCGCGTCCTCTCTGCAACGACCACCGGCGCCACCGACGCACGAAGCGGCACTCTGTTCGAGACCACGACATGGTCCCGCGCCGTCATCGTCGTTGGCACCGCGATCAGCGACTGGGCCTTACCCAGGAGCGGACGACGCACCAGCCGGCGCAGGACATTGCGGTGTGCTTGTTTCCGGGGTTCCGGGGCCAGAGGCGACAGCGGGTTATGATTATCGTCTTGTCTTTGTCTGGCTGACCGAGACCAGAAGTGACGCGCGCGTGCTCCTGGTAAACCGATGATACCCGCCATCTCGGCGTCGCTGTCCGGTGGCTGGTCTGCCTCGAGCGGGACTATCATTGCCGCTGGGACGGTCCAGAAGACGGGCTGGGTGGTTGGGCTTATGCACGGTTTGGAGATGCGCGGGTCCGGACTGCGTGGCTGGCGCATGCAGAGGTCGGAGCCGCAATGGGGCCAGGTATGGTGTCGTCGGTGGTGGCGGAGATGCGGCATCGCTGAGTAGAGATGGAGTAGTTGAAAGAAAGAATTAGGGTTAGGGTCAGGTCAGGTCAGGTAGGTTAGGTCAGATTCGCTCTTATCCCTCCTCCATCATGAAGATCAGGTTGGGCTCGAGTTGGATATTGCAGATAAGATCGTAAGGATAACCTCCAGGTTTTCTTTTGTCGCATCTGCCTGGCAGGTTGCAGCATTATAAAGCAGCAGCCTTGGGTGTAGTCCCCTCGCACGTGTAGAGGGTCAGGGGTGTACATGGGTTGGAATTGCGGGTGACTGGATATCATTTGCGAGTGGGAATGACCCCGGCAAGTCTCCCCAAGTCTCTCAACCTTCACCCCGAGACAAAGGTGACCCATTCCAGTTTAGGGTGAGGGTTGTTGGTAACCCCTGCAAATGCCATCATTGTATTCTCAGGGGTGCAGGGTCAAGGCCCGAGCCAGTCCCTAAAATCAATTCGAGTGTTGATGATGGGCGAATCCCCATCGCGGGAGCATGACCTTGCACCCTGATGCGGTCAAGAGGTCAAGATGATCGTCATGCTGTGAGTCCCATGATCCTCGGAAACTGCACCCGAGATCAGGATCTTTGCGGGGTCATTTAACTTGCATCCATAGAACTATTTCATATTTCAAATCATTCTCTACTTTTCTTGCAGAGAGCGGTTTGTCGAAAGGTATCTAAATCTTAATATTCAAATCCTCGCCGTTTCAAGATCTCAGGTCACTTCATGCGACTTTAGTATATTCCAAAAAGCAATGTACATTATCATAGACAAAACAAACGGAGACAGTGATATATCCCGGGGTATCAAGCATCATGCATATCAAGGAAGCTCGCAAGGCTGCGGATTTGCCGGAAGCTCCTGGCGCGGTTGCGTATCAGCCGGCATTTCCTTTCGACTCGAACCATCGTTCAATTCAGATACGCCGTGTTGGCTGGTCTCCTCTAACTCGGTTGGACTGCTCTTGGAATCCTCCTTAGGATGCATAAAGGATTCGTCTGGCTCTGCGACCGATTGCTTTGATCGACGACGACGGAGGAAATACCATATGAGTCCCGCGATGATGAGGGTTCCGCAAACACCTCCGACCACACCACCGGCAATCGTGCCTTTGTTTGTCGATGAATTCGAGGATTCTGCCAGCATAATGTATTAGTGGGTTTTGCTCTTCCTCTGGAAGGGGGATCTTTTAAGAGATGGAGTGGAATGATACACATAATACATACTGTGAGGGTTATGTCCCTGTTGCGCAGGATAGATGGTAGACCCGTTTACCTGGCCATCAGAAATCATCTGTTGATCCCCACAGCCGGTTGATTGATCCGAATAGTAGTAGCCCAGCAGGTCATTCTCGCAGCAGAAATATCCGTTCTGCCACCAAAGACTCCCTGTTGAATTGGCGCACCGAGGCGGGTCCACGGTATCCCCCTTGGTATTTCCCTCGTCGCATCTGGTGTTGCCATCCGCGGCCGAGCTATAGTCGATTGAGGACGGGCAGCAGGCGTACCAAGAGCCCCAAGTGTGACGACCGACTTCCGTATCCTTGAGGCAGCGTTGCTGGCGGCGAATCGCCCACCCAGCTCTAGCGTCTCCAGTCATTTGATCGTGATTGAATCAGATACCAGAAAGGAAGATAGAGAACAAAAGCGAAAAGGCGAAGTTACGGATGAGGAAGGGGAAGTGCGAGGGGGGCAGAGATGAGTTGTTGAGTCAGGGATGAGGATCGAGTCAGGGCATCATAGAAAGACCCTGGACAGGTGGAGAAATCCGGTCATCTTGTGCGCAAGTGATCTTTAAAAAAACCCAAAGATCGATCATAACCATGCAAAGCTTAGTTTCTCAGAAACACTCCGCCACCTGGGCTATACGCATGGAGTGCTTTGGCCATATAGTTTTATTTTTAGCTACCGCGTATAGAGAAGCTGGGTAGCAAGATTGGCTTGCCCTTTTTCCACACCGCCGTGTACTCCACATATCCACATATCAACGTCAGTGGTCGCCCTAATGTGGCTCTGGCTTGCCGTGGGCCTGACTATGGCAGTAATTCCAGCCAGTCAGTTTGTCGGTTCTGGTAGTGAAAGTAGATTGGCTGTATACATCATGAAGTCAGGACAGTGGGTTCAACCCGAGCTGATACATTTATTTTCGCCTATCAGTGTACACTTAGACCTCATAGTAAAGGTGACCCTGTCTACGGTAATGGTCAAATTCGTCCACTTTCTAATGCTGTGGTCAATCAAGATATGCCTCGTTGAGATTTCTACTATGAAACTAAGTAAGGCCGACATCCCCCAGCCAGCGCCAAGTGGCCGAGCAGTAACTCGGTCAACTTATCTTCCTTGGTCTAGTGGTGATGATTTCCGCTTGTCATTCGATAAGCGCGGGAGACCGGGGTTCGATTCCCCGAGGGAGAGTTTTTTTTTTCGTGATTTTTGTTATGTTTATTTTTCTTTATTTTAACCTTTTCGAAAACCTGTGTTGACTAAAAATAACACCATAGTTATTTCATTCAATACTCTAATAACCTCAAGCTCCTCGCACATCCTCGACATGCTCAACTATCCCCTTCGCATCAGCCTTGGTGGCAGCCACCCGCTGAGCCTCCGCCTCAATCGCCTCAAACGGCCGCTTCGACTGCTTCGCAACAGTGTCATGAATCGGAATGATGGTGCGATGGTTCGAGTCGCGGTCGAAATACACATCGAGGTCCTCCAACGTGCGGTAGGCCGTTTCCGGGTATAGAAAGTAGACGACTGCGATGAAGGCCAAGTTGAACACAGCAAATACTAATTGGGTCGGTCAGTGATTTCTTCTTCTCTGCCCAGTTTGATTTAAAAAGATCGTGGGACACACTGATATAAAATCGGTATCCAATGTTCGCAATGCCCGTCGGAGTAAATTGAGTACAGATGAACCCTGCCAGCTGTAACACAGAGGGTGAGTTTGGTAGTTGCAATTTTGTTTTTGACATTGCTACTCACCCAGTTGGTTGCTGTAGCAGCTGCAGCCCCCTGTGTTCGCATTGCGAGCGAGTTGATTTCGGCCTGGTACACCCACGGCACCATGCCCCAAGTACACCCAAAGGTGGCGTAGTAAAAGAACAGAAAAGCCACGGCTACAATGCCCCACTGGTGCTATTAGCAACATATCTGCGCAAAACAAAAAAAAAAAAAAAAAAGCCATTTTGAAACTTACCTCATACGGAGCCTGGCGCAGCAGAGCAATGGCAATAGCCACCATCACATACGCCAGACACTGTAGCGACAACCCACTGAGCATCAACACCCGCCGCCCACATCGCTCAATCAACCAGAAACACAGCGCCGACGAAACCATGTACGAAGTTGCATTGCACCCCGTCAGAACCCGCGCCTTGAACTCGTCGAGCCCGACATTATCAATCAGCATGATCGTGAAGTAATAGTTCAGCGCATTGATTCCCCCAAACTGCTGCATAAACTGGCCGCCACAGCCGAGCAGAAGTCGTTTCAGGTGGCTTGATCGATCTCGGCGCGCGAGCACATGCGTGAAAGAGATCTGGGATTCGCGCTCGATCCGGATTGCGCCCAGGATTGAATGGTATTCGCTCTGTACTACTGGGTCTTCTGCTTCCAGCCCTCGCCCGGAATACCGTCGGATGGCTTCGAGTCCTTGTTCTGTCTTGCCCTGCATCAGGAGCCAGCGGGGGCTGTCTGGGACTAGGGGGAGGAGTGCAACCAGGAACATGCATGGAACCAGCTATAGAATACTTAGACCACACTTATCATTTGGGTAGGGGTAGCCTTGATACAGGGCTATAGCTGAGTCCACCTTACCTGCAAAGCCAGCGGCAGCCGCCACTGGTACCCCCCCGGAAGAAACGAGCATCCCAAAGTCAACCAGGTGGCAGCGCAATAAAAGACGACATTGTGAAGCACGACAATGACGGACAATTTGCCGCGGCGGTCACTGCGACAAGATTCGGCTTGGTAGACTCCACAGGTCGAGCTGGTCATCCCTGCATGGAGGATGTCGGGGTTAGCATTGAAATCCTTGTATGTACACCTTCGGCATGGTGCAACTTACCATTTCCCACTCCGTTGATCACCCGCCCCACGATCAGTTGCGGAAACGCGAACGACAGAAACTGCAGTACGGCGCCGATGGCACTGATCACTGCGCCGATTCGCAGTGTGTTTTTGCGTCCCAGGCGGTTGCCATAGCAGGCGGCTATTAAACACCCGGCCAGGTTTCCTAGCTATGTAAATAGGGTCGTTGGTATGGATTATTGTAAGCGATGGAATTGGGAATTCTTACTGAAAAACAGCTCGCTGTGATACCTTGGATCGAGGATACCTTGGTCTGGGGGAAGACGCGGATAAAATCTGGGCTGATGAGGATGCCGCTCACGACGCCCTAGCAATAATGGTTAGAATGAACTTTGGAAAAAAACATTTGTTATGGCCTCTACTCTGATGGGGCTATACTAACCTGATCGTACCCATACCAGGCTTGAGCGGCAGAATTGGCCGCTGTTAGCACGACTTCCAGAGCCGGTCCGTCTAGCATGGTGAAAGTGTATAGATTGAAAAGAAAAAGAAACCACGAGAGTCAAGAGTCAAGAGTCGCCCCCAAAGAGTGGGCTCTACAAGGCAATTTAAAGCCGGCCCAAGCCGAGGGTATACACCCCATTACCCCGGATTCTGTATGGATCCCCCGGATTCTCCACAGTAAGCCCCGCAAAATAATGTTTAGCCACATATAGTTACAGCACGGTGGGCCATCTCAGCGCTAGCGCAACCCCCGCGTCGGGCTGGACATGGCCCGCGGCCCCCGGCAGACGGGGAAAGTAGACACACTCGACACGCAAGAACTCGTCGGCTGATTTACTCTTCTTAGACAGTCACCTGCGACGAAACGTGGGGGCCTCCCTCACACCATTCTCGCAAATCATCTTTGAGGTTCAACGTGGAATAGCGTAGGTCGTAGAACCGGGTTGGAAGCGAGGACTCCGAGATCAAAGAACGGTGCTCTGAGATGGCGGTGCGGATCACACTCTCGTAGCCCAGTGCCAGGGGCCATCGTTTCCCCGAGCATAGCAGTGCATACGCCATGGAACGCACGCCGCTCGGAACGTCGGCATTGACGGTTTTTGCATACACTGAGTCGCTTAGCCGAGGTCTACGAGGGAATTGTTCCTACATGCCTACTCACCAATATAGAACCGCGCAACGGTAAATAAACAGAACACGAGATGTGGGTTGCTCACGCTGAGCTCGTCGTCGGTCATTTGTCGCACTTTGAATACCATGTTGTCGCAAGCATAGATGCAGCGATTGGTTGCGTATTGCCACTATAGATGTCATTTACCAGATATTACCCGATATAGAATGAGAAAAGGGGAAACTCACTGGCTCGGCAGAAGGATCAATCTCTCGAGGAATAGTGGACATGCGCTGGAAAAGCAAGACAACAGCACTATTAAGCCATGAGATAAGACCCTAACACCCGTTCATCCCACTGCCACTTATCACTTACATATCAAGCACGCAGTTGGTCAAGACGATATTCGGGTCCATCTCGGCGCGTTCTTCTTCGGCATATTCTGCGTTGATCAACCGATACACGGCAGCCACAAACTCTTCGCGCCAGGCAGTTAGCCGCTCGTCAATCTTCTGAGCCTCGCTCTGCCACTGGCTGCGATCGTGGGGATCACTGAGGTCCCACGACTTTTGAAGAAAGCCATGCACAAACCATAGCTCGTTCGTGGCAAAAATAACACACAGCGAAAAAGCCGAAGAGTAGCGGAACTGTCCAAAGGACCAGATATTGATGATGTGCTCTGGGAATGCCCACAGAGAATCGCTGCAGGGTAGGATGCCATTCGACATGGGAGGTGCAGCGCCTGTGTCCCAATCCACGCCGACAGTGGACATGCTGTCCAGCATCTCGGACATCCAGTAAGCTCGAATGCGCTCTTCGCGGTCGATGATAGTTGTGGACAGGGGATGAAGTCGTGGTGGCACTGAAGCTGACGAGCTGATGTGATCTACCTGCTTCCTGACCAATGTTCCGTAGCCCAGCTGAGAGGTCATGCTTGTCTGTGTTATTGTGTATCCGACTTCTTGGGCACCTTTGATGGGACATACCGCTTGCAAAGTGCGATGAGGTTACAAAACTGCTCGAACCGCCCTTCGCCATATTCAAGGTTGGAGAGAATCAACAGAGCTTGCACCGATTGAAGGGAGACACATTTCAATGCCTGTGAGCAGATAGTATCACGCAAGCTATCTGACCATTGCTTCCGCTCATCTGGACTGACAAACGGCGACTCATAGTGGACGAGGGTTACGGCACAGATTGCTTTGACAGCCAGGTACTGACTGAATGCTTCTGCGCTTTCGAAATTCTGCAACGACGCCGTCAAGGAGGGCTGGTGTAGGATGGGGAACCAAGGATGGTATTTCTTAAACCATATCGAGCATAGATTCGACAGCACAGGATATGAGAACGGGTCGAACTGAGTCGAGTTGGTTGATAGAGTGTCGCCAGGACTGGCATGTGGCGTAGTAAGAACAGGCCTACTTGGATTTGGAGACGAAAGATGCTCGTCTTGCGTGTAGGCGGTACTTGTCAATGCTATGCCGGAGTCGCTGACTACTGGAGCCGCCATATCTTGATCATGGCAGACAGATCCTGGAGCTTGGGTCAATATCGGCTGCGACACTGCTGATGCTCGAGTACCTCTTGGGCCGTTCTCTAGATCTCGCACTCGCTGCTCCAGCTCCACTAGACACGAGTCAGTATCTAGCTTTTTTCAACGTCCGAATGACTCACTTAGCCGACGGTCTAACTTTGCAATATAGCCCGCCCGGACGCCGGGCCGTCGCGTCGCCGCATACTCGCACGCAAAGTGGTTCTTGACACAGAACCCGCAGTTGGGGCGCCGACGGTCACAAGCGACCTTTCGGCTGCGACAGGTCGTGCAGCTGAAGCCTCGTTAGCTCCACCTCGAAGGTCGCGGAAAGGTGACCCTACGCAGCATTGGGTCTGGTCGACATGGAAGGACTGGGACTTCGATCCATCCTGAATAAACCCCGCAACACCCAAATATGTCCGTCTCTCCGTCTTCTTCGTCAGCCAAGTAATATTGATTCTGGTGATTGCAGTCCGTGGGTGATGACTTTGTTTGCCTGGGCCAGCACTGGCAACTATTCTTGGCCCGGTGCTACCCCGGCCCCCACCCCCATAGTTCGGAGCGAAGCCGATGTTCTTCCCCCACCACACTCGGCGCAGACATGGCCCGTTGTATCCTCACTGATTGGCCTCAGGGGAGGGACATTACCTGGACCCACGCAGGGCATCAGCTGGATGATCCATGGGCTGTCGCGCGGTCGATGTGGGACGGACGATGCGATGGAACCTGATATTCCGTCTTGCACGGTGATGCAAGATGGGAGGGGGAGGAAGAATGATGAATTGTCGAATTGTCGCCCTCCCACGTATTTATTCGGGGCGAGAGTCGCGGTTCCTCTTTGCGACTTTTATCTTTCTCAACGCATTCAACGGTGTAATCTGAGCCGATTTCCGTGAAGAAGCACCCTTTTTCTCGCAAACATGCCGACGAAATATGACCATATCATCCAGCTCCCTCAGACTGCTGAGGTCGATCCCTCCGTGGAGGTACAGAAAGTGGCCCAAGAATGGCTGAGCAAATTGGCAGCTGCATTCAGCACTACTGACTTTTCCGGGGTGAGGGAGCTCTTCCATGAAGATTCATGGTGGCGCGACATCGTTGCTTTGCAATGGGACTTTCGCACCATTCGCGGTCAGGAAAGAATCAAGGAGTTCCTTCGCCAAAACCAACAGCTGGCTCCGGTATCATCTTTTCGTCTGCAGGAGACAGGCCATTTTCAGCCGAGGCTTGAAATAGCTAAGAAAGAACCCGTTCTGGCCTGGATCTCTTCCTTGTTCCACTTTGAGACTCGCATTGGACGGGGATCTGGTGTCTTGCGACTTACACAACAGACTCCGGGCGTCTGGAAGGCTTATTCTGTGTACACAACGCTTCAGGAGCTGAAAGGCTTTGAAGAGCCGCTTGGTACCGCGCGGGCGTACGGTACGCTGGATTCAATGCCTGGAGGGCCAGCGCAAGGGACTTGGTTTGAGCGACGGGAGCGAAAACTGAACTTTGTGGATGAGGAGCCGCAGGCTCTAGTCATTGGAGCTGGTACGTCAAGTTTTTTTTGTTCATGAGTTCATCTAAACTTATATCTTGCACAGGCCAGTCCGGGCTGAATGTTGGTGCCCGGCTGCAATCCCTCGGGGTTTCAACCTTGATTATTGACAAGAATGACCGAGTCGGAGATAACTGGAGAAATCGTTATCGAGTATGAAAACACAACAACTGAACAAGGATTAATGCTAATGTATATCAAGACCCTCGTCACCCACGATCCTGCTGAATTCACCCACATGTCCTACCTCCCCTTCCCCAAGAACTGGCCGCAGTTCACCCCCAAAGATAAACTGGGCGATTGGTTCGAGGCCTACGCATCGCTAATGGAGCTCAACGTGTGGACCAAAACCACTGTCACCAGTGCAGCATACGACGATGTGACCGCCGGGTGGACCGTGGATCTTGTTCGTGACGGAAAGACCCGGACTATTCGTCCCCATCATGTTGTTTTCTGTACTGGCCATGCTGGAGAACCTCTGATTCCTTCATTCCCAGGCCAGCAAGACTTTGAAGGTGTTGTTTATCATGGAAGCCAGCACAATGATGCGTCTGAATACGATGTCAAGGGGAAGAAAGTGCTTGTGGTTGGAACGGGCAACAGTGGGCATGATATCTCGGAGAATTTCTATCAGAATGGTGCCGAGGTCACCATGCTACAGCGCAGTGGGACCTATGTCCTGACGCTGGATAAGGGGGTTTTCATTCTACATGAGGGCATGCACTGCGAGAACGGGTGAGTTGTCTTTCCTCCAAACATAGTAGGTGATCATGTCCACTGACTAGCTGTCAAGACCACCCACCGAGCAAAGCGACATCGTCGGCGAGAGTTTACCTTTCCCAGTTCAATTTGCTCTCAACATCGATATGACGAAGCGCATTGCCGCCGAGGAGAAGGAAAACGTGGAAGGACTCGAGCGAGCCGGTTTCAAACTCGAATGGGGCATCGACCGGTCCGGCATTGCCCGTCTGTACTATACCCGCGGAGGTGGCTACTATGTTGATGTCGGATGCAGCAAGCTCATCATCGACGGCAAGATCAAGGTCCACCAGAGCCCTGACGGCATCTCCGGGTTCACATCCAATGCTGTCGTGCTGAAGGACGGAACCCATCTCGAGGCGGATGTGGTAGTCTTAGCCACGGGATATGACAACATGAAAACTAGCGTGCAGAAGATCATGGGCGACAAGGTGGCGAGCCGGTGTCAGGATGTGTGGGATCTGGACGAAGAAGGAGAGCTGAATGCTGTATGTGCCTGGCCCTTCCCTTCTGCTTCTGCCAATTAGTGCTAATCTTGGATCATGCAGATGTGGCGCCCCAGCGGCCATCCCAACTTCTGGTATATGGGCGGCAATCTCGCCCTCTGCCGCATCTATTCGAAGTACGTGGCTTTGCAGATCAAAGCCACGGAGGAGGGTTTGAGACCATCGTCAGTGCCTAATTAAGTCTTTTTGAGGTTTCGGGGGAACGTGTTTTGCAAGTGTTGACAAGATATTTGAGACAATGTCATACTAGTCACTACTGTCGATTTTAGTCGTGGTAATCTGAACTTTGGGCTCGCTCGCCTGTACTTATCTGACTTTCTCTCCGGGACCAGAGGCTCGCGCTGGAGGAGGATCAGCAATGTATAGATAGGAAATAGCTCAGTCGCATACAGCTGAAGATGTCTGGGTTTGATGTTGTAACCGAGACGAAGGTAGATTATTTCACTAATATTTTTTATCTCTATTTTTTTCATTCCTTTTCAACCCTTTTTACAAACCTAGTTTGAATCTCCATTCATCGCTCTTCCTCTTTATTTATCTAGATAACTAAAATAAAGCTATGCAAGTGTAATCTTGAAAGGGAAGTCTTTTTTATATGCTTATGTTAGAGATAATAAGATATAAAAGAATCAAAAAGACAAGAAGACAAAAAGTTCACCAGAGGCTTATGAAATAGACCTTTACCAGTAGACCCGTCATTAGGGTAGGACGAATTTCGACCCAGACGGCCAGCCTATTTCGGTCACCCCAGGCACAACCTTTGGCAGGTGACCCGGGCTGACTTCTAGCTAGACTATTCGCCTGGTGTTGATGATGGTGACGCCGTTTGTCCCTCATCTGTTCACTTTGCCCCAGAAATGAAGCAAGGTTCGATTCCTGCTCATGGCATCTTTTCTTTTTGTGATGAATTCAGCAAGTCTCTTTATGATACTGCTGGGTTTCTTTTGTTTCCCTGATATTTCTACGCCAGAATCGGACTTGGATGGACTTCTCCTATACACATCACGATGGATGGCTCCAGTATGAAAAGCAACCATGAGCCTCTCCAAGCAAATCCTGAACAAAATTTCCCCAGTGAGTTTCATCATGACCATCTTTGAAACAATTGAGGCCTTCGAGGTCGCTCAAATATCTGGAGTGTACCAAGTGGACTTCCCCAACATTCTCCACAATCCGCCGATCGCTTCAACCACGGTCGCATGACGTACGGATCCCCGCCCCGACCTCGTCACCAGGCACCCGTTTCACTTTCTCCTTTTATTCCCATCTTCCCTGACTGTGCTTTCACACAGTCTGAGAATATGAGCCATGAACCGGAAATTCCTGGAGAGTTGGAAGACACCGACAGCTACGACCTCGCCCAGGTAGAGCCTGAAGAAAGTCTTCCAATTCAGCCTGTCAATAACAGCAGAGCTTCCACGGTGCAATGGAAGCCATCTTCCAGAACTGTGGATGAAACCCTTGCGGCGGGACTGTCTAATGAAGATCTGTGGCTGCTGATTCGGCGATTTAATAAGGTATGTCGGGTCAACAACACTGCAGAGAAAATACTCACCCGCGGTCGCTAGCAAATCTACTATGTGAAGGCATTGCCGGACGCCGCTGGGCAGGACATTGATCTTAACCGGGCGGGTGATGAGCAATTCCCACCGGAGAAGCTGCGTATCACCATTGAGCGATTTTATACGTCGGTGATAGTGGGATTGACCGAATTCTGTTGCCATATTGGCCGTCTGCGATCATGGAAGGAGCCTATACGGACGTCGTGCTTTTGTGCGGTATGTATTCAGTTCCATGATCTGTACTCGCGACAGCCACACTGATAGTCGATAGGCTTATTTTGTTGCTTGTCTCCTGGATATTGTCATTCCCTCGATCATGGGCGTCCTTGTCGTATTGATTCTCTTTCCACCCATTCGATCGGTCCTCTTCTCTCCTGCCCCCGAAACAGTTGATTCCGAGTCAAGCGACGCGAAAAGCTCCGCCGCTGGAACCTCCGAATCCCACGATAGCATTACCGGTGCTCCAGAGAGACACAAAGGCGAGGCAGCCGAGCAGGAGGCCGCAAATCTTGTGAATAGCGTTGCAACTGTTGCCATGGAGAGTGCTGCGGGTAAATATGGCCAGGGCGTTACTGAGGCGACTGCCGATGAACCCCCGGATCCCGGCACCACGGAAGTGTTGGAGATTGCAGCAGAGGCACAGACAGAGGAGCCGGCCGAGGATAAGACCAAAAAGCCGATGAAGAAGAAGGTATCCCGGAAGACGGACCAGACAATGCGTGTTCTCAGCGATATTACCGACATCTACGAGAAGTTTGCCAAGTGGGTTATTTCTCTCATGCGTTGAGTGCTGTGTTAACCAGACTATAGTCTCCTGTCTCCGACACCGCCGTTCTCCCTCATCACGTCTCGCCTGCGCTTGGCAGGAATATTTGTGGCCCTGGCCTTGATTGTTCCCTTGACCTCGAGCTACTGGATTGTCAAATTGGGCGCTTTTGCCATCGGATTTGGCTTTTTTGGTGATCCAGTGTTCAAAAAGACTATGAACATCTTGAACAGCAAGTTTCCAAACTGGAAGGACCAACTGGATTTGACAAAGTATGACATTCTCAAGAATTGTATTTTCTTTGCCAGTGCTAATTGTCAATACAGAACATTGTTGAAAGGCGTTCCTACAAACGCCCAGCTTACCCTGACTCTGCTCCGAATCGGCGAGATCAACTCATCCCCATTGCCGCCACCCCCAAGTTCCAACGACAACGAGCCCTCGTGGCCCATTCGCCGGAAGAAGTCCAAAGCCGCAATAACCCATCAAAGCAGTGACCAAGACCCGTCAGGCGACATTTCACGCCAGCAATCCAACGAAACCTTACCCGCAAAGAAACCCAAGAAGAGATGGGTTTTCAAAGTTCTCAAGTTTGTGCGCCGCACAATCGCAACAGCCATCAAAGGCCACATTGCATTCGATCGAGCCATAGCCATCGCAGGCGCAACACATACACAAAACCTGATCAGCATGCTTCAGAAACGGCCTTGGTCGTCTGCGACCTTGGGCCCTTTAAAGTTCGATGCTAAGTTTGAGCGTAAGCGTGGAGCCGTGGTTATCGATTCATCCAAACAACCGCCCGTGCTGTACTTTACCACCCATCAGTCGTCTGGGTTGGAAGATTTGCAGATTGAAAGCCGCAAGAAAGGCTCGGTTCTATTCCAGATTCCTGTGACTGAAATTCAGGAGCTGAAGAAAACCGAGGGCCTTGGCTGGAAGGGCAAGTTGATTGTTGAGTTGACGGCTGGCAGCAAGGAGGCTGCGGATGGATTGGTCGTCGTGGGCAAGGAGCCTGGCCAGTCTTTTCATCTCACGGGGATGCGCACTCGGAACCAATTGTTTAATCGGTTGGTGGCGATTGATGCGCAGTTTTGGGAGAGTCGCTGATCTGCATTGAGGGATGATTCTTTCGATATGCCCAGAGGACACCCATGTATGCAAAGGCATCATAGATCTACTAGCGAGCCACGTAGCGGCAGCTTTGCGTATCTAGATAGATTTCAATATTTTGATCGATACCAATTGCATTTGTCATAGGACAACCTCTCAGTCTCGCATATCCGCTATATGATACGTGTAGACCTAGCCATTCATTGTGAACTCGAGACATTGAAAAAAGAATAGAAAAGAAAAGAGCCATTAGCATCAAGTCGAGGTTACTTAAACCCCGAGATCTGATCATCGCAATACTGCAAATACGTCGCCGCATCCCCCGTCCCCCCTCCGCCGTCGTCTTCATCGCCTGCAGCAGATCCTGTCTGGGACTCGGATGCAACCGCCCCCAAGGAATCACATACTTCCCACCATCCGCAATCCCCACATCTTCAGAAAGCCCCGCCCAAAGCTCCGTATACGCGCCCATCTTCGGGTGATATAATCACCGGCCCGGGGTAGCTGCCATTGAAGACCAGAACCTGTCGCTCGTAGCCATCTGGCGCCAGAGTTCGATTCTGCACGGAAAGCCAGTACTCATGAAACTGAAGATAAGAAAAGCTGGTTCTAAATTCGGGTTGTGTCGAACATACCTCCCAAGTAATGCCAGTATCAGGCACGACCACCGCGTAGTCTGTCGAGATATTGTATGCGCCTCAACGTCCCCGTGAAGTGGACGTATTTTCACAGTAGTCACCGAAAACAGGGAAGCAGCTGGATGGCACTGTTGGAAATGTAAAATCCACAGAATTCAAAGGATATATACATGAATTGGAATTGTTGAAGTATATGCGAGAAATAAACATGGCATATGGTCCGCATGTGGAATGGCTGCGAGTATCTTGCAATCATTTATATAGTAGATCCACTACAGCCATGTCTACTACCCACTCAATACATAACCATCCCCTGATCGTTGGCCATGGGATGACGCAGACGCGTAATACAGACTGGATATTTAGCCGATGCTCAGCTTGGATCAAGACACTTTCTACCCGGAATAACATGTCTGAGACACGAGATTCAATCACCACCCTCGATTTTTAATTGCAGCGATGAATTTGGATCGCTGGAACCCACATGACTCCAGGATCTCTTTCAAGACGGGCAGCCACCAGTCTTCAATGCAGTCATGGACTACAGTTGCCAAGGCATATTCCATGTATTCTGGGAAGAACCCACTGTACTCCCAGTCGACAATCCCTGATATTTGCCCGTTATGCACCATGATATTTCTTGCCGCCAGGTCTCCGTGTGTTAATACAAACCTGGAGCCCTTGGCTCGCATTCGCGGTAACAATCGTTTCCACAGCGCATGAGCGATAGGGGATTTAACCCTTGCAAGACACCATGCGTCAAACTCTTCTTCGGACTCGAATGGCCCCATAAAGTTGAATTCCAGACGATCCAAAAAGTTGAATGTGGTCTGACGGTTGATTCGTCCAATATATGGCCGAGTATGTGTTCGAAAAAAACGTAGTTGTTCTCTCAGCTGGTCTTTGATTGAGTTCCGTTGGCGTTTGTTGAGAGTATGCCAGATTTTGTCGAGGGATTGGCCTGGGACAACATCGGTGACTGTCGCGATGATCTCGGGCTCGACATCGTAGCATCCAAGGACGTGGGGCGCGAGAATCCCCGACTGCTGTGACGCGAAGTTCATCATATCTGCTTCCGAACGGACAAAGCCTCCCTGCGGCTTCACCTTAACAGCCACCAACTGACCGCCGGTAGTCCGAGACTCGACGACTCGATTGCCAAAGTAGTTGAACAGTTCCCGACCTTGGACTGCATTTTCATATTCGGTCGGCATCTTGAAACTTTCTAGGGGAATGAATGCAAATGAGTATCGCGTGAGAGATAGATCCGACACGGTTCGAAGCACAGGGAAGAAATGGATAGCCGACTTTACATGTTCCACTAATATGTGAGGATCCAAGGTCGCGACGCGACCCCTTTCCGATGCACTGTGGGGGGTCGGACCGGAAAAACAACCAGCATTAAGCCCAAAAATAGTTGGTCTAATGCAAGTTACAATGCTATATATATGCTATAGTTACTTCTTGCCCCTGACTATGAAGCTCGATTTGCTCAGACCGAGCTGGGCAGCAGCAGCAACTCTTCGTAAGCGCGCGCTCCCCTCAAAGGTTCTTACTGACCACCGATCAGGGGGTTTGGGTGAATCCTTAGCTGCATCCTTTTCAGCGGCTATATTTGCGCCTAGATATGACCGCTGGCCAGTGGCAGTACTGGCTCCTATTTTCATAACGGATCTCCCTGTTGCGATGCTACCTTTGAGTGCGTGGCCTGCGTTTTCAATGTCATGATATCTGAATCAGCTTTTACTGCGTCCGAGAGCTGCAGCAGATATTCTTGTTCAGCAAAAACGGTAGGCTAACCAGACGGTTAATAATAGCAGGAGATGCACCTGCATGATGGTGACATGCGAAGCTACTTACGGCGACTCGCCCTGAAGATCACCACTTGTTTCACGATTGACTGAAATTCCCAAAATATCCTCTGAGAAGGCCCGAAGGACTACGCGCTAACGGTCGGCTCTCACGTATCTCATGACAATGCAACATTATAAAGAGTCCATTGATTCCCGCCGAGGGATAAAGGGATCTGCTGACCTCAACGTGAGTACGCCAGGCTAATTGAAAAAAGCAAGGCATTGAGTCGTCATCGAAAACGCCAGAGCCTGACACTGCGTTTATCAGTCTTAGGCAGAGGGACACGGTCGTACAGGAAGAGCAGCATGTTTGTTCTTTTCCCGGGTCAAAGTTACAATGGTGCTGATTCTGAATCTACGGCTGCGCAAAGCAATGGAGCCTGTGATATCCAGATCTTCTACGGCGAGCTCAATTGTGTCCAATTATGCTGAGCTTCCAACCATCCACATGCTTGCTTGGGGAAAGGGCAGTTTAGCCCACTGGGCTCTCTTTGTACCAAACAGACCAGGATCTCCTATCGGGAGGATTATCCACATTGGCGTCAATGCCAATTCATCAGGCTTCGCAAGCACCACGGTTCCCGAGTACCAACGTCATGGATTCCGTGTCACTGGCAGTGCTGCCAGTCGCTGCTTTGATATTCCCGATGCTCGAGCCACTTTGGCGCAGGTGGAAGAAGCAGCAAGATTTGTATCTGACGGGTACACCTACAACATTGCCACGGCAAACTGTCAGAACTTCGCTATGGATGTTTTAATACGGTTGAATCATCTTTACCCTTCAACTGTGACTGCCGCTGCTATCCAACAAGTTCGCCTACGAGGAACTGTCTCAACCTTTCTCGCCCGTTACACCCGTCGGACGCCAATTGCCTACCCCCAGTCTCGTTCTCGGCCTCCACCTCGTGGGTTTATATTAGATTAAACTGAACAATGGGAGTTTCTAAGGCTTGATCTGGAAACTTGTGTTTGAGGCCATCCGTCAAGACTTTTTTGTTCTTGTTTCGTTGCTTGGTTTATGCCTTCTGTTTCCTGTTCAATTTCCTCTGTCGTGATGTTTTCTTGTCTTGATGATTCATTTTGGTTTATTTAAGGCACTTCTTTTTATCAAAATGCACTCACCACCATAGCACCTCATCCCTTCAAACATTGGGAACGTCTCGGCCCATCTGAATTTAAAACAGCAGATGGCGCAAGATTATTTAGCTCCTTAATGTAGCATAGCTATGACTAAACTGAAACCGCCACGTTTTGGCATCAGGTATCTACGGTCTAATGAATTATGGATTGGGGCAGTTCCTTTGGGAGAATTGGTCCCCTCGGCTATGGCAAGAATAAAAAAACAATACAGGATTCTGAGAACATATCAATCTATTGGGAGGGCATTTTGAGATTGTTGGGCCACCAGAATTCCAGTACACATTCTCCCTACCAAGACTCTCGGCATGGTCTATAATTAGGAACAAGCTCAAGGCCTGCAGATTTCTAATAATACCACAGCTGAGAACAAATACTAACCATATCATTCCCTGTTTGTCGGAAACTGGTCCGTTCATCGGCTGGGCACTGATGTTGATGTCACAGCAGTCCTGTACCCTTCCGACCGGGGAATAAGAGATATTCGCAAGGACTAGTAGCAAGTCAACTCCGTCTCGAGTTAAGCATTGCGCTCTGCAAAAAGCCAAGTGCTCAGTTCCGCGGGCCCATGGACTCTCCAGAGCGTGCGTGGTCAGCACTGTATTTACCCGTGGGCATCTTTTGTTGCACATAGTAATGTCCTCGGCACATCGCACCAGTCCACGTCAGACCCGGAACAGCCGTGCCGATGGTATCATTCTCTCCCGTCTCTTGGCTGACGGTCTGGTGGGGGCCAAGTGAGTCACGGGCCGTCTTTGTTTCTCGAAGGCCGCTAGAACAAATGTTTCAGGCGACCCACGGGGACCAGGTGTTATCGGTGCATGGCCGGGGGTAGGGCTGGCATGGTGAGTGTGTTGGGCGAGGATATAGGGAGTGTATTGGCCAGTGCCTCGGTCTCGAGGGATCCACTTGGTTCCTCAAAAGAGTCACGATCAGAGGTGATTATCTCGGTGCCTTGGCTGCCCTCCGCGGGGTCAGCCCTACCCATCGAGTCATCGAAGCAGTTCGAAGAGGGCAGTTGGATAGTGGAGTGTGGACAAAGGAGAGTCTGGCTGGTGTTTTCTGTGTGTCTCTGGATACTTGCAGCAGCCCATGAAGCAACCAGCGGTGAATCCGCGGGGGTTTGCGAGCGGTCGCAGGAGGCTCCGAGGCAGAAACAATCCTTGATTGGTTGAGGCCATCGTCGAGAGGGTCATCTTCCTCGCATCTCACCGACACCCGCGAAACCCTCGCGGTGGACCGCATTCTCCTTCTTTGTGTGCTGGTTGGTGAATTCATTCGGTGAATGCGTTATCCATTGGCCAGCCCGGGTGTCCTGGGGCCTTTTTCCTCGAGATGACGCTGTGGTTGGTTGCCCTACAGCAACGGGGGGGAGGATCTCTCGGGGGAAGTTGGTAGCTGGAGAAATCATAAATAACCCCAAACCCCCTCTCGTGATGCAGGTGTCCTTGACAATTTACTCTCTTGTCTTCCTCGTCTCTCTATCTATCTGAATCTGCAAGTGATGCATACCCATCAAACCGGCTACTTCCCCCAGCGCTCTCTCTCCCAAACATCGGCCTCCTCCACCTCATCTCGTGGCAGCCAGCGCACTCAAGTCAAGATGCACACCCGCAAATCCTCCAACCCCATCTCCTCCAAGCTCTTCCGGGGCCGCTCCAAATCCCCCATGCCTATTGACATCCCAATGAGCAGCCACTCGCGCCAATCCTCGGGCGCCTCGCAACCCCACGACGTCCCTCGGAGTGCCCCCGAGACTTCATTCTTGGACCAGCACCTGCGCTCCACTAGCCCGGTGCAGATGTCCCCCGACAACGCCTCGCCGCGGTCGCCCAAGCCGGACTTTGGCTCGAAGGGCAGCTCTCTGACCCGCAAGAACAGCGATGATTACCGTCGCTTGAACGGGACGATCAACCATTGCGGCCGGCACGCGAATGACTGGCTGTTTGGGGGGTTCAGTGTTCGTGAGACAGTCCGCGATGGGATTGAGAAGCTGCGCAACCATGACAAGGAGGGCTGAATGATTGTTTTGGTGTTTTGCAAATATCTATACCTTTATCCCCCCTCGGTCGCAGTCTGGCGCATTCGCAGCCCAGATGAAATTCCTCATGTCCTCTGTCCTGTCAGAAGTGACCACAAATTGGCTATGAGACCTGGCTAAAATCAGTTTTGGTCTACCTGGAAGCAACTGCTCCGTTGAGGGTCTGAAGCCGCGAACCTACCACCAGGTGCTCCCCGCCCAGGAGGGAATTACCTCTGTCATCGCGATCGCGTGGCATGCATTTGAGCATATATGGGACCCCCACTGTCCCAGATATTTCTTTGAAACTGGACGTGGATCCTGTCTTCTGAATGTCAGCCTCTTATGGCTATTGTCGAGTATGTGATGTTGTATGTGGGTTGAGCTGTGGTGCCGAATGGTTTCATAGGATCAGAATGAAGACCGAGTGATATTAAATTGCATTTACATCAATGTATATTCTGGACTACCAGTAACCAAAAAATATCCATTGCCATCATAATACAAATTACAAATATCGCAAATGTGTATATCAACTAATATACTCCTTGACACCGGTGTAGCCGTGCCGGTCGAACCTCCGATCATCGGCGGTTCTCCAATTGCCTCCGCGCGCTCCCCCAGTATATAACTGTCTGTCAACGAATATTTTGACCGACTCTCTAATCCAATGGACTTTCTCTCATTTTCATACCAAACTCAAGTTGCAATACTATGAGTCTCTGTCGACCATTATCAAAAGCAACTCGTTTCATCCGACCCCCACCCCCAAGCAACCCCCACCCCCAACTGCGTCGGCCTGCAATCCACGCCAACTATAGCATCACCCTGCGGAGTCGCACCCACCAAACCCGCCCAAACTCCCGCATGGCCTCCAAGCCCATCGTCGCAGTCCTGTACCAGGCTCTCGCACCGCCAGTCTACGGCGGCGTAAGCAAGCCCCAAAAACCAGGAGGTATGCCACCCCATTTATATTCTTTTGATATTCACCGAAACCTTGTGACTACTGACTAACAATGTAATATATAGGCTACCGCGACTCCGGCGCAGACATTGCATATACACTATCCCGCACAGGAACCACAGTCCTCACCCCCGTAGACTCTCCAGACTCCGCAGACCAAAACCACTGGTGCTTCCCCGACACCGAGGACGGGATCTTATCAGCCGTACAGCGAGGCGCCACACATCTATGGGCAAACACAGTGCTCTTCTCGGGGCATCCGCTCCAGACCTCGGCGCAGTTCACACCCTTTGAATCGCGTGTCCGTGTCATTGCTCAGCCGCCGGCCTGTGTCGATCGCTGGGACGACAAGTCGGTTTTGAACGACGCCCTGCGTCGACATGGCGGTTTAACCCTGCCGCGCTCATGGGTGATCGACCATCCCCAGTTGCGCTCAGATGACAATGCAAGTCATTCAAGTCCCTCTTCACAGGGCCTAGACGCTGTCGTCGCTTCTATCCCGCAGACTAGCTACCCGATCGTGGCGAAACCCGTTCGCGGTCGTGGCAGCCACGGCGTAAAGATTTGTCAGAGCGCAGCTGAAGTCACCGCCCATGTCACGGAGCTCCTGGATGAGTCGCCGCGCGTGCTGCTGGAGGAGTATCTCAGCGGCGAGGAGGGTACTATCACCGTGATGCCGCCCTCGAATCTGCCCCATGCCACGCATTCCCACCACTGGGCTCTGCCCCCTGTGCGGAGATTCAATCACGTCAATGGAATCGCTCCGTACAGTGGGAAGGTCGCAGTGACCTCGAATTCGCAGGCTGTGTCGCGCGCAGAACGCGAGTCGGACCCTGCGTACGCAGCGATTATGAGGGAGTGCGAGGTTGTCGGGGATCTGCTGCAGACGACTGCGCCGCTTCGCATTGATATCCGCCGGTTTGGGGCCGAGTCGGGGTTTGCCTTGTTTGATGTGAATATGAAGCCGGTATGTTTTGTTCCAAGCCTTTGTGTGTGCTCGGTAGATACTGATGATTGGGTCCTTATAGAATATCACTGGGCCCGGTCGCCCTGGTCGCGAGGACCAGGCTAGTTTGATGGGTCTTGCTGCTGAGGCTGTGGGCTGGGATTATGCGATGTTCTTGCGGACGGTGCTGGGGTCGGCGCGGGAGCTGCGCCAGCTGCGAAATTATTCGTGTCCATTGCTTGCCGAGTCATGAACGTAAAGGACTTTGTACAGTCAATAGAAATAGCGTTGCATATATAGTCGTTGAAGACCAGAACATTTGTGATAATAAGCATCCCGAAGGAGTCGCAACTAAAACTCCCGCGATAATTCAATAATTGCCTGGTAAATCCAAGAGAAAAGACAGTAATTGTATTCGTATTCTATGCCATATCCAAGGAGAAACCGTAAACCAGAGCCTTCGAAAAAGAAACCAACAGGGTTCAAAAGAGACAGCCAAACTCCACAGCTGCGCCGAACAGCACCAACACGTACCCTGTCCTCATCATGCACGCTGCCACGCCGCAATATCCGCCGCAGAGATATCCAAATTTTCAGTCGTCAGTCGCTGCAGCTTGGCCACCTGGGTGGGAGCTAAGGGCAAGAGAATCAGCAAGAGCATTCAAAGAGGAAGGGGTTCAGAAAAGGCGATGAGAAAAAAAAAGAAAAGAATTATAAATTACAAATAGTCCCACCGGGGTGCGATCACAGGTAAAAAGAACAAAGAGAAAAGAGAGCGAAGAAGACTTACTCGGCCGTTGCGCAGCAGCTGCGCCAGCGTGCACATGAATGATCGTCGAATCAGCATATTCCTTGGTCACGACGCCGTTGTACGAGGCGGCGCTGAGCATCACACGCAGACGATATTTGCCGGGCCGCGAGATGGTGAGCGGGCTGAACTTGGCGTAGCCGCTCATGGCGCTGTCGGTCCGGCTGCGCACGCTGGCGGTCAGGTTCCCGCCGAGCCCGGTAGCCGCTGCTGTGCCGGCCTCGTCGCGCAGCGAGGCGTTGACCACTAGGTGCTGCACATTGCGCGCGGGCGTGCCCACGGGGCTGACGGCCACAATAACCGGGATCGTGAATGGGACGCCTGGGCGCACTGCTGTTGGCGGTGAGGTCTCGAAAGTGAGCGAGAATTCCCGGCTTGCGGCCATTTTTGTTTCTGTCCTGTTGTTTGGGTGGTTAGAGGGGATTTGGATGCTCAGTTATACACTTTGGAAGTGTAAGGGCTGAGAGATCGGCCAATCGGGGAGCAACGGGAGGAAGGAAGCAGGCAAAGTGTAATAGTGAAGGACCCTCTTGATAGAGTTCAAATGATGTGAAATGGAAGTCCGGGGAGAAGCCAGCAACAACGAGACAACAAGAGCAAAGGCCAGAGTCAAGAAGAGAAAAGACAAGATTATGATTAGGATAATAAATAGGAGAATGGAAGGAATAACCATGGTCGACCAGGTGCCGTGCCCGGGCTTCATATACCTCGCAGCTGGCGCAGTGGGCCGGTTGATGTCAGATTTGAGAGATCCATATCGAAAATTAGGCGTGGAATCAAGATGGGGCTAAAGGGATGTTGCCACCGGCAAAAGTACCACGCGGTCAGCCCCTCCAGGGTGGGCGACCAGGTTCCTGGGAAGCGGGCAAGGCAGCGCGATTGATGCTGTTCGAGTGGGCATTAGTGAAATCCCGATTAGGTGGGTTCTTGGCGCCTGCAGGATCCTTGCAGCAGCACGTTCCGGCAAAATGGAATCGAACGGTGGAGACCTACCTTTGTTTTGGCATGATCGACGACTGGCGCATCCTAGCACCACTGTGGAGTAGGGGAAGGGGCGAGAGGCTAGATCTTGATGGAAGGTGCAGGGTCAGATCTGGGAGGAGCGCTAGGATCGACTCTGGTGAACTAAAACCGGGTTCCACCGGGCGATCAGTGGTATCTGATTCGACCTCTTGGCGCTCTGAATCCCTGCTTCCCCGGTTGCTGCTGGGAATATCCTTTGCAGGCTTGACAGACAGTTGCATCCATGCACGATCGACGTTCAGGGTGCAGGGCCAGACACCAAGCAGAGAGATGTGGAGTGGCTCAGGCTTTCAATAGTTCTGTGCACGGTTCAAGCGGCGGGGTTCTGCTCGACATTCGAGCTATCGACCCCGCTAGCCCGTTATCATTCGATATTTTTCGCTCGGGCAGTCGCAGGTGTCACACCATGGCCCCTGCTCATCGCACAACAGGGGACGAGACTCGCATAGAGACACACACAAAAAAGAAAGCTTTTTTTTTGAGTTCTCGGGGAGACAGCCGGTGTTCATGCTAAGCCCTGTCAAGGCATATTTGAGCCATATCAAGGGGGGTCAGGAGAGGGGAGAGCAGACCGCAACGTTGGTCATTGCATGAATCAAAGCAGCTGCAAGCCACAATCCAACGGTGAACTGTGGCGCCCGTGAGGTCATGCCCATCCATCGGGCACGCCGACGGAGAAACCCACTGCAATCCAGAATTTGTGATCATTGGAATTTTCTTTTTCTTTGAGTTGCATTGATGATTCCTTTCTCCCTGGAAAAGTGCTGCCTACCGAAGGCAAAGTAGAAGGGTTTTTTTTTTTTTTTTTTTTTTTTTTTTTTTTTTTTGTGGTGACAAGTGACAGCTCGAGCGATCACCAGCCACAGATGGGAGTGCAAGTGCATCTTCAGCCTCACCGTAGTTTCCGAGTCAAGACTATTTGCTCGCACAGAGCGCTCATGATAGACATCTCCTCGGTCCCATGTGTCCAAGCAATGGATACGGCTTGGTCTGTGACGTTCCATGAGTAAGAAGCTTCCATCAGGCTTGGTCTGCATTACCCGTGGACCCTAAGCAGGTCCCGCTCTAGGGCTGCTAGGGTGGACGATCGCCCCGCCGATCTCAGTCGATAGTGTTCCCCATCAGAATGGGCCTGGCGCCCACGGCAGGAAGTGCTCCAAACAACAAACCGCTTTCGGGGTTCACTTATCCCGCAATGGAGCAATGCCCAAGGAGAACCGGGTGCTGCATCCAGTGAGACAAGCCTCTGTGCGGTTGAACCGCTTCAAGGAGTAAATACAAATCTCGAAAGAACGGGAAAGACAGGACGATCTCTTCGTAATCGCCAATGCAACCGGAGAGAGCGTTGTGTCAGGTAGGCATTTGACGTGCCAATGGCAGATACCGAGGTGTCCCCAACAAAAATAAGGCGTCGATCAGCCAATAGTAACTCAGCCACATCCCCAGCCCCAGTGGCTAGTGGGTGGTGGCTGCAAGGAGTGGCTGGAGCGGTGTGGCGGTGGACCTGGTTACCCAAACAGGAAAGAATGAGGCCCAACCAAAGCCCGAGTCCCCGTGTCGATCACCTCCCGTTCTCTCTCTCTCTCTCTCTCAAGGATCATCCCTTCCACATCAATTGATCCTCCTTTGTTTGGGGGCCGTTCATGTGAATGTCGTGCCCTGAAAGACAGGGAATTTCTGTTGCCTGAGCTAGAGCAGACTCGCGGAAACTCAAGTCCGGGAAATTGGATCTGTCGTTTTACAAGACGATATCCATCTTTGCCACTGGGAAGGGGCCAAAATGGCCCCTTTTTGCCGGTACTGGAATATCATGAACCCCAAACTAAGGTATGTTGATTCACGCTATCTATGAAAAAGGATCCTGTATGGTACTGAGGTATACAACACGTGAAAACACCACTTGACAATGACGCTCAATGAAACAGTCGAAAAAAAAAAGTAATAGGCGTATGTCCCGGCCACCAAGAGCGGGTATGTCACCCAGGACACCGGAGGTCGCATGTCTGAAGAAACCATGCGAATCACGACTTTCTCGATGGTCGTCCGCAGCGCACCCTCCGTAAACAAAAACCATGTCATCATATCGTGTGTCAACTCTGCGGTGCTCTTTGCACGCACAAACAGATCCTCCTCAAATGTTTTGATTGCCGCGGTGAGATCGGACTCTGGCGAGTTGGTTGCCTTGATGATCGCCTGCGACAGCTTCAGAGCATCTTCCATGCCCAGGTTCACTCCCTGACCAGCAAAGGGCGTCATTGCATGGGCTGCATCCCCAATCAAGGTCATACCGGCACGGTGCTTCCATGACCACCCGACAGGGAGCATGTAGAGTGACCGGTACACTGCATCCTGGGCATGACGGACAAAGTCGAGCAGTCGGGAATCCCAACCTGAGAACTCTTCGAGGGTTGCCTGCCGGATGGCTTGAATGTCGTTTTTATCAAAGGTGGCTTGGTTGTACCAATCTTCTGGCCGCACGGCGAAGGCATAGACGTTGAGACTACCGTCACCTTGCTGCTGGCTAACAATCGCTTTGCCGTCCCAGTAAGCATAGAGGGACCCGCGGTTCGTTAACTGGTAGCAATCTGGTGCCGTTTCTTCTGCGTTGGGGATAGTGAAGTTGAATCCTCCAGTCCCCGAGTAATGGGGCTTTTCATCCGACACCAACTTGCGGATCTTGCTCCATGCGCCGTCAGCGCCCACGACAAGATCGAAGCCACTTTCGATCCCATGATCAAAAATCAGGTTATGATTTTCGTCGATGGCGCGTAGGTGGCAGCCCCATCGAATCACCTCCGACGGCACCGAATTGAGGAGCATCTCACGCAGCAAATACCGGTCAATCTCAGGCCGTCCGTTCGAGGATTCTTCGTCCAAGCGGGGCTGTTCAATGTACTTGACCAAGTTCTTGTCGGTAAAAATCACCGCTTCGCCGTCGAAGCGGGCTCGTTTCAAAAACTCGTCATACAAGCCGGCCTCCTCCAGAGCTGAGAGACCGCTGCCGGGATGCAGGTCTAACGTACCGCCTTGTTTGCGAGCATCCTCGGATTTATCGGACTCGAAAATTACCACTTCGATGTTGGGTTTGTTGTGAATAAGCCGGGCGAGAGTGAGTCCGACAGGACCAGCGCCGACAATAGCGATGCGAGTTGGAGACATGTTTCAAGAGAAAGTTTTTGAAGAGAAGAAGATGCTGTGGCCACGTTTTCGAAGTCTCCGGGGTCTTCTTATAATTTGATTAATGGTGCACACGAGTTGACCAAGTGATGAGAATTACTTGATCCGGGGTCAGGCCGCCCACCGACTCGGAGATACCATGAATAATCATAACTCGGTCGGCTGTGCTTATGGGGTGAAGCATTTCGGATTGATGACAAGTGTGGTGTAGTGAAAGCTCAGTGCTGAGTCGGGGCCGCCCCTCTGGCCACAAAAACTATTATTAGTATGGGATCAGGGCAACCTTATGAGCTTACATTAACCTAAGCACCTAGTTTTTCTAGTAACCTACAATTAGTCTGCGCCATAACTCACATCGGTAACCACATTAAGACTTATGGGTCAACGCGCTTCTCTAGTGGATGGTGTTGACTCAGGGCTTCGCGGGTCACGCATGGCGATGCTGAGACACGGCACTTGTCCCTAAATGTCAGGGGGATATTGCCCCGGGTCCCGCGATTCGAGTGATACCGTCAGCTAAGAATAGTTTCGGGTCCCGATCTACAAGCCAATAACCCACCGACCCGCCGACGCTAGGTGATTTAATCCCTGTACCCCGATTCCGACCAATTCTCCCAGTTGAATGAAAGACTGGAAGATCGAACCGAAGGATATGATATAGAACGGGTATTTAACATGCTTAAACAAGTAAATCCCAGAGCCATTTACAAAAATGAAAAAGAAACAGTCAATTCGTTTCTCCGCGATCGGCCGGTTAGGGCTAATAAGATGCCCCGTTCCGTAGATATATTTTGATCTTTGGAACTTGACAAAAAGCCGCTGGAGAAATCTAGAAAATGCTGTACAACATCCATGAGAAATAAAGAAGCACAATAATTTCAAAAATAATCTAATATTTGCTCGTGGAATCCCAAAACCAACGTCTTTGAGAACAGGTCCAGGAAAGTACCACAATTGTATTAGTTGAGGGATTCGATCAATCTCTGCGTTTCTGCTCGTAGCTAACAACCCTAACCGGTATTGTGTTCATAGATAAGAGACTTGACAGAGGAAAGGAATAAGGTAATCTCGCGACTAGCTACTTCCTCGTCATGCTCTCCCATCTCCCATCTCCCAAATGTCCCTCGCTCTTTTGCCCAGTCCAAGGCCAGTTGATTTTCGATATTATTACTCATTGCTGGAGAGTCCAAGTCGGCATGCCGTAAATGGCGCCGATAAACACTCGACAGTACCACTCACTTGGCCCTTCCATTCCTCACCCCCCAAAAGGGCCCCCTGCCACCCCGGTACCCGTGACAAAGTCCATTTCCTCCAAGGTGTTTACCGAGCTCTTTGCGGGAACTCTGGGAATCTTTGTGCTGGCGGTGCTGTTTTGGAAGACCGGCAAATTCATACGATCCTTCAACAAGAATAAGGTGCTGCGCGAAGGAAAAGCCCCGACGGCACGGTATGCGCGGACCTGGTATGGCTGGGTGTCGCTGGAGACGCACCAAAGAAACAAGAGGGTGTTTGGTGACCTCTTTGCTTGGGTTCGGCGATGGACTGCGTGGAAGTCGACCAGAACAGACTATCGTTGGGTCTGGTGGGACCCTGGTCAGAAGGAAATGGAGAAGCGCCGCCGACAGCAACGACCTTTGAGATGGTTACCCGAATTACTTCAGAGTTATGAATTTCTAACCGCGGATGAGATCTGGAATCCCACTGCAGTCCCTGAATGTCACGGAGGACTGGTGGAACACAGCCGTGTCTACCACCCAGTTCAAGTCAATGGGTGTTCACAGTCATTACCTCCGACTGATATCGATTCCGTGCCCCAAAGGCAGATTGCATCGACCATGGAGACTGATGAGACTGATGAAATTGGCCAGGAGACATGGAAAAGACCTCGGGGTACAAGGGGCTGTCTTTCCGATGACCCTGTAAAGGAAGGTCTGCAGCATGGCACAAGAGTTCTCAGCAGATTTCCACCGAAATTGTCAACCAAAACTCAATCACTGCCCTGTTTACATCTTCCTCGTCGATCAAGGCTCCACAGCTCATGGCAACAGCCTGGAAAGCTTCAAGTCATGGCGCATCCAAAATGCTCATTGGGGCAGTATGCCAATCCGCAACCTGAATGGAGAGTTGCACAAGAGCAAGTGGTCGAAGTAAGACCTCATCAACCTCACACGGACAGATATCGAGCGTGGTCGGCACGGATGCAGATTGAGGCAAACAGACGAATGCGTCGTGGTTTGGTGGATTCCTCTGGTCCTCTTGGAACGCCCATCGCGGAACTGTTGTCCAGTTGCGCATCAGGGCAGAGTGTTGCCTTTGGGCTTGTTCCGCAACGTCGGAGAGACAACAACAGCGATCCAATGCGGAATTTGGCTCATAGAGGATCCTTTCCATTCATACTTGCCATTGAGCGACCATCCCGACTCCCGAGCAAGGATCGGACTGACTTTGCAAGAACCGCTTGGTATTCGGCACCGGTACGGTGGCGCCTATCGGAAGTAAACACAGCTTCAAGGGTGACGGGAGTGAAGGCTCAACGGAATTTGAGAAACATTTTCCCGACAAGTATGGATCATGACGATTTTGTGAGTTTAGGTGCTCCCAACACACAGTCGAACGCCTTATCATGCACGGCCGAAAGACCTCCGCTGCACACGAACCCGTTCGAAGAACTCAGCGACTGGGAGGTGAGACTGATAGACAGGCTGGATCGGAAACTGGTATGGCTCTTCAATGAATTTACCCCTGGACAAAAGCCATACCATTTTGCAATGCTCGCCAACCACTGGCTGAATAGGAAGACCTGGATTGTGATCGACCCAGTCTCACGAGTCTCAACAGACGCCCGACGGGAGTGGGGAGATTCTCGATTTAATGTCCCGTATCGAAAGCCGGAATTTGGCCCAAAGCCGAAGTATCCCAATCACCTACGGAAACGAGCACACACGCCGCGCATCGATTCCTGGCGAGCCGCGGTCAACCAGCAGAGAAAGGTGTCCGGGGTCCGTGAGATGATACGCACCGTAGAACTCTATGAGAACTCGGTTGAGGAGCCGCCTGATGGGAAAATCGATCCCAGCTGCTGGATTCTGCCAAAGCCACCCCAGGGGTTCGAAATGTCCACCAAGCAGAAAAATGCCTGGTATGAAGGAGGTTGCGGGTGGCAAGAGAAGCTTGAGGATTGGCAGCACGTCTGTCGGGGATACCGTGTTCGCAAAGCCATTCACGAAGGCCGAGTGAATCGCACCCGAGTGAAGGAGCTTGCCACACAAGCTGGCAATTACTGTCGAACGGCATGGCTTAAAGTAATTCCCGACATGGCGATAGAACAGGTCCCGAGTCCGATATACCCCGTGCCTTGAACAATCCTGAATCTTTCCTTTGAGTGTTTTGTGTGCTGGGTGGATTCTTGGATTCTCGTGCGATGTCCAGCGAGCCGTTTGGGCTTTGATATGAAGCACATCTCCGTCACATTCGCTGTGATATCCTTACTTACCACAATGCCTGTCGACACAGGCCCTGCAGTCATTGTCATGTTATCTTTAGCTACCTCTAACCTTCTAGCACATCCAAGTCACGAACAAGGATTAGTTTCGGAATGAGATTGAATTGTAAGCAGCATCCAAGCGCTGGGTAGTAAATGTGAAAATCGAAATCCTTGCCATTTCTCTCAAAGTGGCTTGATGGAATTTCCCCAATTGCCGAAAACTCCGAGAAGCTAGTTTGGCTCAGATATGCCACTTGGGCGATGCAACAAAGCCAAGCTTCAGATGTATAATACATATATCGATTTAAGCGCACACGGGGTATGTGTCGAGTCGCAGGCGCCATTGAATCCATCATTATCTCCGCTTAAAACCAAGGCAAAATGCTTAAAAACCCGGGGGGTTGACGCGCTGGCTGAGCCGAGTCCACTTGGGCAACTCTGAAGAAAGAAAAACATCGATTAGCACAAGCTAGCACTAGCGGAGGATGCGAGAAAGCTCCCGGGATCATTATCTTGCTGAGAGACGTACTGTGAATGCCCTTGCGGTAGGTCTTCTCCTTCTTATCGAAGATCGTGTACTTGTCCTTGGGCAGCATCTCCTCCTCGCGCGGCATCTCCGCATACCACCGCTGCACTGCCTTGGAGGTTTGTCCGTTGCGCTGCAGTGCTGCACTGACAGTGTCGACAACTCGGTCCACTGCGCGCAGACGCTTGCGCTGGCGGGCTTTCTGCATCGAGGAAAGACGCCATGGGGTCTTCCTGTTGGGTTGGGGAAAACACTGTTAGCTCGAGAAATTCCTTCTTCCGCGATGGCATTCCATCAATGGTCCAACGTACCAGAGAAGACCCCCAAATAGGGCAGACGTAGGCTTGAACATGCTGAATGGCGGCTGATTGCGAAGGAAAACCGCGGCGACTCGGGAGAAAATCGTTTCGGTTGTTGGTCCGTGCACAGAGACAATCGATCTATACGCAACACCGGCTGTGCACCAGCTATGAGGACGGTGCCTCGAACTTTCCCAGGGCATTCATTGCATCTGAATGAATTCAATTTGATGATCAAAATTACCGGTATTCCTCTGATTCTACTAAGCCCACGGGTGTATGCTTCCATGTTGACCTCCAAAGTCATGTGATTCCGCAGGGCAAGGACAATTTTCCTTACGTCCGCTTCTCTCGAGGTTCTTCGCGCACCCTTCACTTTCAAGCTGCAAGCAGCCTGCAGCCTCGGGCCATCTATGGATTTTCTATAGTATGGCGTCTCCTTCCCGCACCATGGATTCCGGCGCAACGGCAGACTGCCCATCTCTCCCCTGGAGAACCTTCTCCTCCATGACGATGTGGGGAGTCGCTGGGTTGTGTCGCGCATTTCTTTCGGGGCTGTGCCATACGGAGGTGCATGGCCAGGAGGCCTTTACGGAGCTGCTGGATTCACGGCAGGATCCTTCGCAACGTTCAAAGGGCTTGATTACAGGTATCTCAGATCTTGATTCTTCATGCAAGGCCAGCCCTGGACAGCCTGCTAACTGGGTCGCGTCTTATTAGTATCGAACCATGTCAGTGTGTATGTTTGCGCCAAAGATTTCGAACAGCGAGGCAGTCTATGCGCGGAATTCATAGTTGGCTGACAATGCGGGACATCAGCATGGACGACCCATTAGTTTGGGGACTACTTCCCACGCGATTCTGGAACCGACGGTGGTCTTTTGGGAGTCATGACATATGCTATCAAAACAGGTACGGCCAGGCTTGATGGTTGTGCGTCTCCAATTGCGTTTTGTTGATCGAATATGACCCCCGCAGGCCCCTAGCGCTGTTCTTTACTATGGGCCAGGTTCTGCCGACGCATCGCCTTGCCCATTCGTCTTTTGGTGGCCTGGGACAACCCGCTATGACTGAGGCCGTTCGGCTATTGTCCAAGGGCCCCTTCCCCGTTGACCACCATCGCGCGATTTCCGAATACCAGCACTGGAGCCTTCAAAACGTCTGCGTTGATCCCTTCTCCGATCTTCCCGTCGCCTATACAACCAACGGTCAAGATGCACACCTGGCGCCCGCCGCATATGCATGCAACTCCTACTCATGGGTGCACATCTTCCCCGAGGGCAAGATTCACCAGGCACCGCGGAAGACCATGCGCTATTTCAAGTGGGGGGTCGCACGGCTGATTCTCGAGGCTAGTGAATGCCCTGACGTCGTGCCCATGTGGATCGAGGGCTTCGACAACATCATGCACGAAAGCCGCGAGTTTCCCCGTTTTCTCCCTCGGCCCGGAAAAAAGATCTGCGTTACATTCGGCTCCAAGGTGGACTCGGACGCAGTCTTCGGCGATATGAGGACGCGCTGGCAGAAGCTGAAAGCCAAGGCCGAAAAGGCCGACCCCCAATCTCGAGACCTCCCCGTGGGTGTCTTGAGTGAGGAGTTGCTGAACAACAAAGAAGCTGTGGAGCTACGCAAGGAAGTCACGATGAAAGTACGAAACCTTGTCCTCGACGTCCGACGGTCGCGTGGTCACCCGGATGAAGACCCCAAGGAGGGTCTGGTTGAGACGTGGCTCGAGGAGGGTCCCAAGCGCGAGGGCCATATGAAGGACGATTCCTGGGTCCGGGATATCTGATTCTTCCTGTATCCATAGTGTGTAAATAGTGTAGATAGACCATGACTCCAATAGAGCCCACTTGGCGATGGTGTTTTGCAAGTGTGTGCTATATATATCGGGGGGCGACAGCCCCATGTAAGCGATATTTCCCCACACAGCCCGCATCTTTCCTGTCAACTCTACAGACAATCACACCTCTCATGCCCAAAAAACACCACAAGCCTTATTTCACCAAGCCAGTCATTCCAGCCCATCATACTCTCGCTTCGAACGGCCCCCACCAAAATGACCGCTCCCGGGGATCGGCGGCGACTGCGGCAGACTTGTCCGTCAACGACTTGATCAGCCACCTTCGCCGTACCCAAGTAGCAAGCTTTTCCTCCGAAGATGGTCCCTCGAGCGCTTCGAGGCCGTTTGTATCGCCTCGATCGGTACACCCATCGCTGCGGAACCTCCTCGAGCTTCCTGAGACCCCGTCTCCGAGGCCTCGCCCCGATGCGCGCCGCGGTGTAGTGGGCAGGCGTCCGCTGCGACGTGCCCCCGGCCCCCCACCACCGGAAAGCTGGCTCTCGGGTAATGTTGATGGATCGGAGCCAAGAGATGAGGATCAGCTTGCTGCAGACGATGGAGACTTTGACAGGGTCATCTATCGCTTGGAGAGGCTGCCCGGTGCAATGTTCCCGGGCAAGCGGGGTTTGGTACACACGGTACTGAAGTCTATGGCATTGAACTGGACCTGGCATTTGGAATACGATGGACCGTTTCTGTCCCAGTTGCCGAGTCACTTGAAGGTGCTCATGCTCAGCTATGTGGCTGTTTATGCGCGTGGCCAGCCGTTGAAAGGTCGCACAAGAGGACTGAAGCCGCTCTACTTGACCGAGTCAGATTATATCCAGATTGCGGAGCCTGAATTGGCTCCACAGGAAGATGGCGGCGCTGATGCGGACACCACAATCTCGCGGTTGGATTTGAGCGGTGCTTTGGGATATTGGATGACTTTCAAGCAGCTTACGAGCGAGCTTGTAGTATCGTCCAAGGCGGCACCTGTCACATCACATCGCGCGCCGGAGAAATCCATCCCCGCCTCTTGGGATGAAGAGGTTGAGTCAGACGAAAGGGGAGATGCTTCTACACAGCATCATGTTCCCTCGCCGGCCATACCCAAAGCCATCAGTCAGGGCTTGCGGTTCAACAACCTCCGCTTCCTGTCTTTCGCGCACCCCCACCCAGCGGCTGCCAGCTGGAATTCTCTTCTTCAACTGATTTCGCGCTTGTCAACCATTACCCATCTGTCTCTCGCGCACTGGCCCACTCCCACGCGCACCCCAAATGCAGCCAACGCTCGAATCCGCCATCCAGTCCACCGCTCCCTCACCTTCTCCTACAGCGGCACCGACAATTACGCCGCGCTGGACAATAACTGGGCCGAAGCGGCTGGCCTTCTTCGCCAACTTTCTCGTTCGACCTATTGCCTGAAATGGCTTGATCTCGAAGGTTGTGCAGACTGGCTTCCCGCCCTGTCCTGGACAGGCACTGACCCGGACGGTCAGCCATATCGTCCCGGTACCTCAGGACCTGAATGGAATGGATCTTGGCGAGATGTCGAATGGGTTGGCTTGGGGCCCGGCTGGGTTCCAGACCTCGAGGACGAATCTGAGTCCCACGCAGACCAGGGTACTTCGTGGCAGGATGCTGCTGTTTCTCCATCGCGGTCACTGGCTTCTTCCGTTCATTCCCCTTTCCAGAACCCGGATTCCGATCTGTCTTGGGATGTCGAAAAGGAGCGTATTAAGTACCGGCGGGCGAAGGAGCTGGAGGCCTACCGAGTCTCGGTCCATACTGCGGTGGACGTGCATAGGCAAATTCTGGGAATCCGCAGGGAGGACCGGGGGAAATGGGTGCATTTCTCGCTTGGGATCGAGGATCTAGACACGGAGCTGGTCAAGCGAATGCTTGGACCGGAGTATTCGCGCATCACGGTGTAGACATACATCAAGTCATTTATGGATGGCTAGTCGGCTATGCGTACTTTTGATTCAACAAACACACACGCTCTACTAGGAGGCTAAGTTAGACACAAAGATGAATTGTTACTACTATTTTGATGTGGTTATGTCTGTACAATGGTATCACAATAGAACTCTCGAAACTATTTCCGACTGCGGTTGAACGTCTTCAACGGATCGACCTTACCAGCGGTGGGTTTTCTGGGCTTGCCACGACCGCGATTGCGATCTCTGGCCTTGCGGATGCGGTTCTCGTGCGTTTTCGAGAAACCCACGTACCCGACATCTTCCTTGGAGATGCCCTTCCGGCCCTTGGCGGGCATCAGATAGTCGGGCACGTGCTTGAGATGCGGCTGCACACGCGCGGCGCGCAGTTCTCCATCGTGCCGCAGCTGACGCAGCTCGTCTGGGTTGTCTTCGAAATGGCGCTTGAGCTTTTCGCTCTTGATCAGCTCCTGTCGGATCTCGCGCGCACGCGCTTCCTGCACGGCGAGTCGGGTCACCGAGCGCAGGGCGTCTGTCATTCGGTACCGGAAGGCGTCGACTTGCTGCATCTCGAAATGGTATGGCTTGACTTCGTGTCCGAGCTTGGCTTGCCGCTTCACGATCTTCGCCAGCACGGCCTCGTCGTGCTTGGCGCTGGGCACTGAAGTCGGCTTGTGCTTGCCGTACTGGTCGGCTGGCACCACGAACGAAAGCGCCATACCGGCTCTGCCGGCGCGCCCCGTCCGGCCGATACGGTGGGTGTATGATTTGGACGTGGTGGGGAGGTCAAAGTTGACGACGCATGCGACGTTTTGGAAGTCGATGCCGCGTGATATCCCGTAGTCTTTTTCCTTGCTGGTCATCTTGCGTCGCCTTTTTGATTGTAATGCCTTTTGTTTCCCGATTTGGTCGTCCGCATCCTCATCCTCGCTGCTACCCATCTCTTCCTTTTTTTCCGCCTCCTCGTCCTCATGAGCCTTCTTCGACGATTTCGGTGCGCCCATCACTTCTTGGTCATCCGCCGCGATGATAATATCGTAGACGCCTTTGTTGAATTCCTGGACCACGTGCAGCCGCGAATTGATGGGTAATTCCGAGTTGAGCACACAGCTCTTGAGGCCGAATTGTTCGAGGAAAAGCTTGACACGGTAGCATCGATCCACATCGCCGACGAAGATGATGACCTTGCCCTTGATCAATTGGAGCTTGAAGATGACATATGTCAGGAGGAACTTCTCGTCTTCCGCACATCTGTTGTAAACGAATGTTAGCATCCAAGTGCAGCGTTGCTGCTAGCATAGCTGTAATAACTAACCTGACGACGAACTGGCTAACGCCTGCTCCTTTTTCTTCCTTGTCCTCCAGCTTGAGGACCACCGGGCTCCGACAGAACAGGCTCTTCAGTGTATCCACTTCGGAAGTCAAGGTAGCACTCATCAGGAATGTCTGCACCCCGCGCGGGATGGCCTTGGAGAGTGCATTGATATCCTCATCATACCCATATGAAAGCACCAAGTCTGCCTCGTCGATCACAAGATGGGTCAGTTTCTCAAGCGAAAGAGCCGAGTTGTTGACGTTGGCCAGGACTCGTGTGGGCGTGGACACGATCAGATCCGGGAAATCAGCGAGCATTGAGCGCTGCACCGCATCTGAGACCTTTTGAGTCAGGTTGACCGACCGAATATCCTTTCCGCAAAAGCTGGAAAACGAGGTGACCACTTTTTGGACCTGCTCCGCAAGTTCGCGAGTAGGAACGAGAATCAACCCGGTAGTTGCTTTGAGATACGGATCAACCTGGTCACCCAAGTTGTTAGCAATTTATCGCCTTGGCTAGAGTAAAGATCACGGAGAGATGACAAACAGATTTGTGCTGGAGGATGGCTTGCAGAATCGGAAGGACATAGGCGGCTGTCTTGCCGGAGCCAGTCTTTGCACGAGCTGCCGATTGTCAGTAAACTATATTCGTCTCCAAGGGGTATCTCCTCCCAACTTACCCAAAATATCTTTCCCTTCGAGAGCCAGTGGAATTGCCTTGGCCTGCACGAGGGTGGGCTTGGTGAACTTTTCTTGAATCAGGGCCTGGCGCAGCCGCGGATCGAGGCCGAGGGACTCGAAATCAGGATCCTGTTCATCACCCCCAGCCGCCTCAGGGGACGGAACATCATTTGCATCCAGCTTGCGCTTCATCTTTGGTGTGGTTTATTAAATTTCGGTCAAAGCGATAAAACTTTTGGGAAATTTTGGCGGGCGGTGACACCAAGGCGGTGAGGGTTTCTGCTCTTGCTGATATCAGCCAACCTAATCGGGAAGGTGTCTTTTTCCCGTTGGAAACTTACCTACTTTCAACTGTACAACAACAACATGAACAAAATACATTGATCCTCGAGTAGATGAACAAAATATACAATCAGAATATGAAGAATACTCGACACAGAGCATTCCCACGGCACTCATCGCGTAAATTCGGCCCGCGCATACGCGATGAACCTCGCCATAGACTCCTCTGCGATCTTCCCTACTGGAAGAACTTTCACGTTGTGCTCGACCGTATAGACCTTACCGAAGTTCAACCGGGACATCGGATCCAGCCTCTGGTCCGGCCGTGCGGGTTCCACTTCGAGAGGCTCCTTGATCATCCGCGGCTCGCCTGGATTGACCGCAGGCCGGTTACCTTGCATGTAAATAACGGCATGTTTGCCGCGATCCACGCCGGCCTTCGCCACACCCTGTCCACTGTACGTGGTGACGGGCCTGTACTCGAGGTTAGTACTGCTGTCCGTTGGAATCGAAGACTGGCATGTCTCCACTTACACGCACCAGGAACATCCCTTCTGTTCCTTGACCACTACCATGCGCCGGATGCTGCTATAGATCGGTTCTTGGTATTTACCCCTGGTAAAATGCGGCCCCAGTGGTGGGCCTCGCTGGCTGAGAATTGTGCCATGTAAACCAGCGTTTTCGTGCCAAAGCATTGCGAAGACCTGCTTTTGGTGAGAACAACGTTGTTCAAAATGGAGACAGGAGAGCATACCCTGCCAACTCGGAAAAACCGCTTCGGATCACTCTGTCTCTTGTAACCTGAACGATTGGCAAAATTGCTTAGCCGAGCACATTTCCAATCCAGGCCCTGGGCACCTACGGGGATCCAATGTCTCATCCTCGCCTGTGCTCGCGGGAATGACATATGAGGGCTCAACAGACAACCGCTAAAACGCTAATTAGCCAATAGCCAAGGCAGACCAAGACTGTACGACTCACGACCGACGTGTCATGGTTCCGTTGGACATCGCCCAGGATTGGGTCGTGGCGGTGGCTCCGACAGCTGATGCCGTGAGGAAGTATCAATCGAGATGATGCGTGGTCTCCGAGGCCGAATCCCTGCAGGTCTACTGCGATGGATCTTGGGCTTGATGTGCCACTCCAGGATGAGGCAGTGGCTTCACTGTTATCGGAAACACTGGTTTGACCCGTCCTACAGGCCGCTGTTGGCTCTCGGCTCATACTTTCCAGAAACTTGGACGAATTCCATTCAGGAGGATCACCCCGCTGAGTACTGTATGCATTAACTCTGCTCTGCCGAAGATTATTGGTTGCCCGGGAATGACTCGGGACATCTTTCTGTCTTGGTCCCGACAGTTGATGCTGGGAAGGAGAGCGCAACCCAAAACCAGAAAGGCCTTGCTGTTGCTGTGTTGCATGGTCATGGCGACCTGTATTGCCCTGTCCGTGGGCAAATTGAATAGCATATCCGGAGGGTTGCAGACTTTCCGAGTCTGAAGTGCTTCTTTGGCGCGGCGGGGTACTTCACAACGTTATTTTCTTGCACCATCGCATATCACGACCAATACAACGACCAAAATCTGCACTCACATTGATGATCGATCGGCTATTCGAGGCACTGGGCTTAACGGACCCCGGGGTTTGTCCCATTTGTAGCATGGCTCGCCTATACTTGGTCAACAAAATTAAAACGCAATGGTGCCACGACCAGCTCACCCGCGAGGTTGTAGACGGGACGAAACAGCCGTCTGGATTCTGGATGTACTGCCGAATCTGAGGCCATGCTTTACATGCCTTCTGGCACCAAGAGACTTGAGGAGACATTGGGCAGACCGGACGGCATTTAGATTGGGGGTTCACAATGTATCATATCGGAATTGGGCTGTGCTTCATTCCCCTCCGCCGGCCTGTGCGGCTCACTCTTTCTCCTTTGTCTCATGGCTTCCGATAGACCGAGGATACAAGGCGCGTATGCAGCCAGTCGATGGTATCGTTGGCACAGCCTTACTCGCGGATGTGGCCGCACATGATCGACCATTCCAGGGGATTTAGAGGAGAAGAGTTTTGTGGCTGATCCGATCTATTGGGGTTCCTCGTCATGGATCCAAGCGCGGGCGCTAAGGTACACCAGGGAGACAACGGAACAGCGGCCATTGGGTTGCCAACAACGCCACGTCGGAGAGTCTGCATTCCTTGTCTGATCTACGTGTCTTCATGGGCTAACAGCCGGTCTCTGCCGCTTTTCCTTCTTGTTCTTCCGGAGCTCAGACCGCGCTGACCAACAGTCGGATGGTTAGGGTATTATGGACTGCTCATCCTATCGAAATGCGATTGACGTCTGTTGGATTTCTTACCATGACATCTTGGCCAGGGGTCTTGCGGACCTGCGCACAGGTAAGCACCCTGACGGCATGCAAGATCGACTTCGCTCATCACGGCGATTTCGATGTTTAGGCGCCGTCCTTGGGGGATCTCTGGATCGATAGCCGAAGTATCAGATCTCTCTCTCGTGCAACTTCTCGGGATGGGTGGCTCGCGTTGGAGAGTCCATTGCGAAACTCCACAGCCTCGTGCGCATTGCAACCGCATTCCTTACGCCTCTCCAATCCCTCTATACCCAGAGCCCCATCTACTTTATCCCTATGGCTTAATGGGTCAGGGCTTATGGATCAGAGCGGTGGGATCAAGAACAACGATTATGAAGCCTTTCAGGACGAGCAACGTTGCGATTCCCGTCCACCAAACCAACACTCCAGTTCCAGCCATGTGGCTGTCCCTGCGCCAGAGCGTGGCGTTAAACTGGCAAAGCTCCTGGCTGAGACCATCCATATGCATGAAGAGGTTTCAACCAGCCGGTTTCGTGTGGGGGACCTGCGGGTTGCACTTCGGAACAGACTGAATCTCAAGTCACCGGAGTTTGGGCACGAAGACTTTTCAAACATTTCTCACGCCATGGAAATATCCAGGATGTGACAACGTTATATACAGTTCTCGAGAGCGAGTATTACCAGGCAGAAGATAGACTCGAGCACCAGGAATGCATTCTTCACAAGCGCATGACAAAACTGCATAGTTATTTGCAAAAGCATCTCGTGCCCTCTGCGCACCCACCTTCTGTCATCGATATCGAGTCCGACTCTAGCTCCTCGACCGATTATGCCTCTGATACAACCCCGATTTCTCCTCCATTCGCCGAGTACCTCACTCAGGTGGGTGAGACTCGTCTGCTTCAGGAGCGGCTCTTTGAACTGGAAACTGAATATAGAATTCTTATCGACCAGAAGGCTCTCCGGGAGCGCATTGGAATCTCACTCGATAGCGAAGCACTTGCATTTCTCGCTCGATACCAAGACGAGAAGATAAAGCTAGAGGCAGAACTTGAGTTTGCCCACCATCGTCTCGAATCACACCCCGAGCATCAAAGCCACACTGCTAGCACAAACCGTCCCGATGACATCGCGAATGAAGAACAGAGGTTCTTCCCCATCGAGCGTGGAGACCAATCGCATCACGACCCACTCCATGCGTGGGAATTTGAGGATCGATCGGTCTCCCTTTTTTGGATCGGGGGAACTAGTCCCTGTAAATAAAGTCACTTTCATCAATCAGTGGTTGCTTCACCGACTGCGTCATTCTCGATGTGAGATATTGCGTTTCAAGTCGCACCCTGGGCTTCGTGACCTGGTGAACCAAGGATGGGATGGTGATAGCATCAGTCAGATGGCTATGGCGCTGTGGTTCCAGAATGAAGAGGATGATACATGGTTGAAATTCGTAAGGAATAATTTGACAAGCTAAAGCGGGATATATTGATGGAACTTTCTTGAAAATAATGCAATCCTTCCACAGCGAGCTATATAGATCATTTTACCATCGTAACCGTAACCATACTTCACCACCTCACAAGAAAACCATCACCGCCTCACTCGCGTCCACCTTGACCTGTACCTTCTTATTTTTGACAGTCAGCTCCTCCGTTCCCTTGTCATCCACCTTGTGCTCCTTCCCATTACTTTTGCGCGTCCACTCCACACCACCCCAAGTAATCTGATCCGACGGCAAAGCCGTCCCACCCATGGGACTGGCCAATCTCTTAACAGTGACCTTCTCGGTGCCCACAGGTACACCAAGCTCAATCTCCTGAGAGGGGCGTTTCGGCTTGTTGTCTGCATGGCCATCCCACAACTCCAGATTCACAATCGCCACACGCGCCAGTGTCTTTCCCTCGTAGGCTGCATATGCCGACAGATACGATTTGTTCAGGTCCAGATTGGCTACGCTGACATCCTTGTGTGTACCCAGGAACTCGGCCGTGAATACCTGCCCATAGAAGGCGGGCAGCACGGCGCCGGGCTTTTTGTTGTAGTCGGGGCGCCAGAGAGAGAACTCGAATAGCGCCCCCGATTGCATGCTGATTCCAGCGACTCCCTGTATAAGTAATATGTTGTTAGTTGTTGTTGTTGTTGTCATAGGGGGGGTATATGAAGTTGGCAATGAAGGGTATACGTACTAGGAACATGCTGTACAGTGAAAAGTCCACCTGCCACAGAGCGGAACCCAGTACGCCTCCGAGCATGGGGCCTGATGTTTTATTGCCCATTGAGCTGCCCACTTCACCGAGGAATAGTGGGACCTTGTAGGGCTTGAGGCTTTTGAGGGCGTCTTTGATGAAGCCGGTGCCTCGGACCACGGCGGTATGGTTCATCACATCGGCTATTAGGGTTAGTATTGTGTCATTGAGCCTGGGAGGTGGAATATATACCTTGCACGTTGGTATGCTCATTGGCTTTTGTTTGGTAGCTATTGTGGAGAACGTAAGCGATGGACTCGTGAGGTTGAATGTGCATACTTACTAGTGCATCGACACAGTCTTCATTCGGTCCGTGAAGTCACTCAACTTGGCCTTGAAGATATCCCCACTAATCCAAGCTCTCATCAGTATGTCTCAATAGTCAGATGTGAAAAGAAAGAAAAAGAGAAAGAAAGTAAATGAAATGCTCACATCTTCCATGATTCCGGCGTCCCCCCAGGGAAATTCGTCTTCCCCGTCTGTGACGCCAAAGCCACAGCCTGAAACATGCCACCATCCACGGGGATCTTCAACTTATCCGCAATAGCCCGCGACCACTTCCCCCACTGCTCGCCAAACTGTTTTTGCGTCCAGCCCTTCGGTCTGTCCGGGCCAGGGTAGTTGTCTGGCTCATTGCCAATTTCCAGAGCATAGATATTGGAGGACCCGACAGATTTCCAGGCGGTTTGGGCAAAGGACAACGAATTGCTGAGATTCTCTTTCGCCCAGGGGATATCCACGACGTATTTTGCGTCGGGGATGTTGCGGAAGCTTTCGAAGAAGGAGGGTCCTATCTTCATGTTCCTGGGGATGCCCTGGTTCGGGTTAGGGAGGTAGACGGGTTCTTTGAGGTTGGGGTCGTATGTTGATTGGTCTCTGCTAAGTATTAGCTGGCTATTTATACTATTTATATAGGTTTCTTTTTTTTCTTTTCTTTTTTTTTCTGGGCGCCATACAGAGAAGTACCGCCGACACGAACGACCGGGGCTGTTTTTGTCTTGTCGACAATGGCCTTCACCAGGTTCTGTGAGAACGTGTTGGGATGGCTCTTGTTGCCTATAGAGCATTAGAATCAGCAGCTACTCACTTTCCAGGGACCATTGGTGATTTACCAAAATAGTAATAGAACGAAGCCTGCTCAAAGGCAAGACCAGGGAAGGTGAGTGCAATCGGGCCCGTCGCATTAGTCGGCGTCGCTGACGGCGAGATGGATATCGCACTGGCAGCGGGCAGCAAGGCCACCGCTGAAGAAAAACGCATTTTGGCAGAATCGACTTAGCGAAAAAAAAAAAAAAAAAAGGAATGAAGAAATTGTCCTGCTGCCTATGAATATCCATTGGGTTCTCACCTTCTTTATAGTGTGTAGGGCTCTCCCAGGTAAGGCGTCCTGCCGCCCCCGCAAAAGATTGGCATCCTTATACGATTGATGGGAGAACGAGACTGTGAGCCGAGATTAGGCGTACACAAATCACGCATGAGAAGACCATTGAGGCCAGTTATATACTCAGATTAAGTTGGTCAACCGCGTCAACTACGCTGCTCGGCGGGTCTCAGTGACTGTGACAGACGAAATTATTGGGTTACAAGCTCGGAACAATCCATGGATAGTGTAGAGCATATGTTAGTTTGGGATTATAGTTAGAGCTCCCCTAAAATCAACTAAACTTCAGCCTCTGCCGCAGCCACATTGAACCCCTAGTAAAATTAGATGGGTATTGCCTACCTCGTAGGTAGACGACATACTTAGTAGTGACGCAGTAGGGCTACCCATTTCACGAATACTACCAACATGACATTGGTGAACAAATTAAACGCATTTTCACAAGCCAAGAGCCAGATATATCGCTGGATTCCATCATACTTGGTAGATCGTTATGTACATTGCCATTCCCATCCCAGGTGCATCCATATTCCTGTCGCATAGCAAATTCGACCGCTCGTTTCCCATAAAAACTCTCAAATTCTGACATATTCAAAACAAGTCACACGAGATCACATGAAATATCCATTCTGTGCAAGCAATAGAAAACAGTAAGGAGCAGCCGCTGAAACGTTCACTCATGAGTACTGCGTCTCGCCCTCGCTGTCACTCAGACTATCGCGGCGGCGGCTGCGCCCGTCTCGGCGGTAGCCCTTGCTCAAGCCGGGGATTGGGTGGTGGTAGCTCCTGGTACCAGAGTCCTCGGTGTCAACGTTGGAGTACTGGTAGGAACCTGCGGCCGACATATCCAGCGGCTCAGTGTAATGGCCCGGCACGGAGCGACGCTCGCGCTTGCGGGGGCTACTGGTCCGTGAGGAGGGTGCGGACGGAGGAGGAGCACGGCTGCGACGATCACGACGGCGGTTGTGGCGGCGTGCGGACGGATCCCGCAGACTGTGTTCCTCGGTGGCCTGACTCAGAACCTCTTCACTGCCGGCAGTGAAAGAGAAGCCCGAAGGGTTGCGGGGCCGCTGCTGTCGTGGCCGCTCGTAGGCATAGTCACGCACTTCGGTAATGTCACTTTCGTTGTAGTGCGTCGGCGGGGCCGAGCTGTCGTAGTCGCTGCCGTGGTACGTGCCCTCGGCCTCGCGGTTCATGCCACCGACGCGGGCCGGCTTCTCTTCGCGATACGCTCTCACATCGTCGTCAGCCTCACCCTCCCAGCGCTCGTTCTTGCGACCTCGCATCAGCTTCTGCTTGGCCGTATCCCGGAATCGCTTGCGCCTCGGCTTCTCTTCGGTGATTGTCGTCGCTGTCTCGTCGTATGCGCTGCCGTCGGTGTATGTGTACCCGGTGTCGCTGTAGCCCTTGCCGACAATGCTACCACCACCCAGCTTGGTACTTTTGGTTGCATTACTGAGTGTTCGTCCGTCCGGTCCTTTGCGTCGCAGAACCGTCGATTTGTATTCGTCCCAGTCGCCTTTGCGCCAAACAAACCCGCCTTCTTTGGCCCAGAAAAAGAACCAGATCGACGCAAGTACAAAGGCTGCTCCGATAATTGCAAATAGAGCCATTAGGCCCTGCATCTTGATGCTCTTCGGGTCGACTGTACCCTGCCCCGGGGCGGGCTTATCGGTGTGGGTGGAGGTGGAGGTTGAATCGGAGCGAGCAACAAGGGTATTGATGTTGAGGGACGGGGTTCCGTCGACACCTTGGCCGTCAGTGTCTCGAGTCTCGAGACCCGAGACGGACGCCATGGGAATGTCGGGGAAATCCCCGGTCGGCAGTACGGGAGGCATGGCGGAGGAAGAGAGCAGTCAAGAGCACGTGGCTCGAGACGAGACTCTACTGACAGTCAGGAATGGGACACATTCTTGCGATCGAGAGAACAGGTACTCACCTTGGGTTAAATGGTCAGCGCCAGATCTAGATCACTCGGGTTCACGATCGAACGGAATGTGGGCGTGGAATGTGGAATGTACAACGCCCAGACAGCCTGGAAGGTAGTCAGCGGATTTGTGAAGACGCAAAGAAGGAATGTTACGCTGGAAAAGATCCAAGTCGCGGCCTGCAGAATGGAGGAGGTTGGAGGAGGCTGGGGGTGGTGTTTACGCGGTTGTCGGGGGCAACGCGTTTAGTGTACATCCCCACCTAACTAAGGTGGAACGCTACCTACCGTAGGTACCAGGTAACCCATGCGGGAGTTTTAGCTAAATAAAATGCGACGTTTAGACGGTTGATAGCAGGTGCAGTATAAATGAAGCCTTCTCTAGGGCTCTTTCTCGGCCGCCAGTCACCGCAAGGCCGCGCTGAGAGGATGTAAGAATATATACATTCGCCAGTTCGTTCGTACGTTGGGTGCCTCAGGGATTGGGCGTGTTGACATCAAAGTGGGCCCGCCCCGCATGCTTAGTTTGGGTGTCTATCCAATGGACTATACAACATACCATGACAGCCAGGAAACACAGGATTACTTGAGGATGTTCAATAAGAAATCAAATAATTACTGAATCAAGGTAAGTCGATGAATAACCACAAGACCCAAATATCCACACCGGAACATACTGCACAATCCTAGTTGACTACACATCTCCCATCCGCACCAAACCCAAGGACGAACAAGACGCAAATGAATATGGTCAAAGAAAGAAGAGAAAAGATGACCTGGGGTTTAGAACATGACAAGTATGTAGACAGAAATGGGTATAATCTCTCTCCTTCCCTCGGGAGTCGCAAACACACAAGCAACCAGGAGAAAGACACAGACCCGACAGGACCAGAGAATTGAAACAGCAAAAGGGGCCTATACACGAAAACGCTGGTGCACAACGCAAAAAAAGAACAAGGATCTTGTCATCGCAGGTCATCAGAATCGTACAATCATATCACCGTAACGGGAGAGCCCATCGAAGGAGTCGAATCATCCAGGGCATCCGGATGGGGTCTCTCCTCGACTCGTCCCCACACGCAAGAGATAGAAATTGCAAACAAAAAACAAGTAGAAAATTCCTCCCATGACAAAAAGGTCAAGCTTCTGGATAGAAGCCGAACGACCCGAACACTTTGCTCAAAGATATCCCAGTATTTTTATTGGTCCCAACACAAAACCCGCCTCCGAAAAATGCAACGCAGACAAAAACAATCCAACTTTTTTTTTTTTTGATCAATGAGACCCGATAGCTCGGGAATCAGACGCAATGGAGAAAAAAACACAAACATCCAACCAGCAGAAAAACAGTGGACCCAGAGGAGGGAGGCAACACAGCCCGGCCGCCAAATCAATCTCGATAGCGGCCAGAGCTGTAGGTCGACCGGCTGGATCGGCGGCTAGCACGGTCTGATTTCCGGTCATCCCGCGAGCCTCGGCCATCCTCCAGTTCCCGGCGGCCACTGCTACCCGTATACTCGGAGTAGTTTGGGCCGGTCAAGTAATTCTTGGGTTGCCGGCTGCCCTCGATGGAAAATCGAACGGCGCCGGTATCCCCGGTTCGGATGTTGATGGACTTTCCTGCGACTGACTCCTGCGTAAAGCCAATAGTCATCCCATTCATCATCAGCGTCATGTTCTTGTCTTCCTCCGCCTTGGAGCCTGTTCCGCTACCACGGCTGCTGTTCGACCGGCTCTTTTGGCTGCCGCTCTCGCTGCCGGTACGGTTGGCTGCTTTGGTAGGGAGTAGCGCTTCCGCCGTCAGGGGTGTTGCGGCAGACCCTCGCCCGGAGCGGGCGGCCTGGTATTTCTCGACCTCGCGCTCGCGGTCTGCCAATCCGACATTGCTCTCGGGTTCTTCGTAATAGTACTGGGGGCTCGCCGCCGCCCAGAGCTCTCGACCGCCACGCGGGCAGCCCGCCGGCTATCGTGATAGGAAGTCGACCGTGGGCTCTCTCGAAGGCTGTGGCTGCGCTCCGGCGCCGTCTCCCGAGACATCCGACGATTTCCGTAGTCTGGCAGTACAGCTGCCAGTTCGGGCATCTCCAGGGTCCGGGATGGGCGGCGCTGAGAGGGCACGGCGCTGCTTGTCTGAGACTTCCGGGGTGGGTCCGGCCGCTTCTGCTGGATGATCTGCGGGGGGGCCCTACGCTTCGGCGGTGGCGGTGGTGGAGGCGGCATGAGATAGAAGTCCTCGTCACGTTCCTGGCTGGGTTTGACAGAGCCCCGGCCCCGGGCCTCACGAGAGGACCAGCGTTCCAAGGGCTCGTCATCATCGAACCAAGGTGACAGGACTCCTGAGTCAACTGCCGGTGGTCCATACATCGACGACCGTCGCGGCCGTGAGGGCTCTCGGGTACGAGATGGAGACCGCTCCCGTGGATACTCCAAAGGAGGGGCAAACTCGGATCCAGCGTAGTACGAGGATGCTCCGTACGGGGACGACGAATAAGACGGAGGGTTGGCATAGGCAGATGAAGCGGGTGGAGGGCCGTGTTGCTCATAGGGGTGCATGGAGGGCTGGCTGTACATAGCCGGCCCCATCCCTGGTAACATTCCATGGAAGCTCATGGGACGAGCGTTCGAATGATAGGTATGGTACGAGTTCGAGCGGCCGGGTCGATCCGACGAACGACTGACGTTGATATCCTGGACCACGGCTGGCGAGTAGCGTGGGGTGCGTGGAGAGGACGGCAGATAGTCCGGCACGGGAGGCCGCTGGGGGATGTATCGCGAATACTCCATGACACGGGGCTCGACGGCGGTGGAAGGGTAGTAGAGGCCACTGGCATACTCGTAACCGGAGTCGTGATAGTGGCGGGCATGGGACGAATCTCGTCGACGAGACTTGGACGGCGACCGGGGCACGTGAGGATAGTGGGCGGAGCCCGGATAGGCACCGACCATCTTTTCTTCTTGTGCAGACCGGGGGGCTCGGTCCTTCTCTTTGCGATCTTTGCGGGTGGAACTTTTCCTAGGCAGGTCGGAACGTTTGAGCGTGGTGTCCAGCTTAAGAGGGACGGGAGGACTTTTTCCGCCTGACGGCCCAGATTGGGTGCTGTTGACCGTGGCAGCGGTGCGACTAGAATAGCCTGAGTCACTGGCGCCGTCAATCAGCGGCTCCGGGAATCTCAGATCCAACCTGGATAGTTTGGCAGCGGTATTGGCATTGGCCACCTGCCGGGTTTCGGGTAGGCTGGCATGCGCGTCTTCGTCGAAATCTTCGACAAAGGCAGCCTGCGGGGCCTTGCTGGCCATGACTACTGCACGGCCGGACGTTGGATTGGCGTCCCTCTCAGGGAGGGGGGGGGAAGAGGAGAGGGTGGTTCCGTTGGGGGAAAAAGTCGACGTGGGTTTGCTGGCACCGGCGGATATGCTTGGCCGACGTACGTCTGGTCTCGACGAAACGGTTGTCACCTATAGATGACTCAGAAGTGGTGCGCCCTCGACCCAGTTTCCTTGCTTCCCTGGACCCCCGTCTCACTTGGGACGTCCCCTGTCCTCGCCCAACCCACAACTGCGGGCGACTCAAACAAGTATATGGACCTGCCGATCGCAGGCGGCGATGGCAGGCGAAGGCGCAAGGCGGGATCTGTCAGCGGGCGGAATGAGCGAAGTGAGATTTTCCAGGTCGCAATGTCTCCATCGAAAATGGGAATTTGGGCGGGAAGGGCTGAGGACGGTCGGGCGGCGCAGAGAGCGTAGCGTGGGTCGAGTGAAGAGAAGACACCTCTCTGGCAGACGATGAGTGGTGGATCTTCTGCAGCTGCAGACAGACCAGAGTGTCACTGGAGGGTTGGGTTGAGAATTTTTTTTTTTTGGATGAATGTGTTCTGCCTGACGGTTTGAACAGGCAGTGGGGTTGGGTGGAGTCGAATGGGCAGCGAGGATAGGAGATGATAAGGAGATGCCACAATCAGATATTTGAAAGCAGCAAGAAAAAGGGGAGGGGGACAGAGAGAAGGGAAGAGAAGAAAAGAGCGAAGAGAGCGAAGGAAAGAAAAAAGCAAAACGCCAACACTTAGAAAAAGAGAAGAGAAGTAAAGGGAAAAAAAAAAAAAAAGACAATTGTTTCACGAAGAGGCTCTCGGGTCCATCGGTACCCAACAGCAAGTGGGGGGGTCCGGTTAATCCTGAAGTACCAGTACCTAAGGAGAAGACAGCGAGATCTTACAAAATGACAATGTCAAATAGGTAGAAAGAGAATTACCTGGCAATATGGCACTACTGATCTATCGATGCCTCGGACGGGTAACCTGGTAATCCAGGCAAAACTATAGGATAAGCTCGGAGGGGATCCATGGAACGGGTGTTTACCTGGGGATCTATACATCCATTACTATTGTATTATTAGGGGTGTTTTTAAATTTATCCTTACTAGGTTAAATTTAGGCAGGCATTCATTTTGGAATATCAGGATTCCCGCCCAACGCCCAATGTGTTTGCGGCCCAATGATCTCCAACAGGCAAATATTTTAAAAAAAGAACACACTGCTGGGAGAAAGAAAAAGAACAAGTACAATCTCATCTACTTCTCGGACACGGGTAATTTGACGATAAGAAGAGGGGGACAATGGCTATGTACACAGGACACGGGAAAAGTCGGTGGGGGGTGACATCGCCATCTATGAAGTAACTTACATCTTTCTTTCTTTTTCATGTCCCTGCACTCGCCACTTCCTTCAGTGGAGGAATCTGTCGCCCGAGGCCCCATGTGCTAGGGTTTCTATTGTTTTCCTTTCTCTGGGCTCTTTGGCTGCTTTTTTCCTCCCCCTTGAGTCATCTCAACTCTACCCGAGGTGTCCGTGTCCTGGATCCGCGATCCTCCTAGATCGCCATGACATGCAGTGCGGGTCTATCATTTCCCAGGTGGTGTTATATTCTTATCCCTTGCGTCCAGATGGAATCAGATTGAGGGAAAAGACCCCGCACGTGTGGAATAACACCATTTCAGGGGATTCTCAGTTCATCTCAAGAAACGGAAGCCGAGAGAGAGAGAGAGAGAGAGAGAGAGACGGGGGGAGGTCCATGCTCGAGGGAAACACAAGCGAAAGAAGTAAGAAAAAAAAAGCCACAGCTTCCTGAGACACCTTAGCCTTGGATTTCCAGGCCACCCATGTTCCTCATGCTGTCTGACGCGATCGCAATCTGGGGATCGGACCAGGGCTGTGCGGGACATATTGCAATCCTGATAGTTACATGGCTTTATTCATGGTATCCAGCACTTCTATTAGAGTATTAGAGTGCACATTAACCCGGTTCTCAAAACAATATCCGTACTAGGTGTATACCACTAGCATATCTAGGTAGATGTCAACCACACCCCCTTGCGTCCTGACGCAAGATGGCATCAGCTTCCCCAAGTCAACACTCACACCGCTCTTTTTACTAAATTCTCAGAGCATGTCCCTAGGAGAAATGAGGTCCGGTTTCGATCTGTTCACGTCGGATGTTATCTAGAAGGGTCGCTGGAGCGGGAAATTCCAAAGTGATCGGCGGCTCATGACTTGCAGGTGGAGAACTCCGTCACTAGCTATATAGAACCATAGACGAGGTGCAACGAGTAATTTGCTGTGGATAGACTTTTGTATCATAGGGACTCGCTCATCGTCGATTATAATCACCTGGATGTTGCACAGACTAGAGTATGCATGGTCTGTTCCTAGGGTTATGCCGGATATCCGGGGTGTGGTTGTAGTACAAGGAATTCGAGGCTATAGTTTCTTTCTATATGGATGTGCCCCGTAACACAGTGATAGGAATTTCATGGTTTGTTTCTAGCAGGAAACTGACTAGACCTTCACTTCGTCCATCGTCGTACAGCAAAATCCCCATGAGACAGCAAAACACACCCTGTGTAAATGATGACTTATCTACCCATCAGTGATTTTAGCTTCTGTTGAAGAGGGAGAAAAGTCTTGGATTTCCCTTTGAAGAAGTCTCCGTAGTCTCCACTAAATGTGATGTCCTGCCTGTTGCCTTTTGGCCGCTGATCTGGCTTGGGATCCCCCTTTTGCCAGATCTTGACTGGCTTTTCTTTTTTGGTTGGATCCAACCGGTAGAGAGTTCCAAAATTATCATTTAGTGCAAGAGCGGGAAACTCCCATCCTGGAGGTTGACAACAGTTAGCCTTGAGAAAGAACGTGGTTGTGTGGTAGCTTTCAAAAGAGTAAACGGAAGTAAAAAGTGATCAACATACCTCCCCATGCCGAGGTTGTGTCCCATCCATTCACATCGTTGTTCGGATTCTGAGTACTAGGAATCGCAATATAAGCATCCCCCTCCAGCACTTCGGCGATCGCTTGGACTTCATTTTTCTGAGCAAGGTCTTTGGTCCATTCGCGGATCACTGGTTGATATTTATACCCTTGTAGCTGCTCCTCCACAGCTTGGGGCAGCTTAGTCCCCTTTCCAAACCCCCGGAGGAGTCTTCCTCCTCGGCCCGTCCATATAACGAATTTCCATTCCTTTCGTGGCGCCTCTTCCCAGTACTCGGGGTCCTCTCCGAAGTATGTCGGGGCCCAGTCCATCGTTGCCATTCCCATACCGGATGTATAGAAGAGGTATGGGAGTTTTTCAGGGTATTTTTTTTGCAACCAGCTGTTGCTTGGCTTTTTCAACACCCAGTATTGAGAGATTATCGTCACAATCAGCCCCAATCGTGTTGAGCTTCTGGATGAGTGCGTTGTCGCCCCGGATTTCCGCAGCGACCTTGTTCCAGTCCTCGCGGGGTTGGATCACAGAGCGGGCGGTCGTGTTGTGGAGGTCATTATTCGAAGCCAAGATAGGTGTTGCGAAGCTCTTCTCCGGGAGTAATACAGCCATCAGGGGGGCAAGCAAGACCCATGGCGGGAAGATCATCGCTTTTATCCGCTGTGAGAAAGAAACGGTACAACAACAACAATGATCACTTAGAGGCCATGAGAGGAAACGGGTAGAAGATTTTTTTAATATTCTGATTTTTATCTTCAGCGTGCTTATCTAGAGAAATGAAGGGAGGAAAAAAAAAACTTCTATCACATTGTATTACTTTTGAGGCCGTGGGATGCGAAGGATTATCGAAGGATTCGGGAACCCTGTGCCCCGTTCTTGGCTACAACGAGTTGCCCAATAAAAAGAGCCCGAGACTCTCATCGGCATTCCACATTCCTAAGCCGATTTGCAGGACGTTGATTACTGCCAATGTGCTAACCCTAATCAGCATTTCGTTTCTCTCTCACCTCATCGAGATTCTTAGAAAGGCCGGCTAACTATTACCATGTGAAGTTCCTCCTGGCTATGGGGCATGAACTTTACTAGTATGCACTGCATATTTCGATTTCAGAGTGTAGGATGACGGGGAAAGAAAGTGTCGTGCCTTGAATCTTATGGGATGAAGTTGACAGAAGTCTCATACTATGCACTCCCTCTCTGTATTCGGTTCACTAATGAACCAACACCAAGAGGGTTTGTTGCTCCGTTTCCAGGGGCTGTAGATCTTATTATCTTATTTGCAGTGGGGCCAAAAAAAAGATTCCAGAAGAAGAACAAATTGCCCGAGTGTTCTATTTATAGGTCAGTTGGGAATAGCTTCAAGTATGGCACTTGCTTTAATGGCTTTCAATTGTCTTTACCATATCGAGAGACGTTTCTTCTATGTTAAATTGGTCGGAGCCAATAGAGCTAAAAAGCCTACACGTGCGCTGTTCGCGGATCTTCGCAGAAATTAGATAGGCTCTGACAATGGAGAACACAGCATCACCTCTACCCGTCAACATCCACTTGGCAAGCGCCCCTTCCTGTCGGTCATGTTCGGCGCAAGTAGAGCGCAATCCATCCAAAGAGCCGGTAAACTGCAATAATCCCAACAAGAATCCCAGCCCATTTGCCCGTCCTCCCTGTCGCATACCCATATGTCTGTAACACGCCCGTCCCCCGGATCTGGCACTGGGGCGCCAGATCTGTGATGTACATGCACTGGCACTGCGAGCCACACGAGTAGATACGCTCGGAGAACTCGTTGACCATCATGCCCTGGAATACATATGCCTACAGTGGTAGCAAATTAGTCGGAGCTGTGCCCTGTAGGGTGTATGATTCTAGTCCCACGTACCTGATAATCGATGTAGTGGAACACGTAATTTCCAGAACGGATTCAGAATCGTCGGCGTCACAAGAAACCCGCCCACACTCATCCACAATCCATTGGCGAATGCCACCAGGGCGAGGGCGATCACGAAGTTCGGAAATATGGCTGTCACGAATACCACGAGCGACTCGGCTGCGACCAGATCCAAAAAGATCCACATCACCCACGTGAAGAACGCTTCACCGCTGGGACGAAAGTTGGAGAGCCAGTACGAGACGATGGAAAATAACATCGAGATCAAAACTGGCAGGGTCGGGAGTGAGCAAGGTTAGTACAATTCAAAGCCATATTGGCAGTCACATACACAGAAAGGGAAGCCCGATGAGCAAGTTCGACACCATGAACGGCGTCGCACCGTACAGTCCGTTGGCTCGTTCTTTGGCGAAAGTGGCACGGTCTTCGAGGAAAGCTGGCACGTAAGCTACGGCCATGAAGGACATAAATGCAGAGCCGAAGAACTGTAGATATACTAGTTAGTAGACTGAATGTCCTCGGATTATGAATGGTACTCACAATTGCATTGATAAGTGGCTGGATGTACTCCTGGGATGGATATAAGCGTAGCCACACGGTGCCCATCAGGATGGCCAGTCCTGCTCGAAGTCAGTGTTTTGGGTTCTTAAACAGACTTCAGTAGTACACACCCATATACATCACGATACGAATCCCATAGGCGACTACATCACGATAACTCTTGATAAATGAGCGATGAAGCAGTGCCGCGGTGATTCGAATGGCTCCTGGCCCAGCCAAGTCCTGCATCAATGTTTTCTCACTTTCGCTTTCCACCATCCGAGCTCGCCCCGCCCCCTTCCTCGTTACTGCATTGGCCTCAGCGGCCTTTGCCCAGGCGAGCTGAATTCCTTCAACCCGCGTTTGAGCCTCCTCTTTGGAGTTGGTAAAATCCGAGCTGACAATATCAAGAAGATACTCTGCTGGGTTGGTTTGCGACGGAATGGGATGGCCGATGCGGCGAAAGTAAGCCTCGATCTCGGTAACAGGCCCGAAAAAACAGGTTCGTCCCGCAGAGAGCAGAAGAATCTGGTCGAACAGTTGAAACGTGGTGGTGGAGGGTTGATGGATGCTCGCGATGATGATGAGCTGCATCCTTATTTTCAGTGGCTGTTCCACATGATATCGTCTCGTCACTCACGTTGTTGGACCGCGCCAATTTCTTTGCATACGACATCACCTCAAAACTGGCGGTCGAGTCCAGTCCGCTGGTTGGTTCATCGAGGAACAAAATCCGCGGACACGTAATAAGCTGGCTGGCCACACTAACACGCCTCTTCTGGCCACCACTGATTCCCTTGCGAATTGGAGTCCCAACCAGCGTGTTTGCCTGTTTGTGGATCCCGAAGGCTTCAAGAAGGGCTCGGACGCGGTCCAGGCGTTGGTGCTTCGACACGGAACTGTGCAGGCCGCAGTATGTCAATGCACGCCCGGCAAGCGGGAATAGAATATCAACCATACCTAGGCAGCGACATATCCGCTGCAAAATTCAACGTCTCTTCCACTGTCAACGACCCGATTAGGGCGTCTTCTTGCTCGACGTATGAGGTCATCCGCTCGAAGGCACCCGAGTCGATCTTAGCGCCGTTCACATAGCTCTCTCCCAGTACTTTGGCCCCGGATGCCGCCGCACGTCGTGCTAGTACATTGAGTAGAGTGGTCTTGCCGCAGCCCGAAGGGCCCATCAAGGCCACCAGCTCTCCTGTGAGTTGTTAATCGTCGAAGAGTATACACGAGTACATTGCTGGTCATGAATATAATGAAATCCATGATATAGCAGCCATCAACTAAGAACGGGGATACACACCTTGCTGCACATCCCCGCTAATATCACAGATCAAATCTCGCGCCTTCTTTGTCTCGCGGTCCTTGACCGTGACGGTCAGCCCGGTCCACGAGAAATCCCGAACGGTGTGGTTTTTCAAGAAGTCACCGCTGTCATTTCGCTCCAGGTCCGGGGTACGGGGGGCTGTATCCAAGCAAGCTTGGTCGCCCATACTGAGTACTTAGTATGCTTGTCAGACCGCAAACTGGGATGGCGAAGTAGGTCCTGGTTCCTGGTCTATTCCAGGCGGCCGGGACGAACCTGGATATATATAGATTTCAATCACGACGAGTCACCGTACAGATGGACCCTGCGGCAATCACTGCCTATGACAAGGGTTCCATAGCCAGGGAGCCTCATTGCTGAGAGTCCAAGGTCCCCGATGCGCAGGTAGACTGCCCGATGTTAGGGCTGGCGCGGGGGCTTAGCTAAGCTGGTCCCCGAGTGGCACCGGTGGACGGCGTCCCTCGATGGAATGTGACGGACAGTGGCTTATTCAATTTTTGCTATTGGACCAGAGCCCAGATGCCAGAATTTGATAGTTTCGCACGAGAGAAATGGATTATTGATGCGGCCATGATTCACCGGCTCATTTCCCGGCCTCTTCGGCCTTGTACTTGGAGCCCGACTGCCGCACGCGGCCGACTTGACCGGGGATACATCGCCGACTTAATTCTGAAGGGCTTCCGAGAAGTATTGTACGATCCAAATATTCAAGTAGTAATGTAATTTTCTTTTTTGATTGCCCCACTCCTAGCCCGAATGCATCTAAAAAAGGTATATTGATATTGTTGCATCCTCGAAGTTTGAAAGTAAACAAACGAAAAGCCCCATAGTCCATGAAACAAGCGACCTGAGTTTACATACTAGCGAAGAAAAGACAGTTAGTAACCAATACCTTAGACAAAGAAAGAAAGGGGACACATACCGCTCGACGGGGTTCAGACCGAGAACCCGCATGCCGTTGTTCAGAACCTGGCGCGCCGAGGCATATAGAGCCATGCGCGCCTTCTTCAGCTCGGGTTCGCTGTTGATCACGTTGAGCACCTCGTAGCTCGAGCTCAGCATATGTGTCATGCGGAAGAGGTAACTCAGAACCGTGATGGGCTCGAGGGTCTTGGCGGTCTGCAGCAGCACATCCGGCCACTGTGCCAGCAGGCGGATCAGGTCGACGGCGTGCTGCTCGGTCAGGAGATCGAAGTTGGCGGTGCTCAGCTCGTCTACATTCAATCCCGACTTGCGGGTCATCGAGCAGAGACGGGCGTGCGCGTACTGCAGGTACGGGCCGGTGTCACCCTCGAATGAGGTCATGGCATCCAGGTTAAAGTCGTAACCGTTAATCCTAAAAGAAATGAGTCCCCAAAACACCCAAGGTGAAAAGGTCAAGAAGGTTAAACGTACCGCTTGCCAGTCATGTCTTGCACCATAACGGCCGTGATACCCAGGGTGTCGGCCGTCTGGACCGGATCTTCAACCTGCTGGTACTTCACTTCGTTCTTCTTCATCACCTCGTGCATCTTCTCGCCGACATCCCGCAGAATATCATCCAGGAACTTGACAGTACCCTTGCGGGTGCTCATACCACGGACCATACCAAAGTTGATGTGCTGGCAGCGGCTGGCCAGATCCTTGTGGCCCATCAACTCAGTAATCTTGAAGAGCTGGGCCAGGTGAAGGTCTTGCTGCATGGCAACCACGTATATCATCTTGTCAAAGTGGTATTCCTCTTCACGCTCGGTGATCGCGCCGATGTCACGAGTCAGGTAAAGCGGCGTGCCATCCTTGCGAACAATGATGGCCTTGCCCAGCTTCTTGGCACCGTGCTTGGTAAAGTCGACAATCACCGCACCTTCGGACTTCTCAGACACTCCGGCCTTTTCCATGGCCTCATATGCCGCAGTCATGCTCTCGCCCTTGACCTGCGACTCACCCGAGTAGGCATCGAAGTCGATGTTGAGACGGGCATATGTTTGCTTGTACTTCTCAATACTGAGGTCACGGAACCGGCGCCAGAGCGCGAGCGCATCCTGGTCGCCATCCTCCATGCTCTTGAAGTAACGACGGGCCTTCTCGTCCTCGCTGACATCCACCAGCTTGGCCAACTCCGCCTCCAGCTCCGACACGTCCTCAGACTTCTCTTTCTTGCTCTTGATCTGATTCTTGAAATCCTCGATGGGCTTCTCCTGGTCGCCGACAATGCGGTTGACCTTGACATAGACATCGAACAAGTGGTTGATAGGGTCCTTGGTAAGAGCCTCCTCGTTACCAAAGTACTTGTATCCATTCGCCAGCAGACCGTATTGCTTGCCCCAGTCACCGAGATAGTTCATTTTCACGACGTCCCATCCCATGACCGTGTGCACATTGGCCAAGAAACCACCGATAATGGTGCTGCGCAAGTGACCAGCGTGGAAGGGCTTGGCAATGTTCGGCGAGGAGAACTCGATGATGATCTTCTTCTGGCCCTTGGAAGGGTCCGACGGGTCCTTCAGACCCTGGTTGCCGTTTGTGCCATATGCCGACTTCTCCGTCAAGATGCGACGAAGGACCGTGTTGGCCAGAGGCCGAGGCTTGCAGAAAAACTGCATGTGGGTGCCGAAGTAGGTGGGGGGTTGGATCAGGTCTGACTGGGGGAACTTCTCGGCGAGTTCCTTAGCCAGCTCTTGCGGGTTTTTCTTGATCTGGAGAGCGGGGGCCTGATGGGAACGACGCGACATTAGCTTGATTCTTACCACAGCCTGAGTGCGCCACCCCAGTGCAGTTCGTGGAGGTGTTTCAGTTTTAAGTCACATACCGCCAGCGACAAGTCGCCCTTGTCCAGGGTGTTCGTCCACGCGAGACGAGCGTAGATCTTCTCAGAGTCAATGCCCGTCGCCTTGCCCAGTTCCTCGGCGATGTGCTCTCGGTAGATGTCCATAGGGTTCAGCGACGGAAAGCAGCCGGCAAATTTGGAGGTCCGGGTCGTCGACTGGAGGGACAGGGCCTCCACGGAGGCGGGGAGGTTGGCTGCGGACGCCATGGCGGAATGTGAGTGTCGCGCTGAGGTGCCAAAAGCTGCCCGAGAGGAGGGGTGGAGGGCGAGATTTAGAGGGGGGATCAGTGATCGAAATGGGGCAACACAAAAACGAGGGATCAATGGAAAAAAGGCGCTTGAGAATCGCCGGGCCCCGCTTAGACTGTGACCCATAAAGAGGGGGAATTTCTCTGTCGCTTTTTTTTCTGCCCAGTGCTGTGACTTATTCAGGAGGCGGTGGATCACGTGAGTCTCAATGTCTGCTTTCTAAGGTTTCCGACCTTTGTACATACGTTGTGAATTGTAGGAAATGGATTCTATAGTCAGATTTTTCGAAGGGGCTCAATATTTGATTGTGTTCTTTTCGAAACTACATTACTCTCCTCGTTTTTTTGGACCCAAAGAACAGAGTACGTAGGCAACGTGATGTTGACTGCGTATAGTAGGCAATGAGCCAACCACAGCGCAAAGATCGTGTATATGCAGATATGATGTCACCGTATAGATCTCCATGGAGAACTCGCTACATTCTGCCCCATTGAGTCGTATCTCTTGACATTTACACTCGCCGCTCATGTCCACTCATACTTGTACTATCTATTGCTCAATGCTTGCTCCTATCATTGTTAGTTGGAAGGTTCACAACTACCCCTGAGGCTCACCGGAAACCCAGGGCTATAGTTGACGTACTTAGATTGACTCTGACTTTTCTATTCATGAAGCTTCAAGCTTCACAATGTGCATCAAATAACCGGAAGAGCCTCTCGGTCCCTTGTGAGATAAAACGTCATATCGTGAGATGTCTGTCCACAGAAAACTGCAATCGCCATATTTTCAATCCCTCTTTTCTTCATCTGCATTGCTCCAGCATAATTTACCTCTCTGTGCCACTGGAATAGGCAATTCATTGCGAGAGAAGGAACTAGCAACAGTCCAACTCGCAATGCCGGAACATGATCACTGGATGGAAGTTTGGCATGGCATCCAAGACACTTTTTACCCACTGGTTCTCATCATTCGGGGCGTAGTTGTACAGCCCCCCTTCATCAATGCACAAGAGAAGATCTGTTGGAGAAATCTCATCCTGAAACTCCTTCTTGGAAATTGTCTGAACTTGCAACCAGATGTCGAGCAGAGGAGGGGCCGCCGATGGATTCTCCTGATAGGTTATGAGCCACTTGTGGAATACGAACCAAACCTCGGTTCGTCTTCGCCACTTCGCGAGTTGCTTGAGATAGTCTCTTTCCACAAATGCAATCTTGAAAAATTTCTTCGCTTCGGAATCTTTTGGGCTTGAGAGTTTATGGAACTGTCGAATTCGAGTGATGTCTGATGCATGCACAAGCTGGATGGGCTCCTCAGCTAAACGACCAAAGACTTGCGAGTCAAGGGCCTTCTCTTTGTCGATATGAATCGCCACCGCCTCTAGGCAGACCAGGTATTCTTTGCAGTCAGACTTAACAAAGTTCCGAGACAAACCCACAGGATGACCCCAACCCGACTTCTCGAAAAATGATCCATCATCGCAGGGGTCGATTCGATCCGCTAGAACCGCCACGCCCTGGGCCTCAGTTGCCAGCTGCAAGAAATAGGCTCTTCGCTTTTTAATGTCCACGAATGGGCCATAGTCTCCCCACTTGTCCCCGGGGTATTGGCAGATGACATCGGTTTGCGGGTTGAACCAGGGTCGAAGAGGAGGGCCAAAGAATCTCGGGTCAGGGGTGCTGGGGTCTTCCTTCAGTACTCTTCCTGTTTCCATGGCCACTGCGCGTGATTCATGGCAGACTTGCGTAATGACTGGTGGCTTTGCATTAGCGGAGGTCGTCCAGTAAACCTGGCACTGGATATGAGGATAGTGGCTTGGCAGTGAGTCGAGCTCCACAACCCTCTTTGGCAGGCATTGCTTCCAGATGAGCCGTCGGACTTCTGGTGGAAGGGAAGGGAAGAGAGTGAAGTCTTCCGCCATGATGGGGATGTGGGGTGACGAAGAAGAGAAATGGGAAGAGGTGGTGAGGTGGAAGAAGGAAGAGTTGGAGGGAAATTTTTTTTATTCGTGTCCAGGCAACGAGGATGAGCTTGATTTCTCTCCCAAAGAGAATTGCCTGGTCTTGAGGTATTCAGGCTCCAAGGCTAGATGTGCAAGTATGCCAAATTGAGTACTCTTCTCCCAGCAACACGAAGGACATGAAGTGAAGGTAAATGCCTGGGTGTCTATTTTCTATTCCAACATTTTGAGTTACAAGCACATAAACCAAATGTATATTGGCTGGACTCTAGAGTGAGTTGTTGGTGTTAGACCAAACCTCATAACAATACCCATGAGACAAGTTAGTTGGTAAAATCATTGTCGGTAGTTCCTGTATCCAGATCGATTCTTAATTTGCAAATCGAGACAATAGAAAAAGAAAGAAAATGGGATATTGAATGCCTCAAAATCGAGCATGTCTTATCTCAAGGGAACCCACCGTTTGGCTTGATCCTTCACCTCCCCATTCCAAATGTCTCGCTACAACCAAGAGCCATGACAATGACTAGAGACTCCATTCCGGCCCTGTCCGATCATTAAGTGCTACAAAGCTTTTTTCATGGACAATAAGAGCCTCGGTCTCACAATCTCCCAAGTCACATTCCCACACGTTGGGGACTCTCCTTTCTGAGATCCGACCTGTGATCGACACAACCCCATGGTGTTTAGAGCAGAGAGCACGCCAAGATGGATAACGAACAGACTCTATATCCTTGGCTGGGTCATCATCGCATCTACTGAACAATAAACAATAGATCCAAAGGCTCAGGTCCACACCGTCGGGAACGCGCCAATCGGCAGATCGATACCAAGGTCGCGGGCCCTCTCTACACCGATTGCAACGCGCCCACAATGAGGCGATGGCGTGAGAAGGATCTGCTTTTTTTTTTCAGTCAACTGCCGAATTTCAAGGGGTCTGAATTGACTCGCCATTCTTGTCATTTGGCCTGGAAGATTGGAATTGAACCTGGCCTCGACGATGGCCTCGCTTCTGCATGTGGATACCGAAGTACACAAAAGGAACGAAAAACACACACACACACACAAAGATCGCCATTGGACTACTCCCAACAGTTGGTCACATCGTGCGATGTGCCAAATATATGGAGCGCATACCCGGTCCACTCCATGAACGGATTGCTCTCCCCCGAGAAAGATTGATAGCAAGATGGAGACCCATCCAGGCTATTGTTCTGAAATAGTCTCCACTGCAATTCTGGTGGAGAGACAAGCCCCACGACGGGCGAGATTATCGAGTCACCTATGGAATTAGAGTTTTTCAAGGATCGATGAGGGATTGATTGGGTGAGAGACTATGACGATCATGTTTTGTTCTTCTCAGCCAATTCCCCCTTTCCTCCAATCGTCCTTCTCGAAGCCCGTAGTAGGGAGTGCCACCACGGGGCTATTACTCGGAGAAGCACTCGGAGAAGACGCTGAACGGAGAACACGCGACAGATGTGAATGTGGAGTCGATGTATCCAGTCCGACTCACATATCCACGATGATGCCGTGGCTGCATGATTCAGGGGGGAACACGAATACCTCGCAGCAGGGACCCCCACAAAACCGTGGACGAAGGTGGACACGATCTATTGACTACTGGACGACTATAGGAACCTCTCTGGGTCTCTGCCGTGTCAGTTATGGGTGGATTGCGCACAGAGAACAACTATGACACAGGCTCGGATAGGCCCGTGACAGACGACAAAAAAACTGTTCCTGTGAACCGAAATTCGCGCGTGTGGACCGCCAATGGTGTTGGGGTCTCGAGCCCTGACATTGCCCGCACATCAATAGTTCGCTCCACTCGATCGTCCCCGAGTCTGAACTAGACTGCCAAACAAGCCTTTTTGTTCCTGGCTCCACTGAAAATCCACTGAAAACCTACCCCAATGTTGAATGGAGTCGACATCGGGAATTCTCCGCTCTTCAGCCTCCATTTCAATGGGATGTATAAAGTGTGCGCGTGCGGACTTTTTTGTTTTCTCCCTTTCTTTGTCCCCCCGAGCCCTAAGTCATGAGACATTCGGATTTGGGTGTGTCCTGTCATTCGTTTCATCATGGGTCTTCATGAACAATTCCCAGCGTATGGTGGGCGTGGCCCTGGCGACCTGCGCCTTGGTCTCGCCCTGGGTTCTCTTGCTACTGTCGTCATGGCCATGCGTGTGTATGTGAGGTTGCGGGTAAACAAGTTTGGCACGACTGCCTTAATTTGGTCTCTGATGGCCTGGGTATGTGTTTTCATTCGAGATTCCAAGACACTTAGACACTGGCTTGTACTGATTTTGCCATAGATGTTCACAGCCATCACCCAAATCCTCGGCATCATCTCCGTCCTCCATGGCCTAGGGAACCACATCACCATCGTCACAAAAACCGGCGAACTACACAATTTCCTTCTTTTCACCTGGATCACTGTGTTCTTTTTCAACCTCGCTATTCCCACGGGAAAGGTTGCTGTGGCTGCGTTCCTGATTGAGATGAACGGTCAAAGCAGTATGGCCTCCCAATCCGGAGGAAATGAAATAAATATTGGCACAACCTGACCACCTTCACCAGATCCTAAGATCCGTCGCAGTCTGATCATCCTCGCCGTGGCCAACATCATCCTCAACATCCCCCAGGTCCTGATGGTGTGGTTCCAATGCACGCCAGTGGATGCCCTCTGGGATCCTCTTCGTCAGAGCCACTGCGACCACCGGAAAAGTGTCTACTACACGTACTTTGTCGGGGCCGTGGCGGCCTTCTCGGACTTTTATCTGGCCATCATCCCCATCAACATGCTGATGCCTCTCCGCATCGACCGCAAACTGAAATGGGGTCTGAGCTTCCTGATGGGCTGCGGTATATTCGCCGGAGTAGCAGCCATTGTCCGGACCTGGGCCGCCAAGTTCATTTTGAGTGACGACTCATCCTGTAAGTCGCTCTAGTGTTCAGCCTCTTCATATCAAGCCATCCCACTGACCCAAATACAGACGGTGTCGGTGTCCTCTTCCGCTGGGGCGAAATCGAAGAATGGGTCGTCCTCATCACCATGTCCATCCCCCCGGTGTGGCCGCTCTTCCGGCCCTTCACGCACAAATTCATCAAATCAACCAGCTCTCGCAGCCAACCCCGAAACTACCAACAGCCCTACGGCACATCTGCCCCCGGAGACCGGGCATCCCTGGCTCCGCCGCCTCTCGTTACCACCACCATTTCTATTTCCTCGTCCAAAGAACCCACCCCGACCAGCGTGCCGGTCGGGGCATCGTCGGACTCCGTCTCGAAATATAGCGATGACCATCAAGAGGTTCCGTATAATGTCCTCAGCGACAAAAATATGGAGGCTGCTTGGGTGCAGCTCTCGGACTTGGAGAAGAATCCGTACCCACAATAATGCGTCCATCTCTATATCTTATTAGAAATTCTTGTACATAATTCAACTCTGTTCAAAATTCTTTGTGCCGTATGCTTCTTTGTTATGGCCACTTCTACGGATGAAGTTGTGAGTGTCCAGGAATACCTCATCCGCTATGATGTCTTCCAAAGTATTAAATCACGAGTCAGCCCTGTCTGGACCTTCCCCGACGTTCCCCTTGCCAATCACCAGGCAAACACGGCGATATATTTCAATGCGTTGGCCGTTGCTCTACCTTTTTGTTATTATTATTATTTCTTAGTTCTTGTTCCTTTCACGGACTACAGAATCCACCCTGGAGCTGGTATAGGATTGACAACCCCAGGTTTGGCCCCCAAGTGACGGTGAGAAGCAAAGGAAAAAGGAAAAAAAGAAGCGCAACAATCTCTCCGCCCTCTTCCGACAAGTAGACTGTCCACAACACGCCATGCCTTCACCCGGCGTTCCATTCCTGGCAGGATCCCTTGCGTTGCTGGCGGGATTGCTGGCCATCTACTTCCAACCCGTCACCGACTTCCTCCTCCAAAGAGTGATCCAATATGGACTCCCCATATCCCAGCCCATTGTCGTGGACACAGCCCGCAATATCACATACAGAGGCAGCTACTCCGCAACCGGCGTCGAGCATTTCCAGAATATCTTCTACGCCGAGGACCCATCGGGCCCCCGCCGCTTTGCGCCCCCGGTCCCCACTCGGCCGTCTCCCGGCGCCGTGATCGACGCTACGGCTCCGGGCGCGTGGTGTCCGCAGGGTACCGGGGATGTGCTCCCGTTCACGAGTGTTGTCGCCAATATCAGTGAGAATTGTCTTAGTCTGCGCGTTGCGCGGTCGCGTGGTGTGAAGGCGGGCGCGAAGCTGCCGGCCGTAGTGTGGATTCATGGCGGTATGTCTGTTGCTTTTCACCATATCACATATTATCCAGCCATTGGCTTCTATGGATGTCTGCTGAATTGTATGAATAGGTGGCCATGCCTTGGGCTCGGCTTCTGAGATCCTCTACCATCCCGATGGCTTGATCACCCAGGCCCGCGCGGATGACCAGCCTCTGATTTACGTGGCTATCAACTATCGCCTGGGCCTTTTCGGGTTCGCGAGTAGTGAGGCATTGGTCAAGGCCAAACATACTAATGCGGGACTGCGGGATCAACGCGCTGCCCTTGACTGTATGCTTTCTTTTCCTTGGTCCAAGCTGGTTGAAATCTTGCTCATCGCGTATTGTAGGGGTTCGGGACAATATCGAAGCGTTTGGGGGTGATCCTAACAGAGGTATGTCGGCTAATCAACAGCGAGAAAACAACTCCTGATAATTCTATTCCTCTCAGTGACCGCCATGGGTCAGAGCGTAGGCGCGAGTGATATTGGTCTACACCTGACGGCCTTTGCCGGAGAGCGCGGGGCACCCTTCCAGCAAGCAATGTAAGTATAGCCCTCCCATGATCAACCATAAGGTCCAGACATTGACATGGATAGAATGATTTCCGGTGGTCCGGGACTCAACTTAAACACCAAATCCGACTTTGTAGCCCAAAACACCGCCGCCATCGCCAAGCAAGTCGGCTGTACCGTAGACGACAACAGCCAGTCCGAAAAGACTCTGCAGTGTCTCCGAGAAGCCCCAGTGGAGGCATTGACTAACCTCTCGGTGACGGCAGCTCGCAGCTCTCGCCCACCATTCGGCGAGGGCTTCTTCTACCCGACCTATGATGGCGACTTCATCCGGGGCCGGCCATCGGAGCTGATGCGAGCCGGCAAGTTCGTCAAAGGCGTGCCGGTGATCGCCTCGTGGGTCAGCAACGACGGGGCCTGGTATGCGTCGCCGCCGACCTCGACGGACGAAGAAGTTCTGGCAAGTTTCGGGCTGTGGCTCTTCGGGCTCAGCGAGGAGACCAAGCAGAGACTGTTGGCGCTGTACCCGCTCCCGGATTTCGAGCATATGGTGCGGCCTCAGTATGATGGCCCGATCTCGGCACAGTATTACCGCGCCGCGCAGATGAACCGTGATATCTGGTTCACTTGTCCCGTGTTGGACTTTGCCTGGCAGTACAGTAAACACGGCGGCGTGGCCTCGGACCAGGTCCGCGTCTACGAGCACAATGCCACTAGGTTCGCGCCGGTTTATGAAATGATGGGCGTACCCATGTAGCGAGTGGCACATCTTAGTGATATCCCGTATGTCATGAACTCGGCCCATCTGGAAGGTGGCTCGGATAATTCTGCTGCTCAGAAGGCCCTGGGGAGGGCTGTCAGTCGAGCCATTGCTAGTTTTGTGGCTGGCGGCACTCCTGAAAGTACAGGCGAGGGCCGCGTGCGGGTTTGGCCGGGTGCTTTCGATGGTGCGACGGCGAAAGAGTGGGCTGAGGATGCCCCGAGCAGGCTGACGCTGCAGCTTTTTGGTGGTCCCTATGGCACGCGCCCGGTAACTGTCAGCGATGGCTCTGATCCAGATGCTGCCACTACTGCCGAAAAGGCTGTCTACTGGGAGAAAGTCCTGACACGCTGCGAGTTCATCAATAGCCGCCGCGTGAGGGATGAGGCGGGTGTGTAAGTTGGGAGATCGGGAACAGAAGAATCTATTTAGAAATATATAGAGCAGGAAGGGGATGATCACCGCTTATCGTTCACACATTCAGATCTCACAAACCACTCAATGTCTAATCACAGGCTTTCTGGGATTTTATAAACAACTCTAATCTCAGAGAGCCCTCAAATCCCCCCATATACACCACACAGCCTTCTCCCTATTTTGATTCTTGGCGAGGAACCACTTAACCACAACATACTCGCAGTGGAACATCTATTGCATCCACGACGAGCATGCCATGCTTAGAAGCAGAAGACCTGGTCCTCGAGCTTGCTGACGGGGCGCGCCTTGGTGTATCCGAGAGACTCGGTGGCCTTCTTCATGGCACTGACCATGGGCGGGGGACCGCACAGGAGAACCTTGACATCGGTGGCCGGGGCCGGCAGACGGTCCTATAGGCAATACTATTAGCACAAGACACGCTGGAATCCCTTTCCCAACGGAGCATACCTTGATCATGTCCGGAGTCACGAAGCCCACACCACCAGCCCATCCCTCAGGCGGGTTGTTGAGCACGTAGTAGACACGGAACCCATCGTCCTCCTTCTCCAGCTGCGCCAGTTCCTCCTGGAGCAAAACGTCATCCGGGTTGACGTTGGCGAAGATTAGGTCCACCTTGGTGGTGTCGTTGCCGCCGTTGCGGGGCCGGTTGCGGATGATGGCCTTGATGATCTGGAGCATGGGAGTAATGCCCGTGCCGCCGGCGATCATTCCAATGTGTCGGCACATGTTCGGGGTGTAGACCATGGCACCCTTGGGGCCGCGCACCTTCATGACATCGCCAATCTTCAGCTCGGTCAGGTACTTGGAGATGTTGCCCTGCGGGTAGGCCTTGACCAGCAGGTCAAAGTAGCCCGCCTCATTGTCCGAGGAAATGGGGGTGTAGGAGCGCACGACCTCCTTGGGCTGGCCGGCAATGGTGGCAGCGAGCGAGATGTGCTGGCCGATCGGTAGACCCAGGATATCGGTGGGGCGGGGCAGCGCGAATCGGTAGACGGCGACATTGTGGGAGATCTCATTCTTCTCCTTGAGCACAAAGTCCTGGAACTCCGTGGGGTTCAAGACCTTCCGAGGTTCTGTGATCCAGGGTCAGTATGGGAGACATCCATCCATGATCAGGAATCACGTACTGTTGCTGAAGAGTTTCCATCCGGAGAACACGCCCGCCAGAGCAACCGCATAGGCGACAAACTCGGGTTTGACGACGTAGACACCGGCGACCAGCAGGGCCGAGGGCAGGAGGGCTGCGCCGAGGTTGGAGAGAGAACTACCAAATCAGTCATGGAAAAGCAACACAGAATGCTCCACAAACTCACCTCATGATGAGAAGGAACCCGGGCAGACAGAGGGGAGTGGGAGAAGAAAAGAGCGAAATCGGGGGCGAACGACAATTAAGGGACTCCGCCCGGCATTCTGCAGGTCCACCCAGGGGAGCTCCCCGCTGATTATTTACTGGCACATTCGATTTACTGGCACATTCGATTTCCTGATTTTCTGATTTCCTCCCAGTTTCCTTCTGATTGCCCGATCATTGGGTCTGGTTATTGTTGCGCGTAGAATATGGGCGACTGTACCGAGGTAAATGTCTCTACGGCGCCCGCCTTCAACCTCACCGCGCTGGACCAGCAGTTGCTGGTCATGACCGACGAGGAATACGTTGCACACGACTGGGAAGAACTGCGGGACATCATCGGTGAGAGAGACCCCCTCACCCCTCTCCAAGTCACCACATCTCCAATTCTGTGACTGTGGGCTCTCCACCTCAATCGAAGACTTTCCCCTCACGTCTTCTCTCTCAGCACGCAACGATCTCGGCGCGCTCAAGCGGAAACCCTCCGATCTGCGCCGATACCTGGCCTGGTCCAGTGACACCAAGGCCAAGTATGGGTCCATCATGAACTACATCTGCCAGCGGCGTCTGCAATGGCAGATGCCCGACACCGTGGGCCCACTCGCACCCTTCAAAAACCCGTGTCCATTTGCCGATCCCGAGGACTACCGCATCCTCCGCAATGACTGGCCCTACGGTCTCAGTCCCGGCATTTCACATCTGGTCGTTTGGCTACGCACTCCGATCCCCGTCCAGTCCGGCGAGGGTCATTTAACCGATGAGTCGCGTGCGCTGGTCGAGAACTTTGTGCAACAGACTTTCGTGGCTCGCTTGGCTCGCGATGTCCAAGGCCGATTCCCAGACGCCAAGTCCCATGTACTGTGGTTTAAGAACTGGGTCGGCCTGCAAAGTGTGCGAGCCTTGGAACATGTCCATGTGCTGGTGCGCGATGTGCCGGAAGACATCCTGTTGGAGTGGTCGGGCGAGAAGTGATGAGCGAATTGCATTTAGAATAAATATACAACCCCCCTAGCCCATAGACAGCGGATAAAATATATTTCGAACCAAAAGATTACGAGGAAAGCAGCAGATAAGCCATGGGAATATGAGAAAAAAACAATCCGGTATTGAATGCGCCCGCCCAGTAAAGAAATCAAAGCCACGAGTTGACAATGTACATGGAACGCCCGATCACGTCTTCTGCTCCTCCACAAACTTGAGCGCCTCCTCGCGCGACACCACGTCGATAGTACTGGCCTTCTGTCGGAAGCTAACGCCGTAGCACTTCTCTGCCACATGCAGCATCTCCGGTCGGAACGTGGTGCAGATGAACTGGCCGTTGGTGGAGTCGGAGATGGACTGGAGCATCTGCGCCACTGCCGTTCGGTATTGCGCATCCAGGTTGGCATCAATCTCATCGAACAGATAGAAAGGCGCTGGGTCGCAGGCTTGGATGGCGAAGACGAGCGCAAGAGCGCAGAGACCTGGAGACAAGATTGTTAGTGAATCAATCTAAAGAATCTGAATTGAGAACCATCCTCCTTACTCTTTTGTCCACCACTGAGTTGTTGAATGCGCTGTTGCTCATCATGCTTGCTATTGAAGCTCACACTGATACCCACACCAACGTAGTTCTCAACGCTCTGCCGCGCTTCTTCGTCGTCGGAGTCGACCTCGTCCTCAGGTCGCAGGGTGCGATCCGTCTTGCGCTGGATGATCAGGCGGCCACGGCCGGCGGGAACAAGCCTTTCAAACACGTTGGCAAATTCGCGGGAAACCTGCTTGAACGTCCGTTCAATGGCCTCATCCTTTCGTTGGTCCAGCACCGAGATGAGGTCGTCGATGGAATTCTGAGAAGCATCCAGTTCTTCACGGCGAGTGGTCAGAGTCTCTCGCTGCTTGGTGAAACTGTTGTACTGCTCAAACGCCTTTTTGTTGACATGAGAGTACTTCTTCAGCGCCTCGTTAATCTTGTGCAGCTTCTTCACGACAGTGTTGGATTCCGCGTTCTTATACTTGGTGAAAGCCTCGTCCGGCAGTACACCGAGGTCACGAATATTGGCAGCGCATTCTGCTGCCTGCTTCGTAAGCGCGGCTTTCTTTTGCATGCTCTTCTCCATGCGACGTTGATGTTTCTCAATTGATCGAGCCAGATCTTCCAAGCCCCGTCGAGTCTCTCCATTGCGCTGCTGGAGATCAGCAACACGAGCATTGCCTTCCTCAATCGATGAGTCTACTTGGTTCAACCGTTCAGTCAGCTTCTCTAGCGACTGACTCAGTCGCTTCTGTTCGCGTTGGGTTTCTTTCAAGTTGCCCTGTACCTCGTCATCGGCCAGGTCAATATCCCGGTTCAGCAGCTGATCAAGGCGAGGATTGAGGTTCTCTCGCAGCTCAACTTCCAGAACCGACTTCCGAGCCTCTAGCTCACTGCGCTGAGCGGACAGCTCTTGGTACTGCCGTCGAAGATCTTGGACGGTCCCGCTGAGATTTTCCAAGTGGGCCTCTTCCTCACTAGTCAGAGCCTTCTGGAATGGCGAAGACAGCTCAGCCTGGAAAGCGTTAACCTGATCGTTCAAGGAAGCAAGGTTTGATTCGATGTTGCGAAGAGCACGGCGTTTGGCGTCGAGGGTGTCGTTCTTTTTCTGAAAGAGATCCCGCTTGCTTTTGTACTCGTGCCGCAAAGGTCCACTGCTGTTTTGCACTTGGTGCCTCTGCTGATCCAGCTTCTGAAGTTCGCCGACAGCCTTCGTAACCACTTGGTCCAGCTTCTCCAGCTCCTTCCGAATCTCCACACCACGATTCCTTTTCGTTTCGTACTCGTCCCTCCATTTGCCCAGTTGCTTGACAGCGTCCAGTCGAGATTGGCGGGAGTCGTGGAATCCGCCAGTCAGGGCACCGCGCCTGTCTGATCGGTCACCCTCGGGAGTGATCGCGTTGACGCCGTGGCTGCGAGCGTACTGAGAGGCAACCTGCAAATTGGGGCAGATGATGGTCTTGCCGAAAACGTGCTGGAATGCCCTCTCGTACGCAGGGTCAAACTGCATTTTATCGATCATGGGGATGGTATCGCTGGCTCGCGGGAGGTTGGCTGGTTTGGAACGAAGTCGATTCAAAGGCATGAACGTCACACGCCCGGCCTTTTCTTTCTGCAGAAGCTCCAGGACTGTTGTCGCCGTTTCATCAGTGTCGACAACGTAGTGGAACAAGCTTTGTCCAGCCGTGACCTCAACAGCGGTCCGATAACGGTCATTGACCTCGAAAAGTTCGGCCAGGGTGCCATAAACGCCCTCGAGATTGTGCTGGCGCTTGATTCTCCGGACCGCTGCAATTCCGCGGCTTGTATTGTTGTCCATCATCTGAGAGAGGTTGCGTTCTGAGCGGTCCACTTCCTGAGATGCATTAGAGAGAACAGAGTCAAGCTTTGCCTCCTCTCTCCACAGTTCTCTACCGCAGGGTTAGCATGACCAAATACTAAGGTTGTTTGAGTGAAACTCACTTTCTCTGGTCCATTAACCGGTCTCTTTCGTCCTTGGCATTCTGGATTTGCTGATCCACAGAATGCACGTTGTCGCCTTGTCCGTCGATCTGCTTCCGAAGGCGCTCGGTTTCCGGCTCCAGGGAAGCAATCTCGCTTTCCAGCTCTTTGATGTCTTCGTGCGTCTGCGCCACGACTCCTTGGACAGTGGAGATAGACGTGTGGCTCTCTCGAACCTCCATTTGAAGCCACTTGTCACGCTCCGACTTGTTCTTGAATCGCGAATTCCGGCCCTGCTTTGCATACAGACGCTGGCGAGACGTCTCCGCCTCGGTCAATTGCGCTTTGACCGTATCTTCTTGATCCTTGGAGGCATTGAAACCGGGTAAAAGCTCCTTGAGTTCAGCTTCACGTTCTCCAATGGCATTTTGCACCGATGTCAAATCTGCATCATGGCGCGACTTTAGTGCCTGCGCGGCAGATTGGTTGTCAACGAGGGACTTGGCCTGCAATTCAATTTGCGCAAGGGCCTTAGAGGCCTCACGACGCTCATCCTCCAGTTGAGACTTGTCCACCTTAAGGAACTCAATCTGTTGCCGGCACTCTGCAATCTCGGCATCGATTTGAGCCATCGCTTTCTCGCCTTCGATGAACTGGTCGCGATTATTATCGGCATCCTCAACGCCATTCTGTCGTTGTTCTTCGAGATTATCGAGGACACGTGCAATCTCCCGCTGTTCGCTTGAATAGATGGTATATTCTAAGCAACGACGTTCCTTGTCTTTTTCTTGGTAGTTTCGGAGCTCATCCTTTTCCTCTTCGAGTTCGGCCAGACGCTCGTTGATATAGTCCAAGAGCTCGTCGATCTTGGTGCGCTTGTTGTTGGTCTCGTGCATGATCTTGAGAGACTCGGCACGGCGGGCCTCATACACCTGTGTACCCGCGACCTCTTTGAGAAGCACCAGACGCTCGGAGTCTTTCATGTTAGTCAGGGCGGTAACACGACCCTGAGGGACAATGTAGTAAGGGTTTGAGCGGGAGAAACCGGCGGACTCGAGGAGGTTCATCACGTCGTTTTTGGTGGCATTTTTGCGGTCCAAGGTATATTCGTCTTTCTTAATGCCGATGGTACGTCGAAGTACAAGTTCCGGTTTGCCTGTTGGAAATCGGTCGTCCGAGTTGTCGAAGATAATCTCGACATAAGCCGACATCACAGCCGAACCCGATCCTTCCTGCGCGAGGTCAGTCACGGAATATGCATTGAAATGTGAGTGTCGCATACGTGCAGGAGGGCCTGTCGCTCCTCTCTACCGAGGTGGGTGTACGCATCGCTGAGAACGAAACGAATGGCCGCGAAGAAGTTACTCTTCCCGGACCCATTGCGACCGACGATGACATTGTGCTTGGGAGAGAATGGCTCGATGACCGTTTGGTCCTTGTAGCTAATGTGATTCTGGTCAGTGGCGCGACCTGGGTTATCGTCAACTATTGCCCGGAGGTCCACATACCTTTTGAAGCCCTGGATGATAATCTGCTTGACATACATCCCGGCGAGACACGCGCGACGTGACGATCAATAAAACAACCGCGGCATTACGTGACCAGTAAAAATGGTGTAAGTGGGAGGAGTCCGCTCCTCGTCGAAATCACAAGGTTGTCGCAAAAAATCGGCGATCGGGGACCAGTCCGTAAGGCGCGGTGGACAGGGAGACTACGCGAAGAGCGAAATCGCGCGTCCTGTTGGCCGCGGGGTTCTGCCGGGCGGTGAGTCTGATCCCATCCACAGAAAAAAAAGTTATCGAGGTCCCCGCGAGTTTTCTTGTTCCGTTGGAAATTGACGATTCAAGATGGCTTCGCCTGAGAATCCTACACAGGAATCAGGCCTTGCCGATGGCCTGGCCCCGTCTCACACCTACGTGCCAAACCAGGGATATGTGAACCCTGACAACGCCGACTCCGCTGCGGCGGGGCACGAACTGCCCAGCCAGCAAGAAGACGAAGACGAGTATTACGACGATATTTTCGAAGAGGACTTGGACGAGGAGGACTTCCAATCATCGAATCCCTCTGATCTCACGAAGGCTTACAATCGCCAACGCAAATTGAACGACGTCACTGCCGACCCCAATGCGCCGAAATGGACATATCCCAAGACCAACACCCAGAAGCCGACAGTGAACACATACGCATCGGTCGACGACGAGGTTAAGTCACTGACCCGACATGCGGCCAAGATCAAGCTCGATGATCAACAGGCCGGCTTGTCGGTTCGGGGTGAACGCGGAGGCGACAGGGCGGACCGAGCAACCTCGGAGCAGGTGCTGGATCCGCGAACACGCATGATTCTATTGCAGATGATCAATCGGGGAATTGTGTCGGAAATCCATGGGTGTCTGTCGACTGGTAAGGAGGCCAACGTCTACCATGCCATTTTGATCCCAGACGACGAGGACGCTGTCCAGCAGCACCGAGCAATCAAGGTCTACAAAACGAGCATTCTGGTGTTCAAGGATCGCGACAAGTACGTCACAGGCGAGTTCCGCTTCCGTCAAGGGTACAACAAGAGCAACAACCGGGCGATGGTGAAGCTCTGGGCCGAGAAAGAGATGCGGAACTTGCGACGGATCTACGCTGCCGGGATCCCATGCCCTGAGCCCATCCACCTTCGCCTCCACGTACTTGTCATGGGCTTTCTGGGTAGCTCGAAGGGCCTGCCCGCGCCACGACTTAAGGATGTCGAATTCGACGTTCCTGATCCCGAGGCCCGTTGGCGTGCGTTGTATATTGACCTGCTGGGTTACATGCGTGTGATGTACCAGACCTGCCGGCTGGTGCACGCCGATTTGAGCGAGTACAACATTCTTTACCACAAGGAACGTCTCTACATGATCGACGTCAGTCAGAGTGTGGAGCACGATCACCCGCGCAGCTTGGAGTTCCTACGCATGGATATCAAGAACGTCAGCGATTTCTTCCGTCGCAAGGGTGTCCTCACTCTTCCGGAGCGGACTGTGTTCCAGTTTATTATATCCGTCGATGGACCGATGAGCATCAACTCTGGGGCCACGGAAATGACCGATGCCATTGAAAAACTCATGACGGCACATGCAAATGCCGATGACGACGAACAGGAGTCAGCGGACGTCGATACAGCCGTGTTCCGGCAACAGTATATTCCGCAGACCCTGGAACAGGTGTACGATGTTGAACGTGACGCCGAGAAGATTCGTGACGGCAGCGGTGCAGACCTGGTGTACGGAGACCTGTTGGCTGCCAACAAAGACAAGGTCACCCCTGTCAAGTCCACCGGGGATGACGATGATCTTGCATCCGACGAGAGTGGGGGAGTGTCTGTGTCAGGATCCGAGTCCGATGGCAGTGAAGCAGATGAAACCCCTCGAGATCCCTTCGAGAAGGGCCCTCCGCGAGGCAAGCGTTTCGAGGACAAAGATGCCAAGCGTGAGCACAAGCTCAAGGTCAAGGAGGAGAAACGTGAGCAGCGCTCGAAGAAGATGCCCAAACACCAAAAGAAGCGTCTTGTGGCTTCATCTTCAAGAAAGAAGAAATAGACATCGCATGGCTTTATGATGTCTTCTTTTCATTTTGCTCGGTCATGGGTGCTGTGGATATCTTTACTCCCCGATTGACCTTTTTGCATGAACTGACGAAATGCATATATGGATGGAGCATTTGGGCACATGGTTACCTGTGGATACATTGGATAGGGTTCGGAATACAATAAAAAGCCGCCTTCACTTAGTTTTGGCTTCCACGGTGTGATATATTTATTTCTCGCCAATCACTATCGGGATGCGATGTTGCTATCAGAGCTCTCTTTGGACGTCATTCCAATCCGTCATCACCGATGAGAACCATCTGGGAGAGCAACCTTGAACAGTGCGTACATCCTCTGTAACTGCCGAGGAGTATGCATCTGGCAGAAGCTGTTTCTCGCGCAGGGTTATGTTGGTTGGACGGCTGAGACGAAGGTCAGGCCAATTGGGTCTTCATCATTTAGTACGCATCGCATTGTGGTCGCCAAAGAAGCGATCGATGAGTGGCGAGTGTAGCCAAAATGGCTCCCAGCAAGGTGTGCACTTCAATGGACATCATGAAGATATCACGAGAACATCCGAAAGGTGTGCAACTGCAGGCTTTGCACCACCAAGATGGCTGGTAAATAGGCTACATATATCCCAAATAGGTTTGAGATCAGTTGAGTATGTGGAAAACCAGATCATTCTGAAAATGACCATTTTGTTCCTATCATTAAGCAACGCCTTGGGTCCGCGCTTTGAGGCGCGCATACGCCTGCTCGACCACATCTTTAGGCAATTCAGGGATGTGTTCGCCCTCTGCACTGTCGTCGAGCTCTTTGGTTTTGGTGTCTTCTGCAAGATCACTGCTGACAGGATGATCTGGCTCAGATTCTCCCGTAAGAGCACCTTCCAGGTGGCCCCCTGAGCGACGGAGAAATTTCACCTGCATCGGGGCTCGACCTACACCTGGCCAAATATCAGAGGGAAGAAAGTCGCCTTGGTCAACGCGGAATGCCTCGCGAGCAGCCATATCCTCCTCATAGAGCTGGCTGAGTTTGTGCTGAGTGTCCCGAAGGACCTTTTCCACTCGGTGACGAACATGCTTGCGACGAGTGACCTCAAGAATCAGGCTGTCGTAAGCGTTCAAAAATCCATCATACAAGGAGTGGAGATCGGAAAGTTCCGTAAGGCCAGAGCTAATGCGATCATTTTCTTCGTGCCATACACGAGTGAAATTGTGCGCTTGGGCGATATATCGAGGTAATTGCGAGGAGGCAAGAGTGGAAAGATGGCGGTGGACCTCGATGGTAGCCTTTGAAACAGACATGAGCGCATCGCGCTGTGCAAGGACTTGCTCAAAGACTGATTCCATTTCGCCAATGCGGTCTTGAATTTCCATGACCACATCTTCCGCCTCGTTGGCATCTGTCATCAGGACATTTACCATTTCCTGATACTCTGAGTCTGTCAAAGGATCCAGAGGCGCGTTTAGGTTGGCATTTATCTCTTCTCCGATATTCGGCATCCCATCACCGCTGGTATGCACACCGGCGGGCATGTCGCCAGTGATTGACCGCGCCGCAGCACCACCACCCTCGGTGTGCTTAACGGCAGTCACACAGAGATCGAAATGACGCACGAGAGATTCAAGAAGGTTAGCCATCTCCTGAGCGTGTGTCTCCAAGGACTGCAGCATTCCCGGCATTGATGATAGAGTAAGAAGGCCGGAATCAGATGCGGACGAGGATGACGATGACGATGTCGAGACTCGCGAGGATGCCAGTTTGGTGGCCGTGCGATAGTGGCGTAAGGCCTGCTTTATGGAGCGGAGCTCAGCGTCGAATTCGCTATTGGACGTATCCAGTTCGGCGCGTGCCGTATTCGTGCGGTCGATAGAGCTCTTCATGGCTAAATGTAACTCTTCCACACCCCTTTCATCCACAAAGTCATGCAAGGTTCGGGGGTCCTCGTCTTTCGGCCGAAACGAGGCATGGACAATAGTCTCACGTAGAAGGTCCAAAGTCTTCCTGAGCTGTGCGTCAGCTGCGTCCAGGCTCTTCAGTGCCTCAGAAAACTCGTCTCGCCCACGATACGAGATTTCCTCCACCCCGGAGCGGACATTGTAAAGAAGTCGCAGTTGACTGTTGAGGCCTCGGCGCAAGAAACCGGTCCTGGCAGACACGACCACACCTTCCTCAAGAGTGGAACGTGAAGCTGTGACAATTTCGTTGGCACGCCATACATGGTTGATTGAGGAGAGAGATCTCTTTGCGGCCAGGAGGTGGGAAATCAAAGTCTCCAGTTGAGGCACAGGCCTCTGTTCGGGGTACCCATGCCGAGCGCGGCTAGACAGGGATCCCGATGAGGATTGAGAAGAGGCCATCGGAACAGATCGTCTAGTCAAAACAAAAGGTATCAAGTACGTCCAAAAATAGATTCAAATGAAGGGTGAAATCACTAGTGGGTATGGATCGTGAGATACTAGAATGTAGGCAGAGAAAGTGGCTTTCATAGTAACATTCTGGGCGAGTTTAGTATTTGCCTTTGTCCGCCACAGCTTAGGGTGTCAAATGCAGGACAAGGAGATGGATGAGTATGGCCGGGAAAATCTGATGTGAAACATTGGAATCCAGCTTTGGTATAGAAGGAAGGCCCCCAAGAAGGAAGCTGGAAGGAATCCAGTAGAAACAAAAGCTCTCTTACCTAGTGATCGATCACGGCATCATCCTTCAAAAAAACCAGTGACTTAGCACTGATAACGGGGGAAATAGTGGGGCAGCCCCGGGGGTCCTTGTGCTGACAGAGGAGCGGTCTGTCGTGCTTGCAAGGTGAAGCAACGTTGCGAAGGGAAGAAAGCAGTGGTGATGTGACGCCGAGTGGAGATGGCGCCATGTCACGTGGATCTTGCTCCACCGCCTGAGTTGCGTGATCTTCGACAATTCTCCCGCTTGGCCCATCGGCTTATCAGGCGGAGATTGTGCAATCGCGTGGGAGCTATTTGAACAACTGCTGTCCCCATCTAGGTCTTTGATTCCCTCAAAATTGTCCTATCTATCAATCTGCACGTTGTGGCGATCACCCCATCACACCAGTCTCCACCCATCGCCCACCGTTATCCGGATCGGTCTCTCAGGGTACTCGGTCACTCACCCTATCTCTTCACTCCCTCCCTTGGATTCCAATTCCTTCACTGTTTCTTGGATTCTGATTTCAAGCACTGGCTTGACCAAGGGGTTGATTGAAGAAGTACCACTTCTTTTCTACTTCTTTCTCTCCCATCGAACCCGAATCAACATATTGGAATGAACAAGCCCACCTGAGCCTTATCGTTTATCGCTGCGCAACTGCTACCTGGCGATAGTCGCCTCGGCTCTCCATTTGACCTTCCCAAGGTTCGACAGCCCATCATGGATCATCAGTCGAAAGCTGCCATCCCCAGTCACCCGGTCTCTACGATGCGGGCGGAGGACGCAGCAACTACCGATCCCAACCGCTCTGCGCCCCACAATCCCACCAATACCAGAGACACACTCGCAGAACTTGCAAAGCAGAATATGGCCCCGTTTCTTGCCAAGCACCAACCCCGACAGTATGCGCCTTTGCGTTCGCAGGTTGGAGCACCCTCCGAGCACCGGCCGGTCAACGCCAGCTACTGCTATCGCCACCAACCAGACTCGAAATGCAGACGACAAGCGGATGAGCAGTCGAAGCGCCAGTTGCAACGGGTACGTTCTTCTCCCTTTGAGGACCGCTATACAAGCATTTCGTGGACTAACAGAAGTTAGGAATTGGAAACACTACCCCAGAGTGACCAGCAGGGCATCGCGCATGTCTGGTCTTTGTTCTCGGCTGCTCCAGCCAAACAGCGAACGTTGATGCTCCAAGGGATTCTAGCTCAGTGCTGTTTCCCTCAACTGTCCTTCATCTCTGCCAGCGTCCGTGAACTGATCCGAATCGACTTCCTCGCCGCCCTCCCCCCAGAGCTTTCCTTTAAAATTTTGCGCTATCTGGACACAGCTTCGCTGTGCCGAGCAGCGCAGGTGTCTCCTCGCTGGAGAGCCCTTGCGGATGATGACGTGGTGTGGCATCGGATGTGCGAGCAGCACATTCGTCGAAAGTGCAACAAATGCGGATGGGGTCTACCACTTTTGGATCGCAAACGTCTACGTGAAGCGAAACGCGAAATCGAGCTGCGCGCCACAACATGGGGTAACAATCAACCTTCGGCAGGTCCCACCGAAGGAGTCATGAATGGCACCTGCGCGGGCGCTGAGATTCTCACCGGTGGCAAGCGAAAGGTTGAGTCAGATGACCACGATACCGCGATCGCCAAGCGCCATTGTGTGTCGCCGGCCCATGCTGAAGAAGATGATGATGAGTATTTCAAGACTCGATACCGTCCCTGGAAAGATGTGTATCGCGATCGCTTCGTGGTTGGTATGAACTGGAAACACCGGCGTTGCTCGGTCAAAGTATTCAGAGGCCACACCGATAGCGTCATGTGTCTGCAGTTCGAGGACAACATTTTAATGACCGGGTCTTATGATGCCACAATCAAGATCTGGGACATGGAGACGGGCGAAGAGCTGCGCACGCTCCGAGGCCACAATGCTGGTGTGCGCTGTCTTCAATTTGATGACACAAAACTGATCACTGGCAGCTTAGATCGCAGCGTGAGAGTGTGGAACTGGCGCACGGGCGAATGTATTTCCAAGTACAATGGCCACTCCGAAGCGGTCATAGCTCTCCACTTTGATTCCACTCTTCTTGCGTCTGCATCGGTGGATCGGACTGTGAAGATTTGGAATTTCAAGGATAAGTCGACCTTCATTCTCCCGCATCCAGAGGGGGTCAATGCCGTCAAAATCGACACCCCATCGCGCACAGTCCTGTCGGCTTGTGATGATGGTGCTGCCCGCCTGTGGGATCTCGACACCAAGACGTGCCTTCGTGTTTTCCACAACCATATCGGAGCCGTCCAGCAAGTTGTTGCCTTGCCGCGAGAGATCGAGCTCGAGAACCACCTGGCCGACTGTGAGAACGATCACATCAGTACTTCCTCCCAGAATGGTGATACAGCTGCGAACATTCTGTCGCCTCTGCTGGAGTCGAAAACCCTCTCGGTGCAGCCTTCTTCCTTTGGGTCATCCTTTGATCAGGATCAGGATCGCCAGGACCCTCCACGGTACATCATTACCAGTGGCGTGGATGCCACAATTCGCTTGTGGGAGACGAGCACGGGAAGATGTCTCCGGACCTTCTTCGGACATTTGGAAGGGATTTGGGCCCTTTCGGCTGACACCCTGCGAATTGCTTCGGGTGGACTGGACCGCATGGTCAAAATCTGGGACCCGCGCATTCCCACCTGCCAGGACACCTACGAAGGTCACTCGGCCGCTGTGAACTGCATCGGGCTCAGTGACAGTCGGTTTATCACCGGAGGTGACGACTACCAAGTCCGTATGTATGATTTCCGCGCTTGATTGTATATTTGTTTTCTTCTGTTTTGTCCCATGTCCTTTTCTTCAAAGGATACTGCGCTGTGCGAATACCTCTTTGCGTGGGCCGGGGCGTTGATTTTCTCTTCTTCATTTTTGCATTCTCGGCCAATGGATACCCCGGCGCATTCTCAAATATTAGTTGGAAGCAAAGAGACCGGGGATTGTGGTTCACTGCCATAGTTTCCGGATCTCTTTTCTTGTCTCCGAATCATCATGGCGCCTGATGGGACTTTTTTTTTCTTTTCTTTTCTTTTCTATTGTTGATTTTCATTATGGACACCGTGTTTATAATATTAGTTTCTCTGAATCCTACCATTCCAATTTTACTTGCCTTGGGGACTCCCCATAGTCGATAGACCTTTTCTGTAGAGTGCATCAGTCGTAAGAAATACCTCTACCGCTCATGTCAGTCTGGTTTATCATTTTTTTTTCTTCGATCATAGCAGAATTTGAAACGACCTCGATCCCCATCATGCATTCTCTTACAGTGCACCTCCGCGTCCCAATGTGGAATCGGAACTATCCAACTTAGCCCCAAGTGGCGGCGGCCGTGAACAACTAAACCTAACACGACCTCTCCAATGCCCATTTTAAACAAAATCGGAAGGAGGACCCATCAGGTCGAATCAGATGTATGTATATCGTCATGGACTGGAAATTCCTATCCATTCATCTCGCCCTCTTTTTCCCTCTCTCTTCCTCTCCTACCCTCAACACCCTCGTTCTGTTTGATATACCACACCGGTTTCTTTTACCAAGCAACAAATCTGTACTCGAAATCTATAGCCATGGAGCAAGTGCATGAGTCCCTCCGACCTCCCCCAGCACTGTTCATTGAAACAGAGCCAGTGGATACACGTAAGAGCCTCTCTTTCGATCTATATGCCCGAGCCAGAACTGATTGTCTGCAGACCCAATGTCCCAGAAGGCCATGGTAAAACAGCTAGTGAAAGTCGCAGCGTCACCTTCCAAGCCCACGCCACCTCCAGCTCAGGAACAGGAGGAACCTAAGTTGGGTTGCTGGGCGATTGTCTGTCTCATGCCACGGGGACTCAAATGGTGCATCTTCGGCTCGGCCTTGACCGCTGTGATCGTTATTCTTGTTATTTTCATTGCACCTTGGGGGGCACATAAACTGAAGGAAGACAAGATGATGAAAAAAGTCCAGCCGAAGGAGATCGTGGCTCGGGGTGTTCCCATCATGATGTCTTCCGCGCTAGTTTCGTCGCCTCTTTCTATAGCGGCGACGGAGACCGCTGTGCCCTCTCTCAAGCTTGGGATTGCTCACCCCTCTTTCGCCAATACGACCACGTTTCAGCGTCTGCCTTCCTCTTCGAAGGCCCGCAACGCAACCGTCACTCCCTCGAGTGGACGCTGCTCGGGCATGTCTGCGGCGACGGCGGCTGGATGTAGCATGACGTCTTCTTCCCGCCCTGTGAAGTCGTGTCCCTCGGTATCGTCAAATCCTCGGATCTCCTATAGTTGGACTCGTCCGCCGCCGGGAAGCTCTGTGTTCAGTGTTCCGATCACGCTCACGGATGCCGCATCTAGTTCCACGCATTGCTAGCGGGACCAGGTAACGGGGATCAGGGGAATATGTCACTGGCGAGGAGAAGAAGTTTGGGCGTAACGGTGACTTTGGCTTGCTTTTATATGTTGCAGGATGTTTTATGCTTGATGTTGGATCGAAATGGGAGTGGATGCTCGCTGCTAATGGTATCTGGATCTGTCTTCCTGTGTCAGAGTGTGTGACTGTCAGAATGTTCGCTTAACGTGATGTATTCTCGTTTCATGGATCTCGTTAGATGCAAAGAAATGTGAATTTCCGAGAGAGGTGAGAGCAGTCCACGTTAGATACAGTAGTTGAACGCGTCAAGTTCCCGTCAAAGCCTCACCAAATCCCCGCGTATTCGGTCATCACGGTCTAAGAGAGCCAGGGTCATTTCTTTGACTGCGTCGAACGGCAGCTGCAGCAAAATATTTACGACGCGACTCGACCTCTCACCCTCGTCGCCTCTTCCCCATTTCTCCTGTCAGTAATCTAACTTCCCGTCCCGTCACTTCCAAATATGTGGATTCTTGTTTGAACCTTTCCTTTCTGACCGAGAGAATCTGTCAAGACTCCGACAAAACCTCCTTCTTGTGAGCTTTTTTGCTATGAGCTCGGATCTGACGTTCCTTCTGTCTCCCTGATCAAAATCCGTCTACAACAATGGCATCATACAAGCTGTTTGTGACGCCCTGCGATTCCACCATGCCATATACTTCCGAAAGACTTGAGCTAGCCCGCCAACTCTTCTCAAACAATGGAACTACCCTCAAGGCCGTCGACGACCTGACAGACTCTTTCTACGAGCTGCGAAACCGGGAGCAAAACAGCCCCAACAGCCTGGCATCTTCTTGGGTTGATGATGATAAGGATGAGGACTATGAGCCTCCCGAGACTCCATTGAAGCCCAAGCGCAAGTCACCTGCATCTAGCCCTGGAGTTCCAAGCCCTAAACGCACGAAGTCTCTTTCTCCGAAGTCCAAGGCATCTTCAGACACTACCACCGACGAAGGGCAAATGCTGCTCTCATCGCTTCCCGACTCCTTTGAGACCACGCTCAGCATTGGGGACCACGACTCCCGTTACCACCTCCGTACTCGCAAGAGATCCGGCACCGAAGCCGACAAATGCACCATCAAGCCGGCACAAGATTTTCTGGAAATTCCTGATTCGGAGGGTGAACAACCTGAGGCGAAGGCTTGCCGTGGATGCCAGGAGCTTCAACTCGATTGCTCCCTCGAAACTTCTCCCTTCGACCATGCCTGCACTAATTGCAAGGCTGACCTGATTGACTGTGAACTGTGAACTGTGAACTGTGACTGCTCCTATTGCCGACTTAGTCCCGGTCTTGGTGGAAACATTCAAGGGGAGACACATGGAGAGATGACACCATCGAGACCAAGGATTGGGGTTAAGTCACTGAGACTCGGCATTGGGGTTCAGACAGAGATGTGAATAGGGGTTCCTACAATGATTTCCTTTCTCTGTCTTTTGTTATTACAGTTTTCTTCCATTCTGAGGCCAGAGGGTTGTTGGGAAGTGCTGTTTACCCAACTCCAGACAATCAACCCATTGTGTGCCTCTTTACCATACTTCATCAGAACAATAGCGATGCCCAAGGTGTAAGTCCACTAATTTATAGAATTATAAACAAATAAAACTACATAATTGCAAAATAGGAAATACCGACCTTGAATCCTATTGTGAGGCAGGCTATTGAGGGTATTGTTTATTTTTAATGAGGGGGCTGGCAGCCCTATAGTTGTAGCCTCAATATGGTGACTTACTTTGCGAATAGCGTCAATTGTGACTATTCGGGATGAATCAAATAATTCGGCTCAATACACCGATATCAACAGTCCTATTGATTGAACCACTGGGCTGGAGCATATATTTGGGGTTCTCTCGCTCTTTCAACTTTCTCCTTCCACCCCTTTTGCTCTTTTCTTCTCTTCTTATTTTTGTTGTTTCTGCTCCGACTGCTTTCTCTGATCAATCTCAACCATTCCATCTCACACTGTTGCGCTGGTCGCATTCGTGAAGTAAGTGCACACATTGTGGGAAGTTGTAGGGTTTTGCGGACCGAAAAACCACTGACTAAACGATCTCCGATTTTCTGCCAGTCGAATTTGATCTCTCGTCTTTCCTTTTTTTTTTATCGTTTTCTCTTCTTTTCTCTCCTTCATAAGAAGGTCCAGTGGGGATTATTCGGATCCCTTCTCCTTTCTTTTCTAACTGGTTGCCCCGAGCTGCCACGCGACGTGCGCAGCTCCTCGTCACGACGTCTTCTCCAAAGCGCCGCAAAGTCTCCCCCGAGCCTCGAAGCAGCCCAGGAGAGGCCCGACGTCACGGCCGCTCTGAACCTCCCCCGGTTCCCTTGCCACCCCGTCGGCACTCAACCTCGAACCGCAGGAGCAAAAGCGCCTCGTCGTCGCCTCCCCACTACGTGCCCGCTCATCTGCAGTTTCCGCGCTCCGGAACCAGATCCAAGTCCGGTGTGCGCTCGCCGACCCCCGCGACCGCATACTCTGGACTCACCTTGTCGAGCGAGCATTCTGACATGCCCTCTGACCACCGCGACGGCACCCCGCCGGCCACCAGCGAGGGGCGGTCGCCTTCCCCGGGTGTCAAGCGCCCGGCCTCCGAGATCGCGGATTCTGACCCCGAGGGAGGTGTGAGCACGGCTGTCAACAATGATACCCACCTGTCGGAGAACAACGGTGGTGCGCAGGACAATGGTGTCTATCCCACCCCGTCTAGCATGGATACCTACACTGCATCGACTGCGACCCGCGAACATTCGAAAGCTGAATCTGCCGAGTCCGATGACATCCCTTCGATCGACGAACAAGTGGCTCAAGTGACCGCGGCGATGAACCAGCCCCTCCAGGATGGTGACAAGGGATATGTGATTTCCATGGCTTGGCTCAAGAAGGTGCTCGTGCGGAGCTCCTCTCATGCCGATCAAGTGGAAAAGGAATTTCTGGAGAGTGACCTTGGTCCTATGGACAACACCGACATCGTCCTGGACACGGACCCCACGACCAGTGGCTTCAAAGACGAGGCTGGCGAGCCGTTCGTCCCGATGCGACCTGGCCTGCAACTCGGCGAAGACTACGACATTGTGCCTCAGCAAGGTTGGGACTTGATCATGAAGTGGTATGGTCTTGCCGACCCGTCACCCATCATCCTTCGCTACGCACGCAACACGAACCCATCTGGTGACATTCCGAATGTTATCTACGAGCTCAACCCTCCAATTTTCACTATCTTCAAATTGATCAACCCCGCGAAGGGAACCACGCCAAAGGTCCTGAAGGAGAAGAACATGCCGGCCGCGAAAGCCCTGGCCAGTCGTCAGATGAACTTCCAGAAGTGGCTCAAGAACGCCAAGCAGCTGGGCGGAATCGACATGTCTACTAAAGTCCGGGTATGGAAAGTCCTGGGCGGTCTACGAAGCGCCAATGCATCTGCGACAGCGACCCCGGCTGTCTCACGCAGTACGTCCCCGGCCCCGGCAGCGGCCCTGATTCCCAGTGCCAACGACAAGCTGCTTGTGGACCTCAACACCTTCACTTCCCTGTCCGAGGGCAGTCAACGAGTGTTGGTTGATGGTGTCAAGGATCAGACCGCCAATGAGAACTACAACGGCCGCATGACACTGGACATGGCAGGTCTCGCAGGAACCGATGTTGTCATCCTAGAGGAACAGGCGGGTGGATCCAAGGGTGGGAATTGGATTTCCGAAGCTTCAGCACAGACGCTCAAGCGCCTTGGTATCGCTGAGCAGCAATCAAAGGAGGTCACTGCTCCCACCGTCGCCAAAAGCCCCATGGCCAGTGGTCGGTCCACACCGGTCAAGGAGCTTCCGCAAGAGAAAAAGCGTCAAACCTTGGGCCTGGCTATCACTGGAATGGAAAACATGGGCAATACTTGCTACCAGAATGCGGCAACGCAGTGTCTGCGATCAGTGGAAGAATTGTCATACTACTTCTTGAGTGCGCATCCACACTGTGTGCACTACCTCCGTTGATGCTAATCTAGATGTACAGGCAATTCCTACGTGGCGGAGTTGAACCCCGAAAACCTGCTTGCGTACCATGGCCAAATCGCCAAAGCGTATGCCGGTCTCCTCCGCGCCATCTTCCGTGATCCGACACCGTCGTCTATCTCTCCTGCGAACTTCCGCCGCACGATCGGCAAGTACAATTCCGCCATGTCCGGATTTGAACAACATGACAGCCAAGAATTCTTGATGTTCCTCCTTGACGGGCTGTCTGAAGATCTGAACCGGATTCGGGACAAGCCGTACATCGAGAAGCCCGATTCCACAGATGAGATGGTCCACAACCGCGCCGCACTGGAAGAATTTGGTGTCAAGTCATGGGATATGTACAAGGCTCGCAATGACTCGGTGATCACGGATCTTTTCGCTGGCATGTACAAGTCGACGCTGGTTTGCCCCAAGTGTGACAAGGTCAGCATCATCTTTGATCCTTTCAGCACCCTGACCTTGCAAATCCCGGTGCCCCAATACTTTTCCCGGGAGGTCGTCTACATGCCGTTGAATGGTGAACCCGTGAAGGTAGGGGTGGAGCTGGACCACATGCCCACCCTCGAGGGCTGGAAACTCGCCGTTGCCAAGAAGGTGAACACTGATGCGGATCGAGTGATCGCGGCCGAGGTTCACAAACACAGCTTCTGGAGGGTTTTCGATTCCGACGAGGAGAAACGATCAGTCAACAAATTGCACGTCGCCTCCCACGACCTCGTCGTCTTCATCGAAGTGGACGTTGTTCCACCTTCGCCCGAACGCCACGATACCCCGACCCTCAAGTCGCCTGAGACTGATCGCATCATTGTTCCTATTTTCCACCGAAAGATTGACCAGAACAGGAACACTGGCTTTTCTCGCCGTGAGAACTTCCTTGTTCCGTCGTTGATTGTCCTCACCCGCGACGAGGCCCAAGACTACGAGACCATCTACCGCAAGCTCCTGCGCCATGTTGCTACCATGACGACCCGCGACATTTTCAACGATAAACTCATCTCAGATGACGTGGCTGAGGGAGGATTGGAGGACTCCGATACCGTGGTGATGAATGAGGATGATGCGAAATCTGCCGACTCGCGGATCAAAACCTCCTCTGTTGAAGGCGAAGACAGCCTTGTCGATATTTCCATGCATGATACTTCTCAACTCGGCGAGGCCTCCAGCCCGGCCACCGAAGCGACCAGCAAGCTCGCAGAATCTACTGGGCACCTGCCCGGCATCGCGCATGGATTGCAGCGTCTCTTCGACGTCAAGGTTGCCCAAAGTTCGGAACCCGTGCCTCTTGGCCGCCAGCTCAATCCCTCCAAAAATACCCACTCATGTCCTCTCGCATCACGCCTGCACCCGCCTCGCCTAAGGTAAGCACTGTCTGCATTCTGTTTGAACCTGCATGGGTATATGCTAACTCTTGTACTAGGAATCGGACACTACGTCGCAAAGCTCCACGAATGACATCAGTGATGAATACAGCGACACCGACGGTTCTGACAATGAACCCAACACCAGTGGTTCCAACTCCGATGTGTGGTCGCTCATTTCTTTTGGGGAAGCAATCTTGCTCGACTGGAACGACGAAGCTCGCGATGCTCTGTTTGGTCGACGTGGAAATAACACCAATGACCCTCGTGGAGAGTTCACTTTCTCCAAGGCCAATGGCATTGTGGACCCTGAATTGATCCGGCAGCGTCGAATCCGAGAACAGAACCAGGCCCGCGGAGTTCCCCTGGACAACTGTCTGACCGAGTTCAGCAAGGAGGAAATTCTCTCTGAAACTGATGCTTGGTACTGCCCTCGCTGCAAGGAACATCGTCAGGCCCGCAAGAAGTTTGACCTCTGGAAGACCCCCGACATTCTGGTCGTTCATCTCAAGCGCTTTGGCGCCCAGACCCGCTTCTCGCGGCTGAAGCTTGATACTAAGGTAAACTTCCCTATTGAGGGCTTGGACCTGTCTGGTCGTGTGCAGGGGCCGCATGACGACAAGGGGTTTGTGTATGATTTGATCGGAGTCGACTGTCATGTTGGCAGCATGTCCGGCGGCCACTACACTGCCTATGCCAAGAACTTCAGGACGGGCAAATGGTGCTCCTACAACGGTATGTATCTGCGCTGCTCTAGTGAAATCGAATTAAATATCACTAACTCTCGTCCAGACTCTCGTGCTGCAGAGCTGAACAACCCCGCCGTAGTTGTAAGCCCCACGGCTTACTTGCTGTTCTACCGCCGTCGGTCCAGCCGTCCTCTGGGTGGACCGAAACTTGAAAAAATTGCGGCTTCGTTCAAGGATCCCGCGGCCAACGACGATTCGATGAATGAATCGCGTGGCCAGTCCCCGTCGGGGGAAGTGAAGCCCAGCGAGGATGAGAACACGGACAGCGGGCCCGGCTCTGAACAAGAGGAAGGTATGCACAACGCCGAGGGGGAGGATCTTTGGCTCGAATCCGACGACCCGTTCCACCTTTTCCAGGATCCTTCGTGGTCTTTCGATCCCGTACCCGAAGCTCACGACCTCGAACAGATGATCAACCGCTCTCCGGTGTCCTCCTCTAATGGAGGCTTCGACGACCTTTTTGGCGAGACTGACAGCACCTTGGCTGTCAGTGACATGGAGGAAATGGAGGAGACCAGTCGGGAAAACCTGGGTGAGGACGAAGAGGTTGTTTCGGTCTGAAAAACCCCCACGAAAAAGGAGAAAAAAAAAGGTATCAAAACATAGCACAACCGGAGCATATGGCGTTGTGTCTGGGCACATAAAAGAGAACGGCTTGTGATGTTTCTGTTTTTATGGACATGATGGTTAATCTTGACCCTGTGGTCACCGGTGTGTGGCCCGGGGGTAAAGGTCATGATATGTTTTGTTTTTTTTTTTTTTCTTTCTTATTTGCAACTGAGAAACCAGGATTTGCATGGGAGCTTTTCACTTCCTTAGGCGTAGCTATTTCTGTCGTTTGTGTTTGCTGGCTCTTTGATTTCCCTCTCAGATGTGCCTTCCTTTGCTCCTTGGTTTTCTCTCATCTCTCGCCCACCATCGCCATGGAACCTGGTCGCCCTTGTCCTGAACTATCTGGCTCTGATGACGCTCAAGAGACAAAGTCGCTGCGCATTACGCTCAAACTCCGTCCTCCTAAAGTCCAACCAGAAGAAGTCACTGTCACCCAAGACCAATCTCCTACCCAACCCATCTCTGTTGACCGATGGCCCTCCAGCCATAACAACCGCGAGACCTCCACTATTCCCACCTCCCTTCGCAACCGTGGCTGTGTCCTCAGCGAGAGTGAGATCAGTGTCCTGGATCTTGGGCCCAGTCTTACCTCGCCATGGCCGCAACATTCCAACACGGCATCCGCCAACACAGCAGCTCGTCTGACTCCCTCGTCGACATCAGACCCTCACATTGACATGCCACTGCTGGGTGCGGGCACTGTGCTCCTCCCCACGGGCTCGGACTCAGACCACTGCGAGACATTCGTCGATCCACAACTCCATAGCGAGGATCTCGAGTCTGTCGCAGTCACGTCCGAGACCATGTCCTTCAGTAACGAGAACCCACTTTGGCTGCGTCACCGCCGACGCAATGACGTCCTCGTCACCATTCCACCGGCAAACCGCTTCTTCGCCTACGGCGACCTCCACAACCTCGGGTATGGATACGGCCATGCCGGCTTTGCCCGCGGCCACTTCTACATTGCCGACGAGCCTGACTGTGAAATCCGCTCTCTGTCTGTGCCTCATTCCCCTAAATCGCCACACCCTGCCAGACCTGTGGTCCAACGCTCCAAGACCTCGTTCGGGGGCATGGACCTGGAATTTGTGGCGCTGCGCAATGCTGAGATGGCGCGTATGGAGCAGTCTCAGGAACTTTTCCCTGGCATCGCCGTGGATGTCCCTCCTGAAGATGGAAATGGTGGGATTTGATATTGTGTGCTGTTGAGGAACCATGGGACCTGGCATTGTGACAAAAAAAAAGGCTTAGCACGGAGATGAGTACCTCTTATGTCTGCAGATACAACTCCACTCACTCAGTCGAATGAGAAAAGAATATGATGAACGAATTGATACGGACGATTAATATTTTTTTTCTATGGTTTGCTCTCTTTTTTTTTTTTTTTTTTTCTATACATGCCAGTATAGTATGTACAACCCCTGAAACAAGACAATTCACAGTCACGAAAAGGAAACGAGATCTAAAGAGAAAGAAATATGTAGGAAACCGCAGCATTCCAGCAAGAGATAGAAGTCATGTGACTCGGCCACGGCGAAGCAACGGACGAAAACGAAAAGTCTATAGTCATGGTGAAAGTGAAATAAGGGATCGGGGGAGTCAGAAAGACTCAGGGACCCAAGGAAAGCTGCCAATATGGCAAGTTGGTCGAGGGAGATGTATAAGATGAAGGAGTGGCGGATGTTATTAGGGCTGGGCAACAGGCCAACCATCGACATAGGTGAGTGGGTTGAAGCCCAGAAGTGCGTCCTGTGGAAACAGAGATTGTTAGCTAGGATGAAATCACGGTGTTGCCATTGGATCTAGAGAATGGAAGGAGACTCGATAGGGCGATCTGTCCGCATCTGGGATTCGAACTTACCGAAAATCCAAGGCCAACGGTGTGGTTCACTGTGTCAGAGTCAGAATACATAAGCCTTTTAGCATAGGCATAATGCGTCACTTACAGTAGTGATAATACAGCACCTCGGTGTCGCCGTCGCGGAGCACTCCCTGGCCTCCTGGGGCGTAGGTCTCGCCATTGGAGCCGTAGACCAAAGTCCCACCGCCGTCGACGAGGTCCTTGCCGTTCTTGTCCACGAACGGGCCACGGGGTCCTTGGGATCGTCCGACGCGAATGCTGTATCTATGGCTGGTTGTCAGAATCATTGCTTTGCAACGACCATCAATGGGAAGAAGGGAAACCATACTCCTGTCCTGCTGGAGGCAGGTTGTTCGGGTCCAGGCCGCAGCACAGGCCACGGCTGACCCACAGATAATAAAACCCATCGTTGTAAGAGATGTAGGCACCCTCGAGGGCATGCGGACCCGACGGATCGCCACACAGCGAGTTGGCATTGCGGTTCGGGATGCTGATGGACTGGGGCTCGAATGCCAGATGGCGCGCGTCGGGCTCGGTGCTGCTGACCGGGGACAGCAGGTCCTCGCTCAGCGGCACCTGGTAGATGCCATTCCAGTAGCTGCCAAAGGTGAGGTAGCCCTGTCCGTCGGGCGTGACCAGCGTGCTCGGGTCGATGGCATTGGATTGCGTGTAGGGCGGCACATCGGAGCCCTTGCCTGTACCAGTCTGCACGACTACTCCGTGGTCGTACCAGTCGCCGGGTCCAGGAGAGTTGGATGTCGCCACGCCCACGGCGCTATCGCGGCAGCCGGCCTCGCTGACGCTGTAGTAGCAATAGAACTTGCCGTCCACCTCAATCACGGTGGGCGCCCACGGCGCCTTCCGGTCACCCTTAGGAATTACACTGTCGGCATCCAACACGGTGCCAACCTGCTGCCAAGGTCCCGCCATATCGGGCGCCGTGAAGATCAAGATGTGCTCGCCAACTTGGTACAGGTAGTACTCGTCGCCCACGCGAAGAATGGTTGGATCATGGGTGTTATGATGTGTCTGGCGTGGCGGGGGGAATTGGCTCGTCTCCTCGTGTCTCCGGTCAATGCTTGCACCGAGCCCGACAGAGAAGAGGCACATCAAGCCCAGCATGGAACGCATTTTGGCGCAGTGTCGAGGAATCGAGTGGTGCTAGAGAGTCCGCAAAAACACTGCACTTGTCGGATACTGTCTACCTCTCCCAGGAGGGCATCCTCGGCCATGATAAGTGACCCCTTTGGATGATCCCCCCATCGCGATGGATTCAGGCACCTGTCGTTTTCAGCCATAATTCCTGGCAATGGGCACTGTCTCGGCAGGGTGGGTTCACGGTGCGGGACTCTGACCGAGGGGTCGCCGTCAGGGATGCAACGCAGGCCACTTGCCATTGTCTGTAGTAGGCTCACTAGTGGGGAGCGTCTGCAAGGCACAGAAGGCAAAAGAAAATCAGCCGATGGTCTATCAATCACAAATACTCTTGGCCCGACGGATGCGGAAGGATTGGGCGCTGTGGTTCAACTCGCTGGATCATTGTCTCCAGAACTTCTGGCACCGTCTCCAGTATCCACTTGAATGGGTCAAAATGGACACCCTGCCATGCAAAGCTCCAATGGCCCACATCAACGTTTGACACCACGCAAGGGGGATCATGGCCCTGTGGTGCCTGTCGATCATCCGTCTCCTTAGGGCTTGCTTGGCCAGTTGGCTCACGATAATCGACCCACCTCCCCTGGAATGGGAAAGGACACATTCCAGTTTCATGCCCCCTCGACGGGAACGGATCTGGTATATTAGGGTCAGAAAATTCTTTGTCTTTGAGACAGCGTCGTACTGTCCATTCGGAGGCACAGGTAGGGTTGTAGGTTGCACTCTCGGCTCAGACAATTTGATTGTCTTCGGTTGCTGAGCCTGGGGTTATTGTGCCTGGTCGATGTGGATGAAGTCCGATTGAACCGTTAACTGACCAGACCATTGGCAGTGTCCAGTGCTTCGTGACCTCGTGTGCCTCGGGCACGGGTGCATCAGTTCCCGGTTTCTTGGGTAGGCTGAATGCTGTAAGATCTCACAGACATACATATGGCCCCTTGTTAACAGCCAGCGCGAGGGCAGTGTAGTATCTGAGAGAAAACGGCGGAGTGACAGTGAATGAAGAATGGCGGAGTCGACGAAACCTTCCAGCCTCAATCGATCTACGTAGACAAGCAACCCAGGGAATACCAGATCGGAGGTTCAGCTACATCTGTAGGAACAAGAAATAGGACCAGTCGCCAAGAACACCACAGCGCCGAACGCTCTGCTGGAGCGCGCAGAGGGGGAAAAGAAAACAGCCCAAGCGAACCCGCGCTTCTACCGAGCCACGATCTTGTCCACCTCGTCTTTGGCCTCGGTCCACGTTTCCAGGTTCTTTCGCGCCCAGTCCAAGTGACACCGCGCATATGCGACCTAATGACAGTGAGTGGGGAGTAGAGAGTGGGGAGCGGGTCTGCGCATACCATGTAGCGCCGCAGATCGGCTTCTTTGTCCTTCTGGAAACGTTTGAGATCCTGCAGCACGCCGGCACTGGCATCCTTGACATCTTTCTCGGATACTTCTAATGCTTGTTCCAACTATAGACACAGTCAGTCTCGTGTAAAATAATGGAGTCTTCTCCAGTGAACCCCACATACCTGGATGAGACTCTCCTTCGTTTTCCCAATCTGGTCCCGACGCGTCCGTTCAGGATCCACGTCGACAAACCCGTGCACTGCATGACTGATGCGACCGAAGATCTTGTTTGCCACGAACGTCCCGCTGGACGACTTCCGGTGCGCTGGCGAGGAGGATGGTGACGGATCGGACCTCTTGTGTCCGGTGACCTGCGACCCAGGTGGAGAACTGATCGACTCACCATGCGTTGGTGGAAATTCCGAGTCAGCAGAGAGATTGGGAGCACTCCCGCCTTCGCTGCTGACGGCCGATGAAGCTGACAAGGACCGTGGCTTGGTGCCAGGCGACTGAGGATTTGTGCGGTTGAGATATTGTTCAATACGTTTCGCTTCCAGCTCACTCCGCTCGAGCGAATCCAGAAGGGTCTTCTTCTTAGCTAGCTCGTCTCGAGTCATTTCCTCTTGCACCCGTTTAAGAACCCGGTACCGCAGAACCCCGCGCACCACACTGGCAAACTGAGCGCTTTCCCGCATGGGTTCCGCAAAGTGGGCGCTCAAGGCCGTGGACAGCTCTTCTGTCTCGATGTAAGAGGTATCGGCAGCTTGTCCCGCGCGCTCAATTGCCGCGGCGACCGTGGGAGATTGTTCGGAGAGCGAGAAACCGTTGTAACGTGCACCCAGCTCCATAAGATCAGCAGATAAAGAAGACAGATGCGCCAGCGTTCGCCGGTTGACTTTCTCAATGTTCCCCTGTAGGAGAAGCTCCAATTCCCGTGTTGACGATTCAAAGTTCACAAAGTATGGATCCAATTCTTGCTCGCTGAGCTTGCGTGACTCCGGTGGGAAACGGCCCAAAATCTCGGGGCCAGGCGTAGGCGGCGGCGGCCCATCCGTGGAGTCTACGAATGAGGTTGGTGAGGCGGCCGTACCGGGATGGAAGGTTATGCCGCCGGTAGGCTTAAGCTTGGCGGATGTAGCTGGGACGGGTAGCCATGCATGAGCCGCCGTCGGGTTAGCGGGGTCGAGAGGGGGAGCTTTAAGGTTGTTTTTTGGGACCGACGAAGCAGGATGCGAGAGTAGCACCTCGCTCTGCAGATAGATGGGTTAGTCGAGCCCCGCCGTCATTTCGGCAGTGTTGCTACTCACCCAGCTGACATTTGGGTCAAGAAACCTCCACCACACCCCATCCTCGCGGATCTCCTTCATCCGGCGACACCGATTTAAAAACACCCCCAGCATACGTTTTCGAAGTTCAATGATTGCCGTATCTTCCTTGGCCTTGGTCGGCTTGGCCGCGTAGTCTGCCATACTATGCTTCTCAGGAATCGGGGGAACAATTAGTGTAGGGTGAAGGTTGACGAGAGTTTGTCGAAGCGAAGCAAACTCCGAGTATCGTCGGCGAACTTCTAGGTCCTATGAGGCGTGTGAGTCCCACGTCGGAGTTCATCTTTGTTGTCACCGGAGTCCATACCGCTGTCCGAATAGTATACACAATGAAACCCCCTCCACCTTCGTGATTCTTTCCGGCATCGGTGATCATGATCGGCATTTCTGGGTTCTCATAGAGGATCTGCTCAATGCGACTATCGTAGACGCTCTTGCGGGGATATGACTGGCTGACCGCACCATAGTCCTCCTCGGGATCGCTGAGGTCTTCGGGGTGAGAGATGTAGTCGGGAGGGTCGATATTGGAGTCTCGACTGGAGGGAGGGGTGGAATCATGCTCATAGAGAGCTAGCTAGGGAGTCAGTGGGCATTGCCGCGGGGAGACGCCAGAGTGGGCTTACGAGGGGAGAGGGCTGAGTGCAGTGAGTCCGACAGTCGAGACTCATGGTGGTCAAAGGCACCATAAGGGGTTGTTATCCTCGTCGTTCCACATGGCGACTCGAGTCTTTTGAGCAAAGCAAAGATAAGTTCAAGACGAAGAGAGAATATGACGTTACGGGCGTGGAGGTGACAAGGTGCCGATAGGAAGGCGGTCAGTCCTGGCAGGATAGCTTCTCTGTTTGGCTGCTGCGCTGCATCTTTTCTTCTTTCACCTGTTTTTATTTATATATCTTTTTTCTTTTTTCTTTGCACTACTTATTTATAATTTTCTCCATTTATTATTTATGTCAATATTCTAACTGTTGTTTTAACTGTCTGTTTCCCACTCAAATTGCTGGCTTTGTAAGGCTGCAATTTACCGCCTATACTTCGAGATATATTGTGTCACGACAGGCACCTACATTCTTTGAGACTTAAAGGATTCGCGTTATATCTACTGTCGTGCCGACTCATGATTTGAAAAAATCGGGATAGTAATGACTCGAATGAGAAGTTCTAGTTTTTTTGAGCGTTAAAAGAGGCCACAAAGCCGCTGAGAAACGGGAGTTCGCACTCTGCTCCTTGAGACACGAGGAGACTGCGATTGAACTTCGGCCTCCAAGGGTGGAAGCAGTGGATGAATTTTGCAAGAATGAAGTGACCCCAGCTGTTTCGCTAGTGGGCCTGGTAATTGAACTGTTCTTTATATTCGTTTTTCTGTGTTATCAACAGATTCATGAAAAATGAAGCTCTGGGAAACTCTTACCGTGGCAAGCGGTGGATGAATATCAGGGTCTCCTAGTTCATTAGCCACTTCCTACTTGGCAGGTACTTCTTCGGGCTGCCATTTAGGATTGCGCGGGTGAGCTGGATTTGGAAGATTACTTTACCTTGTCCAATTCGCGCTCAGTCTTCCAAGGTTGTGAAAAGCCCATGTTCGGAGATCCTATTCCAAGAACTGCAGGGACAGCCACCATAGTAGGCGTCTACATGACAGCGTTGGTGGTGAGAAAATGATAGCTGGCTTCTGCATCTACATTCCTTGGGGTCAGGTTGAATGATGCTGGCCGTATGGTTGCGAGATACTTAGGTATTCAATTATACACCTGATGATGATAACGCATAACTCTTGAAATGATCAGCACTTTGAGATATATTGGCACTGCAAGATGCCCCCAATTCGTGAGCTGCCACAGAGCTCGTAGCGCACTCAGACCTGGCCACCTCTTGGTGCTCCGTGCTCCATCTTACCATCCTTTCGATTCTTGACCCTGATCCACCGGTTGATCTTGCTGCTGACCACTCTGGTTGTTCTTATTTGTATTCCAGTGTGTATCTGCACTGCTCCAGCCACCATTCTGATATGCTTGCTGACCGTCGGGCTTGTTTCCTTTCGCGTCTGTGGTGTTTTTTTGCTCTGCCTGCCAGCTTGTGTCTTCCCACGTTGCCTCGCCTTGCTGTACGGGGGCGGGGGACGCCTGCGGGCTATTCTGCCTTTGCTGTTGTTTCTTCTTCTTTGTCCGTGGTTGCTGCTGCTGTTGTCGTTGCTGATGTCGCTGCTTCTTCTTATTTCTCTTGCTCTGCCCCTGTGACTGTTGATTCTGCTGTTGATTCTGGTTTTGCCTGCGTCTCTTCGGCGTGGTTTTCACATTTGAGTGTTCTCCATCCCATTGCTTGCCTCTTGCATCCCCGTGCTGGTGACGATCTGGACTGGGGCTGAGGCGACGGAGAACAATGTATTCGGAGTGTTGCCGTCTTCGCGGCTGAACTCGCTTGGGGCGTATCCAAGCTGCGTTCGAAAATCGAGGGATATGTCTGCGTGGGGAGTAGTCACCTCTCTCGGGGTCCCAGTCTGCCTGATCACGATCTTGATTCATTCGAGCATGAGCCTCACTGACCAAAACACCAACTCGCACCCGTCGTCGGTACCAGCAGTAGAATAGCCATCCAATCGCAGCTACAGCCAGTGTCAGGCCGATGAGGAGTGCGATGAGCGTATTTCCATCCATTGTGAGTCATTCCCAAGTTGTGATTCCATCAAGAAGCTTAGCCAGGGAAGGGATGGAAAAGATTTTGTCGTTGATCCCGTGGATAGCTTTCGCGTCACTCAGTGTGATGACTGGGTCGGTTGAGTGGCGGGACTGGTGAAGCTGGGTTGGAATCGAGATGGGCAAGTCCAATAGGCACACCAGGGCCTTTTGTCTCTATGAAACTTGGGAATGGCTCGCAGCAGGAATATGTGTGATTGTGTTGGATGGAGGAAGTAAACAGCAGAGCGAAGGTGACCCCACGGGGGAAGCCGTGGTGAGCAGATGAGAGAAGGAATGTTGTCTGGGTAAAATCTCACTTTCAACATCCAGCTGCCTTTTGTCTATAAAAAATGTCTATCACTTTTGATTTACAAGCTTCTTTTATCACCTCTAGCTTCTCTCACCCTCCAAGCTTGCCTTAATTCTCCACAGCCATTCCTCATGAATCGAGGCCGTTTGTCCTGCATCAAGAAGCAACTGCAGCTTATCTCGAAGCTCTTGCCGGTTGTCACTGAGATATTGGGCAGCTACAAACCCCTCTGATGCCAGAACAGATGCGAGGCCAATGATGCGAGCCCCCAAGGTAAATGTCTCTGACTTTGAGACCCAGCCTAACAGTCCATCTTGACCGGTGGCGCCAGCAGCATGCGCAGAAAGATATGCCAGACCCCCAGAAACCCAGTGCGACAGTTCACGAACAAGTGATTCGGGGTAGGCGTCTTTCTTGAAGCGCAGCAAGGCCTGAGACCAGACGTCCACTTCGCGAACCTCATCAATGAAAAGATTCTGCTTTTCCTCCACAAACAACACGGTGCTCTCTTGGCCATACTCGGCGACGAGATCGGAGACAGCAATCAGCGGCTTTGGCTCTCCAAAGCCACTGACTCGGGGCTCTTGCCCAAGCATGTAGCGAATCGCTCTCTCCGCAAGGAGATTCGAGTCAGAGTAGTGGTGGACGATGAACTCGACGAGAAGGCTGCTTGCGTTCAACGGGGCCAGAGCAACGGCTGTCCCTGGCGAGACGGACGAATACGACAGCACCCACGATGCTGTTGCAGCGGCCATATCTCGCAGCTCTTCGGCGTCATCATTTAACATGTCGTACAAAACCAAGTAGATCCTCAAAAACCCGGAGGAGGTTCTCGGGGCACTTGCGGATGGCCGAAGGGCCCGTGCGAAGCTCCAAAGTGATGCAACAGCGGCGTGGCGGGTTGTAAACTCCTGCGAATGCCTATTTAGTGACTGAATCCAAAGTATGTTCAAACAAAAACCCACCGTTTCCTCACTCAACGCGGAGCGTAGCTTGATGCTCCAGCTTTCAAGGTCGCTTTCAAATGCCGAAAGAGACTCTTTCCCTTCCAAAGAAATCCGAACGTTGAGCAAGCATCCTCGAAGACGAAGTTCTGCATCCGTCGCTTCTCTGTTCCAGGCCTGGATGTCCATCTCCGGTTGGAAGCTCTTCCCGATATTTTCCCATGGCAGCACGAGGCTTTGGGCGGCATCAAGTTGTAATACCAGCAGGTCTTCAAGGATGCAAGCAAGGTTGGAAACCGCAATGATCTTGACTTCGGTCGAAAAGCTTCCCATAATTACAGACGAGTACAGTTCAGCCAGCGGCTTCCTGTACCTCTGAAGTGCGCCAAGCTTTTCATGAAGTCGCTCGGAGACCCACCGAGCAGCATTGGCATCAAAGAGCGACACACCATGATAGAACGTCGTGATATCGTGCCATTGGCCTAACGAAAGCATTTTCAATATCGTGCACCAGGCTAGTGCTCTCCTCAACAGGGAGGACGAGCGAGTGCTGCTGGACAGGTTCCAGCCTGGCCAGGAGGCGTTAAAAACATGACCCTTGATACCATGAAGATCATGTGTTTGGAATAGTTCATCGACAAAGTGGGCAATGCTTGCTGTAGGGGTGTAAGCTTTGGTATATCCAGAATGGACTGCCACATACTCTCAACCTGAGCTTCAATGCTTCGCTCCAAAGTGTCGTTCAGAATCTCAATGAGATCAGTTGCCACAATGGGAGATTTAGCCAATGGGAACACGGTCGCGAGAACACAGCGAACAGTGGTAAGAAGCTCATCCGTGTTTACTATTAATTCATTAGTTCAATGGCCTATGTAACTGGACTTCGTAAAACCCACCTTTCCACAAGACATTCGTGTTGGACGAGAACCGACGCAAAGCATACCGGACACAGAGAACGGTTCCATGAAGGTGATTCTCAGTCACGGCAGCTCGGGGAAATTCGACAAGGCCGCGAACACCTTCCAGAATATGTTCACGAGTTAGCAAAGATGCATATACGCGGGCCGCATGCTCTCTGATGCCCCAAACAGGGCTCTTGAGGTGCTCAAGCACTAGACCCCGTATCATGGTGTCGCCGTTATCAGCAATAGTCGGAACTTTCTCGCCGACCAACTCCAGCGCGGGAAACACTCGCTCAGTTATGATATCAGTGCTTCCTTCTGTTGTCGGTCCGGTCGTCGGCGTGAGAAGACGGGATAATAACTCCAACAGGCCAGGGTATTTAGGGAAAGAGATTCGGGCACCGGGCTCTGACCCAGACCTCCCACCAAATCCTGGCCCGGACCCAGGGACAAGGCGGCACATTTTCGTTAAGAGGGCACGAAAGAGCATCAATCCCGAGTTGCGGAGTGCCCATCTAAATGATGGTCAGACGTGGATCCTAGAAGCTTCACGAAACAGGGTTTGGAACAGAACATACATGGGTGATCCCAGGCGCTCAGCCGATAGTGTCAGAGCTGGCATGATGAATGCCTCTGTGAAGGGGCCAAGCTTGGTGTTGGTAAAAATATCCTTCAGGCAGTTCATCGCATGAACCTGAGGCAACTCCAAGTACTGTCTCTTCTTATCGTACTCCACAGGTAAGCGAGAAATTTCATGGAGTTCGTTTAGAGCATGCTTGAAGAAAGGTGTTCCTGGATCAGCGCAAAGAATCCCGGTTACCAACGCCGGCAAACCAGCGGAGCGGCGAGTGAGTTTGGACGCCGTCTCAAAAATGATTGTTTTAGCCTCCTGCATTTGGTTAGCCCGCAATGCCCTTGGTCGTGTCTTTTTTACTCTCTAGATTTCTTACCTGATACCAGCTCGGAAGAAGCTCACGAATTGAAGGGTCATTAGATTCACTGCACCGTTGGCAGCATGTAGTAAAGGTCTGTGAAACAGTTGAAAATGCACCCCTATGGCGGAGTTCAGCAAGCTGTGTAAAGCTAGCTCGCCCTATGTGTGCAAAGTCGGCACGTTGAAGACCTTTGCCCCCGTTAGGACCATATGTGACATTATGCACAGTAGCATAGAGCAGCAGGCTAGTTACGTCAGTTTCAAGTATAGGCATAACGATATCGAAAGCGTAACGTACCTGGATTCGCGTAAAGCTCTCCAGGAGTAGGAAAGAATATCCTTGGGGCCAACAGACAAGTCTTCAATCGGCTCGTCCGTGTGACCCTCCGGGGAATCAACACACAGCACAGGCTTCACTTCCAACCAAACTTTGTCACAAATTGCAACGACCCGGTCGTGAACCGAGCGCCAGCTTCCGGATCCAGACTCATCGGATATAAGCGAATGGAAGTTGGGCATCAAAAGGATGTATCTATCATACTCGGTTAGTCAGAAACTCCTATTGTTTAACTAGACTTGCTCACCTGAGTCCTGACATATAGCCGTGGAGCGGAGCCTCCCGCATAGCAGAATGGAAAAGGCCCTGCGGACTGGAAAGACGTTGCTCCAGCTTTTGGACAATTGTATCAACGACCGAAGTCTTCGTTGCCCACCAAGGCTGGCTTGGGCTGTCCAGCTGGTGAGGCAGAGCCGCACAGAACAAGACATGGTAAAGACGAGCAACAGTATCCGCATGATCGGCCCTACTGGTTTTACTTGCAATATTCTCGGCTCGAGCCACAGCATCCGTCAATCGCATGCCGATGCTTGGTTGTTCATCGGGAGTGTTGAGCAGACTGTGTAGTAAAATGTCTCGAGGAAACAAGTTAAGAATGGAGAGCGATGTGTGTCGGACTTCGTCAAATGGGTCCATCAGAAGATCCACTAGTAGTCGAAGGAGACGTGGTCCAAAGACATCCATTTTGAACTTCCAGTGATTGTCAACCTCTGACTTCGCGGGTTTTATCTCCGTTCGGGGATCAAGGCCGGATTCAATAAGCAGTTTCAATGCCTTCAGAGAGCTAATATGTCGTTGGTAAGACGCTGTAACACGAAGATCTTTCTCCAGGAAATGAAGGTATTCCCTTAAAAAGTGTCTCGTCTCCACGTCGCTCCTGGGAAAGTTCAGGGGCTGTTTTCCGGTGCTCGGTGCGAGTGTGTTGAGGCCAAAGGACTCATCAAGAATACCTCCCTTAAGACGGACAATGAACTTGCGGGTCAAACTCATGATCTCGCCGCGGGTATAAGAGTCAGAATCGGCGTGCATTGATGGCAGGCCTCTGAGAATCGCGTTTGTTGCAGCAGTCGTCAATGGCTTGATGGTCGAGAACGCCGTAATCAACAAAGATAACGCGGCTATTCGGATATTGGATTCATTGTGAAGAAGGAAGTGTCCAAGAACTTCACTTTTCAAAACCAGGGAGTTCGTGGTGCCATCTTCGGTACTGTTTAGATTCGTGAGATCGTCTGCGCGAGTCAGTAATGAGATTTCTTTTCACCGAAACCCATCAATCACTGCTTACAGTCGTCATGGACAAGATTAACTTTCTTGCCAACCCGGAGAGCTGCAAAAAGTAGCATGTACTCTTGTTGTGGAGCATCGGTCATATCACCAGCCAGAAGGCTCTGGAGAGGAAGAGTGTTGACAAAAGAGCGAAACCCAGTCGGATCCAAGGTGAATATGGGCTGGAAGAGACGATTTGACTGTGCCTCCAAGGTATCCACATTTTGCAGGACCATATGTCTCACTGGAGCCACCCACATTGGCGATAGTTGCTGTTCCGGGCGTTCTGATTTCATTTGTTGCAAAAACGATGACAGCATAACTCCGGAGGACGTGGCCATCTCCTTGTTGTTGGTTTGGGTTAAGAGCCCCAGAATGAAAATTCTTGCAGCCAATTCATCAGAAAGGACAGATGCAACAGAAGTGGCCTCGCAGCTATCCAACGACAGTGCCACGCGATCTTTCTCAAAAACAGGCGTCCATCGGTCATAGTTCTCGGAAAGCCATTGGCGAACAAGTGGGATCATTTCTGACGGTGAAATGGCGCTCTTTCGGATGAAAACCTCGAGACACACAAGGCAGGCTTTGAGACGCGACCGAGGCTCGCCCAGTATAATACTGGGGATTATTGCATCCACAACTGCGGTCTGGATTTCTGTTTTTTTTGATCCTTGATAATGCTTAGCCAAAATGGGCGTGAGTGAGCCTAACAGCTGCTTCAAAGGCTTCGGCTTGGCATCTTCGTATCGATTCAAGAAGACGTCAAACACTGCCAGCCATGTCTCCGAGGACAGAGCAAGCTCTCTAGTCTCTTCATTTTCAGCTGAAGCTGCAGCATCAAGGAATGCCGAAGTGGCATTGCATGCCGCTGAGGTATGAGAGTGGGAGAGCGATGGCGTCGACAGTGTCTGGATCAACGACTGCCATACTCGGCTCACTTTCCTTTACGAAAGAAGCTGTCAGATCTATTGAAATTATCTTCACTCAGCCATGCATGGGACCTACTTATTATCGGGGCATGACAATGCGAATTTCACCAATGGGCCTTTGGCGATCTCGCGGAGGGTGGTGTCAGGCAAAAATTGTATATTTTGCGCGATTTCCTCCATCTCGATAGGATCAGCGCGCTGTACGCTGTCGGGTATGTCAACAGCCATTTCCAAGACAAGTCCACATGCTTTGCTGCTTTAATTGCCGGGGAATGACCGAGATGATCGCACACTGAACTGCCCAATTTTCTGTGCCAACTTTGATGCTCCCCGCGATGCCTCAGGCAGAAAGTGGCCCAATAAGGATGGTGTCGGTGAAACGATTCTCCGAGAGATCGATCCATACCACGTGACCGAAGTTTTTGCTGGCGCGCAGTGGAGCTGATCAAGGGCCATCACTTTCTTCCTTGATCTTCCCTTCCTTTCTCCTTTGCTGGCGTACTTTAATCTTCTTATCTTTCTTATTCCTTTCTGTTCACCATGCCCATCTGGGACTCGCTCAGTGGTCGCAAACAACCTCAAGGGTCCGAGGCTTTCGACCCTTCGACCGCGGAAGATGCCACTTCGTTTCTGTCCGAAGTCGCCATTCCGGACCCGAACAAACTCCATCCCCTGGCCGGTCTAAACCAGGATACCCTCGACTACCTCACCCTCGAAGACTCCGCTCTTGATGAACTCCCCGGCTCCCGCTCGGTTTTGCCATCTCGCGGCTGGTCCGACGACCTGTGCTATGGCGCTGGCACGACGTACCTCGCCGCGCTCACAATTGGAGGCGCATGGGGACTTGCGGAAGGATTGAACAAAACACCAGTCACGGCACCGCCTAAGATTCGTCTGAACGGTGTGTTGAACTCGGTTACCCGGCGCGGTCCGTTTCTGGGGAACTCGGCTGGTGTTGTGGCGATGGTCTACAACTGCTTCAACTCGTCACTGGGATACGCGCGCGGTAAACACGATGCTACGAACAGTATTCTGGCGGGTGGCTTGAGCGGAATGCTCTTCAAGAGCACGCGTGGTGTTAAGCCCATGATGATTTCGGGAGGTATTGTGGCCACGATTGCTGGCTCCTGGGCGGTATGTATTTTCACCGCAATGCTATTCATATATATATACATCCATGGATGGCTATGGGCAGTGTTGCCTCTTACTAATGGCATATATAGGTCGTGAGAAAGGCCTTCCTTTAAATAGCTGGCGTTGGCTAGCAGTCCTCCTTCCTCCTCTCCAGTTATCCGAACGTTCCATACACTCTACGCTTTCCTTCCACGACGCAGGCGGCCGACCGTCTTCGCCACGCTCTGACTTCCACCTGCAATGTATTACAACGGCTTTTTATTATCTCTGCAGCTCTCTTCACTCCGGCGCTCACAGCATCCATGTTTCGCATTTCTACGTGGGTTGGGAACGGGGTGTGTAACTGGGTTTGTACTTTTTATTTCTTCGATCCATGTACATAGAAAAGTCACCTGCCTTTCTGGGTTTATTGACTTGGGCACTTTCATCGGTGTCTGTCAGTGACGTATCCTTAATGTTGCTAGGGGCTCCCAATAGAGTACTTCATATGCATCTCGGCAGGTATAAATGCCATTCACTTGGCAGATCTTCCATATATAATATCCTGCTGCCCGCTGGAATATTGGCACATTCAAGCTTGTTTTTACTAGCGGCGAAGCCTCCGTCTTTCAGAGGCCCCGTCAGTATGGCATTGAACTACTTCGCCTAGCCGGGAGACCTTGAATTGTCTGGATTTGGAAACCTCCAGCTTAGCAGTTCTGGTTTTCATGCGGTACAATTATTTTGAAAGGGTCCACTTGGTAGAAATATGAACATCTCGCTCCGAATTGTACCCCCAGTTAGATGATGGCCCCCGGGGGTAATTCAGGCCAGACTTGGGATAGAGAGGTAACAAGGCTGTAGATAGTGACAACTTCGCCATCCTTCGCATGTGGATCTGAAGCAGCATGTCTTTTCGCTAGAACTTTTTATGGGTCCCGGGGCCGTGAAACTGCGTGTAGATCAGAGAGCCCCGCGAGTGCCGACGTGCGGGGAATTGGAGAAGATTTTTTGCTCTTCAACCCCCCGACACTCATTTCATGGCAACTGTCCGTGGTCATGCCCAGTCTATCGGGGAGTGTGAATGGCCCTAAAGCACGTACAAAGACCTTCACTGGTTGTTGGACGTGCCGTGCTCGCCGAGTCAAGTGCGATGATGAACACCCACACTGTCGTCGCTGTCGCCGGAGCGGCTGGCAATGCCAGGGCTATGGACTGCGGCTGGGATGGTCCCAGACCCCAGGGATACGCTCTAATCGCCGCCAGTTATGGTCTTTGACTCCACAATCAAGGCATGGCCTATCTTCGGCTGCCGTGACAGCGCTCTTGGCCGAGTTAGACGGCTGCTCAGGAGATGGTAACCCCCAGCAACGAGGGCCTTTTTCGGTGTTTTCCGCATTGCCACACTCTTCGCCTCGAGGCCCATCTTCTCTCAGTCCCATACTTGATAACACGTCTGAGTCGCACGATGGGGAACAGACACAGGGCAACAGTATTTCACACCTGGCCGAGTTGTCAATCGGTAACCTCCAACATGTGAATGAGCGTTTTGACAGACCCGACTCGGCGCCTTTGCCTTGCGATATCCCCTTGGCATCGGTCTTAGATCAAGACCAGGGGCGCACACTTGAATGTTCCGATCCCGTCAACCAGCCTGATGATCATCTTGTCGTGATACACTCCGTGGCCGACTACTCAAGTCCCAGCGCTGGCGATAGTGTCGTCGCGGGTAGAGGCGAACCAGGCCGTCGGCTTTCGCGAGAACAGCGGAGGAACAATGATGGTTTTATCCCCAAACCTATGGATCCCCTGCACCTACCGAGGCAAGAGACAGAATTAGTCCACCACTGGGTCATCTTCCTGAGCGGAAATATGCTACTCATCGACACCCCCGACAACCCATGCCGCACTGTGTTTATGCCAATGGCCCTAAAAGGGTTGGAAGCCTCTCCAACTGAACCCAACATCCATCTCTCGATTTTCCACGCTATCTGTGCTTCCTCCGCTTTCAGCCTCTTTCACCTCGGCCATGACCCCCGCTATCAATCTCTCGCGGTGCACCATGATCATCTCGCTCTGCGTCACCTGCGTCAGAATTTACAGCGAGCACAGCGAATGAATGAATGCACTTTGGCTGCCGTGCTCACCTGCATCACGGTCGAAGCTATGTCTGGACGACGAAGCCGGTGGCGAACCCATGTAGCGGGTGGACTCGGTCTTCTCGAGAATGAGATCCATGACGGCTGGATCCGAAGCCCAATCGCCTCTCGCCTGCTTCAAAGCTACCTGTCCCTTTCATCACTCTGCAGTCTGCCCGTGTCGACACAGCTGATGTCACTATTGAATGGTCCTTCAGATCTCCGCCACTATCTAGAGCGGTCGCATGGCATCACAACACCTTTAGTTCAGTTTCTGGCTCATATCACCACCCTCAGTGATTCTCGGCCCGAGGTCCCTGCTGGGGACTTGGACAAGCTCGAATTACAACTGTATCTCAGTTTCCCAAGCCTATCCAATCCCGACGCACCGGGGTCGGTCATTATCCAGCATGCTCTGAACTCCTTTTACTACGCCACCATAATCTATTTCCGCCGAACACTACGTCGGGTGCCACTATCCGATGTGCAAGACCTGGTTGACAAAGCCGTTGCCGAGCTGGAAGCAGCGGATGCCCTGACGCACGAGAAAGGTGGTTGTGCCTACAACTGGGCGATTTTTGTGGTTGCCGCCGAGTGCGAGCGGCAGGACCTCCAAGCGCGCATGCGTGCCTTGTTTGATCGGAAGAGCCGCCATGGCATCCAGAACATCAATGTCCTTTGTGAGATTGTCCAGACGCTGTGGCATCGGCGGGCAGTGGCTGGGCCACATGCTGATGTTCAGTGGCAGGAAATTGCGATGAAGGCTGACTTTGATATTATGCTTGTGTAGATACTGATACAATAACTGTATTATAGGAATGTACAGCAATTATCTTCCTTACTCCGGGATCAATATACATGGAGAGTCCTCTGGCTTCGTCCATCTATACTACCACGCAAAACAACCTATACAGTATACCCTCCGTCCACCACCAACGTGGCTCCGCACATGTAGCTACTCATGGGAGAGGCAAGGAAAAGCACCGCATCCGAAATTTCTTCGACCTGGGCAGGGCGACCGACTGGCGTCATCTGAAATTGGGAATCCATCGACCCTGACTGAATCTGAGCGCTGAGAATTGGGGTGTCGACGAACCTGGCATTTTGGAATCAGCATTGTGGATTGATTATTTTTCAAGCTTGTACGATACCCAGGACAGATTGCGTTGACTCGGATCCCTTCGCGCGCGTATGCTTTGGCGTCCTAGATGATTGTTTAGCAATGGTCTTCTTTGGCCAGAAAGGAAATTATCTACCATTTTGGTCACGCCAATCACCGCTGAAGCGATTAGAATTGCTTGAAAACAACAACTCGGAAGACTTACCATGCTTCGCTGCTGTATAATGCGGAATACTGAAGGGCCCGGGAGGTCCACCGATACCGAACATGGATGAGACATTCACAATCACCCCACGACCAGCACGAAGACCCTGCGATCTTCAAATTGTCAGAGGTTATTTGTTTTCCCTCGGCGACCACGGAAATAAATGCAGCCCACTCTTGAGTCAACATCTGCCGAACCAGAGCCCTTTGACACAACCACACGCCCGTCTGGTTGATGCCGATGACCTTCTGCCACTCTTGCAGGGGCATCTCATGTGTAGGTGTTGGCGTCCCACTGATACCGGCGCAGTTGACACCAATTTCAATATGACCAAAGCGTTCTACCGTCTTTCGCACTGCTGCGTCGACGGATGCTTCATCGGCAACGTTTGCGTCCAGGATCTCCACATCAATCAGGGGGTATTGACTGCGGATCTCATCTCGAGTATGTTCGAGCAATTGGAGATTGACATCCACTAGAGCCAGCCCCTGGATGCCGCCTTTCGCGAAAGCAAGAGCGGTACTCCTACCAATCCCTGCGCGATTGAACTTTAGCAGGGACTTACTTCCACTCGGTAGTGATGATACCTACCAGAGCCGCCCCCGGTGATGAAAGCAATTCCTGAGACGTAACACGCCATTTTGTTTTGAATGCTCTGCTGAGTTGCTCATCCAACGAGTCCATTTAGGGCGAGCGTTGTTTTTATTTCCAATCTCGTCCGGATATCCAAGTCCCCGGTGGATATTGTTTCGTGTCTATTTCCATAGCACGGAGATGTCAAGTTCCGAGCTGGACCCTCTTAACCCAAAAATGCGTCGAATTACTCTCTTTGGCGTGTTAGGGCTCGTGCAGAATCGCGGGCCAGGGTGGGGCGGAAGTGGGTTCGAGCAAGACTTCTCGCCGTCGACTTCCTGATCCTGCGGTCTACAGAGTTCAGATCAATTCGGAATCGGGGTTACCATGTGTCGCTATCAGCAGTCAAAATAGTGTGGCCGGTGTCCACCAGGAGTCACAATGGGGCATCCACACGGCAAACTGGCCCTCTATGATCCAGAGGGCAGGTCGACATGTAAAAGAGAGAACATGTCCAATCTACATGGTTGCAACTGAGCAGCTTCTATTGTCTCTTTTACGAACTCTTCCATCAACTCTTCTCGCAATTGGAATATCCGAAGTCAGAATGACACATTTGGGCACGCGAATCGAGACAGATGCCATTGTCATAGGCGGCGGCTTTGGCGGATGCAATTCTCTGTATAGGCTTCGTCAGATGGGCCTATCCGTCAAGTTGATCGAGGCTGGTGGTGCATTTGGTGGCGTGTGGTACTGGAACCGATATCCTGGTGCTCGCGTCGATACCGAAATGCCCTCGTATCAGTTTAACATCCCTGCCGTGTGGAAGGGCTGGAATTGGTCAGAAAGATTCCCTGGCGATGAGGAACTGCGCCGGTATTTCCAGCATGTGGATTCAGTACTGGGTCTGAGCAAAGATACTCTCTTCCACACCATCGTCACTCGTGTCCACTACGATACTGCCTCCCGCCGCTGGATAGTCCACACCAATATCGGGCTTCGGGCGTCCTGCAAGTACCTGATCACTGCTACGGGCTCGTCTTACAAAAAGCATTATCCGCAATTTGCGGGGCTGGAGCAGTTTACAGGACAGCTTGTCCACTCGGCTGATTACCCCGACTCCCTTGACGTTACAGGCAAGCGTGTTGGGGTTGTCGGGAACGGAGCTTCGGGTCTGCAACTTGTGCAAAGTTTGGCCAAGGAAGACTGTCGGTTGACAGTCTTTATCCGCACGCCTTGCTTTGCAATCCCAATGAAGCAGAGAGCAGTCTCACTCCCGGAATCGGAGATGCTCAAGGGGTACTATGATGGCATCTTTGACCGGTGCTATACGTCCGCCACGGGGTTTCCTCATAACACCCGATTTCAATCCGCGCTCCACGCCACTCCTGAGGAGAGAAAGGAGCTGTTCGATGAGCTCTGGGCGCGAGGCGGCTACAGCTGGCTGATCTCGAACTACTACGATTTCCTGTTGAATGAACAAGCTAACTCGATCTTCTACGATTATTGGGTCCAACAAGTGCGGGCTCGCATGACGGACCGCAAGAAAATGGATCTGGTGGCTCCGCTCAAGCAGCAGATGCTCGTCGGTACGAAAAGACCCAGTCTAGAACAAGACTACTACGAGATGATTGATCGTCTCAATGTGACACTGCACAGCCTGAAACACTCCCCTATCACGGCATTCGATACCACCGGGCTGTCGACCTGCGACGGAGACACAATGGAGCATCACGATCTGGACATTGTGATTTTTGCCACGGGCTATGATGCCGTCACCGGCAGTCTTTTGGACCTCAACATCTCAGACTGCAACCAGGTCCCTCTGGCTGACAAGTGGAAGGATGGTATCCTAACCCATCTGGGCATCATGGTCCCCGACGCTCCGAACCTGTTCATGGTCTACGGACCCCAAGCTCCAACTTCCTTGGCTAATGGGCCTCCTTTTATTGAAATGGAGGTGGACTGGATTTGCAAAGCCATTGAGAAGATGCAGAAGGAAGGACTTGGCTCCATTGAGCCTAGCCAAAAAGCCGCCGAAGAATGGCAGGATCATGTTGCTGCTGTGAGCGAGCATACCCTGTACCCCAAGGCGGATTCTTGGTACATGGGTACCAACATCCCTGGTAAGCGTCGGGAGCCGCTCATCTACCTTGGTGGAATGCAGCGCTGGTGGAAGAACTGCATGGATTCCTTAGAAAATTGGGACGGCTTTCACACATTGTGATGTATTTACTTTCTCGTATCTGTACAGTGAAGCTTTGCTAGAATATAATCAAATTCATATTACCTGAAGATTAATTTCAGACAGTCCATCTTATTTCCTTCCTGTCGCTTTGTTGTTTTTATAGAAAGAATTGTTATTGTATTCTTCTTACAAGAGTAATTTCTGAGGGCAAATCATCAATATCCATACTATAGAATGGCTAACGCATTTGGCGGACTTCCAACTCCTCCTGGTACATTCAATGGCGACGAAGTGAGAAAGAAACTGTAACGCTGGCTGGCCTCACATTGGTCTGCCAGCGCCTGAAGATCCCATAACTCGCCAAGTGGCAAGCCAAATAAACTGAGACACCATTGATGGAGGACCAGGTGAATTAGCGGTTGTTCCTGTCCATCGACTATAGGCGGCATGGCTTCCACGGCGATATTATCACTCGCGACGGCGGCAAAATGCTGGTTCCATAACCAGCGAGCCATTTCGGGGGTGCCTTCCAATCCACAGACATGATGACTAGACATCGCCGCAGCTTGTTCGTCGCCATTCATGCGGCCCAGTTCCTCCGTAACCCCAAAGCGGACTATGAGAATATCCCCCTGGCGAAAAGTGATGCCTTGATACGCAGCCACTGCTTCGATATCGGAGATACCAATTCGGAATCTCGAGAATGGGGAGTATGAGATACCTTTGGCCTCGGCATAGCTTTTGAAATCAATTAGGACTCCTCGACCGGTGACACCACCACGGGCATGCCAATCTGGATTCTGTGTGAGCACCTCCGAGATCATCACATATCACCAGGGAAAGCCATACGATCGAGTGTAGGAAGCTTCTGTCGAGTGGTAGGGTCCTGAAGCTCTTCTACTGTCGGCTGAATTCCATTGTATGCTAGGCCTGTGGGAACGTGCATAAAATGGCCTATGGTATGTTAGAGTGACACTCAGAGTTCTCGGATAATTGCAAAATATACAGAGGCTATCCCACTGGCTGCTAGCTTGGGTATTGAATTCGACCTGATATCCATGAGCCTATCCATCACGTTAGAATAGAAAGAAAAGACACACCTCATCATCAAACCCATAATGTAAACCAGCCTGGTGATCCTCAAGTTTGAGGACCTTATGCGAGAGACTCTTCCGAAAGAAGTTGGGCATTTTGATACTCCCAATTGGCCAACTGACGGCTGTTATTCATTGAATTGAAAAGATGCAGTAATGGTCAACTCACTTCAGAGAGATTGAGATGCCTTCCTGCACCTCCGCAGCCGCAGCCTTGACCACGTCGGGTGTGAGCAGATTGAGAGTTCCATAGATATCTTTCTGGCCGTCTTTGTCAAAGACACCCCAGGCACAACCCTGGGGCATACCCTCCACAGGTGGCAGGTCGTCGAAGCTCGGGATTTGGGGCGCCATCATGTGAGGTTGGGGGTTGAAGTGGCAACTTGGAACTTCTTTTTAATTGTTGAGAACAGATGCGGAAAGCTGCAGGCTCTCGGCAGCACTTGAATCTGACAAGTGGCAATGCAGCGCGAGAGGCTCGTTTGAGCAGCTTCCGAAGTTCACGGGTGTTAGTGCGGGAAGTGGATCGCCTCGCTGTCACCTACCTCAACGATTGTGTCCCCACTTCAATCGCTGTGGATCCGGGGATGTGCCCATCTTTGTTTCAACCAGGGAGACGGAAGACTGTCTTTCCGGATACTATGAGAGAAAAGGCACAAGGAAATCGCGCGGAAAATCCGGTAGATGATTTCGAAGCCTTCGAGGCTTTCAGTCCAGGCCATACGGAACGACACGGCGCCGAAGCCCTAGGTTCAAGCCTCGGCACAAAGTGCTATCCCAATGCGTGCCATATTTTGCTTGGAGTCCTCTCGCTTCAGAGAGGTGAACAATTTTTTTTTTCTGTGCTGTGAGCTATGTCCCTTCAATATGACCCCGAGTTCGCCAAAGAGGCAGCCCCGATTCTGCAGCGGTTGGCCATCTCTGACAAACCGGATCTGCATGATATAACGACAAGGCGAGCTATGATGACTGCTATGACCAGCAAATTGCCTCCACTACCGGACAATCTCGAGCAACTCATTCATCGAGTCCCTGCGCCGGACGGCCACCTGGTGACGGTCTATCACTTTCGCGCCCGGCGGGAGCCGTGTGAACATAGAGAACCAGCAATTGTGCACATTCATGGTGGAGGTTTCATCTCGCTAAGTGCAGAGCAGTGTGCAACATCGCATGTCGCATCAGTGTCGCGGACCGGGGTTCAGGTCCTCACCATCGACTACCGGTTGGCACCCGAGCATCCTTACCCCGTTCCACTTGAGGATTGTTGGGCAGCACTTCAATGGGTGTATGAAAATGCACAGCTGCTGTCAATTGATCCCACTCGTATCGCAGTCATGGGGGAAAGTGCAGGTGGTGGCTTGGCCGCCGCACTGACACTGCTGGCTCGAGATCGAGCGTTGTCGCCACGGCTAGCGAAACAAATCTTGATTTACCCCATGCTGGATGACCGGACAGTCACCAATCATGCGGGTGCGTTGGCCTTCTGGACCGAGCAGGACAACATCACCGGGTGGACAGCATATCTTGGATCCAACGCCAGCGATCATATCGTGCCCTACGCCGCACCAGCCCGAGTGGAAAGCGTGGCTGGTCTTCCGCCATTGTATATAGATTGCCCACAACTTGACATCTTTGTTCATGAGGGGCTAGAGTATGCGCAACGATTTGTGGAGGCAAATATTCCCACGGAGTGCCATCTCTATCCGGGCATGCCACATGGATTCGAGGCCCTGGCACCAAGGGCGAGTGTGACGCAAAGAGCAATAGAAAATCGCTATAAGGCAATGCTTACCTTTTGATTAGCATCAATTGATACTTGGGAAAATTGTTGGAAGGAGAGGGGATTTTACACCGTAGACCCTTCGAACTACACTCAGGTTTAATCTGCTCCATAGTTCATTAGATCGGAAAGCAGAAATGCCGGGCCGTGTGGGACTCGGGGCATCTGATTCCGATATAAACATGGGCCCTTCCCCCGTTTCTTCAGACTCAATCCATCCATGGGTTTCCCCAAATTTGAACTCTCCCATTTCTTTACTATTCACCATGGCATCCATTTCAAGACCAACCCCAGATACTGTCCACCATTCTGTCAACAACCACGTCGCTCTTATCACCGGTGCTGCCAGAGGCATTGGCTTTGCGACGGCGTCCCTATTCGCCCAACATGGGGCTCGTGTGGTTCTGGTCGACTTGCATGAAGAGGACCTGAAAAGTGCATGCACCAAGATTGGTCGGCAAGCCACGTATGAGGTGTGCGATGTGAGTGACTGGGGCCAACAAGAAAAGCTGTTTCATCGTGTGTCGAACGCGATCGGCCCCATTCATCTTCTCGTGTGCAATGCAGCCGTGAATCCCGAGATTTCCCTACTGCAGAGAGCCGATCCGGCTCAACGGATGCAGATGGATTCCCAGGTTCTCTACAATTACCTGGCGGATGAACCCGAAACTGGTGATCCGGGAAGCCAACTCCGGCGACCCTCCACGAACGTATTCGACATCAATGTCAACTCTGTTTTATTTGGGCTGAAGCTTGGGGTCCACCACATGAAGCAGCAGGGTGGAGGACGAATCGTTGTTGTGGGATCGGCCGCATCCTACCTACCAGTTTCTTCGCAACCGCTCTACACCGCAAGTAAACACGCTGTGCTGGGTCTGGTCCGGAGCACATCCCAGGTTCCAGAGGTTATTCAGTCAGGGATCTCTATCTCTTGGGTCGCTCCTTGGTTGACGCTGACGTCGATGGTGGAAGGTCTCCAAGCCACCACACAGCCGCACACCTTGAAGAGCACGGCGGATGATGTGGCCTGGGCGATTGTTGCCGCTACTTTGGCCAAGAATTCAAATGGGAAAGGATATTGGGTGCAAGGGAAAGCTATCAGTGAAGTGGAAGGGGCATATGGTGAAGTGGCAGGCCGACTGATTGTGCCGGAGAATCGATTTTAGGCCATGGAAACTATATAGATCAACGCTGTTTCAGTACTAGCGCTTTCAAACTTCTTTGTTGGCATTCTATTAAAGATTGCGAGAATAGCTAAATTCAACTTGCCCTTGTGCACTAGACCTGGATAGACCCGCAGACAACCTATATAGGTCAATCCACGGGTTAGCCTATGGCTAAATACCCGAATTTAGCCTACTTGTCTCCTAAAAAGGCAATCTACGCAGACATCAGATAGAAATAGGGGGGCTAGACCAATCAGAAAAAGAGGGCAACACTAAGGTGTTCGTCCGCTAAGAATGAGTCATATTAACCGTGTACTCATCAGTCTGGGAGGTCTCGTAATTTGGTGAATTGACGCAGGATTGACATAGACATTTCAAAACTTGCCAGTGCTTTAACAGCCACAACAATGCCATGAGTAAAACAATCAGCACGAGAAATATGCCAAGTTGCAAACTGAGCTTCCATCCGGAAACGCTAAAGTCTGTGAACAGTAAGGTCATGGACGAGCGTCGTATCATTGCAGGTGATATACTTCGACTGTTCTATTTTGGATTCCGGCGTCTACACGGGTGACTAGAGAAGGCGCTTTTCCCAAAGGCCTCTGCGAAATTTGCAGATATGCCTTAATTCGTTGAAGATCTCCTAATAATCGATTTTATTATTTTATTATTTTATTATTTCTTTTTGTGCATAGTTGTATCTACATGGCCGAGGAGCCCGATGACTCATCCCTGACATAAGCCATGCGGGGGGCGCGCATAGGCGCTAATCTGCATCGGGCCGCATCAGCTGACCCTGTCCGCGTCGTCCTTTTTTCGCTTCTTTTCAGTGTTTTGCGAGGATGTTGCGCTGTTCACTCCGGATTTTTTGTCCTTGACTCTTTCCCCGATCCTCTTCGACACTCCTTTGACCCAATCTCTTTGCATCCGCCCATCTCCCTGCTGCATGCCGGTTCTTTCATTCCACTATATATAGACCGTTGGCCCTCAACGGGTCGTCACGCTAAGGCCGTTTTGGCTCGGAGGCTGAGACCGGGGGCATCTTTATCTTGTCCGCCTCTCTCATCTCCTATCCCCACACACTCATCGACTGGGGTTGTAGAACCGCCTTGTGTGGCGCCATTTCCGTTTGCGGTCGAGGCCTCGAGAACTCTTTTGTTCGAATGGCCTCCGAGTCCGGTATCCCGACCGACCGCTTTGGCTGGAGTCCACGCGAGTTTCACGATGCATCCAGCGACCATGGCACCACAAAGAGCCCCAAGGTCGACCCTACCCTTCTTTCAGTAGACGACCTGGTGCCTTCCGTATTCAACCCCGAGATATCGCCTATGCTGCCCGCTCTCCAGATCCGCACCGACTTGCCCAACACTCGCCCAGCCTCCAGCAGAGAATCTGATCCTTTGGCCTCGCTCAGTGTGTCGTCTGGCAGTCTCCCACAGCGTACCCCAAGCCTGCGCGCCCTCGTTGCCCCGCCTATCTCGAGCGCGGGATCACTGTCCCCTGCCTCTCTCATGTCGTCGCCGCAGTTGAATGCGATGGGTGACATCACCCCGTTGCCATCCCCGATTGGTGGCGCATCGCCATGGCGGAGAGGCGACTTGCCATCGCTGTCGCGCACCTCGTCCATGGCCTCACGGAGTGGCTCGAGTCTGCGGCTAAGTGACTCATCACAGATGCTCGGTCCGCCGGCTTTTCGCTCCCGTGGCAAGTCATATGCGGGGTTTGATGAGCTGGGACAAGAATCTCCAGTGTCGACTCGAATCCGTCGCAACTCACCATCAAAACACGCTCGCAACCGCAGTCTGAGTGACTACGCTCCCGCCGGCCGTACCTCCGTTCCACCCCGTCCAATTGCTGTTTCCGGCACGGGTCCAAGCATCGCGCCATCGTCCAGCGTCGACTCAAAGGCCGCAGGCCTTCATCGTGAACAATACTTGGCGGTTCAACGTGGGATTGCGTTGCCAACTGTCCGCCCTCCAAGCCCGCCTCGCAGTAGTGGCAGTGGATATGGGGACAGTGACAACGAAGCGGTCATCCATCACCCAGCACCTCTCTCGGCCCCTGAGGAAATTTACTCTGTTCGATCGATCCGCACCCAACAAGCCCGAATGTACCGGAAATTGCGAGTTCTTGGCCAGGGCACGTTCAGTCAAGTCAGTCTCGCCGCTCGTGTGGAGCAGATTCCCGAGACCCCCTTATCACCCGTCACCGATGGACCCAGTGATGTGGCGCCTACGACTCAGAAATTGGTCGCGGTCAAGATCATCGAGCATGGTCCTGCGGGTGGTGCGGACGAGGGGCGGCTGGAAGTGTCTCTCAAGCGTGAAGTCGAAATCTTGAAGGCTGTCAACCACCCATCTTTGGTCCAGCTGAAGGCATTTGGCAGTGACGAGAAGCGCGCATTGCTGGTTTTGGATTACTGTCCCGGCGGAGATCTGTTTGAATTCGCTACATCCGGCCCCCGACCCATGTCGCCCGGTCTCATTCGACGCATCTTCGCCGAGCTGGTGGATGCTGTGCGATACTTACATTCTCACTACATTGTGCACCGGGATATCAAATTGGAAAGTAAGTCTCGGTCACTCTTCATAACTTTATGAAAATGATGCTAATGGTCTTTCCAGATGTTCTGCTCACCATGCCTGCCCATGCCATGGAAGATGTGCAAAACTGGCGTACTCATGATCGAGCCGTGGTCACCCTCAGTGACCTCGGACTCTCACGACGCATCCCTGAACCTCCCGAGAGCCCACTCTTGAAAACGCGGTGTGGTAGTGAGGACTACGCCGCTCCCGAAATTCTGATGGGCCAGGCGTATGACGGTCGTTCGACCGATGCGTGGGCGCTTGGTGTTTTGCTTTATGCCATCATGGAGAGCCGTCTGCCTTTTGATGTTCTGCCCGGTACTCGTGGGGACCCGGCCAAGCTTCGAGCCCGTACGCCGCACCGTATCGCTCGGTGCGAGTGGAGCTGGTACCGCTATGCCAACGATGACGAAGAATGGGATCCCGAGAAGGGCCAGGGGCTAGATGGTGCCCAGCATTGTGTGGAGGGTCTCCTCAAGCGCAACACCAAGCGCAAGTCGCTCGATGAGATTGCCGCCATAGAGTGGGTGCGCGATGCTATCAATGTGCCCGAGGGGTTGAAACGAGGCGACAAAGAAGTGCCATAGAGCGGGTCTCCCATGCACGCCGCTGTCTTGTTTTTGTTCTTTCTTTTTCACTTTTCTTTCCCCCCTCTTTCTTCTTTCTTTTCTGTGCTTGTGATTCCCCCTTACCACTACATATATAATTTTCTTTTCACGAGACACGTTGGGTTCCGAGTTGATCGGATCTGAATTCCTTTTTTTTTTTGGTTGTTTTTCTCTTTCCTGTGACTAGACCCGCTGTTATACCCTTTATTTTCTATTCCCTTTCTGACTTGAATGTTATATCTTACGAGAGGCAGAAATCGAGAAAACTCAAAAACTACAATAAACGAATATTGACCTTTTTGTTTCTGTTCGATTTGTAGTGTAGCACGAACCTTTATATATAAATCTGGATTCCTTCGAAGCTGAAGCTCACTGGCTGAATAAATTCGATATATTGGAGAATATACATTGTCTTGCCTGTCAGAAATCCACCGGAACATACTTCGATCGGGGAAAGCAAGACGTGACTTTCCTTTTTATTGATCACCGAAGTCACCGAAGTATACACCGACGCGGGATCCGATTTCCGGGCTTTAAGGTTGGATGAGATGCCCCTCAACTCCAAAAATCTTCCCTTCAACACAACAACTGCGCTATTCAATTCTACCACAATGATCACCGGCATCGCTCACATCAACTTGACTGTCCCACAGGACACGCTGGACCAGGCAGAGGAATTCTATGGCACCACTCTGGGGTTGACGTCCACGCCGGTGCCCGTGTTGCAGAAGGGCACCATTGCATGGTAAGCGAAGTGCCCTCTGGGAGTCTTTGCAAAGAACCCATATGAGGATTATTCTCATCTACTACAGGTTCAACATTGGATCAAGCGCCCAGCAAGTCCATATTACCTTTGGTCCTACTGACCCCTCCTCGTCCCGACACCCATGCTTCAAGCTCGCTTCTCGCCAGGAGCTGGAGCAACTAAAGGGACGTGTCTATGAGCATTATGTTCGTGGAGGAGGTGCCGCACCCATGACAGCCGATAAGCCGGGAGAAATCAACTCTGGTGAGCCACGTCGTCACACTCGGCGAGACCATGCCCTAACTCGTTGATTCATACAGGCACGCAAGGGAAAGAATATCCAGAGCGATTCTTCGTGCGAGACTATGCAGGGAACTTGTTGGAGTTTACGACATAGGAAAACATAAGTATATCAACCATAGATATATTCCCATACTCCATGCGACCACCACATGTAAGGGCCATCTATGTTCCTACATCAGCCCTATATAGTTCAATACCCCAGTAGATCCCTTGATGTATTTTTTAAGCACATTTGCCCCATTAATATGACTTCGCTTGCATTAATATTGTGAGAATTATCCCCAGCCGGTGATTTTATGCTGACAATTGATCACCGCGCATTGGCGGCCCACGGGGGATGTGGAGCCGGGGAGCAACTCGCCAACTCCGAGGTGAGCTTCTTCCGCCTTTTCTGCGCTGCCATCGCCATTTCTTAAAGATCCCTCTGCTTCTTGGGTGATCATCTCTCACCACCTTGCGCAATGCTTCCTCCTACTCGGGTCCGAATGCCGGCTCTCCGGGGTCTGGCCAAATTGCCAGTGTGAGTCCCTCGCCAAGAGATTTTTTTTTTCATTTCTTTTGGTCTCGCTAACTGATCCTCTCTCCTCGCCAGCCGGACTCTCACAACCACCCTTCCCCTCCGCCAAAAAGACGATGTCGTCCTTAATAAGGTCTCGCGCAACATCACACAGCCCATCTCCCAGGGTGCCTCGCAGGCGATGCTGTACGCAGTCGGCCTCCAGGAGGAGGACATGAACAAGGCGCAGGTGGGCATCTCGTCGGTGTGGTTCAATGGCAACCCCTGCAACATGCACCTGCTGGACTTGAACAACAAGGTTCGCGAGGGTGTGCAGGACTCCGGCATGGTGGGCTTCCAGTTCAACACCGTCGGTGTCAGTGACGCCATCAGTATGGGAACCAAGGGCATGCGCTACTCTCTGCAGAGTCGAGATCTCATCGCCGACTCCGTCGAGACTGTCATGGGTGGGCAGTGGTACGATGCCAACATCAGCATTCCTGGCTGTGACAAGAACATGCCCGGTGTGCTCATGGCGATGGGCCGGGTCAACCGCCCGAGTCTGATGGTCTATGGTGGCAGCATCAAGCCTGGCTGTGCCGCGACGCAGAACAATGCCGATATCGATATCATTTCCGCTTTCCAGGCCTACGGCCAGTTCATTACCAAGGAGATCACCGAGCCCCAGCGCTTCGATGTCATCCGTCATGCCTGTCCCGGCGAGGGTGCCTGCGGTGGCATGTACACTGCCAACACCATGGCCTCGGCTATTGAGACCATGGGTATGACCCTGCCTGGATCCTCGTCTAACCCGGCCAACTCGCAGGCCAAGTACCTGGAGTGCCTGGCGGCTGGTGGCGCGATCAAGAAGCTGCTTGCCGAGGACATTCGCCCGAGCGACATCCTGACTCGCCAGGCGTTTGAGAACGCCATGGTAGTGGTGAACATTACTGGTGGCTCGACTAACGCAGTGCTACATTTGATCGCCATCGCCGACTCCGTTGGTATCAAGCTTGACATCGAGGACTTCCAATCCGTCTCGGACCGCATCCCCTTCCTGGCTGACCTGAAGCCCTCGGGCAAGTATGTCATGGCCGACCTGCACGAAATTGGTGGTACCCCGGCTCTGCTGAAGCTTCTGCTTCGCGAGGGGTTGATTGATGGCTCGGGTATGACCGTCACCGGTGAAACCCTGGCCAAGAACCTGGAGAAGCTGCCCGACTTTGACGCCGACCAGAAGATCATCCGCCCATTCTCCGACCCCATCAAGAAGACCGGTCACATTCAGATCCTGCGTGGCTCCCTGGCCCCGGGCGGCAGTGTTGGCAAGATCACCGGTAAGGAGGGCACCGCCTTCACGGGCAAGGCTCGCGTGTTTGATGATGAGGACGACTTTGTCGCCGCGCTGGAGCGCAACGAGATTAAGAAGGATGAGAAGACCGTGGTAGTGATCCGCTACACCGGTCCCAAGGGTGGACCTGGCATGCCTGGTAGGGTTCATTCTAGTCCAGAAGCTGGCTGTTGATGTCGTGCTAACCCTTCTCCCTTAGAAATGCTCAAGCCTTCTTCCGCCCTCATGGGCGCTGGCCTTGGCTCCTCATGTGCGCTGATCACTGACGGCCGTTTCTCTGGTGGCTCTCACGGCTTCTTGATCGGTCACATTGTTCCTGAGGCCGCTGTCGGTGGCCCCATTGGTCTGGTTCAGGACGGCGATGTCATCACCATTGATGCCGAGCGACGTGTGCTCGACCTTGAGGTTGCTGATGCTGAACTGGCGGTGCGAAGAAAGGACTGGGAGGCCCGCAAGGCGGCTGGCAAGCTGCCTCCGACCGGTCTGACCATGAGAGGCACTCTGGGCAAATACGCCAGGTGAGTTTGACCCGAGTATTCGTTTAATTCAATTGCCATTTCCCTGCTAATCTGCTCGCCACAGAAACGTCAAGGATGCCAGTGAGGGCTGTATCACTGATGCTGTAGAGTAAACAATCAGGTGTTTTGGGAGGATGACTTCGGTCTCGGTCATAAAACAAAAGCGATGTATTTCTGGGGCCTGTGCTATATGATATCATTGTCAATGCAATTTTCCTTCCTCCTTCACAAGCCGCTAACCTTCGCTTCGCTCAGGGAACTTGGAAAGAGAAAGTAGAGAATAAGAATTAGATTGAAATGGCTTACTAACTACATGGTATCCTATTTAGTTCAAGAGGATTTATTCTTTATGATATGTATAGATAGCTATGTTCCTACTACTAGTATTATTTTCCAATCCTTTTTCTAATCTTCTGTTTAATCTATTTTTATAATCCTCTTAATCCTCTCTTTTCTCTCTGATGTCATTCGTGAGATTCCCCTGTTGAGGCTGTGCGCACTTCGGTCTTGGCTGAAGGTCAGTGGACGCTAAACATGTGGCGCAGATCGAAGGGACCTGCAGGGCCCTGCGTCTCAATGAGTTCTTGGATGGGCTGGCTCGATGCCATCTCTTTTCATTCTTCTTGGGCATGGCCAAGCCGAGTTGACCGGACCTCAATATGGCCTGGCAGTATTCGCATCGTCCCAAACCCTCATGTCCGAGACCTGAGCACTCAGCTTACCAACATCACCGCACTGAAAGCGTCCCCACTGCGGCAAATGCCCACTTGTATCCTCGGCCACCGGACGCGGGCCAAGCGAGGACATACTATGGCAGCACGAATACTGTGAATGTGTCTGCACACCCGCGGCCAGTAGCGTATCATCGCTCCAATGTGACGGTATCGATGGCCCCGGTGCTTCCTCCTCGGCCACGGCCGATGGAACATCGATTGCTCTCTGGCCCTGCGCCGGGAAGTCCTCCAGCATGGGACTCGCAAGTAAAGCCGCGGTCGGAACTCGCGAAATGGAAATCCTGTTCGAATCTCAATCAATCGGTCTCCAATCTCATGGTTCAGACCTCTGAGAAGGCAAATGCCACAATGGCTGATCTCGAGCAGCTGGTTCGCCAGAGTGTGAGTGGAGGTGCGAATGTTCGCGATTCCACGTCCCGGCTCCTGGACCAGATCATTACCTCGATTGATTTGGGGTCTTTCTGTGGCAAAGAGAAGGAGCTTCGTGAGTGATGTCCACTTACCTTATGATGTTTACTGAACTTCTGCTGACTGCATACTGGTAGTCGCTGCGTGCGCCTTGCCATTCCGCTCGGACGAGACTCAGAAAAACCGTCGGTCACGTCGGACTGGGAAGAAAAAACGCTCTGAGCCTGCCGACTATTTTTCAAAGGTATATCTGTATTCTAACTCGCGGCTGCCGTCGCATCTGCCGCTCCTGAATTTGTAAGAGGATCTCGTGTACTGGGAGAATGATTGGCTGATATTGGTTCAAGCTATCGTCCGACCTATCCTCTCCTCCGGCTTGCTGCTCAATACTCACGTCGAGTATATGACAAGCCATCAGGACACGAACAGCATTCGTATGTGGATTCCGATTGGCGCCAGGGTACCAAGGCCATGGTGATCAAGTCGTTGCCCGTTGACGATCTAGACACGATCGTTTTCGCCATCCGTGGCACGCAGAGCTTTCTCGACTGGGCTGTCAACGTTCACACGGCTCCCACTTCTCCCATAGGCTTCTTGGACGATGCCTCGAATTGCTGTCATGCAGGCTTTTTATCTGTTGCGCGGAAGATGGTCGCCCCCGTCGCCGCCCGTCTACGCACTCTTCTCGAAGAAGACTCCTCTCGCACTTCATATTCGTTGATGATCACTGGCCACTCCGCAGGCGGGGCTGTAGCCACCCTGATATATCTTCATCTCCTCTCGGAGTCGCCGGCTGTTCAATCTGAACTCACCCACCTGCGCGGCATCTTCAAGCACGTCCACTGCGTCACCTTTGGGGCGCCGCCGATTTCATTCCGTCCACTTCAACACTCCTCTGCTTCGCGGCAATCTAAATCCATGTTCTTTGCGTTCATCAACGAAGGTGACCCGGTTGCTCGCGCTGACAAGGGTTACCTTTTGTCTCTACTTGACCTGTATGCCTCCCCTGCACCTGGCTCATTACTCGCATTCCGTGATCGCAAGGGCATTCCGAATCCTGCTCATTGGCGAGTTCCTAATTCTGCCTTGGCTGCAGCGGGGCGACTTGTTCTTCTGCGTGGTCGCGGCAGTTTAAATGGGCGTCCTGTGATCGCGCCGGCTGCGAACCTGGACGGATCTAGTGTCCCACTTCGCGAAGAGGTTGAGGCATATGGGACCACTGATGGGGAGCTACGTGGGGTGGTTTTTGGAGACCCGGTGATGCACCTAATGGACTTATATGCTCGTCGCATTGACACACTCGCACAAAACGCCTTGGAGAGTCGGTGACTTGCTTATATCTTTTTGATAATACCCTACGTGCGAAGTTACAATGGAGCATTGGATGGCTTGGCTGTTTCATCAAGGGCTATTGATCACTTGGCTTTTATTCAAATCGAATTCTCTTTTTATACCCCTAAACTTCTCGCCCTTTGCTCCGTCGCGTTACCAAAACACATATTTTCCAAGGGAGAGCCATCCCTTCGGTTGACTGTCCCTGTCATTGGGTGCTTCTGGCACCTCTTCTTCCAGGTCAGCTTCGATCTCCGACCTATCCAACCTCGTCTGCAATTCGCAGTCAGACGATTTAGCGCAGTGTCCACCCATCCCGGCCCGGACGGATTGCCATTCGTTCTCTTTGTTGTCGCTGCCGCCGTCATTGTACGATTTTTCCATCTCCTCCAGCTCGGCTCTCATTATCCAACTGGCCAGTAGCGTCTGCATTTCCATATACAGCGACTTCGAGCAAGATCCACATATCCCAGGCTTGATTTCACATCGGTTATCAGGCCTCGTCAGCATCAACGTCTTGTTTCTGTACTCTTGACAGGATATCCGCTGGCTTCGAGGAAGCCCAGCTTCTGGGCAGCGCTCACGGTATGCACTGTGTATGTGTTTGCATTCTGTGAACTTGAGGTAGTGTTGTTTGCACATTGTCGGGGATAGGTTGTGGGATATATAGCTTGGATGGGGGATTCTGTGTTTGCATTGATACTGGTGACAGAAAATCAGGATATTTCTCTGATTTATAGAACTAAAGAACAAAGACAAAGAAACTGCTAAATAAAAGCTAAATGAAACATCTATTATGTGTGCAATTTTCTCTTTCTTGTGTGGCATTCAATGTCATTGTTTTCAACATGCCTCTTTATTCTCAATGAAAGAGTGGTTGCAAGCCAAAACTCAGCCTGTTTCTATCTATTCATGGATTGAAGTTCACCTGAATAATGGCAAACCACTAAAGCTATCCTCGGTATTTCTATGAAAGGCTGGTCTTAGGCAAGTTCTTGATAAACTTCATGTCTGTCACTTTTGTTGTTGATCCAACAGTCATTGCCACAATTAGGACAAGACATCCACGGATCACCTTCACCTTGAGTCAAGAATAAATAAAGTCGATTTTAGATAAGATCTTGCATCATGTACAATGTCCCATCAAGCCAGGAGCATAGGCCTGACACTATATACGGGAGAAATCTGTACTGAAACCAACCCCCTCAACATTCAGAAACACACCCGATTATTTGGCCGGTGACGGGCTTTACGGGTTGCGGAACACGTTCTTGGGATCAATTTCCGCCTTGATCTGCTCCAGCCGGCGCAGGTTGGACCCCCAATAAGCCTGTTGGCCATGGGACATGCGGGGATCTACATATTCCGGGTAGGCGGCATACGGCGCCTTGTCGTTGGTGACGAGTTTGTTGACCTGATCGAGGAATTTGGTTTGGGTTTTAGTGACAGGGCCAAGCAGGTTGATAGAGTATGGCTGCAGCCAGATCGATACGTCGCGGTAAGCGTAGGAGGTCGCATCAGTCGCAATGTCGTTGGTATAGCCCTGGAAGTCAAACAACAGGAACCATGCCAGCGTGCCTGAAGAGCTTGCCGATCGTCTCCGATGACATCAGGTTCTTGGGCGTCCACGCAGTCGATTTGGAGTATAAGTTGGCTGGCACGCCTCCGCCCCGCTCCAGCACTACCTCCTCGGCCCAGTGGCCGACCAACCCCAGCCAGTCCCGGGATACCACTGCACTGCCGTTGGCTCCCAGAAATTGCTGGTCAATCTTCAGCGCGTCATACTCCTTCTTGGCCCCGTAAAAGGTGCCCGTGATGGCCATGCTACCCTCGAGCAGGGTGAGCGTCGAAGCCAACTTCCGAGTCAGCTTCGGGTTAGAGACGTAGTCCTGCCATTGTTTAAACAGCTGAGCCCGCGCCTTCGTGCTGCCAACCTTCAGGGTATAGGCATACTGCACTGCGGTACCGGGCTCTGGCTCCGTGCGGACCTTGAATTCGGTCACGATACCAAAGCCCGACGCCGCACCCTTGATGGCCCAAAACACGTCCGGGTGCTTCTTGGCCGAGGCTCACACAGTACTCGAGTTTGCCAACACCACCTCGGCCCCCACGATGTGGTCCAGCGCGGCTCCAAACTGACGCGACGTCGGGCCCAGGCCGCCGATGATGAAATGCCCACCGGATCCGACTTGCGGGCAGGTCCCATGGGACATGGCCCGCCCACCGGCGTCGTGCAGCCGATTCATCACATCCCCCAGTAAAGTCCCGCCTCCGATTGTGGCCTCCTAGGTTTTTCGGTCCATGGAAAACTGCTGCAGATACTTGAGGTCGACAACAACGGCGCCATCGGTTCCGCCGTAGCCTGTGCACAATGCGATGTCAGCTTCCAATGTCGCTCTTCAGACCATAAGTGATGGGACCTGACCATAGTTGCCGTAGCTGTAACCGCCACTCTTCGCCTGGACATGGTGGTCATTGTCGGCGGCGCACTTGACAATCACGGCGACCTGTTGAGGCCGGGAAGGTCACGACAGCCGGGGTCACTGGGAGGTTGAGGTTGTAGGGGTTGACAGCCGTGGCGTGGTCGAACACATCCCCCTTGAACGCGACGCGGCCGCTGTCAGTCAGCGTATCCTTCAGACAGGTCTTCAGAGTGTCCGAGTCTGCGACGGCCGCCGAGATTCCTAGCACGGACACGAGAGCTCGCAGCACCGACATGTTAGACAAACTGAGTCAGGGCAAGCGGCAATGCCGTAGTCTCGAGGACCAAATCCCCAGCCACGGAGGGGGAATCATATAGTCACAGTCCATGTTGCGACCCGAGGGGCTTGTTAGATCAGGGGATGTCGATCGATTCCATTCATAACTGCTGGCGTATAGTTCGTCCGGCGGTGATTGGATAGGCCATTATTTAGGCCCGAGTCCACAACGGGAGTGCTGGAAGCGAAGACGCGATCAAACAAAAATGAAGTGATGCTCGAGATGTGCAGCCGAGTTTCACAGCAGAGACAATGCTCGGGTGCATGTGGACAGCCATTGTTGTAGAGGCCATGGAGAGACAACCCTCTGTACGTAAGACTTGAAATCCTTTGCATCTGCAACATACACACAGACCCACTCTACTTCTAAACTTTTATATTCCTGTAATTGAGGCATCCCAAACAAGGATGATCATATCGGCTTATATACACTTGTTCAAGAGATCGTCTGTGTCCGGAAAGATGTATCCATAAGACATGCGCGGAAGACCAAAATCACTAGAGATACTGAAAATGCATAGAATACTTCCATTGATCGGGATATACTGCATTGGCAACCTCACCACGTTCGCCGGGTTCTGCTCCACATCCGAATAAAGTCCTGCTTTTCCTTGACTCCGAGACCCACGCGCTTCACTCGTCCCAAACGAGCCAGCGACTCTCCCACCTGATCAAGCAGCGCCTTCTCTCCCACGGTGACCTCGCCGTCTCCCGACTCCTGATCCAGCGTGTCGAGGTAATTGGTGTGGTATGTCGACTTCCGGGTGGACCGCGCCGGAGGAGCCTCACTGGCAGCCCGGCCTTGCACCACGCACTCGGCAATGCGCACCCGAATACAATGGGTCGGCCTGCTGAGCAGCATCCATAGAAAACTGATGTAACTCCCCGGGAGCGGAGTCACCACATCCACCGGGGTATACCGCAAGCTGACCGGGAAGATCTTGGTCTTGGGAGGCACGGCCAACAGCGAATGGCTCAGGGGCAATATGGCCCGGCTATTCGTGGTGGTGCACTCCGGGAACAGGACAAGCGCGCGATTCGGATATTTTTCCACCAGCGTCCCCACATCCACCATTCGCGCACCGGGGGCAGGCCGGGTCGCGGGCGAGGCAAATGCGCGCAAAATAGCTTGGAGCAACGAGATGCGTTCTACCTGCCGCGTGTTGGGGTATGATGCTGTGAAGATTGGGTCGAAGATAGCTGCGAGGTACACCGCGTCGATCGGTGAGGTGAGCGAGGACGCGATGACAGACCCGGGCTGTGGCAGACGAGCTTGTTGCTGCTTAGACAGCGATCTACACCCAGGGTGTTAGCATGGAATGCAACCCATATATATATATATATAGTTTCTCTGTTATGGGAGCAAGGCAGCACGAACCCTTTTCGCACTCCATCCACTTGGAGGTCAATCCACCAGATGCTGGGAACCCCAAGAATACACCACAGCGCGGCCTTCTTGCCCAGCGAGCCGATCGGAAGCCATTGGAGGACGATAAAGTAGCCGAGTGTCACGAAAATGAAAAGCGGAAGGCGGAAAAAGAACAAGAAGATGCGCAGAGGGGCCTGCAGGCCGAGGGGCTCGGAGGGGATGGGCAGGAAAGGCGCAATACCCGAGCCTGGGGTTTGTTAGAGATCACCTCGGCAACACTGATACTGGCCAGGGGCACACCTACCCCGGTCTCGAAATTGAGAGAACTTTTCCATTTCCTCCGAGGCGTCAAGGATGGCTGGAGACGCGAGTTGACCTCATCGATGGCCCTTCAGGAAGCTCAACGTGGATGTCGACACATGTGAACGACACGTGACTTTTTTTTTTTGACGGGCTATTTTCTGCGATTTGTATAAACATCGATGGATTTGATCGAGAGATCAAGAGATATCTAGATCTAAGCTATATTTATTAAGATAAAGTTGACTGTATTCAAGTTGACAACGCCCGAGAAAGTGTGCATGCAATATAGCAGGGAATCATAATATACAAAATCTATATAGTCCATGAAATGCCGGTCTATGCGTCCTCGTCAAACTCTCCTACCACAAAATCGGGTTCAGCAGATGCGGGAGGGAGACGGAAACGCCAAATCGCTAAACCGACTAAGCAAAACAATGAGCTGGTCATCATCCACGCTAGTCCAATCCACGCGCCCCCCAGGCGCAGCCCATATTGGAAGACGGTCGTGATGGAAAGGCTGGCGATGACATTACCAACTGCCTGCAGAATTTCAATGACGGTAAATAGACGCGCCGTTTGATCCCGTTCCACGAGCGTGGTGATGATCGAGCGCGTGAGGAAGACAAACCCCGAGCCCAGGGTCTGGAGGACCATGCTGGGAATCAACGCGGCGATGCTGGGAGACAACCCAATCCCTAGGGTTCCCAAAGTAAGGCAGAAAATACTGCCGCGTGCCAGCCACAGGTCTTTTTCGGTGGGCGTGCGCCGAGGGTGCAAGACTCGCTCCTTAATCCAAGGAAGACCGAACAGGAACAGCGGGATCGAGACCGCAGGTCGGCAGGAATGAAGGAGGTTGGCCGCGGCCAAGGTCCAGTTGTATCGCGTGGAGATATATTGGGTCAGGAACCAGGAGGAGCCTCGGCTCAGACGGTAGACCAAGAATGCGCTCAGAAGCAGCAGCACCGGTTTGCGATTCAGAATGAACAGATACGGCTTGATGTAGAATCGGTAGTTGGCACGCCATTTGGTGCTCATGGGTCGAGAAGATCCAGCTGAAAGGCTCCATGCCACGGTCGTGCTGTGATCATGGTTCGCATGGAAATCGCTCTCTTCATGGTATGATCCCAGTTCATCGGAATGATGTTTGGGGCCCAGGCCCGCGGACAGGTCTGAGAGTTCGACATGGGATGACTCTGGGGGTTGAGAGGGCATGGCATGTTTCGTCTCCGGTAGCATGATAGTGAACAGCAGGCCACCTAAAATGATCCCATATCCGATCGTTAACGGCACCCAGGGATTCATCGTCATTAGCCATGAGCTGACTGCGCTCGAGGCAAAATCAGCGCCCATGAACGCAATACCGAATTGGAAAAAGATGGTAGCCCTGCACCAAGACATTAGTATCTAGATAAAAACGGCACGATAATGACATTAATACCTTTCCGGCTCGGTAGTCACATCCGCCATCATGGTCCAAATAATCGCAGCGGCCACGACAGGGCCACCGCCGAGCAACCACGACAGCGAAGACAGCCAAACCGCTCGCAGCGGGAAGATATCCGAGAACCACATGACGGTGACGGTGATGATCGTGTTCAGGGCGAATCCAGGGAGAGACAAGACGAGGGTCGGTTTGCGGCCACGACGGTCTGCCAGCAAACCGTATGGAATTGCCAAAAGTGCACCTGCAGAAAGCCGTTAGATCATAACGTGAGTCGCGACACGATTCCAGTTTCAACCCATACTCAACAATCCATCGAAAAACATATGGTATCCCTTGACCGCGGCCAACTCGGCTTGTATCTCCCCAAGCTTGCACAGCTTCTCCGGCACCTGTCCATCGCCTGCGATTTTGGATGGATCGGCTTGCAAGTAGTGCTGACGACAAGCAATGGCTTCCAAAATGCGAACCATGGGACCTTCCAAGAAGGCAAACCCAACTTCCACCGCGAGGACCATCAGACACAAAATCACCCGGAGACGAAATGCGATCGAAGAGACATTAGGCCGGCTCGCCTGGGCGGGAATTTCGGGTTTCGCATCGCTGGGCCGGCCTGAATCGGGGGAGTCCAGGAACGGGGCATCCTCGCGGTCCTCGCGATCAAGAGGCTCGTGCGGTTCCGAGGTCATGACGGCCGGGCATGCCGTAGCGGGGAATAGCGAGAGTAGAACAGTCGGAGAATATATATAGACAAGGGATTATCGCATTTCGAGACAGGAGAAGTGAGGGTTGAGAGCTGAAAGTGGCCAAGTTGCGCCTGCGACTTGGCGCCGGTGTCCCCGGGACCCACTAAGGGATGAGACCGCGTGTACAAGGTAGATTGTCTACACTGGCATAGTTGAGTGTCCTGGAATATGTCCCGGGATATACGTGCTTGTAAATTACAGATATCCTGCCTCCTCAAACAGACTGCCCCGGACTTGTACAACCGCCGATAATTCCAGCAAGAATTCATGCAGAATGACTACATTTGTCAGCACATGGCCAAGCGTCGCGACCGGACGGTTTTCAGTGGCGCCATCCGTATCGGTACTCTCCACCGGTGGAAATGGCGTGGCTAAACGCTGTCGCAAGCCATCTGCGGTGGCAGTCGGGGGGCCAGATGAGCGCCGAAAATCAGACGGTGGCCCGGATGACTCGCCGCGCGGCGGCGAATTCCCCAGGTGTGAAGAGCGACCCCGGGATCCTGAACTGATAGCGTCCGGAGATCCCGAACGCACAGGGGTCTCCGCTGACTCCGGCGTGCGGTCAGGCGTGCGCGGGCGATCCTCTTGGTGCAGGATCTCTCGCCGAGCCGCCACTAACAGCTCAAAGTCTGGCAGGTCCTGCTGCCACCGATGGACTTGAGTAACTAATCTTTCCAGTGCCGTGGCGAGAGTCGGGGCTGCGCTCTCTGGCCAAGTAGGTGCCTGGTATGCACGACGGATCCGATCGAGCGGGTCCTGGGTTTCTTCTGCAGCTGTAGTGTCATACTGAGACGGGTCGACCAAGACCCAACCATCAAGGGAGAAAAGGTGCGACGAGGCCAGACTCATGAATACTCCGGTAAGAGCCAGGTTGACAATCACGCTATTGGTGAAGAAGCCATCGAGGCATGCCAACAGTGCTTGCAGAATCGGGTCATCTTGCTGGAGCTGCAGTGGCAGGGGTGTGGCTTCCGCCGCCTCGTCTACCGCAGTGACGGGCAGACACAAGCGAGATTCGAGGGCCCAGGTCGCGTCCGCAACGTAGTTCTCGTAAGACTCATCGAAAGTGGGGTTCTGGACAAGTAACGTCGACAGGCCGAGAAGCTGTTCGAGCTCAGCATTCAGTGCCCCAACCGATCGTTGCTGGCCGGGCCGCGTGGGAACAGTATGGATCAATGCCCGTGCAAATGGGTGATGCCGTTGAAGAATGACATTGAGTAGGCGCAATGTGGCCAGCACGGTCTGGCGATTCGAGGATTGCAGCCCAAGAAGGGCGAGGTCGCGTAGAGTGAAGAGCGACGGCGATGGCTGTGCAGCTTCGGAGGCCAATGCGGCCAGCACATTCAGTGATTTGCGCCGACTGACAGACATATCCATTTGCTCCGGTGTGCGAGGGGATGAGGCCAGCAAGAAATGCAAAATGCGATGGACCAACTCGCCTTGCTCAATTGAATCCAAAATGCGACATAGGTAAGTCAACACTGCCGCGGTCGACCCGCCGGCCACATCAGACGATTCCAGCAATGATGGGTATAAAAGTTGCTCCAAAAATAGCACTTGAAAGTGATCCAAGAGTGTGTCGTTCACCTCGGCTGATTTACAATGATCAATGGTGTCTTGCCAGAATAAAAGGTACGACATAAAGGCATCCATCGCTTGGCCGAGGGCCGGCGGGAGAGCTGTCTCCTGTTTTGCGTGATCGGATAGTGCGACAATGTGAGGGACGTTTTCGTCAGTCGGCGTGAAGGACAAGCTTCGTTGGATTAGTCTATCACGCCAATGTACCGTGCCAGGGGCCCTGGATCACTTACCCGCCTAGCTGGCTATACAGTGCACCCAGTCCAGTAGCCATGAGTGTTGCCAAATCACTTTCGATCAGCCACTTTTCCAAATTCTTGGACCGGGAAGCGGTTTCAATGAGATAGAGTAGCCCCGTACGCGCAAAATCGCCTGCGCGGCCGTCATGGTGGACATAGTCGACGAGCAGATAGAACAGGGGAAACTCATCTTTCCTAGTTGCCCCTGCGAATTCCGCCCCACTCGAAGCTGCAGACTCGCCCTCTTGACCATTGGGCGTCGCCCGGGGTACGAACCACGCCGGCAGAATGCCGGGTTGCAGACGAATGTTGTTGGAAATCCCGAAGAGCAGCTCCACTAGTCTTCCTTCCGTTTCTTCCGATGATTTATCGGCACGGCGGACCAGGTCCACCAAAGCGCGGGCAAACAGCCGGTTGTCCACTACGCCATCGACCTCGGAATCGATCAACGTGTTGAAGAAAAGGGTCGCGGATCGCAGGACCCCATCGTCATAGTAGGACAAAGCGAGCTTGGTCACGGTTACAAAAACTTGCGAAGATGCTGCGTAGACCACACAGGGATGTGGCGCTGGTCCGCGGGATTCGTCGCTGAGGATCGAGTTCAGCCGCTCGATATAAGTGCGGGCGTGCGAGGCCGACTGTTCGCCCGACGGGGTATTGGTCGAGCGCCAGATTTGCTGCCGACCACCATTAGCCTGACTCGCGATCAAAATCAAGGAGATCGAGGGAATGGTACCTGGAGAGAATTAACGGCGCGCTTGAAGGCTGTCAGTCGTTCCGTGGGTGAGCTGGACCGGGAGGTCTTGGACAGAGCGCGCGAGCCGCCGATAAGACGAGACCACTGGGTCAATTAGCGAGGATGATCCGTCGCAGAGGTGCAAGGAAAGGCACCTACAAAGTCCATTCTGTAAGGACAGCATGATCTTCACGATCCGGAAGGGGAAGTGGAAAGGTGTTGGGGTCGAGGGTGGTGGAGCCCGGTGGACCGCATGTTTATGGCGTTGATTCGGTCCGGAGACTCGGGAGGATTCGCAGTATACACCCACCGATATCTCCTTCAGTAATGAAAGATCTTGAGTTTTTACATCAGTGAACACTTTGATTACAGAATCGCCAAGTTGTCTACCGAATTTAGATCGTGGGCTACAGTGAATCAACCCAGTGAGTAGTTCGAGGGCACACCTTCGATGCGCCAGCTGGATTGAAGTGGACAACAGGAACTCTCGGCCTATGCCAGGTTCAAAAGAAAAATATGAGAAAAGAAAAGAAGAGATAATATCAACAGGAAAATGCTCTCCCAAACCAATTCAGGCCACCCAACGCCGCAACGAAAATCACAAAGCAATATCCAAAGGATGTCATCCATGCGCCGGTTGTCCATCATCTAGCACGTCAATCATTTGCAGACCCACGCCGAGCTTGAGATCACTCTGTTAATCACTCTCATCCTTGGGTCGTCGGCCGCCGCGCTTCCGGCGCCCCTCGTTTGGATCGCTGCCGTCGTCCTCGTGTTTTCGGCCCGCGGGTTGATCGGGAACTTTGGAAATGATATCGGCCAGGAAGTCAAGCACTTCGTCGTTGGCGACCGCGTGTTTCAAGTGGGATGCAGTGACGCGTTTTGAGTTGCGGTCTTTGGCTTCTTGGGCGGCCTTGGTAACGAGAGAGATCATGAAGAGTTCTAGGGCTTTCGCTATCAGGGACAGAGAGCGTCAAGTCAGCAATGTCTAGGGCGATCCTCGAAGACTCAGACGAGATGGTATACATACAGACTGCGATCGGGGTCACCTGGGCAACTTTGCCGACATCCTCATCGGCTTGCATGATGCGCTTGATGCGCGCCACGGGGAACTTGGTCTTGACCTCGATGCCCGCGCCCGGGCGCGCCGGGGACGATTCGTCGGCTATGGGGGGAGCGACGGGGAACATGGGCGCGACGGGCTCGGAGACAGCAGCGTCATCGGGATGTGCCAGACGAGATGAGCGACGCGCCATATCAGGATCGTAGTCCGCTTGGTAGGGTGGAACGTACTGCTGGGGTACGCGACTAGAATTTGGGCGTTGGTACGGGGTGAAGAAGGGCGAGGCGTCGTAGGATGCGCGGTGGGCCACGGGACTGGCGAGCGCGTACGGCTGGGTGTCGGAGGGAGGGAGTGGGAGAGAGGAAAAGTCAGGAGATTGAGGGCGATAGTTATCCTCAGTCATGATTTAGGAGAAAAGAAAAAAAGCAAAGGAAAGAAAAGAAAAGAAAAGAAAAGCGTACGAAAATCAAGGCATCCAGAAAAAAACAGGTGGCCCAAGCTCCTGGAGGAGAAGACGAAAGACGCGCGACTCGGGCACGACCGCCCTTTTTAAAAGGCGCTGTGGATCGCCCCGAAAAATTCAGTTTTTTTGTTCTTTTTTTTCTCTCTGCACAGGGGATACCATATATAGTGGGATTGATATTGATATTGATAGTGATAGTGATAGTTATCTCTATCTCTATCTATAGGTTTATATGAATACATGAGATTCATATAAACCTATAGATCGATTGCTATATGCTATCTCCAGGCTTCTTGCTCGGCCGATGATGACAGAACCCGTCCAGAGCGGATGACACCACGCGATGGTATCGCCGCAGTGATGGACTCATAAAACTTGATCTAATCTGACGGCATGCTTGGAGTATTTGCTGACTCGTGCTCTGATTTTCTATTATACTTCGATTTTCTTTTGCATGATTTAATTCTATTGATGAACTCTGGTCTTTCTACTCTACCTCCACGGCTAGTAATTCTCCGTGGATGACTGTAAACACCCCGGTCTCGGAATAACTAGAATCCGAGTCCCCGTTATCTTTTTTTAAGTGATGTCTGGTCTTGCTTGTTCATGTCCTCTGCTCCCCCATCTCGCCATGCCTGCGGGGGATCTGGCTGGCGTCATGAATATCGTCAGGTAGGTGACTGTGCAAATACAGGAATCATCCTTAGGGCTGACATTCTCTAGCTTGCTCTCCCAGGAAGAGATCCCTTTTAAGCTGCGATGTGCTATCTGCAGCAAGTTGGCAGTGAATGCCTTCCGGTTACCTTGCTGTGACCAATCAATATGTGAGCCTTGTAAGTTGTGCCGGGTCCCAATCTCTTTGCTATGGCTGATCAATTCCTGCTCTAGGCCAAAGCTCGCTCCCCGACACCTGTCCAGTCTGTGCCCATCATCCAGTCTCTCCGGATCTCTGCAAACCCAACAAGGCCCTCCGAACCACCCTCAAGGCCTTTCTCCGCACCGAGGAAAAGAAGCGAGAAAAAGACCGCCAGGCTGCAGCTCCCCCAGCCCCGTCTATTGCGACACCTGCGGATGATGCAACTGCACCACCAGAAGCACCTCAACCCCACCCCATAGGAGAAACACCAGTGATAGAGACCACCGAAACACCTCTGCTGGCAGAGCCCAATTCTGAAAACCCTGCGGCAGACGTCCCCCCTACCAACATGGCTGAGAAGAGTGTTTCGACAACTGAAGCGATCCAGCCCACAGAATCCCCAGTTCAGGGAACACAACCCGATCAACCGCCTGCCCTGCAAATTACTCTCTATAACCCCATGCACCAGCTTGAGGCACCTGGGGATCAATCCACCAACACCTCCGATGCCATGGAATCCAACGCTCCCACAAGTGATACCCCGGGTGAAGAAACCCCGCAGAATCACCCCCCGCAGTCCAACTCCACCGGGATGCCACCAAACGCAGGCTCGGGAGGCTTTCCAGGAGCAGGTATGGGTTGGAATGGTGGCGGGAATTTCAATGCGATGAATCCATACATGGCCAGCATGTTTAATCTCCCGAATGCTATGGGTACGTCCTCTCCCCTGTGCGTCTCCAGGCTCTTGGTCATAACTCACTAATGATATTTCCCAGGCATGCCCATGACGATGGACCCGATGGCCGCTAATCAGGGGATGTACGGGGACTACGGAATGAACATGACTGGCATGGGCATGAACATGGGGATGAACTACAACGGGCAGGGCATGTATGGATCCTTAGGATGGGGCGGCTCCCAGAACATGTGGCGTGGCCAAGATAATCTCAATCCAAATGCTTTCGCAAATGGTACCGGTTCTCCATACGGAGCATTTGGCGGGTCCAATGTCTCTCCTTACCCTTCTCACCCAGGTCCCCAATCTGGTTACTACGGGCCGGGATATGGTCGAGGTGGGTTCCGGGGTCGTGGCCGCGGGCACTTTCAGGGCCCTGGTCGAGGAGGATCTGGGGGTCCGGCGGGAGGGTTCTCTCCTGCTGTTTCTGCTGTTGATGCGTCAAAAGCCCAAAACCCCCAGGCCCAGAGCAATGCCGAGGTTGAGCCCGCTGGAGAGAACACTTCTACTGCAGAGCCAAGCCAACAGCTCCAAGGTATTCCTACTATTGACAGTCTGAACCAGTCACCAACCGGGCCTGGACGTGGATACATGCATCGCGATGGATTTGCCGATAGCATGTCTGGACTCCAGCAAATGCCCGTCGCTCCGCGTGGACCAGGCGTGGAAGGCGCTCCGGTGGCTCCCCGCGCCATGCGACAGGGTCTGCCTAATACCAGTATGCTGCGCCAACGTGCCCTTCAGAACCAAAGCCGTATCTCGGGGAACAATGCCCTGAATCTGTCTGGGTATGTATTTTCCCATCTCCGCGATGGTGTGTACGTTGTGCTGACCTGTACAGGGGACATCCGGACCCTCAAAGTGACATCCCAGCCCAAGCCACCTCCAAGGCACCGTCCCACTCCCGGGAAGCTTCCCGATCCCCTTCACATAGGCGAGCCTCTCGCGCTCGCTCGCCAACTACTCTGGACGCAGATGATAGCCGAGAGAATCGCCGTGACCGAGAGGTCCGGCAGACCGAGCGCCCTGACGACACCCAGCTCGATTACCGAAACTCCCGCTCCCCATCCCCATTGTCCCCGCGCCTATCTTCACGCCGCCGTTACGACGACACTGATCGAGAGCGGAGAAATAGTCGTCGGTCATATCGGTCGCGCCGTCATCGCAGCCGTAGCCGCAGCCCAGCTCGGAACGAAGAAAGTGACGCTAATGGCCACAGCAAACCATCCTCCGAGGCAGGCGAGTCGCGAGACCTTGCCAGTCGAATTAGTAATAGCCATCGGTCTCGCAAAGACCGATTCAGTCGTCGTGGTGAGGATCGGGAGAGAGATCGGGCCCGAGAGAGCCGTCGTCGCGAGAAAGATCGGGATCGAGATCGTGATCGTCGGGACCGAGACCATGACAACGACCGCGAGCGTCGCCGGGATCGAGGCCGTGAGAGAGATCGAGAGCGTGAGCGTGACAGAGAACGTTCTTTGGACCGGCCTTGGCCACGTGAAAGAGACCGAGACCGAAAACGCTCCCGACGCGATCGGTCCGAGTCGGTAGTCAGCAAGCACTCCCGCCCGCAGGCCCGGAGGGTCAAACGTACCGATGAGCGCCGTGATCAAAAGTCAACGAATGGCGCGCCCGAGAAAGACCCGCACACCCTGGAACGTGAGGCGCGCAACCGGGAACGCCTTGAGCGAGAGCAACAACGTCGGGAACTGGCCCATTCCAGTCGCCATCGAGACAGCCGGCAGGAGCGCCTGGTGGGCGGCCGTCGCATCAATTATAAGTACGAAGATGAGCTCTAGCTTCACGGCACGACAATGTCATCCGGCATCATTTGTTGCCAATTGCCCGGCTCCTCATACCGTTTTCACCTCCTTGCATGATATTTCCCTTCCGGAGGCCATGAACCCGTCTGGTAGATATAGGGTTGACGCAGCTGTGCTTTTGATAGATGAGAGCCATGAAATGACACAGACGCCTGGGTACCATTCTTTGGCGTAGCTTCTGGGTTTTTCTTTTTGAACAGTAGAATGGGCCGGCGATAGCTCTAGCTGCAACAAAAACTTGGCTCATTAGTTCAGACCCAAACGAGCATACTCGTGGATTTGTCCCTTTGCAACCAATATGAAGCCAACTACGCTCTGTCTTTTTCCTCCCCTCCCCTCTGTAGTTCTATAAGCACAATTGCATGAACCTTTTTGCTTTTGATTTGTTCTTGCATTATAAAACCCATTATCCGAAGAAACAAAGTGTAAAGTGCCAGGCGCTCTCGTTTGGAAATATATAAAAGTACCATGCAAGGTTCGGAGCCCCCGGAGGTGCTTCAAGTGAACTTTCATACTTTCACATTCCTTTTTATTCTTTCAAACATTGCATTGGAATTCTTACAGCTCTACCTGACCCGCATCGAGCCAATGTATTGACAATCCGCTCAAGAAAAAAAAAAAAGACAGCGTATCCACACGCACCGCACCCTCATATACGCCCAGACACTTGGAATGTGCTTCGAAAGATCTACGCTTCATCATTGACTGACATGGGAGGGGGATCACAGTCATTTAATCCAGCTTGCTCTTCAACGATTCAACTTCAGATGCCAGTTTTTGCATCTGCTGTGCCTGCGAGGCAATCGTCTTGGTCTGCTCTGCGATCAAATTCTTGATCTCTTCGATCTCGCGGTGAACGGTGACCGCGGGAAGACTCGCCTCGCTTGCAGGAGATGGGATAGTGGGGGTCTGGGCTTGTGAGCATGGATCACGACAATTGATGGGGTAGACATGAGAGTGTTCGCATACCACAACACGAGGCTCCGGTTTAGGTTCCGGCTCCTTGGGCCTCAGTGGGCTACTGACGCGAGGCGAGGAGGTTTCGGCAGCCGCAGAGCGAGCGGCACGTTCCGTCGGTTGAGGAACTTCCTCAAAGCTCGAGTCGTCCTCTGCTGCAGCAGCCTCCTCCTCATCGTCGGCAAACTTGGATACCATGGCGGCCATGGATGCCCCCTGATCCTTCATGGATGGAGCGGGGCGGGCCACGGGGGTAGGTGTAGGCTCAGGCTCAGGAGCCTTCTTCGGGGCCGGTTCAGTCGTCTTCATAGGCTCGGCCTGCTTAGGAGTGGGGGCATCCATGGCACCAGTTGGCTTGTCCTGGACTCCCGACACCTCCTTGAGTCCTTGGCCGTCGTACAGACTGGCCATAGAGATCTTGGGCGGGATCGCCTCCTTACCGGACAGCCATTCAGAAGGACCCATGGCAGGGGTAACTCCAATCGTCGGCGGATAGATGTCGTCCTGGAAATTTTCCGATCGGCGAGGGACAATGAACGAGATTGGTTCAATGTAGCTGTCATTGACCGTCTTGAAGGCGCGGGCCACTTCGTTCTCGTGCATGTTGACGCCACGCTTGGGCATAAACGCAATGCCGCGCTGCGGGTCTCCGGATTTGTATTCGGAGAGGAATTCAAACTTGTCGTTCTCGATTTCGAAGTACCGAATGTTGCCGTCACTGCAAAGGGTTGTTTAGTAGTAGACATCAATAGCAAAGCCGTGAACACTCACCCTCGTCCAGCCAGGTACAAGCAACTGGTGCCTTCGTCCCAGAAGGGCATGCACACGCCGGAGATAGAGTCGAGTGTCTTGAAACCACTGATGGGCTCACGCGCGGCGCGGATATCCCACAGGGCAAGCTGGCGGTCACTCATTTTGGAGAAACCGGTGGTCGCGATCCGGTCGCGTTCCCCAAGCCAGACGGCACGGCTGTTTTTGGCACCCGAATGGCCCGCAGTCTCATGCGCTGGACGTTCCTGGCGCACATCCCATATCCGCAGCTTCTTGTCGCGTGAGGTGGTAACCATCAGCGACCCGTTGGCACTCCACGACTGCGATTGAACGATGTCGCCGATGTTTAGGGTCAGCTTGGGTGCGCCCGCCTCAATGTCCCAAATCTTCACGGTATAGTCGCCCGAGGCCGTTGCCAGTATGTTTTCTGCCGCGGGGTTGAAAAGCACGTGGCCGATCTTCCTGCATGAGGGGATCAGCAGCAAGCCCTCGCGCGCATTGTGCAGGGATAGGGAGATGGATCTTACTTAGGGTGGCCGCTCAGCTTCCCGACAGGTGCGATGTCTTGAACATCATCTGCGGCTACATCTGGGCGGACCGTAAAGTCTTCTGGAACCCGCCAGAGAAAAACCTGGGACCTGTCAGCGGCGCAATGAGGTGGGAAAAAAGGGTCTCCGCCATACCTTGCCGTCATCAGACCCCGACGCAATCAAATCATCGTTGAAAGGGTTCCTGCAGGGCGTGGGTAAGCCTCGGTCTCGATTGTTGTTCACGGCACTTCATACCAGTCCGTGTCCAGGACGACCGCAGTGTGACCACGGAACAAAGGGATTCGTTCGGGCAATTTGCCTCGTTCCTCGAGAGGGATCACAGCGAATGCTCCACCACCACCGGATTCCCAATTGACGGCCAGATGTTTCGGGTTGACCTAGCCATAACTTTATGAGACGAGGATCGCTGGTGGATGACCAGGGGGCACGGAGAGCACGAACCTTGACCAGGTTGGTATCCCAGGCATTTCTCGACACTCGGAGGTTATCATAGCATTGTTCCTGCAGTCGACATTAGAATGGATGCGCTCCGGTGAGCAGGATGTTGTCCGAGGGGTACCTTTTTCGTCGGACGCCCGAAGACGTGGCCTTGCGATTGTAACGGTCAGCGGGCAGACACCTGAGACAGGAAAAGTAGGAAGACTCACGATATTTGGAATTACGCACAAAACGCCCGGACATGCTGAGCACCAAGGATTGCGAGGGGATAACCAAGAGAGGAGGAGGATATAGAAAAGCGAGGGAAGGTGAAGAGGTCTTTGACACCGAGCCAAGCTCCCGCAGTCCGGGAAATAATGAAACTGGGGCGTTGGGTCCGTGTTTCGAGTGGCATTCAAGTGGAGCCCGAGTCTCGAGCCATCCATACAACGTCAATGGTGGCCAATGCAAGGTGCGTCAACAAAGAGCAAAGCAGCAACCAGGAAATCACCACCACTCGCCGCTGGCGGCCGTCAAGTGCCTTTCTTCCAGGCGCCAACAAGAGTTGAAGCAGATCACGTGGACTGTTCACGGTGGTAATACACATACACACACTAGCCCCATCTGGGCTTAGCGCCGGACCGGCCCTGGCTGAGTCATCATCGTTTGTTTACCTCCGCCGCCGTCTCTCCAGAAACCAAAGCTGCCGATCCGAGATATTCATCCATTGACATTCCCACCTGAATCCATTCCCCCCAGACTTGTGCTGCGCTTTCTTTGTCGCTCCCAAGACCGTGGCTGGACGTGAGCTCCTCCTCCTCGCCCGGATTTTATACTCGCCGGTGACCTGGCGGACTACCAATCCCACAATGGAGGACGAGAACTTGGTGACCACCTCCCCCGCTCTGATGTCTACGATGGGACTGTGCATGACTGACTGGTGACAGACCCAAACCAGAGTGTCGACTCGAACGCGCATCCCGCAGGCGGGTCTTCGAGAAATGACTTCAGCCACAACCAATTCCCGCTCGGGCATTCTGCCGCCTGGCACAATCGCCAACAAGGCAGCGAGCGTGTCGCGTAGGCAGGACTTGGGAGCATGCTGTACAACAGAAGCTGACAGTACCACCAGCAACCCGCCCAAAGACTGCCACCAATGCCCCTGAAGCGAGGTCTGGATCTGCACGACCGGCCGCCGGTACTACCAAGACGCACAACAAGGGTAACTCATTCGCCTCCTCCACCATGAGTCGATCCGCCTCAACTGCCTCTCGGACGACTAACGGGGCATTTTCCGCGACGGTTGGATATGGCGCACGTCCTCCCCCCGCCATGTCTCGGCCACATTCGTCCCTCAGTGCCCGCAAGCACACGGGTCCCTCGATCCCACGACCGGCCACCTCACTTGATACCCACCCCGAAGATGCTGCGGGCAGTGTTCTTGGAAAACGTAAAGGTACGCATATCTTTTCTTTGTCTTCCAGTCGCATTCCCTCATGTCCCATTCCATATGGGCCCTCGGAACCGCATCAAGATGGCCCACGGAAGGCAGTCGTGCCGCCTGCAAATATCTCCGACTTGGATGAGACTGCCTTGTGCGCAGAGCTATTCAACATGGATCTCCAGACATCTGTCACTGAAACAACAGTGAGCCCATCGTGCGTTCTCAAGGGACCCAATCCCACACCCCTTGTGCCCGCGAAGCCCGGATCACCTCACAAGGTTCCCGTGGTCACCCCTGCTAGGCCTTCTTGCAAACATCCTTCTGTCTCTCTCAAGCGTAGCCCGCGAAAAGCACGGGCACCATTGTTTCTCAGGAAGGATTCTTCGATCAGGGATATTGACCATACTACAGGCTCCGAATGGGACCAGGATTCCAAAGAAAGAACCATGGAAGAGTTCTTTACTAGAATGATGTCCCGAATGAACCAGACGGGACAGGAAAGCTTTGGGCTGAAAGAAACCGTTGAGCTTTACAAAACTAGGAGTAAGTTGCACTGAACAACCCCCGAGAGAGATTCATCATTGACATTAGACTCAGTCAATGAACTGGAAAGCTCGCGTGACGGCTTGACCGAAACTAACTTGACACTGCGCGTGGAGCTGGAATCATTGAAAAGCCAACTCAATACCGCAGAAAATGCCCTGAAGGACGCCAAGAGAGACCAAGAAATCGCCCTGGACGATCTCGACCGACGACAGCGTGTTGAAATGGAGTCAATTCGTCAGGACAGTACAAAAGACTCGGAGGCCCTCAATGCTCAACACCAGGAACAGATTCGGGAATTGAAGCGACAGTTTGAGCGCGAGATAAGCGACGAAAAGGCCGCACGGGTCCGTGAGTTAGGCCAGCTCACTTCCCAGTCTGCCATGGATACCCAAAAGTCAGAGATTGAACTAGAAAGGAAGAACCGTGAGATTTCGTCTCTGCAGAATGACCTGCAAGCCGCGAGAGTCGACCTTGACCGCGAATGCAAGACCGTCCAGGATCTTCGACACAACTTGGACACGGCCAGTAGCAACAGTGTGACATTAGAATCATCAATACGAGCACTGAAAGCTCGCATTGAGTTCCTCGAGGGTGGACGAGAGGAACAATCTGAAGCGTTTGAGCGATGCAATCAACAGATGATGGATGCGCTGGCTGAAACGGAGGCCACCAAGGAAAAGTTGCGGCGGGAAGAGACCCTACGTCGCAAGCTTCACAACCAGGTGCAGGAGCTTAAAGGTAATATCCGCGTCTTTTGCCGAGTACGCCCTTCACTCAACAGCGAGCCCGCCTCGGATCTTACTCCAATGCAGTACCCGGACCACTCTGAAGATGCCAAAGAGATCAATGTGATGGGTCCCGAGGAAAAAAGCAGCCTTGGAACTGTTTCCCGCAAAAACAATACTTTCACTTTCGATCGCGTGTTTGGCCCCTCCACGCAGAACGCTGAAGTCTTCGATGAGATCAGCCAATTGGTTCAGAGTGCCTTGGACGGCTATAATGTCTGCATCTTTTGCTATGGCCAAACTGGTAGCGGAAAGACCTACACTATGTCCTCTCTGGATGGTATGATCCCTCGCGCGGTTCATCAGATTTGGGAAACCGCCCAGAGTCTGGAAGAGAAGGGTTGGCGATACACGATGGCGGGTAACTTTGTCGAGGTCTACAATGAAAACCTCAACGATCTGCTTGGCAATCCGGATGAGTTAGACAAGAAGAAACATGATATTCGTCACGACATGCAGCGCGGCAAGACTGTCATTACCGACATCACCACCGTCCAGTTGGACTCGCCGGAGATGGTCGAATCCATTCTCAAACACGCTGCGGCCAATCGCTCCGTCGCAGCCACCAAAGCCAACGAGCGTTCGTCGCGCTCTCACTCTGTCTTCATTCTCAAGCTCCTCGGAGAAAACCATATTACCGGCGAGCGCAGCGAGGGCACACTCAACCTAGTCGATTTAGCCGGAAGTGAGCGATTGAGCCACAGCGGGGCGACTGGCGAGCGTCTCAAGGAGACGCAGAACATCAACCGCAGTCTCAGTTCTCTTGGCGATGTGATTGCTGCTCTCGGCCAGGGTAAAGAGGGTGGTCACATCCCGTACCGAAACAGCAAGGTATGCTCTCTTTAGATTCTTAGTTCAGTCTCGGTTACTTACATATCTCTCCAGCTCACATATCTTCTTCAATTCTCGCTGGGCGGAAACTCGAAGACCCTCATGTTTGTGATGGTCAGCCCTCTGCAGGTGCACCTGTCCGAGTCCTTGACCAGCTTGAAGTTTGCGACGAAGGTGCACAACACCCACATTGGCACGGCTAAGCGTCAGGCCCGTGTCCGTGACGGTTGAACATGATAATATCTTTCTCGTTTTGCATATAGTCTGTTCTCTTCTTTCTCTTTTGCTGGTGGGCAGAGGTCTTTTAACGATCCTGTCCTCTGCCCTGGTGTTTCGGGTTACTCGTTACTGTTTGTTGTTCCAGGGCTCTTGGAGATACTTGGTCCTGTTTTAGCGTATGATTTATTGTACGGACCTGATGCCATCTGGTTTAATCAATGCACAGTAACCGGCTTTTTACCATTCTATGATATTTTATGGTGCTCTGCTTTGCTTGCGAACCCGTATATGCGAGTGATGGAGTATCAATCCTCGTATTCTTGAACTCGATGACCCGTAGACTGTATTCACAACTCCCCAAAGTATCTCTCGGCCTTCTCCTTCACCTGTCGCGCCTTCTCCTGGATCGCTGCTGCATCCAGTGTCCCCGCCTCGCAGATATACGCGTCGATCATGTCCGCCGGGACCCACTCGAAGTAGACATTCTTTACTTCCACCGAGGTATTGCTGCGCGGTGGATGCACCCCTTGAAGTCCTTCCGCGAGTATCCCCACGCCCTTGACACCAGCATCCAACCAGCGGCTCACCACCTCATTCGGGTCGTTTTCTTCCGGGACGTGTTCATTTTCCGCACCCGGCTCTGCCACTTTTTCCAGCTCGCTGAGGATCAAGACCTTCACGTTCGGAGCAGCATGTTTCGCACTGAGCACAGCTGGTAGCGATCCAGTCTTATTGCTGACCCATCCAGACCCGGAGATGCGGTCCGCCCCGAGCAGCACAAAATCCACGTCATGGGATGCCAGCGCGGCTGAAGCATCCGTGTACACTGTCAGGGTTAAACGCTGATTCGATGACGCGAACTTGGACTGAAACTCGGACAAAATGGACGACGCCATGCTGACACCCTCATAGAGCGGCCTCGACTCCAGAACCCGGAGATCCAAGTTGGAAAATGGGAGGGATGCATAAGCATCGAGGATACTATCCCGGATGGTAGAGCTGGCAGACAGCGTGAGCAGGGTCAAAGATGAATTGGGTCGTGATTGTGCGGTGGGGAGGAAGTTTGTATAGAGGTACGCGGCCACCGAGTCTTTGATTCGCGCGGGCATTGCCTTGCGGTCCATGAGATGGCTGTCAACGGTTGTCAATAACAGATCCCATTTCGCCTCGTGGTCAACATTTCGGCCCACAATGTCCTCCATGTCGGATAAAACCCCCAATAGCGCATTCAATGTGGCTGCTCCCATGCTTTCGCGTCCATTCTTCCACAGATGCCAGGCGACCATGCGAGCAGTCTCCCACCACTTCGTATCGACCCCTGGAATTTGCACCAGAACTTGCTGAAAGGCCTTCAGAGCGATTGAAGTCAATTCGTGCGATCCACTTTGGTGGTCTTCCACGAGTTGTGCTATGCCTGTGTTCAAAGCCTTGCTGGCCCTATCGTTCAGAACGCCTTCAAACCAAACTCGTCGCAAGCTCTCCTCCAGTCGTGGCACTCCACCAGAGAGCTTGCTATCCACCACAGTTCTTGGGTCATGCCATTCCCATTCCTCGTGCTCCCAGTTCGTTTGAATGGCTTCATCGCCTCGACATCCTTCGTCGGGGCCTTTCAAACGGAATGCAAATGGATGGACTGTCCATTGGCGACCAACGGATACATCGCTAAAGGTAAACGGCTTTCCTTGTCGCCACAGAAATAGTTTATCTGGTGTCAGGGTCGTCTCTTCTCTGAGTTCACGCCATGCTGCTGTCACGGGTGTTTCATGGACCTCGATGTGGCCGGAAATAGGGGCTAGATGGTGACTATTGAAGATTAGCAAAGAGAGCAGTCGAAAAGTGAACTATCATGATGTCAAGCCGAGAAGCTCACTGATATGTTGTCACTTGGTCGCTGCGTCTGAATAGCGCGACTCTTGGGCTGACCTCGGCTTGGGAGAAAATAAAAGCAGAGATCACCGATCTCTGCTGAAGTCCGGTTAAGTCGGCCATTAAAAACACCCAACAGTCACCGGAAACCGAAAGGGAAATTTTGATAAGACTTAGATCAGAAGGTTGGTTGGTTGGATGTGGTCATTATCACATCAGGAGGTAAGCGAAGACCTGCATTGACACAGTCAAAACCATACTGAGTAGAGTCAACTGCAATAATCTTGTCAAGTCAGAAGAGGCATGGTAGGGAATAGGGCGTTGTGTCCGTAGTCGCGATCAAACAAGAATATATAGATTGCTAGCCCAGATGTACCCAACTCTGATGACAACCACCAAGCAACCAACCACACCTTTCAGTCATGTCTATTTCTCTCGCATTTCGCCGGCTCCATTTGGGATTTTTTTTTGCCTTTCGCTTCTTCTCCAGGGTTGATACACTTGTATAACCGGTGACGTCATCATACCAAGTGGGCATTTGGAAATAAACTGATGGCGAGGATGGCTTGCGAAGAAATTGATCCGGAGAAAATCGGAGAAAATCCGCAATACTCACCATACCAATCTACATAGGGTCTTACTCTTGTCGTCATATCCAATACGAGCTGAGGCTGGCATCCCCAGATGACGCGTGGACATCCCTTTGCCACTGCCGGAATTGCAAGCTAGACAGCCGAAAATTTGCACCCTGGTCAATCCTGATCCAAACCAAGCAGGCCTTTGGAACCAACTATGGTCTAACGACCAAGGTGGCCAAAGACAGTTTCCAGCTCACGATGGGGACACCTACGGAGCCTGCCGCCGATAACGGGTCAGGGATGATGATACACCGCGAATTTTGTGACAATTGCGGCAGTTTGATTCTCGAATATGGGGTTTGTCAGCCTAACCACTTCATGGATAGTAGCTGACGGGGGTGGATAGGATGCCGCCAACGACCACTTTCGTTACATCTGCGTGGGCTCGCGCTGGATGATCCCGAGGCATTGCCTCCCCAGGGCGAATTCTTCTGCAAGGAGCGAGCAAGGTGGATGCCAGAGATTCCTCGTATGTTCAGCATTTTTCCAGCAGTTTTCGTGATCTGCAGTCTATGCCACTATCTCGCAAACCCCAGGGGTATTTCACAAGCAGGGAAATGTCGAGTGACTTTAGATATTGATTCTGCGACTGACACGCATCGACTATCTCGCTATAGTGTGTTTCAAAAGGCTTTTCTATCTTCGCCAACCATCTAACTCACCCCTGGTATACTCATGCTCTTCACCACCATGTCTGGGACGAGGAGCTTCTCGCGGATTGAAAGTGCGTTCAAATAATCGTTGCTATCCACCCGCCGGTATCCATCCTCTAGAGTTTTCTCGATGCCTGCCTGCACATGGCGCTTAGCCACTCGGTCTCGGGCTTCTAGCGGATCGGTGTCGACAAAGACACGATAGTCGACTAAATTTGCCAAATCGCGCCACCCAGGCTCATTCAATAGCAAATAGTTGCCCTCAACGACAATGATCGAGGCATCAGGTGTGATAGCAACGCTATCCTCAACGGGGTCTTTGGTCTTGTGGTCGAAGGCCGGGGCTAGCAGGATATCTGCATCTGACCAGGCCTTTGAAGAGGCTAAGGGTATCTTGTCTGCCCAGCTGCGTAGCTCATGAATGAAAGCTACAAATCTCGCGACATCGAAAGTCCAGGGTGCACCGCGACGCACATGGGCTTCCTTTGGGTCGGGCAGTTGGTCCAACGCCACCCGCGACAGATGAAACCCATCCATGGAGAGAAGTGTCGCATGATTAGCGGTGTCCTCATTGAGTTGATGTACTACGGCCTCTGCTATAGTGGTCTTGCCAGACCCAGGTATTCCTGCGATGGCCACGATATAGCGCGGTTTTGTATGGGCATTGGCTTGCAGTCGGATCGTGTCGGTCAATCGGCGGTACTCAGAATCCATCTATCGGGTGTCAGTCTAGCTGTAGCTCAAGGTCTGACATACCGGCATACTTTTCATTGAACGTATATCAAAGTAGATATCCTGGGTGGCCACGAGAGGTACTTCGACTTTAACAGGCCACAATACAACAATCCGCTGTATGAATTCAACCCCAAATAGACTGTGAGCACTAGTTGAAGAGATCTGAGAAAGATCCCTGCCACGTATCGACATCGCTCTGTATAGTCTGGTGGAGCAATCATCGGGTGACAGTGCTCCGCCTAGCGACTTGGTCCACGCAGGAGTTCTCGGCCTTAATCCGACGTTGGTGCATATCGCACGAAAGGGAAAAATAACAGAACTTTTCTTGATTTCTCCAAATTAATAGGAAGTAAGTTGAAAATAGGGGAATGTGATCGTCCTAACAAGTTTGCTGGTAGATGCCTATACAAGGTAGACAAGACATGTCTCCTATGTTACATCTTGTGAGCCACATGATTATCTGACCAGGTATCCCAGTCCACTGCATAGCTTAAAGGAAATTATCATCTTTTGTGTGGCAACGGCGTTTTGTTGCAGCCCCTGCTTCTACCCTGAGAAACCCGAGGGCCAACAACCGCCAGGAAAACCCCAAGAACACCACCTTTAATTCCAAGTAAATCCATCCTGTCATTAAAACCGATAGTATCAGAAAGGCACTTTTGCATGACCCGGTCACATGCTATGCCTGTGTCTCATGCGCCACTGGGACAGTTTTGGGACCTAGCGATGCAAATTTGATCCTATGCTCCCTGCGCGTGATATTCCGGCTGGGTGTGACGTAGAAGCATAAGAGCTGCTGCTGCCAACAGTGAGAGCACTGGGGCTTGACACGGTCACAAGCGACGTGTCGTTCGCGACAGGCTTTGCAGTCAGAGGGGTCATTGCGAGAGGGCTGTATAGGAGCCTTGGCTGGAGGGTGGAAGGCAGTGCCCCGCCATCCTGACCATAGCCAGGCGCAAATATGACCGCAGATTCCTCGAGGGATGGCGTGCTGGGAGATACAAGCAGAAGTATCATTGTTCTTGCTGGCCGGTCTTAGAACGGCGTCCTCGGGGCGATCGATCTGTTCCCCACTAAACAGTGGATCCTGTCAGTACCCCGAGCCACTAAGACCCTTAACATTGGGAGAAAACAAACCATGGATCACTAGTCATTTGGGGATTGCTCTTCTTTTTGATTTGGTTGTAAGATTCAACTGGATGTGAGGAATGGAAAGAAAAAGAGGAAGCGGAGGAGGAAGAGGAAGAGGAAGAGAAAAGAAACAGAGAAGAGAGAGAAAGAAGAGGAAGCACGCGCGTAGATCACGTTGGGCATACGTGCGATCGTCTACACGCCCAGGGCTGTAGGGCTGACAACATCCAGTCAGCTCGACGTCAGTGGGCCGGGATTCGATCCCATGCCTTGGGGAGAAGGGATTCATTACGGGTAGTCATGATGGCTTCAATAAAATCCAGTGTGAACTCAGAGATATTCACTTGGCCGTCAATACTCTACTCTTGGCTAGATCTATACAAACATGGTTCGTATTATCGACGCTGTTCGCAAGGATCATAAGGAGCTGGAGTCATACTATAACAAAATTGTCACCTCAGAGGATGCAGATGAGCAGACTCGGTTTCAGAACCAGTTTACCTGGGAACTTGCCCGACACTCCGTCGGCGAAGAGCTAGTGGTCTACCCGGCGATGAAGAAGTACTTACGCGATGGGGAAAAGGACCGCGAGCAACATCGCACGGTGAGGAGAAAGCTATCCTTTTTGAAAGAATGTATAAATAACACATTGGCAGATAAAAAGAAAAGCTCAAGGTCTTTCAGGACCTCCCATGCTCCGATCCTCGGTTTATCCCCACCATCACAATTCTCATGGATGATTTCGCCCAGCACATGCATGACGTTGAGACCATCGACCTTGTTAAGCTGGAGAGTGCCATCACCCCAAAAGAGAGTGAGCGACTGGGCAAGTCTTTTGACCGCACCAAGATTTTCATGCCCACCCGTTCGCATCCCAGTCTGCCTGATCGGCCGCCATATGAGACAGCGACTGGACTGATGGCGGCTCCACTGGATCATTTACAGGATATCTTTCGCAGATGGCCAGACGATGGAGTCAACCTTACTCCGTCGATGGAATAGACATACATAGAAAATTCCAATCCATCATGATCCAGGTTAACTCATCAATTGTTACAATCTATTTGAGAAACTAATCTCCAAACTAGCCATATATAACAAAAAAAGAATCTACAGAGATACTTGGACCAGACTACTCCTCCGGAGCCTGTTGGGCGAGTGTGTCAAGCTTCTCTGAAGAGCTTTGCTTGCCGCGATCGGTGACTCGAGGGTTCTTCTGAGCACTACGTTGTCCCTTGTGAGCATCGCTGTCAATTATCCCTGCGAGGGCAACATATACTCACGCTTTCAATCCACCAGCTACGTGGGTGGGGCCCTTGTTTCGATCACGGACCTCATATAGGTCCTGGCGAGGTTTGTCCCAGCCAAGCTCGTTGTTGAGTACCTCCGAGGCGTGCTCCTTAGCCTCGTTGGAGGTACGAGGATTCTTGAGCGTCCTAGAAGATCAATCAGCAATCAGATAACATAAGAAAACGCAGTATGGCACCCACGCCTTGTAGCCACGCATGGCATTCACCCTGTCTTCGCCCGAGGCGGACACTTCGGCATTTTCGCGCGTGTTGGACATGACGAATTCGGCGTTGAGCAAAGAAATATTCCACTAGTCCAGATAGATAACCGTATGTGAATAGTCTGAAAGTCAAGGTTTTGCACGTTGTATGAACTGATGAGGTTTCGATGAAGACCCCGAGGGCAGCAAATCTTCATCTGGTTAGGGCTTTGACGTCGGCGTGGCAACCCGAGTGTTGATTCGCACCATGCGTCATGCCACCGTCACTGAAGGATTTGGAACTGATCATTAATCCTGTGGAATGCTAGCCATATTCTATCAATATACCTAGCTTGTCGTAACTCTTGTTCTACCCTTGAAATAGCCAGAAATAATTCAATGATTCCTAGAGTCATCAGAAAATATAATATATGAAATCTCTAGTTGCTTGATACACAGTAAATGCCACAACGATCATTGGAAGGGCAATCAAACATTTTGGAGGCGTCACGTCGGATATCACCGCCGGTTGATGTCAGGCTTGCATCGAGTGGCTGCGATGGCGGGCAGACAAATGACAACGGCATAAATATCGGACCAAGGTCCCGGAGTAGGCCATCAAGTCATCATCACATCACTACTGCGGACCCCGTCTCTTTTCCTGGCTTGCTAAACTTCTCATTTCAAGCCAGAACAACTGTTTTTGGTGAAATCCATCTTCTCGTTCAACGCCATAAAATTGAGCCCTAACCTCATTTATCAAACACCGCAACATCATGTCGAACCCCGCGGAAAGAGAAGGCGAAGATAACTACGAGCGCGAGAATGATGCATCGCCCGTAACTGGTGATTTCGTCGACAACTCGTACGCAACTGAGACCAACCCCAACTTGAAGACTCGAGTTCCTGTCCAGCCCGACGAGGCCGATTTTGACAACCCAATGCAGCCGCCATACGCCAACACTGATCAGCAGTTGGGTAAGTTAAGATTAAAGTATATGTCAGGTCATGAGCTAATATCCCGAACAGCGGATGATGAAAATGAGGCGATGGATGAGTCCAATATTCTGGGCGGTGATCGTCTGCGCCATGCGAAGCCTCGCTCTGCCAACAAGTATAGCGAAGGCCCCGACGAAGGTGACCTGCCGACTGACATTCGTGATGGCCTGTCGGGTGTGTCAGGGACAAAGCGGCTGTCGTAAACTGCATGTGAGCATCTGATTAGATGAGAATCCATTTCAAGTATCTATAGATGCGGTGAATATAAATTTGATTATTTGTCTGCAAGCCTGGATTCGTGGCCCTGCATCCGGGATGTGGAATAGGAATTGTCCCTAACATCATCTCACTATCGACACATGTTTATGGAAGGTTCTTGTACCCGTTGCTGTTCAGCATCTCCAAGTCCCCAGACTCGTCAGCATCGTGGGAAAGGCAAGGAATTCGGCTTGGGTGAAACAAGTTGAAGATCAAACAGCAAGTAAACATCAAGGTAGCATCAAATACATAGATTAACGCCTCCTTGCTCTGAAGAAACCCATTGCTCCCTTGCACATACTCCGCCACGCCGTAAATAGATCGGATTATGATCAAGCCGCTGATAGAAAGGGAACCCAAAAGCAGATTTTTCATTCTTTTAAAGAAGCCGACTTCGGTCTATTTTTCTCCTATCAAATTGTTATTCCACTACTATCGGGAATTTTCCAGGCAACCTGGACCTCTTTCCAAGCCCCAAGTCTTGGAGAATATTGAAACCAACTGGAACCAATCGTAGTTGACCTCCTTTTAGTAAATGATACGAATTTTAGCGCGGATCTTAGCGTTAGTGAGTGGATGTCCCGATGCGGCGAACAACACGGGTACGAAGCACCAGGCATCAACCAGCAATTGTTGCGCCTTTCCAGAAAAAGGGCAGAAAACGAGATACGATTAGCTCGAAATATGCCTGGAAAAGTAATGTGTTGTTTTAAGAAAATTCTTTATATCCAGTCTCCTTTCCGAACTCGCAACAATTGAATACTTAAGTGTGCCATCTTTCTACATGCGAGACGCATGGATTAAATTGTCTCATTTTCTATTAAAACTCTGTGTTTAAAATCCCAGAACCTACCCAAAATGGCCTGGACATTCTACTACTATGACCCTTCTAGCCCAGCGGCAGGTATTTTCGTCGGGCTCTTCGGCGTGAGCACTCTCCTCCATTTCTACCAGCTCATTCGAATGCGGACATGGTTTATGATTCCATTTTTGATCGGGGGAGTTCGTGAGTAATCATCACTACCAGAGCCCGTTGAAATCTTCCATTGACCCCTTGTTCTAGTTGAAACTGTCGGTTATGTCGGTCGTCTACTCTCCTCGATTGAGACACCCGACTGGACAAAGGGCCCCTATGTCATGCAAAGTGCCCTGATCCTAATTGCACCGGCGTTCTTGGCTGCGAGTATATACATGACACTGGGGCGGATCATCCTCATGCTCAACGCAGAGCGATGCTCGCTGATCAAGCTGAGATGGTTGACCAAGATCTTTGTGTCTGGTGACGTGCTCTCTTTTTTGATGCAGGCCTCTGGTGAGTGTTATTGTGGATTCAATGAATGTATTCGATTGCCTCGCGGTACTGAACAATTCATAGGCGCTGGTATCATGGTTCAAGATTCGACGAATCCCTCGAGGGGCGAACGCATCATTATAGGGGGCCTCTTTGTGCAGATCATCATCTTCGGCTTTTTCATGGTCAGCGCAGTGGTATTCCAGGCTCGCCTTGTCAAAAGTCCCACCACCCGATCGATAGAGCTATCGGCAATCTGGCGTCGGCATCTGGCTGCCCTTTACATCACAAGTGTTCTGATCCTGGTGCGCTCAGTGGTTCGCGTGGTTGAGTACCTGCAGGGATATGATGGGTATTTGATGAAACAAGAGGTGTTCATCTATGTTTTCGATGCTCTGTTGATGTTCGCCGCAATGCTGGTCCTCCAGTATATCCACCCGAGTGAGATAAATTGCCTTCTGGGCCGAGGCGAGAAATACGCAGAGAAAGTGTTCATAATGCGCATATTCGTTCCCCAGTCAGCTTTGGAGATGGGACAGACGGCAGGGGCATAAGCTTACTTCCTATACTTGCATGCTGTTTTCAATCGGTGATCCAACTAGACATCCAGTCAATTCTTATTTGGAAGGAGACAAGAAAGACATGCATAAAGATGGAATAGTAGAATGAATGCAAATACCTCGTTTGTATGAAATTTCATGATTCCGTCGTGTCCAAGACTTCGCTAACCGCCCATTCTATATGATGTTGCCACCCCGAGCTCAATCGCCTCCGAATTTCTTGCAGAACCATCTTTCCCCAGGGCCCAATGCACCAGTTCTCGCGAGCCAGATGCAAGAATAAGCAATAGTGGGCCAGCACCACGAGTGCCAAAGGTTCATGGTTTTTCAATTCATCCAGAAAGTCCGCTGGGGCTCTGATGGCCAAGCCGGCAGCCAGGGTCATCGAGGTCGGCAGTGCATACGAGTAGGCAGAGAGATTTCGCAAATGTGTGATCATCCGCGCATAGGAGGCGTGATTGTGGCGTGGTGAGCATCGACTGTGCTGGTCGTTCAGGGCTTCGAGATGGTCGAATGCCTTGGCAACCTGGTCAGGAATTATCACAGCAGGCGGCGAAATATCAAAGAGCGGCGCAAAATCACTCTGTCGCAGAAATTCGAATACACCGTTGACCTCTGTCTGCACTCCGCGCGACAAGGTAAACACCTCGATCAAGGCCCCCACACTCGGGCCATCGTCAGTGTCCCGCGTGAGTGCACTGCCAAAGCTAAATGCCACGACTAGGCTCGCCAGACTCATCAATGCTTTTGCGTTGGACGGGTTGATATCCACCAGCTGATTGGAGAACATAGACAGGGCGCGGTTCTCGTGGGCGATGGCCATGCTGAGCCACGATGCCTTCTCGTCGCCACGTAGCGACAGATGCAGGGCGGACAGGGCCATAATCCCGTGCACGAGAAATGGTGCCTGTAGACCCTCTTGTAGCACGGTCATCCCCCATACCTTCCGCGTATCTTCGTTCCGTGCGAGAATTTTGTGTGTATGGAGGATCCACTGGAGAACAAGTTGCAAGTGTTCCATATTCAATTCGGCTGGATTGGCGGTCTGCAAGCCATGCAGATGGTCCAATATACCCGAGGCATCCCGGTCAGCATCTGGAGGAGAGTCTTCTGTTGACGGGGCCGAGCGAGGGGCTCGTCGCGGCTGCGTCTCCGCAAAGATATACGGACCTTGAGCAATGTACATACATTCTTCTTGCCTCTGACTACAGTTGGTACACACGGGGCGGTGCTCGTCACACTATGGAGGCCTGTCAGCATTACATACCAGAGTGATCTATTCATGGATTAATTCCAGGGATAATAAAGCTTTTAACTCGCGTCAAAGTTTGACTGTAAGGCTATGGAAAGATGAGTTTACTCTCTCCTAAGCCTTCTAAAGCCGCCCCGATCGAAGTGACAGTCAGTGGCTTTCAGACTTTCAACATATAATCGATAAAGAACATGGTCAGCGGTAAGGCGCTAACGAGGTGCGGCCATACATCTATATCTCCATATCGCTGCCATCTTGATGAGGCCCCCAACGTCCTGCGTAAATTGCAGACCGGCTTTCGGGACTGTTGGCATCACGTGCCGAGTACACTGCCAGAGCAGGCACTTGGTTCTGCTGTGCTCGTGTCACCTCCTGTCCTCTCTCCCACTGCCACGATGACACAAGATTCTTCCATGCCAATCGATCTCCGAGAACGTGCAATCGCGTTTCTGGAAAACTTGACAACAAAACGCGACCTCCCGGGAGCAGCCAGGTTAATGCATGATGCGCTGACCCTGCAACATAACGACCTTCCGTCCATGACCAAGGCCGAGTTTGTGGAGTTTTGGCCCAGCGTGTTAGACAAGAGTCCCAACGTGCATGTTGCCATCAAAGATGTCATTTGTCAAGGGAATCGAGTCTGGGTATTTTCCTGCGTCACGGGAAGACTGAACGAGGGGCCCCTGGACGATGTCCATATGCTGTCGTTCGCTGAGGATGGCACTATTCTCCGAAGTCACGGAATACAAAGGCAGAAAGTGGAAGGGGGTCATTAGACTGTCAACAACAGAAGCCTGGTCTTTCCAGCGTGGCTACCTGGTTTACCCTATCGACTGGCTAATATCCAGGAGACAACAAAGTGACCGAGCTTTGGATGGATACATTGATGGACACATCTACTTTTACACTTCCTTCGCAATGGCATTCTCAAGTTTCAGCGTCAATCGATTATCTACAATGCTCTCAGACTTTTCTCTCAATTAACCTAGTCTACTGTGTTTGCTCTCGACTATACAGTGAATCTTGGCCCAACCCCGTCACTCCGCTATCAACGCCATGCTCACAGCAATCTTCCGGCTCAAATCCCCAATGCTGTTACCACTCACCACATCCAATGTGGATACCTTAGCAGCGAAAACGTTAGCAACCCAGCCGCGGAAATCCATCGTCACCAGCGAATCCACCCCGTACGAAGTGATAGCCCGATTGTATTCGAAGTCTTCTTCCGGAATGGACATCATCGCTGAAAGCTTTCTTGCGACGGCGCCCGAAATACGTTCCACAACCGTGGCGGGATCAGCTTCCGCCTGGAGTTGTTCTTTGAGAGTGCTATCCGAATCTTGCTTGCTCGCCGAGTCTTCCTCGGCCTTCGATGATAACGTGTGGAGATGCTGAAAAAGCGGGACCTCAAAGAACTCGGGCTGTGTGACACCGCGACGCGAGAAATACGATGCGGTCCGTAGCCCAGCTACGGTGTGGCAGGTCTCGATGGAGCCTGCAACATTCCAGCGCGGGTCCACGTGGTACTCGATCAGCGAAAGAAGCTCTTCTTCACTGGTGGTCAAATGGGACAGTGCTCCCGTCAACTTGCTGTCTTTGTTATCAGCAAGCCAGCCGGCCGACAGGACACTGCCGAGATTGATCGACATGGCTCGCAACCCGTCCCGGACAAGATGCTCTGCCAAGGTGTCCATATACATGTTCGCGGCGCTGTAGTTGGCCTGGCCACGGTTCCCGATAATAGCAGACGATGAAGAGAGGAAGAGCAAGAAATCAAGATCCCGCGGAAGCACTCTGGCCAGATTCGCAGAACCTTGAACCTTGGGTGTCATGCAGTCGATGAACTGCGCATGGGACATGTTGGAAAGCATGGAGTCCTAAACACAAAAGAAATAATCATTAGTTGAAAATTCAAGAACTGGTCTGATCCGCTTACCCTCAGAACCATCGAGCATTGGAAACACCCTCTGATCGGGGGCATGCTCGATCGGTATGAGTCGAGAGTCTCCGCCAACACATCGACATTGCTGATATCGCACCTCCCAACTTCAACACGGCAGCCCCGGTCACGCAGCTCTTGCACGAAGCTCGCTGTGCTCTCTCCTTGTACACCGGACCGGGAAAGAAAAATGAAGTTTCTTGCTCCGCGAGAGGCCATCCACCGTGCGATACTTCTTCCCAGTCCCCCAAGCCCTCCAGCCAGAACGTAGGAGGTGGTTTCCGGAAAGTGATATGCAGGTACTGGAGCAGGCCGTTTCTGAACATGCATTAGCAAACATTCGACTTGATTCAGGATTGGTCATTTTACCGGAACCATGTCCTCCTGGTGTGGCACTAGGATTGCTGCCCCAGGGGTCTTTCCATCTCGAGCATACGACACTGCCCGTTCGATCTCTGAGAAATTGAACTGAACCAAAGGCTGGGGCCCCTTGATCTTGTTCTCTTGATATAGGAGGGCGATATCTTTCAAAGCGCCCCAAACACGGTCGGGCTTGTCCTGAGCCATCTTGACCATGTCGATTGTGGCGTAAACGGCACCGCGGGAAAATGGCAGCATGTCCAGTGTGGTGCGAAAAGAGTCTTCATTTTGCATGAGATCCAGGAACCTGCCAAACGGAGCCATGGATCTCCAGGCCGTGTCAGAGACCGAGCTACCCCTGGTCCGCAGCACCACGTCTATGCCACGTCCCTGGGTGGCAATAGCAATGCCGGCCTGTAAAGAGTCGTCCTCACCGCAGAAGATTTGTTTTTCTTCTAAGTCGTAGAATTTGGTGAGAATATCCTTCTCCTCGGCAGTCCTGACCACCGCCAGGACTTGAGCTTTGGCCAGAGATGCGAGCTGAATCGCGGCCTGGCCGACACCACTTGCGGCCGAGTAAATAAGCACCGTCTCGCCTTTGTGCAGCCTGGCAATTTCATAGAGAGCGTAAATGGCGGTGCAGAAATAGAAAGGAATCCCGGATGCCTGTCTGAAATCCGTCGTTGGTGGAATCACCTGGGCTGACTGGGAGGGGACAATCAGATATGTCCCTAGAGCTCCCGAGGGGTTGAAGGTCATGACTCGATCTCCAACTCGCAGATGCTTGACTCCGTCGCCAACGCAAACAACTCGGCCTGTTGCCTCGCGTCCCAGACTGTTCTCGATGCCTTCTTCCACCGTAGATGTCGCGCCAATGGAGCCAAGGCCGCAAAACTCGACATGGATTTTGACTTGGTCGTCAAGAGGCAATGACTCCTGCGAGGGATCAAAAGTAAATTCAAACAAATTGGGGTCCCCTGGCTGCTTCATCTCCAGCTTCAGTGGCGTGTCTAAATTCAGTCCCAGTGGCTCTGTGGTCGGCTGAGACGCGACTCCTGACTCCAAGAAAGGATTCACATCAGGGGCAGCGTGCAGCCTGTTGATCCAGAATAGGCCATCTTGGAATATGTATTCACCATTACCTTTGAGAGTTTGCAGACCCTCAAAGCTCGCGTGGTAGAGCTGCAGGATACTTTCCGACATACGTCTGGGAGCTGGCTGGGGATCACTAAAACTCAACGTGATAAGATTCACATCTTCAAAATGGCGCTCGGAGCGAGTGGTGCGGAGTATTCCCGTTGCCATAGATGCTAGGGGGTTGGAGAGTGTGTCGATGGTGACCCAAATCAGGCCACGGCACGTCAGCAGCATCTGTTTGATGTCTTCGTAGCCATCGGGGCTGATGACTGAAAAATCAAATGCACCTAGGCCCAGCAAACTGAGACAGATCGAGCCTCGAAGATCGTGTGCTCTAAGATACTGAGCCTCCACTGCGGTAACTTCCAAGTCGGAGATATTTGCGAGCTCAGACTTCAGTAAAGAGCAAATCTCGAAAGCAGTGCTGTCAGTGCCCGCATAGACAATAAAGCATTTCTGGCTTTTTCCACTGCTCTGAATCTTGGGTGTCGCCTCATTTTCCACTGCCGTTGAAACGAAAAGTGCCATCTCTCGGGCATGCTCCTCATCGGTGTCATAGAACACCAGGGGATTCTGGCAGAAGCCGGATTGAGACAGCAATGTCTTTAATTCCTGCTCTTGAAGGCGAGTCTTGTCTAAATACTCCGTGGGCATTCCAAATAATATCGGCAAAGACATGAGATTGGGGTTATTACTCTCAATCAAGATCAATTTCCCACCACTAACAGAATTGATCAGCTTGGTTTCTGGAACAACTGGGAACATATAAGATGTGGAACGCACGGTGTTAAAAGATTTCGCAACTGATTCAACGTCTTGTGTGCATCGGAAATTGCGAGTCCCTGTTGTAGCAAGTCAGCTAAAGCCCGCAGTGTACTTGATTCAACTGACATGAGCTGCCACGACTAAATCGTAGGATCCAGCTTGAAAATTCTCGCTAGGAACGTCCAATCCTAATTGAAGCGTGCTGTAGTGCATCTTTCGGGACCAATCGCTCAATCTGAGTTGAGAGTTTTCAAATGAGGCATCGGTCACATCGGTGAAATGATATCGAGTGACGCTGGATCCAATAGCCTCCAAAACCTGATCGGTTACATTGCCAGTTCCTGCACCCACCTCCAAGACCTTGATATTGGTGTGATTCTCTCCCAGAGCAGCGAGGTACTGCGAGAATAGTGGCTTAATGTTACCCCAAGGGGCTTCCTTGCGGGCTGTTTCCTGCAGATGACTGAGCGACGATAGATTCTGTTCTCCAGTAAGCATTGAGGCAAGGATTTCGCCAACCTCAACCAAAAGTTTCCCCGGTTACTAGAAGCAGAGAGGACATGTTGCAACCGATCTCTGGCTTCTAGGTCCTGATTGAGATTGGAAAGAGTAGCCGGTTGGACAAATGGTGATGAACCCGCTTCAGTCTCAGAGGCCGTATCTTGCATCCAAGTATAAAATCGTTGATACTCGGGTAGAACGGCCTTGGAGAGAGATTTCACCTTGGTTAGTGCTTCTGAAATGAAACTGGCGCTCATCAACTCCATCTGCCGTAGATGAGTAGTGTCCTTGCGCTCCAAGAGATCTTGATGCAAGGACTGGAAGTCAGCGGCAGATGCAAGAAGATCAGTGCTGAGATTTGCGCTGACTCGGTAACAGGGAGAAACGTCAGCCGAAAACTCCTTGTTCTGGGAGAGTGCCACCAGCACCATCCCCCGAGTCATGATTTGCCGTTCCTGTGTGGCATTCCACACATCCATGTTGGCGAGCCATCGTGACGAGCTTTTCGGCACACTCCAAGCGCGGGCTTGGAATGCGTCTTCATGGTGACTGGAGATTGAAGCTGAGACCCAGATTTCTTCCGTGAAAGTGGTGAGAAGCTCCGATCCGAGTGGTGACTCTTGCGAGGTACAAATGGGCAGCAGAATTTGGGCCATGCTTTCCATCACCGTGGGATGCATGATAAGCGGCTTTCCATGGCCTGCTTCCATATCCTGTGGCAACACAGGGACCCCAACCTTGCCAAAAATGTCTTTTTCTGACTGTGAAATAACCAGCTCCGTCAGATTCTGCATCGTTGGCCCGAAACACACGCCAGAAGAGTCCAGCTTGCGATAATAATCCTGAACATCCAAGACCTCAGTGCAATTCTGATGTGCAGCCGTCAATGATTTTAGAGATAGATCGTTCCACAGGTGCCCAGTAGTGCCGTCAGGGTCATTCTGTTGAACTTCACCCTCCACTCGCACAAGCCCAGAGGTATGTTCCACCCAGAAGTCTTTCTCCGCATCAAACGACATCAAGTGGAATTCATACCAAGGCTGGTGGCCCTCTGTAAGATTTTCCGTTCTTCGCATGCTGAAGGAAACTTCAATGCCTTCCTTGGTTTCGGGGATTAGCAAGGCCGCTTTATATGCCACGTTGCGCACTCGATATCCGCGAGGATGGAGAGGCGCATCTTTCAATTGTCTTGCCGCTTCCATGGCCATAATTAAAGAAGACACACCGGGATAGATGATTGTTCCGTTTAACTTGTTCTCCGTATTAGCACCTGTATAAAGCCTGCCATTGCTTTCATAGAAACAAACCTGATTGTCCCTGATCCATGGCATTTCTGAAGTACGCAGGAAATTCCGCCATTTTGGCTCGTAATCATTCCAGTCCCATACAGGCGAGCCGAGGAGTTCGTTTCTTGCATGGCGAGGGAACCGGACATTTTTCATCAATCGTGTCTGGGTTCTGCTTGACTTTTCATGATTGAAACTATACGGAGGGAGATCCGTCAATGTTCTTCTGTTGAGCAGGGATGGCTTCGGGGACTGGTTCACTGCATCGAGGTCCACATGGTATCCTCGACTGTGGATTGTAGCAAGCGTTGCCAATAATGTTCTGTTGGATGACTCTTTCTTGGTTATGGCGTGAGTGTATTCGATTGACTTGAGGCCCGACAAAGACCCCAGTCCTTCTCTGATGGCACTGCACAAGGTGGAATGAGGCCCAATCTCAACCAGCTCATCGATATGTGCTGTCTGGACTCCTCCAGCCATTTGACCTTTTGAGCAAAATCTCAATAGAGCATCCGAGAATCGAACCGGGGATGTAAGATTCTCGACCCAGTAACGGGCACTGTCCAAGTCGTTTTCTTCCACCATGGAGCCAGACAGAGAAGATACCATGGTCACCTCCTGGCACGAGGCTAGTTTCTCGCCATGGGAGAGGTCACGGAGAAGCGATTCATATTCATTGGCGACCGACCGCATCTGTTGCGAGTGATAGGGAACCTGAACTGCCAAATTCCGGGTAAATATATGGGCTTGATCCAGTGCAGATTGAAGCTTAAGAAGCTCAGCACGTTCGCCAGTGACAGTCACGTTTTTGGGACTGTTGAAGCATCCGATCTCTGGCAGGTTCTGGAATTCATGTTCCAGAAGTTTCATTTGCTCAAGCACACTATCGACGGAAGCCCCAACTGCCATCATGCCACCAGAGTTTTGGTTGTGAAGCTGCACAGAAACCAGACCCCGGTAGTAGGCAATCTTCCATGCGGCCTGTCGAGTCAGTTTTCTGGAGCAGTAAGCCGCGGCAATCTCCCCGGATGAGTGTCCAACTGTCACGCAGGGCAAAACTTTCCAGCTCGCCAGCAAGTCAACCAGAGCCACCTGTAGCACAGTGCAAATCGTCTGCGAGAGAAGAGGGTGATTGATCTCGAGGGACCCATGTTCAAACAAATCTGTCGCTGTTAGTCTCACAAGACATCTGCAATTTGAATTGCAATCTCACGAACCTCGAACACTGTAAGGACAGCCAAGTCCACCCAGAAACGATGATGCGTCCTCGATACTTTTGCGGAACACGGGATATGCAAGAAGAGTTGATCCCATTTTCGACCATTGTGCTCCTTGCCCCGTGAAGACAAATCCGATTTTGGATGCCGTAGATTTTGTGCGGAATGCCGGGGGAGAGCCAGTGTCGAGCTCCCTCAGTAACTCTTCAGCTGAACTCGCAATGTGGAATGTCTTCCACCGGAGACTACTGCGCTTCTCGTTCAGCGTGTAGGCAAGATCAGCGAGATAGCGAGATAGCTCATTTTCGTCTTGAGCATGGAGCAGTGGCTCAAGGTGATCCTTGAGGGCTTTGCTGTTTCGAACTAGGCCAAGCTGGTCTGATGCTGAAAGAGCAAACACAAGCGAGGCGGCTATATTGCTCTCGAATTTCTGGTTGAGGGTGAGAGCGAGAGAATTGGTGTGATGGACGGTTCCTGGATTCCTCATGAGCTTTTTGCACTATTCCACGCTCATGGTCGTGTCTCTTACCGTTTGCCTTTTTGTAGGGAGGTGGAGTGGGTGACAAGCTCATCTCAGTTCTATGCCATTGCATAGCTCCTGCATTTGTTTCAGTCACAGCCCAGCGCGTTAATTGCTGCGAGATTTGTGCCAGCTTACCTGTCTGCCCCTCGAGCACAACATGGGAATTTGTCCCACCGAATCCAAAGGAATTGATCGAAGCACGACGGACATGATTGCATTCCGACCAAAACGTTGGGCCCTGGGGAAACACGAGATTCGAATGGCCCTCAAGCTTGGGATTAAGCCGTTCGAAATTGGCGAGACCGGGAATTGTTTTGGCTTCAAGCATCAGAATCACCTTGATTAAACCTGCTATCCCGGCACCTCCTTCCAGGTGACCTAAGTTGGCTTTGACGCTGCCAATATAAAGTGGTGAAGCTCTGTCGGCAATTCGGAAGGCGTTTGCAATGGCTCGTACCTCCAATGGATCCCCGACCGGCGTGCCCGTTCCATGAGCCTCGACATAGCTGGTGTCCATCAAATCAAGATCTGCAGTGGCGTACACCTGCTTGATGAGCGCTTCCTGTGCTTGAGGGCTGGGCAGACTCATCCCAGGGGTTTTGCCGTCCTGGTTGGAGCCAGTGCCTCGAACGATAGCGCGGATTGTGTTTCCATCTCGAATTGCTGCACTTAGCGGCTTCACAATGATGGTGCCAACACCTTCTCCTCGGCCATAGCCATTGGCCCGATTATCAAAACTGAAGCACTTGCCATCTGGGGACAGTACCCCGAGGGTACTCAGCTGCATGAATGAAGCAGGATGCTCAATGAGGTTGACACCGCTTACGATCGCCTGATGAGAATGTTAGAAACGGTCACCATCAGTCTCGGTGAGTACAACTGACCATGCTGGATTGCCCCGACTGTACATCGGTACAGGCTTGATGAAACGCCACTAAGCTACTTGAACAGGCAGTGTCAAGAGTTTGGCTGGTTCCTCGCAGATCGTAAAACCAGCTCACGCGATTAGCCAAGATAGACGGACTTGTTCCCGTTGCTCTGTGTTTCTGGAGCATTTCGAGATCAGCATTGGCTAATGCGAGATGGTCATTATTGGATGCTCCAATAAACACCGAAGTGTGCGAGCCAGCGATCTGATCCAACGGCAATCCAGCTTAGAATATCCAATGCGCGGTCAGCCGGTGTTGAGAGAGTAAACCATTTGTATCTTCTTTTTCTCCATACCATTCTCCAGGGCGTGAAAAACATTCTCCAAGAGCAACTTTTGCTGGGCGTCCATCGAAGCCACTTCATTGGCAGTGAGGTTAAAGAGAGACGTATCGAACGCATGAATATCCCCATCAAGAAAGTAACCGTCTTTCGTCGCTGAAGTTCCACCGTGATCCGGGTCTGGGTGATAGTAACTATCGGCATCGAATCTTGACATTGGGACTGGACCAGCAGCAGATCGTTGTTCTAGCAACATCTGCCATAGTTTCGTGCTATTGGAAGCATCGCCAGAAAACCGACTGGCCAGTCCAATTACGGCCAAGGGCTCTCGCGGCGGTGGGGCAATCACACTGTCAGAGGGACAGATGCCCGAGTCTTGGGAAGACCAATCTCGATAAACAGCCATTGATGCAGCAGGAGTGGGTTATAGGAAGGGTAACTTAGGGTAACTTAGGGTTAAACGTGCAGCATGCATGAAACTACGCAACGGTGTCTGCAAGCATAAATGAAACTAAACCCTTAGCCGGAGTGATCTCCCCTATAAATAATCCCCGACTATCTCGTGAATATCTCGTTAATTTCAGGGCTTGTATTCTTGGCTTGGGATCCTCCAACATGAACAACCAATCAGTCGGATGTAAATATCGATCAGCCGTCAACAGGATCAACGGAACCACTTATCCTGTCAGGAGGGTGCCAGTTCCATGGAAATCCTTAGGGTTGACTTTGACATTGGCCCATCCATAACCCCCCTGTAAGCCATGCCCCGTCCCAACGGTGTTCATGCGCAACTCCCCCCGCATTTGTAGAGGGCACTTAGACCCCAATGTCACGTCTCGTGTAGGGTAACGATAGACCATTGGGGCCGGGATAGACCGGCTTGATTGGCTCATTCTGGTGGCTTTTTGGACCGATAAACGGTCGACCACTGTGGCGACTCATTCAAGGAATATCATACACATTTCAGTGTGTCGGTGCATCTGTGTCCCCCAAACAACATTTTCTTTTCGGCATTTCGCTGTTCGAAGTTTATATACAGATAATTGCATTGCGACCGTTTTGCAGTCCCTTGGCTTCACGTTAAACTAAATACAATGTGCCCGGTATCATGGGCACATTGTATTTAGTTTGTATATACGCTAACACATGATCAATTCCTTCGTATCTGTGTCAAATAAAAGGCTTGGATAGATACGAGTATTTATGACACTGTTAATATAAACATGATCCTAATATATGCGAGCGTGTTTGGCGAGGGAGAGAGGAAAATAGGGGTCAAGTGTGAGGGAGATAGATAGATATGGAACACTATTGCAAGTAAATTGATAAAAGCTAGTTTAACCGAGCCCAAGGTAGTGGTTATAATAGAAATTGGCCCATTTTAGGGGCTGCAAAGTCATTGCAATGCATAAACTAGATCCCAATCCTCCGCCCCAATCCCCACCTTAAATATGTACTAAATGCTTACAAGACTTCCTTCGGATTCAACTCTTTCAAGGTATTTTAGGAGGTGCGTTGCCTCCGGTCCTGATAGATTGCCATATCCAACATTGATCAGAGTCCGCCTAGCATGGAGCCTCGGTGCATAGACACATCAAAGCTGAAGAAGGAATGGGGGCCTGAAGACGGGAGCTGACAGTAAGGGTGATTTTGCATTACTTGGTGTAGCTGTTGCTCTACGCACCTTCGGGCTTGGGGATCAGGATGGTTCTTTATAAGAATTCTTAACTACTCTCTTTAATAATCCTTTTATCGAGAGTCTCTTCTCCATTTTCTCCATAATATTTGCTTCTTTACCTCGAGCTATTAGGTGACTACATGTTCTTATATTGTAATACAAAGCATTAATGGTTACTAGACCCAAAAGTGTGAGGGAGCGTATAGAAGAGGGTTCTACTACTTACCTTATCACAGCCCCAGGATATATAGATGGCTGCTTCGATAGCTTGTTCTTCAAACCACCGATCTATTCCCTTCCATCTATTATGGAATAAAATATCGGAATCCTATTTTTTGAGTTATATCGACATGTCCATAATTAATTTCACCAGAGACATCTTTCATTATGAATCGACTAGATAGCTATGACATCATAGCAATTCATAGCATTCTTTCACTTCTTAGACATGTCTAATTTTATCGCAGTTGCCTGGAGGGCCCTTATTTCGAAATCCCATATCCTGAGCCAGGAGAGATGCTAGGAGTAAGGTTTCCCCTGATCCTGAGAGTACAAAACTGGAGAAACATGATAGGGGATTAATGAAGCGCGACAATTTTTATGCCGATCGCTCATTCCCCATACACAAGGAATGTGAGACAAATGTCAGAGCCAAATATCATGAAGAAACGATGTGATGCATCCTTTGTTCTTTCATCTTCCTCTCTCCCGTATCATCCTCGTTCAGGGCCAGGATTACTCTGTTTCACTATGATGTGGGCTTCTCCCGTGTACTATGACCCTGTTTCAGGTTGACCACCAGCGCCATGTAGCCGCCGTGCAAGCGACCAGTGGATCCTTTGTCCGGTCTCACAATGCTGAAGAATGGACGATCACTCGCTTCGGTGGATTCCTGCCCTGGGCTAGAACGCCACTGAGCCTCTGCTATGCGACACAGCCAATTCCAGCCACGGGATGCTCTATTGTATCCAATGCGAAAAGCCTAGGGGCAACAGAGACGAGCGTTCTCACTGGTGGAGGCATCAATGGAGCCTAAAAGCTCCTTCATTTGCCTCAAGGCCTCGACCGGAGAACAACAAGAGACACGCGGCTGGGCTCGAGACTAAATACCATTTACCGTGGCGTCGCAGTGCTTCGCTCTTTCTCGGCCATCCGCACATTCCTTTCTCCTTGCTAGCAATCCGGCATTGCTTGTCTCTCATTGACTCCTTTCCCTCATATCTGCTTCAATCCCACTCTTTCTCTCTGGACAGGCAACAGGTCTTGCTTTTGATCCATTTCTCAAGATGTCTTCTCCCCTTTCGCTGAGCGCTGGATCGCTGGCCCTCTCCCTGCTGGCGTCTTCTGCAGCTGCCCATCCGTCACTAGCTCGTTCAACAAGCAAGGCGGACTATGAGCTGGTGGAGACGTGGCAAGGGGACCATTTTCTCGACTACTTCAACTTCCATACGGGGTCAGATCCCACCAATGGCTATGTCAACTACCTTGACCGCCATAGCGCGGAAAGTGCTGGTCTTTTCAAGGTGAAGGAAAGTGGCAGTGTTTATTTGGGCGTTGACCACAACACCACCCTCACACCCAGTGGGAAGGGACGTGACTCGGTGCGCATCGGCAGCAAGAAGTACTACGACAAGTCGCTGGTGGTGGCTGACATTGCCCACATGCCCGGTGCTGCCTGCGGTAGCTGGCCCGCCTTCTGGTCTGTCGGCAAGGAATGGCCCGGCGATGGCGAGATTGATATCATCGAGGGTGTCAACTTGCACGACCACAACGAGATTGTTATGCACACCTCTGGGACATGCAAGATCGAGGATAAGGGCATGAGTGGTACTGTCAATGCCACCGGCTGCGGCGAGGACCTGGGGCCGGTTGGCTGTGTGATCAAGGGTGACAAGGGCAGCTATGGCAACTCCTTCAACCGTCAGGGAGGTGGAGTGTATGCCATGCAATGGACCGATGAATTTCTGAAGATCTGGTTCTTCCCCCGCCGCTCCATTCCTAAGTCGCTTTCCACGGGTAAACCCGACGTTACCGAGTTCGGTACTCCCATGGCACTCGTGCAGGACTCGTGTGATGTCGCCAACAGCTTCAAGCCTCAGTCTTTCACTTTCGATGTGACTTTCTGCGGTGACTGGGCCGGTGGCGTGTTCCATGAATCGGGCTGCCCTATGTCCGGCTCAGATTCATTCCAGAGCTGTATCAATCATGTCGCCAAAAATCCGGGCGATTTCGAGCAGTCATACTGGGAGATCAACTCAGTCAAGATCTACCAGACTGGCGTGAAAGACAATGGATCTGGCACACCTGGTCCTCACCGTTCTGCAACCCACGAGGCGACCGAGACCGCAGTGGAGACACATGCTAGCGAAGCTCCCTCGTCTGTACACTCCGTGGCCAGTATCTCCAGCCAGGAAACCCCATCTGCCACATTGACAGATTTGCCCGTCAGCTCTCACTCAAGTCCCGCTCCAAACCCTGTGATCTCGACATCTGAAGCACCTGTCCAGGACACAACCACTGAGCACTCCCATCCAATTTCGGCTGAAAGTCTGCCCGTGAAGAGCACTAAAACTCGCTATGTTACCAACTATGTCACTTCGACCAAGACCATGTGCTCCGTGTCTCAAAGTCTCGCCTACGCCGTTGATGCTCCGACTATCTCGACTTCTGATCCACCTCCCCGCGTGACTGAGCAACCCGCAAGTGACAAGATGGCGCCATCGGCCGCACCTGATGTCCCAACAGACCCTTCCTCAAGCCAAGGTTCTGCAGTGTCCGTTGAGCAGCCGAAGCCAGCAACACATGTCGATCAAACCGTGGCTGCTCCGGCTGTCACTCCTAATGCCCACAAGACAAACGGCGACCCTACTGAGATGGACGCTTCTGCCGATGCAGTTTCACAAGGCCCACCAAAAGGGAATGACGCGGAATCTGTCGCAGACACCCCAGCTGTCAACCAAGTTTTGTCGAGCGCTGCCGCTGGTGCGTCGAGCTCTGTTCCCGGCACTGTTGCCCCTGACTCCCCCAGACTGCCATCTTTGATGGCCTCGCAGGCCTCGAAGCCTCTTATCCACCCTCCCACCGGTTCGGCTACGCCCTCTCGCAGCCACACCCCAAGTACCTCGCCGTCTGGCACTAGCTCAGTTTTCACGGGCGGTGCCAGCAAGCTCTCGGGGTCTTTCTTGGCTATTCTCGCTGCCATCTGTGCTGAACTAATGGCATAGACGTTGATTTCATCATCAAAATGACTCAATACGTGTGGCTTGGTGGTTTCGTTTGTTTTCTCTTATTTGTCTTGGTTTCGCGTGTACAGTAGGCGTTGATAGAGTGCCAGTGGAGGTGTACGAGTCGAGATGGGAAGTTTCTTATTCTTAAGTGATCCCACTTGCCCAAGTGTTGAATGAATAGGTAGCTTAGGTACTTTATGACCACGATCAATCCACGCATGCTCATGTTAGAGATTAATACAAGGTTGGATTGGAAAGTATCAGTTAGTTTATTATCTTTGAGTCACCGTCTATCCCTATACTCCGTTGCTTATACCGAGAAACCATTGTACTCCCGAGATCATCAGTTTTCCATGTCTATAACCCCATCTTACACCCTTGTCCATCGAGTCAGCCAGGCACGAACGTAGCAACTTAAGATTCCGTCCTCAATAATCCTCGAGTGGTCATTTCGCAACGTCACGCTGTCTCTCTCCGCTTTCTCTGTGACAAATGTCTTTGGAGCACCCCTGGCCAGCGATGATTTGCTGCTGTACATGGCATCGTAATGATCAATCAGTTTGACAGCTGGGTTAACGTGTTCCTCGCCTCGAGCCTCGCTCTCTCGCAGCATCTGAAGCCACTTCTCAAATGGAACGGCGTCAAACTGAAATCCACTGCGCTTAAGCGACGCAAGCAAAGACGACCATGCAAACTTGCGCGAATTGCAGACATTATAGATAGAGTCATCCTCGTACGCCACTGCTGCCGAGCTCGATGCCTCCATCTTGCCGTATTCTCGGCAGGTCATCGAGCAGACAGTGGCGAGTTCTGCGATCGTTGCGGCCAGTTTGTCCACTGGTAGCCAGGAGCATGTCTCGGGCAGGTCAGGCAGTGTCCGGAGGATCAGCGCGGATCGGATCATCAGCGGTAGAGCCTCGGTGTCGTTCCAGAGGCCTTTCTTGGAGTGGCCTGAGACTTGCCCAATTCGCAGTGAGTGTGTCCTCGCTCCTGACTGGCGTGCAAGACTGACGATTCGCTCGCCGACAAGCTTTGATCTCCCATAGCCCATGTCCAAAGCGCTTGTAAGATCCGGTGTGGGGGTTTCGTGAATCTTAGATGATGATGCAGCAAGAACCGTGGAGATAGAAGAACAAAACATCAAGACCGCAGGTTCTGGTCGTTGCACAGACAGGGAGAACTGGATGAGATTGTATAGTCCCTTGATGTGCGATTCAAATTGGCCCAAGGGCAGGTTGAAATGAACAGGCCATGCAATATGGATAATTTTGGTCACTGAATGTCGCATTTGCCGGAGTATATCGTCCTCGAGACCAAACTCCGGTTGGTCAAGACCACTCGTGAGCGCGGTTATCTTGGAAGCCTGCTCGAGAGAAATATGCAGGTCTTTTTCCGCTAGAGCATGAATGACCGCCTCTAACGGTGATTCTCGTCGGGTGAGGCAAAAGACAGTCGAAATAGAGCGATCGTGGAGGAGCTCAAACAAGGTATGTGCGCCAATAAACCCGGTAGCTCCTGTCAGAATCTTCATTTGTGAGAATGGTGACAAGTGGGTGATCGATAGGGTATACTTACTACGCTATTCATATTCGATGCGATTGCTCGTCGAGGAATATGCCTCCTGAATAACGAGTACTTGTGGATGAGCCTCACCATCACAGAAAAGTCACTCTCTGTTTTGACGACGTTCTCCCCTTGCTGCACAGCACAGATAACCTTTGCCAACTGGGATATGCTGCCTGTTTCAAAAACTACGTTTTGGCTTAGATATTGGCCACTATCGAATTTGAATTGTCGCAAGATGAGGCGTCGAAGATGAATTGCTTTGAGGCTGTCGACACCCTCGGTGAAGAAACTAGCGTCGACGCCCGAGATAAAGATCCCAAGTTCTTCCCGACAAAGCTGTAAAAGGGTAAACCGGGTGTCCAGGAGACTTAGTTGCAACTCGCCCCCGCGGTCCGCTCTGCGATAGAGGCCGTTGATCAGTCCTGCATAGTGCTGGTACACCCGTGCCCGGATCATCGACCCTTTATCTGTTCGGGGGAAGTAGGAGTCATGAGGTAGCAGGGCCACCATATCGCGGGCAATCTGGGAGAATTGCTCAGCTCGAGAGTTGGCATCACTGACTGTTGGCCAAACCCTGGCGAAATACTCATCGTCTGGGAGATGTGCAGCTTCGGGCGCTCGAAGGATGAGAAGTCCCGGAATAGCCTTCCCCAACCCCACGACCACCGCTTCATGGATCAGAGGATGTTGCTTGATATGGCCTTCAATGGGAAGCGGCAGCACCTTCTCCCCGTTCACGAGAGTGATCCGGTCGTCGAGCCGAGACGCATATTTCCACCGGCCTGGAATAGTGGGATGTGGCATAAAGACGTCCTTTGAGTGGAATGACCCCAACGGCTCGTTCGAGTTGGACGTGGTCAAGGCGGGATGCCCTGCTAGGTAAACGCACTCATAGAGTGACTCGCCGATGGGTTTCATCCAGATATACGGCCGAATGTTGTCGAAGAACCGCAGATAATTCCAGTAAGGATCACCCTTGGGCCGAGAAACAGATTCTGCGACAAGACCAGCCTCGGTGCTTCACCGAATATCAGTATTCGACTATTAAAATCAAGAAACCCCCGAAAACGAAGAGGGTCAAAGGACTCACAGGCCAAAGGAGCCGCCAAAATGCACACCTTCCACTACGAGGCGATCCCCTAGCTCGTCTGGGCATGGTGCCCCTCCGTAAGTAACCAAATGACACCGTCGTAGAGCTGCGATTCCGCGTGGTTGATCCACTAGCAGCTGCAACATATATGGAACCGCGGCCACAGATTGGGGGCACGCCGCTTCAAGAGCGGCGACCACAGATTCGGCGGTCAATGGTAGTGCGGCACTCCACATAAAAGCAGTTTTTCTCATCCACATCGCCTGCAATGCGGTCGAAAGCCCGTGAAGATGATACCACGGAAGGGGGTTGAAAGAAGTAAGCCCGGGGCCTCTGAGAGGGTGGGTCATCAACGCCTTGTGGGTGAGGAAGAGCGGTTTAGGGGTACCTGTAGACCCCGATGAATGAAGAATGAGAGCGACCTTGTTCCGAGCTTGTGAATCGCGACGCTGACGCAAAATCATCACCCGAGTTTCATCTTTGTTTTGCAGGGAGTCTTTGGTAAACGTCGGACGGCAAGTGACTAGTTTTCGCTGGATAATATCCCCAACTATCGAACGAATGCTCGGGGTATTTCCATAAATGATAGTATCGCAGCCCACCTTCTCAAGTAGAGAGACACATGCTTCTCCCGCGAGCCGTGGAGAGAGCATCATGACCGTATAACCTAATCGACTGAGAGCAAAGAGTGTGATGACCATACTGAGGTCTGACGGGGTAAGGAGCGCCACAACGGGGCTGTTTGCCTTTGGCTGTATCCTGGTTAGAATGGCCTGAGCTAAGACAATTTAGAAACTCACTGGAGAGAACCCAATATCCATGAGCATGGCGACAACTGAATCGATCATATCATCCAGATCCTGTCCGGTATAGTACTCATAGGACGCAGCATCGTGGTCTGAACTGGGATAGGCGAGAATCGGGGGTTGAACGGCATCTGCGGCACGAAGTCGAATGAGATCATCGAGAATATCAAGCCGCCCAAACTTTCGGATCAATGGGTCGGGGGCACTCGAAGAGGCCGTGTGGTCGCCTTGTCGAATACCCATGGTGAATGTTGGCTCTCAAGGAGTTGGGAAGATGATCAAATAACTCCAAATCTGTTCGGTGGAGATAAAACCCAGAGCCAAAGTATTTAAGCTCGAGGAACTGACATGTATCCGACCAGAGTTGACCTCTTGACCGTGTTTTGCAAGCCCACTGCAATCGGGGACCCGGGAGCGTACCGGTCTTCCGCATTGACAGAGCGACTGCTACAATTAAGAGAAGCGTTTTTGCCTCTTCTGAGCCATGAAAAGGGACTGTGTGCTGTAAACTTGGCTTCGGATCGAAGCGATATACTCCACGGGAACAGCCTTACACAAACACACCCAGCATAAATACATGTCAATTCTGAATGAAAACACAGTGCAGGGGCAAACAAAGGCCCTTAAACAGACGGGTCAAATCCCTGGGGAATTGATGCTTGCCAGAAGCCATCCAAATGATGAGTCTTGTTTTATGCAATCGATTTCTAGAGGTAAATCTCAATCGCATCTGGCGTTGGTGGCTACCGGGTACACGACAGAAGTCCCCGAGACACATCGGCGTCCGTTGAGATTCGAATCCCGTTGGGATAGCCTGGAATCCACTCTTTCAGAGCTTGCCGGAACATATTCGAGCAAACAACTGGCCGAGTGTAAGTTTGATTAGAATAGGCCTACCTCCTCTGCCGACGAAACCGTTACAATAACGCTCCGGTTTAGGTTGGATGCATACCGGTAATGAGCTAATAGAGTCATCAATCAGACTGTGAACGGAGAAAAGTACGACTACACACTCGCAAAAACCAAGGGTTCGTTGGACATTCCTTGGGACTAGGGTTTTCTGAGACATGCCGAAGGACGGTATAGTTTAGCTCATATTGCAGACTCACGGCAAAAGACAGCCTCTTGGTCTTGCTTCAATCAAGTATCGTCTGGCACACACCCTCAATGACCAGGAGAATTGAGCGTGGGTAGAAAAAAGAAAACGCAACACTGACCACACCGAGTTCCGGGAAACGCTGCGATGCAAGTGTTTCGGCATTTTGGAAATCCCAACGCACCCTTCGTATGGGTGTGGGTCTGCATCGTCCCGATTCCCCGGGCAAGGGGATCCGCGGGAGAATCGGAATTCTGTCCTATTTCTAGTGCTCATTGAGATCGGAGATGGACCGGGCAACGGCCCTGCAGCATCCCTGCGGCGATCTCTCGCATTCAGAGTACTAGACCGTCCGATCGGGGCTCGACATGTCGATCATTGCAGCCTTGTTCTTGGTTTGGAAATTCGCTCGAACGAAGTTGGGTATTTCTAGACGGAACGCCACAGGATCGTCCCGGTGCCTCACACAAAAGGTCGGACAGTTCCGGACATCGATATGTGATAGATCCACCGTCTTTCTAGAAACCCTCATGTCCCCTACTCCGGCAGCCCCTAAACCGGAGACCTATGGCACGGATCGCATCCACACGCCATCGGGAACGCGGCATGGGCCCTACTAATGTTTTGGTCGGCCAGCTACAGGCTGGTTGTTTGAAGGATGCAAGATTCAAACTTCCTGCGAACACCTTTTTTTTTTTTTTTTTCTTTTGAGCAGAAGAAAGACGTAAAAAAAAAAAAAGAAAGGAAGATAAATCATTATATTCAATCAAAGCATGCTGGCTAGAAATCAATCATGAAAAATACCAAGAGAAAAAAAGACATCCAGAGAGAGGCCCCATTCGAGCAAAAGCCCTAAGTAATCAGCTTCACCTCTGGCTTCCCTTCCAAGAATTCCAAGATCCGGTGCCAGGATCGATTGGCTCGAGCGGCATGCTCACTGGGAACCTGGGGGTCATCTTCTCCGGTGGTTCGCGAGAACACTTCCATGCTAACCCAACCGGTGTAGGCAAGACCATTGAGACAGGCGTCTGCCACCTCGCGGATTGGAAGGTAGCCCCCTCGCTCCTCCTCACACGGAAACAACCGGGCATTCCTCGACCAAGTCAGCAACGTGGGAAGACCTGGTGTGTAAAGAAAGGGGGACCGGGGGTCGACTCGCTCGCCGTCGGCCAGCTGGATCATCATCACTCGGTCCGGGTCGATTTCCCGGACGAGTCGATCCATCGATGCCTGCAGATCCTGGTCGGCTTTGGCTGGCAAACGCCCGGTTGGGCTGATGGGATCGGCCCACAACCGGGCCGCAATGTTGAAGGTATCCAGGCAGATGCCTAGATTCGGCCGGTTGGCCCGCCGCACAATGTCCCAAGAATCTTCCCAGGTATTGATATATGTTCCCCAAGCCAGGGCCTCGTAGGCAATACGCACGGGGAATGCCAGATCGGCTGCTTGGGCCAAGTCCGCCACAATCCGGTCTCGGTTGCCTGTGATTTCCGAGGGGTCCAGAAAAGAGGACGGAATCAGAATGAAAAGCGAGTTGCCCAAGATTTGCGCCAGCTCAACCCAGTGCTGGAGTTCATCGAGCCGCTCCTTGTGGTGATTGGGGTCTATCAAGCCTTCGTAATGACGGAAAGGTTGGAGCGCAAGGATACGCAAGTCTCTCTCGGCACAGAGATCCCGAATGACATGAGCCGCATCTCGTTCATACTCGCGATCGGAGCGAGTCGTCGAGCGATGAGCCTGGGAACGCAAGGCTTTGGCCAACTCTGCGAGATCATCATGGAATAACTCCAGTCCCTGTTGACCGTTTCGAGAAGCAGCATCAATTTTGGCCGTGATGGGATGTAGTGACGCGGTACCCAGGCTGACGGTTGCGATAGCTGGTTTCCAGCGCGAGTCGGACACCGAGGTGGGTGGACTGGGAAGTGAATGCATTGTCCAAGAAACAAAAAAAAGGGGGGGGGGGGGGGGGGGGGCTGTGAGATGAACCGAGGTGACTTCCAAGCCCTCGGCCCATCTTATATATACTTCGTGGCGTATCTTCCAATATTTGGATATTTCTCAAGGTTTCTTACTCCTGCTTCGAATCCCCCAATATTCCGACCAATATCAGCCAATGAAGCAAACATCTGGAATTGGCCCCCTCCTACTGCTTTCGTAGCCGATCATCTTCAGGGGGGATTGAAGGCAATAAAGTGGGCCGAACCTCAATGGTGGTGGTACCCGATGCAAGCAACTTCTACGGTGCGTTTGGCACATTGCAATTGTGTGTCAGCGGGTGTCGTTGACATGTTTGAGTTGTTCACACCTCGTCCAAGTGGAGTCGAAGGAATCACATCCTCGCAGGCTAGGTTTCTATAGGACTGCTTTCGGGGACCATATATCCACGACTCCGGGTCCAAACACCATCCACAGAACACTATTCGCATTAACCCGATGATCGTGGGGGCCAGAAGACTGGAGGGGCCAGAAACCTGCTATAAAATGGTCAAAGTCCAACCAGAATGACTTCCGTCATCCTTGCCTGTACGACTCAAACACCATCATCTCTCCCATCATGACCGTCACCAGTCCCCTGTATGCTTTGACCCATCGATTGGGCCAAATGGCCCAGCAAGAGGCCTCGGACCCTTCTCCACAGTCCCACTTTGAATTGCTGCAGATGATCGACCAGCTTAAGTTGGCCGTAGAAACGCCGACAGAGACAGTGCTGCGGCTGATCTACCAGGTACAGTGTGCCACGAGGTGCATGAGAGGCTTGCTGGTCTGACCTGGGCTGACTGGATCACAGCCTCCTCAGAATGCAGCCCTGCGTACTGTCATTGACTTGGGCATCTTTCAGCTGTTGCTGGAGAAGCCACACAAGGACGGGGTTTCCGCCACGCAACTGGCTGCATATACGGGGGCAGATGAAGATTTGATCGGTAGGGTTTGCCCTCTGGTCATGCATCAATTGTTCTAGGGTTCTTAGCTCACTTGTACGGCTTCAGTTCGTTTGATGCGCGTCATGGCTTCTCTCGGGCTCTGCTCGATGCCTGCGCCCGAGATGTATCATGCCAATGACAAGACCGTGGCGCTCACTCAACCCATCGGTCGTGATGGGGTTCCTTGCATGTACGTCAACACCCCTTTCCTCGTTCCTTTTACCTAATTCTGGTCGAAATGCTGACTCCCGCATGTAGATACGATCTCACGGTTCCAACCTTGAGTAAGTTGCCAGAGTATCTCCGCACGCATGACTACCTCAACCCAGAGGAATATGCTCGTTCCCCTATGCAATGGGCGGTTGGGCAGAGCCAGTTTGAGTGGCTTGCAAGCAACAAAAAACACCAGGCTCTCTTCAACTCATACATGGCCAGCCGTCGTGAGGGCCGGCCCGTGTGGTATGATTTCTATCCCGTCGAGAGACTGCTCGGTCAAGGTACCCCGTGTACGGACTCGGTCTTCTTGGTAGATATCGGGGGCAACCATGGCCACGATCTCAAGCGATTCAGACAGAAATACAGCCATCTTCCCGGCAAGGTCGTCTTACAAGACCTGCCTAAAGTCGTGGAAGGAGTCTCGGGGCACGAGGGCATCGAAGTCATGGGATATAGTTTCCTGGACCCCCAGCCCGTCCAAGGCGCGCGAGCATACTACTTCCGGGCTATTTTCCACGACTGGCCCGACCACATTTGCCAGAAAATCCTGCGCAACACGATGTCTGCCATGGCCCCAAACCATTCCCGAATTCTCATTGTCGACTTTGTCTTGCCGGATGTTAACACCCCCTGTTGCAGGCGTCCTTGGATATCCAAATGATGAGCATTGGGGCGGGTGTGGAACGATCCGAGCGCCAGTGGAGAGATCTCCTCCATAGCGTAGGGTTGGAAGTCACTGGCATCTGGAGTCCGAGTCCAGGCATGGAGTCGGTCATCGAAGCAGTTCCCAAAGCCGCATAGCCAACGTGAATGAGATTTGACGTACGGGGGGTGTCAAGGTGTATATACCGGAGCGACTGTGATATCTATGTTTTTGTTTAACTTCATTTTAATCAATGCATGATAATTATTTCAATTTTCATTATTATGACGTTGACGACCTCAAGTTCTCCGGTTGCAGCGATTTCCATACTCGAAATTGCGGCAGTAGACCGGGGGCCAACTCGTCAGATCTCGGTGGTGAGCTGCCACGTCTTGAGAGCCAGAGCTCATTGACCCGTATTGTTGATCCACCAATGGTTCCAAGTGCTCCGTTTTATGGTGCTGGCCCCCTGTGGGTAACTTTCAAGCCACGGTTGAGGCTCCCCCGTGGAGCATCTCTACCCCAGTAAAGGAGTCAAAAGAAGGAGCTCTGGCAAGATTCGCCATTGGAAAGTATTAGCTTCGTGGAAGCCCTGTGGTTGAAGCGTTCATCGAGCACATACCAGTCGAATGGCTTTGCTCCACTATGGATGCCATGAATGCCACGGCGCTTGGTTGGAATGGAGGGATGAGAGCATCGTCCAGGAAAACACAAGTCTCGGCAGGAGAGAACATCACAATCGTTCATCGATACTTCTGATGTGAAGTCAAGCCATCAATGTCTCAGGAAGCAAGAGTCGAGGATGAAGTGGATGCCATGTCCAACGGTGGCCAGCATGGTAACCGTTCTATTATGTACCATCTATATACGCACCGCTGGGGACAAATCCTGTTGATCAGTTTCATCTGTTTCTGTTGCCCAGGGGTAAGTTTTGTTTTTTTGGTCCTGGGGAGGAGCTGGGAACTAACTCGGTCTGATAGATGTACAATGCCCTCACCGGCCTCGGCGGTGCTGGGCAGGTTGACCAGACGGTGGCAGCCAATGCGGCAGTTGCGATGCTCGCAGCGACAGCCGCGACCGCTCTGTTTGTGGTTGGGCCGATTTTCGACCGTGTTGGTCCACGGGCGTGTCTTTTGCTCGGAGGATGGACATACCCTTTATACTCTGGTAGTCTTCTGTGCTTCAACTGTATGTCAGACGACCCCGGCATGGGGCATAGCATGGGGAGACACTGATCATATCTGAATCACCATAGTCACGAGCAACGGTACCTTTGTAATTGTGTCGGGTGCAATTCTCGGTGTGGGGACATCCTTCATCTGGGTGGCGCAAGGAGCCATCATGACCACCTACGTCTCCGAGTCACAAAAAGGGCGCGCAATCGCAATCTTCTGGATCATCTTCAATCTCGGTGGTGGTGTCGGGTCTCTGGCTAGCTTTGGTTTCAACTTCCACTCGAAAAGTGGGACGGTGTCGAATGGAACATACATTGCCCTCCTCATCCTCATGGCAATTGGATGGCTGCTGGGACTGCTCATCTGCTCTCCATCGGCTGTGCGAGCCCCCCAGCTGCTGACAACGCCCGAAAGCGAGAAGAACTGGCGACAGACGATGCGTCTCTCGCTGCGCACCATTTCTGACTGGCGTGTGCTGTGCTTGTTGCCATTGTTCTTCTCGGCGAATGTCTTTTATTCGTATCAGCAAAATGTGGTCAACGGCCTGACCTTTGATATCCGCACGCGCTCGCTCAATGGCGCGCTGTATTGGATCGCGCAGATGTTCGGCGGCCTCCTCATTGGCCTCATCCTTGATATGCCTGGACTCGACCGGCGCATCCGAGCTCGCATTGCATGGCTTTTTCTGTTTGTGACGGGCATGGCCATCTGGGGCGGTGGTTATGCATTTCAGAAATGGTCCAGCCATCGCCTCGCGCAGGGCATTAAGCAGAACGTTGATTACAGTGACGGTCATACCTCGGTTGGGCCGATGTTCCTCTACATTTTCTACGGCGCCTACGATGCGTTCTGGCAGTCTTTCTGCTACTGGCTCGTGGGAGCCCGGTCCAACACCCCGGCCGTTACGGCCATCCTGGTGGGCGCATACAAAACCTTCCAAAGCGCCGGGGGAGCGATGGCATGGCGGATCAACGCTCTCGAGAAGCCTGCCATGACCCAGTTCACCATGGACTGGGCATTGTGCATGGGATCACTGGTCATCGCCATTCCGACCGTCCTGGCAGTCACTCTGACCAGCGACCCAGATCCCTCGGAGGGGAAAGATCCGGAGGATTCGGAGGAAAAGCCTCGGTCTGAAGTGACCAAGGCATAATATAATGATCGAGTGTCGGGAGGAAACCATTGATTCAATAAACGCGGCATTCTGCATTGGATCGCGTACATAGCGCGACCTGGACGTATATACCCAGCATGTACAAGAATTGCTCTGGTGCGCATGCATCAAATTCGGAAAACAGCATACCAGTCATCACTTTATATACTAGCATTTGCCAAGGGAGTAAAATAGGAGAGGACAAGAAGGTAAGACCGAGACGCCATTGTTCTGGATGCTGCTGGATATAGCGCCATGCTCGGCTGGCGTGGGTCACAAAGTGACATGAAACAGAATGGCACCAGATGCAAGAGCGGTAAAAGTGATGTTCAAAGGTAATCGACGCAAAGAGCTTGAATGGGGCGGTTCAAAAGCCTGGGATATATACACTTGAGCTTGCGAAATACTTGTTGATACAAGACCTCTCCCCACGAAACGGACGGCATACAAACACAATCCATTGCAGACATCATGGTAATTCTTTGATCGGAACGGCACCCTGCCCCACCGGGGCATTTCACTTGATGCATTTCTTCAACACCGCAGTCTCCAGCAGCAGCTTCGTGTATTGTTGATGCAACCAGAGAATTGTCGGAGGCATGGGTTCAGACTCGGACTTGCCGAGTCCTTGGTAGAAGCAGCTCTTGAGGCTAAATTCGGCAATGCCCTCATCCTCCTTGACGACCGCCGCCATTTCGAACAGACCGTCGGACTCTCGGACTTCGCGGATACGGGGGGAATCTCCACAGCGGACGGTAATACGGTCCTCGGTCTTCTCGATGACCTCAAAGTGGTCGGTGATGAGGGTGCCCACCTCGTAGTTATTGGAGAGGAGATCCGATCGTTTCCAGAGGTGAGTGGCGGTGTCCGGCCCCTCGTACTTGCGGGACAGAAAGGCGCGCTGAGGGATATAGCCTGCCAGCATCAAAAAAAAAAAAGTTAGAGAGTGAATCACCGGCGATTCGGAGAGGGGCGCGTCAATCTCACCCATGCCACCCCAAACACCGGCACAGAATGCCTCGACCAACTTGCCCTTCTTCTCGAGGAGCGCAGGGTCAATCTTGTCCAGAGGAATGCGGCGGACGCAGAGGTCATGGACTGTGGGGTTGCGATTTGGGTTGTACTTGTGGAAGAACTTGGAGTGGAAGATGTGATCGGAGGTGTCCAGAGGCTCGAAGATGTCATTGCGCGTGGCTCCGAAGAAGACGCCGACCGAGGCGACACTGCCGGCGGCAGTCACCTTGAACAGGCGACTGATGAGACCCATCTTGGATGTTGGAATGGTGGAGGGGTGGGTTGTGGGAAGCATAGAAGGGAGCTCTGAAGCGAAGGAAGAAGTAGTATCTTCAGTCGGAGTTCTGTCCGCTTCCCCGGACACCTTGTGGGTTATTTCCGCCCATCCATGTTTTTCAATGCTGCCATTCGCATGTCTTTTGAATCAGAATATGATAATTTTTTTTTCTATCTCCAGATTCATCAACACAGCCAACATCCTCAAAAATAGTACGTGGAGGGGGCATGCGACCAGTTTCCCGCACTCTTGCGGACGCTGAGCCGTCTCCCAAGACCAACACAAAACAAAGAAGACACAGGAGAAGGAGAAAAGAATATTTCTACGAAAGACATCCCCCGCATGGACAATGCCATCATCAGCAGACATCATCAGACAACTCATCTCTCCATGTCGACCGAGGACCGGGAATCCCGAGCGCAGATCGACGCTCCCAGTCCAAGTGGGCCAGAGAATTAATTGCGCAAAGACACGCTATGAACATGTCCAGAGCAATCACTCTCCTCTGAATTACCGACTATCGGGGGTTTCCCCCTGTCCACCACTCACCCCTTCATCTCTGGCAATGCCTCTGGTTGCTTGCAGAGTGGATATGTGCATGGTTTCCCCATATTAGCATTGTGGGGAAGCCAGCCCATGAGGATTATTTGAAGAATCAGCCCTGCCCCCCAGATCAACTGGTTCGTTTCCCTTATATGATCCGAGCCCATTCCCAGCATGACCGACACCAAACCAGAGCCTCATTTCTATACCACATCCAGTCATCTGGAGACCATGGCCGGGGCCGATAAACAATGCGCCCCCCAGGACTCGAAGGTGGTCGAACATCAAGATGTCAACCACCCTCAGGTAACGCTATTTTCCGTTCTTCGATGCTGGCACTGCTGACATGAGGTCTTAGAATTGGTCGCTCACGGCTAAACTGTTCACGTATCTAACCATCTGCTCGTTCACCTTCTTGGCCAATGTCAATTCGAGCAACTTCACGGTCGCAACGCAGGCCATGATCCGCGAATTCCATGTCAGCCAGACCCAAGCAGGCGAACTCGTCTGCTTCAATGTTTTCCTCTTTGGCGTGGGAAACATCTTCTGGGTCCCTCTGATGCGCGTGATTGGCAAGCGCCCAGTTTATTTGGTGGCCATGTTGGCACTCTGCATGATGAATGTGTGGTCCAGCCAGGCCACCAGCTATGGGGAGCTACTTGCATCTCGGATCCTCTCCGGATTTGCCGCCGCTGCCGCCGATGCCACGGTGCCGGCTGTAGTCGCGGATATGGTCGCTCCGCAGGATCGCGGCCACTACATGATGTTTTTCCACTTGGCCATGACCGCGGGTTTGTTTGTGGGCCCGCTGATCAATGCGTACCTGGTCCAAGAACAGAACTGGCGCTGGATGTGCTATTTCCTCGCTATTGCGGTTGGGGTGGTTTGCGTGACTGCGGTCTTTACGATTCGAGAGACCTCATACGTCCAGCGCCACCAAGCACGATCGTCACCAGGGACGAAACGATCACAATGGCAGTGGATGTCGCTGACTGCTGGTTATAATAAGGATGCCTCGTTCGTACAGGCGTTTTTGGATATCCTGTTCAATGCTTCATATCCACCCTTGATTTGGTGCTCGCTTGCCATTGGGATTTCTGTGGGATGGTTGGTCCGTCGTTACTGGGAACGAGGTTCTTCGCTAACAGACGCAGGAACATTGTGGTCCAATTGACCTCTTCTCGCACCTTCACCAAGCCTCCCTATAACTGGAAGCTGGGAAGCCTGGGCCTGCTATCGCTAGCTGGCTTCATTGGATCGGTCCTTGCATTCTACCTCGGCGGCCGCCTCATCGACATCATCTCCACGCGCAGCACTATCCGCCACGGCGGTGTTCGGATGCCCGAGTATCGGTTGCCTGCGATTATTATCCCGGGCACGATCGGCCCGGCGGGTATCTTAATTTTCGGACTCTGTGTCGCCCATCAGACGCACTGGATCGGTCCTGCGGTTGGGTATGCTATGCAGGCATTCGGAGTAGCAGCCATTTCTAATGTGGCCGTGACATATTCGTTGGACTCATATAAGCCGGTAGGTCTTGTCGATTAGAAGCGAGATAGGTTCTTGGATCTCTGGGTGACTGATCTTGAAATAGGTGACGGGTGAGGCTCTCGTGATTATTTTCGTCATCCGCAACACAATCGGCATGCTCCTCTCGCTGTATGCAGCAGACTGGATCGCACGCCAAGGGCCAGCAGCCGTCTTTGGCGAGATGACAGCGATCCAGGTGGTGAGTATTCTATGCGCCATCCCATTGTTCTTTTGGGGCAAGTCATTACGCGCCTTCACGTCTCGATATGGGCCAATGAAGCGCTTCCAGGACGTATGATCGGTATAATTTGAATATTATCAAGTCACATACTTTGTGATTCTTCGGTCTGTCCTGAGTTTTTTCTACCTTAACGTAGACTGCGCCATCCCTGAAAATCGCTTTTTCGCCTCATACCCTCTATATACCACAGCTTCGCGTGCACTGTAGTTTTGCGCACTGGAAATTCGGCTTGTCAATAACCCAACCTCTCATGTTAGGTGCCGAATGACTGCTAGCAGTCAAGTCTTCATTTTCAAAGCGTGGATGCAGATTGCACCTTTTCATTGGAGGCATTTCACCCAGGACCACCCCCAGGGAAACGGTCACTTACTCGGGCGGATACAAAAAAGCGGTTAAAATGAACTGATAACCGACTATGTCTACGAAGCGAAAAAATCAAAGGTATTCTTACCCAAGTCCCAGCCTCAAGATCATTTAACAAAACATCGCATTCTATGATACATCATACAATCTCCCAACTGTCCATCAACAATAGAGAAAAACTGATCTATAATCGATCCTCGACGAGATCACTCTCATACTAGCGTCTTATGCTTGCTTATCACACACGAATTCCGGTGGTCGCATAGATGGGTGTGCCAATCTGAGCCTAAGCAAACGGGAAGCTGAATGACGGAAGGCCGGTGGGAGTCGGGAGAGGCAGACGGGAAGAAGATCTGGGGTGGATGGAAGAGGTGCCAAAGGGTACGGGCGAGCTAGAGCTGGGAGCCCGCGCGGGAATGCCCGTAGGGGTGCTTGAATGAGTGGCAACCGGCTGAGAGTGGCCACGCTTGCGAAGACCACTAGGGGTGCTGGAAGTAAAGGCCGCGGCAATGGACTGGGCATCGGACAAGAACGAGGGAAGATTGGTAGGGATTGAAGGAGGCTTGGCTCGCTTCTGGGCGCCGGCCGAAGCCAGAGCGGCGGCAACCGACTGGGCATCCGACACGAAAGACGGAAGGTCGGTGGGAACCGAGAGGCCATCGTCGCGCTTCTGGGCGCCGGCAGAAGCCAGAGCTGCTGCCACCGACTGAGCATCAGATTCCAGCGACGGGAGATCCGTGGGGACCGAGAGAGACTCTCCGCGCTTCGTGATACCGATACTTGCGCCAGGAGTCAGGGACACGGGCTCAGAGCTGAAGACCGGAGTTCCCGTCGGCACCCGAGGGGGGATCGAGAAACCAGACGGGGGGAAGGATAGGTGCCGTTGGGCTTGCGGAAGCCCGCGAAGGGAGCACCCATCACCGAGCCCGAGAGAGTGAGGGCAATGGCAGCAATCGAGGCCTTCATTGTGAATAAGGAAAGAGTGTGTGGAACGAGAGAAGAAGGAAGAAGTATGGAAGAAGAGTGCCTTGGTCACAGGATCCTTGTGGTTTCCTTGATGAGATGGAGAGAACAGATGGGAATCAGAGGGGGGGGTTTTATATCTCATCGGCTGAGGACGGTCGGCGCAGATCTGGGAGTCTTGGAGAATCCAGGCCTGCAAGAGATTTGCCCGGTATACTTTCATCTCCACCTCGTCGCACCTTATCTTCGCATGGTGGGCCATCTCGTCGACGTGCCTTGACCGGACTCTGCCGAGGTTGGTGCGATCATCAGATCTCGTCATTGGAGAAACGTCTTGCAAGTTGGAATCATCCACCGCTGAGGGTCAACTCCAATCGAAGATGTGTGGATCAGATGCCTGGATGGGAAGGGTCAGCCCTGGACCACGTTGGTTCGGACATCGACCGGGGCCCAGGAACAGGAGAACAACGTGCATTTTGAGTTCCCTTTGTCGATGATTTCCACATGAGGTGTATGAAACGACCCTCAAGCACTGGAACAAGTGGAGGCTCGAGGTGGAGTGGGGATGAGCTCACGAGGGGAAGACCCCTTGAATGAACCCTGGGAGTAGTTCGAGAGAGAGAGAGAGAGAGAGAGGTTCACGAATGCCGTGAAGAACGGTGCCGATCGACGATCGAACGCCGATCCCCGTTAGATGGCCGTTTTAGGCGACATGTCCGAGGGCAAGTGTGGTCAGCCCATGAGCATTTGCTCTCGGCGAGGTAGAACCGTGGTCAGGCTCGGCTGTTTTCCACTGCCGTTCACACTTAGAGAAATGCCTCGTCATTGCGCAAGAGAGATACCGAATCGTGGGAATCACGTACAAAGACAATCCACGAATTGAATGCCATATGGTCAACCATATGGTTGAGAAAATGATCCCCCCCTCCCCCAAACACATCGAGGACCCTGCGGTTTCACTCGGTTGCTCGGCATCGGCGAAAGGACAAATGTGCCGATCCAAACCGATGACTTGATGATCATCGGGCTGTGTTGTCTATCAAAGCCGAACAATGGGGAAAGCCCGGAAAACCCGGAAGGGATGGCGTGGATGGCGATGTACATGGAGCACGTCCGAGGAATCACCTCGAAAGGCCCGTCTTCAGTATCTACGCTGGGTACAGGGACGCCCCGATCGTCCAATGGTCAACAGTTCATGAGTGTTTATTATCATTTTGAGCATTGCAACATCGCATGCCATTCACTAGAAAACCCCGAGATTGAAAATTAGGGCAACATCGCCCGTGACCTCCCTTCTGGAGGCAGTTAGTTCTTTGGCTGAATGCGCTTCCACTGCGACTCCAGGTTGTCGCCAATGGCATCGACAGCCTCCCTCTCGAGCTCACGACGGGAGAGCGAGCCGCTTCGCTTGGAGATCTTAGACTGGGAGTCCTCGCGAGAAATTTCCACTGTAATTACTCTATTAGACATGCGGGAGAACGAGGGACGATGCGCAGCCAGGAACAATTCTTACCGTGAAGATACACAGCGGCCTTCTTGCCACTGAACATGGCGTGCGGCACGTTGGTGCTGCCGTCACTGTTGGCGTCACCGATGGCCCAGACACCCTTCTTGTTGGTGCGCTGGTCGTCGCTGGTCACCTTAACCTTCTCGTCGCTGACGGTCAGGCCCAGCTTCTCTGGCAGATCTGAGCGCTGGACGGATGGGAAGTTCACGATGAACGCGTTGCGCTCGACTGGCTTGCCGTGGGTGAAGTGCACGCGGAACTTATCGTACTGACCCGAGGCATTGCGGTGGGTGCTCCCGTCCTGGATGCGCTCGATTGAGGAAATGGTACGGTTCTCGATCTTGACGTTCCACGCCTTGAGCTGCTCCTCCCAGCCTTCATGCTGGGAAGTTGCCTTGGCCTCGCCCTGTGGCGTCTGGGTGCCGTTGACAAAAGCAATAATGTCCGAAAATTGTGTGTTGGTCTCCAGGACACTGCCGAGCGCATCCGCCAGGTCACCGATAATGCCGAAGGGCTGGTCACGGTGCTCATAGCCATCACACCATGGGCACCAGAAGATTCCCTTGCCCCAGGCTTCCTTCAGACCGGGCGTGGCGGGCAGCACATCCTTGAGGCCCGTGCCGAGCACAATCTTCCGAGCAGTGTATTTCTTGCCCTCCTTATCGGTCACAGAGAAGGTAGTGATGTTGCCATCGCCGGTCGGAGTGATCGACTTGACGGTGCCATTCTTGATGTGAGCGGTCGGGTATTCAGAGATTTGCTTTTGGGCCAGCGCGCGAAACTCGGCGGGTGGAGTGCCTGAAAAGAAGATAAAAACAAAGGATCAGTTCGGATTGCGTTCGGCGCGTTGATGCACCGCAAGATCGATCTTACCGTCGTTGCCGATCACATCATGCATTTCCCGGGTGGGAGCATTGCGGTACTCCCGGCTGTCAAACAGCAGCGCCGTTCTGCGGACACGAGAGACACCACTCAGGGCACTGAGGCCGGCCGGGCCACCGCCGACGATGATAACGTCGTAGTCGGTCTTAGGGATGGCCGCAACGGCCACGGCCAGCAGGGAAAGAAAGGCGGACAAGAAGGCGAGTCTCAAGACCATGGTGAATCAAGTGCGATTGATTACCACTTCGCATGAGGAAAGAAAGAAAAAAAAGACCTCCCTCGGGACAGGCCTCGGTGGGACAGGACTCTTTTATAGCTCCATCGACTTTGCCTTGTCTGCATTGGTGCATGCAACCAACACCCCCGGTTGGTGAATTGCGATATATCACAACTGCCCGATGTGGAGCTTCACGCGTGCCGAGCGGAGCGGGCGCAAGAGATCATCAAGAGATCGGCGCCCCTTGCAGGCTTGCAAGGCTATATTGATAGAAGAACAACGAGTCAATCTCGAGCCGTGTCGGCTCGCATTTGCGGAATGGCCTGATCCCACCTCCGAGCAACTGCGTGTCACACCGTTGCTGGGAAAAACATCGATGGATGCTGGATGTGCGTGTGTTGATCTCTGGCCCCATCTCAAGTTCCCTCGAGTCCTTTCAACATTGGCGCCAACAGCCAAGGCACTCGGCCAAACATATGTCCATCAGCGATCGACAGTCGAATCGCACTAGTCGGTGGATCTTGCAAGCCGCTATGGACCGAGCGGGTCGGGCGCTCGTGGGCTTCTCCAATTGAGGAGAGAGATGCAAGAAAAAAAGAAAGAAACACCTCACGGAAGGATGGAAAAGAATGGAGAGTCAACAGTGACACGGTGAGATTCAATCTATTCCAACCGTCCAAAATTGCAGCTCATCGCCCCATCCACCCGCCATCCACCGTCAACACTTCGCCGCTCACATACGCACTTGCTCGGCTAGCCAGATACACTACCGACCCCTTGAAGTCGTCCGGATTCCCCCATCGCCCTGCAGGAATCCGCGCCAAAATACTTGCGGCGCGATCTTGGTCTTGGAGCAACGCCGTGTTCATGTCGGTCGCCACGTATCCCGGGGCAATGGCATTGACGTTGATTCCTTTGGAGGCCCATTCGTTGGATAAGGCCTTGGTGAGTTGGGCCACGCCGCCTTTGGCCGCAGCGTATGCTGGCACCGTCAGTCCACCCTGGAACGAGACGAGCGAGGCAACGTTGATGATGCTGCCGCGCTGGCCCGACCAGTTAGGGCTACGCGTGAGCATGTGTGCTCCAATATCACGACACAGCGTAAACACAGTGGTCAAATTGACTTGTAGAACCTACGACAATCCATGAGTTGACGTGGAACCTAATCATCAAACCTCGAAAATATCGAAGAAGCACCTACCTCATCCCAGTCTTCTTGTGGAAAAAGGAGGCTTGGGTGTCGCCGCTGAATCCCTGCACAATTCAAGAGGATGTCAACATCGTGGCCGTCATGGATAACGGTTAGGACAAGCGAGGAAACCGAGGCTTGCGAAGCAAGGTCGGCAGTATAGATGGTGGCTTTCCGACCGAGTTCCTCAATCTTTTCTTTTGTGCTTTGATTGCTCGTGTCTCGCTGAACATTTTGTCAGTATATCTTTTGCCCCGTCCGGTCACAGACAACGTACCTGGACGAGGACGATGTCCGCGCCCGCTTCAGCCAGTGCAAAGGCCATAGCCTGACCGATGCCACGGGTGCCGCCTGTGACCAGGGCGGTTCTGCCTGCAAGAGAGAAAAGATCCATGACTCGATATCTGCTAGTTCTGGTACATGTGGCCCCCCCGATGGGGACATCATGGCATTTATATTCCTCTGTCGCTCTAAACCCCCACGCTATCTCCGCATCAAGTGGATCTATCCTAGAATCCTTTGCGTCTGATGATTACCGATCGTGTCTCAGCTTTGTTTCTGTACACGGCATCTTTGCCCTGAGCTACGGATTGCCACATCGGAGAAGAACAAGATGAACAAGACGAACATACTACAAAGTAGCACCCATCTCTTCCATCTCCAATCACCACTCCCGAATTGATCCATCGGGCCCGTAGAATTCCTTGGGTGGCCACGGTGCCGTCTCTCGACTGATGCGCCGCACCAGCTCTTCATCCATCTCGATTCCCAGCCCGGGCTTCGTTGGCGCCGCCACATAGCCCTCGGCGATGTCAAAGACCGTCTTGTCGACCAGGTAGCTGTTGAGATCAATGTCTCCAGCCTCCACATTGTAGTGCATCCCCAAAGACATCTCCTGAATCACAAAGTTAGGCGTGGACACGGCCACCTGCAGTGATGCAGCTAGAGCAATGGGCCCCAGCGGGCAATGCGGTGCGATCGCCACGTCGTAGGTCTCGGCCATAGTGGCCATCCGCTTAGTTTCCGAGATGCCTCCGGCGTGCGCAATATCTGGCTGGAGCACGTCGACTGATGCGTCTTCCAAGAAGCGTTTCACGTCCCACCGAGTATATAGACGCTCGCCAAACGCAATGGGGATGCTGGTCATCTCAGAAAGCTGTTTGATAGCCTCGGGATGCTCACACAATAATGGCTCTTCGATGAACAAGGGCTGGTATGGCTCCAACGCCCGGGTCAGCTGTTTGGCCATGGGTCGATGTAGACGGCCATGGAAGTCCAACCCAGCATCTAACCCCAGAGCCTTGACCTGCTTCAACCGCTCAACACAGGATTGAAGAACCGCCGGTGAGTCGAGCCAGTTGACATCCTCGGTCGCATTCATTTTGATACACTTGAGACGCTGGGCAATCCGTGTTTTGCTAGTAGTGACGAGGAGGTTAGGCCTTGTTGGTGTCTCGTGGAATCTCTCGTAGAGGGGAGTTGACTTACGCTGCTGCCTCCACATCACTTGGTCGGTCCCCCCCAATCCAGGCGTACACTTGCACCTTGTTGCGCACCTTGCCTCCCAGCAGCTGCCACACCGGGACTCCTAGTCGGCGACCCTTGAGATCCCACAAGGCGATATCGATTCCTGCTAGAGCAGACATAAATACCGGTCCACCGCGGTAGAACCCTAGTCGCCATATCATTTGCCAGATATGTTCGATATCACTGCCGCGGTCAGTGAATGAAATGGGACGTATGTAGAGAAGCATTATACATACTCCGCTTCATAGCCCACAATCCGTGCGATGATCTCGTCCAATGCTCCTTCGACGGCTAATGAATGCCCTTCGAGTGTGCCCTCGCCCCAGCCGATCTGGTTCTCCTCATCGGTGACCTTAACGAACAGCCATCGGGGTTTCACCCGGAAGTACTCAATCGACTTGATCTTGGCCATGACGAGGTAGGATTGGCACAATTGCGCACAACCGTGGAATAAACCAAATTGCATCCAGTCCATGGGGTTCACTCACATCATATATGTGTCTTCTCACACTGCTGTCACGTCTCCTCCCCCCACATCGCCAGATCCCACGCGGGGAACTCGGCAAGAGTCCGGGATGAAAACCGAGGCGAGCGCAGAAATCTGCCCCCACGCCAGGTGAATTCGAGAGATTCTGGGGTGATGTTTTGTCATTGGTGGATGAATTTGTCTCCAGATCGGCGCGAGTGGACTCTGTGGGACCCGGGGAGGAGCACTAGAAGGATTCAGGTTACTCAACGGGAGAGATATCGTCATTGCCAGAGGGCTACTGGAGGATAGAAGATTTCGGATAGAGATCTTGTGTCTATTTGACCAACTCAAGGCTTTTCACTTTGGGTCTTCAGATATACACTTTAGTTCTGCCAGAGCCTGCATTCGATTCTCAGTAGAGATACCGGAAGTTCAGGTTTTCTTTGTCGGTCAAGTCGCTGAACGCTGTACGGTCTAGCTCCATCTGTCGCGCGTAGTCATTCTCTCCGTCAGGGATAATGTCTTGAGCTCGGTCGCGGCGCCGGTTTTCCCATGCAAGACAGACGCCCAGGAGAAGGATCAGCGCAATCTCGATGAAGTTGGCCACTACCATCGACCAGATACCGAGGGAATAACCCGGGGCCTGGTCAGATTTGTAAAAGAATGGCCCGGCAATGTTGCCAGTGCAAACCCCGAGGAAGATCATTGCATTGGTCACGACCTTCTTCGTATGACCCGCAATATTGCCGGTGAGAATCGAAAGGATAATCACAAAGGAGGCATTGTAAGAGCCAGTCAAATAGTAACAGATGAGCCGGCCGACCTTGTTGGACTGTGGCACAAAGCGCAGCCCAAACGACCCGGCCAAGGTTGGCAGGATGAATACCACCGCGACAACACATCGGTTGTTTCGAGGAAGCCGGTCATTGATGAAAACACTCAGTAGAATCATGACCGCAATCAATGCGCCATAAGGGATTTGCATTAGAGTCGTGCCCACTGCCAGCCGGTGAGTCCAGAGAAACAATGACTTGGGGGAAAATGAGCTGACTCACGAGTGGTGAAGCCAAAGCCTTTGATAATGAGCGTCCCAAAGTTCGAAATGCCTCCGTTGGGGATATTTCCTGAAAGACCCAGCATGAAGAACGTCCACACTTTCCAGTCTAGGAAGGCTTCGAGGACCTGTCGGGGCTTGAGGGTTCTATTTTCAATGCCAGTTTGGTTGTCTCGCAATCGCTCGACAGCCAACCGCTTCTCGCGGGAAGACAACCGAGACGCCGTGACAGGGGAGTCGGGCAGAAAGATCATGATCACAATGCCCCAGACCGCGCAGAGAGCACCAATGATCAGGAATTCGTACTTCCACGAGGATAATGTCCCCTTGATTTGCCCAATCCCGTATCCTAACAGTCCACCGATTGCGATGCCAAATCCATTGGCAGTGTACCACAGGCCGATGCGAATGGGTTGCTGTCGTCGGGTGTACCACATGCTCGTTACAAGCATAAAGGCAGGGTCACTGATTCAAGCATGAGCAAATTACAGAGAGATCAAGCACCTGTCAGGGTACAAACCTGCATGCCTCGGCTGCACCAGAGATGATTCGAAGCACGGCAAGATGCGTGAAATTTTTCGCAACCGCTGATCCCATGTTAAAAGGTGCCCAGAAGTATAGGAAAGGGTCTAAATACCTTGCAGCATAAGGAAGAACCCCCAGAGAAAGATGTTCCCTCCAAGATATTTGCCGATGGGGAATCTCTGCATCAACAGGTTCGTAGGAAGAGACCAGACCAGAAATCCAAAGTAGAAGATGCTGGAAAGCCACGAATATTCCGTGCCGGAGAGATTCAAATCTTCCTCAATGCCGAAAATAGCGGCGTAGGAAAGAGTAGTTTTATCGATCTGCCCATGAGTCCATGATCTCCCGAAGGGACTGGCCGAGGACGTACATAGTAGAACGCATAACACACCGACAAGAAAGGCAGGATCATCCAGTCAATCTTGCGGACCAATCTCTTCTCTTCCCCGGGCTCAAATGTCTCGTGAATTTCCTCCAGGTTATCGAATAAAGCCAAGGCCGCGTCGCCATTGCGAATCTTGCCAGTGTCCGTGGCAATGGCCGAGCCCTCAAAGTGCAATGCTGCTGGCTTGGAAGCCCCATCACGAGTGTCTGTCTCTGTCATGATATGGAAAATCAATTGGATATCGAAGAAGAAATCAAAGTCGAGGGAATGGGCCCCGGGGGGGGGGATGCACTACTCACATATCTCGAGATATACCGTCCATAAGCTCCCCCAGACTCGTCCTGGACGCCCCATATTCCCCCCGGAATCCCCGCAATCTGCTGCCGGTCTCAGAGATGGAGAAATTGTACTTGGCGTGGAAGTACAGTGGGGAGCAGTGCAACCCCCACGCCCTTCGGTCGAATTCCGATATCCTGCGGGGGTCTATTCTGATCACCTTGGAGATTCCAGCGCGTTGAAGCCTTTTTCAAGACTGTATTTCTGCCAGTTGCATCATAGGCGACCTGGTTAGACAGATCTCCGCAACAATGACAGTCACTCGCAGTGAGATTGAGCGGCACAACACCCGGCAATCATGCTGGGTCGCGATTCACGGCGCCGTCTACGATGTGACCGGTATGTGCCCATTCATCGACGTGCGATTCAAGGCCGCTGATTCCAGTCTCGGACTTTCTCGACTCACATCCGGGTGGTGCTCAGGTTATATTGCGTTGCGCCGGGAAGGACGCGACTGAGGAATTTGACTCAGTTCACTCGCCGGACCTTCTGACCGGGGCACTGCCAGAGACGGCGTTACGAGGAATTATCAACGCGGCTGAGCTGGCACCATCCGAGGGCATGGACTCTGTGAGCGAGGCGCGACCTGCTCCAACCCCAGATGGTCCTCCACCGCTGAGCACCCTCATCAATCTGCAGGACTTTGAAGAAATCGCCCAACGATACCTCCCCATCAATGCCTGGGCATACTATTCCTCTGGTGCCGATGACGAAATCAGTAAGCGAAATAATGCACGGGCGTATCGAAAGATCTCGCTGCGACCTCGCATTCTGCGAAAGATCCCCCCGGTCGACACAAGCACCTCGATCCTCGGCCATTCGACGACCTTACCCGTGTATATCTCTCCAGTGGGTATTGCTAAGCTTGCGCACCCGGATGGCGAGTGTGCGCTGGCTGCAGCTGCTGGGAAAGAAGGACTCGTCCAAGTACTCGCAAATGGGTCGAGCATACCGATTGAGCGCGTAATGCAAAGTTGCGTCTCACTAAACCAGCCTGTCTTCCAACAGCTATATGTGAACCGCAATATCACCAAGTCTGTGGAGGTGGTTCGGCGAGCACAAAAGGCTGGGGCTCAAGCCATTTGGATCACCGTGGACTCGCCAGTGGTTGGGAAACGAGAGATGGACGAACGATTGAATCTCAGCGTCATGGTAAGAGTCAGGCCTTTGATCACGAGTGACGGGTGCTGACTGAAATCCAGGCTGGTGATGGTAATTCGCAAGGCCAGGGCGTGGCGAAGACGATGGCCAGCTCCATCTCGCCTTTTATTGACTGGGACATCCTTTCATGGCTCCGACAGCTGACGGATCTCCCTGTCGTTATCAAGGGGATTCAGTGTGTCGAGGACGCGGTGCTGGCGTACCAGCATGGCGTACAGGGCATAGTACTCTCCAACCACGGAGGCCGTTCACAAGACACGTATGTCACCAATGTGACCTCCACAGGCCATGTTATGCTCACACTCAGCCAGTGCCCAATCGCCGCTTCTGGCTTTATTGGAAATCCGCAAATTCGCTCCCTTCCTCATTGACGGTCGAATGCAAATCTTCATCGATGGAGGCATTCGCCGAGGAACCGATGTCCTCAAGGCCATCGCGTTGGGTGCTACCGCGGTTGGACTCGGACGACCCTTTCTGTTTAGCATGGCAGCCGGATACGGCGAGGATGGCGTGCATCGGATGTTGCAGATGTTGCGACAGGAGATTGAATCCAACATGGTTTTTCTAGGGGCGACCACTCTCCGTGAACTGGAGCCGGAGATGGTCAATGCGAGTCGGCTGGAGAGGGAGTTGGTGGGGAGCGTGAAGTTATGAAGCCGACATGTCGAGCAGCACACAGTATTAGCGAATTTCTATTTACTGGTTTTCTTACATATAAATATATATCTAGTTATGTTTTCGTATTCATTAGCTCTGAATTCCATGCCCTTCAGGCCTTGCAGGAGCAACTCGTCCGCCCGTCACATAGCTGTCATTCATGCCTACGATATATATACCTCCACTCTATCTACATGATTCCCACGCTATTTGAAACCAATTAAACCGATTAGTATATAATCACCACTCGATATTTGCCTATAATCTATAATGTTAACGATGAATACAGAACTAGCACATTGCACTCCTACCTCGCATGGAGTGAAGTATAGGTACCTGACTTGCACCGCGACGGGCCAACCCCCACGCCCGACTCGGCGACACGCCGATCCCCACCAAGCCCCGACGCGGGGTCACCAGAAGGAATGGTGCTCATATACTACTCGGTCGCATACATCAACCTGGCAAGTTCCAACAAACACCATGTCCGGCCAGATTGATGTTCTCTTGTACGGCTTGGGAGCGTGAGTACCACCTCACCTGGCACCTTTCATACAGGTTACTATTGCTAACTACGCACCAAGAATTGGCTCCTTCTATGCTTTTATTCTCACTCGATCTGACCGGGTGCGGTTGACTGTCGTGGCACGGTCAAACTATGAGGCTGTACGGGCCAATGTAAGCACTCCCAGAATTCACATATATCGCAGGAGATGGCCCATTGATGGGCATGGCTCCAGGGAATTACGATCAACAGCGAGAACCATGGCCAACAGACATTTCATCCGCATCGAGGCATGTAGAACCGTTCGATGATTCCCAGCTCACACTAATGACAAAGAGCAGTGGTCAAATCACCCGCCGACGCATCGCCCATGGATTATGTCGTATGCGCCCACAAGGCCATTGATCAGGATCAAGTGGTGGCCCAGCTGGCACCAGTCGTGGATTCTAGTCGGACCACCATCGTGATCATTCAGAATGGCGTGGGTAATGAAGAACCATTCCGGGCCAAGTTCCCCCGATGTTCGATTTTAACCTGTGTGGTAAGTCGAAACCCTCAAGTCGCCGGCGTTGCCGTATACTGACCCTGATAGACCTGGGTGGGAGCCACGCAGACCAGCCCTGGTATCGTCAAGCATACCAAATCCGAAGATATGCAGATTGGTCTATTTCCCAACGCTTCTCTGGATAAAGCAGTCGAGCAGCAACGACTTGACACTTTCACAGTCCTACTCCACAACGGCCGGACCCGGTTCCAAATTCTCGATGATATGCAGCAGCAGCGATGGGAGAAAGTCGTTTGGAATGTCGCGTGGAACTCGCTCACCACACTGACCATGGTCGACACGCAGACCTGGCTACACTCTTCCGACGACGCCACGCCATTCACTCGTCAGCTCATGCAAGAGGTCATTCATATTGCCCGTGGATGTGGAGTTCCGCTGGGGGACGATTTGATCGATCAGCTCATGGAGAAAATCAATGCAATGCCCGGCATCGGCAGCAGTATGCAGACCGATTGTAAGAACGGGCGGCCCTTGGAGATAGATGTCATCCTTGGGTTTCCGGTAACCAAATCTAGGGAGCTGGGAATCCCAGCCCCGTTCTTGGAGACCTTGTATGTTATTCTGCGCGCAGTCGATGGCCGTCTCCGAGCCGCGTTGTAAACAGGGATTTCTTGCAGCTGGCCTCAGAAGAATTCCCACAAATCATGGGGGGAAGAAATCTATATAGCAATGTTGGCCAATCGAACAAGCAGTTGATTGAGGATCGACCGCGCCCACCCTCTATAAAGTAAACGTACCCCACGCAGGGAGCATCGAGTTAAAAAGACTTGTTTAGGCTCTCAACAGGGATAGCCCGGAATCATTCCGGGGTCCAGAAGAACAGGAGACGCCTCCCCGCGCAGGATCGTAGGTTACTCCAAGGATTTCCATCGCCCCCACGAAAGCTTGATAGTGGAGACCAATGGCTCTGTTCTGTTGCCAGGTAGTGGGCATCATAGACGGTACATCCTAACACGAGTGATTGGTATATAAACCAGGGTCTTTGCCGTTTCAGAGGATTCTTTGCTGTTTGTTGATTCGAGGCATCTGGCCATTTCTCCTTTGGTCCAGTCTTTGAATCGCGACAGAGGTGATCTCATCATGGTGCATTTGAGGCTTCCTGGCAAAGGCCTTCTAGCTGCCATTACCTGCTCAGCAGGAATGGCATTTGTCATCTTCGGTGGGAGCAGGTTGCCAGATGCAAACCGATGCGCTGACTGACAGTCTTCCAGGCTATGACGACGAAGTGATCGGCGGGCTTCTAACGGCAAGCGCATTCAGGGATACATTTCACCTCAGTTCCTCCATAGAGGGCACGGTGACCGCTCTCTTCGTCATCGGTTGTTTGGTCGGCTCCTTGTGTACCAGCTTTCGCGGCGATATCTCGGGAATTGTGGCCGCGGTGATGTTATTCGCTTACCAGGCCTTTTACACCTGGGGCTTCATGGATGGAATCTGGGTAGGTGTTTTGTTATGCTGGAATTCCAAGTCCACCAGCTGATGGTGACTAGTGTTATGGGCCTGAGATCTTGCCTCTAGCGCACCGCTCCAAAGGGATCGGTCTCACAACTGGCTTTCTGTGGCTTTCCACATTTGTGGTGATGGAGATTGTTCCCATTGCGATCGATGAGATTGGCTGGCGGACATACATCATCTTTGCTGCGTTCAATCTCGCTTTCGTGCCGATGGTCTACTTTCTGTACCCCGAGACCGCCGGGTTTAGTCTCGAGGCAGTCAACTTGGCGTTCATGGATCAAACCATCTCGCCCGTCAAAAAGGCGGACGAGTTGTGGAAGTTGACCCGCGGTGGACACGACGTGACTTTGACGAGTGAGATCGAGCCGAAGGACGAAAATGTGCAGACAGATCATATCGAAATAACCAGATAGAACAATACAGGTGTGGACAGTGATAAAAGATCACACCTTGCGGGTCAATATATCTTCAAATTTTCTGAGACGCTGGAAATTTGGCCGGTCCGTCACATACAAAAAAGAAAAAAAAAAAAAAAAAAAACCGATGGCGTCGCCCATACCAACAACAAAAAAACGCCGGAGAGCACTCTGAATGGTGCCTAACACAACCAGGAAGCGCCCATGTTGTACACCCGAGGGTGATCGTATGCAAGTGGACGAGGTAAAGGGCCAGCTCACCGGTGCATCACTCTATATGCAATAGCGCCTCACCATGACACCTATAACCAAAATATATACAGATAAGATCGTACTAAAATTCAAAAAGAGAAGGGTATCGCGCACAGACATATAAGTAAAAAAAAAAAAAAACCCCCGATACAGCTGCGTGAAGCAGGCACTAGAGCACATGTGTCACAAGATGCTTACTCCTGAGAGGGAGGCCGCGGGCCCGGGAGTTCCCGCAACTGAATGGACGTGGTCTTACCAGCTTCGGGGTGAGGAGGCTGCGAGGTAGGAGAGGGTTCTTCGTCCACCGCGAAGCGTAACCGGCCATCAGCACTCACAAACTCACGGAAAGCGTATCGTTTGTCCAGGGAGAAAAGATGAGCGCGCCGCTTGGTGCTATCCCAGGTATGGGTGCCATGAAAGTCCCGAAGCATGCGACTATGGGCCACCCATGGAACGATAGCTCCAAGAGAGCGTGGCATTCTGGGACCCCGAAACCGGCCACGCCGGGTACCAAACACAACGAGTACCACCAGGGTATCAAATGCAATGATCATCAAGGCAATTGCAAGCGATGGGATAGACGGGATCATGCACCAGGTGCTGCGAGTCTCCGTGGCGTTGCCTGCGGGAAGCGGATGGGTGAGAGGGTTGAGATAGATATCACGCCAAATAGAAAAATAGGTGCTGTAAACCCATTGGTAGACCGTCTGTGTGAGATCAGTCATTCGGCGGGGGTCGAGTGAATCGAAATCAGGGTCGTCGCGTTGATAGAGGCGGGCGACAAGGAACCCCGCCCAATCGTAAGACGAGATATTATAAGTTCCATTCTGGGTTGTGGTATTGCCAACATAACTCTGAGGAATGGCGGCAAAGACTTTGTTGAATTGCCCTAAGCTGACGGTGGCGTTTTTGTACATAGTTCCCTCGGTGATTGAGGTATGAGGAACTGGACGGTGCTCTTCAATCTGACCCTTTTGGTCGAAGGTGACGGAGTAATTCTGCATGCGAATTTGCGGCTCGCAGTGTAGAGCGATGGTATTATCATTAGAGACCGGGGTACCGGCCATGTAGTCCCAGCGGCCAACCACCAAAACCGTGGATGTCTGACAGACGTCCGAGTGATGCACACTCGTCGGCGACAAGAAGTGGATGGAAAGTGCAATGCCTTCCTTGTTCTGCAGATTTGGCATTCCAGCCGTACACTGAACAGAGGAGTTGCTAAATAGTCCATACTTCCAATACTCCTGCCCGCTGGTCTTGTTGCGAACAAGGCCACCAGCCGGCGATAGCGGCTTACACTTGAGAGATGCTCCAATGCCAAGAGTCCATGCCCCATACATGGTGTCGGGGCTGTGACCGTCCACATGGACGGGAACAAAGGATTGATCGGGACTTGTCCAAGACAGCATGGGGACTCCACTCATGATGCTGGTCTGGATCAGATCATATTCGGTGAACTCGGCTGCAAAGTCAGTCTGCCAGAATGTTGACTGACTATAGTTCATGGACAAACGTTCCGTCGGCAAAGTCGAAGTGGTCAGTTTCTGTGTGAACAATCCACCTGCTACCACAGTCAAAATCATATTGACGACGCATGCCAGGGACACTAGGCCGAGCAGGACGTGCCGGTCGCGTGCCGCTTTGAAAAATATGGCCAATGGGCTCTGGGAGGAATAATTCAAGGACAACGAGGAACGCGGCGAAGCCATTCCGCGCTGGAGGTGAACCCAAGGTTCGAGGACACTGAGATTGCGATGGATGGAGGTGCACAACGAGCTGACAGACGATGCCACGAGGGAGGGCAAGAAAGACAAGATAACCTGGAATGCGCTCGAGTCGGATTGGGTGAGATGGCGGAATCGACCATCTCGCAGGAGAGAAGAAATCACCAAGCCCATGAGGATTATCACAGCTGCGAGAGCGAGGAATTCAATGATAAAGAACGGAATCACGAGAAAATGCGGCATAGGGTCCACCCGAGTTTGTAGATCTTCGTCTAGCTGGACTGGGGAGCCATCCTCGGACAGGATTTCTAGTTGGTTCCCCGAAGGGCCGGATCGCCAGTAACACCGGGCAGTTCGGAAAACCCGTCGGAGTTGGCGCGTAGAGAATTGATGGAAGTCAACACGGGGCTCGGCCAGAATATTCGACGGATGAAAGACATCGGCAGCAATGCTGCACATGGCACCAATTGAGCCAGGGTCGCTCTGTAAAAACGTCTTGCGGGACCGGTACAGGAAAAGCAGATACAGTGCGGTCAGCGTGGCCAAAATCAGAATCAACTCGGACCAGAGTGAGGCAAAATGCACGACAGCAATGGCCACTTGGTTCGATACACGAGACGCAGGGACAATGGTGGGCGCGCGGTCGGGGTCAAAGAGGCGACCCAGCGTGAGCACGAAAGTTTGCTTGACGTCTCGCTCAATTTTCGACTCGAATTCAGCCTGGGTCATAACCGTTGAGGTGTCCAGTACGAGGAGAGGCTCAAGATCCCCCAATTCCTGGCTGATGACTGGAAGTTCCGTCACTGTACGGCCGCCCGTCGTGGCGTTCTCGCGGATAAAGAGCATGTCACTGGTATATGGAGCACGCTGTGAAAGGAGAGCCTGGAAATGCTCGAGATTGAACTCGGCGGCACTCAGGGTGCGGGTGGTAGCTCGGTCAATGTGGATGGAAGTAATGGAACTATTAGAATGCATGGATATCTTGGCATCCGCTTGGTGATAGGCAATGTCACAGGCGAAGGCGATCCCCGAGGCCGTGTAATTGGCAGCAGAGGATGGATTGGGAGTGGTGGCATTGACGGCAATAAGCATTCCGTAGACATCGAACGGGTCACAGCCAGTCGCGGTAAAGGCCTGCGTCTGGTTCCGATAGCGGGACCGGGCAGCCTCTGTGACCGCGGGCTCCCAATAACGCACTTGCAGGTAGTCCGTGGAAGGAAAGAAGACATTCTGATAGTGGAAGTTCAGGGTACACTGGGAGGCCCCCCCGTACACGTCTTCCAAGTCAATGCCACTGGCATTCCACGAAACGGTCGGGAGTCCATCGCTCGGTCGGTCAATGGAGACGGAGAGCTGGTTCTCCACGGGCACATCGCTGCACGACATCTTTGCCCAGTACACAGTTTGATCGAGTGTCCACATCGTTCTCTCATCTTGATCATCGGAGGGAATGTCCACAGGTGCTACAGCATAGTCAGCCGATCGGGACCGACGTACTTGCTGGTTCGACGAGAGCACCGAGTCAGCGGTACTGTGAGCCTGAGTAGACATCCATGTCGCCTGTGTATCCAGATTCACCAAGGTGGGCCAACTGAGCATCGTTCCGCGGTTGACGACGGCTACCTCGCGTAATTCCAATACTGTACTCTGCAAGGCTGGAAGAATCATGCGAATCGACAACGTGATCAGGGAAACCCACAGTACCACCCAATGGCGACGGCGCGCGGCGTTGATAGGGGTCAGGATAGTCTGGCCAAAGTTGTAGTTGATGAAGAGAACCGTCGCTGGGGCACCGTTGGGCTCGGACAGTTGAAAGAAAGGCTCCAAGCGGAGCACGTCGAAATCGGTGACGGTCCATATCATAACAAGCACGAGAGCAGCGATGATAGGCACATAGTTGTAGGCAAAGGACTGAGCCGTGGAGATATCATCGGTATCGGAGAAAAAAGACCAGTCCTCCTTTGCGATTGCTGTATTGTCGAAGTCCTTCCAGGGACAGCAACATGGTCAACATGAGGCAGACAAGAGCGACCAGGTAAGGCGGACGCAGGGCCACGGGACGCCAGCCCCGGGATTGACGATGGGGGACGGGTGCAAGAAACGGGGCGAGAAAGCCTGTGATGCATCGTCGCAGCGATTAGCGGAAGGTGACACGGTCGGCTATGGGTAGAAGACGGGGAAAACGAGGAACTCACCGGTCCATCTTGCCCAAAACCCCGGGGGTGGCTTGTCATCGATGGACATGCTGGATGAAGCCGCGAAGGCGGAGATCGGGCGAAGAATCGCAGGGCATCGCCAATCAACCATTCAGTAATACACAGACACCAGCCATGGTGGACCGGAAAAAGAAGAGAGAGGAGAGAAAAGAAAAAAGAGCAGAAGAAGAGAAAGCAGAGAGTCAAGAATTTCACTCAATCGTTGCCGGGGGGGACATGACGTATGGGAAAGGAGAGAGAGAAGAGAAGTTGGGAAGGGGAGAAACGCCGTGGGGGCCTGAGCGGAGTTTTCTGGTTTGGCTGTCTCACGTCTTGGCTTTTTCTCTCTCTCTCTCTCTCTCTCTGTCTCTCCTCTATCATGTTACAAAACTGCCACAAATTCATCAGTTTTATTATCGTGATTATTCCCGTCTCCTCCTGACCATGGCTCTTTGCGGTGCCTGATCCAAGTACAGCGACATCTTGGATCCCCAGCCATCCATGGACCACGAAGACTGCCCTACAGAGATTTTTCATCCTTTCCTAGTTCCATCTCCAGTCCTCAAGCAGATCCTTCCTTTTTTTTTTTTTTTTTTTTTTTTTTTTCAAGAACTGGAGAATGGACACTGTCAGAAATCATCTGCAACCCAGGCGAGGATACACCAGCAAGCAGCCCTGGAGGCCGGTAAGGTTTCATTGAGTCAGCCGCGTGGAAGTAGCCCGGGATCTCCTGGGATGTTACAGACGGGGCAGTAGAGAGATGTGGATTTGCAAATCCTCGCGTTGAATACTTGCTCGATATCCTACGATGAAGAGTCGTCGACCTATAGATATATTGTGCGTGCTCTGGATCGACTGGTTGGTAGCATAATGGACACCCCCACACAATATTCGAACGCGCTGCTTCACTTATTAAGGATACGTTTATCTATAGCAGAGACCTGACGTGTGTTCTATTGACTCTTCTTCTCTGATCCGACCAATCGATCCTTCGTACACATAAGGGATGGTTATATCCTCGGTCATCGCGCTGACACTCAGAAAATTCGCCTAACCGGTGCTAAGGATGAACGCCAACGAGGGTTGGTTAAGAAAGCAGGCACTTGCCTGAGATATTTCCCTTAGGTGTTTCCCTGGTTTCTTTCGGCCACTGACTGTACATGCGACGCCACAGAGCCGGTGGCTGGCAGCATCTCGAAGGCTTGGCTCTGATCTGGTCAGAATGATTTCCTGTTCATCCGATCAGACGAGCATACCTCTTTCGATGCCATTTCCCGGGCGTCTTTTTGGGTAATTCCATCCGCGGGTTTGCTGAGAACCTGCTCAGCCTTTACGGCCCACCGCGCTTGGCTGGGATTGAGTGTGTCCTTCTGGTCTATCGGCCTTTAGATATCTTGATCAACTCTCTAGGTGTGGGAAATAGACTCACCCGATGAGGCTCCGGCAAGCTCTGCAGTCTTATTGGTAATAAATCCAATCTCCTCGTCCGTGAGTCGCTGTCCCTTGCGCGCCCGTTGGTGCATGCGATGCCGGAATTGCAAAGAATCCATAGAGAGAAACATTTCAAATAATAAGGAATGGGATCGAGATGTGTGGTATCGAGTCATTTTTAAAATCACAGAGGACAGACAATGACGCTGTGCAGAGTAAAAAGGGCCGTGCCATGACATGGTGGCTACATCATTGCCACGCTTTGCGCGGTGATTTCAGGAACCCGGTTCCGGAAAAGACTTTCATCAGACTAGCAAGAATGTAAGAATGTAAGAATCTTCTTCATTTTAATTCCTGCCTCTATTAGCCTATCACCGATTGCGGGTCTTCTGTCTCTAGAGATGGAGGGATCAGACAAGCCTCAAGAGGATTGCGAGAGATGAAAATGTATCGCATTAGGAGAGGCCTGCTAGAGCGTTTGGAACCTATGGCTACTAAATGTATAGAGAAGATATCTTTGCTATTCAGAATAACAAGGCCATAAATCAACATACTTAGGTAGTGGGTGGCTAAGAGAGAGGACAGCCAATATCGATGTTCCATATGTGAGTCAAAGAGTTATATCCAATCTGAGGAATGAGCCCGCGCATTGCAACATTGCCAAGGTCAATTGATGTACATTCACACTCACGGTCAGTGCCACTGGTTGAAGGCGCAGCTACTGCGATTGTGTGTGTAGAGGCTTCCCACCACTCCGACAAAAATGGTTCAAGCAACCATACAAGCCGTCGGTGGACAGTATCCATGACTGCAGGCAAAGCTGCACAATCCAAGATAGGAATCATCCTCACCCGGGAGGGGCTTTCCAATCACCCCCGTGGCCGGGGGCGTTGAAACAGGGGCACCCAACTGAGTACAGGTGCAAGGCCCAGACGGACAGTAGCCATAACGACAGCAGAAATCACAAAGACCAATATGGTTCTCGAAGCCTCTTCCACCCACGCAGACATTGCCTGCGCCGCCGCCCCCGTTGCTAGGTGTACAGGTGGTGGAAGAAGATGTCTCTGTCACTGTGGATGTCAATGTAAAAGTGGTAGTTGACACCGACGTCGTACATTGGGTGGTAGTAGGTGGGCTGGTCGGGGGTGTAAGGGTTGTGGTGCTCGTCGAAGTGGTACTAGTTGATGGCGGCACAGTACCAAGTGAGGGAGTAGGCTGACAGGTCTGAACACGTAGGCCCTGCATGAACGCAGACAGCCCATCTGGTAGAAGAGAGTCGCTAAACCCAGGGGGAAGACTTCCAACTATTTATCGATGATCAGAACGAGATTATGGCAAAGATTGCCAAGGGAGCTGCCCACCGTAGGCGTTGAAATTATACAAACCACAGACACACCCATCAACAATTCGTTTGAGACTTGTCCCAGAGAGAACAGTCCGGTTATTTCTTACGACGGAAAAGCTCTGTGTTCCAACCTTCATTGGTACTTCGCGAGAGCTCGCCCCCACCGGCGCTTCATAGGCGTAGGCACTACCTCCTGTGTTCACTTGGACTGTTGCTGGGGAGGTCAGCAATGAGACCAAAAAAATAGAGTCTTTCATTGACTGCCAGCCATCGGGGCGACCAATGAAGTAGTTTCCACTGCCGTTGTTCGCTTGGACCATGCAGGTGTCCGTGGCGTCACAGTTGGTGTTCCGAGGCGCAGGGCGATACCAGTAGATCAATTGATCCGAGGTGATATAATCATTCGGCGACGTGGCCCCGGCTTTGAATGCAGATATGAACGGTTTGGAGATGTCCAGCCAGCCATTGTGAGGCCTAGCAATTTCAGTCTTTGCATTCCTAGGGACGGTGATTGCCACTAGGACTCACATATCATTCACCCATTTCGAGGCGCCATCGTCAGTGTGAGGAGAATTCAGTGGGCCAATATAGTGAGACTCGCCGTAGTCGTTCCATGTGACGATTTCAATGAAGCGAGGCTTCAGCCCAAGAACCTCTTTCCAGCGGTCGTACCATAAGAGATCCGATGGGAATACCCAATTCTTGCTGTACGACACTTCTGATCCAAAGTGGGTAAAGAACCAAGGAGAGACGGCTATCACAGTGTGAGCGTAAAAAAAAAAATTGAAATCATATTGGGCCGGCCATATTGGGCCGGCAGGAGAATACTCACGCGCAATATAGGCCTTTCCTCCAAGAGCGCGGACATACTCCTGGTCTCCCTCTACTACGGAAACATTGTGGCCCGGGGTAGGAGCTTTGTTATTGGCATTGTTGGGCCAGGCCATCCAGTTCAGGAGCCCATCGACTGGGGAAAGATCCGTGCTATAAGACGGGTGGAAGTTGGGCGCAAAGAAAATTGGCCTTCCTACCGCGGCCCGCATGGCGGCGACATTAAGACCGTCTCCCGCGAAAGACGAGACAAAAATTTTGTTGTCGACGAGGAGTTGGGCAGGCTTGCTGGCATATTGTGCAATTTTCTGGCCAATTGCACTGGCTTGACCAGTGTTCCACCAGTTAAAGTCGAATGAAATGAACACTTTCATTCCGTTGTTTGCGGCAGAGTCGTACGCCAACTGCAATTGTTGGTCGGTGTACGAGTCCACGCCGATATTCAATGCAAAGGCGTCGATCCCAAGCGACTTAGCACGTCTCATATCGTCGTCATAGTCAGCAGCACGAATTCTGTTACTGACAATGCCAATCTAGACCTTTTAACTATTGTCCTGGATGGGAATGACAATGCAGTGAGCTTACCATGAAATGCGCAAAAACTAGTCTGTTGGGCGCCTGTCTTTTGGTATGAGAGATCATACCCTCTGGATCAGAGAGCGCATTAGCAATCATGCCAAGCGCAGATAGAATTACTATCAGAATGGCGCGTTCCTTCATTGCGCTTGGAGTTTCGCGCGTGGGCTTCTGTCGATTGAACGAGGTTGGATTCAAGAAGGACTAGATACCAAAGGCGGCAATGGCATTTTTTATATGCTTTAATTTGCACTTAATGATGACTGCACTATGGAGCAGCTGACCACCAAGGTGTAACTATTGCCAGTCACTATAACATGTCCTTCGCCAGGGCTGCCGCCGTTGCTGTGGCCTGATATGCCAGTTTAAGTGGGCATATTCAATTCAGGGTCTTTACCTCTTGGGGTACGATCCATCATGTGTGTGGGACAGGAGGACCCAGTTTAAATGCCATGAAAGAAGAAGACCTCGGTGTCCAGCATTGATGGGACATCTAGTTCCAATCCAAGCCCTACAATTCAAAGGAATAAAACTTGACGAAATATTTGAATTAGGAAAGACCGCTTAAAGATAGCGCAATACTAGCTAAGGATATCTGATTCCTAGATAATTCGCAAGCTCGGTCATGGAGATAATCCTAAGTTCGTCAGGGAGACTGTTAGCGCATTTAATTCATTTTGTATTAACACTAATGCAGCCACGAAGCTGCAGTACCATTTCCCTCCCACACCAGACTGTGACCATTTCTAAGTTATCGTCATTTATTACACTGTATCACCCCGATTTGGAAAGCACACGGAAGCCCTCATAATTTGCCTAGTCAGCAGGCGATGGAGTAACCTTCCGAATGTAACCTCTATCTGGATCAAGAGAGTCTCGGGTGAAAATATATGCCGAATGCATAGTGTAAACTCCCAGCATGATCAATATTGTAGCAGACTCTCCGCAGCTCCGGTTCTCATTCTCAGTGAACACGTTTTTAGATCTACACTAAATTGACCTTTTGGGAGGGATTCATGATTTATCCTATTAGGCTGCCCGCAATGATACCCAATTGAAATATCTTTGCATTGTACGTAGAAAAGCTGTCGATAAAGTAATTTAGATTAAAAACAAAGCAAGAATGAAATCAAGGAAAAGAAAGATAGAGGGGCCCATTTACCTATATCTGCAACCTTCTCAAGGCTAGAGTGTTTCTGGCGTTGACTTCACGCATGACCTAGGTCCTTACGTCAATTCTATCTGTCTTCTCACTGCTGGATACCAAGTGGAAAACTGTGTCATGAAATATCAATACTTGGGTGTCATTTGGAAGGGCTCAGCTTAGTCTTCCTTTCCTTTGACCAGTATAGCTTAGTTGTACAAAATAATCAGATGATTTGATTCCGCATACCAGATGGTTATTGCTCAAATCTCGTGACCAGATGAACATAGATAAAGGACTCCTGCTCTGTGGCCGTCATCAAAGACGTGGTAGCGACCTTGCGACTATGCTGATCAACGCCAAAAGAGCATAGTGTATTAAACTGGACTAGAAATACTGTATATAATGCGATTTTTGACGGGTTGTTCGCTTCCCGAGAAAACTATCATAGAGGGGAATTTAAGCGGGTTCACTTTTTAGGAGGAAAAAGCATGGGCCCTTAGAAATAACGGCTGGATGTACCCGCATGCAGCTATCTGTTTTTCGGATCTGCTCGCTCAAGGTGAGGAGCTGAGTGAAATGTCCAACAAGATAAAATCCCTGCTCAATGACGTATACCATCTATTTAGAGGTTGTTTTATACTCTCCATCTTCGATCATCTCTTGGATTGCCCTCTCTGTGATTTTCGTGGCTTGCACACCAGCTGGAGCACCACAGTAAACAGTTGCCTGAAGCACCGCTTCACTGATCTCCTTTTCGGTCAAGCCATTATTGATAGCACCTCGCGTGTGAATGGCTAATTCAGGCCATGCCTTAAGAGCAATCAACATCCCCAAGTCTTAACAGGATAGGATGACTGGTCAGTAAAACCTCTATTTAGGAGTTGCAAGATTCCCTACTCAAAAGACTTCGCTGTTTTCTGTCGAGACCCGGTCGAGTCCAAACACTGCCCCAGGCCCATTCGGTGATCAACTCTTGACCGGGGCGAGCAAATTCACTCGACCCGTTCGCCAAAGCTCTGTCCACGTAGGCGTCTCCCACCACTTCACGACGAACTTGGAGCCCCTCTTCGAAGAGATGCGTATGAAGCTGAGTCAGGTCACGCGGCGGACTCATGGTATGAGGAAAGAATGCGAAAGATATAGACTTGGTGATAATGGTGGACGATATCAAGGTCACTCTCAGCGGATGTCGAGAATGATGCTTCAGCCTCCAGGGGTATGACGCCATGTTCGGTGTGGGGCTTCCTCACCGCTACAGTGATTCTAGGGCGTGATACCTGCTCGCCAAATGAAGATTGGAGTTTGTTATAGAAGGGTTGATATAATTTCTTCTTTTTGGATGGCTGGGTTGACGGTGCAAAGAGAGTGCATGGATCATCTATCAGTTTTGAATCTCGGAAGTATATATGAAGTAGCCTTGCGATTCAGGGATTTGTTCTAGTGTCCCTTCCCAAGTTTCTCCCTGAACTCCAAGTATGCTCCCAACAGAATGTCTCTAAGTCTCCGTACTAAAACCCTATGAGCCTTCGCCACTACTCCTTCCTTTTTGTCCAAGTTTCTACTATACAGAAGCCTAGAGAATTTTCTTCAACTTTTATAAATCCATTTTCCTAGGCTCAGCTACTTCTCTTAAGTATGCCTATATGCTGTAATTAGGTATTGCATGATTTTACGTTAACTGCTTCAGCCAAGTTTCCCGAAACTGGAGTGGTTTTGGTCAGAACATCATGCATACAATCAATAAGACATGCGACAGTGTTCAATCTATCGACCCATGACTTTTTTCAGGTTAAATGTGTCTCCCTCATGATCCAGATAGCCAGTGTCCAGACCATCCCAGTCAGAGACTTGGACCCAAACCCGTGGACTTTCATCTACCAAATCTCTTTCACTCCGTGATCCACTTTCGTCATTCTAGGCTTGTTTTGTGTTCTGCCAGGCATCCCACCCCCTTTACCAGGGAAATCAACAGGCTGCTTTCCACACGTAACTAATACATTATCTGCTAGCGACAGCAAGAGCACGTCGATGGCGACTTGTTTGAACCAAGCATGGTTCACGTATTTAAATATAAAAGGGATAAATAGCAAATAATAAATAAGGATAATAAATGACAAACAAAAATAGAAAAAAAAAGTGGGGGAAAAAGTGGGGGGGCTATTATTACGGGACCTTTATACGAAGGTTGGGACTGGGGTTCTGCCAGCAGTTCTCCACCGCCTACCTGACCGCCCGCAGCGCACCTGTCGGTGGCAGTAGATAGCTTCTCTTCTTCTTCCCTTCCGACAGGTGCTACAGATAGATAATTTGATTCTCTCTCTCTGCTGCTCCCTTCCTCAGAGTTCTGCTCTCCCCAGCTTCCCCTAGTGCTCCCTGAGACAAATAAATAAGGCAGATCTATCGAGCAAGCTTCTAGTGTAGATAACCACCATCAGTATGTCTAATTACACGCTCTCGTCCAGAATTTTGTTGGTTTTCTACCTAGGCCAACAACGTCTTTCTCTGCCACTTCCTTAGGGTCGCTATCGTATTTATTGAGTAGGTCCGACTGCGGTTTCAGCATAGCCTTGTCTCCGATGGTTGTATCAAGAGTTTCGGTGATGATCGCGACTGGCGTTGGGCCCTTGTCGATGCGGTACCAGAAAGCTTCGTAACCTCCAATATTGAATACGATGGTCTTGTCATCAATCGCGTCGAATCCATCAGGGTCATTCATAACTTGAACATTGCCCTTCGACGCGGAATTTGCCAAGAAACCGCTCTCTGCCTCTCCGTAGGTCGGATCTTGTAAAATTAGCGTTGGGCCTACTAGGTGTTAGTGGTCTGTCTTGTATTTCTTTTGTTTTGAATTATCATCCTTTAAATAATAAGAACTCGCTTACCGCTCTTCAGATCCTCCTGTATAGTAAGCATAATAGCCGTTTGAATATAGGATCGCTCCCGGTTTCTTGTTTCGGCTGCTTCAGAGAAAGGATTTATAGCGTTTAACGATCCACAGCCTAGACCGAGAATCTTTGAAACGGCAACCTCCGTACTGAGCTCATCCAGTGCTTCCTTGAATTTCCTATATGTGTCCGTCTTCTTCCATTCGGTCTTTGCAGCATCAAGCTTTGTTTTCATGACTGCTTGCTGTTGTTTATCCTGGTTCTTTGGCGGATAGAATCGAACCTGTGCTGCAGTTGTGGGCTCCTTTCCTTGACCTAACGGGTAGTAGTCGTAGTATGCTTGGTATCTATAGGCATAAACGATATTAGTATCTAAGATAACCAAAGGCTCCTGCGGAATAATAAACAAACTCACTCGGGGGTGTACGGAAGGTTTCTGCCTTTGATTTTCTCTTTATACTTGTCGATCCATTCCTTGTCATGATCGCTGACTGCTTCTATATCTTTCTTTGAGCCAGTCTTTGTGACTAACACAATCTTTTTTCCATCGGTCACCTCGAGCCCTCTTTTCGTGAGAATGTTGGCATCCGTTGATATTGGGGACCCGATGACACCCAAAAGAATGCACCCGAAAAGTGCTAATAAGTAGGGGAGAGATTTCATTCTGAGAACCAAATGAGAAAAGTCGATAACAATTCACCTCGAATCCGGAAGCAGATACAAAAGAAAAGAGAAGGGTAGACACAGGGGCCTCGTACACGATTTTAAACCTCCGGTGTTATCATTGATAAAAAAGAAAAAGAAAAAAAAACCCTCAGTTACGCTCAGCTATTTTAATATTCCTTCTGGTTCATCAAATACCATTCCTTCGAAGTGGAGGCTAATTAGGGCTGACAGCCCATACTGTTCTTGGGCTCAGTATGGCCGTCTCAGTACCACTGGACCAAACTAAAACAATTCAATTAAGTTCTCCTCTCAGTCCTGCTGTCTAAACCTGCCCCAATCTTTAAGTAGTTTATCCTACACAATCCAGTGATATAAGTAAAATACCAACCTACAAATAATAGAATAAATCGTGAATCCGGTGATCTTCCTTTTCCAATCAGTCCTTGATTTCCTTTTACGATAGATGGCATCATAGTGAAAGGTCCAGCCGACATGACTGTGGTCGACAATCCGTTTTACGCGTCGTAAATAAAGTGGTACCAAATATGCGACACCTTTTTACGCAAAACTGGAACTAATCGATTGATGCATTCACGCTGGAGTCTCAATAAATATTTTACATTTACAGCCAAATATAGTTGCCCTAACCCTTAAAAGAAATTTATAAACGGAAGTACCAAGGGCGAATAATCAAAGCTAGAAGCTATTAACCCCCTATAAAGACATATATCGCGTATATACCCCTTAATGATCTAGTTATAACGGGTGCCAAAAGTCTGCCGATATCACCCTAATTTAGTTGAATTCCACATTCTAACCCCTTTTTCTTTTCCGTCTACTATAACGAATATAGGATATTTTGGTATATAAATTAGTGGAAATCGTAGGCTAAATACTAAATTATTAGAATCTACTCGCGTTGCTATTATTTTTACTCTCGAAAATAATATAAGTCCTACCAAAATCGCTTACAATTTACATATTAATCGTAGTATAATTTACATAACTCGCGATTATTTTTAGTAATACTACACTTTTAAATCTAAACCCTAAAGTAGTAGACCCCTAAAACTAAGTAGACTAGGTAGTGCTCGTTGAGAGGCCTGCGAAGTATGCTAAATAGCCACTCCCGAAGTAGCTAATTGAGCTTTAGAGGCTTAGTTCACTATCGATATTAGCTCACGAGCTTCTTAATTAACGTAATCGGTAAGCGAGTGGCCACTCAACGGAAGCATTGATTCGTCAAGAGGAACCTATTACCCAAAAAATCTACCAAGGCCTCATTAGACTGCGAAGTTTTTCTTATCGACACCCTGCGAGAATAAAGCCGTATATGTCACCAGTCATATATGCCGCTGGTCTCATGTATACTACTATCGATGGTATATGGTTATCAAACATAGTGGTGTGATTCTTGGGTTTGCGAGCCGTTTCATCTTTAACCCTGATCTCAAGCTCGGTGCTGTTTTTTTTTTTTTTTTTTGTTAACGCAGGTGGAGTAGGGTCTGTTTCGGCTGTCTTGGTCCGGAAGCTCATCGATTCGGTTCTAGGAGTCGCACTGCCTGAACAGGGAGCAAGTATGAATCCTTACAAGGATTCCGTGCAAACAGCTCAACAAGGGGGAGAGGATATGGGGAAGAAGGAAAAGAATAAAAAAAGCAACAGCGACAAGGCGAGATGGAAAAGCCAAACGCTAATGCACCCGAGTCGAAAGGCAGACAGACAAAAGAGACACTCTGCGTCGCAGCCACAGGAGAAACCTCTCGAGCACTACTCTGGCAAATACTGAAATTCGGGATATCGTGGGGTGGAAGTTCAAATCAGAGATGGCGAGCTGTTTATCGATGCGACAGATCGTTCGATGGAATATACTCTTCGCTTTTTCCATGTCCGCGATTAGACGCAGTACACGGCGTACTTGACTGATGCGGTCGAAGGTGGCAATGAGGGCTGGGGCTGAGTGGGGGCCGTTTCAAGATGCTTGTTCATCCCTGCAGGTTTGCGTCATGCGGCTCATATAAACTGACCGCAACCCCCCACGGTTGAATATCCGAATCCGCGTCTCACAATCCACCACCATGCTGGATCTGGAGGACGATTCATCAAATTTGAAATTCGACGTCGCTGCACCCCCAGACTGGGAATATGCCCCGGGCGACACCATCATTGGCCACCTCATTCGCCATGTGCCGACGGTCACACCAGAAGCGACGTTGACAGTGTGGCTGGAAGGGGAAATGTCCACCGGAATCGAAGAATACTCCAATAACAAGTTCAGCCAAACTGGCAAATGGAATCTCGTGGAGCGCGCCGAAGATATCATTTTCATGGGGCCGCTGGACATCAGCGAAAAGAACGAATCATTCAGCTACCCCTTTTCCATTCCCATCCCCTTCAGCCCTCCTGCACGGCCATGGAAGAGGCTGGAGGGAGTTTTCCTTCCGCAGGAATCCTACCGCGATCATGATCTACCGCCATCTTTCTATTCTTATGATCGGGGGGCTCCTCCGCCCAGAGTCATGTATTCTAATATACCGGGTATTCCGGCCTCTCAAGCCGTCATCGAATATGCTCTCCAAGCTCGGCTTCAATATACCGTGGGCTCGTGCCACAAGGATCACAGAGCCAGTTTCCCGATTCGGATTCGACAGGTGCCGAATGCTTTCGCTCTATCGTCCGAGCTCCTGCGACACTCACGTCCCGTGTATATCCAGAGCTACCGACTCCTCCCGGGACAGTCTGAAGTCAAGCCCTCGCTGCTAAAACAGACACGGAGGGTCTTCAGCTCTATGCGAGTGCCCGTACTGGCACTCGACCTTGCGCTGTCATTACCCGGCGCCATCCAGCTGGATTCCAAAGAGCCGATCCCGATTGAACTGAGGATTATCCCTTTACCGCGAGACTCCCATCTCCCGGTCGTAGGTGCCGTTCAGATGGTCCAGGTCACCAGCATTAAGTTGTTTCTCGATCACCAGACTGTGCTTCTCGTGAACCCCTTTTATAGCTCTACCACCAGATCCCACGATCAGTCGGCATCTTTTGATCTCAAACTTCCGAGTTTCGATGCGCCGCTGGTGACGTCGACAGACGCGGACAACGAGCCGATAGATCTCGGCGCTATGCTCAATCTCAATCTTCGGTCGAATGGGACTGTTGTTACGAACCGCTAACTGGTTACGGTGAGTAGGGTCCTCAAAGGGTGATACTTCTCTTGGAATACTGCGAGCCTCAAGTATGATCCGCAACCGTACCAATGCCGCGTAGGGCCTTAGATAGACTCGGGTCTCTAGGGTACTTGCAAGGTGTAACAGTTAGGGCGCCGATCAAGTCAGTTACTTAGGGATCAAGGATCACTAAGTAAGCTCCTAAGATCGTTGAGGGTTTTTAGCTTTATAGTCGAACTATGAACTAGTACTCAAGTAACAATAGTGCAATTGATCACGAAGAACTAGATATATATATAGCAAGCTTCCTTATATACCTAGCCCTCTATATGGATATTAATAGTAGATAGTATAGTAGTAGATGCGTCTTAGCGCGTTCTACTAGTTGATCGTCCTACCCTTCTACTAGGGTAAGTCACGTGTATACCTTAATTACTAGGCCTCGAAGAGTAGTTGCCGTTATAATAGTTAATTGGCGGTCGTTTCCTGCGTCTTACCTCACGTGATTGTCTGCTGGTTGGCCCTTAGTGGCCTATCTATAAGTCGAGTCCCCTTAATTAGTTAGTAACTGTAGGGATCGTAATATTATCTCCCCCTCCCCTAGGCTTTTTGTCCTTAAAGCCCTTTATAAGCGTTAGTCCCTTTAGGTTGGTATGGCTTTTTCTTTTTGTTTTCTGATTTTTCTGCGTTATACCTAAATGTAAGGCTGACTCTTTTCTTGAAGGTATTCCGAAGCTTCCTATCTTTCGTGACTAGATCGCCGGTCGTGTTCGTTAATCTGAATATATTGTTTTAAACGGTTTCGTGTCCTTAGTCCCTTACGATTATTGTGCTGAGCTAGGTAAGGATTATATAATAGATCGTTCCTGACGTTATTCTAAGTATATATTATATACCCGCGCGGGTCGTATGTGTAAGTAGGAATTTTACACTGATTGGGAATAGGATCTTTTTTCTCGCGTCGAGTCTAAGGTTTCTACGGATATTGCGAAGAATAAGTCGGAGCTAAATCTATTAGAGCTAGAGCTAAGCGAATTATAAGATCGCTTAGTAGTGCTATATTAATAGGTATTAGATAAATAAAAGCGGTATTAAGCGGTGATAAGTCGTTAGCGTCGCTTACGTAAGTAGATAGCGTTTTTAAAGTAAAAGGGTTTTAAGATATTTGAATATAATATAGAATTATTAGCGATTCTAGATAAAAAATAAATATTCTTAGAGTAGGCTACTCCTTCTGCTTTTAATCTCTAGTAGTTAGCGGCTACTGTTAAGAATCCGAATTTCGATTAAATATAGGATAAAATTGTCCGGATCCCTTTAGTTTTTTGGGATAGTGTTAGTTCCGGCGCTTCCTCTGCTATCGTTACTAAAGCGTCTTCTTTACCGTAAGGTAGTACTACTTAATTATCCGGTAGTAGCCTTTTAAGTACGCGATAGGTTCTTATATATTTTTTAAGGTAAGATACCTTTTTTATTTTATAAGAAGTTATTGTTAACTATTATATTAGCGGTTATCCGTGATTACTTCGACCTCGTATTTATCTTTAGTTTTTTCTTCGATTTCTATATTTATAGCGAGTTCGGCGTTCTTTGGTATAGGTTCGAGTAATAAGATATAAAATACTAAATAAATCCTTTTTATACTTTCTGGTAGTTTTAGACGGTAGTTAACTAGTCCTATCTTTTCTTCGATTGTGAATAGTCCTAGTTTCTTGTGGTCGAGCTTGTCGCTTGGTTATTTAGTTTTAATATTTCGTCGTAAGAAGTAGATCTTCTCTCCCTTTTTTAAGTTAGGGCTATCCCGATAGCGTTAGTCGTAGTATATCTTTATACGTAGATTCAGAAATTCGATATCCCGAGCTATTTATATATAAAGCTATTTAACTCCGGTAGCTAGTAATCGTGCTGATTCTGCTATATTATGTTTATTCTGTGGTTCCCCGATTAACTTAGGATTATACCTATAGTTTACGAAGAATAGTGTTTCTTTCGTGGTTATATATATTGTGTTATTATACACGAACTATGCGATTGGTAATAATCCTACCTAGTTGTTTTGCTAGTAGTTTATATGGTATCTTAGGTATTGTTCTAGTGTCTGGTTGATTTATTTAGTCTATCTATTTATTTATAGATGATATAAGGTAGAGAGTCTATGCTTAATACCTATTTAGTCCGTAAATGATTGCTATATATTAGATGTAAATAACTTGTCTCGGTCCGATGTGATTTTGTCCGGTATTCTGTGGTTTGTGAAAACGTAACGAAGTAATATATTCGTTATATGATTCGCGTCGATATTCTTTATTATTATAATTATATATATATATTTCGTGAGTCGATCGACTATAACTATAATTATATCGTATCCTTCTGATTTAGGTAGTTTTGTGATAAAGTCTATGATTACCTATTCCTATAGTCGCGTTAGTATATCCGGGATTTGTATTTCTCCTTGAGATAGTTATCTTAGTATCTTGTCTCGTTGGTATATATCGTAGTTTCTGATGTAGTTTCTTATTTTTTGGTATATATTCGGGAAGTAGTAATTGCGAGAGATCTGTTCTATAGTTTTTTCGATTCTTGGATATCTATATATAGGTATATTATGATATTTTAGGATAGTCTTATTCTATAATAGTCGTGGAATATAGATTAATCTATAAATAAGGACGAGTCCTTTGTTACTTATAGTATTATACTAGTCTATTGCTAAGATTTTCTATATAGATTCGTCTTCGACAGTAGCTCTACGAATCTATTTAAGCTAATCGTCGTCTTCGGGTTCGTTTATTGCGGAGAGTATTTATTAGTTGTATACGATTTCTTTTTATCTATTAGTTATTAGAATAGTAGGTTCTATCTCTTTAGTTCCTAACTCGTAATCTGGTCGTCGGCTAAACGCGTCGGTGACTACGTTTTTAGTTCCTTTATAGTATACGATTCTAAAATCATATTATAAGAGAGTTTTAGTCTATTTAGCTTATTATCGAGTGAGTTTCTTTGTCGTCGTAAAGAATATTAGGTTATAATAGTCCGTTCTAACCGTTACGATATACTTTGCTCCTTCTAGATACGCTCTTTAGACTTAGAATACTAATATAATAGCTAGTAATTCTTTATCGTGAATATTGTAATTAAGTTCTGCTGGAATCATTTTTCTGGACTAGAACGTAACTAGTTATAGTATATTTTCTTCGTTAGGTTAGAGTAGCTATACTCCTAGTACGTAGTCTAATATATTAGTTTCTAAAATATATAGTTATTTATAGTTAAAAACTTTTATAATCCTATCTTTAGTGTATAGGTTCTTAAGTTTCTAGAATATTTCTTTTACTATATTATCCTATTTAAAGGTTTCTCCTTTTTTAGTAAATCGGTAGAGTCCGGCCGTATACTTCGAGTATTGCGGTACAAGCTTTCGGTAGTAATTATATAATCCGAGGAAGCTTTAGACGTCTCTAGTGCTTTGTGGTATAGGCTAATCGATAATAGCCTTAATTTTTTCTTCCTCTATCCCTAATCTTTATAGGCTGATAGTGTATTCTAGGAACGTCGTTTCCTAGATATGGAATTCATACTTCTTAGGTTTTAGTGTGATTTTAGTTTCTCTAAGCTTTTGTAGTACCTTTTTATTATACTCTATATATTTAGCCTCTATTTTAGAGAATACTAAGATATCGTCTAAATAGGCTATCACGAAAGTATTAAGGTACTCTTCTAGTATATTAAAAATAAAGCGCTAGAATAACGCCGGTACGTTAGTGAGTCTAAAAGATATAATAGTATATTCGAAATAACCAAACTTAGTTTAAAATACTATTTTCTATTTATAACCTCCTTTAATTCGTAGGCGATTGTAGGTATTTATAATATCGTACTTCGTAAAGTAATTAGCGCCTTAGATCCGGTCTTAGATTTTACTAATTAAAGATAATAAGTGTCGATCTTTGATAGTTATCGAATTTAGTTATTAGTAGTCTATATAAAGTCGAAGTAATCCGTCCTTCTTTAGTATAAAAAGGATAGGATATCCTATTAGTAATATCGATTTTTTAATATAATCTTTACGTAGGTTCTTATCGATATATTCCTTTAGCGTCTCGGATTCTTTCTACAAGAGTTAGTAGATTAGTATAAATCTAGGTTTTTTTCTTTCTTAAACATTAATTTTATAATTAAATAAGTTATATACGGGTAATATTCCTTCTATTAGTAGTATAAATATATTCTAGTACTTCTAATACTTATCGGGTACTAGTACTTTTTCTTTTACCGCGATAGCGTAGAGGGATCTTAATTCGTGTTCGACTATAATATACTCTTCTAATTTGTCGTTGGTTATATCTAGTTATTATTCGATTATTGCGATAATACTAATATCTATTATCTTATATTGTACCCTATCTCTAGGCCGAGTACTTCTCGTAAGTCCTATTTTATAAGAGTCTCGAGAACTATCTACCTCCCTAAGGCTAGGTTCCTTTCGTTGCTATCGTGTAAGTCTAGTCTATATCTTATTTATCTACCGACACTTGTATCTATCGAAGATAACTATTCCTTTTATCTAGTTAATCGTTAGGTTGTGTCGTCGTAGCCACGGAATTCCTAATATAACGTTGTATTCTCTAAGGTTAGTAATATCGAAGTTAATAGTTTTGAAGTAGTTTCCTAAAACTATAGGAAGTCGACCTATCTTGTGCGTGATTCCTGGCCCTAGCCTTTCTCTGTTAAGGCTAATAATAGATAAGATATTTTTCTTCTCGTTCCTTTAAACGTTCTTCTGTTAGTAATATTATAGGCTTATAAAGTTTCCTAAGGCCCCTAAATCGATTATTGCTTGTATATCTTTATATATAATATTAACTATAATTTTTATATAAGCTCCCTATTAGGTAGTTATAAGCTATCGTGGGTTTTTTAGTTTCTCGTTTCCTCGCTAAGTATCTACGAATTTAGGTTTCTACTATAACGGGTTTTCCTAATATAATAGTTATGGTTTACTCCTATAATTTAATTTTCCTTGCCGATAGATTACGTAATCGTGATCGTAGTATTCTAGAACTATATAGATATCGTGTTTTAGGTATTATATATAGCCTCGACAAGAATATTGTGGATATTTATATAGATATATAGGTTTATTCTAAGATCACTCTTCTTAAGCTAGTTTATCTTAAAGATCTTTTGCCTCGTTACTTAAAGTATTCTAAGTCTATTCGGGTTGCTTTTCGTCGTTTCTGGGGGATTTTATAGGCGTTTCTAGGTGAGTTGCCGTTCCTAGAAGTTCGGGTAGAGTTTCTTGGATCTCCGGGGTTCCTAGGATCTTAATCGGTGTCTTTAGGATACCTATTTCCCGTTTCTAGGAGTTACTCTATTTATTCTAGGAGTCGATGGTATTCTAGGGACCGTACTAGGTCTATTCTTAACTCTCGATACGTTCCTAATCAATCTCTAGGAATTCTTTACTCTACTATTTCTTTAACTAGTATAGGTCGGCTAATTAATTAAGGATCTTTGTCTATTCTTTGAGTCCTTCTTTTCGCGAAGTTATTTTATCGTATACTTTTAATAGAGCCGTTCGGAGTTAGCTAATTTTACTATCTAAGTTTTGTGTTTGTGGTATTTTCTACTTTAGTGATAATGGTTTGTTACTGTCTATAATCACTAGTCCTTCTTGTTCTTGCTCTCTTATTACGTAGAGCTGCTAGGTTTATCTCTCGGCTTTTATGATGCCGGTAGTGTCGTATACTCCTTTATTAAGTCTTTTATTCGTTGCTTGTATCTAATACGGCTTGTCGTTACGTTTCTTGTATTCTCTCGATCGGTGTCCTAGCTTTCTATATTTGAAGTATAGGTTGTTTTCTTTATGTCGACGTTGCTCCTTCTCCGGAAGCCTTACTATATCGAGTTCTATTAGTCGTGGACTGTATAGGTTGTTAGAGCGTGGCTGTTACGTTTATTAAGGTTAGAATCGTTAGTGAGATAGATAGCCGTTGCCTTATCTCTATTTTTCTACCTCTCGTTTCTGTATTTATCTATCGTGGAATCTATTGTCGATATAGACCGCGAAGTCGATAAACGCGTCTATAGTATCGAAGTCTCTATATCTTACGATTTCGTCTTTAATATAGGACTTTAACCCTTCGTTATAGTATAGGATTAAAGCGTAATTGTCTTATCTAAGTATCGCTGCTTACTATATAAATTTAGCTATGTAGGCTGATGCCGATCCTGTTTATCGGAGTTATCTGAGTTTTCGCTTAGCCGTTTTCTTTGTATCGATGTCGCCGAATATTTTCTTAAGATGGTTTTTAAAGTTGCTATAACCGCTAAAGATGTTTCGTGCGGTGTTTAACTATTCTGAGCTATCTTTTTCGTAGTACTCTCGGATATATGGTTCGAGCTAATCCTATGTTTGTTCTTGTAGATAGATTAATATAAAGATAACTTTGTTTATTTTAGTTGTTAATCGATATCTATTGATATTAAGGTGTATATTTATTTATATAAGGAATCCTTGTAACTTAGAGCGAGTTCTATTAAAGTTTTCCGTCTTAGGTAGCTGCGGTGCCGTTAGCGATAGAGCTTAGAGTTAAATATTAGTTTGCTAGACTAAGTCGTGAAGGTTCTTGATTTCGCCGTTATGTTTTTGTTCGAACACGGTGAGTTGGCTAATAAGGGTACTAATTTGTCTTTCTAGTTCTTTGATTCTCTTTTCGTCTTTGTTATCTGATTCTGGGTCGGGTTAACGTGTCTAGGTTTTCGGAGGCATAGATTCGACTATCTTGCCTTTATAGTTACTGCCGTGCGAAGATATAATAACTGTTACTTTATAGTTTCGATTAATAGGGTGATTAATATGTTACGAACCGCTAACTGGTTATAGTAAGTAGGGTCCTTAAAGGGTAATACTTCTCTTAGAATACTATAAGCCTTAAATATGATCCGCAACCGTATTAATACCGCGTAGAGCCTTAGATAGACTCGGGTCTTTAGGGTACTTACAAGGTGTAATAGTTAGGGCGCCGATCAAGTTAGTTATTTAGGGATCAAGGATCACTAAATAAGCTTTTAAGATTATTAAGGGTTTTTAGCTTTATAGTCGAACTGTGAACTGGTACTTAAGTAACAATAGTGCAATTGATCACGAAGAACTAGATATATATATAGTAAGCTTCCTTATATACCTAGCCCTCTATATGGATATTAATAGTAGATGGTATAGTGGTAGATGCGTCTTAGCGCGTTCTACTAGTTGATTGTTCTACCCTTCTACTAGGGTAAGTTATGTATATGCCCTAACTACTAGGCCTCGAAGAGCGGTTGCCGTTATAATGGTTGATTGGCGGTCGTTTCCTGCGCCTTGCCTCACGTGACTGTTTGCTGGTTGGCCCTCAGTGGCCCGTCTGTAAGTCGAGTCCCCTCAATTAGTTGGCAACTGCAGGGATTGTAACAACTGTGTATTCGAATGGAAAGCTCCTCACGCCTTACCCGAAGGCAATTATTACCCCTGACTTTACAACATATCTCGTCAAACATACCCACAGGCTGAGGTTTCAGATGCATCTCTCTGTTGCGGGGGAGGACCAGGTGGTGAATATTCATGTGCCAGTGGAAATTGTCGCACCATCCTAAGAGATTGAAATGGGTTGTGGGTATATATCGACATTGTTAGGTTCCTAGCAGGGAATGCCGCGGGTATCGGTCGGGAAACGCATACAAATTTTATTAAAGCGTCCGGGACATGCCGGTCGGTCTTGGCGGGTATCAGCTATTTTGGTAGGTGGACCTAGGTATCGGGCGGGTGATTAGGCCTGACTGATACCAAGACTTCCGCAATACCCAACTTGGGTCGAAGGACTCAACCCAAAACCTAATACCAAGAACCTAACAATAAAGTTTATTGTATAATTATATATAAAAGCGCCAAGACCTTCCTAATTAGGCCTATTTATATATACTTATATATAGAGTTGGGTCGAAACTAGGTTATTAGATTCTTAGTAATACCAAGATTAGGTCGAAAGTTGGGTTTTACCGAAGTCTAGGCCTAATTAATATATCTATATATTAGATTCTCTAATTATACTATTAAAAGGCCTTAGCTAAGACTAAATAGATTAACAAAAAACGTAAGGCTACGTAGAAGATTATATAGAAGGCTATTATCGATATTAAGGTAATTTAATATACTTGTAAAGGGTCTACCAAGATGGTAAGGTATAAAGTTATTCCCAACTAACAGAAGGGGTGAATTAGGTGATATTATATGATCCTAAAGGAAGTCGGAACTTGTTACTTGATCCACCCTATAGTGGAATAATCACAATATATAATAGAGACCCAGTCGTTTATATTATCGATAATACGTGGAGTTACGAAGATACTATATAATAAATTAATACTCTTATATCTAGCTAGCAAGATAAGATTTAGTCTTAATAATAATAAGAATATATTATTTTTTTTTACTCCTTTCTCTTATTTCTTTATTTAATCGATAGACCTTATATCCTAATAAGTATATTCTTTATAATTCTAAATCTTCCTCTTCGATTACTTAAAGAAATAGGATAACCCTATAAACCCGATCTATTATAATACGCTAGAGTAATACTCCCGAAGAGATATTATAAACCTCTCTATCTAAAACTAATTAGACTTAATTAGATAAAGACCTATAGATTACCTAGGAAACGATCGAAAAACTTTAATATCTATAAGAGCTATAATAAATAGCCTAATAAATAAGAAGTTAGCTTAAATAAAGGAATACTACCGAACCTTTAGCGAATTAATAACGAAATTAGGGTTTATCCTTTATAGAAGATAAAGATAAGATCCGGATTAGAAATATCTTAATACTTTTAATCTATTTCTCTCTTTAGTAAAGAGAAAAATAACTCTTAGATCTCTCTTTTATTTTTAAGAAAACGCTATAGAAGTATTATCATAAGGAATAATAAATTATCGTAATCTTATTATATATAGAATTTATCTACTAGTAGAGATAGTATCGGTATATTATTAAGAAACCTAAAGAAGAATAGTAAAACGTTAATACTTTATAGATTTATTTTAAAAATTAGACTCTCTCTCTTATTAAAGATATTACGACTCTTAAAATTAATATTATAGGATAATTATAAAGAGCTTATTAATATCTAGAGTAGGATCCGCGAGAGTTTTATATATTTTTAGACTTATTAAAGCGATACTTCTCTTACTAAAATAAGAAAAAGAGGGTATTTATAATATTCTCGAAATTTACCTATAATCTTAGATAATATATATAGGAATATATATATAAGCTACCTAAAAACTAAGATAGGATAGTATCCCTAGCTATATATTACTAGGGATTATTATAATTAATATAAAAATAAAAAGACCCTAAAACCCTTAAAAGACCTATAAATAAGTAATTTTAGACTAATTAGTATTAACTAAACTATAAAATTTAGGGACCTAAAAAAAGGACCTAAGAAAAAGAAAGGAACCTAACTAGAAGAGATAAAAAAACCCTTCGATATTATATTTATTAAAATAAAACCTATCTCGTTAATTATTACTTTAATAAATTAAATAAGAAAACTAGTATATAAATAATAACTTAGATCAAGTTAGAAAATAATAACGAGTTAGTCTAATTCCTACGCGACTAACTCTATTACCCTAAATAGGAACTATAACTTATCTTTATATTCTAATACTATTATAGAATAAAATCGAAATATATATAGATATAGATACCTACGCTAAGATTAATATTATTAATATCGAATTCGCGGAAAAATATAAATTATAGAGAGCAAAACTATTATTAATACTACTTAGAATAATAGATAATCGAGAAACCCCTTTATATAATATATAGAAAGTACCTATTATATTTATTAACTCTTAAAAGACTACTAAATTAATAGTTCGCCTTTATCTCGCGATTAATAAAGATCTTTATAAATAAGGAAATCTAATCTTACTCTTAATAATAATACTTATTAAATATTATATCTATATTTTATTATAGAACCAAAATTAGTAGTTTAAAACTACTAGAATTAAGTTAGTATTAACTTAGGAACTCGCGAAAGAATATCGAAAACGCGTTATTATCTATATTATTATAAAACTCCTAGAGAAAGTCTAGTTACCCTATAAAAAAGGTAAAGAACTAACTATTTATCTTTCGGAAATCCCCTTAGAACTATACTAATTTATTAATATCTTCTTAATAAAGCGATTATAAATCCTTCTATTTAATAGTTTATAGGATTATACTATTAAGCTAGAAAATAACTATTCCCTATCTTATAGACTAATATATCTTTTATTATAAAGCGAATTATAAATATTATAAATCTATATTAACGAAAATCTTATAAATAGAAGGATTAGACCCTTAAAAAGTCCTACTAGAGTACTAATCCTTTTTATTCCGAAGAAAGATAAAAGATTATATCTATATATAGACTATTAGGGACTTAATAAAATTATAGTAAAGAATCGATACCTTTTATCTCTTATTTTAGAGATTTTAAATCGATTTTTAGGAGCAAAATACTTTAGTAAGATTAATATCTAAAATATCTATTACTATATTTATATTTAAGAGAGCGAAGAATAAAAGATTATATTTTATATATATTATAGTTACTTTAAATATATAATTATACTATTTAGCTTAACTAATACTCTTACTACTTTTTAGAATTATATCTATACTACCTTATAAGGATTACTTAATATCTCTTATATCGCGTATTTAGATAATATTCTAATATTTTTATTAGACTATAAGTTATATACTTATTATATCTAGTAAATCCTTAAAAGAATAAAGGAAGTAGGACTTTATATAAAACCTTTAAAATATATATTTTACTAAAAAAGAGTAGAATTCCTTAGATTTATTATAAACTAAGATAGTATATCGATAGACTAATAATAGGTTAACGCTATTATTTTATGGCTAGAACCTAAAAATTACTATAATATCTAAGTCTTTATTAGGTTCTATAATTTCTATCGATAATTTATCTATAACTTCTCTTATATTATAATACCTTTAACTATATTACTTAAAGAAAGTAAGAATAATAAAAAACCTAGAAGTTACTAATTTATAATTTATAAAAAAGTAGCGTTTTAACGCCTAATCGCAGCTTTTTATAATATACCCCTACTATAATATTTTAATCCTTAATATCTAATATATATTAAAATAGATATATTAAATCGAGGAATAGCTAGTATTCTCTTTTAACTAAATAACTAAGATCGGTATTATCTAATTATCTTTTAGTTAAAATTATTCTCTAGAGTAGAGTTAAATTATAGTATACTAGACTAAGAACTTTTCGTAATTATATACTCTTTTAAATATTAGAGATAGTATTTAAAAAATAGTAGATTTACTATCGAAGTATTATCAGATTACTTAAACCTTTAATCTTTTATAAAATAAACTAAGCTAAATAGAAGATAGATATATTAATATATATATCTTATACTATTTAACTTTATAGTTAAACACTAATTAGGAAAAAGTAATCCTATAAATAGACTTTCGAGAAAACCTAATTCTATTTAAGGGGACGCTCCGAGAAAAGAATTATTTATATTATTATAAGAACGGATTATAACTAAAGAGCTACTATCTAATCTATAGAAAACTAGTATTTAAGTAATTATAATTACGGACCTTATCGCTAAGAAGTCCTAGTTTAAACCTAGCGAGATATCTTTAAAGGAAAGCGATCCCTAGTTTAGTATCTATATAGTAAAGAGTAAAAAAGAGTCTACTAATATAGAAGTAGCTAACTAGGCTATCTAAAAAAACTTATAAAAAATAAAAGAATATCTTAATATAAAATATAGGGTATTTATAAAAAAGAGTATATCTACTTAATAGAAGCTAGTACTAAATTATAAATAATAATTAAATAGATCTAAAATAAGGACCTAGAGATATAAAGGCTAAAAGCCGCGTTAAATTAGATATCTAAAAACTTTAAGAATTAAGGTATTAATCTAAAAGACCTTCTTTAATTTAAGAATCGTCTTTTTATTCTAATAGAGGAGAACCTTAGAAAGAAGTTACTAAATATTTATTATAATAATCCTTTAATAGGCTATTTCGGGTAAAATAGGAATAAAACGTTACTAAAAAAGAAGTTCTATTAGATTAGACTTTAGAATAACGTAAAAGAATATATCTAGATATATATAATATATTAAGGAATAATAATACTAAGATATTATCTATATAGTAAACTAGAATCGCTATTAATACTATCTTAATCCTTTAGTAAACTATTAATAGACTTTATTATAGGGTTACTACTAAATAGAAATAGAACCTAAGAAATTAACGCGATACTAATTATTATTAATAGACTAATAAAATAGTCCTTATTCTTCGCTATATCGGTAATAATCAATACTATAAAACTTATAGAATTATTCTATAATAAAATAGAACTATAATATAGGCTACTAGATAGAATTATCTTAGATTAAGGATCATTCTTTACTAGCAAATTTTAGTTAAAATTATACTATATTAGCTATATTAAACTTTATCTTTCGATAGTATTTTATCTATAAACTAATAACTAAATAGAAAGAATAAACTAGATACTAGAACGCTATCTTCGTTATTTTATTAATAGAGAATAGATCATATAGCTAAAATTACTAAGAAATATATAATTTATATATAATAATACCTTTAGCGTAATAATAAGGAAATCTATATTTTAGATCTTAATAGGATATTTACCTAATTTCCGACTATATATTAAGAACGATATACTTTTAAAAAAGATCCTAGTAATAGAAATATATACTAAAAAACTATAAAAATTAAGATAAGACTTAATAGAATAATAATAAAAAATAATAGAAATATAAGTGAAATACTATAATAAAACCTATAAAAAAATATTATTTAAATATAAGGACTTAATTGCTTTATTAATAAGAAACTTAAGATTAAAGATAATAAAAAAATTAGTACCTAAATTTATCGGACCTCTCTAAATTCTTAAGAAGATCGGATCGTAGATATATTAACTAATTCTACTAAACTAGTATGATCGAATTTATAATATATTCTATATATTACTTCTTAAACCCTAGAAATAGAGAGATAAAAAGCGAAATAATAATAGAAATATACTAATACTAGAACTATAAGATAATAATAAATAGGAGATTAAAGAAATAAAAGATTACTAATATTTTAATAAAAAATCCTACTTCCTAGTTAAATAGAAAGGTTAGTTATTAAAGTATAATTAGTAGATCCTAAAAGAAAATATAGTAAATATAAAAGAAGCTATTATAAAATATAAGAAATAAAGATAAAAAAGATAAGATATTATTTAAAAAGAAATCCTATAAACTAAGTAAAAAGCTACTAAAACTCTACTAGAATAATACTATTATTATTACCGCAAAATAATAATACGAGTATAGAACTCTACTTAAAACTTAGAAATAGGAATAAAGAAGTTCTTCTTTAACTATTTTTAGCGATACTTAGTATCGGGATTATTAATTAGATCAGAGACCGCTAGATTAGGACTATATTTATCTTAGGATACTAATTATAGGGCCTCTAGAAGCCCCTATTTTGTTATTATCTAGTATATAAAACTATTATCTCCCAGAACTAAATAAAGAAGACACCGGGACTAGAACTTTCGGAGATACTTCCCTAAGAGATCCTTAGATAGAAGGATATAAATAGCTATATCCTAATAACAAATAATAATATATACTATATAAACCTTATATTAGGCCTATTAGAATATTAGTAAAATTATACTAATACTAGCGATCCTATTTATTATAGTCGATTTATAGGCGATAATAAGAGAGAACTAACAACGATACGTTAACTCTATTATATTAAAGGCCTTTATAAGCTCTATTGTAGCCTTTCCGGCCGCGATTAATATATTTTTCTTCTATTTATTCTTTTTCTCTTTATCCCTCTCTTTAAAAATACCTTTAGCTAAAGGCTCTAGAAATTCCTTATTTAGCTAGCTAAGGATTATCTATAGATTATAGGTATCCCTAACTATATCCTCTATAATTTAAAGAACGTTAGTATAAGCTAAAATAAAGATATCGCGGAATATATTATATTATATAATACGTTATAGGCAGAATACTACTAATAGATAACTAAAGCCGCTATATCTAGTTTATATTTAATAACGAAAGGCGACTTAGAGTCGTACGTCTTAACCTTAGTCTAAAAATACTTAATATACTATAAGAAGATAAACGAAAGGGTAATAGAACGCGTTAGCCGATATAATAACCGATCTAAATAATAATAACGAGGTATAACAATAGTAATAGTTATAGAAAAGGAATAGGAAGTAATAGAAATAATAAAAAATAGAGGATAAAATATAATAAATATAATATAGGAGAGAAAAGAAAAAAAGAAAAGAATTACTACTTAAAAATATAAATAAAGACTCGAATATATAATTTAACGTATCTTTATTTATTAGTTAACTATATAATCTTTTTATCGCCTTAATAGTAAGGTAAATAAAAACCCTATAAAAAGATACCGCGTCGACGCGCCTATATTATAATAATAAAATAAATATATTAGTTAAGGCTACCTAATCTTAAGAAGGGGGATAATTATAAAGGATCTACTAAGATAGTAAGGTATAAAGTTATTCCTAACTAATAGAAGGGATAAATCAGGTAATATTATATAATCCTAAAGGAAATCGGAACTTATTACTTAATCTACTCTATAATAGAATAATCACGATATATAATAGAGACCTAGTTATTTATATTATCGATAATACGTAGAGTTACGAAGATACTATATAATAAATTAATACTCCCGTATCTAGCTAGTAAGACAAGATTTAGTCTTAATAGTAATAAGGATATACTATTTTCCCTTACTCCTTCCCCTTGTTTCTTTACCTGATCGATAGGCCTTATACCCTGATAAGTATATTCTTTACAATACTCTAACGAAACGTAGTACTATAAAAAAGAGCCCGAAAAGTCTTAGCCTAATTTAAACTTATTAACGAAAAAGATCTAGTCTATTAAAGGCTCCGGTAAATATTACTTCTTATTTAAAATATTAATACGCTAACTATTAATATATAGATTTATACTAATTATAATATAGCTAATATCCGCGGGTATATTATAAAATATAGTTAGACTTCTATATATCCTACAGGGGATTCCCCCGGCGCGGACGTGGCTCCACGTCCGGGATCTGGGGCCTCCGACTGGCGGGATCGGGGGTCCGGGTGGGGGGTGGGGGGCCGGGTGGACCCCGGGGGGGGATTCGGGGTCGGCACGTCCGCCACAGTGAAGACGGAGGTGGCTACCTTTCGATATTACTGCGGTCGCAGCGGGGTGAAATTTTGATATCTTATAGGGGGAATTCAAGAGAGTAATCTATTCCAATATCAGAGAAATCGAGACAGGGGAAGGCGATCGAAATCGATAGTCTAAATCGGAGACGAAGTTTTGATGGGGTAAATTACGCGGACCGACCTAATACCGATATTAGATATTAGCAAAGGGGTAATCTATGAAAGATATACCGACGCTCCTAGATCAGCGATACCACAGGTAATCTATCTCGCCACCCTAGCGGCAAAACGCCAGGTATCGACACTGCACCCCAGCCAAATATATATCTCTCGGTCTCGCTCTATATATATAGCTATATATATCTACCCCCCCCCCCCCCTATACCATCACTACCCTACTACTACCATCTACTATTATCTATTATCTATTAAGTTCGCCTACCTACCTATAATATATAATATTATATATATATATATATTAATAATAAAAAGAAAGAAACAAAGAGAGAGAGAGAGAGAGAGAGAGAGAGAGAGATCTATTATAACACATAAATAACACACAAATAATAGTAATAGTAAAGAGGAATAATAGATAATAATAATAATAATAGTAGTAGTAGTAGTAGTAGTAGTAGTAGTAGTAGTAATAGTAATAGTAATAGTAGAAGAAATAGAAATAGGATAATAGGATAATAGGATAATAGGATAATAGGATAATAGGATAATAAGATAATATATAAGATATAAGTCTAGGGGGGATTACCACTCTAGCACTACTCTATCCTGCTATACTACGCTGGCTGGTGTTGAGAATCGGGTCGATAATTGCCCCCTATAACCTTAGAATTCGATAGGCAGTATAGGAATTCTCTCTATATAGGATATATAGTAGTATATATATATCTATTGGTAGGGGAGGCAGGGGGGGGGGGGGGGGGGTTGGCGGGCCGGCGCGGTCGATTCGGGTGGTAGGGTCACATAACGGCGATACTATGCTAGTCACGAGGCCTATTATAAATATTTTAAATCCAATCCCTTTTTAGTATATATATAGGATATTAATATAGAATAGGCCCAACATCATCGAAAAACTCGAGAATGAATTCGATTAATAATATATGATAATATATATATATATATATATATATAGTATAGTATAGTAGTGATAAGAATTCCGATACAGTAGATTTTCTGGTAGATCCCGATTCCACCGGCCGCGGCGAGTATTTCGATATAGGGATAGGCTATATGAGGCGTCAGGGTAGGATAGGTAGAGGCGAAAATAGGGGATATACATATATATATATCTATAGTAGGAGTCTACCGGGTAGTATACCGGGAGCGAGGCGGTCCGGGGGTCCGAATAGCGCTATAATCCTCGCTCTAGGGACTAATTCGGAGGTAGTATACCGGAAGCGATCCCCGGAACGACCCCGGAAGCGATATAGTCTAGGGGTAGGTAATTTTCTCTCGGGGCAAAAGTCGCTAGAATAGCATACAAATATATGATCCCACTATATATTTAGAATCCTCTCGTTCTCTCGTTCTCCCCTATTGTAATATAGCAAAAAAAATATTAGAAATCACCTTTTTATTCCTATATTTTTTATTTTTATTATTATATTATTATTTTTTAATATTTTCAATATTTTTCTCTGCTACGAAGGATCCGATTGATTAATATCGGATAAGATATAGGGGGTAGAATCAAGGTTCTGCGGGGTTCCCGGGTCACGTGATATACCCAGCCCCAAGAAATATCAGATTCTGTATCCTTACTATTCTCTCGCTATTCCACCCCACCAATCGAATCTGGAACCCTTTTTTTTTGACTATTTTAACTATTTTAACTATTTTGCCTATTTTGCCTATTTTGCCTATTTTGCCTATTTTGCCTATTTTGCCAATATGTCAACCCCCCAGTTGCCCCCCTTTTTCGTCTTTTTTGATGAATACCAGGTTTTGATCTGCGCGCAGTGCCAGCATGCGATTGGGCCTACCCAGGCAGATAGGCACCTTCGCTATCATCTCAAGGCGGCCACCCCTGAGCGGAAGGCCTATCAGGCCTCGCTTCGCCAGCTACCTCTTATCTCGCTTACGGGGGTCTATCAGGGGATTCAGGCTAGGCAGCCAGTCCCCCCTCTCGCAGGTCTATCGCCCCCCCAATCGGGGGTTCGCTGCCAAATCGATAGCTGCCCTGCTATTCTCTCTAACCAAAGCCAGGCGAGAGATCATCTTACCCGCAAGCACCGAATCTTCGCTTCGGGGCGTAGGGGGGTCCTTACTCGCTGCTACTACCAGGCCTTACAGAAGAATGCATACCTATTCGAGACCCAGTCTACCCCGGCCCCCGCCCCTACCCCCGGTACGCAGCGGCCTATTCACCCCCCGCCGCCTCGCCTCGCGCGCCCCCAGATCGACGACATCGCCGCCGCCTTCGAGCGCGAGCTTCGGGGGGATGAGAGGCCCACGCAGATTGCCTCTTTCGGCATGCGTAGCGAGGCGAATAGCTTCGATAGGCACTCGCACTATCGGGAGCTACTCGCTAAGCGCGACCCTGGTAAGCGAACTTCTGATTAAGATCGATATTTTTTATTTTTGATATATATATATATATATATAATATTTTTGATATATTGATATATATTGATATATATTGATATATTTTGATATATTCTGATATATTCTGATATATTCTGATATATTTGCTATTTGATACTAATATTATTATAGATTTTATTGCCTCGCTCTTCGACCTTCGCCTCGATGAAGCCCTGCTGCCTAAACACGAGATTCAGGGCTTCCTATCAATCTGCATCGAGTGGCTGTTCTTCTCGGGGCAGGGCCGCCTATCGCAGATCTCCCGGGTAGCCCGATGCACCCTCAACTCCTTTACCGCCGAGGGGACGATCAGGCCTACCAAGGCCCCGCAGCAGGGGTCGACCATCCAACGATATACGAGAGTCTTTCGCGGTTTGGTGATCTTTCTGCTTACCTCTTACCCGTATCTTCGGGAGGGGGCCCCCGGGGAGACGCCTGCTTCGGTGAAGGGTCTCTATACCCTCGGGAGCAATCATACCGAGAGGCTCGACGAAATCGCCGGTTTTCTTACCCGCCTCGCCAAGCAAGAGGCCCCTACGCAGGCGCCTCGCCAGGGCAATCACCCCCCCGAGTGGGACCCAAGGGTGATCAACCCCGAGGACCCCGATGATGAAGAGATCCTCGGGGACGAGGCCCCTAGTGATGAGGAAGATACCCCTACCGAGCAGCGCGAGAGAGAGTACCGGGAAGGCCTCGCCCCCTACCAGAATCGGGGGTATGCCTATACCGATATCCTTACCGGGGCTCGCTTACTCGCCGGCCTCTTTTTGGACCTCGCCTGCGTATCGACTTCGGAGGGGTATAATAACCCTCTCTATACCTTTCTGGCCTGCCTCGCATTCGACTATCGCCGGGGGGTCTTCAAAGAGTTGAACCAGATCACCCAGCTCTATGCAGCTATCATCAAGGGGTATCAATTTACCCTGCTGCATATCGAATATCAGCGGGGTCTTGATGAGGTATGTTGATATTCTATATTTTTGATATACCTGATATATATTTGATATATCTGATATACCTGATATATCCGATATATCTGATATATTTGATATATTTGATATATCTGCCTACTGCTTTGCCTACTATTTTACCTACTACCTATTTTGCTTGCCTCTTTGTTTACTATTTTATTTACTTTTATCTTGCTCTCACTTTGCTCTTACCTTGCTCTCACCTTACCTTTACTAATTATATCATATAGACCCCCCCCGAACCAATCTCAGAGAGATTAGGGACCTGGATGAAGAAGTGGTTCTGGAACCAATCGGAAGCCCCCTAGGCGATATACTCGCCCTCAGGGTCTATGCTAGGGCAGTTGCTAGCAATACGAGCAACCGAGGGCATGAAATCACCCAATACCCTAATAATGATATAGGGATTTGGGGGATTCGCCTTGGTCAAACTGACCTACAGGTCTTTTTTCGTCGATTTATCATTAATTTGACCAATCGGCTTGCTCAGGATCTCTGCTTTGGATTCGATATTTTTCATCATCTCTCTCGCCAGATCGATATTCAGAGATATTCGAAAACCGAAGATTTCACGGAGATCTCGAAAGGATTCAGTTTTTTGACCCGAATCGACCCTTCGCATCGATTTGACGGGTTCCTCATCAAGCATATGCTAGAGCATCATCAAAGCGAGTGGCTACTCGCCCAACCAAGGTATGATATATTTTGATATCTTTTTTGATATTTTCTTATATATTTTAATATTTTCTTATATATTTTGATATATTCTGATATATTTTGATATATTTTGATATATTTTGATATATTTTGATATTTTCTGATATATCATACTAATATATATCGATTCTAGCAACCCCCGGCAAGCCTACCAGCTGAATCATGCGAGAGCAAGCAACTACCTCACCAAGGTAGAGGCCTTTCTCACTGACCTACTGGTCCTTATTCATATGGCTAGTGGGGCCCCAGCGAGGGGCACTGAGATCAGCCAGCTGCAATTCATGAATTCTGCCACTAGCACTCGCACCCTTTTCTTGGACCCTGGCAGTTGCCAGTTTCTGATTCGATTAAAATATGGGAAGACCTTCTCCTATACTAATATCGAACAGAATGCGGTTCGCGCCTTACCTAACTGCCTATCTTACCTCCTACTATTTTACCTAGTAGTAGTTCTACCCTTTCGTCGATATTTGATTAATCAGATCCACCCTGATATATCAAAATTTCGCCCCGAATTAGTATTTTGGCTTCGCCATTCGCTAGTTTCGTCAAGCCAGTTGGCAGCGCGGATGAAGATGCAGACGAACCGATATCTCGAGCAATCGATTGGCCTTGCCAACTGGCGCCAGATCGCGCAGGGTTTCATCCGATATACTCTGAATGAAGAGATATTGGATGATCCTAGTGATGATGATAATCTAGGGTCAAACGAAGGCCTTGGGGCCAGCCAGATGCATCATTCGCAGCGAACCGGCTTATTGGTATATGGCAGACACTCGCAGCAGCTGGCAAACCTCACTAGCACCGTTCAATCTCGCTATATCGCCTTCAGCCAGCGTTGGCATGCATTCATCGGTTTAGGGGTCGATTTTACCCAGTTTGGGGATATCTACCCTACTATCCCCCTACCTATCAGCGAGGGGGGTAGGCGAGAAGGGGGGCGAGAGAAGGGTATGCGAGAGGTAGGTTGATATTCATGATATTCATGATATTTTTGATATTTTTGATATTTTTGATCTTTTTGATATTTTTGATACTAATTCATGCAAATAGAGAGAGACTCTGGTATGCTACCTGGGCAACCAGTCCTACGAGCAAGACTCCGGGGACCTAGTCCGCCTACGCAGCAGCTATCAACCGGTCAATTCAACGACTATTTAGCACTGCATACGGGGACCCCGACCCCGACTAGCTTAGGCACCCAGGCCTATTCTAGTGAGGATTTCGACGCTGCCCACCTACTAAAACAGTATGGTTTGGCAGCCCCTACCCAGCATCAGCAGGGGGATCTTCTGTTGGCACTACTTCGGGAGTTCTTAGGTACGTCCTCGCTCCCTACTCGATATATATCATAATATATATATATATATATATATATATATATATCTACTATAGTATTCGATATATATCATGCTATTTCGATCTATATTGGTATATTTGCTAATATCCTAATCCTAATATTCTAGGTAATTCAGCAGTGGAATTCAAGCAGCCTGAGCAGCGAGATGCTCTGTTTCGCCTACTAGTGAGGAGGGACCCTACCCTACTACTTATACTCCCAACCGGGGGAGGCAAATCTACCCTTTTTCTACTGGCTGCCTCGCTTGCTATTAGCAGAACTACTATCCTAGTAGTTCCCCTAGTGGCTCTCAAGGCAGACCTAATAGAGAAAGCGAGGGTTCTTGGGCTACCCTTCACTATTTGGGAGGACCTAGACCCTAGTGAGATAATAAGGTCTACCCCCAACCTTACCTTGATCTCACTAGAGAATGCTGCCAAACCCTTCTTTTTAGACCTTATTCGCCAGATAAGGTCTAGAATCGATAGGGTTATCGTTGACGAGGCGCATATTATTCATCTCGCTCGCGATTATCGTCATACCTGCTACCAGTTGACGCAGCTAGCCTCACTGGAGATCCCCCTAGTGCTCGCTACTGCCACGATGACCCCCGAGACCCTTAGTGGTATTCAGACGAATCTATTAGTCTCTCGCTACTATATAGTTCGCGCAGAGATTAATCGGTCTGATATTATCTATAAGGTCAAAAAGGCCCCCCGACCAAAAAGACAGAGAGATCTCGCAGATCCCCGGTCCTATTTTAGGGCTCGCTGCTTTGAATTTATCGAGAGATTCTATACCCGCAAGACCGATGAGAGAATTGGTAAGTCTACTATATTTCTGATATTTCTGATATATCTGATATTTATATTTATGATATTTTTGATATATTCTGATATATATATATATATATATATATACTAATATCGATATAGGGAAGCAGGCAATCATCTACTGCCTTAGTAAGCGAGATGTTGAGAGCTTCGGTGAATGCTATTCGGACCGGGTTAGTATCTATCATGCAGACCTACCAGACCCTATCAAGGAACGCCACCTAGGGGACTTCACTAGCCAGCGAAGGCCTATCTTAGTGGCGACCTCTGCTATCGGGGCAGGGTTCGACTTCGCCAATATTGGCCTCGTGATCCACTTTGGTGGGAGCTGGTCGATATCCGATTTCATGCAGGGGACTGGCCGGTTGGCACGCAGCCCTCAATCTATAGGGTATTCCTATATCCTACTCGATGATAGGGGGACCCTCCCTACCAATTCTAACCCTACTAGCGAATTAGGGGGTATTCATGAATATATTCGGGAGGGTCTTTGTCGACGACGGGTTCTGCATAAGCACTTCAACAATCGTGTGATGAATGCCTGCGAATCACCTGATTTAGCATGTGATCTTTGCATCAAAAGGGAAAAGGAGATGACTGAGCAGAGTCGAACGGCTAGGCAATATCAGCGAATTACCCAATCGAACTACCAAGAGCTCCTCGATATGATTGGTTTTTGGCTTGATCAGGGTATTTGCCTGATTCATTTCATTCAGCAACGAGGTAAGTCGATATTCTATTCTATATATATAGTATATATAGTATATATGTATACTAGATAGATCTATTCTCTATCTTGATATATATATATATATATATATTATAAATATATATATTATAAATATATACTAATATATTCTATTTTTATATAGCATTCGCCTTTGGATTTCGTCCAAATTGCCCCGATTCCGATTCCGACTGGCGCACCCACTCGACTATCCGATGCAGCGAATATACGACTTACCAAGAACGAACCAATTTTATCAGAAAATGGCTTGTTTTTAGGGATGATAGTTGTTGTTTCACCTGTTTTCTCCCTACCAAGGTATGTCAGCCGAATAAGGTCAATAATCGTTGCCTAGCCCAGGGCTTATTAGTTGCCTTTTTTCGCCTTATCTGGGAGGAGCAAAGCCTATTCGCTAGCGAGGTTAGTGAGGTATGGCAGGATCTAGGGGTCCCCGACGATGCGAGGCCTGCCCGAATGGCCAATCACCTCTTAAAATGGAAGTGGGGGATTATTGATACCGAGGTAACCCTAGGGGTTTGGGTGTTTTGGGAGTTTCATCGGAAGGTTTATTCTATTACCAGCGAGGGTCTACCGGCAGAGAGTCGGGTCTAGTATAGATCCGTTTTCTACCTTTTTTTTAGTTTTGATTGATATTTTGATTGATATTTTGATTGATATTTTTAATATAGTAGATTAGTAATATAGTAGATTAATAATATAATAGATTAATATAAATAGGTTTTGATAGAAGATATTGATTCTCTAGACCGAGAGGATTATTTTGATATAGGGATAAGGTCTTGAGGGTCTATATTGGTAGAGATATGAACCCTTCTTCCTTGATATCATGATATACCCGGGGCTATACCGGGAGCGTATACCGGGAGCGAGGCGTTCCGGGGGTTAAATAGGGTAGTGTGATAGATTACCGGCGTTGATTTCAGGGGCGGTATACCGGTAGCTATACCGGGAGCGAGATATACTAGGCGTCGCCTTTCTTTGTTAGGGGGTAAAGTTGATAGATTAGTGATCGAAGGTATATGATCACTATATATTTAGGATGCCTACGGCCTATATATACTAAATCTAGAGTAAAATTAGAGATATTCTAATCTACTTAACTTTCGATCGATTTCTAATAGTAGATCTATTTTTCTAGAATATTTTTCTAGTATTTTACTTAGATTCTCTAGAATAGAAGGAGGATTTTGATAATTCGTCGGCCTCGATACTTTATAAAATCAAAATATTAAAAATTGAGAAAGATTTTTATATTATATTTAGATTCTCTACGTCAAGAGTATTATTTTGATATAGCTATAAGCTATAGGGGTAATATAGATCCAAAGATATAGGGCTTTCTATTTTCGGTAAGATCTATACCGGGAGCTATACCTAAGGGATATACCGGGAATAAGGTACTCTAGGGGTAATATAATAGATTACCGGGGTTAAGTTAGGGTAGGAGGCCTAGAGCTATACCGGTAGCGATACCGGGGGGGGAAGGTAGTCCGGGCGTAGTAGATGTTTGCTAAGGGGTAAAGTCGGTAGATTAGTGATATAAGGTATATGATTACTATATATTATTGATGCCTAAGGCCTATATATACTAAATATATAGTAAAATCGTCGATATTCTCATATATTAAAGTATCGATATATTCTATCTATTCTATCTATTTTTGTAGAATATTTTCTACGAAGGGTTATACCCGGAGGGGACCCTAAGCGTAGGATATTCCAGGGGTTAAAATCAGCGAGGATCTCCTATTTAGTAGTAATCTAGGGGTAGTATACTCGAAGCTCTACTACAAGAGCTATACCGGGGGCTTTCGAGTCTAGGGGTGATCTATTTCCTTCGGTGTATCACTAATTCGATTAGTAAGAGAATATCAACTTCTACTATATATTTTTGATCGAGAGATATCGTAGAATCTTTATATATCAGAAAAAATAGCGAAATTACCAAATATAGTTTTCGATTTTGGGCGTAGATCTATACTCCCAGCTATATATATATATCGTGGAGAGCCGAGGGAAAAATATATTTTGTAATTTTTTCAAAAGTGTTTTTATATATTTTAATATTGTAATATATATTAGATAGGTAAATTAGGAGAGATATATATATATATATAATAGAATTTATTATATTAATAGTAAGCGTAGCGAACCGCTATAGAATAGGGTAAAAAAGTAGTAAGTTAATAATATAGTAGATAATAATAAAATAAGAAAGAAAAGAAAAAAAGAGAAATTATATTAAGTTTATTTTTTATGATTAGAAATAGGGGATAATAGGATAATTTTTTAGTAGTAAAATAAATTAATAGAAAATAGATATTAAGGGGTATAGTGGTTAGGGAGATATAGTGGTTAGGGAGATATAGTGGTTAGGGAGATATAGTGGTTAGGGAGTATATATTTAATAGTGATTAGGGGTTTAAGAGGTAATGATAATAGAAAGTAGAAAAAAGAGGATAATAAAAAAAGAGAATATATTATAGGATAGAGAGAGGGATATATATTAAGTAAAAAAGGAGATTTTATAATTAAATAAGTAGAGGATATAGAGAGAGAGATATATATAGAAATAGAAATAAGAATAGAAAAGATATAGATAGTAAAGGAGGATATAGAAGAGATAGATAGGGGTTAAAGAGTAGTAGTAGTAGTAATAGTTAGGAAATAGGGATTTAATAGTAATAAGGGTAGAGAGAGGGGTTAGGAGTAGTAATAGTAGTAGTTAGGGAATAATAGGAATAGTGTTTAGGGGGAATTATAGTAATAGGGGATAGGGTTAGGAATAGTAATAATAGGAGTAGTAGTAATAGAAGGAATAATAGTGATAGGGGATAGGGTTAGGAATAGTAATAATAGGGGTAGTAGTAATAGAAGGAATAATAGTAATAGTTTTTAGGGTTAGAAATAGTAGAAATAGGAAGGGTTAGTAGAAATAGGGAGAAGAATAGGAATTAGGAATAATAATTAGTAGTTAGTAGTAAGGAAGGGAATAAAAGGGTAAATAGAAGAGAGAGGAAGGAATAAAAGGGGTAGTAAGGTAATAAAGGTAAGGATAGATAGTAAGAGGGGTAGTAGTGGTTAGGGAGTAGTAGTGGTTGGGAGTAGGGGAGTAGGTGTTTGATAGTAGTAGTAGTGGTTGGGGGTAGGTGTTTGATAGTAGTGGTTAGGGAGTAGGTGTTTGATAGTAGTAGTGGTTAGGGAGTAGGTGTTTGATAGTAGTAGTGGATAGTAGTAGTAGTGGTTGGGGGTAGGTGTTTGATAGTAGTAGTGGATAGTAGTAGTAGTGGTTGGGGGTAGGTGTTTGATAGTAGTGGTTAGGGAGTAGGTGTTTGATAGTAGTGGTTAGGGAGTAGGTGTTTGATAGTAGTAGTGGTTAGGGAGTAGTAGTGGTTGGGAGTAAGGGAGTAGGTGTTTAATAGTAGTAGTAGTGGTTGGGGGTAGGTGTTTGATAGTAGTAGTGGATAGTAGTAGTAGTGGTTGGGGT